>NC_067408.1:65984886-67234886 GCF_009764475.1 Pristis pectinata | reverse complement strand
ACTCCTTACAGACAGTGGCCAGAATTGAACCCAGGTCGCTGGCACTGTAATAGCATTACACTAACCGCTGCACTGCCGTGCCCAGAAATAAATCATGTAGGCAATTCAGGTGAGGAGCTAGATAAAACAGAGCAGCCGAAATGACAGGCTTCCATGCATTATGGGGAAGGTGGACAGAAACAGACTTGTGTTAGGAAACCTAAAAGAATGTTATTGTAAAAATGTCCATTTTGCCAGGAAAAGTAAAGAAGCACGTTATTTAAGTGGTGAGGGATTGCAGAGCTGAGATGCAGAGCGATCTGGGTGTCCCAGTGCATGATTTGCAAAAGGATAATATGTAGGTGCAGCAAGTAATGAGAGAAGTTAGCAGAAAGTGCTTATTGCTCAGGGAACTGAATACAAAAGTAGAGAGGTTATGCTTCAGTTATATAGGGCATTGGTGAGACCACATCCAGAGTACTGTGTACAGTACAGGTCTCCTTATTTAAGGAAGGATGTTTTTAAGCAGTTCAGAGAAGGATTACTAGACTAATACCTGGAAAGGGTGGGTAGCGTTATGAGGAAAGGTGGCCCAGGCTAGGTTTGTGTCCACTAGAGTTCAGAAGAGTGAAGAGGACTTCACTGAAACATAGATGATGCTGAAAGATGTTCACAGAGTGGATGTGGAGAGGACATTTCCTCCCATGGGAGGATCTGGAACAAGGGGTCACTGATCAAAAATAAAGGGTCACCTCTCTCTGTTGGAGGGTCGAGCCTTTGAAACTCTCCCAAAAGGCAGTGGAAGCAGAGGTAGATTCTTGATAAGCAAGGGCGTGAATGGCTACCCTCGCAGGTGGGACTAGTCTCATTAAGTGGTGAGGCAGCTCACTTCTGATTGCTATGCTGGGACGCTCATGTACAAACACTGGCGAGGGCAAGGTTCGCTATTCTTTGTAACCCTTGCACTGAACTGGCCGAGACCCTCAGCCTCCAAAACGGCCGCCCGGTTGTCACGCACTTCCACCCTCATCACTCGGTCACAGGTCTCTGGGAATGGAAGGTCAGGTGCGCGATCACAAGAGGTGACTCTGTACCACAAGCACTGGCCAGTTTCGCTGTCTGCTTTCATAAAAGCGACCCACCCACCCCAGCCTTGGCTACCCTGGCCATTCAACAGAAACATGTTAAGTTCAGCAACAAATAGCCGCACACCCGGAAGCGGAGAGGGAACAGGGATTACCTGCAGGTAGAAATCAGTGGTAGGCGACGACCGTGACCTCTCGTGCACGTACTGCGGCTTCGCAGGCTGTTGGAAGCTCTGGTCCAGGATGTTGTCCGCAGAGTGGTACCTGCCAGAGCTCCTGGCCTCCGACGGCTTCCTCTGCTCCCTCCACGTGGCCTGGTATTCCGCGAACGTTCCCAGCCGCTGCGGCTCCGCCTCGCGCTCCCTGGTATCTGGGTCTCCGCCTGGCCCCGTCCTCTCCGGGACTTCGCTGGGGTGGGCCCTGGCACTTGCTTGTGACCAGCCACTGGCCTGGTGGGGCCCTGCCCGCAGACCATCCAGCCAGCCGTCCAGGCCTAGCGAAGCTGCTCGGCTGCGCCCTTCGGACTCCGGGTGCCGGTCCTCCATCTCGGGGCCGCTGGCCCGGCCTTTCCACTGGGCCACCTCGCCAGGGGCCAGCTGGGGGCTCGGCCTGGGGGCAGGTCTACTGTGGGCCGCCGAGGGTCGGGCAGCCTTAATGCCGCCCTCGAAGAACAGCCGCCTGTCAGCAAAGGAGGCTAGGGGAGCAGGACCCGGCTGGGGAGGCGGCATGCCCCCCTCGGGGGCTCCCACCTCATTCATCTTGCCGGGCTCAGAGTAGGACCGCAGCCTCTGCTCCTGTGTGAGCCGCTTCCTCCCTCCCACCCGGGCAGGCTGGTTGCCGGCTGCTCGCCCTATCGCTGGGGGGTTGCCTGGAAACTGGGGCTGAGGCCCGTCCCTGGGAGTCGGGCCGGGGCAGGGAGGTGGCGCAGGGGGGCGGAGGGGGGCAGCCGGGGGTCCCAGATCCCTCCTCTGGAAGGAGGTAGCCCTTAGGACACGGGCCTGGGCCTCCTTCAGGCCATCCGTGTAGGAGGAGGAGGGGGAATTGCCGCCGTCGGGCCAGGGGGCAGATTCGGCCACCGGCTCCCCGTCCCGGCAGCGGCCTATGGTTTCCTCCGCCTCCGGTGTCCCAGTCAAGGCCGCAGCGCTCCTGCTCTTCTGCAGCTGGGCCCGCTTCATCTGGATCTCGTTGCGCAGAGCGGTGGCGAAGCGGTCACTGCGCCGCAGCTGGCGGGCTGCCTGCCCCGGCTCGGCCTGCAGCTTATGGCTGTCCTGGGCCAGTGAGTGGAGGATGGGTGTCTGCTCGGGATAGATCGCTCCGGGGCCCGGCCAGCCGGGCTCCCCGGCCCGCGGGCCCGAGGCCCAGTTATCTATTCCACCACTTCCCCCCCTTTGGCCTACCCAGTCAGGCTTCTGCCCCGCTTCCTCTGGGGCGCCGGCCCTGCCCCTGCCCCCCTCGGGGAGGTGCCTGGGAGGCCTGGAGGCTGGAGCTGGGGGGTAGGCCGCTCCCTTCTGTCCATCCCAAGACTCTACCCTGAGCCGGGACTGTCCCACCGCAGCCGGTTGGTGGGGTGGCCTGGAGGTGAGGCAGAAGTACCTGCTCTGCCCGGGGCCGTCGGGGGCTGGCGAGTCCTCTGGACAGGTAGGGGGTGCTGGCGAGGCCCTGGTCAGGGCCTGGTCCTGTCGCCAGGTGACCTCCACCCCCCTCGGGGCCCTGTCGGCCCGCTGAGGGGTGAGCTCGTCACTGCGCTGGCGCCGGTGGAGGTGGTGGTGGGGAGGGAGGAGTGAGGCACCACCGTCCAGCGAGGCTGGGGAGGGGACGTCCGTCAGGCGGGGGGAGCAGGCCTGGTTCCTCCACCCACCGCCACCCTCCATCGCCTCCCGGTCTCCGCGGAGATGAGGCTTGCTGCGAGCCTGCCCGCCCCCCTCGTGGACTTTGGTGGCTGCGTAGCTATCGCTGCGGATGGGAGGGGGAGGGGGAGAGGGAGGGGAGGCCCTCTTGGGGCCGCGGCTGTCGGCAGGGACCCTCTTCTCCGGCACATGCCACACAGGCCCAAGGCTGGCACGGGGTGGCCTGAAGCTGGCCTGCTCGTCCGGACGGGGGCTGTGCCTCTCCACCGGGGACGGGTGGCACTGCCTCTCCTCCAGGCCGGTTTGGTCCGGGAGAGCCTGCCCCTGCCGGCTGCTCGCCTGCCAGCCCGCCTCCCAGTAACCCACCCGGCTCAGCACGTTCTCGGTGGAGGAGCCGTTGTCGCTGCGGGACGAGGAGAGCGAGTAGTCCGGCGTACTGCAGTTGGTGGAGAAGGAGCTGTAGGCCGAGTCCCTCCTGCTGGGCTGGGCGGCCTGCTCCACACTGGTGTTGGACTTGGCGGGGGAGAGGGAGAGGGCTGGCGGCTGGTCCAAGCTGTCCATGCTGCCCAGGGAGCTGAACTGGTGGGAGATGCGGTGCAGGTTGGGCTGGTCCCAGGGGTCCGAGAGGCTGTTTGATGAAGAACTGGGGGGGAGGGGGGAGGGGGGGTGGGGGGGTGGGGAAGAAAAGGGAGGAAGGTCAGTGAGGCAGAGCAGAATGATCCCAGACATGGGGGTGGGTGGAAGCGATCTCAGACATGGGGGGGGAGATGGTCCCAGACACTGGATGTTGGGGGGGGGGGGGGGGGGGTCAAACAGTACCAGATATGGGGACACAATTCCAGACACAGGGGCTTCTTGTAATCCCACCCAGCAGCTGCATCACCACCAGAACTCCTGTAGCCTTGTCTCGCGCCTGATCCTCTGCACACCACACCCCCCCACCCCCATAAATATACCTAAATCCACTGGTGCTCCCAACTCCCCCTCACTCTCCCCGACTTTCCCCACAGTGCTCCCTACTCCCACCTGCCCCCCTCCACACACTCACTCCCCTCACCCACCAGGCTGGCCCCTATACACTTACCCCATGCCCCTTTACCCTCCACTGGGCACCTGTACACATGCCCCAGACTGGTGCCCATACCCAGTGTGATGCCCAATGCACATAACCTAGCCCTCCACCCACACCCTAGAGCAGCATCTGAACACCCAGTGAGGCACCCGCACATCCACCTGTTTCTTTCCTCCCACAGGTGCTGCTCGACCCGCTGAGTTCCTCTAGCACATTGTTCCTCCAGCATTGGCACTCTTGAGTCACCAATCACCTGGGCCCCGATCAGACAACGTCCGCTGTCTGGCACCCAGTCCAGCTTCAAGCACCTACGACACTGCCCGTACCCCCGGTAACCCCACCTGGCATCTGCCTCTCAGGAACACGTTCTATTTACCCACATTCTGGGGCAAGTGCATCACCAGCAAGGACAGTATCTATTGCCCAGACTTCACAGACCTGGGCCACTTCAGAGTGCGTTAAAAAGTTAACCACATTGTTGGTACTGGCGTCACCAAAAGACCAGGGGTAAGGATGGTTGGGCCCTCTCTTGAAGGACATGACTGGATTGGGTGGGTTGTTACACATCTATTGTTTCATCATTACCCATAACCAGCTGCTTTTTATTTCATAAATTCCAGAATATTAACTGAATTCAAATTCCACAGGTGCCGTGGTGGGACTTGAACTCTGGTCTCTGGGTTATAGTCCTCTGTGCCACCAATGTACCATGTTACCCCCATCAGGAACCCTGTCAGGCCCACAACCTGTACTCCAGCATTCATATCCAATCCCCATGGCAAGTATATGTCCCCATCAGGTATTTGTACCCCGTCCAACGACCCAGGCAGGCACCCATATCCTAATCCAGCAGCGTAGCCCCATGAGACACCTCTATTGGGCACCAACACCCAAGTCTGATATCATCACAAGCACCTGTACCCCATCTGGGACCGCCTTCAGGCACCTGCAGGGCAACCCTGTCAGGCACCCAAACCTAGGCCAGTCCCTGGCATGTCAGGCACCTGTACCACCTCAAGGCATCGTCCAGTAGCTGCAGCTCCATCCAATGCTTATACCCCCATCAACCACCCCTACCCCATAATGATTCACCACCCTCAGACAGGATGAAGTAAATCCATTAGCATGAGTTACTCAATGAGCTTGGTGAGCTCAAGGCATCTATTCCTATTTAACTTTATTCCATTTCCTCTTCTCATTGGTCTGATCTAAACTGTGAGAGTTTTTCATTAAAACAGGACAGGCAACTCTCAAAGCTTCAAGGAGAATTTTACCTTGATTCTGTTGAAAAACAATATATTAGAGGATTTTGGACTTTTCAATATATAACAGTTTTTTTAAACACACTGGAAGGATGGCCGCAAAACCCCAAATTTGTTAAAATGTGACCAAAATCAGAAGGCATGCTGGGAAGGTTGACCTGGCTTGAGCAATCAGGTGAACTAGAGGTGCTTCAGACTGTTGATGAAGAGGTGCCCAATGGGGCAAGGATGCTGAGACTATGTATGGCCAAGAAGATAATAACAATGTTTTGAAATAAGGCAGCTTTCTGGATGGACCTGTAACGTTTGTACGTGAGCAGGCTGCTCTTCAACGGTTAGAAACCTAAAGTAGCAGTTATTTAGCATTAATTTCCAGGAGGCAAACTGGAGCAGATCAAAAACAACATCAGGGAAGAAATAACTCTCTTGTCCTCTCATGCAGGGAAAGGTTCTCAAGGCAATGTTGTAGGTAGTCTCTAATGGTGAAGTTGATGAATGTTCACGTCAATGAAGTTTATGATGTAGAATGGTTTCAGAGCCTTGCTTGGCTGTCACCACTCAAACCCAAAGGAGTAGAGAGTAAACAAGCATCTAAAGCAAAGCAAAGCCAACAGTCAGCCAAGGTACTGGAAAGTCATCAGTGGACCAAGATCTACATGACTTCCTGGATTGGAAGTTCCAGCTGTATTCAATGGAACATAAACAGTTGTACAGGCACCTGAAGACAAAGGTCCAACAGAAAGCCAAGGGCCTCAAGAACAGATAGTGGACGGAGAAAGTACAAAGATCTCGCCAACATCCATGACATGTGTGGGTTCTTCAGTGCTATAAAAGCCACCTATGGCCCAAGGCCCCACCAAAGCCAGAGCTGGGGATAGAGTGGCAGTCATCGCCTGTGGGGAGAAACATTAAGACCTTCTCAACCGCAAATTGGTCCTTGACATAAGCACCCTGAACTCTATCCCACAGCAGCCCAACTGGGCCAAGCTCGCTGCTATTACTGACCAATAAGAAGTTGAGAGGGCCATACCCCACCCTTAAAATAACAAGGCTTTGGGAGCAGAAGCCACTTAAGTCCTAAACCTCACCAGTGAAAAGATATAATCACAAATCCACAACTCACTGTCCGTATTTGGGAAGAGGAGGATAAACCAGAGATGCAATAATCGTGACCATCTTCAAGAAAGGAGACAAGTCCGACTGTGGTAATGGCAGAGAGGTCACCTTGCTGTCTGGCACAGGGAAAGCCATTGCCTGAGTCTTCCTCAACCATCTCGTGCTGGTGGCCATAGAGCTGCTGCCTAAATCACAGTGCAGAATCCGTCCATCTAGAACAGATCCTTCATGACCTTCATCATGCAACAAGCTCCAAGGAAAGTGGAGGGGCAGCAACAGCCACAATACTTGGCCTTCCTTCTCCTTAGTAAACCCTTTGACTTCATGAATTGGGAGAGACAGAAATTCTTCTCCTTACCTTTGCTCCACAATGGCAATGATAGCCTTGATACTAACCAACAGCCAATCTCAGTGAAGACTGGTGTCAAATAAGGCAGAGTCTTTGCCCCAAAACTCTTCTCAATCTTACGCCTCACGTCCAACAAATGTCCTTTCAGAATTAATGGGAAGTTCTTTAACCGACTGCATTTATGCTCCAGAGGCAAGGTCACCCGAACTCAAGAGCTGTGGTACATATTTGCGCACACTCAGAGACCGAGCTCCAAGACATCATCCACTCGTTCACTGAAGCTCATGAGAGCATGGACTTCACACTCAACATCAACAAGACAGACATCCTCCACCAACCAGCCCCCATGGTATCACACTGCCCTTGACAACAAAGGTTCATGGCAAAACCCTGGACAGTTTGAACCACTTCCCAGATCTCAGGAGTCACCTCCCTGGCAAAGGCAGTCATCGATGATAAAATTCACCACTGCCTTCAATGCACCAACACAGCCATTGGTAGATTGAGATAAATGGTACTTGAAGATCAAGACCTCAGATCTGGCACAAAACTCACAGCCCTCCGATGTGCTTCAGAAACCTGGACTACCTACAGCAAGCAACTCAAGGCATTGGAAAATACCACCAATACCGACTTTGCAAAATCCTCCAAATTCACTGGAAAGATAAGGGAATCAATGTCAACATCCTCTTCCAGGCCAACACTCCCAGCACTGAGGCCTGAGTCACTCTCTGTCATCTCCATTGGGCAGGCCAAGTTGTTTGCATGTGTGGCACCAGTCTCCAAGCTCTGTCCTGGGAGATTACTGGATAAACAGCAAAAAAGATTCAAGGACATGCTTCTGCTTCCTTGAAGTACAATATTCCCACTGACACTTGGGAACCTCTGGCCCATGACCACTTAAAGAAGAGGAGGAGATTTCAGGATTGGATTGTGAATCACAAGGACAAGCAATGAGAGCACACATACGCTCTATATTAGCGGAAGAGGGTGCTCACCACCTCACAAACTACTCTTACCCCCCTCATCAGCCACCTCCTGCCCCATCTGTAGAAGAGTCTATGATTCCCACATTGGCCTCATCAGCTACCTCAGAACCCACAAAATCAGGCAGGAAGTCATCCTCGACCTGAGGGAATGTCTAAGAAGATGGGAGCAAAGTAAGGCCAAGTGAAGGATTCTTGGAGCTAAAACAAAGAAAATATAAAACGTGGTACAGTACCATTATGGGCAAGTTCAGTGACTACTGTCAAGGCCTGTGATCTAATGATCTGGCCACACGAATTGCAATGGATCCAGGGCAGCCAGGGAATTAAAATTCAAGCTTTAGATAAATTGGAATAAAATGCTTGCACCAATAATAGTTATCAAAAAATCTACTGGTTCGTGGCAGAAAAAAACATATGGTCACTAATATCCTTCAGGTGAGGAAACTTGCCATCCTTACTTGGTTTAGCTTGTATGTGACTTCAGACCCACAGCATTGAGTTTGCCTCTTAACTGCCCTCTGAACTGGTCCAGCAAGCCACTCAGTTCAGGGAGCATTTCGGGATGGACAATAAATGCTACTTGTTCTCCGTCTCTCCTGCCTTTCAGTTCTACTGATCACCGCTTGAACAAAAAACTTCTCCCAAAGATCAACAGAAAAGCATTCCACCCAGAGTTTGCGAGCCTGAACCAAGAAAAGAAACAGGGCAGAGTATGGCACTCACGTGGTGTGGTACCTCGAGTGCCAGGAGGAACATACTCCGCTGGAAGATAGCTGCATTGTGGCCGGTTCCTGAGGACTGTCGGTGAACTTGGTTGAATGCCAAGAGTGGGGCCGACCAACTGGTTCATTCCGCCTAAAAGGAAACAAAAAAAGGCAAGAAAAATTGGACATGAAGCATAGAGAACTTAACCCTGTTGCTTTGATTAAAAGCTCTGTTGCTTTCATTAAAATCCTCTGCTATATACAAACCCAGCACTTCAATCTGTTAAAGACAAAAGCTGCCCATCAATACACAGCCAGCCACATTTCAAAGGATGACCTGTGTTCTATTTTAATGAGACTGATTTTTTTTGTTCTAATTGTGTTCTTTCTTGTAAATTAAGGATAAATTATACAAAATTTTTATGGTTTTCTTGTGAATGCTGCTTGTATTTGTGCCTGCGATGCTGCTGCAAGTAAGTTTTTCATTGCACTTTTGCATACATGACAATAAATTTGACTCTGACTTTAGATCAAACCTGCGGAAACTGGTGGCACCATTCACTGTAGGAAGCTTTTCCTACTATTTGTTATGCAGGATTTTGTCAACTTCATCTACACTCACTTTAATTCAGGATGCTACAAACTCTTTGAAGTGCTCAGCTCCACACTGGGACTCTGTAAATACAAAGGGAGGCCAGCTTACCTCGACAGTCCTGCCTGACTTGTTGCTTTACACACTTGTGATGTACGTCACATTAGCATAAAGAATCATTTTCACCTGACACGTCTAACACTAGCAATGATTGGTCACATACGAGGACTAAACTGACTGGGTGCTTTTGGTCAGAGAAGGATAATGAGAAATAGTTGCCCAATTCTGTACAGATGGCACCTTATAAAATGGGCAAAAATGGTTATGGTAAACAGGAAGTAGCCAGCATTCTCTTTCTCAGATTAGCCTTTTTATTTGTAACTCTCACCATCAAAGGCTAACTCAACTAACGGGCTTATGTTCCAGTGGCGATGAAGGCTCTCTGTGATGTTTTTCATTTGATTAAACGGCTATCAGGTTACTGGTCACTCTCTTAACATCTGCACTTAAAAGGACTCATGTTACGCTCAGAGAGTTGAATTTCAACAGTAATTGTAATGTTCGACATGCACGTGTCAAGATAAGTAGCTTGACATCAGGCAGGGGAGGCGGAGAAGTAGGTGCTGGACCGTTCTCCAGTCTCTTTGATCCTTTACATCTAATGAGCCCAGGTCTGGATGAATTGGGAAAAAGATCTCCCAGGAGATAAGGCTTTGAAAGACCATGGAACTCCATTCATGGCCTGTGCTCGTTTGACCTTTGGAGGGTTTCACTGGAGCCTGGATGTACCCCAAACACCTGCCCTCAGTGGGAACCTACAGTTCCCCCCTTGGGAAATCCCTTGCTTCACAACAGCACATCCACAGCAAGTTCTTGGATAGTTCATCTTATTCTGTAGCAAAATATAGCAACAGGAATAAACTACTAATCTCCTTGCACCAGTCACAGGATGGTAGGAACTGGGGCCAGCCATTCAGCCCCTCAAACTTGTATCTTCATCAATTAGACCATGGCTGATCTGTATCTTATCATCATTTACTTTGTTTGGTTCTGAACTTCTCAGTAACCTTGGCCAAACAATATTAAGGTTATGGATACTCAATCTCTCTCAATTCTATTGACCAATTATCATCCCAAACATCTTGATTTGATCCCTCCCAATGTGCTGTACTTTGGAGAATACAAGGCTTGACTAGGCAACCTATCCTCACTATTTAACCCTTTCACCCTGGTATCACTTTCATGGCCCTCCAGTTTACCACAGCAGGCTTTAATAAATGAAAGGGTGCTAATAGCCAAGTACAACTGAAAAGGTGTGATGTAGAAATTGTGACAAGAACTAGGTCCTATACTCAATGACTTCCCTTATTATTGGTAAAACAGCCCAGCTGGTCCTTGGGGTATTTGAAGGGTATGGATTGTCTTAAGGCAGGGCTTCTGGATCAAAACGAAATAAGGAGAGCAGAAGGATCCAAAGCAGATGGGATACTGAGTAGTCAGAGGCAGGATAGGATGAGTTTGTTTCCTTAAGCTAACAGGGACCTGATGGAGGTATAAAAAAATTACGTGGGGCAGAGATGGCAGGAAAGTTTTCTTCATAGCAGAGCTATCTAAAACTGAGGCCACAGGTTTAGGGTAAGGGGTAAGAGGCTTAGAGGGGATCTGAGGGACACCTTTATCGTCCAGGGTGTGGCTGAAATCTGGTATGCACTACCTAAGTGGGTGGTAGAAGCAAATATTCTCACAACATTTTAGTAGTATTTGGACGAGCACTTAAATCACTAAGGCATTGAAGGCTATGGACCAAGTGCTGGTAAGTGCGATTAATACAGTTGATGGTTGATGGTTGGCATGGATGTGGTGGGCCATAGGACCTGTTTCTGTGCTCGGTGACCTTATACAGAAAGTTCAAAAGGTGATTCATTGAGACGAGATCCAACAGGGATTTTAAATGGATCTCCCCACAGGGATCTTGAAGGGAGGAGCATCGATATAAAAGGAGAGATGGTTGTCAGTTCCGTAACCCACTGTGCTGGGAGACAGGGACAATTGTCTGGGGTACTGCTGGCTGGAAGGAGATGAATAGGAAATTCCTTAACAAAAAGGGGGGCCAAAGTATGTAAAATGACAGCAAGATTGTTTTGAAG
Source organism: Pristis pectinata (assembly GCF_009764475.1). Classification (NCBI taxonomy): domain Eukaryota; kingdom Metazoa; phylum Chordata; class Chondrichthyes; order Rhinopristiformes; family Pristidae; genus Pristis; species Pristis pectinata. The sequence goes on along the minus strand of NC_067408.1, from coordinate 67,223,744 downwards.
TGGGAACTGCAGGTGGAAGGGCAATTTCCATGTTTCTAAAGATATGAGTTTTGGCAGACAGACTGACGAGCCTCTAACCAACCTCCAGCATCTTATGGAACTTTCACTCCAATGTCAGGCAGCTGGTAACAACTGTATCTCTCACCACTGCCTTACTAATGGCAATAAACAAAATTAATAAACCCCCTGCTTTGGCAGCAGCAAAAACCCTTTTATAGTGACTCTTATAAAGTGCTGCTTGATTTGCTGATTTGCTTCTATTTATAGTTTCACAGAGCAAACTCTTGTGGCCTTTTGTTTTTCTTTAGTGGGCATGGAGCTCCCCAGAGCAGAGATACCTCCCAAAAGCAGCATTTACATGCAAGTCGAGATTGGAGGGTCAGACTGCCAAGGTTTGCTTATTGTTGCTAACATTGCTTAGGACCCAGTGCAATATGTGCTGCGTGTCAGATGGTTTTGTCGTCATGAACTGGGAATCCCACAGGTCCAGAGTTCAAATCCCACACTTTAAAGTAAAAGGAAGTTTTATGTTCGTTGGGGGGACAAGTGACTTTACACCTGTGGTCCCCAAAGCACTCCACCACTGGGGGTTTCCTGCCTCTCTTCTATCCCTGTTGCAGACTAGTCGATAAAGGCCAATTATTATGCTTTATTATACAGTTGTACCATGCAACACCAGCATCAGAGAAGCTAACTAGAAGTACCTTGGACTCTTTGAGCAACTCTGGTTTGCCAACATATACAATGCCTGCAAGGTTGCTGATGTTAAAAGCACAACATCTAGTGGAGAAAGGAAAGATACCACCTCGGTATCTGGTCTGGCTTGGATGGTTGGTAACTATTGGGTTCAATGAAATTAATGACAGCAATACCACCTTGTCAATGTCACCTACATCATGAAATAAGGGTTTTAATAAAATGCAAACAGAAATGTATTCTAGTCCCTTTCCTATGTTGAGAAATTCTTCTCTTTACTGATAAGCACACGTTACCTTTAATTTTCCCTTAGTGGGCCATTCTCAGACATGCTGTACTACTGCACGAGCCCATAACAAAGGTTGTTTCACACTGATGATGTTAGGCAGGAACAACAGAAGACAATCAAGATCATTTACACCACAGACACTCACATGACAGCACCACAGATGAAAATGAAGGACTAACATCAAGGTAACCAAAGACGGTGGGATACCAGCCTGCTATTGGTCAGACAGTTGGTGAGGAGATACTTTGATGTTGGAAGGGGGCTTGCAGGATTAGGGAAGGGGAGGACTAATAGGTAGGCGTGCTGTTACCTCATGGAATTTCTCAAGATCTTCGTCAGAAAGCTCCTCGCCACATCAGCCTCAGAAGGAATTTTCTGTGCTACAATATCCACCATTTTGCCCTTCCTGAGTGAGCCAAACAATGAAAGGAAGAAATTCAGCCAAGTGGAGAGCTGGAGACAGGAGGTGTTGGAAAACGCACAAAGTCACACATTGAAGTCAAGGCGTTGGGCTGCTGTTCAATGAAAGGAAAACTGTTTTGGATTGAACTTGACCCTAATTGACTTAATACTTTTTCTGAATGTTGATTGGCAAAGGAATCATTCCAACCGACACGGCTACACACTTCAGACGTGCAGTAAGCACTTCTCATTCTGTGCAAAGGGAGGCGCCTCTAATGGCAAATATCTCACTGCTAGACTTAGAATAACAGATGTAGAATGGCCCTATTATCTCTGGCTACTTTCAAGAGCATTCCACCAAGTTAGCACCAGATCATTCTCAAACACCACCCACCACCCGTGGTGTGCTTTCATCCATCATAATTCTTCCAATTTTTGGATTCTGGTGCATTTTAAACAGGAGTGCCAGTGGAATAGGCCCTGGAAGGAATCAATTTTCACAAGGGAAACAAAATGACAGCCAATATCCATCCTCTGGGATATCATTCCCACCTGCCTTCAGTTCCTGAAAAATCCATCCAGGAAAAGTTGGCTGAAGTTTATTTTTTCCTGGAGTATTTAATTCTCTTCCAAATTGTCCTCCATGACTATCCTACTTAGTACGTTCAGGATTCAGTCCCCTTTTCTGAGACTTGAGCACAGAATCTCAGCTGTCAGTGCAGGCACTCTCGGAGGCACAATCCTCTAGGTTACATGTTAAACTGAGACGGCGGAACTCCTTAGGTGGATGGGGAAAAAAATCCCACGGCATACACTAGAGGGGAGCCTTCCTCGATGCCCTGACCAATATTCAATGTTCACTCAGGACAAACAACCAGTTATTACACTGCTGACTGCGGGATCATGTTATGCAAAACACATGCATTTCTCACAAGACAACAGTGTACAAGGAGAGTAATAGAGCATGTCCAGGGAATTGTTGACTTCACGTTGGTAATAGGAAAGTTGAACTTTATTGTCCATCCGCGCTGCACTTTCTCTGCAACTATAACACTATAGTTTGCATTGTTATTGCTTTTCCCTTTGTACTACCTTGATGTACTTGTGTCTTGAAATGATCTGTAGGGATGGCATGCAAAACGAAGCTTTTCACTATATCTTGGTACATGTGACAATAATAAACCAATTACCAATACAATGGAATCTCTGTAAAAGGAGGGAGCAGAAAACCATCTTGAAACTAAAGTTGTAATAATGAATATTCCACATGGATTACAAAAGGGAAAATCTTGCTTGATTAATCTCATGGAACTTGTTCATAATCACAGAATCATGGAATGTTTAGACCACATGAGTGAGGCCATTTGTCCCAACAAATCTGTGCCAGCTCCTGCCCCAACACTCCCCACAGCCCTGCACATTTCTTCCCTTCAGATACTTATTTAGCTCTCTTTCAAATGCTACAATTGATGCCTCCTCCATTACTGCCCCCCCCCCAACAATACATTTCAGATCATCACCACTCACTATGTAAGACTTGCTTCATGTCATTTTTGTTTCTTAGCAATCACCTTCACGCTATGTCCTACCATTGCTGATTCGCAGCCGAAGGGAACAGTTTCTCTCCATCTACTCTGTCTACACCCTTCATTGTTTTCATGATTTCATGATTTTAAATACCTCTATCAGATCCCTTCATGTTTAAGGAGAACCACCCCAGCCTTTTCAGTTCATCCCATAACTGAAGTCCCTCACCCCTGGAATCCAAAGACGTTATTCCAACTTCAGGCACGCATTAAGCACTTATCATTCAGTAAATCTCTTCCACACCCTCCTCAAAGCCTTCACACCTTTCCTAAAGTGTGGTGCCCAGAAGTGGACAGAGTACTCCAGTTGTGGTGAACCAATGATAAAGGTTCATCATGACTTCCTTGCTCTAGTACCCTCTTCCTCCGCTTAGAAAGCCTTGGATCCCATGTGCATTTCTAACTACTTTCTCAACCTGCCCTGGCACTTTCAACAACACCATACATCCCCAGATCTTTTAGGATTGTACCCTGTAATTTATATCATCTCTTCTCATTCTTCAGATCAAAATGCAACACTGTATTTTTTAGCATTAACTTTCATTTGCTACCTCTCTGCCCATTCTGCTAGTATGCCCATATCTCCCTGAAATCCGTTTGTATCCTCCTTCAGCTCAATAGGTTTTGTGTCATCTGCAAATTTGGAAGCTGAACCATTACCACAAGTCTGAATCATTAATATACATTAAGAAAAGCAGTGATCACAGTCTTGACACCTGGCGAACTCCACCGTACAGTTCCCTCTAGTTGGAGAAACATCCTCTCACTACCACTCTGTTTTCTATTACTTAGACAATTTACTTCCCATGATGCCTCAACACCTTTTATTTCATGGGCTTCAACCTTGTTGGCACCTCTATTACATTGCACTTCATCAAATGCCTTTTGGAAATATAACATATATCACATCAAACTTAACACATTTATTGTGACATAGGAGGCAGCATTTGGCCCATTGGGTTTGTGCTAGTTTCCGGCAGAGTCCCATTCCTCCTTCTTTTATTCCCTGTAGCCCTGTAACTTTTTCTGTCTCACATGCCTCAATAAGTTTTGATTCTTTTTTGCCATGAATTTACACCTGGGGTAGCTTACAGCAGACAATTAACTTACCTGCATATCTTTGAGATGTGGGAGGAAACTGAAGCATCCAAGGGAAACCCACATGGTCACATGGAGAATGTACAAGCTCCATAAAGACTGCATCTGAGGTCAAGTTTGGACCTGGGTCCCTCACACAGTTTTGCTAGATTGGATGCAGAGAGAGTCTCCGCATGGGGAAGAGCAGAGCAGAGGGCACCACTACAATGTAATCACCAAGATACCTACTGGGGAATTAAGGAGAAACTTCTTTACCAAAGAGTGGTGAGGATGTGGAACTGGCTCTCACAGGAAGTGGTTGAAGTGATTGGCAGAGATGCAGTTAAGGGATGACTGGACAAGCACATACGAGGGAGGGGAATAAGGGGCAGTGCTGATAAATTTGAATGATAAAAGACAGAGGAAGCTTGAGTGGAGTACAAAGGCCAGCATGGATTGGTTGGGCTGAATGGCCTGTTTCTCTGCTATACATTCGATATAATAACTGGCCAATACCTTGGGGATCAGGAGTTCAATACATCAGTGCTCTTGTCCTGTTCTCTGTTGGGGTCCAGTTAGGCAGACTCAGTCATCGCCTAGAACTAAGACCACGTGGGCACGCCAGGGTCAGTCGTATCACTGCTCGGAAAACAGATGTTTCAGCTAGCAAGCACAAGCGCAGAAGGTTTTTAGTCACATTGGATGTGCTCAGTGAATGATGTCAACATGAGACAGCACAAACCCTGCCTCTCCTCAGGCAAGTGTGCAGACTGACATGGGTCTATATCCTTCTTTCTGCTGCATCCCAGGTGTAATACCCTCACCTTGCCTGGTTCCTTACCCCTCTCTTCCATGGATCTTGCCTTCCATGAAACCCAAGCATTGCAACCTGTTTAAAACATCCGAGGCTTGGGTATTGTTTTGCAAGCAAATCATTTGACTGGCTCAGTTTGGTTATGAAAATACACATGAATGTATGCGTTAGGAGCAGGAGTAGGCTATACAGTCCCTCAACCTGCCCCACCATTGAATAAGATCATGGCTGATCTGACTGTAATGTCAACCCCTCAATTCCTCTCTAACCGCCCAGTAATTTGTACCCCACTGCTGATCAGAAATCTCTCTACCTCTGCCTTAAAAGGCTCTGCTTCCACTGTGCTTTGAGGAAGAGAGTTCCAAAGACTCAACCCTCAGCAAAAACATTTCACCTCATTCTCGTCTTAAGAACTTAAGTAACAGCAGGGGCAGGCCATTCGGCCCTTTGAACCTAGTCTGCCATTCCTCAAGATCAAGACTGACCTTTTACCTCATCATCATTTCCTGCATTTTCTCCACAGCTCTCAATTCCCTTAATATCCAGAAATCTATCAGTCTCTGTTTTGAATCAACTCAATGCCATCCACAGTAGAAAATTCCAAAGATTCACCATCCTCTGAGTGAAGAAATTTCTCTTCATTTCAATGTTAAGTAGTCTATCTCTTATTCCGAGACTGTGCCCCCATTTCCAGACTCCTCAGTCAGGGAAACATCCTCCCTGCATTCAGCCTGTCAAACTCTGTCAGAATTTTGCAGGTTTCAATTATATCTCTTGTTTTCTAACATCTAGAAAATGTAGTCCCAGTCTACTAAATCTCTCCTTATATAGCAAACCTGCCGTCCTTGGAACCAGCCTAGTGAATCAAATGCAAGCAGATTCATTTTTAGGTAAGGACACCAAATCTGCACACAATACTCCAGATGTGCTCTCACATAATTGCAGTAAGGCATCTTTACTCCTGTACTCAAATCCTCCATAAACCTTCCTCATCTCTTGCTACACCCACATGTTGGCTTTCAGCGCACTTCAGTCCCTTGAGAGATTGGGAATGTTGACGTTCACTTAAAAAGTACTTTGCTTTCCTATTTTGTGTACTAAAGTAGCTAACTTCCCATTTTCCCTCATTATCTTGCTACCATTTTCTCACCAATTCACTCAGCTTGCTATGTTCCCTTGAAGCCTCTTTAAATCCTCCTCCCCAATTACAATCTAACTCAGTTTTGTATCAACAGAAATGGAAATATGACATTTGGTTGGGGCACAGACAATGATCTCGGTGCAGACTGCCAACCTGAGAAAGATCTGTTCAGTACCCACTTTTTGCTTTCTGTCTGATAACCGACTGTCAATCCACGTCAGTATACCAGTCCCAACTCCATGTGTTCTAATCTTGTTGACCAAGATCCTGCGTATGTTTTTAATAGTCTTCCAAAAATCCAAATGCACTTTGCTCACCAGTTTCTCATTACCTATACTGTTAGTCACATCCTCAAAGAACTCCAGTAGATTAGGCAAACATGACATCTCATTCATGCTTTGTTCTATGTTCTATTAGACCACATGCAGGCAAACATGCAGTTTAAATTGGCATCAGGGTTGGCACAGACATCATCATGGGCCAAAGGGCCTGTTCCTGTGCTCTACTGTTCTGTTCTGAGTCTGCTCAATATTATTATTCCTTCCAAGGTGTTTATTACATCCGTAAATGGGCAAACCATTATTGTTAAACAGTGACCCCTAGTTCTAGATTCTCCCACAAGAGGAAACATCCTCTCCCCATCTAACCTATCAAGGCTTAGAGTCATACAGCACGGAAACAGGCCCTTCTGCCCAACTGGTCCACTCCAACCATGGTGCCCATCTAAGCTAGTCCCATTTGCCTGCGTTTGGCCCATATCCCTCTAAACCTTTCATATCCATGTACCTGTCCACGTACCTTTCAAATGTTGCTATTGTACCTGCCTCAAGCACTTCCTCTGGCAGCTTAATCCACATAATGACCACTCTCTGGGTGAAAACGTTGCCCCTCAAGTTCCTATTAAATCTCTCCCCTCTCACCTTAAACCTATGCCCTCTAGTTCTCAACTTCCCAACCCTGGGAAAAAGACTGTGTGCATTCACCTCTACAAGATTCTCCTACACTCATTACATCTTAAATGTTTCAGTCAAGTCAATGCTCAGTCTTCTAAACTCTTTGGGTTAACTACAAATTGGCTAAGCTGCTTGGCTTCAAGTAGGCTGATGCCTAGAGAGGGGGGGGTTGGGGGAGGGGTTAGAAGAGAGAACCAGACCATGGTCAATAGATCACGACAGAACAGGCTCGCCTGGAGGATCAACTGGTTAGGCCCATAAAGCTTTAAAATTCCATCCAACCAATTGAAGATTCAAATGCAACATTCACTGGCCAAAGTTAGTCCTTGTTGGCCTCACCTACCTGTCTGGAAGAATGTGACCTGGCACTGCAACTATTTCCAACCTTCCAAGACCATCAGCTCACAGGACTGAACCTTAGTTGTATCTCAGAGCTGGGGATGGGATGCTCACTTCCTACTGCAGATATACTGGAGACTGCTGCTGCCTTAAGGAGGTGCAGCTCTGCAGAAGGAACTTTGCAAGTCCCTCAGTGTTTTACAGACACCAAGAGGAAGCACAGACTGAGAGCTGGCCCCTTGAGAGGGACTTCAATGACACAGGACCATAACAGGCCCATTGGGCTTCTATAGCCTCTTCCATCACTTCATTCTGTCAAGCTAGTCTGCAACTTAATTCCTATTAACTACCTTTGCTCAAAAACCCTTGATGCTCTCAACCAATTCAAATCTCTGGCAATAGGAAGGGAAGCCTCTTTACCCACCAGGGTCCCATTTGATCTCACAGACAAAGCTCCCGTCCTGCCTCACTGGAGATGTGTGAGCTATGGTTCAATCCTAGCACCTGACCAAACCACTGAGCAACAGGCTCTACTAAATGCAGAGGAATTTCATTCAGAACTGGTGCTCCAGCCTGTAACATACTCCATGTGGGATTGAACATGTGAGTAGTGGGTTCTTCAACAACTTCTCGCACGTCCCGCTGAGCCAGAGGGTGGTGGGCACAGAGACTGGGGAAACAAAATGGCTTCATGAGGAGGATTCTCACCTCGACACCACATGTCGACAGAAGGTGGAGAGAGTTGCAGGCAGGGCGATCAGAGAGCACAGCCAGCCTCAATTATTTCCACAGGAGAAGGAAAGGGAAGAGGCAAAACAGCCAACCGAAGTAAGAATTCTGGAAAACCACGAGGGTACGTGTGAGGTGCTCATGAGAAAGCCTGGGCAAGGAGTGGGCTTGGGCCTCCTGGGTATTTTTTAAACAAAGATATCCCCCACAAACAGCAGCAATCAGATAATCTGCTCTTCACTTGGTTGAGGAATAACTATTGACCAAGGCACCAGAAAAACCTGCCCTACTCTCATATGAAAGTCCATGAGATCTTGTAGGGAAGACGGGCCTCAATGCAGGGTCTTCTCCAACAGGACAGTATCCTCTCAGACTGTTGGCCTCAAATACCTCCTCAAGATTCCAGCATGGGACAAACACACAACCTTCTGATTTGGTGACCACAGCTGAGCTACAACCATACAAAGTCAAGAATGAACTCAAAACTGGAGACACAGGAGACTGCAGATACTGGAATCTGGAGTAATGAACAACCTGCTGGAGGAACTCAGCAGGTTGAGCAGCATCTGTGGGGGTGGGGTGGGGGTAGGGGAAAGAATTGAAGTCTTGATGCAGGGTTTTGACCCAAAATGTTTATAATTCCTTCCCTCCTTCAGACGCTGCTCGACCCACTGAGTTCCTTCAGCAGATTGTTCGTTGCTGTGAACTCAAAGCTGTCGATTGAGGCTGCTTCAGCAAAAGGCAGTCGTCAAAGTGCCACAGATGCAATAATAAGCCTTCCCAAGGTGCTGCTTCCGGTGCAAAACACCATATAAACCAATCAGCAGGACCTCCAAATTTTTAGAGCAGCTGGATTAATAACAGGGAGCATGGAGGAGAGCTGCATCTGTCGTTCAGGCACTCTCTAAGGGGCAAGCAGACAGCAGGGTGAAAAATGGGGCAGGGAATCAAATCCAGGGCAACAAACAATCTGCTGGAAGAACTCAGCAGGTCGAGCAGCATCTGTGGAATAAAAGGAATCGTCGACATTTCGTGTTAAAACCCTGCATCAGGTTCTGACTCGAAACATTGGCAATTCCTTTCCCCTCCACAGATGCTGCTTGACTGAGTTCCTCCAGCAGATTGCTTGCTGCTCCAGATTCCAGCATCTGCAGTCTCTTATGTCGCTAATCAAATCCAGGGATTGTCTCAGATAACCCCTTTGTACAGACAATTCCAGTTCTCTTAAAGTGCCGGGCTTTGCCCAAGGCTGATCCTGATAAGGACCAAAGTCAGCCACACAGGAGATTCATTTCTGCTTGGAAATCATTCTACAAACACCGTCATCACGGTATTTAATACTCTTATCCCACTCTTGAAATCTGGCTCTGGATGTACTGTGCGGCCTGCTGGGTTTGGTTTGTACAACATGCAGTACTTCCTTGCAGGCAGTTCATCGGGATCAAGTAGGATTTGGCCCCATGACAAGTTCCGTGGCTTCCAGCGCATGGTTGAGGTTCCTAGTGCCGTCCTGGGTCCTAAGGTGACTGGTGAAGCTCATGTGTGACCCACAGATTTTACCACAGGACCATGTGGGAGGTGAGTAGTTTGGAAGGTGTTGTGCTACTTCTTGCTATTTGCAGGCTTCCAACACATGGATTCATGGTTCTCAGTGCATCCCAAATACTCCTCCTCTATGCCGAGTGGCCATGGGTCAGAGATTCCATTGCTCCGCTGGTAATCGGTTCCCGTGACTGAGCCCGGAATAATGTCTTTGTTTCAGGAGTCTGAAATTTTCTTGGAGGTGGTTATGGGGCAGGTGTAGGGCCAGGAATGGGGGGTTGGAGTGCGAGCAGGAGTTCCTCCACATCCAGTGCTGTCACCACCAGCTACCCAGCACCTTGGGCCTGTCCAGAGGAAATTACGATGCTCAGCAACAGTGGGGGCTTTTCACAGAGCCGGAAGACAAGGGATGAAGTGAGCTGGAGGAGCAGGTGGTGAGGAGACAGGAGAAAAGTTGTGGAGGTTGGCGAGGGGGAAAGAGAGAGAGGGAGAAGAGGCTGGTGCAGGAAGGGAAGTAAGAGGACAAACAGCAGTGTGGAGGGGTGTGAGAGAGAGGGGTGTGAGGGAGAGTGAGTGAGGGAGGATGGTTGGAGGACTGATTAGTGAACAAGCTAGAACCAGAGCCTGCATTTTTGCTCCAATGAGCCCAAGTTTACTTCTCTTTCAATGGTTAAACATTCATAGACAATTCAAAGGCTGGCTTCAAAATGTTTCCTGGGCTCATAACATTGGGGAAGGGCCACTGTGAGTGAAGAGCTTTGAAGGGGGATGGTCACATTCTTTCCCCCAGAGTAGAGGAGTCTAAAACTAGAGGGCATTGGTTTAAGGTGAGAGGGGAAAGATTTAAAGGGGACCTGAGGGGTAACCTTCCCAATTGGCAACCCTTGGAGATGTTCTAGGCTGCAGATTGAGATGGTGATAGATCAGACACTCTTTCAAGGTGTCACTGGAAATTACTTTCCCTGACAATTGCAGTCAACAAGCTTCCAGACTGTGAGCATCCCCCTTCAAAGCTCTTCACTCACAGTGGCCTCCCCCAATGTTATGTGGCCATTCAAAAAGTGGGTAAGTTTGATGGCTCCAGCGAGGGACCTTATGCTCCATGTGCATCCCCACTGTGCACTCACCTTTCTCAAAACAACTGGGTGGCAAAGCATGACTGATCAAGGCCCCCTGATGTTTGTGGGCAAAAAACAGGGAGGGACTGCTCAACATCACACTATTAGCTGGACAGGAGCTTGCAAATTGGTGCCTACTGCGTGGACAGTGGGATTGCTCATCTCCTCGGGGTGCTTGTCTCCATTCTCTCACTGGAAGGGCAATGAGACCAAAGCTTCACTCCATTGTAGGTAGGTGCATGAAGCTACACATGATCATTAACTAAGGTGGGTCGCAAGTGATAGGAATGTTGTTGCATCTTCCACCAAGCTTTCAATATACGTCTTCATGACATGTCTGTGCATATCCTTGTTCTTACCCGAGGCAAGTGATGACTGAACCAATATCCTTTCCAACCCAAACACTACCTGTGATGTTGTCAGTTGCTGTCCCCACCTCAGCCCACCCATTGCTGACACACACACAATCCTCCCTCGGACTCCAACACTGGCCTCCCATTAGTCAGTCATTCCAAGTTCTGACACCTGTGCCCAAGATATTAAAATGAAGTTCCACGTGCCCCTTCAAGTCGGTGAAAAAAATCTGCAGCACTATTCCCAAGGAAACAGGAGGGTTCTTCCAGTGTCCTTGCCAATACTCACCCTTCAGATAAGTCCTAAAAACAGACGAAGGGTCTTCAATCCGAAACGTTGACTCAGATGTGGCCTGACCTGCTGAGTACTTCCAGCATTTTCTGTTTCTATTCTAAGACCAGAGGATCCAATTCATTCCTGTCAGTGGCATCTTGCTATGTTCTTACATTACAAGAGCAATTATGGCTTAAGAGAACTTCGCTGGATACAAAGCAGTTGGGACACCCTAAGACTGTCAAATACTCAGAGAAATGCATTTACCTTGCATTACTGAGCTCATCCATCATTCATGCCACTATTCTTGCCAACCTTCATTGGCTCATAATTCCCCCAACCTCAATTTAATCGCTCACCTCTTCCTTCTCTCTACAACCTCCTCCACGATGCCCAAACTCCAATTGCTCTGACCCCAATCCCAAATGTTTCACTCCAGCTGCCTATATTGCCCCTCCTTAAAGTCCCCACCTGCTTCTCTCTTTGGCCCTCCTGAAATGCCATCACTTTGGCAGAGTTTATGGTTACCCCTTGTAATGTCCGTGCCTTTGTCAGATTCACTTCTTGCATTTGTAAACTGCCCTAGAATTGGTTCCAACACTAAAGCCCCTCTAAAATACTAGCCATTGCAAAAGGATCCAGAAGAACAGTGAGTGATGGAGCACATTTTCTGATAAGATATTTATTAGTCACATGCACATCGAAACACACAGTGAAATGCATCTTTCTGCGTTACTGAGAATGTGCTGGGGGGGCGGGGGGGGCAGCTCGCAAATGTCGGAATTCTTCCGGCACCAACATAGCATGCCCACAGCTCCTAAATTGTATGCCTTTGGAATGTAGGAGGAAACCAGAGCACCCGGAGGAAACCCACGCAGACACAGGGAGAACATACAAACTCCTTACAGGCAGTGGCGGGAATTGAACCTGGGTCGCTGGCGCTGTAATAGCGTTACGCTAACCACTACACTACCGTACCACCCATGCAGCTAATTCCACTGCTCCAATGAAAATAGTTTCCAATAAAAGCAGTGGAGCTCAGTAAATAATCCAGCATGCTCCATGGGTGTGCCAATGTGGACCAATAGCAGCAACCAGAATAAGAAGTTGCCACACCCCCTGCTGCACTGTCAGGGGTACTGCCTTTCCATGGGATGTCACTCAAATCCCCAGTCTACCCTCTCAGGGGGATGTAGAAGGTCTCACAACACTATTGCAATGACAATAATATTGTATAATTCCCCCATCAACCAAAATCACTAAAATTGAACGGCCTGGTCACTTACCCTGTTTATCATTTGCGGGAACTTGCTAGATGTGAATTGCTACACTTTTTATAATTGCAACCCATTGATGATAAAATACTTCACAATGCTCTACAGAGAAGGCACTGTACAAGTTCAGGCACCTGCCATATAAGGAGTTGTTATGGAAGCAGGGAGTCAGTAGATCGCTCCCCACCCCACCCCACCCCACCTCCCCCCCCCACAACAATATGCAGTTGTGCTGGTGCATTATTACACAACAACATGTTCAGACCCCTACATCCAGGGCCACACCTAGGCTAACTGACACAAGCCACTCAGATGGACAACCTCAAGGAAGGCCAAGAGGTCCACCCCCATTGGATTAATAAAAACTTGTATTTAAAAACAAACCATTGCAATGTCACTTTAGGAGTCGGATTTTAATTCTGTTTTAGGAATGCTCCAAGATTAGAAAGGGAAGGTTACAGACTTGTCACTGTTGCCCTGGTAATTGTGGGGGAGCACCAGAATTGTAATAAGATCTTCAGAGCTCTTACAGCTCTCTGCAATGTGGAGGAGATATTGTGTTGAAAATAAATTAACAGACAATATCACCAGCCAGGATGTATTTTCCACAAATATCACAATAACTCACTTTTCTGCAAATCTAAAATGAAAAACAAACACTATTCAACAAATAAAATCCAATGGGTACCGCATACATGTGCAAATAACAAGAGGAATTTGTGCTGGGGGACAATGACCCAAGACAAGAGCCCACTCAGAGATCCTCACACTTCCCAAAGCTAACAACATGCACCCCTGGATAACCCCTCACTCTCACACAATGAAACGGGGTGATGCAGCTAACCACTACTCTACCAAACAACAGAGAGCGTCAACCATACAGAATCAACCCATGACAACTTGCTCTTATCCAGTGCCTTGATAAAGTAAAACACTTGTGGAATTATAGTATAGGGGAGGAGTCCATTCCTCCTTTAGAGTCCGTGACAGCTCTTTGAGGAGCAAGCTAGTCTACTTCTCCACTGTTTCACAGGACCACAACAACTGACACAGAGCCAAGGGTGGAAGATGAGGACAAAGAATTAAGGGCCTGGTCAAAGAGTGAATATGCAAAGAGCGTTTCAAAGGTGAAGCAGCCCCTCCGCATTAAGGATGCATCTGGCAGGAGTCAGGCCTTTCCTGAGGAAGGGAAAACCAAAACAAAAATGTTATTGTGAATCAAATGGCTGTGTGCCAGTGTCCCTTGTGAACAGCTGGATGCAGGAACCACTGAGACTCTTGGATGTTGGAGGTGCAAGGCCAGAAAAGCACCATGTATAGACTACCCACCATCAACATGACCACAACTTTCAACAAGTAGATATCAGATGCGCCAAGACCAGCTCACCCATTGACCTTTTGTTATTCTCTGGTGACATCAGATCCCTCACTCCCTCAAACTTAGAATTCTCATCCTTGTTCAACTCCCTCCATAATCTTGCAATCCACAGCCACCACCACCTCCAGCCCTTGGCCTCATCTCTAAATCTCACCCTTTGATATCTTTTCTTCCATTGGCCAGAAGCATAGCTGATAAGCCTTATGACCCCATACTCAGGTTTCCCTTTCTTAAAATTCCACCTCTTATCTCTCTCTCTTTCCCCCTCACTTCCTTAAACATCTACCGACTTGTCCAAGCCCTTTCTCAGATCCTGTTCCTCAGTCTCCATCTTCCTCCATCTGGTGGTTCTACTTAAATTCAATATTTACCCTTGTAGCTTCAAACAGCTCAATGTGTTAGAATGTCATTACTGTTATGGGATTTTGCTGTGCACATACTGACTGCCTTGCATCCTACAACTGTGTCCACACTCACAAAAGCATCTTTTTAAACGCCCTTTTGATAATGAAGTTCATAATTCTGAAAAGCACTATGCAAATGCAAGATCATTCTTTCAGCTGCCGAGGATGAAGCTCCTGTTACACAGAGCAAACAGTGATATAATGTGGCGGTCACAGTGTACTGGAGGCACTGTGGGAAACCCAATAACATGAGAAATAGAACAAGATTGGGAACGTCACATCTATGGAATGGGGATAGGGGAAGTCGCACTTAATGGTTGAACAAGGAAACTGTACTTAAAGCAGAGAACTGTTGCTGAGAGGCAACTACTAACGCCCTCTCTATATGTATATATAATTATATACATTTATTTTAAGGTTAAATTCCAGACAACCAGCACCAGAACATTAAAAACTGGTATTTAAAACTAACCATTGCAATTGACAATCCACAAGACTATAAGATATAGGAGCAGAATTAGACCATTCAGCCCATCAAGTCTGTTCCGCCATTCAATCATGACTGATTTTTCAACCCCATTCTCCCGCCTTCTCCCCACAATCCTTAACCCCCTTACCAATCAAGAACCTATCAATCTCTTCCTTAAACATACCTAATGACTTGGCCTCCGCAG
This sequence comes from Pristis pectinata, assembly GCF_009764475.1. Classification (NCBI taxonomy): domain Eukaryota; kingdom Metazoa; phylum Chordata; class Chondrichthyes; order Rhinopristiformes; family Pristidae; genus Pristis; species Pristis pectinata. The sequence goes on along the minus strand of NC_067408.1, from coordinate 67,208,701 downwards.
CCCTCTGTGGCAACGAATTCCACAGATTCTCCACCTTCTGGCTGAAGAAGTTCCTCCTCATCTCAGTTTTAAAGAGACGTCCTTTATTCTGAGGCTGTGCCCTCGGATCCTGGAACCCCCTACCAATGGGGACATCCTCTCCACGTCCACTCTGTCCAGGACTTTCAGCGTCCTGTAGGTTTCAATGCGATCCCCCTTCATCCTTCTGAACTCCCATCAAGTACCGGCCCAGAGACATCAAACGCTCCTCATGTGTTAAGCCTTTCGTTCCTGGGATCATTCTTGTGAACCTCCTCTGGACCCTCTCCAGGGCCACCACATCCTTCCTTAGGTACAGGGCCCAAAATTGCTCACAATATTCCAAATGCGATCTGACCAATGCCTCAGCAGTATTTCCTTGCAGTTATATTCTAGTCCTCTCAAAATGCTAACATTGCACTTGCCTTCTTTACTACTGACTCAACCTGCAAGTTAACCTTGAGGGAATCCTGAAATAGGACTCCCAAGTCCCTTTGCACCTCTGATTTCTGAAATTCCTCCCCATTTAGAAAATAGTCTACAGCTTTATTCTTCCTACTAAAGTGCATAACCTCACACTTCCCTACGCTGTATTCCATCAGCCACTTCTTTGCCTACGCTCCCAACCTGTCCGAGTCCTTCTGCAGCCTCCCTGCCTCTGTGACACTACCTTTTTCCTCCACCTACCTTGGTATCGTCTGCAAACTTGGCCACAATGCCATCAGTTCCTTCATCCAGATCATTAATGTATAAAGTGAAAAGATGAAGTCCCAAGACTGACCCCTGCAGAACTCCACTAGGCACCAACAGCCATCCTGAAAACAACCCCTTTATGCCCACTCTCCAGTCAGCCAATCTTCTACTTCACTTCAGTAAACAAACGAGAGAGAGGGCACAAAGACTGCGGCCAAGTCGAACCTACACTCGCCAGCATTTGTCAGTGGAATCAGCCTTACCAAGTCAGGCAGGCACTGATTAGAAGAGCTTACCATCCCCACTTACAGGCAGAGGCAGGCTGAGAGACACCATGTCACTGGCAGGCGCCCAAGCGTGAATGAACTGCAAGCTGTTGGCTCTGTCACACTCCCAGTCCAGCTTGGGAACTTCCCCGGGACTGCTTCAGGGACAATGGAGCCGATGAGGTCGGGGTGGGATCCAGGCTGATGCAGCCTCAGGCTTTTCAGAAGGTCAGCCACACAAATGCAACATTCCTGGCATAGTCTGCCGGCTCACATCCGCCCCTCCCCCCTCCCCTCCGCAGGTAATTCCGGTTGACCCTCCCCTTCCCATTGGTTGCTATGGCCACAGCTAAGCAGAGCATTAAAGGCTCAGTCTGCCAGCAGCTCCCAGTGTACAGATGCTGTCAGGCAGCCCGTCATCACCTCCTCCCTCCAAAACCATAGCAACACGCGTGGCCCACAAAATTAGCAGTTAGACCTTAATGACCGGCATTGCATCAAACAGTATCTGGGAGGGGTGTGGGGAGATAGTCAGACGTGGGGCTATTTTTTCTCCTTACCCCTAACATTGAGCAGTTGTTCCTCTCTGCCACAGTCTCTCAACCAACTCGCTTCATCGCGCTGACTAATACCACTGGGCAAGGAATCACCAGTCCAGCAGAAGGGATCAGCTACGATGAAAGCATTTAAGAGGCTCTTAGGCAGACACATGAATGTGCAGAGAATGGAGGGATATGGACCACGTGGAAGCATAAGGGATTAGGTTGAATTAGTCTGGCACAACATTGTGGGCCGAAGGGCCTGTTGTTGTGCTGTAATGTTCCATGTTTGAATATGAGAATCTTCTGGAAATAAGGACACAGAAGGAGGCCGTTCAGCACTGGCTCACAGCAGAAAAAAATTAGCCCATACCACCTCTCTGAATGTCCCTGGACCCCTGTAACTTATTCTCTCTCCCACAACACCCCCCCCCCCCCCCAAAATCCCCCGCCCCACTGATTCTTTTGGCCACCTCCCTATGCCCTAGGCAATTTACAGTGGCCCTGCACGTTTTAGGGCTTTGGAAGGAAACCAGAGCATCCCAGGGAAAACATCCAGTCACAGGGAGAACTTGCAAACTTCATAAAGACGACACCGGAGGTCGGGATTGAACCGGCACCAGTGTAGCTGTGGAAAAATAAAACACGATGCCCTGACAAATTTACAATTTCCTTCAATGTTTCAGGCTTTTGTTATTCACTCTCAATATTTACTGCTCGTTCTCAGTTGCCTAAGGCTTGAGAAGTCTCAGTTGTTGATTAGGATTGGTGATGCTGTAGTTTCCTGAAGGCCCAAATGTAAAGGCAGAATGTTTTATCACAAACTGACATCAGTGAAACATCTGGGGTATTTTTGTTTATTACAGAGGTCACTTTCACAGATGTTTACATCAGATTCAATTTCTCACTTGGCAGTGATGGGATTTGATCCAGTAATCCAGGCCCAGTAACACAGCCACTGTCCCATTGAGGCTCCCTTTAATCGTGGTTGTGGCCCAACTACAAGAGCATTGCAAGCAGGAAACCACCTCCTCTGCCCTCCTCCACTCAGAGGATCTCACATGAGACAGGGACACTGAATGATCAGGTGCTGGCTATGAATTCTTCACCCCACACTGAGCAAGGTCAGCAGTGGGCAGCTACTCAGTCTAAGTGTAGACCACACATCTCAAGAAGGCGGCGGTATTCAACATTAAGGACCCTCACCACATGCCCTCTTCACATTACTACCATCAGGGAGGAGGTACAGGAGCTTGAAGACCCACACTCAACATTTCAGGAACAGCTTCTTCCCCTCTGCTATCAGATTTCTGAATGAACCCATAAACACTACCTCATTATTCCTCTTTTGCACTATTTATTTTTGTAACTTATAGTAATTTTTATGTCTTGCACTATTCTGCTGCCACAAAACAACAAATTTCACAACATATGTCTGTGATAATAAACCTGATTCTGATGTCTGCTCGAGCCTGCTCCATCTTTCAAGTAGTGAAGGCCCATCTGATGTTTGGCTACAACACTTCCTTCCCTGAGCACTCGTGAAAAACAACCTGAGCCAGGTGCAGGAGTGCTGTTCAAAGTGTCAACTCACTGACTGGGTGGGAGTCCAGGATCTCAAACGAGATTCACATGTGGGTCCAGGCAACACATGCCAGCCAGCTATTTGGCTGTGGAGTCATCAGAACATTCCTATCAGTTAGTCACATGGGTCACTGGAAAGTGATGGGTTAAATAAAATTGAATAAATTTAAATAAATAAAATTAAAATTGCTCACATTATTCCAAAATGCGGTCTGACCAATGGTTTATAAAGACTCAGCATCCTTGCTTTTATATTCCAGTCCTCTCAAAATGAATGCTAACATTGAATTTGCCATCTTTACTACTGACTCAACCTGCAAGTGTCATGTCAAGTGTAAAGCAGTGTCATGTCTTGGTAAAGCAGTGGGAAACTCACCAAGGCATGAGTTACACAGAACTCACAGCCAGTTTCAAAACCGTCCACATAGCCAACTCCCTCACATCCACCCTTACGTATGGCTGCCTCTGTGTTTTAGCTATGGAGGTCTCAGGCAGCAAAACTCAACACCCTTACCTCCTGGGTTGGAGAGCTGTAGGCTCAAGTCCCATTCCAGAGAAGTGAGCACATAATTCAGGCTGACATTATGGCAAGCCAATGGAAGAGCACTGTGGTTTGCAGATACTGTCCTTCAGCCGAGATGTTAAACCAAGATTTAAAAGATCCCACAGTACTATTCAAAGAAGAACAGGACTTATCCCTGGTGTTCCAGCCAACATTTAGATTTTCTGGTCAGTTCCATAGCTGTGGAAGCTCGCTACGTGCAAATTGGCTCCTTTGTACATTGCAACAGAAGTAATTCAAAAATATTTCAACACCTTTGCTAAATCCTGAGATGCCAAATATACTCCATAAATGCAATCCTTGGTTTCTTTAAACAGTGAAACAGAAAAAGAAACTTTACTGCTGCTTTTGTCTGATAATTATACAATGGAAATCAACACAGGAAGGCATTCTGAGCCTCTGCAATCGACTGTAGCCTTCAAGGTCACAACAAGGAACAACACAAAAGCAAGTTCTTTCCTTTGGAAGACAAAGGTGTTCATGAGAAGCCACAACCCATTTTTGTAACACAGCCTTTAAGTTTATGAGCATTTTATCTCATGAGGCTCTACAGTCAGAGGTCATAAAGACTGGGTCACTCCATAGGGTGGAGGGTGGGGGAGGTGCAACATAGTAAAGCAGAATTCAGGGGCTCCAGGGACATGTAAACTGTAGTGATCCTTGAGCGATTAATGTGTTACCTTAAACCTTCAGATTATGTTACTGCCCATTAATGAGTGAGCCCTAATAGTACTGTTCATTTCCAATGTTCTCAAGGGAGTACCACATTTAAATAACCATGGCAGTAGGGAAAGAATGGGCTTAAAAGTGCCTCTCAGTACAAGATACACCTGGAGACTATCTCCCTTAAAATGGTGTCCAGTTATGGTGCTGGACAGTATCGGACAGTTAGGGGCTGCCGGTTCTTCAGAACTGTCCTGCAGTTCGCCAGAGTGAAAGATTAGTCAACTGCTGTGAGGAATTTAGAAGAAATGTACAGGCATTAACTAACTTACCACAGACAAAATGAGGCCATTTGGCCCATCAGGTCCATGCTGGCTCCCAGCACAACAATCCCATCAGTCCCATTCCCCTTCTCCATATTTCCCTGCAACCCTACAGCTTATTTTCTCCCTCACACGCCCATCAACTCCCATTTGATTCGTTGCTCACTTCTGTACGCTGTCAATTAGCTCTTACAGTAACCAAATAAATTAACAACACATACTTGGGATGTGGGAGGAAACCAGAGCATCCAGAGGAAACCCACACAGTGACAGGCAGAATGTGCAAATTCCACACAGAAAGAACCGGAAGTCAGGATCGAACCTAGAACTGTGAGGCAGCAGAGCTAACTGCTGTGCCATTGTACTGCACTCATTACCGTTGCTCCATTTTCCCTGGCACTTTTATTTAGGAGACCTCTAAGTACAAGATACACTTGTGATAGAAAAAGATAGGACAAGTTCACAGGTTAGGGTCCTAACTCGAGTGGGGCTAATTTTGAGGGAATTAGGCAGGATCTAGCAGAGCTAGACTGGGAGAACCTGTTTGAAGGAAATGGAACAAATGGCAAGTGGGAGGCTTTTAAGAGTGAGATATCAAGAGTCCACGGGCAGCATGTTCCTGTTGGGGTGAAGGGTAAACCTGACAAGTTTAGGAAACCTTGACTGACGAGAGATATTGAGGTTCTGGTCAAGAAAATGGAAGCATACATTGGGTTTAGGATATCGGGGATGAGTGAATCCCTTGAGGATTATAAAAAGATTATGAATATACTTAAGAGGGAAACCAGGAGGGCAAAGAGAGAGTATGAGATGGATCTGGCAGATAAGGTTAAGGAAAATCCCAAGAGGTTCTATAGCTATATAAAGAGTAAAAGGGTGGCTAGGGAGAGAGTAGGTCCCCTTAGCGATCAGCAGGGCCACATATGTCTGGAGCCACAGGAGACGGGTGGGATTTTTAAGGAATATTTCTCTTCTGTATTTACTGAGGAGAAAATCATGGTTGCTCAAGAGATAAAGGAAACAAGCGAAGATGTTTTGGAGAACGTTCATATTACCAGGGAGGAAGTATTTGCAGCTTTACAGTGCATTAAGGTGGATCAATCCCCAGGGCCTGACTGAGAACATACTCGGACTTTGTGGGAGGCTAGAGAAGAAACTGCAGAGGCCCATCCAATATTTACTTCATTGTTAGCCACTGGTGAGGTTCCTGAAGACTGGAAGGTGGCTAATGTTGTTCTGTTGTTTAAGAAGGGTAGCAAGGAGAAGCCTGGAAACTACAGGCTGGTCAGCCTGATATCAGTAGTGGGTAGGTTACTGGAGGGTATTCTGAGGGACAGGATCTACCAGCATTTGGATAGACAGTGTCTGATCAAGAGGAGTCAGCATGGCTTTGTGCATAGGAAGTCATGTTTGACTAATCTTTTAAGAGGTAACCAAAAAGGTAGATGAGGGTAAGGCAATGAATGTTGTCTTTTTGGACTTTAGCAAGGCCTTTGACAAGATCCCACATGACAGGCTGGTCTGCAAGGTTAGGTCCCATGGAATCCAGGGAGAGCTAGTTAGGTGGATTCGAAATTGGCTTGGGGGTAGGAAGCAGAGGGTGGTGGTTGAAGGTTGCTTCTTGGAACGGAGGCCGGTGACTAGTGGTGTGCCGCAGGGGTCGGTGTTGGGACCCTTGTTATTCATTACTTATATCAATGATTTGGATGCGAATGCACAAGGCTTGATCAGCAAGTTTGCAGGTGACACAAAATTAGGAAGTGTTGTTGATAACGAAGAAGGTTATCGTAGATTACAGGGGGATCTTGATCAGTTAGGGATGTGGGCCGAGGAGTGACAAATGGATTTCAATATAGATAAGTGTGAGGTGATGCATTTTGGAAAGTCAAATCAGAGTAGAACTAGGGAGTGTAATGGAACTGAGGGACCTAGGAGTACAAATGAATAGTTTGTTGAAAGAGCGGCATTACAGGTAGACAGGATGGTGAAAAAGGCACTCAGCACACTGGCCTTCATCAGCCAGGGCACTGAATGGGACATTATGTTGCAGGGTTAAGAAGTAGGGTTAAGAAGTAGGGTTAAGAAGTAGGGTTAAGAAGTAGGGTTAAGAAGTAGGGTTAAGAAGTAGGGTTAAGAAGTAGGGTTAAGAAGTAGGGTTAAGAAGTAGGGTTAAGAAGTAGGGTTAAGAAGTAGGGTTAAGAAGTAGGGTTAAGAAGTCATTGGTGAGGCCACACTTGGAGTAGTGTGTACAGTTTTGGTCACCCTGTTGCAGGAAAGACATGGTTAAACTGGAAAGAGTACAGAAAAGATTTAGGGGGACGTTGCCAGGACCAGAGGGCCTGAGTTTGGCCAGGCCAGGTAGGAGAATGAGGAGTGACCTTATAGAAGTGTTTAAAATTATGAGAGGCATAGATAAGGTGGATGGTAACAGTCTTTTCCCCAAGGTAGGGGAGTCCAAAACTCGGGGGCATAGGTTTAGATAAGATAAGATATCTTTATTAGTCACATGTACATCGAAACACAGTGAATTGCATCTTTTGCGTAGGGTGTTCTGGGGGCAATCCACAAGTGTCACCAAGCTTCCGGTGCCAACATAGCATGCCCACAACTTCCTAACCTGTACGTCTTTGGAATGTGGGAGGAAACCAGAGCACCCGGAGGAAACCCACGCAGTCATGGGGAGAATGTACAAACTCCTTACAGACAGCGGCGGGAATTGAACACGGGTAGCTGGCTCTGTAAAGCGTGACGCTAAGCACTACACTACCGTGAGGGACCCAAGGGGTAACTTTTTCACGTAGAGGGTGGAGAGTATATGATATGAGCTACCAGAGGAAGTGGTTGAAGCAGGTACAATAGTATCATTTAAGAAGCACTTGGATAGGTACATGGAGGGGCAGGGCTTGGAGGGATATGGGCCGAATGCAGGAAGTTGGGACTAGCTAGGTGTACAATGTGGTTGGCATGGACTTCTTGGGCCGAAGGGCCTGTATCACTCTATGAGACAGTGCAAAAGCTGCACGGACTGGAGGTAGGAAGTCATCTCCTGGAAACACCAGGGAGTAATGAGGGTCCAAAAGGCAGCTGGACACCTGTCTCTGGGGTACTGGGTCCCAGGGTTACCATGGTATCTAGTTGGACTACCATAGTTGCCATGCACACACAGGGATGTCTAGAGGAGGACAGTGGGCAGGGAAGAGCCCCAACCAATAATTGTTCAACATATAAACACACACTCATTACCACATATGCTACTATTTAACATGCTTCTCCAAGAACAGTCATTTTTAAATTTCTGTTCCTGCCCTTGGTTACCATGGACAAAGATTACTGTAGAGACCAAGAACAAGGATTACCGTATACCAGCCTTCCTGGGAACCCTCTGGGATTGGCCCAGACAACCAAGTCTCACGAGTTTGGCCTCAGCTCACCTTATCTCAGGCCTGTGCACACTCATCCAAACCAGGGTCATTCTGTCCACAAGCTGTGGGCTCCAATTGGTGCATCTACCCCCAACATCGTGTGAAGCCAGGGACTGAAAAGTCCAGTGGCCAGCTCACTGGAAAAGTTCCCACGTACAGATCCTCCCCAGGTTACCATAGGTTCTGTTCCCGAGAACTGTTCATAACCTGAACAGTTCACAACCTGAACAGTTCACATCGGAAATGTGGCTGCCCAGCAATATGTTTAAGTAAAAACATAGGGCAACCAGGGCATTTAACTCAACCATTCAGATATTGCCATGAACCAAGTTTCCACACAGCAGAAGATGCCTGCAGTACCACAGCAGTTGGCAAATCCATCCCACCAGTCTCCGAAACGCACATTCTTGTGTACGAGCTGTACATTAAGTCGGGTGTTCATAGCTTGGGGAGGACCTGTATGTACCAGGGTCACTTTGCTAATAAGGATGTGATGGAGCTGAACTTTGAGAACAATCAAAAACTAAATAACCTGAAGGCAAATCTTCTTTGTATACCCAGTACTCACATTCATTCATAAACACTCACACTTCTCCTGGTTCAGGTACCTATGTTCAGAGACCTCCAGTATTCCAGTTATCTTCCGAGAATCGGAAACACTCCATGCAAAAGATGGCATTTGTACTTACTAAATGTACCTGAGCTATAAACTACGGAAAGCTGGCTCTGAAGCGTGAAAAGGAAGGAACCGCTATTTTAAAATAAATATATCTACCCCAGAGACTGTTCCAACCCTTTCAACTATTGCTTGGTTGTATTTTCTTTCATTTTTGATTTTAAAAGAGCCTATCCTGATTACTTCAAATACCTGCAATTCCTTCAGGATACATGTCTTCATAAACACTGACCCCTCAAGTGTCAAACTGGCACAACAACAGCAGTAGAATTTTGAGAGTTAGGTGCAGATCTACACAAACATCCTGGGTATACTTGTACACTCTCAGGTTTACCCCCAAGGTACACCAAATTTGAGATTTTGTGTTTTGATTAAAGTATTGCAATAGGTACTGTGGCTGCCAGACAATGAGAAACAATCTAATGCAGCCATTCCCCGATTTATGAAAGAGATGTTTTCCACATGAATGTTTCGTTAGGTGAAGTTTCATACAATGAAAAGGTTGGGGTGGAATACATTTGGTTCTGCACAATCACCACAAGAGACTGGTGCGCTATTTGTTACAGCAAAAATTAGCTTTGTAATTTGAAGACATACACCCAGTCAATGCTGAAAATTTGTATATCAAGGATACCCTGAATTTACACAGCAGCTTTCACAACTTCAACACATCCCAGAATATTTCACAGTCAATTCAATTCTTTCAATCACCAGTATAATGTAGGAAAAACAGCAGCCAAGTAGAAGCATCCAGAAACAACAATAAGATTGTTGACCAGTTGATGGTTTAGAGCTGCCCCTGAGTGAAGAATAAACATTGACCAATACACCAAGGATATTTCCTTGCTCTTCACAGAATTTGTGCATTTGACCATTTACATCTGAGAAAGTAAGCAGGAGCTTGATTTAACAACTTGTGAAAAAAATGTCACTTCTGATAGTGCAGCACTCTCACAGCACTGCAAAGGATGCCCCACGTATGTTGAATGTTCAATGTCAGGGATGGGACTTGAATGCAGAAGCTTTGAGCGTTGTAACAAAATCACAATCTCAAGAGTGTGGTTCAGGCCAGGCATTGAACATTCAACAGAAAGTTACAGGGCACTGATGACACAATCACAAGGAGTAAACCTCAGCATTGATTGAGGCTCCATCCCCTGCAGTGACCATCATCAAGTGCCGTTCAGCCTGAACATACAACATGAACACCGTGTGCTCCAGTTAAAGAGAGAAAAAGTGCCTAAAGACACCCATAGATCTATGAGCAATTAAGTGATGGGTTTTTGTTGTCCCCTTGACCTTGGACAGTGAACAAGGCGGCAAGATGGAACCAGAATCCCACCAGGCTTCTCCCACTTGGAGAACCACTGAACAGTTCTCCAGCTGGGGAGGATCAAAGGGTAAATAAAATAAACTTTTTAAAACTGTGGAAGGCTTTGAAATGGCGGATGCAGAAATTATTCTACTTGATTGGGAGGGAGAGGAGAATTAAAGGCCATGCAGATAAGATTGTCACTAATAAATTGTAAAGAATCCCCGAGATATAGAGCACACAAGAGGCCACTGGGTCGAACCAGTCCATCCCACTGTTTGAGATATCTGAGCCAATGTGGAATCCAGGAGAAAGTTGTTACCACAGAATGTGCAATGAAGTAGTTGAGAAGCTTTAGCATTAATGTATTTAAAGATAAGTAACTATATACACACAAGGAGAGGGGTGGTGCTGAGGAGATGAGGCTTGGCTCAGATGGGAGCACAAACACCAGCTGTTCATAGACAGCAAATTTTCTGAGAAACCTACGGATTTGGCAGTGTTCATTGAAAGTAAAGATCATCACAAGCTGGGGATGGAGCGAATGTTCATGGGGCTGCAGGAAAAATGTTTGTCTTTCAGGGAGATACTTGCTACTGTTTGGTTTTTAGAGCCCTCGTATCTTGTGGGAATAATGATGATCAAATTCAATGGTGAGCAGGGAGTGGAGAAATGCAGGGGGTGAGGGGTGTGAGAATATATGCCAGGTGCATGTTCTCGGGGTTTCCTCCTGCACTACGGGAATCAGCCAGAGCTTGGGACCACTGGATTGCTATGTGGAAAAGTTCAAGCGGCCTATTGATTGAAAACAAGTTACAAACTCAGTGTGGATGTGGATTTGCAGTTCCAGATTTCCAGTGCCAGATCTCTGCGGTTACTAACGATCTTAATTCTCCAAGCTTGGCCATGTCAATGTCTTGAAATTCTATGGTGATTGGCCCAGATCTAACATAGCCCATGGTGAACCAATATAAAGACAAAAGAGCCTGCAGATGCAGGAATCTAGAACAATAAACAGAATGCGAGAAGAACTCAGCAGGTCAAGAGGCATCTATGGAGGCAAAAGGTAGAAGTTGACATTTCGGGCCATGACCCTGCATCAGGACTGAGAGGGAACAGACACGATTGCCAGTATATAGCAATGCAAAGGGGTGTAGCGTAGAGGCTGGTAGGTGATAGGTGGCACCAGATGTCCCCTCCCCATCTGATTCTACCTATCACCAACCAGCCTCTGTCTAAGCATCATGCCAGTGACTGGAGTTTGCCAATCAGTGCTTCAGACACTCCAACTGAACCCTTCCCCTAAACTCAATCCCATGAACAATATAATTTCAGCAATGAGTTTCTTGTACTCAAGTCCTCTTGCAATAAAAATCCAATGTACTGTTTGCCTTCCATGATTTTGTACCTGCACGTTAACTTTCAGAGATGTGTGTACATGGACATCCAGGTCCCTCTGAACACCACATTACAATGTCTTGCCATTTAAGGAATAGCCCTCCCTCCTAATCTTTCTACCTCATCTAAGGCCAGGGAGGAATTGCAGCAAAACCTTGGGGGTTTATACTTGATACCACGGCCTTTCAGTGAGAATCCAAAAGGAAATTGAGCTTCTGGATTGGTTCACTAATTGTAGTTATTTGACATTGAGGTTAAGAGGCTGGCAATAATACCTTGATGATCACTACCTATGGCAGGATATACTTCTGATTCAGGGAGTGCAGTGAACGTTCACCAGATTAATTCCTGGGATGGGAGATTTCTCCAGAGAGGGGAGATTAAGCAGACCATGCGAATACTCTCAAGACTTTAGAAGAATGAGAGGGGATCTAATCAAAACATTCAAATTTCTGACAACTCTTGACAGTACAGATAACAGGAGAATGTTCCCCCGGCTGGGAAAGGAATCAGAATCAGAATTATTGCCACTGACTTAGGCCAGGACTGAGACGAGAAGTTTCTTCACCCAGAATGTGTTGAATCTTTAGAATTCTCTAACCAAGAACCCGTGGAGCCCCTGTCACTAAGTATATTCAAGACAGAAATGAAGAAAGCTTTCGACATTAAGGGATTCAAGTGATATGAGGATAGTGCAGGAGAGTGGTGCTGAGGTAAGAGATCAGCCATGGCCTTGGTGGATGGTGCAGCAGGTATGAGGGGCTGAACGGCTCCTGCTTCTCATGTTGCCACGGAGATGCATTTTACAAAGAACCCAGGAGAAAATTCATTGGGATAGGTTCTTTTTGCTCAGTTTAATTGTTCTCTGCCTCCACTTCTTCCATTTCTTATGGGTTTTCTACACTCCTCCTGGAGTTCACATACACTTTCTTATGAGATAGAAGGCAGCCATTCAACCCACCGAGTCTATGCTGTCTCCTACAGCAACCCCATCGGACCCATCCCCCCTCTTATTTCCCAGTAACTTATTCTTTTTCACACACATCAGCTCCACCATCCACCTACACTTGAGGTAACTTAAAGTGACCAATTAAATTAATAACATACTTATTATGGCATAGGAGGCTATTTGGCCCATCAAGTCCATGCTGGTTCCCAGCAGAGCAAAGCCACCAGTCCCATTCCCCTTGCCTTATTCTCTTGCATCCCGCACATCCTCCTCACCTGCCCACCCAACTCCCCCTTTTGACTCTTTTTGCCATTAACCTATACTAATTGGTAATTTACATTGGCTAATTAACCTACCAGCAAGTCTTTCGGATGTGGGAGGAAACCAGTCGGAGTAAGAACGTGCAAACTCCGTACTGGCAGCATTGGAGGTCTGGATTGAACCTGGGTCTCTGGAGCTGTGAGTCTACAGCTCTAACAGCTGCAGTACTTCTGTCTTTGAGCTCTGCCAGCCTTCGATGGAGAGCTGCACCCTTGCCATGACGTTGATTCCCACCACAAACAAAGGCAACTCCTGCCAAGAGTGCACTCGCTCAGGTCACCTTGACAAACATAGCTATCCCACTCCACCCAAAACACAGTAAAACTGAATTAAATGCAGCAAAAGCAACAACAGCCATTTAGTTTACCCTGTCAATGCCAGCATGGTGGTGGAACTTAACCTATATATTAAATTCAATACACCGGAATTATTGAATTCAAGGAAATAAATCACTGCAAATGAAGAACTTGCACTTCCATTGTCTTGTACAACTTCAAGACATCCCAAAGCAGATTTTTTTTTACTCTTTTGAAGTGTAATCACTGTTTGGAAATACAGCAGTCACTTTGTAAACAGCAATTGAGAATGACCAGACAATCCCACTTCGTGATGTTGGATGAAGGATTGCCATTGGGTTGGACTCTAACAAAGAGTGCCACGGAACCTTCCCCATCCACCAAGGGAGAAAAACTGTCTTGGGCCTAGTATGTTCCCTCGAGAAGATGGGAGCCCCAACAGTACTTGCCACAAAGTCCAGGTGCTTTAAGCTCTGGAATGGGGATTAAACTAAGAAACTCACTGAGTTATGGCTGCAAGCTGCCAAATATACAATGAACTGCTAAATCAGTTCATTCATGCCCAACATAAGAAGTAAAATGCCACACATGAAGCTGGCACAAGACTCTGGCCACACACTCAGACGCCGACTGACTCCCATGCCCACGGGACCTGGATCTGAAGAACAAGATTGTGTCTTTAATTTGATGACATAATCCTGCAATTCTTCACACATACTTTGCAACTGGAGTCTATAGAATCACAGAAGACTTACCACAGAGAAGGAAGCCCTTCAGCCCACCATGCCAGTTGAAGGACAGCTAACAGCCTAATCCCACCGTCCAGCAAATGGTTCGCAGCACTACAGGTCCTGGCTCTTCATACATCCTTCCAAGTGCAATAAAACCCGATCATCCACCATCCTATTATTCTGGAATCCTGACAGTTCAATATCTGGCTCACAGGTGTCCCGTTTCCTACACCCTCCCTTTAAATGCACCTGGATCTGTTACCCACACTAACAAGAGCCCTATTTCCAATGCTAAAATCGAGCTGGAGGAACGTTGACGGTCCATTTCCCTCCACAGATGCTGCCCGACCCGACTTCCTCCAACAGCTCATTTTTTTTGCTCCAGATTCCAACATCTGCAGTCTCGTGACCCCATTTCCAATGTTTCCTGAGGTGAGGGGGGAAAGCTTAAAGGACAGGAGTGGGGCAAGTTTTGTTTTACACAGAGAGTGGTAGGGGTATGAAATGGGCTGACAGGGGTAGTGGTGGAAGCAGATATATTAGTGGCATTTAAGAGGCTTTTAGATAGACACATGAATATGCAGTGAATGGGGGGGGATATGGATCATGCACAGGCAGAAGAGATTTAGTTTAATTTGGCATCGTGTTCAGCACAGACATCATGGGCCGAAGGGCCCGTTCCTGTGCTGTACTGTTCCATGCTCTTATGTTTCACTCACTGGGGCCTCGTTTCCCACACTCCTTTTAAACTCACCAGAGCCCTGCTTCCAATGCTCCTGGGTTCATTGGAAAATGCATTTCACAAATATGTAACACCTTAAGAAAAGGGTGAATTAGAAGTGTGTTTGTGTATTACTTGGAGAGCCTGAAAAATCTACCTGAGTTGTGCCTGAAAAGTCCAGCACCACCAAAGTCCTGAGGGTGCTGGATTATCCGAGATTTACTTCTACACTGTTCCTGGCTCCAACACTTCCAGGGCAATAAGCACCTTTTGGAGTAAAAATCTTTCCCCTTCTCTCCCTAAAGCACACTAGTGCCTCTACTTCTTCAGAACACTAAGGAAATTCAGCACGTCCTCGACAACCCTTACCAATTTTTATAGATGCACCATAGAAAGTGTCCTATCCGGATGCATCACAGCTTGGTATGGCAACTGATCTGCCAAAGACTGCAAGAAACTGCAGAGAGTTGTGAACACAGCCCAGTCCATCACGCAAACCAACCTCCCCTCCATTGACTCTGTCTACACTTCCCACTGCCTCGGGAAAGCAGCCAACATAATCAAGGACCCCTCCCACCCCAACCATTCTCTCTTCTCCCTCCTTCCATTGGGCTGAAGATACAAAAGCTTGAAAACATGCACCACAGGCTCAAGGACAGCTTGCTGTTGTAACCCTGCTGTTATAAGACTCTTGAATGGATCTCTTGTATCTGAACAGAACTCTTGATCTCTCAGTCTACTTCGTCATGGCCCTTGCACTTTATTTGTCTACCTGCACTGCAATTTCTCTGTAACTGTAAAACGTACACTGTATTCTGCATTGTTTTCTTTTTACTACCTCGATGTATTCATGTATGGCATGATCTGTTTGGATGGTTGCAAACAAAAGCATTTCACTGTATCTTGGTACAAACTTGGGTTGTTTTCTCTCGAGTGGCAGAGGCTGAAGGGAGACCAGATAGAAGTTTATAAAATAATGAGAGGCATAGATAGTCAGCCAGTATCTTTTTCCCATGGTTGAAATGTCTAAATACCAGAGGGTGTGCATTTAAGGTGAGAGGGGGTAGGTTCAAAGGAGATGTGCAGGGAAAGTATTTTTTTTTACACAGAGTGGTGGGTGCCTGGAATGCGCTGCCGGGGGTGGTAGTGTAAGCAGATACGATAGAAGCATTTAAGAGGCTCTTAGATAAGCACATGAATGTGTGGAGAATGGAGGGAAATGGACATTGTGTAGGGAGAAGGGATTAGTTTAGTTAGGCATTCAATTAATTTGGCACAACATCATGGGCCAAAGGGCCTGTTCCTGTGCTGCACTGTTCTATGTGACAATAATAAACCAATTACCAATCCCTCCACTAATTCCCTCCGCCCCTTGTTTTATACATCTCACTGGGCCTGCAGATACAGGAATCTCTGACTGTGTGTGTGTGTGTGGGTTCCCAAAACTATTTACCTTGGCTTCCTCCCTTCACTGCAGCAACACCCAATAGGGGGTGCCCCTCACTCTGGCTGATGTCATCACTGCCATGGAAACCCACGTCATCAATAGGAGGAGTGAGCTGGGGATCTGGGTCTTTCTGTTCAGGAGCCCAACACCACCTGCTCCCACTGGGGAAGCACTGCACCGAACCCTGGTGGGAATACACGACTATAGGCAATGCTCAGGAAGGGAAGACTAAGGTAAGAAGATGTCATTGTTCATTTTAAAAGAGAAAATTTTAGATAATGGTCCATGATAGGGCAAATCTAGGCAAAATATTAAGATAATCTTTGCACTACTGCAAGAATGCCACACTGTCATCTTTTGGAAGCACTGTGGTGCATATTTCACCCTCTCAGACTCTTTTTCCCCATGATAGAAGTGTCAAGTACAAGAGGACATGCATCTAGGGTGAGAGGGGGAAAGTTTAAAGAAGCTGTGCGGGGCAAGTTTATTTTCACTCCACAGTTGAGGGTGCCTGGAACGTGGTGCCCAGGGAGAGTGGTGGAAGCAGATACCATACAGGCATTTAAGAGGCTATTAGATGGACACATGAGTATGCAGAGAATGGAGGGATATGGATCATGCACAGGCAGAAGGGATTTAGCTTAATTCGATTGTGTTCAGCGCAGACATTGTGGGCCGAAGGACCTGTTTCTGTGTTGTACTGTTCCATGTCTCTATCTCTTAAGTTGATATTAGGCACTCTGTCCAAGGATGAGCGCAGTTCTGGCTGTGTCCTGCACCCTAATCCAAAGTTTCTTATCGAGAAATTTTTTTTAAAAACTTGAGATGCTGGAAATCTGAAATAAAAATGCTGTAAATGCTCAGCTGTTAAGGCAACATCTGTGGCTACATGCCTGACCAATGCGTGGAACACTTAAAATGTTTCGCATCCCAGACCCTCCATGGGTGTTTCCAGCACATTCTGTTCCTATTTCCAAGCTTGTTGCTATTTACAGGAGCTGTTGTGTGCGAAGGAGCTGCCCCGATTACAACAGAGACCAGGATAACTTCACGACCAAAACTGCTTTCGGATGACACAAAGTGATAAGAAGCAACACCCACATAAAACAAAATACAAGTGCGTTCTCTAAGCCATGAGAGCTAATGAAAGGTACAGCAAAAATAAAGAACAATCCAATCGATGAGGTGGTTATTAGCAGAGGGCTTGAAGCTGTTTAACGGGCAGCAGTTTCAATCATAAAGCTGGCGAGCGATACACTTGTGCTGCTAAACATCTCTGCAACAGGCACAGATCCCGTTAGAGGTAATACTCAGGGGTTAAGGAGAACCAGGAGCTCTGGGCCATGAGGTTCAGACTATGCTGATCTGTAAACAACCATCACCGGCTCTCTCTCCTCCTCAGTCCAATATCTTGGCTCCTGCTCACATCTGTACCACCAAGAAAAGGTGGGGGGGGGTTCAACTTCCCACCCCCACCCTCTTCATCACTCGGTCCATCTCTACGCTCTCCTCCCTTTCCGAGATGCCGTCCAGTTAATCCCTGACCCCGGTGAGCTGTTCTTGCCTTGGGATTTGCAAATGAAACGAGACAGCAGACATAACAAGAGCAGAACTTAAACGATACGAGGAAGGACAGAGGTCCCCGGTGTAACAATGGGACTCCCACTGACACCTACTGGGGCTTCATTGCCGCTTTCTTCAGCTGCAGCCGATTCACTGCTGACCGGCAGCTGACGTTCATCCGCATGGCTCATTCCCCCTCACACTGCTCCGGACACTGGCGGGAGGCAGTGCCAGAGACTGATCAGAACTCGCTGAATTTTTGAAACATCAAAAGATAACTGCAGATGCTGGAAATCTGAAATAAATATCAGAGAATTGCTTGGAAAAAAATCTCAACAGGTCAGAGAGAGAAAAACAGTTAATGTTTCAGGTCTGGGTTCCGCAGTCAATAAGGGGGCACAAGACTGCAGATGCTGGAATCTGGAGCAAGACACAAAAAGCCGGAGGAACTCAGCTGGTCAGGCAGCATCTATGGAGGTAAATGGACAGTCGACGTTTTGGGTCGAGACCCTTCATCAGGACTGTCCAAGGGTCTCAACCCGAAATGTCAACTATCCATTTCCCTCCATCCATGCTGCCTGACCCACTGAGTGCCCCCAGAGCCTTTGTGTGTTGCTCCCTTGGTCATTATCTCTGTTTCTCTTTCCATTAACTCTGTTTCTCTTTCCACAGACGCTGCCTGACCAGCATTTTCTGTTTTTATTGTGGCTGAATTCACCTCTTCCCGAGGCTGTCCCCGAGGATGGAGGAAGACTTGCTCCGTCCCAGTTTCTGTGGGTTGGGAGGTGGCGGAGGAGTTTGGCAGATGATCCACCGACAACACGTGCTTGTCCGCTGTTGGCACTGGGACACCGTATGTTCCTGTCGCAGAGACTCGGAACTCAGTACCTTCCCGACTGTGCCTTTGCCATTTTGAGTGGTCTCACAGGAGCAAGTTTAGGCCACTCGGCCCCTCAAGCCTGCCCCACCCTTCAATGTGATCATCTCTCCCAGGCCTCCACTTCACTTCTGTGCTGACTGCTCTTCATCCCTCTACTCTCCAACCTTTCAAAGATTTGTCTACCCCCCACACCACCTCAAATACTTCTAACAATCCAGCCAGACCTGTGGGGAAGCATGTCACATCCTTTCCTCAGAAACATCCTTGTATCATTTCTTTTGTCCTCCTGGTGATCTCACAGAGCTCAGGGTACAGCAACAAACAATCTGCTAGAGGAACTCAACGGGTCAAGCATCATCTGTGGGAGGAAAAGAACTGTCGATGTTTTGGGTTGAAACCCTGCATCAGAACTGAGAATGGAGAGGTGAGATGGCCTGTATAAAGAGGAGAAGGGGAGTACTGGCAGGCAACATCTATGCCTGCCTTCATGAGACATTGTTCCTAAGGTATGAAAAGTCACCCCCCACCCAACATACACACAGATTTTTCAGGGACTCATCTTGGACATTTATTGTCTGGTGGGTGGGGGAAAGGGGCAGTGTGGAGTGCTGGGGGCACGTTGGAGGGAACTTTTGTTTCACAGAAGTTCGGTGGATGTCTTGACCTCTCCTGATTCCTTCCTGAAGGAGCTGTATTGGAGCAGTCAACAATGAACTCCGAATGCGCACTAATGATCGAGGCTGTTTCCCCTTCAACCTGGAGGAAGCTGTCAAAGGGGCGGTGTGGTGAGGAAGATCGAGAAAAGGGCTGCTGCAAATGAAGCAGCCTTGCTTGACCCCAAACTGGGATCAAGTCTGTAGTGGACCTGTTAGTTAAGATCACATCATCGTGTAGCAGATGAATACTGGCAAAAAAAACTGAAGTCAGCCACATGTGAGAAGGATTCTCCATTATCCCTCTTAGCTGATGGATTTGAAGGGTTTAGAAAGGCCCTGTACAGGTACTGCTCGCTATGTTTTCCTGGATTTATCACAGGGCAAAAATCACATCCATTGTGTGGCCATGAGGGGTTGCACTTTTATCTGATGAAGCAGGTTATTGGTGTTCTGTGGGAGGGACAGAGTTGAGTCCTGATGCTTTATGTCAGAGACGGAAAGGACATACACCTCTGAGCAAGGGAGGAAGTGGAGAAACCTAACTCCAACATTGAAATAGAGACACAAGAGACTGCAGATGCTGGAATCTAGAACAACAAACAGTCTGCTGGAGGAACTATCAGTAGGTCGAGCAGCATCTGTGGGGGGTGGGGGGGGAGAAATTGTCGACGTTTCGGGTTGAACCCCTGCATCATGGTACAGGGTTTCAACCCAAAATGTCAACAACTCCTTTCCCCCCACAGATGCTGCTCGACCTACGAGTTCCTCCAGCAGATTGTTTGTTGCTCCAATGCTGAAATGCTTGGATTATGGTCCTGCCACGATCAGCTCCTGGTTTGCCAGAGAAAAAAAGTACAAAGCCTCATGGCTAAACTGCCCATCCAATTATTGGCATATGGTAGACTGGATCATTATCCAAGGAACCAGTAATTGGAATTGGTTTATTATTGTCACATGTACCAAGATACAGTGAAAAACTTTGTTTTGCATGCCATCCATACAGATCATTTCAAAACACAAGTACACTGAGGTAGTACAAAGGGAAAAGCAATAACAGAATGCAGAATATAGTGTCAGTTACAGAGAAAGTGCAGTGCAGGAGGACGATATGGTGCAAGGGCCACAACAAGGTAGATTGCAAGATCAAGATTTCGTCTGTATTGTACAGGAAGTCCATTCAAGAATTACTCAAGGGCATGGTCTTATGGGGGGTTTCTGCAGCACAGCAAGTGCCACAGTGTGGTGGGTTCCACAGCTCAGTGGGTACAATGACACAGCTGGTACCTCAGAACCACAGGTACTTTGACAAGGTAATTACCACAGCTGCACCAACTAGGTTTCAAGGTTGACCTAGTTTTTTGTAAGCAGCTTAAATCCATGCTTTGCTTTCTAGCCGAGCCATCAGTGAAGACTAAGCTGTTGTTCTTAATTTTCCATTCTGGAAAAGGTTGAAACAAATGCAAAATTACCCACATTTATATTTTCTCCTGTCTACTTGTACCCGGTCTTCCTGACCAGCAGATGGCAGTGTGGTGCCTGTGACACATGAACAAACATGGACTGGGAAATGGCCATTCTGTAGACCCGCTCCCATACACTCACTCAAATAATCATGATTAAAGAGATGTGAAAACAAGGCCACTAACTATCCCAATGGCTGGCACCTTCCAATCCTGTAACATCAATTACCTCAAAGGGCAGGGGAAGTGGGTCCACAGGGACTCGACCTCCAGCAAACCAAAATAAAATCAACATTCCTTCATCCTCGTGCGGTTGCTCATAAATGGCTCTCAAGGGTCCTTGACTGCAGGCTTCAGGAAGGCCCATCACCACCTCAAGGTCAACTAGGGATGGGCGTCAACCTAACCAGCAACACCCACGTCCCAAGAACGATCTCAAACATCGGTCAAGCCTACCCAATCAGAACTTCAAAACAGGGGGCGATCAGTGTTTGTAAGTCTGGACTTAGCCATCGAAGTTTCAATTCCGATCTACCTCAATACTAATCTGGTAGTGGAAGCATACCGGAGGTGGTGGAAATTACAGAGTATGATCCATCGAATGTGGAAGCAGGTGGGGGGGGGGGGGGAGTGTAAGGTGAGGACAAGAAGTATCATATCCTCGCTCTCCCAGGGAGGATAGGAATTGAGAGCAGAAGTACAGGAAATGGAAGGGACACAGCTGAGAGCCAATAACTATGCTGGAGAAGAAGCCATGGTAAGGAGAAAAGGAGGTCATCTCAGAGGCACTGATGTGGAAAGGCTCATCATCAGAATAGATACAATGGATACATAGAAACTGGGAGAACAGAGGCGGGAGGGAGGTGTAGTCGAGGTAGCTGTGGAAGTCTGCAAGCTTGTAGTAGATAATGGGTATCGTACTAAAACCCTATGTCTGGCTAAAACCCTCAGTTCAACAGTGTGACTACATGTGGTCTCCCATTTATTGGAAAAGTTGTTAATTTCCAAAGAGAAATAAAACAGATATCTCTCCCAAGATAACTTCTCCAATTTTACCCTGGCTTTGAAACTGACAGAGAGATCTTCCAACGCTTTACTCTGATACTCTTACATAGTAACTATTTGTGCAACACAGAAGTTGTTCCTATAAATTGTACAGTACAAAGGGTCACTCAAGTCCAGTAACATAATTTTGTTTGGTAGGGCTGAAAGATTTTACCCTGAAGAACAAAGTATGTTCATATCAGCAACTTGGCAGACACACAAATGAATGAGAACAAGAATTTTATGCCTAGTAATTTCATCCCAGTTGGTAGCACTACACGTGCTATATAGCAGTGTCAGCACATTGTACTGTGACTCTGAAGTTCATTCCATTAACATCAGTGTCATAGAATCATACAGCTTGAAAACGGGCCCTTCGGCCCAACTGGTCCATGCTGACCAAGATTCCCACCTAAGCCAGTCCCATTTGCCCGCAATTGGCTCATAGCCCCCTAAACCTTTCCTATCCATGTACCTGTCCAAGTACCTTTTAAATGTTGTTCATGTATCTGCCAGTGGATCGAATTTAAGAGGCAGAGCACAACACACTGATGCTATTTCATAACATCCAAAAGCAAAATACTGCAGGTGTTGGAAATCTGAAATAAAGTCCAGAGAATGCTGAATATACTCAGCAAATCAGGCAGCATCTGAGAGAGAAACAGAGTTAACACTTCAAATGGAAGGTCGTCAACTAGAAACGAAACAATAATTCTGTTTTTCTCCCCACAGATGCAGCCTGACCTGCTGAGTATTTCCAGAATTTTGTGTTTATATTTTAGCTTAAAGTCCTACTCTATCAATCCCTCTTGGAAGCTTAACTGTCTCAATGAGATCACCTCTCCTTCTAAACTCTTAAGAATATAGGCCAAGCATGTTCTCCCTTCATTGTATAATATCTCATCTAGCAAATACACTCCCCTGGGCAAGCATATCCTTTGGGTACAGAGACTAAATCTGCACACAGTACAAATAATTAACTCAGCTCAAATCTAAGCACAATCTCTGCAAGATCTTCTTGCTTTCACCTTGCAATCTCTTAAAGGCCGACATACCATTTGCTTGTCTACCTGCATGTTTACATTCTGTCTCTCATGATCCAGCATACCCAGATCCTTTGATATATCAACAAGTAATAGTTTCTCACCATTTAAAGAAACATGCCTTTTTTCCACTCTTTATGACAAAGCATATAAATTTTTCCTCCCATTATTACTTCATCAGCCACCTCTCACCTTCTAACAAGACCTGCCTTTCCCAGCTACGTGACTATTGGTTAATCTGGATACAAGAACGGCACAGTGGTGCAGCAAGTAGAGCCGTTTGGTTCGGGTTCAATCCTGACCTCGGGTGCTATTGTGTGTGGAGTTTGTACGTTCTTCCTGTGACTCTGTGGGTTTCCCCAGGGTGATCCAGTTCCCTCCCACATCCCAATGACGTGCAGGTTGGTAGGTTAATTGGCCCCAGTGTGTAGAGAAGTGGTAGAATCTGGCAGGAGTCAATGGGAATGTGGGGAGGATAGGATACAGGGAAAATTAGTGGTTGAATGGTAAAGCTCTGTGAGCTGGCACAGACGATGGACTGAAATGGCTTCCTTCCATGCCACATGGGAAAGATATGGAATCGATGCAGTATCCTTTCATTCAAGTAATAAATATAAATTGTACGTAGTTCAGTGACCAGCACTGACAGCTCACCAACAATAGTTCATAAACTTGAAAACAACATGCTCATTCCTATAGATCAATACTCTGTTCTCCCCTACTTTCACCTCTTAATTTTTGTGTCATTCCTTATCAATCCAGATACACTGTACCTTCTGCAGTAGAGAGGGAGATGTAAGTAGGAGGGGAATTTAAAGACTTGAGGTATGCCGGAAGCAGGAAGGGTGAATGGGACTTGATGCAAGTCAGGATTGGGGCAACAATGATGCAGAGAAGCCCCACCTCAAAGTCAAAGTCAAGTTTATTGTCATATGCACAAGAACATGTATACACAGGTGCAATGAAAAACTTATCCTCTCTTCCGACACCATATAAAACTGAAATTACGGAAAAAATTTTAGGTCTTAATCCTTAACAGAAGGGCTTGATAGCAATAATCGATGATTTAATTATGAAAATACGTCCAGAATCACTGGACAAAATTAAGAATGAATGGGAAAGAGAACTCCAGACATCTTTACCCACAGAGACATGGAAGAAAATTCTTCATTTAGTTAATACACCTTCAATGTGTGCCAGACACCTTTTGATACAGTTTAAGGTAGTTCACAGGACCCATACGTCAAAAGATAAGCTAGCCCGTTTTTAATCACCATATAAATCCTATATGTGACAGATGTAAATCGAATGTGGCTTCTCTGACACGTATGTTTTGGTCCTGTCCTCTTTTGGAAAAATATTGGAAAGACATTTCTAACATTATCTCAACTGTATTGAATACTGATTTACAACCTCACCCTATCACTGCAATTTTTAGATTACCAAAGATAGAGTCTGGCCATTTATCTGCTTCCGCTTACCGTATGATTGTCACATTAATGGCCAAATGATCCATTTTGCTTAAATGGAAGGATCCAATACCCCTACTACTTTTCAATGGTTCTCTCAAACTATATCATGTTTAAACTTGGAAAAAATTAGGAGTGGTACTGTTGCTCCTTCGCTTAAATTTGAAGATATTTGAAGTCCATTTATTCCATACTTTCAAATGATATAGATCCCTTTTCAATAACTTTTCAATTTAGAGGAACAGAGTTGACGACATAATATTGCTCTGTTTCTATTGAGAAATTTCAGTCCAGTTTTTTTGTCTTTTTTTTTGAAATTTTCTTTTTAGTTGGTTTGTTATATTATTTACAATTTTTAATTGATTTGGGGATCTTTTTTCTTTTCTTTTATATACACAATAAATCTTTTTCTTTCTTTTATATTATATTCATCTACTAAGAGATCATGAGATCTAAAGATTTTTTTTTATATTTTACTATTCTTTATGATTACCTATGCCATGATTGTTCTCTTGATCTCTTTGTAGTACATATACAATCATCGATGTTATATATTAATCTGTATTAATTTGGAAACTAATAAAAAGATTGAAAAAGAAAGAAAAGAAAAACTTACTTGCAGCAGCGTCACAGGCACATAGCATCAGATAAGCAGCATTCACAAGAAAAACATCACTTAACATATATTACACACAATTTTTACAAGAAAGAACAGAACAAAAAAACAAAGTCCATTGTAGTGCAAAGTGATCATAGCATTGCTACCATAGCATTGTTTTTACCCTGTACTATCTCAATGCACTGTATAATGAATTGATCTGTACGAACGGTATGCAAGACAAGTTTTTCCACTGTACTTCGGTACAAGTGACAATAATAAACCAATACCAATATCCTGAGGTAGTGATTAGGGTTGTGCAGGTTGGTTCAAGAATGGAATGGTTGAAGGAAGTAGCTGCTCTTGAACCTGGTGGTGTGGGACTTCAGGGGGCTTCTGTACCTACTGCCCGATGGTGGCTGCGAGAAGATGGCATGGCCCGGATGGTAGGGATCTTTGATGACAGATGTTGCCTCCTTGAGGCAGCACTCCTGTAAATACTACTAATAGTGGGGAGGAATATGCCCGTGATGTACTGGGCAGAGTCCACTACTCTCTGCAGCTTCTTACATTGCTGCGCATTCCAACTGCTGTACCAGACCATGATGCAACCTCCACTATCTGCTGATGACCTATCAACGGGCACTGCCGTCACAGGGCAGAAAGAACTAACCCAGAAGCCGTGTTCAGGGTTGGTGTCTTGGGACCAGTCTCGGACTCCCTTCCAGTTTCGTCTCCTAAAATGCTGACTTGCCTGCCTGCCTTGCTGGAGATCGGAGTACAGCCACTTCTTAAAACGCCTGGCTAATTACATCCTTGACTTGACATTGCTTTGTTCTGTGCAAAAGGAATAGCAGCAAAGGAATGCCAAGTATTCATCTACAAACGCTGAACTCAGCTACCTCAGTCCTTCCTCTTCCTGAAGGGCAAAGGACACATGCCAGGGAAAAGAATGTGAATTTATATAGCCCCCCACTTCACGACTTCAGGAAGTCCGGAGACAAATGACAGCCAATGAACACCTTTTCACAGTGCAGTCTCTGTGCTCATTTAGAAAGCACAGCAGACAGCCATCTGATGGTGACAGGATAATCTGGTGCACTGAGGGATAACTGCACTGCAGAGCATGAGGGGGGAAAATCACTGCTCAGGGCCATGGACAGGCTGAGAGGCAGGCAGCTCAGGGACAGGATCTGGATGAGAGGCAGGCGGCTCAGATAGGGCAGGGCGGGGGGCAGACAGCACAGAGACAGGGCAGGGGGCAGACGGCATGGAGACGGGGCAGGGGTACAGGGTACAAAGACAGGGCGGGGGCAGACAGTACAGAGGAAGGGTGGGGGGGGCAGACGGCACGGACACAGGGTAGGGGGTGGGGTACAGAGACAGGCAGGGAGGCAGATGGCACAGAGACGGGGTGGGAGGCAGACGGCACAGAGACAGGGCAGGGGGTGGGGCAGACGGCTCAGAGACAGGGTGGGGGTACAGACGGCTCAGGGACACAGTAGGAGGGAGAGCTAGCAGCTCAGAGACAGGAACAGGATTGGACGCTGCAGTCTCCAGGGGAGGTCATTATAATGGCCCTTCACATCTGGACATCTGACACATTTGCCCAGGACACCACAGAACACAACTTCCCTGCACAACGTGTCGTGACTGAGAGCTGGTTCTTACAGAGATGTGCGGCTTTGCATGTAACACTGAGAAGCTTAAAACAAAATGCAAATAAATGCAAACTGTGACATACAATCCCCTCAATTTAAAAACGGGATGTTTCTCATGTTTCCTTATGAACTGAAGACCATTCAGCCCATTGAGTTGATGCTGGCTCTCAGAGGAACCCATCAGTCCCCTTCCCCCATTTGTCCCTGTTCAACACATTCTCTCTTTTTAACTCCAGTCTGATTCACCTCCCTCTCACCCAGGGTAATTTACAACAGCCAATTAACCTATCAGCACATCTTTGGGATATGGGAGGAAACCGGAGCACCCAGAATAAACCCACACAGTCACAGGGAAAACAGGCAAACTCCACACACACACACACACACACACACAGCGCCGGAGGTCAGGATCAAACCCGGGTTACTGGTGCTGTGAGGCAGCAGCAGCACCACCTGCTGCCCTACTGTGCTTGATCGGCCCTTGATTCAGGAAAGTACTTTCTTGAACAAACACCACACGCTGATAAAATGTTGGCTTTAATAGATTAGTAAAAATGTTCTTGGATGAGTTGGCCCAGTTGTTGTTCAATCACTCAAGTCTCTGACCTTTCGTCCTACTCCAAGTCATTCAACTGGCACAACTCCTCCACCCTCCCAAATCAGTTGGGGCTTTGGTACTTCTGGGGGGCTGCTCAGTTCTCCCAAAGACTCTCCCTTCCCCCCTCCCCTCAAGGCTCCTCCCATGTGTTCCAAGTGCCAGCGTTCCTTCTGAACTGACAGCAGTGGGAGGCCAGGAACCACAAGGTCACCACCGCCTCAGTGCAGCGCTCCCACTGTGAAGTTCAGGCACCTGACCTTGAATGAAAACCGTGAGCTTTGCCCGCACTCAAACACTTGCTCTCCCAGCACAGCCATCTCCCCTGCTGCTTCACTTTACACAATGTACCACATGCCACGGGGATATTGCCGTAGCATTATGCCTGTTTTAATCAGTGAGAACCTATTTTCAAAAGAATATTGCCTTTGTGAATTTATTTCCCAACACCTTCACATGGCTCAAACTCCCTGTTTCCCATGGATGTTCCTCACCCTTTCCAGTGGTTGTTCTTGACAGTGAAGGTCAGTGTAATTTGGCTGGGGGACAGCACCGTACTGTCCAATAGCATCTCCATCCAGTTTAGTGACAGGAGCCCCTCGAGACAATCTCACCTTGGTCCCACAGTCCCTCAATTCCTCTCTTTCATAGAAATCAATTTCCATACTGAAATGTTCAACTCAACCCAGTCTCAACAGCTCCCAGAGGTGGGGGAGTAACAGATCTATTTACAACAAATTGCTTCCCGACTTCACCTAGAGCAAGGTTGGCTTAATTTTCAGCATCTGCCTCCTGTACCCCTGGGGGTGCTGTCTTTCAGGTGAGGTATTGTAATCATAACCCCGCCAGCTCTTTGACATAAAAGATCCTACTGCACTCTCTTGGACAACATTTGACCCTCCCGATAAACGGTCTCAACCTGAAACATCGACTGTCCATTCCCCTCCATAGATGCTGCCTAACCCGCTGAGTTACATAGAACAGAGAACACTACAGCACAGTACAGGCCCTTCAGCCCATGATGTCGTGCCGACATTTTATCCTACTCTAAGATCTATCTAACCCTTCCCTCCCACATAGCCCCCTATTTTTCTATCATTCATGTGTCTATCTATGAGTCTCTTAAATGTCCCTAATGTATCTGCCCCCACAACCTCTGCTGGCAGTGTGTTCCATGCACCCACCACTCTCTGTGTAAAAAAACTTACCCCTGACATCCCTCTTATATCTTCCTCCAATCACCTTAAAATTACGCCCCCTCGTGTTAGCCATTGTCGCACTGGGAAACAGTGTCTGACTATCCACTCGATCTATGCCTCTTATCATCTTGTACACCTCCATCAAGTCCCCTCTCATCCTCCTTCTCTCCAAAGAGGAAAGCCCTAGCTCGCTCAACCTATCCTCATAAGACATGCTCTCCAATCCAGGCAACATCCTGGTAACTCTCCTCTACACCATCTCTAAAGCTTCCACATCCTTTCTATAATGAGGCGACCAGAACTGAACACAATACTCCAAGTGTGGTCTGACCAGAGTTCTATAGAGCTGCAACATCACCTCGTGGCTCTTGAACTCAATATCCCGACTAATGAAGGCCAACATTACATACGCCTTCTTAACAACCCTATCGACCTGCATGGCAACCTTGAGGGATCTATGGACGTGGATCCCAAGATCCCTCTGTTCCTCCACACTGCTAAGAGTCCTGCCATTAACCTTGTATTCTGCCTTCGAATTCAATCTTATCCAACGATCTCTTCCTTCAAGTTCCTCCAACGCCTTTTGTGTTAAAACCCTCCAGTGACAACCAAAGTAGGTTATCCGATCATTATTGAATTGCTACTGGTAGGGGTTTCCTGTTTGCAAATTAGATACTTCCTACATTCCAACAGTGATCACATTACAATAGTCCATTGTTGGCTGTCAAATACTTGGGGCTTGTGAGGTTGTGAAAGGTACAAGTCTCTCTTTTTCCCTCTGCTCTCCATAAGATGTTCAGCCCTCACTAGAATACAGCTCATTGAGTTATACGCTCAGAGATCATTAGTTGATCCTCAACTAGTGTTTTGAAACACATTTGTCCACAAACGATTGTGGACGTTTCAGGCATCGTCAAATGCAATGAATTATTGGCAAATGTCCTTTCTCCACAGAAAAGATTAGAGATCAGTTCGAAAGATTACACACAAATCCAGTGCAAACTACTGTACCGGAGGCTATCATAACACTGGGTACTTAAATAGCCTGGAAAGTAACAGATTCAAAATGACTGTGTCAAAATGTTGTTATTCATCAAATGTACCCCTAAGGAACAATGGGTGGAAGAATATTTTTTGGTAATAGTATACTTTTGGGACGAAGGTACTGGTGGTAAGGTTGATGTTTATTGGCCATGCCTGGTTATCCTTCAGTGGTGGTAGGCTGTCTTCTCGAATATGTGAAGTCCATTGAAGATGCTCTCACAGTACTACTAGAAATCACATTCTAATCCAGTCACAATCTTGGAACAAGGGATGGGAGTGAACCTAATGTTCCCACTTTCTACAGATCTGCAATGCTGTTTCCAAATAGCTTCACTGCATAGTTCACAATGTGAAACCCAAGTTGAGAACTGTTCCTTCAGGTAATACAATATTGAGCACTTCACTTAGGATCTATTCCACGTTAATAATAGCGACTCAGCACATTGTCCATGAATGATTTACGAGAAGGCCCAAAACAAAGCAGGGCCTTTCAAAAAGTAATCAACAGAAAGAAAGGAAGACTCGAAACCAACACCTCAACCCTTCAGTGAGCCTGTGCACTAAATATGCACAGACTGGGTTCATTATCAAGCCACAACTAAGGCATGTACTTGCATTAATGTAGCACCTGCCTCAACCTCAGACATCTCTAGGCAATGTACAGCCAATGCGGGTCTTTAAGGGTAGTCACTGGTGTGATGTTGGAACAATAGTAATGATCAGTCCACAAACAACATGGCAATAGCTGGGTCATTCATTCAATGATGTTGAGTAAGAAATAAGTTGTGCCCTTGAATCAAAGGGAACACCCTGCTCTCCTTCAAAATAGTGTCACGGGATGGTTTATTACTAACACTGCATCTAAAAGGTGGCACCTCTATCAATACAGTAGTCCCTCAGAAATGTCCAGGAACTGTCAGTCTAAACTATGCCCTCAAGTCTCTGGAGTCAGACTTGAACCAATGATCTCTTCTCTCTCAGGAGGAGCTTAAATATCCCATGAGGCTATTTTGAAGCAGCACTGGATGTCATTGTCAATACCCCAGCCAATGTTAACCTCTCAGTCCCCTTTACTAAAAGAGATTACCTGGATTCCAACACATTTCTGTTCGTGGGAGCTTAGTGGGCACCAGTGGGTTACTGTGTTTCCCACATTATAATGCTCTCCATATTTCAAAAGTACTGCATTAGCTGTAAGATGCTTGGAACGTCCAGAAACAGACATGAAAAATACATTATAAACATAAGGCCTTTTGCCTCAGCAACATGTTGCGTAAAAAAATCGTTCCCTTCCTCTCCCCTCTAGTTCTTTAGCCAACAATCTTAAATTTTTGCTTGGTCGCTGACCCAAAAAATAAGTAGTTGAGAAGAAGTTTCTCCTTATTCAAAACATTTATGATAATTACAGCTCTAAAAAAATCCCCCTCTCCTTCCTTGTTCTAAGGAAGGCTACTCCTATCCTCCACAAACATTCCACACCATTTTGTGGAATGGATTTCCAAGTTTCATTTTCCACAATATCCATTTCTCACCAGAAAGGAATTATGTTTGTTTTAGAACTACTACAGTTGTGACAGAGCTTAAACCATCAGTCCCAAATTCAGTAACTAAAGTTGAAAACTTGAAGATTCCCCGGAGTTTTAGAACCATAAAATTGCCATTCCACCTGGTGACTGGTTCCAGGAGTTTCCACTTTTAACTTATCTTCCACCTCTGCACCAAGGACTGTTTAAAGTGAGCAGTGCCAGTGTGCATGTCATCCCCCTGGGCTTTGTTTCATGCCTCACCTCCTCACCACCATCTTCAGCGACCTGTGCGATCCTTTCACAAGGCAGATTGCCTCTTGCCTGAAGCCAGTCAGGACCACGTCGTTGATGCTAACCAACTCATCTCCGATCTGAAGCTTTCCCACTGCTGCCGCTTTGCTTCCTTCCTCAATCTGTGATGAAATTAAAGAGGGAGAATGAGCAAGCAAAGAATTTCACCTCTCCTCAAACCAGTTTACTTGTCCCGAACTGGAAATCTATTTCCTGAAAGGGGATTGGTAAACAATTTATAAGCAATTTTCAAAATGGAATTGGATAAAAACCATAAGGCAGCACAACAGGTGCCCTTACTGAGGTGCCGTTACTGAATGAGCAGGCTGCCTCACTGGGAACGTCTCTTGCTGTGGTGTCTGTCTGTCTATCTCTCTCTCACTACAGTTCACTTATGGTTTAATGCAGTAAATTTAAAGTCTAGCCATTATGTCGGAAACATGGCAAATAATTTAAGCACAGCAAGCTCCCACAAACAGCCATGAGAAACGGAACCGCATAATCTGTTTTTGCCAATGGTGGCTGTGAGATATCATTCAGGAAACCAGGACAACTCCCCAGCTCTTCTTTGAAATAATTCAATGGGAGAGCAGATAGTACAGCAATGAAAAATGCCATACGATGGAAGGTGTAATGGTGACACAGCACAGCATTCCTCATTACTGCACGGAAACATCAGGGAAGATCACAAGGTCCTATTGTGAAGAGAAAGCCATTATTTGCCTCTAAACCAACGTTATTAAAACAGATGGTTTGCTCATTGTTGTATTACTACTGTAGAGATTTGCAGCGCGCAGAAGGTTACTGCACTTACCACATGACTGACAGCTCTTCAAAGTATGTTTCATTGGCTGTAAAGTGCTTAGTGACTCCCTCATGTCATGAAAGGGGATTATTCAAACACACACTCTATCATTTCACTCCGTTAATATGGTGATAAACATCAGGAGAAAGCAGGACGTATGAAAGGATGTTTATACCCGGATTTACTTTATTTTCCCAAGTCCAACATCATGAAGCAAATGGAGAGATGGAAGTACTTTTGGCTCAGGTGGGATCTGCACCTTCCCGATCATAAAGTCATTGAGAGATACAGCACCAAGACAGGTCATTCGGCCCGTCAAGTCTATGCCGACAATCAACCACCCTATTTTCACTAATCCTATATTAATCCCATTTTTCTTGTTCTGCCCACATTCCCATAAAATCCTACCACTCACCTACACTAGGGTCAATTTACAGTGGCTTAGTAACCCACCGACCAGCACATCTTTGGGTTGTGGGAGGAAACTGAAGCACCTGGAGGAAACCCACTCAGTCACAGGGAGAACATACAAACTCCACACAGACAGCACTGAAGATGACAGGGTGACTTCAGGATGACTGAAGATGGCACACAGGGTGCCTGGAACTGTGAGATAGCAGCTCTACAAGCTGTATTACTGTGCTGCTCTCAATATAAGTTTAGTGTACTCAGTTCTTCCTCAAACAGCAAACCACCACCCCTGGAACCAGTCTATGAATCTTTGCTGTACACCTTCTCTGGCAAGTACATTCTTTTTTCAGAGAATAAGACTGCCCCCTTATCCAAGTTCCAGCCACTCCAACCAGTTGGAGCGTCTCACATCCACCCTCTCCGAATTAATTGTTTTAAAAAGGCCATCCTCTCATCCTTTCAACTACTTCAGCTCTTCAGTTTCTCTGGAAGCACAAGGTCCGAGACAGACACAGGAAGTGCTGGATTTCTACAGCACCTTTCGCAACCTTAGAAAAATATCTCGAAGTACCTTAGGGCCCATGAATCGTTTAAACATTGTGGAAAAACACAGCAACCAACTTGTTAATAATGTTCATAGAATCAAAGGAATTTTACAACAGAGGAAGGCCATTTGGCCCATCTTGTCTGTGCTAGTCATAGACGACAGATGGAGCCTAATCTCAGCATTAGGCCAGTAGCTGTGCAGGTCATGGCTCTTCAAGGAGAAATCCAGGCACCCTTCAAATGTGGTGAGGGTTTCTGCCAATACCAGCCTTCAGGCCGACAGTTCCAGACTTCCACCACCATCAGTACGAAAGATTTCCTTATCTGCCCTGTAATCCTCTACCAATTATTTTAACCTCACCACTTTTATTTTTGACCCTTTATCAGAACTGAAAGAGAAAAACAAATTAGTCTAGTTCACGTTGACCTTGACCACCTTGCTTCTCTTTGCTACCTCAACTAACTTGTTTCTCGGATCTGATGAAGGGTCCCGGACCTGAAACATTAACTCCTTCTCTCTCCATAGATGCTGCCTGACCCACAGAGTGTTTCCAGGACTTTCTGTTTTTTATTCCAGGCCTCCTTCAATGTTGTGAGAAATACGAGCAAAATATATCATGCGAGGTTGAGGCTATGTGCCGATCTGAGGACAGCAGTGGAAAGATGGCTTTGAGGAGGTGGGGTGATTGGAAGAATCCGCATTCCTAATGGACATGGGCAAAGAACCAGAGTGGCCCCTCACATCCATGAATTGGACGCCTACTAACAGGCTCAGAGAAGAAGAAAACAGGAAAGATTTGGTTAAATTGGAATCTGGGGAATTTGATTCAACATTGTATGTTCAAATTGAATTAGCTAAGATATGAGGAAGAAAAAAACTTCAGCTACCCTCACGTTTCACAAAAGCTGAAAGGAGGAAATGAAGTTTTAAACAGAAGTGCTATTGACTGCTAATGGTTTTGTTTCACAGCCTGTTCATTGTGACTAATTATAACCAGTCTCCTCAAAAGGCTACTTCCATTACTAACAAACTTTTCCTGTGGGATAGCAACTAATTCCCTGTACAAAGTGGGGTCCAACCCGAATCGTGGAGGCCTACCTTATAATCAAACCTCTTTGAGGCTCAAGAGAATCACTGCGTCAGCTGGAAGGATGGTTTGGGGTCCCTGGATGGTGGGAAGGGAACAGGTTGAAAGGGCAAGTGTTGCACCTCCTGCGGTTGTGCGGGAAAGCTTTCTCAGAAGGGGAGTGGTTGGTGGAGAAGGAAGAGTGGATCAGGAACTCACGAAGGAATACCGAAAGAGAGGGGGAAGATGGTGGAATTTATGACAAGCCCACTTTGTCTCAAAAACTGTCTGAAGCACTGCTTTCAAAAGATGCCCTTTCTGACACTGCTGTACTCCCACAGTAGTGCATAGGAACATCAAGGAGGGAGTCCACTATAGAGTCCACAAATGCAAGTTTCTTCCTCTCCTAACATTGCAACACCTTCCCAAGACTCATTGCACAGAGGCTGGTAATGCATTACTCACAGTAGGTTACTCAGTTTCTGACCTGCTCTTGCAGCCACAGTGTCTATGTTGTTGATCCAGTTGAGACTATGTTTAGTGGTAACTGAGATGGCATTGATTGTGGGGGACATGGCAGTGGTGATTCCACTGAACATAGCTGGACTCTCCTGTTGGAGCTGGTCTGTACCTGACACTTCTGTAGCGAGAACGTTACTTGCCGCTTATCAGCCCGTGCCTGCTTGTTGTCTGGGTCTTGCTGTATGCAGGTATGGACTGTTTCGTTTGCCTAGGAATTGTGAATGGAATTGACCAATGTGCAATCATTGAAAACATGCCCACTTCTGACCTTGCGATAAAGCAGCTGGAGATGGTTGGGCCTACGACACTGCCCCTAAGAAATCCTGCAGTGATGATCTGGGGCTGGGATAATTGACCTCTGACAACCATGGCCATCTTCCTTTGTGCAAGGTACGTCTTCCTTCACTGGAGTGTTTTCCTTTTAATGCCTATTGACTTCACCCTTGGTGCCTTGAGGACACACTCTCATCAAATGCTGCCTTGATGTCAGGGGCAGTCACTCATGACACACCTTTGCTCCACTGAGCCCACTTTAACCATCATCCACCCCAGACTCTAGCACTCATCTACACACTTGGGGCAATTTACAGTGGTCAATTAACCGACTGACCCCCAGGTTTTTGGGATGCAGAGCTCCTGGGGAAACTCACACGGTCACAGGAAGAACGTGCAAACTCCACACAGACAGCACCAGAGGTCAGGATTGAACCTGGTTCTCCAGTGAGGCCCAGCACACAAGTGCAAAAGTAAAATAAACTTGGTAAATTGGTTTATTATTGTCACATGTATTGAAGTACAGTGAAAAACCTTGTTTTGCATGCCATTCATAAAGATCATTTCATTACAATGGTGCATTGAGGTAGTGCAAGGGAAAACAACAACAGGGTGCAGAATAAAGTTAGTTACAGAGAAAGTGCAGTGCAGGTAGACAATAAGGTGCAAGACCATAACAAGGTAGATTGTGAGGTCAAGAGTGCATCTTATCGTACCATAAAGGAAAGACCAAGCTGGAGCCATGTGGCAGCAGCTCTCCCAGCTGTGCAACTGTGCCGCCCTTTTTTTCATCTACATTTGGACCAAGACTATGGTGACAACTAGTGCCAAGTGGTCCTGGAAAGCCAACCTTGGCATCAGTGAGTAGGTTATTGCTGAGAAAGTGCAGCTTGATGACACTAGTGATGACAGTTTCCATCACTTGGCTGATGTTTGAAAGTAAACTGGGTGGTAATTTGCCATATTAGAGTTGTCTCGCTTGTTATAAACAGGACATACCTGGGCAACTTTCCATGTTGTCTGGTAGAAGCCACTATTGTAACTATACTGAAACAACTTGGCTGGAGGAACTGCTAACTCTGGAGCACAGATCTCCAGTTCGACAGCTGGGATGGTGCATGGTCCCATAGCCTTTGCTACACTGAGTGCCATCAGCCATTCCTTGAACTCTTATGGCATGAATCAAGTCGGCTGAAGAGTGGCACCGGTGATGGTGGGGATCTCGGGAGGAAACCGAGATGGGTCATTTATTTCACACCTATTGTTGAACGTGGCTGTGAATGCTTCAGTATTTTTTTCTGCACTCACAGGCAGCACCTTGCCATCATTGAGGCTGGCGGATGTTCAGGGAGCCTCGTCCTCCCATTTGGTTGTCCATCACCATTCACGAACAGACCTGCGGAGCTGTCAGCTGATCTGTTGACTGTGAGATCACTTAGCTCTCTAATGCATGTTGTTTTTGCTGTTCAGCACTCATGAAGTCTCATATTCCTCAGTATCTGAGGTAAGTAAACTGCTATAATTCCAATTTAAAGCTAAGTAACGTAACGTTATTTGCCATTTGAGGAAGAGAGTTACACACTTTTACCAGCCTTTCCATGAAGAAGTATTCATTTCTGAAAGATCTGGTTCCAACTTTTAGACAACAATCCCTAGGTCAATGTTTCCTTTCTAGGTCTGGTGCCCTGATCTGTTCGTAGTTCATTCACTAGGTGTGGACTAGACGGGGCTTTGCATACCTTTAATATAACCTGTAGCCCCTTTGCACTCTTGTCCTCTAGAACATATTCAGCCTCATCAACCACAGACTAACACAAGGCTCCCAATGGTGTAATGTTGTCCAAAACTAAACACGGAATACCTACAGGAATGGATATGATGACTCCATTTTAACCATGTATTCTAACTTCAGGAGAAAACATTTTACATAGACCTAGGACTCAACACCTCCCTTTGCAACTGGACCCTTGACTTCCTGACCAACAGACCACAATCAGTAAGGATCTAGAGCAATATCTCTGCCACAATTATCCTCAACACTGGTGCCCCACAAGGCTGCATCCTCATCTCCCTCCTCTACTCCCTATACACTCACAACTGCATGGCCAGATTCTGTTCTAACTCCATCCACAAGTTTGCAGATGATGCCTTCGTAATGGGCCGAATCTCAAATAATGATGAGTCAGAGTACAGGAAGGAGATAGAGAGCTTAGTGACATGGTGCCTTGACAACAACCTTTCACTCAATGTCAGTAAAACAAAAGAGCTGGTCATTGACTTCAGGAAGGGGGGGCTGTGCACACGCTCCTGTTTACATCAAAGGTGCTGAGGTCGAGAGGGTTGACAGCTTTAAGTTCCTAGGAGTGAACATCACTTATAGCTTGTCCTGGTCCAACCACATAGATGCCACTGTCAAGAAAGCTCACCAGCACCTCTACTTTCTCAGGAGGCTATAGAAATTTGGTATGTCCCCTTTGACCCTCACTAATTATTATCGATGCACCATAGAAAGCAACCTATCCAGATGCATTATGGCTT
The DNA here is from genome assembly GCF_009764475.1 of Pristis pectinata. Taxonomy (NCBI): domain Eukaryota; kingdom Metazoa; phylum Chordata; class Chondrichthyes; order Rhinopristiformes; family Pristidae; genus Pristis; species Pristis pectinata. The sequence goes on along the minus strand of NC_067408.1, from coordinate 67,171,589 downwards.
GGTGTGGCAGCTGCTCTGCCCAAGACCACAAGAAACTGCAGAGAGTTGTGGACACAGCTAAGCACATCCTGGATACCAGCCTCCCTTCCATGGATTCTGTCTACACTTCTTGCTGCCTCGATAAAGCAGCCAACATAATCAAAGATCCTACCCACCCCGAACATCCTCTCTTCCCTCTCCTGTTGGGCAGGAGATACAAAAGCCTGAAAGCACGTACCACCAGGCTCAAGGACAGCTTCTATCCCACTGTTATAAGACTATTGAATAGTCCCCTACTATAAGATGGACTCTTGACCTCACAATCTACCTCATTATGGCCTTGCACCCTATTGTCTACCTGCACTGCACTTCCTCTGTAACGGTAACGCTTTATTCTGCATTCTGTTATTGTTTTCCCTTGTACTACCTGAATGCACTGATGTAATAAACGATCGGTAATAATGGCATGCAAAACAAAGCTATTCACTGTACCTATGTACATGTGACAATTATAAACCAATTTACCAATGCACATGCAATGCAGAGAAATGTACTCTTCATAAGTGTTTAATTATTTAGCAAACATCTTCCACCACTGAGTTACCAAGGACGTAAGGTGCACATAATGATTAAAATACATTGAGTTTCACCTGACCATTTACCAACAGAAAAGGCTGAAGTTCATATGCACAAAATGTGTGAATATGCATCTTAAGACCTTATGATAACACAAAATGAAAGTCAAATCGAGTTTATTGTCATATGCACAAGTACATGTATGCACAGGTGCAATGAAAAGCTTACTTGCAGCATCATTGCAGGCACATAGCATCTGACATAAATTAACAACATAAATTTTATTCATTATTTATTTAACCATTAGAATTGCAAATAGCCATGTCTGGAGCTCATTTGATCAGCTAGTCCTAATGTATTAGACAACACTGGGCTAACAAAACAATCCATGTAACGAAGCAGAGGCAGAATCACTAGTTAACACTGGACGCACTGTCTACAACACATCACCACAACCCACACGAGGTTCCCGTCTCATTCTACAATAGGCTGGATGGACATACACATTGCACTGATGACTTGCCAGAGACTGAATTCTGTTCAAATAGATGATAATGCAAACGTTAGTCAAATATCCAGCTGGTTTCCATTCCTGTGATACAACATGCAATCTCACTAATCAGCAACTGAGCAAGGTTAGGAGTTGGATAAACTTGCACCCTTGTATATTCAACAAAGACTGCTGCAGGAAAATTCATTCAACATTCCACCAGATTTTAATGATGTCATAACTATGTAAAATTGCTTCATATTACTCCAGTTTAATTCAATTTGTGTTTTCCCATTGCAGGAGAACCTTTCCTGATTGTTGTCCACCACGCACCCTCTCAAGGCAGCTGTCTGATTCCACAGTCCAATTCCTCAGGACTGCAGCCTGTCCCTCTGCATTCCTGATGAACCATCCCACCCTCTGGATTATGCCTTTTAATTTGATGAACCCGGGAGATGTTTTCTGATTTAACACATACAGTTCCCAACCCATGAGGGATTGGAAATAATCTCTTCAACAATGCTGCAAGTATTCTGGGAGAATAATCCTCAGGGTGGATGACTAAGTGAGAAGTTCCTCTTCCCCTCAATTTCTGTGAACGCATACGTTCATCAATTATAATGCTGATGAGGCAAAGAGGCTGTTAACTGGCAGGAGAGTTAAAGGCAGGTCATGTGACTGAATATGTCCAATTAGAGCTGGTAGCCCAAGTAACATTCGATCCCATTAATTCAGAATGAAGGGGCAGTAAAGCAGCCCGGGGGTAGATCTAGTTCCAGATTCAGTGCAGTCTGCTTCTATGGCTTGCAGGTTTAGAACTCGGGAGTACTGAGCAGCAGAGGTCAATTGAAAATTCCTTTATGCTGCCTCTGAAGCTTCCTGACTCTGCTCTCCCACAGAGAGAGGTTTGTTGCCACTTGCTGTTTGATATTCGACAGATGTTTTAGCAAAGGAATGAGTTCTGATCCTACACAGTGTGCACAAAGCAAACCACACTGGTGCTTTAGATAAGCAACTTATGAATCATCTGATGGGTTCATATTATTCTAGGCAGTTATCTACATCTATAGTTGGATGCAGAGTAATTTTTGGACACAACAGAAACTGCACGGTTTTCGTTTCCAGAGGGACTTGGGTGTCCTTATACATATATCACTGAACGTTAATAGGGAGGTACAACGTGTAATTAGGAAGGCAACTGGTAAGATGACCTTTATTGAACATGGAACAGTACAGCAGAGAAAGAAGCTTCAGCCCACGACGTTGTGCCAAATCAAATGGCTAACTAATCCCTTCTGCCGGCACAATGTCCATATCCCTCCATATTTAAGTCTGCACTTATATTTATGTCCATATTTAAGTCTGCACTTAAATGGACTTGTTTTTTTAGTTCTAATTGTGTTCTTTCTTGTAAAAATTGTGCATAATTTATATTTATGTGTTTCTCATGAATGCTGCTATTATGATGTTTTGTGCCTGTGATTCTGCTACAAGTAAGCTTCTCATTGCACCTGTGCATACAAGTACTTGTGCACATGACAACAAACTCGACTTTGGTCTTAAGGAAGATGGGGTCTTTTGCATTGAAGTAGAAGGTCAGCCATGATCTCACTGAAGGGCTGAATGGCCTCCTCTTCCTGCTTCTACTTTTTTCTGCTGTAATACAAAACCACTGTTGGGATTAGGGTCCAGATTGTTGTTTCTGTTGCGTTTTCCCTTGTAGTTTTACTTTTCTTTGTGCTTGCTTATATGTTTGTATAATCACCTGTTTGCCTGTAAACTTTTAGTAACTTGTAGGATATTTGGTTCTATACTTCTGTAGTTTTCTTTATCTGCAAAACTGAAGTGTGAATCAGACAGTACCTGTTCACACGTTTCCTTATCGAAACTGGTTTAGACCGGTTTTCAGTATAAAGGGAGAGCATGTGGTCAGGTTCTTTGTTACTTCTTTACTTGCCTTGCCTGCTGGTACAGGCTGACCCTGTCTGACCTGTACTATGATGAACATCTAATAAAATGGCTGAAACCATAAGATTTGTGCTTCATTCTTGACTTCCAAAGGACCTTCTAGACAACATCATCTCCAGATCTAACACCACTGATCACTGGATTAAAATGGAAGAACACTGAAGCAAGGCACTTACCCAGTTTTCAGCTGATCAGTCCTGGGGCTCCAACAAGTCACTAAAGAACCTAATAAGTAACCTCAACCAGTGTCAGTAGGGAGCACTGATTGATGACAGTCGATGAAAAGCCACTTGAGAGGAGGAGGGCTCACCTGGTGAACAGCTAAACCAGCACAAATGAGGCTGGGGTTGACTGTGAGTAAAGGCTAAAGGAAAGGACTCCCTCCCTGGACTTAGTGATTGAATCTTCATGGGGACAATTGCCATGGTTTAAGCTTATACCTCTGACCTGTAATGAAGAAACTACAGAAGACTTTTCAGTGTTTATAACACAAATGGAAGCTCCTATACCCATTAATTTTAAAAACCTGCCCATTTCTAATGGCTTCCCTCCACAACAAGAGCATTCCTAATGGTTGAGCAAGAATGACGTCAACCTGCTATCATCTGAACCATGTAATTGCTGGTTATGGGCACTTTCACCTGTAACAAAAGATCACTCTGTGACTTCTGTACCTTACACAATTGAACAGGGAGTTGTGCTGAGTGAATCTCTTGCCTGGACCTGTCGGAGGCTGTCTTGGTGAGGCTAGGAGCAACGTAACCAAAGAAGAGATGATATGTGGAAGGAGCGTACAAAGTCTACCATCGCACTGACAACCATGACACACATGGATTCATCACCACAGTCAAGCCCAAGAGCCCACCTCACCACCAACCCAAGAGGTTGGAAAGACCAGATGCCAACTGAGAAAGAACAAGGTCTCAGGAGCAGACAGATCTAAAACTTGGCAGAAAAGAACTTCCGTTACAGGTACACCACTTCACTTCCTACCTCCGGGAAGAAAAGGATATGTCAGGGGTCCTCAGAGTTGGTAGAACCCTGACCATCCAAACAAAGGGAGACAAATCTGGCAATGTATCTGCAGAGGGGTCTCCCTGCTGTCTGCCACAAGGAAACCAGCACAGGGGTTGTCCTCAACCACCGCCACCCCCAACCCCACCCACCTCAGTGCCTGAATCACAGTGTGGATCCTGTCCACCTACAGCCACAATGCACATGATCTTCACCAAGCGACAACTTCATGAGAAATGCAGGGAGTGGCGTAAGACATAGGAGCAGAATTAGGCCATTCAGCCCATCAAGCCTGCTCCACCATTCAATCATAGCTGATACCCCTTACCAATCGAGAACCTATGAATCTCTGCCTTAAATACACCCAGTGACTTGGCCTCCACAGCCCTATGTGCCAATGAGTTCCACAGATTCACCACCTTCTGGCTGAAGAAATTCCTCCTCATCTCAGTTTTAAAGGGACATCCCTTTATTCTGAGGCTGAGCCTCGACCGTTATGCATGGACTGTTTTAATCTCACTGAAGTCATATAATCATATAGCATGGAAAAAGGCTCTTCAACCCATTGATTTCACTCATCCTACATTAATCCCACTTTAGTCTCTCCACTTTCTCATCAACTACCCCAGATTCTACCACTTACCTATACACTAGGGGCAATTTACAGTGGCCAGTTAAACTACCCACCTGCACATCGTTGGGATGCAGGAGGAAACCTATGGGATCACAGGTGCAAACTCCACATTCAAGGATTGAACCTGGGTCACTGGAGTGGTGCGGCAGCATACCTACAAGCTGTGCCACCTTTGATTCTGTACGAGGGATAATGGAGCACCCTTCTTAATTTTGGGTGCCATAGAAATTCACCTCCCCCTTGTGTTTGCTACCTGATGGCATCGAAGCTGTGATCTTATCCAATGAGTCCACAACAGGCACAATGCTGCACCTGATTCAGACAAGTCTGCCTGCCTGTATACCTCTGAGACGTGGGCAACCTACAGCAGGCAACTCAAAACACCCCAGAGGTGCCTCCATTGCCATCTCAGCAAAACCCATGCCCACTAGCAGGGTACCAACACCAGGGCCTTTCCCAGGTCACCATCAATGGTTATCTTCAGCCACAATGATGGGCAGGCCACATCATCCTGATACTTGACTGGACACCCTGCTCTGAGCTCCATCATAGCAAGAGATTACCAGGTGAACAGAAGAAATAATTTAAAATATATTAAATGATATTTTCTATATTTTATACAATATATTGTATATTATTAATATGTTAGATATTATTATATATGTTATATAACATATTCTCTTTCAGAAATGGTATCATTGCCACTAATTTGTGGCCTGCAACCACTCAAAATGGAGAAGGAGCATTCAGGTGGGATTGAGAACAGTCGGCAGCCCAGTAAAACCAGCAGCAGAAGGCACAGCCTCCTGAACGACCCACCTGCCCCGTCCAGCACCTCCTGCCCCACCTGTGTCATGGTCTGCCACATTGGCCCCCTCAGGACCACAGAACAAGTCGCCCTTGATCCCGAGGGCATGCCTACCTGCCAAAAGGAAAAGAAGAACAATTGAAATGCAAGGAAGTTGTGCCAAATTTGTACCAAACCTTTGTCAGTCCACACCGAGCACTGAGACAGATCTGGATGCAGCAACTTACAGAGGAACAACTTGTATAAATTGCAATCTGATCTTTCCCATTCAAAGTGACCTTCAATGTCTCCCAACTCAACACATGACCTCTTGAAACCCCTTTTGGACTCAAACCCAGCACCTCCCAATCCACAACGTTGAGGAATCCACAAGGAAAGCTTCAGAAGACAACACTGTTCCCAAAAGACACCAAGTATCCTTCTCACAACTCGGCCACTGGGCTTCAACTCGACACGGTGAGTACTGGTCAGGGCTGATGTGGCCACCACATGCCACGAGAGACTTCACCCAGTGCAACTGTGGAAACACTGATCACACTGTGGGGCACATAACATCCTGCTCCCAGCATAAATGTCGTTAGGGGCACACCTTGGAGATACATTTGCTTGCCAGCAGGCCAATGCACCAATTGGAGGACCCAGTATTAAAATTCTCCTCCTAAGGTTGTATGAAAGAAGTAGTCATCCTGTTGTAAAAAGGCAATGGAGAAAGTACAGAAGGTTTACAGGGAATGACTGTGCAGAATGCCCTGACTATTACACTGAAATGTCAACCTGGAGTTTCGGGCTCAAACCTCTGGAATGGTCCTTGAACCTATAACCTCCTGACTTGGAGGTGAGTGTGCACCCAACTGGGTCAAGGCTGGCAGTTTAAAACGAGGGCGAGAACAAATACAATGTGCTTCATTAGGCACTTGGGAACAGGGAGAAGAGCCTTTACTCTACACAATTGGGTTGTCTCATTATTTATCGTCTCAATCAGATCAATATTTATCGTCTAAAATCAGCTTTACACTGAATGGAAGCAGCATGGTTCTGCATCCTGACGGGATTTGTTGCTCCTTGTTTCATGATCGATATGAAAGGAATGCAAATGTGGAATCAATTTAAATTACAGAGTCCAGATCTTGAAGTGAAGCCTTATTTCCCCCCAACATGTTCTTTGTCTTCTCTGTTGTGTTATTAAGATGAGGTTTCTTAAAAGTTTTTTTTTCAAGTACACTTTTATTTAAAAGTGGAGATTTCCAACAAATGAGACACAACTCTCCCTGTTGAAGTATTTACAGAATAAGGGGGTGCCACCAATATCCCTCTGTAGGTTTTGCCTCTGGCCACATCCTTGAGAAGGTGACGATGTGATTTGAGCACCAAGTCCCAGGATGGATCCTCTGGCTGTTATCAGTTGGTTGCCCCAGCCAGGCTGCTCCCAGTTGGTTCTGGAGGAGAGGGGTCCATCCTCTCTGAACATTATGTAACGGGAAACAGCAAAGATCAGGTTTGCATTGATGAAAAGAGAATTACTATCCAGAATGCAGGGGGCCACACAGTGGTCATCTAGAAGAGCCGCTTCCTCACAGCTCCAGAGACCTGGGTTTGCTCCTGACCTCCGGTGTTGTCTGTGCAGAGTTTGCACATTCTCCTTATGACTGTGTGGTTTCCTCCGGGTGCTCTGGTTTCCTCCCACATCCTACAGACATACTGGTTGGTTAATGTACTTCTGTAAATTACCCATAGTGTGGTTAAGTGGTGAAAGAATCAAAGCAACATGATGGAAGTGTGAGAGAGAGAATAAGTTGCAGGGCCACAGGGAACTGAAGAGAGATCCTCCTTTTGTGTTTTAAATGATAGACTTCTCAGTGAAGGCACACATCAAATGACAGAATCCATCACCTTCTCCAGTGCTCTGGCACAGCCATTGACTGACCGAAGAACAGAGCATTCAAAGACCAGGCTCTCAAACCCTCCACCACACTCAGGGTCGACTGAGCAGCAGGGATCCCTGACTTTCGGTACGCTTCAGAGACCTGGACCTCCCTCAGGAGCCACCTCGAGGCACTGGAAAGGAACCACTAATGCTGCAAACACAAGATCCTCCAAAATACTGCAGCGAGGATCAGTGTGTTTTCCAGGCATCACCCCGACACCGAGACTCTAACTGTGCTCAACCTGCTCTGGTGAACAGATCACGTCAGGCACCAGACTCTGGAGATGGACACTCAACCTTCAGCTCTGTCACATCAAAAGCTTTCCAGGAGGACAGAGAAAACACTTCAAGGATGTTGTCAAAGTCTCCCAGAAAAATGTAACGCCCTCACCAACTAATGGAAACCCTAGACCCGTTCCCACCGAGTCTGTGCCAACCATCGAACACCCATTTACACTAATCCCATTTTATTCTCTCCACATTCCCATCCAACTTCCCCCAGGTTTTACCACTAGGGGCAATTTACAGCGGCCAACTAACCTACCAACCCACATGTCATTTGAGATGTGGGAGGGACCCAGAGGAAGCCCATGCAGTCAGAGAGAATGTGCAAACTCCACTCAAACAACACCCGATATCAGGATCGAACTCCAGATGCCAGAGCTGTGAGGCAGCAGCTCAACTAGCTACACCACTGTGCCACCAATATCCCTCTGTCGGCTCTGCCTCTGGCCATTACCCTGAGAATGTGACGATGGCGATTTGAGCACCAAGTTACTCAGTTTATACCCAACTCTTTCCTGATGCAAAAGCATACAAAAGCAGCTCCAATCCTATTGTCTGGATTAACATTAGGATCCAACACCAGGGGTGCTCACAGAATACAACACAGCAGCAAGTGTGCTAATAAAAGCAATCTCCACTGGAGCTGAGAGCAAAAGATTCCATTCTCAGGCCATCCACCACCAGGTGTTCCAAGTGCTTGCATTACAACAGTTAAAGGCCATTTTGTCTTGCAAATTGTAAATGCAGGATTGTAAAAAAAACCTCCATACTTCCTGATCAGAAATCACATTGCTGCCTGGCACTGCAACCCACTTAACCAAGATGCTAAACGAAAGGATTGCACAAGATTAGGATCAGGACTGCAGAATGTACGACTGGAAATACAGAGCACCTGTTTTAATATTCCTGGAAAAAAATTCAGTGCAAACATATCAGTTCAATCACTTCTTTTCCAGAGTTATTGTTTCCATTCTAATCTTATTTGCACCTGTAAATCTGCCTTTGGAGCACTTTATTTACAGCTTCTACATTCATGTTGCTCCACAAAAGTCTCCAACAGCAGCACCTTTGTAAACCTCCTCTTCTTCTACCTAGTTCTGCACTGCACTAACAGCTCTAGAAAACATAACTTTCATTTGGGGAGCAAATGTAAGTTTATAGTGTATTGTCAAAGCCTGGATTGTTTGGGATTCAAGACCTCTGAACTGTTGCCTGAACTGAATTCAAATCGCAGCCCCTCGGGGGCAGAGAAAGTGGTGGGGTGGGGGTTTACAGTGTTTGAACAAATGTACAGTTGTGGAATTTAAACAGGAAGGTAAAGTAGGATTAAGGAGGAGCAGAAGAAATCAGGAACATGCTCACTAATAGGGGTGAAGGCACAATCAGTCAAGGAAAGTGAACTTCCAACTCTAAGTTGGAGTGTATTGCATTAATTTTAAAGAAATATTGAGACCTAAAATGATGAAACAACCCACTACCAATCTACCCACCAGCCTGTCCTCTGGCAGAGCACTACAATTCTGCAATATTTCTCTTCATTCTGGGCAACCTCTTATACTTCCGTCTGTCTGATTCTGCATCTACTGTCTGCTTGAAGAGCACCTGAAACATTACACTATACAACTAGTGTCAGGCAAAGCTCTGCAAGTTAAATTGAGGCCCCGTTTTCCCCTGGAGGTAAAAGATCCCATGACATCTTTTGGTGGAGCAGGGGAGTTTTCTCGGGCCTCCCGGCCACTTTCATCCCTCAGACGGCATCACTAAATTAGATCATCCAGTTGTTGCTTGAAGGACCTTGGTGGATGCTGTTCACTTGTCACATTACTTCAGGGACCACACTTCGTAAAAAAAAAGTATTTCATTAGTTACTGAATTTTGTAGCATGCTGAGAAGTGCCATGACCTCCAGGTGCAGTTGACAAAGGTAGGCAGTCCAGAGGTTGAGTCCAAACCTTCATACAGAGCACAGGGACAACCCTAGGCCATTTGGTCTCTCAAGAAACTTCTGCCCTTCAATTGGATTACAGCTAATCCATACGTTAATTCCATTCACTTGCAGTAGTTCCCTATGCATTGATGGCCTTCTCACAATAAAAACACACTCATCTTATTTTTGAACACAGAGATGGAGAATGTGGGTTCGAATTGCTGTACTGGGCCATGATGCAATCACTTCAACAGTGCATCTGTTGTAGGTTGATAATGTATTTGGTGACATGCCAAATCTCCCTGGGCTTCAAAGAAAGTAGAGGTGCTGGCGAGCCCTCTTCGTGATTGCCTCCATGCGCTGGGCCCAGGACAGGTAGTCCGAGATGTTAACACCCAGGAATTTGAAGCTGCTGATTTTCTCCACTGTCAACCCACCAATGAAGACTGGCATGTGGTCTCCCGACTTCCCCTTTCTGAAGTGAACAATTAGTTCCTTCATTTTGTTGATGCTGAGCGAGAGGTCGTTGTTGCAGCACCTCTCAACCAGGTGTTCTATCTCACTCATCACCACCCATCATTTGGCCAACTGTTTTCTAATAAGCATTCAGTTTCAAAAAAAAGTTATTTTCTTTATTTTGCTCAAGAATGGCATGTAGGGAGTACTTCAGGAAGACATGCACTTCAGAGGCAGCACGGTAGCGTAGCGGTTAGCGCGACGCTATTACAGCGCCAGCAATCGGGGTTCGATTCCCATTGCTGTCTGTAAGGAATTTGTACGTTCTCCCGTGTCTGTGTGGGTTTCCTCCAGGTGCTCCGGTTTCCTCCCACATTGCAAAGACATACGGGTAGGTTAATTTGGGTTTAAAATGGGCGGCGCGGACTCATTGGGCTGGAAGGGCCTGTTACCACGCTGTAAATAAAATTTAAAATTTAAATCCATGTCATATGCAAGTTGTGCCTTGTCTGGTTGTATCTCGTCTAAAGAGATTTGTGGGTTCAAGTCCCAAGACATGCATTTATATAGCATCCTAATAGAAGAAAATGTCCCAAGATTCTTCACAGGAGGGCTGTAAAATAAGATAAGATACCGAGCAGCACAAAGGGAGATGACAGAGGAGGAGAGAAGGAGCGGATTTAAGGAGACACAAGAGACTCTGCAGATGCTGGAATCTGGAGCAACACACACAAAATGCTGGAGGAACTCAGGAGGTCAGGCAGCATCTAGGGAAGAAAATAAACAGTCAATGTTGCAGGCCGAGACCCTTCATCAGGACTGGAAAGGAAGAGGGCAGAAGCCAGGGGAGGTCAGGGGAGGGGGAGGAGTACAGGCTGGCAGGTGATAGGTGAGTCCAAGTGAGAGGGGAAAGGTAGGTGGGGACTTCCGGTAACCCCTCCCCTCTTCCCTCTTTTATCCCCCTCTTCCCCCTCCCCCCCGTTTTCCCTCATTCCTGTGGTCCCCTCAACCTTTTCCCCTCCCCTGTCCTCATGACCTGCCCATCTATTCCCCACTTCCTTCCCTTTATTCCATGGTCTACTGCCCTCTCCTACCAACTCCTTCTTCAGCCCTTTGCCTCTTTCACCTATCACCTCTCAGCTTCTCACACCACTCCCTTTCATCCCCCCTCCCCGACCCACCTACCTTCCCCCCTCACCTGGACTCACCTGTCACCTGCCAGCCTGTGCTCCTCCCCCTCCACTGACCTTCTTGTTCTGGCTTCTGCCCTCTTCCTGATGAAGGGTCTCAACCCGAAACATCGATTGCTTATTTCCCTCCATAAATGCTGCCTGACCTGCCGAGTTCCTCCAGCACTTTGTGTGTGGATTTAAGGTGCAGGTTTGGGGAGAACACCCACAAGAGCAGAGACTGAAGAAGAAATGGCAACAAGAGTGGTGCAAGGAGAAAAGAAGAGGACAAAAAGAGAAATAGAAGCTGTGGGGTCAGGTGTTATCTAGATTATCTTCATGGATATGGTTACAGAGCAAGATTAGGGCAAGAGTACCCTGGTAACAGAGAATGGAGTAGAATTAGCAATAGGACAACTGCAAACAATCCATCACCTGCCCACCGAACAACTTAGTGCAGTAACAAGCAACCAATTGGTAAGGTCACATTCCCATGTACTTTAGCCATGTCCAGAAATCCGGAATTGATTGGATCATATTCTTCCACATCCAGCAATGTGGATAGTACTGATAGCAGTGCCACAATCTCTCCTCCTCATAACATACATTCTAGTAGTCCTAACAAACTGATGCAGCGATTTGGAACATGAACATTGACGTGACTAGCACTGGTAATGTTTACATACGTCCCGTCCTTGTACTCCATAACAATATGAAGGGTTCTTTATTTTGCAGTTGTTCTCAGATTTAAAACTGCCAAGCAGCTTTAATAATCCAAGAGCATGATTGCTGTAAAACCAAACTCTGTGAACGATGTCATGATGACTAATGCCCTGACTTACTGATCACATTACTGCTCTTGGCCTGCCCTGGGGCCAAGATGATATAGTAACATACGCCCATTGAACCTAATGATCAACGCTGTGTGTATCAACGTTACATTTAAAAGCTACATCACATGAATTATGCAATGCAACATTTGTAATGCACGGACCAGTCGATCATGTCCCAGCAGGCTGACTTGTCCTTAGTGTGGCTTCAGATGGAGGGAATACACTATTTAAAGCACGCCGTCTATTGGTTTCAGGTTTCAGTTCTGGGATTCTGATCATCGTCCCTTCCGATTAACACGTTCAGACTCAGCACTCTTATTTTCATCCAAATCTCCTGTATTGACTCAACTAACCCAACGGTCTCCTGGCTGGCCTTGCACCTTTCATTCCTCCATGAGCACAAATAAACAAACATTCAAAGAATACACTGTCCTTGAACAAGGCTCAATTCACAAGTAGGATCATCTCACATTTAACGTTGACTCACTGATCACAGGGAGGAAGCATCAGGTCACCATTTCTGTGTACGCAACCACACAACAACACTGCAAACTCTCCTGCTACAGCCCATCAGCCTCACAGGGAACATTTTTAATGCAAATCAAATAGACATTCTGCCTGGAACTGCTGCTGGCATCTAAACCAATGCAGCTTTTGCTTTCTGCTCCAGAGAATGACATGCATGGTGACTTCATGAACCAGATTTGCTTGCCAACTAAATCCAGATTGGTCTGATAAAAGGGATTACATCCAAGTGACTGACAGACATCAATCCCACACCCTCCCAACTGTTTCAGGGCTTCCCTGTCAAGGAACACAAACTAAAGCCGGGTAAATGACAGCGAGATCTGGTTTGGCCATGATTTCAATCAATGCAAAAGCAAGCTCAACAACGTACAGACTCAAAGCAACAAAGATGCTTCATTAAATTTTGACATGGAGCATGCAAGGAGATATTTGGGCAAAGAATCAAAGACCTAGCCAAAGGGTTTAAAAGGTCTTAAAAGGAAGAGAAATTTCAAGAGGGAATGGTGTAGTTCAGCACCCAGACATTCAAATGCACAGCCACTAGTAGCAAGAACTGGAAGAACGGAGAGACAAAATACAAGTAACATAAGAAGACAGCAACAGGAGAAGAATGCTCGTCACTTTGAGTTGATTCTTCAGTCAATGTCAAGGGCCAAGCTTTGATCCTTACAGTTACATTGATCCATTAGTCAGCCGATCAGAGAAGAACGGTTGTTCCTGCTCACTGTTCCTCATTCCTCCTTCTCACGTCTCTCACGCCATCATATTTACCATAAACAAAGTGACATGCACCACAAACAAAGTGACATGCAAGGTGAAAAGATACCTTTAATAATAACTACATATTTGTGCAGCATTCCAATTTCTCCTAAGAGGACCCGATTGTATTTTTAAAAGATCAGAACACTTGTGTCAGTTTGGGGGGGTGGGGGGGGGGGGGGGGGAAGAGAGAAACTCCCAACGACTTTTTTCCAACTCCTAAGGCTCCGCCCAGCTGAGTTTATTCCTGTGGTTTCTTAATTCTGCCAGTGATATGAGTCCTGAGGGGCAAGGCTGTTCCTTCATCCAAACACAAACAAGGTTTTGTCAAAGTCAGCACTCCACTGCAGTTAGCAAGGAGCTAGTTTCTTGCAACAGTATCTTATCACAGTTGAAAGCTTGCTCTACCCAAGTGTCTGTGATTTTCACAGGAGGAGACCCTGTGAGGTGTAAACACCCATAACAGACCTTGCCGTATCCAGTGTGGTCTTGGATAAAGTTACCAACTACTCCAGGAATCTCCTAAAATGTGACCCTAATCTCTGAGACTAGAAGCGACATCAAAGGGGGAAAAATCAAAGGGGCATTAAAAGCATGATTAAAAAAACATTTCCACAGTTTTATTTACTAGCTGTAAAAAGCAAGGGGGTGGAAAAATGGCTCTTTGGCCAGTCACATATTTGCCAATAGCAATGAAGAGAATGTTCAACTATCCAATAGGCATGGGAAGGCAGAGGATCCTAATGATGGACATGGCTGACAACCAATGGAGAGCATGGAAACAGGATACTTGGAACAGGACACTTGGAGACAGGGATTTGCATGATGCATCAGGAAATGTCTAAGCATTCATATGTCTGAACTGGAAAACTAATTCAGCTGAGCAGGAAAAGAAGTTAGAAAGGCTCAGGAGATTTAGACTGCACTTGCATTCAGTGAAATCAACCAATGACCAAAGGAAGTGGCTTTGAGGTCAACAGTCAGCTTTCCTCTGGATATGATTGATTCTTGGGATCTTTCTTGAAAAGAAAAGCTAAAGTTTAAATCTTGGATCCTCGAGAGTTAGGACATGGACACATACCAATAATTTTTCTTTTAATGGGTAAGTCGCCAATCTCTGCTGCTCCACGCTGCGAAGCAGGGAGAGTAAATTAAACAACTAATTCACTGAAGTCCAGGGGTCCAGAAAAGAAAGGGAATCACATGGAGTTACTTCACAGTGTGAAGGAGCCAATGGATGGGGTGAGGGAAGATAAACTTTCCCCAACCCATTAAATACCAAGGCTTTCACTGTAAAAAGGAATCCATTTATTTAAAATCTTTTCTTTAGGAGAACTCAAAGCTTGTGGACAGACATAAAACGGGTAATGAAATGTTGGTGCAAGCTGTGTTTGGCATGTAAAAATATCAAGTTGGACTCCATTTGGAGCGCTGTACCCAATCAGGACACCAAAGGAAGGGTGGAAGATGGACCAGAGTGATACCATAGTGGGATGGATTAAGTTACGAGGAGAGTTTGTATTGACTGGTCATTTTCCCTGTGGAACAGAATCTTAGGATGTGACTGACCTGATAATAGAACAATGCAGCACAGGACGGGCCCTTCGGCCCATGATGTTGTGCAGACCTGTATAAACACCTGCTCCCTGATCAATCTAACCCTCCCCTCCTACACAGCCCCAAACCCTCCATTTTACTTACTTCCATGTGCCTACCTAAGAGTCTTTTAAATGTCCTTGTGTTTGAGGTAATTAGAGGAATGACCGAGGGAAGTGGCTTTGAAGTCAACAGTCAGTTTTCTTCTATACATGTCGATCCTTGGGGTCTTTCTGACTACTGTTGATTGAGGGAAACTATTTCCAAGACAGGGAGCCACCTTCAAAGGACCATAAAATCAGAGCTGCAGAATTGAGGAATGAAATCTGGAAGCATCCTGCAGAAATCTGGGAAAATCCCTCTTTAAAAAGTGATGTAGGAAGAGGAGAGAGAGACAGAGAGAGACAGGGAGTTCTTTATTAGTCCAATGCACATGGAAATACACAGTGAAATGCATCTTTTGCATAGAGTCTGTTCTGGGGGCAGCCCGCAAGTGTCGCCATGCTTCTGGCGCCAACATAGCATGCCCATAACTTCCTAACCCATACGTCTTTGGAATGTGGGAGGAAACCGGAACACCCAGAGGAAACCCACACAGACACGGGGAGAAACTCCTTACAGACAGTGGCTGGAATTGAACCCTGGTCGCTGGCATTGTAATAGCGTTATGCTAACCGCTACACTACTCTGCTTGCCTGAAAGATGTCTTATTTTCCATTTGGCAGCTCTAATGTTCCCGAATTTAATTTCCTTGCGGTTTATAACACAGAAGATGGTGCCTGTTCTACCCTTACTACACTCAGACCTCAGCAACACAAGGTCCACTGTTCAACAGGAAACAAAAGCAGCTGCACCTGAACCTTCAACAAACACAAGTACACATCACAGCCAAGCAACTGCTAATTATCTTCAGAGTCGCAAAGATTACGAAAAGAAATATAGCCGTCAGACAGTTTGAAAGAACAAAACCCCATTTGGAATTTTCCAAACTCAAAAGCAACTAACCAGGAGTTGATGACAGTTTATAGAAGTTGGATTCAATGTACTCACTTTGCCAGACTGCTCACTGTTCTTAATCTTATGTGTAATTTAGTCTTAATGTTGCTTTTCCACAGGAGCCGCGACACACTCTGATGTGACCACTTCACATCAGCACTGAACTTTGGAGAGCAGACTCAGGTAGGGCCTGACCTGACTCAACAGCAGATCGGACTGCAGTCCCTCGGAAGAAGTCACGTTCTGTTTCCTCTAGGGGTAACAGATGTTTCCTTCATGTTACTGACACATGGATTAAAGGTGGTCAGGATGTCAACTCAATGTTCTTGTTGACAGGCTTTATAGACGAGATGGGGATGTGGGGGTGATGTCAATATTCATTACAGAAATGGTTACAACTAAGAAGGAGGGCAGATGTGTAAGAGGAATCGATACACAGGGCCATATGGTTTGACGTAAAAATTAAAGACAGTATAATCACACTATCAGACCCCCACACCCACCACCACCTCCTTCCAGTCACAGGGAGACAGAACAGTAAATGTGTGGTAATTTAGAAAGTAGCAGAATGAAGGAGAGTCAGTGTGGATTTGTTCAGGAAAGGTTGCACCCGACTACTTTGATTGATTCTCCTTATTACATCAGAAAAAAGATCAGTGAGTGTGGCACTTTTAATGTAGGTTGTAGATAATAATGAGGTGGTGGTTTTGCCCTACGAGAAGAGATTAAGCAGCCTGACCCTGTGCTCTCTTGAGTTTAAAAGAATTAGAGGCGATCACATTGACAACATGCTCAATGCACAAAGTGGAGTTGACTTCTTTTCCCTGACTGAAATGTCTAGAACAAGGGCTCACAGTCCCAAAATAAGGGGTTGGTCATTCAGCCCAGAGTCGGGAAGACATTTCTTAAACCAGAGGGAAGATAATCTTTGGAAATCTCCACCTAAGACGACTATGGAGGTTCAGTCACTGAGAATATTCAACGGGAGGGAGTTTTTGAATATTAAGGGATCAAATTTTCTGGAGTTAGTGCATGAATATGGAGCTGGGATAAAAGATCAGCACAATCTTACTGAGTGATCCTGTCACAGAGAGGTAAAGGCACTGTTCCAGGAAGGTGCCTCTCCTTGCTGCGGCAACTTCCTAATTAAAACTACGAGGATTAAAAAAGGTAAAGATAACGAATAGACATTGGGGCAGCAAAATTATTGCAAAACTGGGAGTAAGTTGATACTTGCCGGAGATGTTCAGGCATTTCAAGCAGCTTGGCAGCATTGTGCAGCTTTCTTTAATATAACATCACAGACTGACGTTCCAACCACCCCAGGAATTCGATTATCGTCCTGTACAGTGCTTCAGGCAAACCTGAGAGGAAAATTAAACTGCCATTGGGCAGGATCATGCTATTTTAATTTTAATTTCTTATAAAGGAGTGATAAAAAGCTGTTTCAACAAGAGTCAAAATTAATCCGGGCATCAGAAAAATCTGCTCCTATTCCAACTGGTTGAGTTAGGGTGGGGGAAGGGAGGGAGGAGGGGCCTGTAGGATAGCCCATAGAAGTATTGTGGGGATATGATGGTTCAAGGCGAGAGGTCATGTGATGAAACCTCCAGCGATACAAGTTATTAAGGTTGTCCAAAGATTAGCCAGGAAGATCCAGAATGCAGAAGATATTCCAAGTGGTAAATCTCCAAAGGCATTCCAAGCCGATGGAACATGATCAGTTTCTGTCTCACTCTATTCAAGAAAGCCAGCAACTAAAATAACACTAAACAGGTAGCCTTCCAATGCAGAGAGCTGTACACAAGAGGATTAAGTAAACAACTCCCCTTTCCTCATGCATACACTCAGTATGGAGTGCAATCCCATTGGAAGTCTTAAAGAATCACTGCTCAGTCCCTAGTACAGGGACACCCCAGGTTACAAATGACTTGACTTCCAAATTTACTCAAATTCTTCCATAAATTTTTTAAGCATTTTTCAAGCTAGAAATGATAATAAAACGTTTCATGGTATTCATCACTGGATACAGTATATATTCCATTAGTTTAATTATAAGTAATGTTAGGGTGAACATTCAATGAAATGAAAGAATTAGCAAGTGTACGTAGAGCGATATAATATGGGTTACTTTAGAAAATGGACGTTTCCGACTTATGGACAGTTCTCAGGAACGGAGCCCATACACAACCCAGGGACTGCCTGTATAAGGTTGCTCCTGATGGAGTTTTCTCCCCAGATTTGCATTCCCTGCATTACTTGCAATCTGCAGGCATATGCTCCAAGATTGCAATGGCGCTAAAGTTTCAAGCTCCCAGAGAGTGAGGGAGGAACAGATCAATGCCATGCATCCAAGTCTGGCTACAACAGGAGCTGCCGGAATTGTGCAGGTTCAGGGTCGAGCCGAACCTCAGTTTAACATCCCATGTAAAGGCGGTGCAGCTGTCTATCAGTAATCCACTGCTTCAGGGGAGGGCTTCACCCACATCATTTGGTCAAAAGATGAAACCAGTGGTGAAGGACATGGTATAAAACAGAAAATAATGGAAATACCCAATCAGGTGAGGCAGCTCGGTGGAAAGCAAAATAGTTTCACTAAAAGTCATTAACCTCAAACCTTCACTGTTTCTCTCTCCACATCTCTTGACACTATTTTGACAAAGTTACTTCCAGAGACCAGGTCAACTTTGTTTTCCAGAAGTATACATCATTCATAATATATACAGTGGATATAATCAGGACATATCCTTCTCTCCATTCATTGTACCATCAATTCCATACATTCCCTTACAAAGCGTCAATGTCACTAGAGCTTCCTTCTTATTTATTCACCGGCAGAAACAGCTTGGCTGGTCACTCTAGTCATCTACTTGTGGACAAACCTGTTCCCATGTTACACAGAATGACTACACTCCAAAGGCTGCTCATTGATAGGAAAGCACTCTACAACATCCTCAGAATGCAGTGGACCCAATATTGATGCAAGTTCATAGCCTTCCTCATCACCATCACTGCCAGAGGAAGTGATTGAGGCAGGTATAATAACAACATTGAAAAGGTACATGAATAGGAAAGGTTTACAGGGATATGGGCCAAACACGGGCAAATGGGGCTAGCTTAGATGGTTTTCTTGGTCAGCATGGATGAATTGGGCCAAAGGGCAGTATCACTCTATTGGTATTGGTTTATTATTGTCACATACCAAGGTACAGTGAAAAACTTGTCTTACAAACTGATCGTACAGGTCAATTCATTACACAGTGCAGTTACATTAAGATAGTACAGGGTGCATTGATGTAGTACAGGTAAAAACAATAACAGTACAGACTAAAGTGTCACAGGTACAGAGAAAGTGCAGTACAATAAGGTGCAAAGTCACAACAAGGTAGATCATGAGGTCATAGGTCATAGTCCATCTCATTGTATAAGGGAACTGTTCAATAGTCTTATCACTGTGGGGTAGAAGCTGTCCTTAAGTCTGGTGGTACGTGCCCTCACTCTATGACTCTATCAGGCATTTACTTCAATCCTTTCAATCCACAGTCACAAATACTATTGTATTCAAACTGCCACCCATATCCCAATCCCACTCAGCGAGTCCCACTGCCTCTCAGCCCACCCGCATCCTCTGGTTGCACACACCCCTGGAGACCTGCTTGTGTAGCACAAGACCACCTGACATCTGAAATTCAGTAACTGCCACACAACCGTTTCATGAAATGTGCCGAATTTACCACCAAATCCTGTCACATTTCCATCTCAGCGGAGTGCTTCTGTGAAGTGCACACCCTATCAGGCAGTATACAGACCTACAATTGTCAATAGCACTGCACCATGTGCAAAGTAAGGGCTCCTCATAATTCATAGAGGGTGACCAAGTCACAGAACAATTTTAATTTCTCCCTTCTGTTCCGAGTGTAACTTATTCAAGGTGCAAAGTCAGATGGGAAAGGAAGCTATGCAAAGGAAGTACAGAATCTGGAAATGTCTGAGAAGGTGGCAGATATTCCGTCATCTGGGAAAATATTGCTCACTTCAACAGGAATAGGAGGAAGGTGGAATGTTTCTTCTAAAATGGTGAGAAACCAGTGCTGAGACGACTTGGTGTCCACACTCATGCAATGAAGAAAGTTAAACACTAAAATATAAGGAGCAATCTGACAACAAGTGGTGGGCTAGCTTTTATTGCAAGAGGGTCAGAGATCGAGAGTAACTCTTTTACATAAGATAGCGTGAACGCAGTCCCGCACCACCACAAATTCTGCAGTCGAAGACCTGCTTTTGGCATCAGAGCACCCAAAGTGCAATGAGATCGCCTCGTCCTGGGAGAACTGCCTTTTTTTGATCTCAGTCTCTCCCCTGCCAGGTAAGCTGTCCAGAGAACACACCTCGATTATGGTGCATCAAGCTAAAGGAAGATTTACTTGGCACAGAGCCGATGCAGTGTAGATTCACTGGTCTGATTCCTGGGAAGAAAGGGTTGAGTATGAGAAGGGATTGAGTATGAGAAGAGGTTGAGGGAGATGGGCCTACAACTGCTGGAGTTTAGGAGGAGATGCAGTGATCTCATTGAGACAAGGTTCTCAGAGGGAATGACAGGAAGAAGTGCTGAGAGATTGGGCAGAGTACTCTGAACCGGGGGCAGAGAGGAAGGAGGGTGCCCACTGTGTGGGGGTGAGGATGAGGTGTGCCAATTCTGGGGGGAGTGAGGAGGGGAGGGTGCCCACTGTGTAGGGAAGGAGGAGAGGGAAGGGTGCCCACTATGCAGGGGGAGGAAGGGTGCCCACTCTAACAGGGGAGGTTGCCCATTTAGAATTAAGACAAGGGCTGTGGATGCTTGGCCCTCGAGTGTAGCCAAGGTGAAGATGGATAAATTCCTGGAGCAGGGAACCAGAAGCCATGGGAGTTAGACAGGAAGGGGATTGGAGACACAGGGTGAACCATGGACACGCTGAATGGTGGAGCAGCCGTGAGGGGCTGCAAAGCCTTCCTCCTCTCTCTGAAGTTCCTCGATCCTTGCAGACGATCCCGCACAAAGCGGAGCAGACTCCTGAGCCCCTAAACCTGTGGCCCACTGCAGGGGTCATCCACTCCATCTCCGCCGCTCAAGTATTTCCAAAGGCATCTGCGGAATGTAAACATTCCTCCCACACAAGGGTTCAAACACAGGCTCTGTGGGCACCTTTTACTGCTTGTAATTAAGGGGCTGGCTGCAGTCATGATTAAAATTCTCCACAATTACAGGATCAGTCTTTATTGAAAGCAGATGAAATTGCTTGGATACAAAAGGTTGCAGGACTGTTAGAACGGTGAAGTACGTGGCAGCTAGCTTGGCTAGACACCCCTACCCATTCATCGTCCCCCTCCCACCCTGTGAGGAAGCTCAGATCTCTAAAACTGGTTGGTTGACACCTCTACAGTGCAACAAAACTGCTGGGGTTTGGTCATTCAGTTGGATCAGCACTGGTCTGTATCTCAATTTGTCTTTGCGGCCCGCCCTTCAGCTGACAGAATGATCCATCGATCTGCTGTCAATGCACTGGCAGGCATGTTCACAAAGAAAAGGGCACACCCACATGCACGTCTTTCACGTTTAAAATGCTAGAACCTTCCTGCCCACACCCCCCCCCCCACCCCCGGGCTAGGCAGTCTCATCTCCCCACTCTTCCTGAATCAGGCACTCTCCCCCTCCTCACTGTCCACAGAATTCTTTCTTTAAATTAATTTTTGGGATTTGGCATCATTGGGAAAGCCAGCATTTATTTCCCATCCCCATTTGCCCCTGAGAGATGCCTTCTTGAACCACTGTTGGGGAGGGAGTTCCAGGCTTTAGACCCTAGTGACAACAAAGGACCGGCGATGTATTTCCAAGTCAGGAAGCTGCGTAACTTTAAGGGGAACCTGCAGACGGTAGTGTTTCTATGTACCTGCTACCCTTGTGTTTCTTGGTGGTAGAGGTGATGGGTTTGGGAGGTGCTGTGGGAGTAGCCTGGGTGAGTAACTGTGGTGTATTTTGTAGATGGTTCCATCATGCTCCATGTCTTGTGCCTTATAGATGGTGGAAAGGCTTTGGGGAGTCAGGAGATGAGCCACGCACTGTAGGATACACAGCCTCTGACCTGCTGTTGTAGCCACGTTGTTGATGTGGCTGGTCCAGTTCAGTTTCTGGTCAATCAGGATGCCCAGGGGATTGATGATGGGGGATCTTGGGGATGGTAATGTCCGTTCTCACTACCCTGAGACGACACCCTACCCTATTCACTGCCCTCAGAGCAAGACAACAGAGTAATGGACTCGGCCCAATACATCACAGGCACATCCCTCCCCAGTAGCATCTACATGAGGCGCTGCCTCAAGAAGGCAACATCTATCATCAAAGATCCCCACCATCTTTTCACAAGTACCATCGGGCAGGAGGTAAAGAAGCCTGAACTCCCACACTGCCAGGTTCAAGAACAGCTACTTCCCTTCAACCATGCAGTTCTTGAAAATACCTGACCAACCCTAATCACTACCTCAGTACACCAACACCATGACCATTTTGCACTACAATGGACTTTTTTTTGTTCTAATTGTGTTCTTTCTTGTATAATTTTGTCCAATTTATGTTCAATTTATGTTTAATTTATGTTTTATTATGAATGTTGTGTATCTGATGCTATGTGCCTGTGACGCTGCTGCAAGTAAATTTTTCATTGCACCTGTGCATATGTGTACTTGTGCATATGACAATAAACTCGACTTTGCACCACACCAAGCAACAGAAGTTCCCTTCACACAGCAAATGCTGAGTAAGATCACAGGTATGTGACCACCTTTCACAACCTGTGACACCATCAGTGCCACCTAGCTATTCTAAACACCTCAATCATGTCCCCTCTTAACCTCCTCTGCTCTAGGAAGGACAGACCCAGTCTCTCCTCATAACTGAACTGTTCCATCCCAGGCAACACCTTGGTGAATCTCCTCTGCACCCTCTCAAGCATCATCACATCCTTCTGCACGATGACCAGAACTCCAGCTGAGGTCTGACCAATGTTTTATAAAGTTGGAGCATAACCTCCCTGCTCTTGTATTCAATGCCGACTAATAAAGGCCAGTATCCCAAATGCCGACTTAATTGCATTATTGACCTGCACTGCCACCTTCAAGGATCTTTGGACTTGTACATCAATGTCCCTCCGTTCGCTAATACTCCCATGGACCTTACTATTCACGGTGTATGTCATAGCTTCATTAGTACTCCCAAATGCATCGTCTCACATTTGTCCAGAATAAACTCCCATCTACTATTTTTCAGCCCACTTCAACAACACATTGATATCTCTCTGGAGCCTAGGACTCCCCTTCACACTATCAACAACTCTGCCAATCTTTGTGACATCCACAAACTTACTGATCATGCAGTCTATATCCACATTCAAATCATTCATGGTCGTTAGAAGCAGCAAGGGTCCCAGCACTGTCCCTTGTGGGACACCTCCAGTCACAATCCAATCACAGAAACAACCCTCTACCATCACCGTCTCCTATTGCCATGCCAATTTTGGATCCAGTTTGACAACTTGTCCTGGATCACAAGGGCCCCAACCCTTTAAACCTATGTGGGATCTTGTCAAAGGCCTTACTCAAGTCCATGTAAACCACACGGTAGCGTAGTGCAGGCACAGTATTGTTAGCGTAACGCTATTACAGCACCAGCAACTTGGGTTCAATTCCAGCCGCTGTCTGTAATGAGTTTGTATGTTCTGTCCCGTGACTGCATGGGTTTCCTCTGGGTGCTCTGGTTTCCTCCCACATTCCAAAGACGTACGGGTTAGGAAGTTGTGGGTTGGTGTCGGAAGCGTGGCGACACTTGTGGGCTGCCCCCAGAACACTCTACACAAAAAGATGCATTTCACTGTGTGTTCCGATGTACATGTGACTAATAAAGAGATCTCATCTCATCTCTTTATTCTTCCCATCCTTCCCCTCATCTTCTCTGCTACTGAAAACTAACTTTGTTTTCTCTATTTCCCACTTCCGAAGAAGGGTCCCAGACCAGAATCATTAACCCTGTTTCTCTCTCCACAGAGGCTACCCAACCTGCTGAGTGTTTCCACCATTCTCTGTCTTTAGTGGAGTAGAGGGAGAATTCAGCTCCTGCACCCTGAGCTGCAACAAACGGCGGCCACCAGGTGGCAGTGGAACTGGGGAGGCAAGGCCCTTCAGCCCATCACTGGGTGTGCTGGCAAACCAGCCCTGCATGCAAACAACTCTGGCAGGCACCCATCCCACTGAAACACTGGAGGAAACCTCACCACATCCCCAAATAGCAATGTTAACACACAAGGAAACGATGTGTAAACTCACAGGAGAGCCCTGGATATACACCCACAGCAGTCTCGGACAGCACCACCAATGTCAACCACACCTCCCCCTCCGCCATCACGAAACCAAGAAAGAGAAGGAAACTCGACACAAGTCCAATCCACAGCCACAACATCCCACATCTATCCAGGACCAACGGTGTGTCATACATTCACTAAACCTTCTGAACGCAATATAGATGTGGACAGATGGTTTCAAGCACTGGGTTTATACCCCTTGACAGCCTGCACTGATGACTCTCAGGTCTATAACAACAAGGGTAGAGTGTAGGAAACCTCTCCCCACACAGAGGTGTCTATAATCTAAAGTCATAGGTTCGGGGTAAGTGGGGGATGGGGGAAGAAGTTTAGAGGGAATCTGAAAAAGAAATTTCTTCACCCATTGGGTAGCTGGAATCTGGAACGCATTGCCTGGGTGGGAAGTAGAGGCAGGTACTCTCACGATATTTCAGTCTCCAGATAAGCACTTGAATTGTCAAGATACAGAAGGCTATGGATCAAGTGCTGGTAAATGGGCTTACTGTAGATGGGTTACTGATGGTCGACATGGACATGCTGGGTCAAAGGGTCTGTTTCTGCACTGTATGACTCTCATGATAATCCTATGACACCTTGAGCCTTCTTCCCCCATTATGTGATCCATGAGCTTTCAACTGGAACCTCAACTCCACAGAAGCTGAGCTTTACGGAGTACAGGCGACACCTACCTTCACTTGGAAAGCACGTCACTGAGGCAAGAGTCCAACCAAGTGATCCAGACCAGCACAGCAGGCATGAGTGGGCAACTATCGACAGAGTCACGTTGAAAAATAATGAAACAATGAGGAGTACAGAGTCCAAAGAGGACTGAAAGCTGGAGGTAAAACCACTAATAAGTCATACATCAAGGGTTGGATGTTGTTCATGGCACAGCAGGCTCCACGGGAGGCTGTCACTGAAACGCCTTCTTAGCAATGATCATTCCCTTTGCTGCATACTTTGGCGCTTGCATGAGGGTTGTCAATTAACTGTTCAGCCAGTTAACAATCACCACTTGCATGGATCAAAGTACAGGAAAAAGTTAAAATCCAGGGAAAGTAAATCCACATTCACAGTCGCCAGTGTAAACTTGCTTTTGATCATTTTGCTCAGATAAGAGTCCAAAGCTTGCTGCAAACAGTTGGGTTTAATAATTTGCCACCAATCTAATTCATTCAGTCATCACTCTAGCAACAAAGATCTTCATTTACAGAGCACCTTTCTTCCCCACTACCAGATTTCCCAAAGCGCGTGGTAGCACACTGCAAACATGGCAGCCAATCTATGCACAACAAGCTACAAAGTGACAATGATTCAGTCATATGCCCCAAGGAACTACTATTGCCCAGGACAATATTGCAGGGATAACTCTGCTGCTCTTCATGGAATCTTTTGCATTCACAAGGACTGATAGGGCCTTGGTTTAATGCCCTCTACAGAAGTGCATCATCCCCTCAGCACTGCAAGTTTGTCTCAGCCCAGGTCTTTGTGGTAAAGTTTGTCAGGTAAGAATTAAACCAATAACGTCAAACTCTGGCCAGAGCGTACAGGGCAAATCACTCCACAAAAATTGTCAATAATGCAATGAAGAGATTCAACAGTGTAAATGCAAAGAAACTCATCTTTCTGATTATGGAATCCAGAGCAAAAGGAGCCAGGTGCAAAAATCAGGAAGCACTTCCTGACACGAGAGCAGGAGAAATCTGGAACACTTTTCTCTTGCTCTCAATCCCCTTCCCTCTTTTGTATAAAGCTGCAGAAGCCAGTGATATATTAGCACCTTCAAGGTTGAGAATGATAGACTTCTGTTTCAGGAGGGCATCCACAGGAAGCTGCAGATGATTAATAGTGTTGAGGTATAATTCAAGTGCCAGCGTGTGCTTGGGTGGTTTTAATGTCCTGGTTCCAAAGCATAGGCCCAACCAAAGTGACACACAATGTCTCCACTTAGAGAATGACAGCAACATGTGGATTACATTCTACTCAGGTCCCCTTGATCCAAACACGGGAATCACCAGCAGTATGGGCTGAGGTCGGGATATCTTGCAGGTGGCCTTTTAACAGATATTGGTGGGATTGCAATAAATTAAACATTAAATTTGATCATACATCCGCTATAAAGCTAAGATTGCTGGTTTATTTGTGCTGCAGAAGGTGGAACTGCAGACTGAATGTGGACTTTCCACAGCTCTCCGATGAGTCTTTACTTGCAAAGGTCTACAAGGAAAAGAGCAAGCCTGCTCTAAACTGAATTCTTAACCCACATCCTTCTGGCAGAAAGGCAACAACCTTACCACTGAGCCACAGATGAAAGAAAATATCAGAGAAGAGTTAAGCAAAGGCTCTTCTATTCCTTCAGTTGATGAACCTCACCTTATTTAAATCCAACTCTTGCTCCACCAGTTCCTGTGGTAGCTTGTCCGTAAACACCCATAAGAGATGCCACTCTGGGCAAACTACCCTGAAGATATTCAACCATGGGTGGCATCATATCTGCTGTTGAATGCTTTGGTGGCAATGTGATGGAGATGCTGGCATTCAATGCCCTGCACAGCAGAGCGTCCACCATCAGTATGGGTTGTCAGTTCACATTATCCCCCATCTGCTGGGCAATGCTTTCTACACATCCACAAAGCAAAGGTCCACTACTAACCTGGCCCTGATGCACAACTTCCCCTGGACAGTAAGGGTCAGGAAGATACAGAAGTCCAGCAAAGGTGGCAGCAAGAGCGCACCAACTCTCAGACTACCCGGCCACCCACCCCAACAAACACCTCCTGTGAAGAAATTGCCCCTCAGGTCCTTTTTAAATTTTCTCTTCTCACCTTAAACCAACACCCACTAGTTTTTAATTCCTTTTCCATGGGGAAAAGACCATGTACATTCACCCTATCTATGCCCCTCCTGATTTTATACACCTCTATAAACTATTCCTCAGTCTCCTACACTCCAAGGAATAAAGTCCTAGCCTGACCAACCTCTCCCTATAACTCAGGCCCTCGAGTCCTGGTAACAGCAGAGTTGTTGAATATTTCTGAGAAGTAGATAGATTCTCGATAATCAAGGGGGTGAAAGGTTACCAGGGGTAGACAAAAAAGCACGGTTGAGGTTAGAATCAGAGCAGCCACCATTAGATTAAATGTTGAGACAGCTTGAGGATGAGCAGTCCACAAGTCGTTCTTGTGCTTGCATGTCTGTAAGTCCAAGAGGGAATGCAAAAGAAACTTCTCCACCCAGAGAGTAGTCAGTTTGTAGAACTGAACTGAATTGATTAATTCAAGGGGAGGCTGGACAAACTCATGAGGGAGAAAGGGACGGAGCATTATGCTGATAGACTTAAATGAGGAAAATTGGAGGGGGCTCAAATGGAGGATAAACGTTGGCATGTAATGGGTGGGACGAATGTGATTTTTCCGTGCCATATATCCAGTGGTTCAAAGTTTTTCCATGCAGTATAAAGCAGGGAGCTGGGACACTGTATAATGTGTACACAGGGAGTTATAATGGAAAATGTGTGATGCACAAGCAATGACAAAACAGGTTAACATGCAGTAAGTTTTGGCAGTCAGGAAGTATACATAAACATGCATTAGGTTTGTTGGGTTAAATTTTCCACCCAAAATGTTTCCTTTCCCATCCTGTTTGCACTGATTATGTACTGGCCAGGCTGGCACAGTTCCCATGCCCTCACAGATATGTTCTTTATCCACGAGGAAGTTCAGTGACCCGCCCAACTCCCCCCCCATGGGGGGGGAGGGAGGGGGGGGGGGGAGAGAGGGGGGGAGAGAGGAGGGGGAAGGGGGGAGGGCTCTCTGACCTCCATCACAAGCTCATCACTGCATCTCCCCACACTAAGGTCCACGTTAACCACTGCTGCCAACTTCTACAGTCTGCAGCATGAGGATGTCTGCACATCAGGAATCCAGTGCAAGTAAAACACCCTTCAATACAATCAAAGCTGATCCTCTATCTCAGTACCACATTCCCACACTTTCCCCAAACCTCTGATACCTTTTGTGTCCAGAAATATACGTCTTTCTTAAAAAATTTTTTAAAATTTTATTTACAGTGTGGTAACAGGCCCTTCCGGCCCAACAAGTCCGCGCTGCCCATTTTAAACCCAAATTAACCTACCCGTACGTCTTTAGAAAGTGGGAGGAAACCAGAGCACCTGGCGGAAACCCACGCAGACACAGGAGAACGTACAAACTCCTTACAGACAGCAACGGGAATCAAACCCCAATCGCTGGCGCTGTAATAGCGTCGCGCTAACCGCTACGCTACCGTGCCACCCTTCTTAAAATACCCAATTTAAAAATACCCAATGATTTGGCCTCGACAACCTTCTGCTGTGGAGAATTCCACAAGTTCACCACCCACTGAGTGATGAAATCCCTCAGCTCAGTCCTAACTGTCTTCCCCTGTATCCTCAGACTGTGACCTCGGTTCTAAATGCTGCAAGCCAGAGAAAATCACCTTCCTGTACCCAGCCTATCAGGACCTCTCAGAACTTATGCATTTCATTGAGACCTCCTCTCATTCTTCACACTCTCCTGAATGCAGAGTCTACCTCTCCTCATACAGCAGTCCCATTATCCCAGGGATCAGGTGAACCTTTGCTTCATACCTTCTGTGGCAAGTATATTCTTCTTTAGGTAAGGAGTCCATAACTGCACAGGTGTAATCTCACCAGGGCCCTGTATAACTGCAGAAGGACACCCTTGCTCCTGTGTTCAGAACTTCCTGGAATGAAGGCCAACATACCATCTGCCTTCTTAACTATTTGACTCATCTGCATGTTTACTTTCAGGGTCTGCTGTACAAGGACATTTCCCAATCTATCACCATTTAAGTTATTCTCTGACTTTCTGTTTTTCCTCACAACTCAAGATTCCACCCAGTTTCATGTTATCAGCCACCTCAGGAATATTATGTTCAATTCCTTCACCCAAATCACCGATGTGTATTGTGAATAGCTGGGCCCAGCACTGATCCCTCTGATACTCCACTAGTCTTTGGCTGCTAATCTGAAAAAGACTAATTTATTCCTCCTCTGTGTCAACTAATTTTCAATCCAGTATATTACCCTCAATCCCTAACCTCTTACATGAGAGTTTATCAAAGTCCGTATCAAGTACACCACACCCATTGTTCTCACTTGTTTATTCTACCAGTTACATCCTTAAAAAACTTTGACTTTGTCTAATCCCACTGATGTTCTCTGAGTGTCATGTTACCCCAATGTTTATATAAAAAAACAGCATTTTCCCCACAACTGAAGTTAGGCTGTTGTTCCCTTTTTTCTCTTTCCCTCCTTGGTTTAACAAGACTGGAGATTCATTTGCTACCCTCCAAAATGTAATTTTGTTTAATTCATTCAAGGGGTGTAGGCTTCACAAGCTGAGCCAGCATTTAGTTGCCCATCCCTGGTTGCTCTTGAGAGGGTCGTGATGAACTGCATTCTTGAACCACTACAGTCCTTGAAGTGTGGGTATACACACGATGCTGTTGGGGAGAGGCTTCCAGGATTTTGACCCAGTGAAGGTGAAGCAACGGCGACATCTTTCCAAGTCAGGATGGTATGTGGCTTGGAGAGCATCTTCCAGGTGGTGGTGTTCCTGTGGTTTTTTTGCTGCCCTTGTCGTTCTAGCTGGTAGAGGTCATGGGTTTGGAAGGTGCTGCTACTGTGGGTCGGTGGTGGAGTGAGTGAATGGTTGTGGATGGGGTGCCTAGCAAGTGGGCTGCTATGTCCTGTATGGTGTCGAGCTTCTTAAGCATTGTTAAAGCAGCACTCACCCAGACACTCCTGACTTGAACCTTGTAGATGGTGGGCAGGCTTAGAAAAATGACAACCACTATTTCCATGGTAACCTTTTAGTACTCTGGGATGCAGATTATCAGGCCCTTGGGATTTATCAGCTTTCAGTTCCCATTAATTTCTCCAGCAACGTTTTATTTTAATCAATACTAGTTTCCTTCTTCCTTTTCGTGAGGTTCTTGGTTTCTGAGCAGTTCTTGGAATTTATTTGCATCTTCTTCCAAGAAAGATGGGAACCAAAGTATTTGTTTAATTGCCCCATCATTTCTTTGTTCCCCATTATAAATTCTCCCACTTCTGACTACATTTGAATTCACAAATGTTTTTCTTTGTATGTACTCAGTCCACACAGAACACTAAGGCAGGACAGCAGAAGGCAGGCAGACAAAGCCAGCTCGGGAGTTTCAGCAGACTGGACATCAGCAGGTGACTCCATCACACATAAGAACACCAAAGTCATTGGATCTGGCTCTAGACCTGGCTGGGCAGCACAAGAGGAGGAATGGTGAGGAAGGAATGGTGGATTCAATCCAGTTACAAACATACTGGGCTTACATTAATAAACAACATTCTTGAACTACAAGCCAGCATTGTATCCATCCCCAGTTGCTCCAGGAAGGTGGTCAAGGGTTTGAGCTGCAGCTGATCGATTGATGTACAAGCAGTCCCCAGGTTAGGTTCAGGGTTCTATTCCTGAGAACTGTCTGTGAGCTGATTTCCTCATAAGTCATATATGTCCATTTTCTATCGCTACCAATATTTTATCACTCTACATACACTTACTATAATTCTTAATGCAACTAATGCAGAAAATGCAAATCTGGGGAGTAAGCTCCATCAGGGGACAACCTATACAAGCAGTCTCCAAGTTACGTAAGGGTTCCGTTCCTGAGAACTGTCCGTAAGTTAGAAACGTCCATTTTCTATAGTAACACATATCGTATCGCTCTACATACACTTGCTATAATTGTTTCATTTCATTGAATAATCACCTTAACACTACCCATAATTAAACTAATGGAATATATACTGTATCCATTTTCTGAAAGGCAATAGATAAATTGGACAAATTCCACACCAAAACAATTGTGCAACCTCAAAAGCAAGGGAACACTCCCAAAAGGTTTCCATCAGTCACACCAAAACCACTACCAAGGGCAGTCAAAAACAATTCCCTAAAGCTACGGGAAAAGGATGGAGTCATGTGCTCATTATTCCCTCTCTGTGGACATTCTCTGCATTCTAACCAGTAGCATCCATCTTCTGAGCTGTTTGTAAAATCAGCACAACTTTTTTTCTCATTGATAAACAGAAATTCAAATATACATAACAGTAACTCAATCCAATGATGCAAAAACAGCCCAAACATATTTAGTTTAAACCAACTCAGTTCAATTCTCATAACAATCAATTCCTTCATATATGTTAGAAGAACGATACTGATGGAGAATAGAACAGTTGCAACTTTGCATGAGGCTGGCAGTATAATAGTTAACAGCCTTATAATAAATCATGAGAAGCATTACACCAGTATTACCCAACAGCAGTGACAACTTGACAGAGGTTGCTGTGGCAACACACAGATTAACCACAATAATTTAAGTAAAATGTGCACCCCTAACACAGCTCAAGTAATTATTTTTCATATATAAAATCTACCACCGGTAACTAAAAACTGCAAGTACTCACGACTAGCAAAAAGCTCATTGTGCTTCTCATCATAGTTTTAACTAATGTGTAAAAAGTCAAAGTTCAAGAGCGTCTACTTGGAGTCTGTGCGGGAGGCACACACGTGACAGAGCCAGCCCGCGGAACATTTCGGCTGCAGCACCATCAACCTCTTTTATCATCAACCCTCTCCCAGCTTCCGCCATAACAAACATCTGCCCTTTTGTTGTCTTCCCCTCTCCTCTGCACTTCACATAATTTCCATCCATTCACAGTTCCGGTGAAAGGTCTCAAACCATTTCTCTCCCCCCAGATGCTGACGGACCTGCTGAGTATTTTCCAGCATTCTCTGCTTTCAATGACCATTGCTGGGCACTCCATGCATGGCCAACAAATAGGTAAGGTTCTGATGTCTCAATGTTATCGAAATGGGAAGAGGATATTCATCCCCTCAGGCTTGTTCTATCTTTCAACCTACTTCACCATTTAGGGGGAAGAATGGGAGGAAACGTTGCAGAAATTAAGGGCCATTTTGTACACGTGAATGTCTCAGACACCAGCCTCAGCAAAGGCACCAACACCTAAGTGAGAAGCAATAGAGTTCACATCCCATTCCAGGGATGAACGTGGAACCCAGGCAGTAAATTCTCAAATTCTTCCCCAGCTGTAAAACATTTCAGCACACCCCAAGAATGTGAGAGATGTTCTTAATTTATTTATTTGTTCCAAGAACTCTCTGGTTGACTTACCCACACAGATGAGATATTGGTATTGGTTTATTATCATCACATGTACTGAGATATAGAGAAAAGTTTTTTGTCATGCCATATATAATTACATTGAAGTAGTAAAAAAGAAAGCAGAATGCAGAATATGGTGCTATAGAGAAAGGGCAGTGCAGGTACTCTTTAAAAAAAAGCATGGGCTACAACGAGGTAGATTGGGAGATAAAGAGTTATCGAGTCAGAATTGTTCAGCATTGAAACAGGTCCTTCGGCCCACAGTGTCTGCGTCGAGCATCACGCCAATCTATACTAATCCCACATGCCCGCATTAAATTCCATAACTCTTATCAAGGGAGGATTGGAATTTCATCCTTTAGCGCATAAGAAGTCCATTCAAGAGTCTGATAACAGTGGGATAGAAGCTGTCCTCGTATCCAGTGGTTCGTGCACTCAAGCTTTTGTATCTTCTGCCCGACGGGAGAGGGGAGAAGAGAGAATGACTGGGGTGGGAGGTGTCCTTGATTACGTTAGCTGTTTCTCTGAGGCAGTAGGAAGTGTAGACGGAGTCAATGGAGGGGAGGCTGATTTTCATAATAGACTGGGCTGCGTTCACAACTCTCTGTGGTCTTGGGCACAGCAGTTTCCATACCAAGCTGTGATGCATTGGGATATGATGCTTTCTATGGTGCAGCAATAAAAATTGGTAAGAATCACCAGGAACATGCTGAATTTCCTTAGCCTTCTGAGGAAGTGGAGGTGTTGGGTGTTCTTTTTTGGCCATAGTGTCCACGTAGCTGGACCAGGACAGATTGTCGGTGATATTTACACCTAGGAACTTGATAGATTTGGGAACTACATTCTCAGCACATCCAATGCAGCCTAAAATGTGTGCATGAATGGCTTTAATATCTTGGTTACTGCCTCAACACAGGGCAACAAAGAGTCACCAGCCTGGTTCCAAGGATAGAGGGTTTCCTGTACAAGGACAGATCGAGTAGATTTGGGACTTTGGTCTTTCAAGTTCAAGAGAATGAGAGGCAATCTCACCAAACCACACACATTTCTTAATTCTTACAAGGCTCCACAGGGTTAATGAAGGGAGGACGAGGATTCTAACTTTTACACTTGTGCGTTGGTGCCTTTGTTGTGGTTGGCTTCCTCAGACTTTTGCATGTATGAGATGGCCCTTCGTCATTCGCAACGCCTCCTCCGAATGATGGAGTGGGTTGAGTGACAGAACGAGCCTGAGGGGATGAATGTCCTCTTTCCTTCCTGTGACAATGAGGAGTGTAGAACCAGGGATTACAATCTCAGCACAAGGAAGAGGCGATTTAGGATTGAAATGAGGAGAAAGTTCTTCACACAGAGTGCCGCCAACCTTTGGAATTCTCTACCCTGAAGGGCCTCAGTCACTAAGTTCATCCACAGCAGACATTGATAGATTTCTGGATGTTAATGGAACAAAGGGAAATGGAGCCGAGGTGGAAGATCAGCCCTGACCTGGAGTAATGGCAGACCAGGCTCAGAGGGAAAGGTTAGACTCCTACTCCTGGATCTTCTGTTATCACATAAAATCACCAGTAACCACAGTGCTGTCACGCAGACAAAGACCAGCTGCCTGGTACTCCAAGAGTCATAGAGTCGTACGTCACAGATCAGGCCTTTTGGCCCACTGTGTCCATGCCGAACATCAAGCATCCTTCTTTACTAATCCCACTTATCAGCCTGTTATGCCTTGGTCATTCAAGGACTCACCAAGATACTTCTTAAACGTTGGTGAGAGTCTCTGCCTCCACCATCTTTTCAGGCAGCACATTCGACATTCCAACCACTTTCTAGGTGAGAAGACTTCTTCGTCGTATCTCCTCTAAACCTCTTGCTGCTTACCTTCCACCCATGCCCTCTGGTTATAATACTTTTGCCACGGGGAAAAGTTTACTATTGTCCACCCAATCTATACCCCTCTTGACTTTGTACACCTCCATCAGACCACTCCTGGGCTCCGAGGTTGGATTCAGGAGGTCAGCTACAGACCCTGTCTAGGGTCGGGCGCAGTTGGAGCATGCAAGGGGAGTGGGTTGGCATTAAGCTGGGCAGTGACATCAAAGCAGGCCCCTCAAAATTTGTGGGCAAGCAGGTATCAGGTGGCATGGAGAAATGGGGTCTGGGGCAGTCTGTTCAGTGCAGGGGTGTGTGGAAACAAGGTGCCGTCCAAGCTAGGCAAGTACTTTATTTACCAGTGGCTCTTCCAGGCGAGTGCTGTGGATTAAGACCCAGCACCTGACAACGATGCACCACCAGAACAGCTGACATGAATATCCCTGCCTTCTGCAAGGAGAGGCATCGTCCTGTTCATCCTCAAGCTGCTTCGGGGTCTCGTAGCCAAAGATGCACCACGGAACTTCCCAGTGTCAGTGAACTTTTGGGAGCATGAACTTACTCAGGATTAAACCCACCTCAATTACATAGCGCCGAGAAAAATTATTGCTCCGTGAAGGACTTAGTAACCATCTGAGCCGTCTAATGTTGGACAGACAGAGCCCTGTTCCAGAGCCTCACTGTGACTTGTGACCACACTTTGTACATGACACATCACGCCTACTCATTACAGCAATGTTGGGCTCCCTCATACAGAAATCCAATCTGTCAGAGCAAACAATGCAGCAGATCAAACTGCAACAGAAGCCTCCTCAGCTGAAGACCGGGACACAAAAAATAAAAGCAAAAATGCTGCAAATACTCAGTTGCTGCCACGACCTGCTGAGTACCTCCAGCATTTTCTGCTTTTATTTGCAGTGTTTGGTTCTGGGCTGCAAGGAGCCAGTGCTAAGGTCAGTTAAACTAAAGCCAACCACACCTCAGCCTCCGATAGTGTTGGCTCATGGTGAACCTGACACCCTGGGTTAGAAACGGCACACTTCAGTGAAAAGGAAGCACAGGGTAAGAAATTACACCATGTGCAAGTTTCTCCCTCTCCTGATGGTTAACTAGAAGCACTGCCAGGTGTGGTGTGCTGAAAGAACAGGGAGGAACTGCATTTACAGAGCACCTGCCACAACCTCAGAGCACTGCAAAGTGATTCAGATTCTAGTCTAATTGCAAGGTAGCCCAGCCAAACATTCTGCACCGGGCAAACTCCTGCAAACAGCAATAGCCACAATACCGGTGAGAAATCCCACGTACTTCTTCAAATGTTACTGACCGCTTTTCACTGTGTGTGCCACAGTGGCGCAGCTTGTAGAGCCGCTGCTTCACAGCTCCGGTGACCTGGGTTCGATCCTGACCTCAGGTGCTGTCCGTGTGGAGTTTTGCATGCTCTCCCTGAGACCCCGTGGGTTCCCCCAAGTGCTCTGATTTCCTCCCATATCCCAAAGACCACGCGGTTGGTAAATTAACTGGCCACTGTAAAACTGCCCTAGGTGGGTGGATGGCAGGAGAACTGGAGGGGTGGGGGCAGAGTTGAAGGGAATGCGGGAGGAAAATTAGGATTAGCGTAGATGGGTGCTTGATGGTTAGTGCAGACATGGTGGGCCGAAGGGCCAGTTTCCATGCAGTATGACTCCATGACTTTCTCAGGATCAGTACTTCCCACAGATTGCAGTGCACAGCAGTGCCAGGTTTTCTCCTGATATGTGGCAGGAATCGGTTTTGGGTCAGTTGACATGATACCCCTTCTGTACCCATAGGGAAGGAGCTTGCACATGGCCACACTACACAAAGTACTTGCATCACACTGCGATGATCCCTGCAGGGACTTATGTATTAACCAAGATCAGGTGCACCTCAGTTCCTCTCCACCACCCCTCTCCAAACATCCAACAACCCAAATTTTGAAAGCTCCGATCATTCCAGCATCTACAGCCGTTTGGTGGAAAGACTTCCAGATTTCTACTACCCTCTCAGGTGTACCC
This sequence comes from Pristis pectinata, assembly GCF_009764475.1. Lineage (NCBI taxonomy): Eukaryota > Metazoa > Chordata > Chondrichthyes > Rhinopristiformes > Pristidae > Pristis > Pristis pectinata. Next base: position 67,135,139 of record NC_067408.1, on the reverse strand, counting down.
ACACACCTACTGGAGGAAAGGCATTTATCCCAGCACCTGTTCCACCTAAATCCACAGCTTTGCAAGGCAAAAGTAAATTCTCTGTATCCATTCACATACAGACACGTACACACAACCCCACCTTATTCCCTCAGGCACACAGTGCAACTAGCCAGAGCTCAGTGTGAAATAATCCAATGAAAAGTCAATTTTGTCAGAATCTAATATTGCTCACACTGAAACATTACCCTCAGTTTGACGATAATCAGGCATTTATCTGACACTATTTTTTGCCACCATTTAAAATGTGCATCTTCACACATTTCCACTTGGAAACTATTTTCTCAAGACAGCTCATCTTAACTACTTTTTGTGTTTACATAACACCATAATCTGAAGATGTTTTAAAGTGTTTCAGAGTCAATTAAGTACTGTTGACCCTCCCTGTTGTACAGTAAGAAATGGAGTCGGGGCAAGTTCTTACGAACATTAATCTTTAATGGCCAAATAATTGGGGAACTCACTGAGTGATAACATTTAAGAACTCCTGTTATTTTCTTTCAAAATAAGGCAACGTGATGGTTTGATAGTGCAGAAAGGCTTTGGTTGAACATCTTTCCAAAAAAAACCAGCATCTCCAACATCCCAGCACTACCTCGGTACTGCAATGACCTGTCAGCCTAGATTTTGTGCTTAAGTCACTGGAATGGGACTTGAACCCATGGCCATCTGACTCTGAAGTCACAGTGCCAATCGTGAGCCAATAGTGAGCCAAAGCTGGCCCCTCAATCAATCTTCTGCACAAGGTTATGAGCCAAGTTTCCCACTTCACAAGTTCCCACTTCTAACTACACCTGCTGTGCCCACCAGGCACGGTAGTGTAGCAGTTAGCGTAACGCTATTACAGCGTCAGCCACCCAGGTTCAAATTCGGCCACTGTCTGTAAGGAGTTTGTACGTTCTCCCTGTGTCTGTGTGGGTTTCCTCCAGATGCTCTGGTTTCCTCTCACATCCAAAAGACGTACAGGTTAGGAAGTTGTGGGCATGCTATGTTGGCGCTGGAAGCGTGGCGACACTTGCGGGCTGCCCCCAGAACACTCTACGCAAAAGAAGCATTTCACTGTGTGTTTCGATGTACATGTGACTAATAAAAATATCTTGTCTTATCATTTCACGGATGCAGAAGGTTCGCACTGTGAGGAGCCAAAACTAACTGGCCTGGCAGGAGACCCAGCTGCTTCAGCTTGGCCCTCCACCAACCCTCAGCACACACTAGCAAGACCAGCTATTCACTGCCTTTCACAAATTAATCCAGAAGATAACACCTTCTTGAACTAATGTTTAAGGGGCATTTAAACAGGTACTTGAATAGGCAAGGCACAGAAGGATATGGTCCTAATGCGGGCAAATGTGATTAGTGCAGACAGGCAAAAGGTCGGCATGGATGTGCTGGGCTGAAGGCCTGTTTCTGTGCTGTACAACCCTATGACCATGGCTCTATAGCCACTCAGTCTACGTGTGAGGGTACTCCCATGCTAATGGTTCGGTGACTATAAGCCACATGTTTATGGTCCACACCACAGAATAACACAATGATGGAGTTTGAAGGAGGCCATTTGCCGGACTGCATTCAGACGACCCAAAATTAAGCCATTTTTTGGTATCTCCACTTGCCAGCTCTCTGTCCCAGCCTTGTTGGCTACAGCTCTTAACACCGTTATTCAGGTACTTTTTATAGGTGTCAAGGATTTCTGCCTCACCACCCTTTCAGGCAACAAGTTCCAGGCCCCCACCACACTTTGGGCGAAGATCTTCCTCATTCACCCACCCATTAATTAATCCATCTCCCCTAGTTTTCACTCCCTCTGTGTGAAGGGAATGAGGTCCCTTGCTGTTTGCTCTGTCTGGACTTCTCATTATTTTGCACACTTTAATTAAACCTCTCCACAGCCTCCGTTGCCCAAAGACAACTCCCAGGCTAGACAGTGTCCCTTCATGTCTCCAGCACTCACAACATTCCTGAAACCTCCTCTGCTCCCTCTCTGGAACTCTCACGTCCTTCCTGTCATGTAGTGACCGAGACTCTACATCATGCTCTGGGTATGGCCCTAGCGTTTTATAGAATTCCAGCATGAGCTCTCTGCTCTTCCACACCTTGGCCACATACCCCATATATCTCTTAACCATCTTATCGACCTGCCTTGATTTTATCCCCCATTTTAACAGGATGTTGCTATAGACCACATATTTGAACTTTCACTCCAACACCACATTTCCAAATAAAAGCAGAAAATGCTTGAAAACACTCAGCAGGTCAGACAGCATCTGTGGAAAGGGAAACAGAGTTAACATTTCAATCGAAGACCTTTCATCGGCACTAGGAAAGAGTGAAAACAAGCTAGATTGGTAGTTGGTTTATTATTATCGCATGTACTGAAGTACAGTGAAAAACTTTGTTTCTCCCCATTTCCAAATATCAGATTTGCAAGGTGGTATTTACATAAGGAACTGCCATCAAGTTGCTTAAAACTAATCCCATGGATCAAGATTTTGTTGCTGTCTCAACTGCCCCTTGATTTGGCTGAACTGAACTGTTGTTGTTCTGTGTCCCTGCACACGAGCAACTCCACAGTAGCATTAACCTGCGCTGTCCTGCAGTTCAGCAAAAGGTTGTGCCAATTGATGTCTCATTATTAAACAGGAGCTCCCTTGTGCTACCCATTTCTTCACTGCTTCTTTGACACTTGTCACCGATTCCTCCCTCCACCATTTAACACTGGTGATACTATGAAATGTGTTCATAATCAATAATGCTTTGCTCCATAAAGCACTCAAATAGAAATGAATGTGACTAAGTCATGTCATCCCAGAATATTCCTCTCCTTTGACTGGTCGCAATCCATTTTCATCTAGTTTTAGCCCAATAAACAACTACTCACTTTGAGCTTTCCACTGTGAATGTGTAGCCATCTGAATGCTTGCTCTAGCTTTTCAAAGATTTTCCTCTTCGGTACTTGTGGCCATCTTTGTGTTCTCTTATGACAGAGGAGGCCATTTGTAGCTTGACTGAACAGATATGCATCCTTGCCCATAACTGAGCGATCTGCTGATGCACTGGTTATTTTACTATACATTTGTCTAGAAATTATTCTGCTTTCCATCATTGCTACTGTTGGTATGAGAGTGATAAAAGCCTGTTTCTCCATTGTTCACACTGGCTTCAATACCCTGTGGCCTTCCTCTCTGTGGCTTTTTGATTTGAAAACTTCCCCTCTGAAGAAATCACGTGACCAGAATTGCTTTGATTCACACTCTCTCTCGGCTCAGACTAGTCCACTGAAGATGTGAGCCCTCCTTTCTAGCAGTGAAAACATTCGGCATTTTGAATGGACTTACATGCAGTAGATGGCTTCTTGCTATATCAGTAAACAGCTGGTCACCCATGGGCTTCAGATTCTGCTTTAGAACTACTGCTCCACAGCAGGGAACTGCTGTCGCATTTGTACTTTGGTTCAGATGCAAATCTTCCGCCATTCCTGATGCCATCTCTCCTCTGACTCATTCTGGCCCCAGTTTCCCCTGACCACCCTAGCCCCCAGTTCCCCCGACCCACCCTGGCCCCAGTTCCCCCCGACCCACCCCTGGGCCCAGTTCCTCCCTGACCCACCTGGCCCCAGTTCCCCCTGACCCACCCTGGGCCCAGTTCCCATGCTCCCCTCCGACTCACCATGACCACAGCTCTGCACTCTCTTTAAATTAACCAGGACCCCATGTTCTGTAACTTACTGCGTTCACTGGAAAGTTTATTATAATAGCATGTAACATCTAAAGAAGTGAATAAAAGAGTTCTGGGGTATAATAACAACATCCAACTATCCCAAAAATCTGCCAAAGCCTTGAGTGCGCTGACTTATCGGAGTTTAACTGCATAATGGGAAGACTTTTTCCAGGACATATACAGTATATCAGCATCTTTCTGACAACTAGAGAAACAAAGGACTGCAGATGCTGGAATCTAGATGAAACACGTGGTGATGCTGGAGGAACTCAGCAGGCCAGGCAGCATCCGTGGAGGAAAAGCAGGCGTCCATCGTTTCAGGACTGAAGAAGGGTCTTGCCCCAAAATGTTGACTGTCTGCTTTCCTCCGCGGATGTTGCCTGGACCTGCTGTGTTCCTCCAGCATCAGAGCGTTTTTCATCTGTCTGACAACTGCTACTTCTTCAGGATCTACCCCATCCAACTATCCCGAAAATCTGCCAATGTCTCAGGTGTGCAGAAATCATCGGAATGTAACTGTAACATCGGGAAGAGGCATTTTACAATGGATGTATCAGTGCCTGTCTGGCCACAGCTACCACTTCAGCATCTACCACATTGTGTTATTCAGATTTCCAGCTCCCCTGACGCAGGGCCGCCCAGTGAAAGCAGCCCTCAACATATGTCAATACGATTAATAATCACCCAGCTCTCCCAGCCCAAGGCCACCCGGTTATCTGCCTGGCTTGCTGCAACGGTTAATGTGCTCCTGAAAGCAGGAGGGGAGGTCTGCACAGGGACCCAGTGGCAGGCACTAAAGAGGGGGGCTGGGACATTCCTGGAACATTCAACCCACTTTGCATTAACCCCTCCAGCCCCTCAAATGCTGCTTGTTAACATTTCCACAGTTCCAACTCCCTGGGGAATCTGCTCACCCCCTCCCCCGCGACAGAATCAAAGATTCCAGCATTCCACATGCCATTGCAGCATCAGTAAGTAAACAGGAGAAAGAGCCCGGCGTAAAATGCCCTTGAATTCTTGCTCTGTGAAACTGCAGGCCCAGAATTTATTTTTACTTCTTCTAGTAGGAATTCTTTGCTTCCTTTCCATTTTGCACCTCCTCCCCTCACAGGTGCCTGCTGCTGAACTTTGGTCACAAGCAAACCTTTCGTTTCATGTCCAATTCGAGTCATGTACTGGTAAAAAGGCACCTATTCACCCATGGGAGTCGTCACAGTGTGCCCATTTTAGAGGTGGCCTATGGAGATGGCTCTTCCAGCTAATTCATAGAGCAACAGAGTAATACAGCACAGAAAATAGGTCCTGCAGCCCAACTCGTTCATGTTGACCAAAATGCCTAGCTGAATGCGTCTTATTTGCCAGTGTTTAGCCCATATCCCTCTAAACCTTTCCTATCCAAGCACCTGTCCACATATCTTTTAAATGCTGTTATTGTACCTGCCTCAACCACTTCCTCTGGTAGGCTTGTTTCCTCCCTCTGCATGAAGAAGTTGCCCCTCAGGTCCCTTTAAATCTCTCCCCTCAAACCTGTTCTTTTAAACACTTTTAATAAAAACTGGCAGAAGGACCACAATGTCTCTGGAGAACCTGGGTTAGAGATGAACGAAGTGAATGAATTGTTTGGCAGAGGGATGGACCCCTTCTATTCCAAAACGCTCTCATCAGCAGCTCCCCAGCAAAGGTTAGCACGTGGACCAGATACTCTAGCCACTATCTCCATCTCTGGGAATACAGTAGCAGCCTATATCCATTACAAGCCCTCAGACTCCCACTGCTACCTTGACACTTCCTCCCGTCCGACCTCTTGTACAGATTCCATTCTGTTCTCCCAGTTCCTCTGGCCTCGCTGAATCTACTCTCAATGATGACACCTTCTGTACCAGTGCATGCAAGACGTATTCCCTTTCTCCAACATCATGGTTGGCCTCCACCATAGACAACAAGGTGTTGAATTGCATGTTTCATTTCTTGCCAATTCTGTACTTAGGCCCTCTATTCCCACCCAGGAGAGATACATGGGCTCTCTTCAGCCCCTGCAGCCTTCTTGGGTTCATCCCCTTCTATCTGCAGACAGATCAACCGTGATCAACAAGCCTTCACCACACACTCTCACCCAGCACCGCCACCATTCAGTCATTCAGTCTCTTGATCTCCAGCTGATCACAGACACTCCCTTTGTTCTCTCCATCTCTTCCCCTTCTTGCAACTTAAAACACACCTGTTTCCAACTTTTCCGAGCTCTAATGAAATGTTATTGACCTGAGACAACTGACTTGGTTTCTCTCTCTACAGATGCTGCCCGGTCTGCTGAGGTAATCTCTGTTTTCACCTCATGTCAAATGTGCCATCTCCAAACAACAGAACTAACACCTTGGGCACTGGCATGCAGATGTGAAATCTCGACTGTGAAAGGACAAATATAAGGTTATACAAAATTATAAGGACAGACAGGGTGGATAGAACATAGAACAGTACAGCACAGGAACAGGCCCTTCAGCCACAATGTTGTGCCTGAACTAATTAAACTCGTAAACTAATGTCTAACTAAACTAGTCCCTTCTGCCTACACAATGTCCATATCTCTCTTTTCTCTGCACATTCATGTGCCCATCTAAGAGCCTCTTAAATGCCTCTATCGTATTTGCCTCCACTACCACCCTGGCAACACATTCCAGGCACCCACCCACTCTCTGTGTAAAAAAAACTTGCCCCGCACATCCTCTTTGAACTTACCCCCTCTCCCCTCCATTGACTCCATCTACACTTCCACTGCCTCGGGAAAGCAGCCAACATCACAAAGGACCCCTCCAACCCCGGTCATTCTTCCTTCTCCCATCAGGCACAAGATACAAAAGCTTGAAAACAGGTACCACCAGACTCAAGGACAGCTTCCATCCCGCTGTTATCAGGACTGTTGAATGGACCTCTCATATGCTAAAGGTGAACTCTTATCTCCCTATGTACCTCGTTGTGGCCCTTGTCCTTTGCTTGTCTACCTGCACTGCACTTTCTCTGTAGCTGCAACACTACATTCTGTTTTCTTTTTACTACTTCAATGTACTTATGTATTGCATAATCTGTCTGGATGGCACGCAAACAAGTTTTTCCACTGTATCTTGGTACACGTGACAATAATAAATCAATACCGATACCCATGTTGAGGCATTAGATTCAATAGATGGATGAAAGGTTGAAGGGATACTGAACTTGGTGGGTAATTGATAGCATGGACTGACTGGGCCAAATGGCCAGATTCCGTGTGTTAATTTCCATAACAAAGAGCTCTCCAGCAAAAGGGAGTTAGAACTGATGCTGGAACATTGAATTACCTTGGTGCCTGCAGCAGGTGAGTCTGGATGCCCCATCTGTAACTTAATATACACCAGCAGTCTGCTAACCTAACCTTAGCTCAATACAGGCATTCTTCCACCTAACCTGCTGTACCGATGAACAGGTTGGAGAGTGAGCTCAGATGTTGGCTTTAAGAGGATTTGAACTTTTGCACTCTGGTGCCCCGGAATAAAATGAGCACCAGGCTGGGGTTATACGTAGAAAACTCAAGGCAACACGGTGGAAGCAGCAGCTCCCACAATAAATAAAAACATAGGATGCTCAAAATGCTCGGCAGCTGTGGCAAGCATCTGGGAGAAGAGGAGGAGAGATTGGGTTTCACGGTGATAACCTTTCATCAGAACTGGGGGAAAGCTAGCATTGAAATAAGAGGCAGAGAAAGTGGAGATGGAGGGGGAGCAGAGAACAATAGGGGCGGCACGGTAGCGTAGCGGTTAGCGCGACGCTATTACAGCGCCAGCGCTCGGGGTTCGATTCCCCTCGCTGTCTGTAAGGAGTTTGTACGTTCTCCCGTGTCTGCGTGGGTTTCCTCCGGGTGCTCCGGTTTCCTCCCACATTCTAAAGACGTACGGGTAGGTTAATTTGGGGTTTTAAATGGGCAGTGCAGACTCGTTGGGCCGAGAGGGCCTGTTACCACACTGTAAATAAAATTTAATTAAAATTTAATTAAATTAATTTAATTAAGAGGGTGGAAGACAGGGAAGATTACATGACAAACAGGAGGGGCAAAATTTACTTAAAAGCCAACACTTCTCGGTCTGAGTCCAACCCTTGAGCTCGCTCTCCAACTTGGCAATGGGAGGTGAGAGACTGGTAACAGGACAGGTAAGGGAACAGGATTCACCGGCGGTACATCAGGATCACCGGCGGTACATCAGGATCACCGGCGGTACATCAGGATCACCGGCGGTACATCAGGATCACCGGCAGTACATCAGGATCACCGGCAGTACATCAGGATCACCGGCGGTTACATCAGGGATCACCGGCAGTACATCAGGATTCACCGGCGGTACATCAGGATCACCGGCGGTACATCAGGATCACCGGCGGTACATCAGGATCACGGTGACGGTGGGGATATCAGTCTCCCATCGTCAAACGTCTCTGTCTATCCGCTACTTCCCAACCAAAAACAGAGGTCACCAGCAGCCACTCCCGGCCCACTTCATGTATGCAAGCTTCTGTCGAGAACAGCTGCATTCCACTGCTACAGCTTGCTGCTGATCGCTGTGTCGGCCCCACAGCAAGACTTCAGCCGGTAGCTCACACGTTGAGAGCTGCAGAAGCAGTGCAGTATTCGTCATCACAGACAGGGCCAGTCAGTTGTACAGTCGGATACAAGTGACGAGATGGAATTACACTGCAAACTCTGCCAAAACACTCTCTAGAAGTGGCCATCCCAGTTGAACGCCACTTACCTTTAACCAGAACTAGAGGAATTAAGCCAAAAAAAGAATTTAGATGAAAGTTCTTTCAATTTCACACTGATCATTCATGAGGGTATTGGCCTTTGCAGAGGGTTCAAAGTGAATGATTAAAAGGAGGGCCAAATTTTACAGTATACATTGGCCACACCCCCACCACCTCCCTCAGTGGGACATTATGCCGCAACTTTACAAAACACTGGTCAGACCGCACTTGGGGAGTATTGTGCGCAATTCTGGTTGCCACACTATAGGAAGGGACGTGGCTGTGCTGGAAAGAGTGCAGGGGGGATTCACCAGAATGTTGCCTGGATCAGAGGGCTTCAATTACAGGGAGAGATTGGATAGGCTGGGCTTGTTTCCCTTGAAGCAAAGGAGGCTGAGGGGTGGACCTGATTGAAGTGTATGAAATTATAGGAGGTATAGATAGGTAGATAGTCAGAATCTTCTTCACATGGTAGGGGTACCCAAAAACAAAAGAGCATAGATTTAAGATTTAAGAGAGGAAGGAATTTCAAAGGGAATCTGTTTATTTTCCCCACACTGAGATATACAGAACAGGCCCCTTTATCCCAGTTCATACATGCCAACCAAGATGCCCATCTAAGCCAGTCCCATTTGCCTGCATTTGGCCCATATCCCTCAAAACCTTTGTCCAAACGTCTTTTAAACGTTGTAATTGTACCCGCCTCAAACACTTCCTCTCGCAGCTCGTTTCCACATGCCCACCATCCTCTCCATGAAAAAATTGCCCCTCGGGTCCCTTTTAGGATCCTTCCCTCCCAACTTAAACCTATGCCCTCTAGCTGTTGATTCCCCTTCCCTAGGAAAAAGACTGTGCATTCACTCTATGCCCCTCATGATTTTATGCACCTCTATAAGGTCACCCCTTAGTTTCCTACGCATCGTTTACATTGTAGGAAATGTGGTAAATACAGGACAATGTTCACATGCCAGATTCTCAAAGTAGGTACTCTATTCCAAGCTCGGCTACAGGAAAAGATTACCTGGTGGACAGAGAGAAAGATATAGGAATATGCTGAAAAGCTTCCTTGAAGTCCCCACTGACTCCCGAGAAGCCCTGGCTCACGGCTGCTCTAAGTGGGGGAGGAGTGTTCTGCAGGGCATCGAGAACCTCAAGTCCATGTACCACTGCGTAACAGGCAGGAGGAATGCAACATTTTACAAGCTGTGCACCTGCCCACTTCCTCAACCACCTCCAACCCCATCGGTGCAAGAGTCCACCGTTCGAACACTGGCCTCTTGGTCACTTCACAACCCACAAAAGCAGAGTAAAAGCAAGTCATCCTCAATCCCAAGGGACTGCCTAAGGAGAGTCACTGTTGCATTGTGCGAAAAGCAAGTCTGCTTTGCCGTCAGCAAGCTCCGTGAGTCACCAGTGTGAACATGATCAGATAACATATTTCAGTGACATTGATTGATCAGCTAGGTCTCAACTGATCTGTCTGTGGCCTTGAAGACTCTTAGGGTCAGGGTGAGACTGGACACTGAAGCAGCAAACAGGGAGGGACCCGTGAAATTGTCAGACAGGAAACTGTGCCCCGCCACACCGGGAGGGCAAAGGCAGTGGTCTGAACTTCTCGATGTTAGCTGGAAGCAATTCTGACTCATCCAGTTGTGGATGATAAAACCTGTGGACTGTGGACACACAGAGCCGTCAGGGTAGGGGTGGAAGACAGCTCAAGGGCAGAGTCATCCACTTCTTGCTCAAAGTAAGATCCAACACCTGGCACTTTTACCAATGTTGCAAAACATCCCAAGCTGATCTATATATAGCAGCAAAAAACAAAATGCTGGAGGAACTCAGCTGGTCAGGCAGCATCTGTGGGGGAGGGGAATGGAAAACCAACAGTCAGATGAAGGGTCTCAACTCAAAACGTCAACTGTCCATTTCCCTCTGCTGCCTGACCCACTGAGTTCTTCCAGCAGATTGTTTGTTGCTCCAGATTCCAGCATCTGCAGTCTCTTATGTCTCTGCCTCAGGTAAAGGTGCAGCTTCACACCAGAGGTGACCCCACGAGAAAATGGATGATAGGACAGAGTTGAAAAAGGGCATGGAAGCAGACAGAGTTTAAGCAAGAAATTCCAGAGCTAGGGGTATGGACTGCCATCAGTGTTGGGGTTAAGGAAGTGGTTGATTTACAAGGCCAGAGTTGGAGGGATTGAGAATTTCTGAAGTGTTTAGAGACACATTCTTGCAACCACATCTAGAAATTTTTTCACTTCCTAATTGCATGCATGATGATGAAAGATTCAGGCTAACACCAGAATAGGCGGTCTCACCAGCAACCAGCATGGCAACATTCCATTATGTTGCAGCAGCCAAGATTTTCACAGCTCTCCCACTGCAAATCATTCTTTCAACAGGGTTATTGGTGCCTAAGCCATCTGTAGGCAAGGACTGATTTCTACAAGCCTGCACAAATTTCCCCAGAATCTGAAGAAAATAGACTTAAGTCTGTGTGAGCTTGGCCAGTAACACCACACACATAAAAATCCTTGCATTTGTGTTTTGCCCTTCACAATCTGAGGGCGTGACTTAGCAACCGGTGGAATATTGTGTAAAATCTTGTCCTTGTATAGGAATCAGAGCAGCCAATTTGTATAAGGTAAAACTATAAACCACCCTGGAAGAACTGATCAGATTATTGTTTGAGTGATATCGGTTGAATGATAAATATTAGCCAGAACACCAGGAGAACTTTATGTTCTGTTCTGAGTTGTATCACGGTACTTTTCACATCATGACAGAGGTCAGACAAGATCGCTACTTTAACAACTCACCTGAAAGTCGGTCAGCATAGGTTTAGAGCACAAGTGTCCAGGATTGAAATGAACCCATGCCTTCCAATGAAAAGCAGCAGGAGAACAGGACTCCAATTTGAGTAGGCCAACCTTAAGATAGATCCCTCCAATAAATTGTCCTCTGCATTTCACTAAAGTGTTGGGAGCTACAACACAGTATTGATCCACAGGCAGGTGAGAAAAGCTATCAGGTTTCACCATCCGCTGGTGAGGACTGAGCTGTGGCTATGCTTCAGGGAACTAGCACTCCCTTTATACCTTGTTACTGACTAGGTTACTATTGGTGAATGTCCCTTTAAGATAGAGCATAGTGGTGTGTGTGTGTGGCGTGGTTACAACAGAAGGGACGTAATGACGTTTTTGGAGCAGACAGTCGGAATCAGTCAGGGGGGGGGGGGGGGGGGAAGAGAGAGGGGAGAGGGACCAGCCTGCTAGTCTCTATCGATGGATGAATAACAGTAACTGTGTCTGTCACTACAATCCACGAATGGATGTTTGGAGTAATCCGGTGGAGTCCACTTTGTCGTTAGCCTGTAGAGGGAAACAGGTATTTGTGTGGACGGCCACATCTCGGATGCCTTTCGGGGTGGCAGATACTTCGGAACAAAGCAGTGGAGTTCACTTTGTTGTTGACCTGTAGAAGGAAACAGGTATTTGTGTGGACGGCCACGATTCGAGAGCCTTTCAGGGAGGAAGATGCGGTGGAGTAGTCACTGAGGTGTTGTATGGGTTCCATCGTGGAACAGTTGGATTTCATAATTACTCTCTATTTTCTCTCTACATCTAATCTTCAGTCAACAGTGGTTTTGAAGAAGCCTTTACTCACATTTCACCTTACGGCTTGCTGAACTGAACTTTGAAAACTATTCCTGGACTTGGAGTCTGGGAGTTTGCCACACACACACTACGAGTTTAGATTTTGGGGTTAATGTTTAAGATTTAACATTTTACTTCTAACATTTTTACTTTTATTTTTCTTATTATCGTAAGTAGTTAATAATAAAGTAGTTTTTAACACTTATACATGACTCGGTGTGTTTCTTTTGTTGCTGGTTCATTACAACCTGCAGCCATCTGGGCAAATTGGGGATGGATTAGTTTCTCCTGTTCAATCCACCACTTTCACATCCCAATAAATCAATCCAAATTGTCTAGTCTGCCCTCTTGGGTAAAGATCGTTTGTCACCATTCAGAGAAGAGCAGGGTGCTCTCTCCAACACCCTGGCCAACATTAATCCCTCAAGCAATAACTCTAACAACCATCTGGCTCTCCCGGTGGCCAACCACTTTAATTCTCCTTCCCATTCCCACACCAATATGTCTGTCCTCTGTCTCCTCTACTGCCAAGTTGAGGCTAAACGCAAACTAGAGGAACAGCGCCTCATATTCCCCCTGGGCAGCCTATAACCTGGTGGCATGAACATTGATTTCTCTGATTTCCAATAACTGCAGTGTGGAGGAACAGAGGGATCTTGGGGTCCACATCTATAGATCCCTCAAGGTTGCCGCGCAGGTCGATAGGGTTGTTAAGAAGGTGTATGGTGTGTTGGCCTTCATTAGTCAGGGTATTGAGTTCAAGAGCCATGAGGTAATATTGCAGCTCTATAGAACTCTTGTTAGACCACGCTTGGAGTATTGTGTTCAGTTCTGGTCACCACATTAGAGGAAGGATATGGAAGCTTTAGAGAGGGTGCAGAGGAGATTTACCAGGATGCTGCCTGGATTGGAGAGCATATCTTATGAGGATAGGTTGAGTGAGCTAGGGCTTTTCTCTGGAGAGGAGGATGAGAGGTGACATGATAGAGGTGTACAAGATGATAAGAGGCATAGATCAAGTGGACAGTCAGAGACTTGTTCCCAGTGTGAAAATGGCTAACACGAGGGGCATAATTTTAAAGTGAGTGGAGGAAGGTATAAGGGGGATGTCAGAGGTAAGTCTTTTTACACAGAGAGTGGTGGGTGCGTGGAACGCACTGCCAGCAGAGGTTGTGGGGGCAGACACATTAAGGACATTTAAGAGACTCTTAGATAGCCACACGAATGATAGAGAAATGGAGGTCTATGTGGGAGGGAAGGGTTAGATAGCTATTAGAGCAGGATAAAATGTCGGCACAGCATTGTGGGCCGAAGGGCCTGTACTGTGCTGTAATGTTCTATACTCTATGCTCTCCCTCTGTCCCTTTCCTCTCTCCGCCTGATTTACCTGGCCCCCATCACTACGTCTCTTTCCCCACTTCCACCCTCTCCATCTGCCCATCACCCACACACTGGTTCCCTCCCCCTGCCCTCCCTTTGTTCCATGCTCCGCCTTCCTATCAGCTTCCATCAGCTCAGTCATTTCTGCTAATCAGCTGCCAGCTTCTGGCACATTTCCACTCCCCCCATTACTCCCCTACCCCCCTCCCCCAACCTGGATCCACCTATCACCTGCCAACACTTGCTCCACCCCTTCATACTGGCTGTCTCCCCTCTACCCTTCAGTCCAGATGAAGGGTCTCGACCCAAAACGTCGACTGTCCATAGCTGCTGCCTGACCTGCTGAATTCCTCCACCATTTGTGTGTATCTCTAACAACACCACCAACCATTTGGCCTTTATGTTCTTGTTGTCAGTGGGAACTTGCTCTGCACAAAACTGGCTGCTGTGTTTCCAGCAGTTCATCTTATAACAGCACAGAAGGAGACCATTCAGCCCAAAGGATCCATGCCAGCTCCCCTTATTTCCATTCCCTCTCTCCTTAGTTCCCTGTACCCCTGCAATTTATCCTCTCTACACATGGCCATGAACTCATCTTTTTGCCATTAACCTAGACCAATGGGTAATTTACAGGAGGCCATTTTTTGGGGATGTAGGTGAAAAAAATTGTTTACTGTAAAAACACTTAGAATGCCCGGGGTCATGAAAGGAGGTATGTAAATGCAAATTCTCTCAACAGTAATTGTGCCGTATTTACATTACTGGCCCTCCAGGCTAACTGACATTTTCTATCCTGCTGTGATAAGACTCCTGAACAGACCTCTTGTATGATGAAGATGAACTCTTGATCTCTCAATCTACCTCATTGTGGCCCTTGAACCTTACTGTCTACCTGCACTGCACTTCCTCTGTAACTAACACTATATTCTGCATTCTGTTATTGTTTTCCCTTTGTACTACCTCAATGTACTTATGTTTTGGAATGATCTGTATGGATGACACACAGAACAAAGTTTTGAATTGAATTGGTTTATTATTGTCACATACCGAGGTACAGAGAAAAACTTGTCTTGCATACCATTCATACAGATCAATTCATTACAGATGTCCTTGAGCCTGGTGGTACGTGCTTTCAGGCTTTTATATCTTCTGCCTGATGGGAGAAGGGATAAGAGAGAATGTGCTGGGTGGGTGGGGTCTTTGATTATGCTGACTGCTTTACCAAGGCAGTGAGAAGTACAGACAGAGACCATGGAGAGGAGGCTGGTTTTGGTGATGTGCTGAGCTGTGTCCACAACTCTCTGTAGTTTCTTGCAGTCACAGGGAGAGCAGTTGCCATACCAAGCCATGATGCATCCAGATAGGGCTGGTACATGTGACAATAATAAGCCCCAGCTACACTCTGTGCAAGGATCTGAGCTGACGATTGGCTCTCCAGCCTTGGTTGATATTGTCCAGTAGCCAACTGCTGCACAGTTCAACAGAAAAGCCTGGGCTAGTTCAGCTAGCAATTCTCCCTCCTTCTCATCTAACAAACCCGAACACATTCCTTCAGAAGCCAGTGTGTGCCCTGTACAGCACGCAAGAATGGTAATATTTTAATGCGCATGAATGTCAAGAGGTCTTCCAATGCTGAATAAAGGCAATTTACATAACAATTAGGCAGGAACGACAGGGGACCAGGTTGCTTTCAGGCAGAGATTATCTCAATGTGAAAATTTAACACCATTCCTATTCTTTCCAAACTCACATAGAGAAAACTGCCAAAATACAGTGTCACAAATCGTCAAGCTCACAATATAAAAAGAATTGATGCAACTTTTCCAGTTGTTTTTGAAAACTTGTGATCAAACCAAGTCCAATTTGGTCAGAACTAATCACTGATCAGTCAAATCTAATGGCATACTCTGGCTTAATGTCAAAATGCATTACACTTCAAACATTGACCCTTCCCCTCTCCTCACAAACCACACTCCAAGAATGTGGAACATAAAATGGCTCCAGAGTGCCTAAGACTAGCAATAGCTGGGACAATGCATTGCGGGCTCGGTTTGAGGTCAAGGCAAAGTCAAGTATTCCTAAAAAAAATTGCTGAGTTGAGGGGGAGGGATTAGAGCAAAGATTCAAGAGAATTGTGTAAAATAAATTCCAGTCATTTTAAGGACAGCTTTTGGCAGTTAATGATTTATTTTTCCACATCAAAGCAAGAATTTCAACTCCTTTCTCCCCAGCCAGGGGCTCCCTGTGCAAAATTCTTCCCACTTTAGCCCGACAAGAGGATGCAATGCTGCTGTTTGTTATTTGAACACCAAAGCAACATTATAAATGTATTCTTTCAAAGGATGAATATCCCCATTTCTCCCAAATGCTTAAATGCAGCACAAAACAAATACTAAATTGTCGCTCTGAAGCAGTGCAAACTCCCAGAAACAACCCTCACAGACTTTCCAATCATCCAGTTAACCAGTGCTCACTCATGGATTTAAAAACACTGTGGACTTACAACAACTGCAAAATGAATGGAGACTGATGCTTTTTTCGTGCCTATTTTAATAGTCACAGGCAGATTTAAATCAAGGTTCCATGAGGGACAGAGATCCCTCTAGCATATCACCACTAATAGCCAGTTTGCAGGCTGGCAATGTTTAAACTGCTCCTTTAAGTTCTGTCTCCTTTACTGACTTCTGGCTTAAGCCACAGCTCAATTTTTAAATTCCCATTCATTTTAACACCCCTCCATATACTCCTCCAGCCCCAAAAACATGCAGGTTCAGTTTTAGCCTCTTGACCATCTGAATTTTTTACGTTCATTTTTGGGGTTGGGCATCAGCCTTTATTGTCCATCCCTAGTTTCAAAGATGAGGAGAGACCCTTTCTTGAACTTCTGCAGTCCTACTGGTGAATTTATATTCTGGTATAATTTATATCCTGTGTTGTCTGTATCAAGTGCCTGTGATGCTGCTGCAAGCAAGAGTTTCATCATACCTGTACCTCACCACACTTGTGCACATGACAATAAACTCGACTTGACTTGAAGGTCCCCTCACAGTGCTGCAAGGATGGAATTCCAGGATTTAAACCCAGCAACAATGTGGCAATATATTTCCAAGTTCTGATTCTGTGTAACTTGGAGAGGAACCCTCAGACAGTGGAGCTCCCATAAGCCAGCTGACTCTTATCTTTCTTGATGATGAAGGTCACAGGTTTAGGAGATATTATTGGTAGAGAGACTGTAGTGCATTTTGTAGATGGCACACACTGCAGTCATTGTGCATCGGTGCGGAAGGGATGTGTAGTGTGTTGGATGGGGTGCCGATCAAGTGGGCTGCTTTGCCCTGGATAACATCAAGCTTCTTGAGAGTTGTTGGCATTGTACTCATCCAGGAAAGTGGAGAGCATTCCACTTTAAAATGTCACTTAAAACCTTAGGATTAACCTCTGGTTATCTGTCCCAATATGTGGCTCAATATCAAAATTTGTTTGATGACAAAAGATTGGCACAGGACCTTTTATACACAGCCAAGACGACGGTTCTTGGCTTACCATTCATCAGAGAGAATGTGCCAACAGTCTACACTGCTGGGAGTGTCAAGAGTAAATTGTTTACTCATCTCTAGAGTCAGACTTGAACTTACAGTGTCCTGATTCAGAAGCGGTGTGTTACCATTGAGCTCAGGGTGATAGAAAATGGAAAACAGCTCTTTAGTTATTGAGGTAATAATCTCTGGATTCCTGCCACAAGCATATTGGCATAGAGTCAATCAGATCAGACAGCTGAAAGCATGGCTCATAGATTGGTGTGGGAGAAATGGATTACAATTCATGGGGCAACAAACAATCTGTTGGAGGAACTCAGTCAGTCAAGCTGCATTTGTGGGAGGAAAGGAGTTGTCAACATTTTGGGTTGAAACCCTGCATCAGGACTGATGCAATCAAATACCAGGGCTATAGATAAAGCTTTAACTTCAATAGAAGGAAACTGGGTGAGGGTGAAAAAGGTCTGATGAATGGAAATTGAGAAAGTTAATAGGACAAAGTGATAATACGCAAAACAAGAGAGCATAGGTTTAGGGTGAGAGGAAGAAGTTTTAAAGTGGATTTGAGAGGAGTAGTTAAACATAAAACTGTACAGCACAGGAACAGATCCTTCAGCCCGCTATGTCTGTGCTGAACATGATGCCAGATAAACTAAATCTCTTCTGCCTGCACATGATCCATATCCCTCCATTCCCTGCATATTCATGTGTCTAAGAGCCTCTCAAACAATGGTTGACAACTGGAACGTGCTGCTAGAGGTGGTGGTGAAATCATATACAATTACTATGCATATGAAGCGTTGAGACAGAAATAGGCAAGGCATAGAAGAATACCATCCTAATGTGGGCAAATGGGATGAGTATAGATGGGCAAAATGTTTGGCATGGACTTGGTGGGCTGAAGGGCCTGTTTCTGTGCTCTACAACTCTATAGTGCAGGGCAGTGAAATGGATAGTGATAACCAAGTGTGTGAGGAAAGAACAGAGTACACAAAGATGACAGTATACCTCCAGGTAGAGTCAGAGCAGGAGAATAATGGTTAAAAATACAATATTGTATGCCTTTTATCTGAACGTGTAATAACAGTCACAACAAGATAGGCAAATTAATAGCACAAATACAGATAAACAAAAACAATCTCGTCACAAAGTGAACAAGGTTGGGAATTAAATACCTCAGCAAACTTAATTTTTAGAGGAGATGGAGCAAGCTAGAAAAGGAGAGTTATAGGACAGAATGCAGGAGTGGATAGAAAGGATCTTGGCTCGGAAAATGAAGAAATAGATGGAGCTAAGAAACAACTCAGGTGGAAAACATTGACGGGCCCACAAACAGTAGAGGTAATGTTTGGAGATAGTGCAAGTCAGAAAATCAAAGGCACGTGTAATCGAGCTAATGCAATAACCATAGAGGACTTTAACCTATAATAGACTTGGCAAACAAACTTAGCAATAGTAGAGTTAAGGACAAATTCTTGCCATGTGTACAAAGTGGGTTTTCTGGATCATTATGTTGTAGAACCAACAAGATCCAGCATTGTGTGATGAGAAAAAAAAGTTAATAATCTTGTAATTAAGCAATGTTCAGGTAAAAGTGGTCAAAATATAATAAAATTTTATAGATTTAAGATGATTTAGTTTAATCTGAAACCAGGCTTTTAAATCTAAGCAAAGCCTACTACAGAGGTACAAGGTATGGGTTGACAATGGTAGATTGGGAACTTAGATCAAAAAGTCAATAAGGTTAAATATAGTATTAGATCAAAAGAAAGGGCTTATAATGTCACCAAAAAAGCAGCAAGGCTTAAGATTAGGGGAAAAAAAGAATTCAGCAAAGAACCAAGACATTGATAAGGAAAGGGAGAGCAGAATATTAGAGAGAAACATAAAATCAGATTGCAAAAGTTTCTATAGATATGTAAAGAGTAAGATTCACTTTGTTCACTTCATAACCACACTCTGTAATGGTGATTAGATTGTTTTGTTTGTCTGTATTTGTGCCATTAATTTGCCTAGTGTGGGTCCCTTACAGGTTGAGACAGGAGAAACTGTATTGAGGAACGGGAAATGCAGAGAAATTAAACAAATATTTTGTGTCTCACTTCATGGAAGGAAATAGTGGAGAACAACAGATCAAAAATGACAGAGGAGCTGAAAGAAATCAGCATTAGCAAATAAAAGCAAATTTTGGACTTATTAATGGGACTGAAAGTCAATAATCCCCAGGACCTGATGACCTACATCCAGAAGTTTTGACAGAGCTGGCTATGGAGATGGCAAATGCACTGGTTGACAGCATCCAAAATTTCTATAAATTGTCAATTGGCTCCTCCACTTTATAAGATAGCAAACGTATCCCTCCTATTTAAAGTAGTATGGAGGGAAACCAAAGAACTACAGACCAATTTGTCTGATGTTAGTTGCAGGGAAGTGCCATAATTTATGACTGAAGAACTTGTAATATGGCATTTACAAAGAAAAATTAGGATTACACAGAGTTAAACTGAATATATGAAAGGGAAATCCTCGTTGACAAAACTATTGAGAGATTTTGAGGTTGCACCTTGCAGAATAGGTGCATTTGGACATTCAGAAGGCCTTTGAAAGGTATTACACAAGAGATTAGTGTACAAAATTAGCACATGTAGGGTTTGGAGCCATATACAAGTCCTTCCCCAGGTTACGACAGGGTTCCTTTCCTGAAATCGGAAATGCAGCCACCTAACGACATATTTAAATAAAAACAAAGGCCAACCAAGGGCAACATGTAGTTAAACCAGGGCGTTTAACTCAACCATTCAGAGATTGCCATGAACCGAGTTCTCACATGGCAGAAGATGCCTGCAGCGCCAAGGCAGCTGGCAAGTCCACCCCACTGGTCTCCCAAACTCTTGTTTATATGTAAAGGCTGTGCATAAATAGGCATTCGTAACCAGTGAAAGACCTTTACCGGCACAGATTGATGATTGGCTAATGAGCAGAGATAAACAGGTCATTTTTGGGTTTGGAGACTATGACTAGTGCAGGGTCACCGGGACTGGTACCAGAGTCTGAGCTGTTCACTGTTCTCTCAATGATTAGAATACACGGACCAAGTGTAACATATCCAAACTTACAAGGCTGGGCATAGTGGGAAGAGGATGCAAAGCGCCTCCAGGGGTTACGGACAAGCCAAGTAAATGGGCAAGGATGTGAAATGTAGAATCTAATGTGAAAAAAACGGAGGTCATCCACTTTGGTGGAAAACATAGAAAGTCAATTTTTAAAAAATGGTGAGATATTGTTGTGAGCCTCCACAGCCCTCCGGGATAGAGAATTCTAAAGATTCACCATGCACTGAGTCAAGAAATTTCTCCACATCTCAGTCCTACATGGCCTCAGTCAAAGTCAGGTTTATTGTCCTATGCACAAGTACATGTATGCGCAGCTGCAATGCAAAACTTACTTACAGCAGCATCGCAGGCACATAGCATCATCGCAGGCACATAGCATCACATACACAACATTCACAGGAAAAACATAAATTATACACATTTTTTTACAAGAACGAACACAATTAGAACAAAAAAAAACAAAGTCCATTGTAGTGCAAAGTGGTTAAAGTGGACATAGTGTTTCTATACTGAGGTAGTGGTTAGGGTTGTGCAGGTTGGTTCAAGAACCAAATGGTTGAAGGGAAGTAGCTGTTCTTGAACTTGGTGGTGTGGGACTTCAGACTTCTGTACTTCCCCTGCCTAATGGTAGCTGCGAGAAGATGGCATGGCCCGGATGGTGGGAATCTTTGATGATTGATGTTGCCTTCTTGAGGCAGATACTATGGATGGTGGGGAGGGATATGCCCATGATGGCTACTCCTTATTCTGAGACTGTGCCCTGGTCTCAGTTAAGGGAAACATCCTCCCGGCATCTAACACATCAAGCCCTTTTATCTTATCGATGACAAAGTCACACAAGGAGACAGTGAGGCAGATGACCAAATGCTTAGACAGAGGTAGTTTTAAGAAGTGTCATGAATGAGGCAGTAGAGAGGCAGAGGAGTTTATAGAGGCTTTGGTAACTGAAGGCATGCCAATAGAGGCAGAGCATTTAAAGTCCAGGATGACCAAAAATCAAGAATTAGAGGAATATTAATCCCTTACTGGACTTGAGAAGATCACAAAGTGGGGCTTTGGATAGATACGAGAACCAGGATGAGGATTTTTAAATGAAGATGCTAAAGAGGATAGAGGCAGATCAGTGAGCATGAGTTTTCTGGGCTAGTAGGACCTAATGCAAGTTGAGGTACAGGAACATCTTATTCATGGAAGATTGAACAAGGGAGGCCAGACAGGAGTGCACTGGGATGGTCTTGGCTTGGGGGGGGAGCGGGTGGAATGAAGATGTTAGCTGAAAGAAAAACACTCACATCATGAAAACCAGTAACTTGGTTATTCCCACATTGGGATTTGTTATCTATAAACTGGCTGCCGCAATTCTCAACAATGACCACATTTGAAAATGACTTCACTGGCTGCAAAACATTGGAATGAGCAGAGGTTGGGAAAGACAGTGCACAAACACAACGAGCCTCTTTCCCTGGGAGAAGAAACCTAGTCATCCTTGCATGATCCCACTCTCGACGGTTCAGGCTCTATCTCCCTTTGATGTCAGCTGATCAAGAAAAGTCCTATCACCTTCTATGGGCAATGAAGGAGAAGCATTAAATGCAGCCACGTCCTTGAAGTAGTGGAGAACCTGGGGGAGGA
This sequence comes from Pristis pectinata, assembly GCF_009764475.1. Lineage (NCBI taxonomy): Eukaryota > Metazoa > Chordata > Chondrichthyes > Rhinopristiformes > Pristidae > Pristis > Pristis pectinata. The sequence goes on along the minus strand of NC_067408.1, from coordinate 67,113,302 downwards.
GTCACTGCCAAGGTCGATGCATTAACCAGGCCGCAGAATATCTGTGTTCAAAGTGGGAGTGTGGGAAAAACCCAGAAGCTAACAGAATCTCCAGAATGCATGGAACTGTATGGGCAGCCCTGATATGGGTGCCTGTTTTTTTTATATTTGTTTCACTTCCATACTGTAGTGTCTCCACAAACATTAAGCAGGCAAAGAAAAAACAGTAGTTGAGATTCACCTTCCAGTTCTTAAACCAGTTAAGGCGTCACTGGAGAAGGTTGGTGGAGGTCAGGCATTGTGAATAAACACTTGAGAGTCTGCTAAACTACTTACCTGGTTAATAAGTAATTCTTCACAACAGAACTCGTTAACTGTACCAGGCATTTGCTTGGTCAGTTCTTGCTCCAGCAAGTTTCCAATAAGTGAAAACTCTATCAAGTTTATAAAACTTTGAAAGCTGCACAATTCCTTTGTTGCCCAAAAGACAGTATACAAACGTGAACAGATGTCACTCACAACTCAAACAATCTGCGTTTCAGGTTCCTGGTGAAACTTTACCCACAAACTCTACTTCTAAGCTGCTCCTTCTCCTGGTAAATAACTTCCCCTGTTCTCCCCAAAAACAGCTCACATTTCCCACTCAATCCTTGAAAAGCAAATGACCGCAGTTGTTAGAAATATGAAATAAAAACAGAAATGCTGGAAACACTCGGCAGGTCAGTGGAGCACCTGAGGAGAAAGAAGCAGAGTTTCCATTTCAGGTTGTGGACCTTTCATCAGAACATTAGGTTTACTTCTGTCGCCACAGATGCCGCTTAACACGCTGAGTATTTCCAGCATTATCTGCTTTTACCCCTTTCATTCCTACTTCTTTTCCTCCATCCCATTCCTAACACTTTGGGTTTATTATTCTGCAATGTCCACAGACTACCAAACACGTCCTGCTGTGAGTGAGCCCATTCCGGGTTTCAGTGCCCTGCAGAGCCCACAATCCCAAATGCCACACCAAACATGTAGTGATGGAGTTCAGCATTTTAGGAACCACCGTGTTTCAGGTGAGATGTCAATTGGGATACTTCTTTATCAAGCATGTAAAGGACAGCAGCACTGTTCTTCTTACACTGCTGCCCTGGCCAATAGTTACCTCCCAACCAACCTCGATTCAGACACCCTTGTGGTTTCATCGGCATTTGTGGAAACTACTTCCTAGGGAAACCAGATGACATCAGATTCTCCGAGAAAGATCACCAGCTCACAAATAGTTCCTGAATCGCCCCCTTTCCGATAAAGTAGGATCGAGTTTGTATGTAAAAGCCAGTAAGAAAACCTTGCACATGGGCAGCTGCAGTGGACTAAATGAAGCCGGATGTTTGTGAAAGCAGCCCGGGGTCTGGGCAAGAGGGAAAATCGGGGCAACGATCTGCACTGCTCCTTTCAATCAAAGGTGCACAGACCAAAACCCACAGGAAGACCAAACCACAGGGGTACATGGAACATGGACCTCGATCCCAGTAGTCAATATAAATTGACTGTATTGTCCAGGACGTCAAGATATGGGGGAAAAGTGTTTGTAGATATTAGGAGAGGGCAGCCCAGGCAAAGCCCACACACAGTGTGACATTGCGCAAAGCAGAATACAATGGGTTCTCAGTGACTGGAACATAATTTACAGCACTGTCACCATGTGCAACTGCCGGTGTGATTTAGGGAAACAAAAATAAACACACACACGCCCCTCTTGGGCTATTTTGCCAGAAAAGTTTAGGAATTAATGTCACCACTGGAAGAACTGGAAATTCAATACATGGAAACCTAGAAGAGAACGTGGGCTAGAAATGTCCCAACCCACGCCAACAAGCTGCCACCCACAAAGGGAGTGCATCATTGTTATTCACCTTGTTTCTTAATTTTAGCCCAATTCAGATGAATTTATTGTCATATACATCAGGATGCAATGAAATGTTTTGCTTGCATGAAGCTCAGAGTAGTCCATATACATGGTAATAATAAACACAACAATAAATATAATAATGAGTGCAAAACAGCAGAATGGTGCAAAGATCATAGTGCAATCTGAAGTAGTGCATAAAGAAATGCTAAAGTGGTAATAATGGAAAACCAAGAGAGGTGGAATTAAGAGTCCAAGAACATGGAAGCACCGCTGGGAAGGGGATGTGAAAGAGATGATTGATTCACAAGTCTGATAGCAGTGGGGAAGAAGTTGTTCTCAGGTCTGGACGTTCAGGCTTTCAGTTCCTGTATCTTCTCCCAGAAGGTAGAAGAGAGAGAAGGGAATGGCCAGGGTGGTAGCCATCCTTGCTGGAGCAACGCACCATGAAGATGGAATGGATGGAAGGAAGTGACGAGCCTTAATGCATCAAATCAGCTTGAAATCAAATCAGAGCCTTGCTGGTTGACCTGAATCCAACAGGTAATTGCCATGTGTTAGTGTTGGGTCTGGTTGTATGATTGCCCCCAGTGTAGGTTAATAGCAAAAGAATCAACAGGACATTGATTGGCATGGGAAAGAAAGACTATGTTACAGGGCTCCAAGGAATAAGGACGGGCAATGGGGCTGATAGGATTGATCTGTTGATGCAACTAAGAAGCTGAAGAGCCAAATGGCCTCCTTCTATAATGTAATAAGTCAAGAGCTGAAACTTTTGCCAAAACGTTGGTGCAAAGAGAAGGAAAGATCCATAACAGTATTTGAGGTTGGGTGCTAGGAAGTTGGAAGGTGGCTTGAGAGCATGAAAATAGGGGGAAGAGGCTGTGGAAGAGGGCAGTGACGGCACAGTGGTTCAAGCTAGTGGAGCTGCTGCCTCACAGCTCCAGCAACCAGTGTTCAATCCTAACCTGCGGAGGTCCCCGTTTGGATGTTCTTCTTGTGACTATGTAGGTTTTCTCCAGATGCTCTGGTCTCCTCCCACGTCCAATGACATGTGGGTTGGATGGTTAATTGGCTGCTGTATATTGTCCTGAGCGTGTAGGTGAGTGATTGAACCTTGGGAGGGGGAATTGATCAAAATATGAAAAAAAAACGGGATTAGTGTAGGAAGGTGCTTGATGGTTTGTACAGATTCAATGGGCTGACTATAACACAAGGAGAAGCCACAGAGGATTTTTTTTTAAACTACAAGCTTTTTAAATTCAATCGAGTGGGACTGAGCCAACTCACATTGGAAAGTTGGAGGTGATCAGCTGGTGGGAGTCACTGTAGAACATTCCAGAGAGGTTGGATATACAGGTGGGCGAGGGACAGACTGGGAAGAGACTGCTGGAACTGCACAACCTGTTTGCAAATATGTAAACATGTCACGTGTGGTGTGGTGCAACAATGCATTCAAACGTGTGATGCAAGCACCAGCGATGGTTGTTGTTAGTTCCAAGCTCCTGGGACCCAAAAGAGATCACGATAGAATATTGAGCAACTCCACATAAGCCTGGCTCGTAGAACAATTCCAAACTTCTCCTTGGGGTGGAGGATGACCTGCTCCCACTCCGGTCCTGTGGGTCGGAAATGGCTGACAAGGCCAATGTGGGAACTGAAGATGCTCCCACCACTATTCTGAAGAACTCAGAAGCCCAGCCTTGGCCGATATTCCCCAGGAGGCCAATATCACTAAAACCTGCTTGTGAACACAATGTCATGAATGGGACTCTGCTCTGGACAACAGACTATACTGTACAGTGACTACATCCAAGAGGGATGTCACCACTCACAGAACTTTGGGACATCATGAAACTCACAGCCCTGCGACTTAGAGGCAAGGTGGGTTCCCACAGAGTGGGTGGGTGTGCAGTCTGTGAGGTGGTCTACTCCTGTCACTGCCTATGGGGAACTTGGGTGTCTTCCCATAACAAGACCAGCACAAGGGTTTTAGCTCTGAGGGAGACTGCAGACATGGAGGTAATCTTCTGTCAGAGGGTAGCTGAAGCCTCAGGCTTGGCAAATGCTCCACGCATGTTCAGATGTGCAGAAAGATGGGCCTGGCAAGGCAGACTAAACATCCACAGCTCCAGCTCAAAAGCTGGAAGAGCCTCAGTATTGAAGGGGTTAATGTGGTACAGAAAGGGGATGCCGTGAATTTCACTTGGAAAGAACATTGACTGCCCTGCAACTGTGCCTTATAAAGTCAATATAAATGTTCACTGTAGAGAAAAAGAGAGAGAGAGAGAGAGAGAGAGAGAGAGGGTTATGAAAAGAAATGACCACTTGTACTTATGAATGCAATGAGTCACAGACAACATTAACCAGCTGATGCGCCAAAAATACTAGAATGTGGGATTCTATTTCCATCCTCAGGGACCCAATCCCAGACTCTGATCAGAATCAGCAGTGAAGGGGAGCGCTCCATGTTTTCCTTGGGAAAGCGAATGGGAAACTGGTTACACAGATGGTGGGGGAAGGTTCAGTTGTCTGCAGGGAACCCACTTCTACCCCACTGGCTATTCACCACTCTACCTGCTCAACCACAGGAACAACAGCTCCAAGGTTTGCAGACTAGAGGTTGATGTATTCCTTCACCATCTGTCCAGACCCACCTCACCCCCACTCCCCAAGGACCACCAAATGCTCCAGCCCAGAGTAGGCCCTGGCCCAGGACCACAGCATGCCTAGCCCAATCTTCTAGCCCAGATTAGGTCCATTTCCAGCTCTAGGTGCGGGTTTATAGTACCGATGGGGACAAGTCTGGCATGGTACAAGGGGTACAGTACTGGGCAGGACAGGTATACTATAGTGCCAGTGATATAGATATTGTGTAACACTGGGATACAGTACTGGTGGGGATGGGTCTGTCACTGTATAACCTGGGGTACAGTACTGGTGGGAACAGATTTATCACTGTATGACACTGGTATACAGTACTGGTGGGGATGAATCTGTCACTGTATAACAACAGGGTTTATTGTTATTGGTTTATTATTGTCACTTGTACCGAGGTACAGTGAAAAGCTTGTCATACATACCGATCATACAGGTCAATTCATTACACAGTGCAGTTACATTGAGTTAGTACAGAATGCATTGATGTAGTACAGGTAAAAACAATAACAGTACAGAGTAAAGTGTCACAGCTACAGAGAAAATGCAGTGCAATAAGGTGCAAGGTCACAACAAGGTAGATCATGAGGTCATAGTCCATCTCATTGTATAAGGGAACCGTTCAATAGTCTTATCACAATGGGGTAGAAGCTGTCCTTAAGTCTGGTGGTACGTGCCCTCAGGCTCCTGTATCTTCTACGCGATGGAAGAGGAGAGAAGAGAGAATGACCTGGGTCGGTGGGGTCTTTGATTATGCTGGCTGCTTCACCAAGACAATGAGGGGTAAAGACAGAGTCCAAGGAGGGGAGGCTGGTGTCCATGATGCACTGGGCTGTGTCCACAACTCTCTGCAGCTTCTTGCGGTCCTGGGCAGAGCAGTTGCCGTACCAAGCCGTGATACATCCAGATAGGATGCTTTCTATGGTGCATTGGTAAAATTTGGTGAGAGTCAAAGGGGACAAAGCAAATTTCTTTAGCCCCCTGAGGAAGTGGAGGCACTGGTGAGCTTTCTTGGTCGTGGCATGTACAGTATTGGTGGGGACAAGTCTCTCACTGTGTAACACCAGAGTGCAGTACTGGTGGGGACTGGTCTGTCACTATATAACACTGGGATACAGTACTGGTGGGGACAGGTCTGTCACTGTATAAACACAATACAGTAATGGGAGATAGGTGTCATTTACTACCAACAACAGCCATAAGTTCAGGAGGACCTAAATCAGGAATATGCGAGGTTCCCTAGAGTAAATGTGCACTTGACAAAAGGGCACTAATATTCTTCCCTTTGACCTTTACACATGAATGGTTTGTTCAGGTTCTAAAAAGGTGCGTGTACAAAACAAGGGGGAAGCTTTCTGACTTGATTGCTTCAACAAAAGCCTGCAGAAAGATGTGACATCAGGAAGTGCGTGTGACATACTTCATCGCCTGGGGTAAGTGGCTCCCCACAGGTTCCCAGACTCAAACTGCATTGTCCCAGCAGGAATTTCATCACCTGTTGGTAAGCTGCCAAGATGAAAAGCAGAGTGATCATTTCTGTGGCCAGCCAGTGACTCCAATTGGATAATAGGACAAAGGTGTTACATTCCAAAAAAACTCTTAACTAATCAAATTTAAGACATAAATGGACATCTTGGTCAGCATACACATTGGGCCGAAGGGCCTGTTCCTGTGCAACTCTATGGCACAAAGAGAACATGTTAGTGCCCACTTGGCTATCTGAAACATGTGGGTTTGGTGGTTTGCAGATGACCAACTGAATGCTGGTGTCAGACAGCTTGAAGTACCTTACTTTATCACACACATACTTTATCATGCAGTTTTATCCACATGGAAAGCTGTGGAAGAAGATGGCAAGGTTTTTGGGCTTGTTGGAAGTGATTCACTACATTCATGTGTCAGGGTAATAGAATAGCACAGAAACAGGATTAGTTACAATGCAAAGCAAACATCCATATGTCTGCACCAGATTATTGCTGTTAGTGTGTAACAGGTACCTGTAGTCTTCAGCTAGTTACAATCTCTATCAATGACTTGGATAATACATTCTGCTTTTTCATCCAAGTTTGCTCAAGGTAGAAAGCTAGGTGGGAAAGTTGATTGCAGGAGTATTAACTGAGGGTTTGTACCAACAAGGAGATCAAGATCCCTGCAATCGCTCAGCCTGTTGGGTAGTGTGTGTACACCCATGGGTGTGTGACCTGGCACATTTAGAATGCACCTCGAAAACAGTCAAGTTTACATTTCTGCAGTTCCTGCTGTCAACAGGCATATAAGCAGGGTAAGTGTTTGGGCAAGAAGATGGAAGAAGATGGGAAGAAAATGAGAGTGGGAAAAGCAGAAAAGTATTTTTTTTAAAGGATGGGAAACTGGTAAGTAGAGTTAGAGTCATACAGCACAGAAATAGGTCCTTTGGCCATTGAGTCCACACCAACCATCAAGCATCCATCTACATTAATCCTAAACGAATCCTATTTTATTCTGCCCACATTCCCATCAACTCCCCCCAGATTCTACACGCAAGAGGCAATTTAAGTGGCTAATTAACCCACCCACCAATTAACACATCTTTGAGATGTGGGAGGAAACCAGAGCACCCAGGGGAAACCCACACATCACAGGGAAAACAAACTCCAAATAGACAGCTGCAGAGGTTGGGACAGAACCTGGGTCACTAGATGTATCACTGACCCTAAAGATGGACTCCGTTGCTAGATGCAGGGATGGTATTTGTGCCCTGGTTCTGGAGTTTAGAACCAGGGGTCACCATCTGAAAATAAGGTAGCGGCGAGTCAGGACTGAGTGGAGAAGCAGTTTCTCGAGTGTAGAGAACTGCAAAGATTTGCAACAAGAGGTTCGTGCAAGCTCAAATCATTCAAGATGGAGTTCAATTGTAATTTTGATATTAAGGGAATCAAGGTTAGTGCAGGAAAGTAATTCTCATGTAAAAGGCCAGCACTGATCTTACTGAATAGTGCAGCAGACCAAGGGGCAAATGGCCTACTCCTGCTCACATAACTGGCTACCACAAGATGAAGGCGTATGCAACTGAGAAGGCAGCAGGCAATGCTACCAGGTTCCACTGATGAGTTGAAAGGAGGAAGGCGAAGGAGGCTCATGTGGAGCAAGAGCAAGATGGACCAGGTGGAATGAAGGGGCCATTTACTGCGCTGTACATGCGCTGGTACACCTCAGTTTAATAGCTCAGTATGATGAACTCTCACAGAGTTACCACCATTAATTCCTGCTTGGATCAAAGCATGCTCATTAAACCGAACATGTTCAATCATTAAACTTTTAGACCAATTAGAACAACAGTAATTCATAACCACTCCTGTCTCCTTTCCCCTACCTCCCCCCCCCCACCCTCAAGAACAAAAAGAAAAACAGGTGATTCTGCCTTTATACTTCACCAAGCACCTTCCAAGGCAACTTTCCTCAAATCCTCTTACAACATTGTAGGCCAAAGGGCCTGTACTGTGCTGTTATGTCCTATGTTCAGCAGATATCACCCTCCAAGGAATCCACACAAAATCAACTTCCCAGGTGAAGGAGCAGCAAGCCCTGGATGACATCCAAGCTCATGACCTACACCTCTGGACATGCATCACCCCGTGGCACTGAGGGAACCCAAGTGTCCAAGTGATCCTTAAAAGGACTCGATGCCCACTTGGTGGATCTACTCATTGGACCCTTTCTTATTTACAATTTGAATGGTTCCTTGGGATTCCCCTACACACAATTCCACCCTTCCCTTGCACACTCTGCACTACTTGGCACCCACACACACCACAGCAATCCACTCTGACATCAGGTAGTGCAGAGTGTCCCCTTAACAGCTCTTTAGACAGGAGTCCTTCCTTTTTACTTTGGCAACCTGAGCTGACAGCATTACACAGACCTGCCCCTTGCAATAAAATTTTAAATTTTACACATTTCCAGGACACCTATTGGTGGTGGCATCCGTTAGTCTCGCAAGACCATGGATCTGCGCATGGAGAGTCTTGCTTCAGTCAGTAGTAGTAGAGCAGCGTCTGTTGTGACTGTAGAGGCCTACACGGGAGTGACAGTCCTCGGCTGCAGTGACTGCACTTGAAGGCACTGTCCTCCTGTGTTGTTTTGGTGCTGTTTTTCCAGCGAGTGCGCTCTTCTTCAGCAGCTAGCCTCAGCTTCTCTTCTCCTCATTTCAGACCTCTGTGTAGTTCAAGCCTCCAGCGAGAGCAATTGCTTGCAATTTCTTCCCACCTCTCGATGTTAATGTTCAGTGACTTCATATCTCTCTTATAGACATCTTTGAAGGGAAGATGGGGCCGTCCTTGTGCTCTCTTGCCGGAGGCCAACTCCCCGTACAGCAGGTCTTTCGAGATCCTCCCGTCTGGCATGCGATGTATGAGGCCCAGCCAGCGGAGACGACATTGTTGAAGCAGGGTGAAGAGGGTGGGTATCTGAGCACGGGTCAGGACCTCGTTGTTGGTGACTCTGTCAGTCCACTTGATGTCCAGGATGCGTCTCAGGCTAAGAAAGTGGAAGGCATTAAGACGCCGCTCCTGTCTGGAGTAGAGGCTCCAGGTCTCGCTGCCGTAAAGCAGCGGGCTGAGGACGCAGGCCCTGTGGACTGCAACCTTGGTAAGTGTTGTCAGCTTTCTGTTCTCCCAGACTCGCTTTGCCAACCTGGCAAACGTTGAGGCTGCTCATCCGATCCATCTGTTGATCTCGGAGTCTAGGGAGATACTGTCCGTGATGGTGGAACCAAGGTATGTGAACTCGTGGACTACCTCCAGCCTGTAGTTGTTGATGGTAATGGCGGGGGAAGGGGGGGGGGGGGGGGCGGTGCTCAACACTTTGACCCAAAACGTTCATCTTCTTCAGGCTGATGGTCAACCTGAAGTCCTGGCAGGCTCTTGAGAAGCTGTCCATGAGGCTTTGCAGTTGCTCTTCAGAGTGTGTTGCCAGTGCCGCGTCGTCTGCAAACAACATGTCCCTGATGAGTACTTCACGAACCTTGGTTTTCACCCCTAGCCGGGACAGACTAAACAGCCTCCTGTCCGATCTGGTGTGGAGGTAGACACCATCTGTTGATGTTCCAAAGGCCTGCTTCAGCATGACTGCGAAGAAGATGCTGAACAGCGTGGGGGGCAAGCACACAACCCTGCTTCACACCGCTGAGGATGTTGAAGGCCTCTGAAGAAGAGCTGTCAAACTGAACCACGCCTTTCATGTCTATGTGGAATGACTGAACTATCCTGAGGAGCCTCGAGGGACAACCAATCCTGGTGAGGATTCTCAACAGGCCGTCTCTGCTCACAAGGTCGAAGGCCTTCGTGAGGTCTATGAAAGCAACGCAGAGCAGTTGTCTTTGCTCTCTGCATTTCTCTTGTAGCTGTCAAAGGGAAAAGATCATGTCGATTGGAGAGCGTTCTGACCTGAAGCCACACTGAGATTCAGGATATACCCTTTCGGTGATTTTCTGCAGTCTGTTCAGAACCACACAGGCGAAAACTTTCCTGACGATGCTCAGCAAAGAGATCCCCCTGTAGTTGTTACAGTCGCTTCTGTCCCCTTTGTTCTTATATTGGGTGACAAGGTTACAGTCTCTCATGTCCTGTGGCACTGCTCCCTCTTTCCAGCACTGGCAGAGTAATTCGTGCAGGTGGTTTAGTAGGACACCTGTTGCGCACTTGATGGCCTCTGGTGGAATGCCATCCAATCCAGGTGCCTTCCCAGTGGGCAGGCTGTCGGTGGGGCTTTACTCAGCAATGCATCCAGTTCCTCCATGATAGGCAGGCATTCCACGGCATCTAGCGTGCTGTCCGAGATGCTGTTTTCCCTGGAGTAGAGTTTGGAGTAATGCTCCACCCATCTCTCCATCTGCTTGCCTTGGTCTTTGATGGTCTCACCTGTTTTGGTTTTCAGTGGTACTGACTTGCTCTGGGTTGGACTGATGGCTTTCTTGATCCCCTCGTACATTTCACGGATGTTGCCTGTGTCAAATGATAACCGGATGCTTTCGCAGAATTGTAGCCAGTAGTCATTTGCACAGTGTCTGGCTGTTTTCTGAGCCCTGCTTCTTGCTGTCCTTAGCGCTTGCATTGTTGCCTGGGGTGGCATTTGTGTTCTAGTAGTGCAACACGCTTTGCCTCGATGACAGTGGTGAGCTTAATTGAGCTCGCTTCGAACCAGTCCTGTGTTTTGCCCCGTTTCTTCCTGAAGGCCTTGAGTGCAGTGCTGTGGATAGTGTCCCTGACAGATTCCCATCTCTGCAGAGCATCCCCTTCTGGTGGGTCTGCAAGGAGAGCATCCTCCAGTGATTTGATGAAATATAGGACACCTATATTTTCTGTGGTTTAGAGGAGGAAGTGCCCCATTTACACAGGATGCGAGAGGTTGCAGCCCCTTTTTGAAGGAGCTTCTCCAGACGTTCGGGCTGTGCTTCAGCCCCAACCTCTGACCTTTGGGCACCCAGTGACGATGCAGGTTGGATAAGCCAATAGACATCCTTGTCCCAACCATGGTGACCATCCACAGGTCCAGGCAGCAGGCTGGCGAGGATTCCATCCAATCTGACTGCACCTAGTGCCTGGGTGTGTGGATAGAGACCACCAATGTCCCCAGTATAATTGAGGCTCTCTATAACTAATGACAGCCACAGGAACTAAACTGAAACCAAAGCAGAACACGAGTTTTAGTTTTATTCCTGAAAATTTTTTCAAGAAAAAAAAGCAAACATGAAAACTGAACTATCAAAAAAATGAGGCAAATTGGTCAGAAAAGCAACTTTTGAGAAAACAAGCAATATGACTTGCACAAATCAGAGGAAATATTTTCCATCTTTAAAATGTTAACCTTTCTCTAAACTCTTGGCAAATTCTCGCATTGTATCTTTGAAAGAAAAAGATAGAGGTTTAAGAAATTAGTGGTCCCAAAATTTTCTGAGAACATTATAAACAGCAGTTCTACAATTTAATTAGAGCTTGACTGACCTCAACTTCATTTTCCTGCCTCAGGTTCTAGGGAAATGGGCCACACTTGTGACTGGGACTTTTGAGAAGTAACAGGTGCTTCGAAGACGTATCATAATTCTGAAAGGTAAAATCTGTTTCGAGCCAATGGTTCAGTCCAGGTAGGTTTATTTCTTGGCTACATGTTCATCACGAAAATAAACCCAGTAAAATAAATAGCCAAAATGTACCTCGTGCTTTCCAAATCTCCACTCCCTTGCAAACTCAGACATGGAGATAACTGAATTCTCAACTCACTTCAGGACATGTTCTTATTGGAAGTGAAGAGGGAGTGGTAGTTTCAGGTGAAATATTAAACCATAATCAGGTTTAGTATCACTGACTTATATGATGTGAAATTTGCTTTGCAGCAGCAATAAAGTGCAAAGATATAAAAATTACTATAAATTACAAAATAAATAAATAGTGCAAAGCAAAGGAATAATGAGGTAGTGTTCATGGACTGTTCAGAAATCTGATAGCAGAAGGGAACAAGCTGTTCCTAAATTGTTGAGTGTTGGTCTTCAGGCTCCTGTACCTCTTTCCCGATAGTAGTAACAAGAATGGGGCATGTTCCAGATGGTGAGGGTCCTTAGTGATGGATGTCGCCTTCTTAAAGCACCATCTCTTGAAGATGTCGTTGATGGTGGGGAGGGTTGTGCCCATGATGCAGCTGGCTGAGTCTGCAACCCTCTGCAGCCTCTTGCGATCCTGTGCATTGGAGGCTCCATACCAGGCTGTGATGCAGCCAGTCAGAATGCTCTCCACTGTACATCTATAGAAATTTGCAAGTGTTTGGTAATATACCAAACCTCTTCCTCAAACTCCTAATGAAGTAGAGCCGCTAGCATTCCTCCTTCGTGATTGCATCAATGTGTTGGAACCAGGGCAGATCCTCCAAGACGTTGACTCCCAGGAACTTGAAGCTGCTCACCCTTTCCACCACTGACCCCTCAATGAGGACTGGTGTGGGTTCTCCTGACTTCCCCTTCCTGAAGTCTGCAATCAATTCTTGCTGACCTTGAGTGAGAGGTTGTTGTTGCAATCTATCTCACTCCTGTATGTCTCCTTGTCGCCGTCTGAGATGAGAGCAAAGGCCTGCCTGTGCTCTAAAGTGGTGCCTAGAATCCCACAACCCCAGAGCATTATTTGGAAAACAAGAAAGTTATCCCTTAGCCAATATTTAACAGTCAACAAACATCATTAAAACAGGATTTTGCACTAAGAGGCCTTGGAACTGCTTTTACTTGTGTAGAGCTGCCCAGACTTCTAGTGGGTTAATAAAAGGCTATTCTACTAAACCTGGTTGATCCCAATGGTGTGAAAAGGGACTATGAATTCCAGTTCCTACCTCCATAAAAATATCCCAATATGTACATTTGGGCTTCCACTGAACAAGCTTTTAGCAGAAAGGAGCACAGTTTTGAACAAGGCAACTATCAAACAACTTCCTTTACAAAATACAACCTGCTGGAGGAACTCAAGTATCATCTGTGGGAGGAAAGGAATTATCAATATTTCGGGTCGAGACCCTGCATCAGAACTGTTGACGTTTTGATCGAGACCTGCATCAGGACCGTCTTTCCAAGCAACCTCCTTTAACCTGGCCCTGTGCTGCGATGATGTACATGAATTGTAAAATGAAGCAAATATCCCATCCCCTAATTGCAGCTCAATATGAACACAGTGTGGACAATTCCAAGTGTCCAATATTCCGTCTGCTGAAATGCTGAAGCCCACACAATACTCCAACCAATGGCGCTCATTGAAGGGGCAAAGAAAGGCACAACTTCAGGCACATGATCAAGGTGATGCATTTTAATAATTAATCATTGATGGGCTGTGGTTTTAGACTCAGGGCTTAGATCTGAAACCCAGACAATAAGCACTGAATCCTTTGTGCAGTTCTTCACATGACACAATACAAAGTGGCCTCCAAAACACCACCTTCAGAACACACCGCCCACAGTGGGCACACCCAGATCCTCAGCCAACAAAGAGTCCATCCAAAGCCTCTGCACCTTCAATGACCTCATCAACTAGTCTCAGACAAGAATCAGACACTGGTAATAAAAGTCATATTCCAACAGAAGACGACACAGTAGTCATCACAATGACTCCACATCAGTTAATTTTTGGAATTCAATCTTAGGTTAAGAATGTGCTCACAGTGTAGATTTTCCACTGTTGGCCAACTGTAGCAAAGAGTAAATTCTGCAAAAGATAGTCATTCTAATTTATTAATGGTAGCAAAGGAAGGAAGACTACCAGTAACAGGTAGTCTTTTCAAGACTTCACAGAGACTTCACTAGTTGTTTCACTGTACACATATATTCAGAGACAGTATCATGTCGAGCAAGTAGGTGGAAAAAGGCCCTGTAAACTCACTGATGGCACATAACCAGTGATGTAGGAAGTATTGTTTCACAACGACGTACACAATTCACACATCACATAATTGTTACTTGTGGCAACTTACAAATAAACATTAAAAGCTCAATATGTTCTTTTTCTCTCATTATTATCACCAATTTTAAAAAAGGCAACACGCAAGACAATGCACCTATTAAAATCACATCGAGGTGTTTGTTGTTTGCCCATGAATATTATCAGTTTTTTCCCCAGGGTATCAACATGTATCCAGTAGCAGACGGATTTAGTTGGCAGCATCCTCACCCCAGAGACACAAGATTCAATCCATACTCTGCATGGTTTTAACCATGGTTTTGTTTCCCTCGCCACCAACTACATCCTTCACTCTGGCATCAGGGGTCTAAAACTGGCTTGGACCACATATCCACGACATCTACCTAGACACCCGTAACATCACCCAACTGGGTTGGCATAGGAGACTATTTGGCCCATCAATTCTATGCTGGCTCTCAGACCAATCCCAACAATCCCATTCCCCCACCTATTTCCCTCTCAGATGCCCATTAACTCCACCCTGATTCTCCTACCATCACCTACACTGAGGGTAATTTACCAAAGCCAGTTATCCAGGGCACACAGGGGAAAACCTGTACAGTCATGGAGGAACATGCCAACTCCACACACACAGCACCAGAGGTTAAAATTGAACCTGGTTCTCTGGAGCTGTGAGGCAGCTGCACTACCTGCTGCCCCACTGGTTCTTGTAATATCCAGAAATCAATGACTTGATCCTGGCATAGAATTCTGAATATCTCCTCCTCTCTGTCCTGAATGGCCGACCTCTTATTCTGAGACTGGGAGCCCTGCTTCCAGACATCCCATCTGGGGGAAAACATCTCTCCACATTAACTCTGCAAAGAATTTTTAAAGTTTCAATGAGTTGCCTCTCAGTCTTCTAAACTCTAGAGAGCAGCAAGTCAAGAGGGCAGCTCACTGCTACCTTCTCATGGGGCAGTCATAGAGTAATACAGTGCAGAAACAGGCCCTTTGGCCCAACTGGTCCATGCTGACCAAGTTGCCTAACTGAGCTAGTCTCGTGCCCGCATTTGGCTCATATCCCTTTAAACCTTTCCTATCCATGTATCCAAGTGTCTTTTAAGTGTTATAATTGTACCTGCTTCAACCACTTCCTCTGGCAGCTCATTTCATACCATCCTCTCTGCGAAGAAGTTGCCCCTCAAGTCCCTTTTAAATCTTTCCCCTCTCATCTTAAATCTGTGCCCTTTAGGTTTTTTTGATTCCCCACCCCTGGGAAAAAAGACTGTCTGCATTCTATGCCCCCATGATTTTATACACCCCTTAGTCTCTAAAAGTCCCAGCCTGTCCATATAACTCAGTCAGCGATGGGGAACTGATCTGGTCCAGGCCTGTGACACCCAGATCCAGTAAATGAATTAAGAAACCACTGTGGACACAGGTTTCTCCTTGAGTGCTTACTCCCTGAAAGAGAAAACACTGGCAAGGTGAGGGTAGGGGGTGTGAATGGGAGGGAAGGGGAGGAGGAGGGGGAAGGGGAGGGGGAAGGGGGGGAGGGGAAGGGGAGGAGGGGAGAAGGGGAGGAGGGAGAAGGGGAGGAGGAAGGGGGAGGAAGGGGAAGGGGAAGGGGGGAGGAAGGGGAAGGGGAAGGGGGGAGGAAGGGGAAGGGGAAGGGGGGAGGAAGGGGAAGGGGAAGGGGGGAGGAAGGGGAAGGGAAGGGGGGAGGAAGGGGAAGGGGAAGGGGGGGAAGGGAAGGGGAAGGGAGGGGAGGGAGGGGGAGGGGGAGGGGGAGGGGGAGGGGAAGGGGGAGGGGGAGGGGGAGGGGGGTGAGGGGGAGGGGGAGGGGGAGGGGGAGGGGAGGGGGAGGGGGGAGGGGGAGGGGAGGGGGAGGGGAGGGAGAGGGAAGGGAGGGGGAGGGGAGGGGGGAAGGGAAGGTGGAAGGGGAAGGGGAGAAGGAAGAGCAGCCGGTTTACCTTGGTGACTAGCAGAGGCTCCCGGTGCTCCTGGCCTCCCCGCAAGGTGAATCCCCAAGGCGCTCCCCCGCTCAGGGCCACCTCGACCAGCGGCTGCCCTCGGCCGCCCTCCGCTCGCCCATGCCCGGCTCCGTGCCGCCCGGCTCGTCGGCTGCCGCCGCTCCCTTTGTGCGCACCCCTTCCCCGGCCATGGGGACTGGCTCTGGCTCCGGCAGGACCCTCGCTCATTCGGGGCCGTGGGCTGGGGAGGAAGGGGAGCGCCTCTGCTCGCCCGGCGGAGCCGCTCGCTCCCCTCGCTGAGTGCGAGCTCCGAGCCCGAGTCCCCGCCCTTGCCGGGCGGCGCACCTTTCACCTGCGGCGCGGCGTCCCATCTCGCCCCGACGAGCTGCCCCTCCGCGGATCCTCACTCACCCTGCTGGGCGCTGCCACACACAGCAGCCCGCTCACCTCCTCCACCATTCGGCCCCTCTCTCCGTGCTACGCCCGCAGCCAAGTTACTTCAGAGTTCATTGACTCCACTTCGACCCGTGCCTCAGCACCACTGTTTAATCTGCGAGCTTCACACAAGTGAGGAATTCTATTGCAGACTAATGTTTCTGGCGACAAACTCGTCTGAATCTGAATCTTTCTCTCTCCACAGACGCTGCCCGACCTGCTGAGTGTTTCCACATGTTCTCTTTCCACTCACTTCCCTACAGGAAGAAGTTCTCATTGACCCACCACACACCTTCCCCCCCCCCCCACCTCCTCCTCAGCCCACGCCTCCTCCCCACCTCCCACCCCTCCCCACACCTCCTCCCCACCTCCCACCCCCTCCCCACACCTCCCCCCACCTACCACCCCACTCCACCCCTCCCCCCACCTACCACCCCACTCCCCACTCCTCCCCCCACCTACCACACCACTCCCCATCCCACTCCTCCCCCACCTACCACCCCACTCCCCACCCCACTCCTCCCCCCACCTACCACTCCACTCCCCACCCCTCCCCCCACCTACCACCCCACTCCTCCCCCCACCTACCACCCCACTCCCACCCCTCCCCCCACCTACCACCCCACTCCCCACCCCACTCCTCCCCCCACCTACCACTCCACTCCCCACCCCTCCCCCCACTACCACCCCACTCCTCCCCCACCTACCACCCCACTCCCCACCCCTCCCCCACCTACCTCCCCACCCCACTCCTCCCCACCCCACTCCTCCCCCCACCTACCACCCCACTCCCCACCCCACTCCTCCCCTGACCTACCACTCCACTCCCCACCCCTCCCCCCACCTACCACCCCACTCCCCACCCCTCCCCCACCTACCACACCACTCCCCATCCCACTCCTCCCCCCACCTACCACCCCACTCCCCAGCCCACACCTCCCCCACCTACCACCCCGCTCCCCAGCCCACACCTCCCCTCCACCTACCAACCCCTTCCCCACCTACCCTTCTGAGCCTTTTCACCCATGATCCCAGCTTCCAGTCTCAGTCTGTTTATTTGTTTCTGAAAGTAAAACAATCCACAGGTGCTGGAGTTTTGAAATGAAGTCCATCACAGGCTGGGTCACTTCCTTCCATCCAGACTATCTTCACTGTGAGTTGTTTCAGGAAAGCAAAGAAAGGACTGCAGATGCTGGAATCCAGATGAAAAACACGATGATGCTGGAGGAACTCAGCAGGCCAGGCAGCATCTGTGGAGAAAAACAGGTGGTCAACGTTTCAGGTCAGGACCCTCCTTCAGGACTGAAGATAGGAAAAGGGGAAGCCCAATATATAGGAGGGAAAATCCGAACAGTGATAGGTGGACAAAAGAGGGGAGACGGGGTGGGCACAGGGAGGTGATAGGTAGATGCAGTTAAGAGATAGTGATAGGCAGGTGCGGGGAAGGAGGGGAGAGCAGATCCCCTGGGGGATGGGTCAAAGGTAAGGAGAGAAAAAAAGGGTAGAATAAAGAGAGATAGGCTAAGAAAGGGAGGAAAAGGAGAGGCATGGTTGGGGGTGGGGTTGAGGGGATTACTTCAAGTGGGAGAATTCAATGTTCATGCCATCAGGTTGCAAGGTTCCAAGATGGAAAATGAGGTGCTGTTCCTCCAGTTTGTGCTTGGAATTCTGACAGTGGAGGAGGTGAAGGACTGTCATATCAGTGATGGAGTGGGAGGGGGAGTTGAAGTGACTGGCAATGGGGAGATGCAGATTGCGGTTACAGACAGAGCGCAGGTGGTTCTGCGAAATGGTCACCTAGTCTGCGTTTGGTCTCGCCAATGTAGAGGAAGCCACACTTGGAGCACCGAATGCAGTAGATGATATTAAGGGAGGTGCAGGTAAATCTCTGTCTCACCTGAAGGGACTGTTTGGGTCCCTGGATGGAGGTGGTGTAGGGACAGGTATTACACCTATGGCAGGGGCAGTGGAAAGTTCCCGGGGTGGGAGCGGGATGGGTGGGGTGGAGGGATGGAGTGAACTAGGGAGTTGCAGAGAAAGTGGTCTCTGCAAAAGGCAGAAAGGGATGGGGAGGGGAAGATATGCTTGGTGGTGGGGTCCCTTTGGAGATGGCGGAAGTGGCGGAGAATGATATTTTGGATACGTAGGCTCTATCTCATCTCATTTTCTCCATCTCAGGAGATTCCTTATCCTTTCTCGATCTTTCCATGTCCATCTCAGGCAATTCCTTATCCACCGACATCTATAAAACCCATGTGGAACTCGACAGTTTCATAAATTTCGCCACTAATTTTCACCCTGCTCTCCAATTCACTTAGAATATCTCTGACACCTCTCTCTCCTTCCTCAATCTTTCCATCTCCATCTCAGGAGACTCCTTATCCACTGACATCTTCTACAAACTCACCAACGCCCACAGCTACCACAATTACAGCTCCTCCTCACCCCTTTCTGCCTTTTGCAGGGACCGCTCTCTCTGAGACTCCCTAGTTCACACCTCCCTCCCCACCCATCCTGCACCCACTCCGGGATCTTTCCACTGCCCCCACCATATTGGTATTGGTTTATTGGTATTGGTTTATTATTGTCACTTGTACCGAGGTACAGTGAAAAACGTGTCTTGCATACCGATCGTACAGGTCAATTCATTACACAGTGCACTTACATTGAGTTAGTACAGAGTGCATTGAGGTGCAACACCTGCACCACCTCCATCCAGGGACCCAAACAGTCCTTTCAGGTAAGACAAAAATTCACCTGCACCTCCCTTAATATCATCTACTGCATTCGGTGCTCCAAGTGTGGCCTCCTCTACATTGGTGAGACCACACGCAGACTAGGTGACCATTTCACAGAACACGTGCACTCTATCCGTAACTGTGATCTGCATCTCCCTGTCGCCAGTCACTTCACCTCCCCCTCCCACACTATCACTGATATGTCAGTCCTCGGCCTCCTCCACTGCCAGGAGAATTCCAAGCGCAAACTGGAGGAACTGCACCTCATTTTCTATCTTGGAACCTTGCAGCCTAATGGCATGAACATTGAATTCTCCCACTTCAAGTAATCCCCTAAACCACCCCCCCCCCCCCAACCATGCCTCTTCTTTTCTTCCCTTTCCTAGCCTTTCTCTTTTTTCTACCCTTTTTTCCTCCTTACCTTTGACCCATCCCCCGATGGATCTGCTCTCCCTCCTCCCCCACACCTATCACTATCTCTTACCTGCATCTACCTATCACCTCCCTGTGCCCACCCCGCCTCCCCTCTTTTTGTCCACCTATCACTGCTCTGCTTTTCCCTCCTATATATTGGGCTTCCCCTTTTCCTATCTTCAGTCCTGATGAAGGGTCTTGACCTGAAACATTGACCGCCTGCTTTTCTCCACGGATGCTGCCTGGCCTGCTGAG
Source organism: Pristis pectinata (assembly GCF_009764475.1). NCBI lineage: Eukaryota > Metazoa > Chordata > Chondrichthyes > Rhinopristiformes > Pristidae > Pristis > Pristis pectinata. The sequence goes on along the minus strand of NC_067408.1, from coordinate 67,093,552 downwards.
TTCCTCCAGCATCATCGTGTTTTTCATCAGGAAAGCTCACATTACCATCAAGGATGGCTGCCACCCTGGCCATTCCCTTTCCTCTCTTCTACCTTCTGGGAAAAGATACAGGAGCTTGAAAGCCCAGACAACCAGACTCAGGAACAGCTCCTTCCACACTGCTATCAGACTTCCGAACCAATCACCTCTTTCACATCCCCTTCCCAGTGGTGCTGCCACATCCTTGAACCCTAATTCTACCTCTTCCGTTATAGTCATTTTACAGTTTTTTTATGCTCTACTTCAGATTGCACTGCCTAATTTGCACCATTCCATTGTTTTCGCTCGTTCACTTCTCTGCCGTTAACTGCAGTTCACCTCTCTCCTAGTGGTTCCCATTCTCACCTCCTTTACTTATCAGAATCTAGCACTGATATCGCTTTGTGCTCCTGCTTATCTCCCTCCAGCAGCTGTCTCCCATCTTCACACTCCCCTCCCGCCACCTTGCTCCAGCTGTCCCCCCCATCCTTTTTCCTCTCTCTTTCTGCCTCCGTCAATCATTCACCTGCCACTCTCTTCCAACTCCACCCCTGCTCACCTCCCCTACCTGGCACCACCTGGCTGTCTTCTTACACCCCTCCTCAGTCCACCGATTGCCTCAGAATCTTTTCTTGCCACTCCCCTTCTCCTCTGTATGCCGGCCATCTCCCCTCTCCACTCTCAGGCCTGATGCAGGGTTTCGACCTGAAACGTTGACAATTCCTTTCCTTCCACAGATGCTGCTCGACCCACTGAGTTCCTCCAGCAGACTGTTTGCTGCTCCAGATTCCAGCATCTACAGACTCTTGTGTTTTCTCCGATTCGTTGCTATATTTGTTATATTTATCATTATCATGTATACTGTTTACTCTGTGAGTTTCATCCGAGCAAAGAAATTCATTGCAACCTGGTGTATATGACAGTAAACTAATCTGAGATCTGAATCTAAAAACAGAAAATGCCGGAAACCCTCAGTCTGTCAGGCAGCATCTGTGGAGAGAGAAGCAGTTAACATGTTGGATCCCAGACTCTGTGAATCCTGTGTTGAGAGCTGGACAGAGAAGGGGTGGATTTAAAATCTTCACCTTCAATGGTAAACATTGCAGACATATTTAACCTCTCCCTGCTTCAATCTGAGGTTCCCACCTATTTTAAGAAGGCCACTATTATCCTAATAACTAAGAAAAACAAGGTAACATGCCTTAATGACGACCGACCGGTGGCTCTGACATCCACCATCATGAAGTGCTTCGAGAGGCTGGTCATGGCACACATTAACTCCAGCCTCCCAGACAACCTCGACCCATGGCAATTCGCCTACCACCGAAACAAGTCTACAGTGGACTCCATCTCCCTGGCCCTTAACTCATCTCTGGAGCATCTGGACAGTAAAGACACAATGTTAGACTATTGTTTATTGACTACAGCTCCGCCTTCAATACTATAATTCCAAGCAAACTCATCACCAAACTCCAAGACCTGGGACTCAACACCTCCCTCTGCAACTGGATCCTTGACTTTCTGACCAACAGGTCACAATCAGTGAGGATAGGCAGCAATACCTACAGCACGATTATTCTCAACACTGGTGTCCCACAAGGCTGCGTCCTCAGCCCCCTACCCTACTCCTACTCTACTCATGACTGCGTGGCCAGATTCTGCTCTAACTCCATCTACAAGTTTGCAGATGATACCACTGTTGTAGGCCGTATATCAAACAACGATGAGTTGGAGTACAGGAAAGAGATAGAGAGCTTAGTGGAATGGTGTCATGACAACAACCTTTCCCTCAATGTCAGCAAACCAAAAGAGCCGGTCATTGACTTCAGGAAAGGGGGCGGTGTACATGCACCTGTCTACATCAGTGGTGCTGAGGTCAAGAGGGTTGAGAGCTTCAAGTTCCTTCGAGTGAAAATCACCAACAGCCTGCCCTGGTCCAACCACATAGACACCACAGCCAAGAAAACTCACCAGTGCCTCTACTTCCTCAGGAGGCTAAAGAAATTTGGCATGTCCCCTTTGACACTCACCAACTTTTATCGATGCACCATAGAAAGCATCCTATCTGGATGCATCACGGCTTGGTATGGCAACTGCTCTGCACAGGACCACAAGAAACTGCAGAGAGTTGTGGACACAGCCCAACACATAACGGAAACCAGCCTCCCCTCCATGGACTCTATCTATACCTCTTGCTGCCTTGGTGAAGCAGCCAGAATAATCAAAGACCCCATCCACCTGGGTCATTCTCTCTTCTCCCTTCTACCATCAAGCAGAAGATACAGGAGTCTGAGGGCACATACCACCAGGCTCAAGGACAGCTTCTATCCCACTGTGATAAGACTATTGAACGGTTCCCTTATATGATGAGATGGACTCTTGACCTCACAACCTACTTATGACCTTGCACCTTATTGTCTACCTGCACTGCACTTCCCTGTAGCTGTGACACTTTACTCTGTATTCTGTTATTGTTATTACCCTGTACAATGCAATTGGTCTGTAAAAGCTTTTCACTGTACCTTGGTACAAGTGACAATAATAAACCAATATCAATAAAGATTTTAAATCCATCCATGATGGGTCCAGGGCCCATTGCCCAATACTCTTCCTTGGAATTTTACTCCTGTGATTGATGTCCTGTGTCCAGACTTTGGTGACTCAGGGACTTGTGTGGTAAGAGCAATGGCAGCCGAATTAAATAAATTATTTAAATTAAATAAATATTCTGAGACACGCACCTGACCTATTGCAGCTGTAATCTGTGGGAGCTGATGGAAACCTTTGGGATTGCTGGAGATCACACCTACGATGAGGAACTTCAGCTCAGAGTTGATGAGCTAGAGTCTGAGACGGATATTCCAATGCATCAGAGAGGGGTTACATTACCTGAACATATTCTTCCAGGAGGCAGCTTGAGGTCAGTCAAGAGAGACAGGAGGGTGAGACAAGTATGGCGACCAAGAAGGTAGAGTATTGGTATTGGTTTATTATTGTCACTTGTACTGAGGCACAGTGAAAAGCTTGTCATACAAACCAATCGTACAGGTCAATTCATTACACAGAGCAGTTACATTGAGTTAGTACAGAGTGCATTGATGTAGTACAGGTAAAAACAGTAACAGTACAGAGTAAAGTGTCACATCTACAGAGAAAGTGCAGTGCAATAAGGTGCAAGGTCACAACAAGGTAGATCATGAGGTCATAGTCCATCTCATTGTATAAAGAAACCGTTCAATAGTCTTATCACAGAGGGGTAGAAGCTGTCCTTAAGTCTGGTGGTATGTGCCCTCAGGCTCCTTTATCTTCTACCCAATGGAAGAGGAGAGAAGAGAGAATGACCTGGGTGGGTGGGTGTCTTTGATTATGCTGGCTGCTACACCAAGACAACAAGAGGTAAAGACAAAGTCCAAGGAGCGGAGGCTGGTTTCTGTGATGCGCTGGGCTGTGTCCACAACTCTCTGCAGTTTCTTGCGGTCCTGGGCAGAGCAGTTGTCGTACCAAGCCGTGATACATCCAGATAGGATGCTTTCTATGGTGCATCGGTAAAAGTCGGTGAGAGTCAAAGGGGACAAACCCAATTTCTTTAGCCTCCTGAGGAAGTAGAGGCGCTGGTGAGTTTTCTTGGCTGTGGCATCTACGTGATTTGACCGGGTCAGGCTGTTGGTGATGTTCACTCCCAGGAACTTGAAGCTCTCAACCCTCTCGACCTCAGCACCACTGATGTAGATAGGTGCATGTACACCACCCCCTTTCCTGAAGTCAATGACCGGCTCTTTTGTTTTGCTGACATTGAGGGAAAGGATGTTGTCATGACACCATTCCACTAAGCTCTCTATCTCCTTCCTGTACTCCGACTCATCGCTGTTTGAGATACAGCTTACAACAGTGGTATCATCTGCAAACTTGTAGATTGAGTTAGAGCAGAATCTGGCCACATAGTCATGAGTGTATAGGAGTAGAGTAGAGGGCTGAGGACGCAGCCCTTGTGGGGCACCAGTGTTGAGAATATCGTGCCAGAGGTATTGATGCCTATCCTGATTGCGGTCTTTGTTAGAAAGTCAAGGATCCAGTTACAGAGGGAGGTGTTGAGTCCTGGGTCTCGGAGTTGGTGACAAGCTTGCTTGGAATTATTGTATTGAAGGCAGAGCTGTAGTCAATAAACAATAGTCTAACGTAGGTGTCTTTTACTGTCCAGATGCTCCAGAGCTGAGTGTTAGGGCCAGGGAGATGGCATCCGCTGTAGGCCTGTTTCACTGATAGGCGAATTGCAATGGGTCCAGGTTGTCTGGTAGGCTGGAGTTGATGCGAGCCATAATGATGGAGTTGCAGGAATCTTGGCCAACAGGTACAAAGTTCTGGAGCAACAACACAATCTATTGGAGGAACTCAGCAGGTGGAGCAACATCTGTGGGAGGAAAGGAATTGTCGGCATTTCGGGTCGAAACCCTGCATCAGGACTTTCTCCTCAAGGCATGCCGACATTGAAGAAATCTCCTCAAGGTACAAAGTTCTTGCACTTGTGTGGGTGAGAGAAGAGGATGCAGAGTGGATGAGTACAGTGACCCCAGCACTGTGGTACAGGAGACCTTTCAAGCTGAGGGAGTGAAGAAGAAAGTAGTCGAGTAGGGGACAGTAGGGTAGGGGAATGTTCTCCACAGCTGCAAAGACTCCTAGGAGCTGAGAGAAGCTTGGCGTCAGAGGGGAATGATCTAGTTGTCAAAGTACATGTGGGAACCAAGGACCTTGACAGGACAAAGAAAGAGGCTTTGCTAAAGGACAATATATCTTTATTAGTCACATGTACATCAAAACACAGAGAAATACATCTTTTGGGTAGAGTATTCTGGGGGCAGCCCGCAAGGTGTCGCCACACTTCCAGCACCAATGTCCTCGACTTCCTAACCCGTACGTCTTTAGAATGTGGGAGGAAACCAGAGCACCCAGAGGAAATCCACACAGACATGGGGAGAACGTACAAACTCCTTACAGACAGTGGCCAGAATGAACCTGGATCGCTGGTGCTGTAATAGCGTTACACTAACCGCTACACTACCATGCCTGCCTACAGACTAAAGTTGGGATGGGGGATTGAGCACCTCTGCTCTTTCAAGCAACGAGTACAGTCTTGTCTGGCCACTTAACAAACTCAAACTGGGACTTGAACTGGCAATCTTTGGAATATGGGCAGCTAAGTTGAAATTTAAAAACAGAATCACCAAAGTGAGTACTACCAGAGCCATGGCATTTGACGACAAGAGGAGAAAGTTGAATCCATGGGTCAAAAATGGGTTTTGATTCATGGACTTATGAGAGGGAAACAATGTTTTGACAAATCTATTGGATTTTTTTTTATCTTGTACATGGCAAAGTAGGTGAGGACAACTAGAGGATGTGGTGCATTTGAACTTCCAGAAGGACTTTGATAAATTGCCACATAGGAGATTATTAGAGTAGATGCCTTTTGGGGTAACATACTAGGATGGGTTAATGATTGGTTAACAGGCAGAAAACAGAGCATAGGAATAAACAGGTCACTTTCAATATGGGAGACTATGATAGGGTAGTTGTGGAGCTGATGCTTCCCCTCACTGGGGTATCTAGCACAATTTGAACAGAAGGGGATTGGTGTGTCACCATCCACCCCAACAGGACCCAATGCACCTGAACCTGTGATCACCGTTGAGGACATAAGATCAGTGTTCTGGACAGTGAACCCATGGAAGCATCTGGCCCAGATTGTGTCCCTGGCCGTGTCCTCAGATCCTGTGCAGATCAGCTGGCAGGGGTATTTGCAGACATTTGTAACCTCTCCTTGCTTCAGTCTGAGGTTCCCACCTGCTTTAAGTGGACCACTATCATCCCAGTACCTAAGGAAAACAAGGTAGTAACATGCCTTAATGACTACTGCTCGGTGGCTCTGACATCCACCATCACGAAGTGCTTTGAGAGGCTGGTCATGGCACACATCAACTCCAGCCTCCCAGACAACCTCAACCCACTGCAATTCACCTACCGCCAAAACAGGTCTACAGCAGATGCCATCTCCCTGGCCCTACACTCAGCTCTGGAGCATCTGGACAGTAAAGACACCTACGTTAGACTATTGTTTATTGACTACAGCTCTGCTTTCAATACTATAATTCCAAGCAAACTCATCACCAAACTTCGAGACCTGGGACTCAACACCTCCCTTTGCAACTGGATCCTTGACTTCCTGACCAACAGACTGGAATCAGTAAGGATAGGCAGCAACATCTCCAGTACTATTATTCTCAACATTGGTGCCCCACAAGGCTGGACCTCAGCCCCCTACTCTACTCTCTATACACTCATGACTGCGTGGCCAGATTCTGCTCTAACTCCATCTACAAGTTTGCAAATGATACCACTGTTGTAGGCTGTATCTCAAATAACGGTGAGTCGGAGTACAGGAAGGAGATAGAGAGCTTAGTGACATGGTGTCATGACAACAACCTTTCCCCCAATGTCAGCAAAACAAAAGAGCTGGTCATTGACTTCAGGAAGCGAAACAGTGCACATACACCTCTCTACATTGACGGTGATGAGGTCAAGAGGGTTGAGAGCTTCAAGTTCATAGAAGCGAACATCACCAATAGCTTGTCCTGGTCCAACCACGTAGATGCCACGGCCAAGAAAGCACACCAGCGTCTCTGCTTCCTTAGGAGGTTAAAGAAATTTGGCACGTTCCCCTTGACACTCACCAACTTTTATTGATGCACCATAGAAAGCATCCTATCTGGATGCATCACGGCTTGGTATGGCAACTGCTCTGCCTGTGACTGCAAGGATCTGCAGGGAGTTGTGGACGCAGCTCAGCACATCACTTGTTTATACCTCTCGCTGCCTCAGTAGAGCAGCCAGCATAATCAATGACCCCACCCACCTGGAAACATTCTCTCCTCTCCCATCAAGCAGAAGATACAAAAGCCTGAAAGCATGTACCACCAGGCTCAAGGACAGCTTCTATCCCACTGTTAAAAGACTATTGAACAGTTCCCTACTACGATGAGATGGAATCTTGACCACACAATCTACCTTGTTCGGACCTTGCACCTTATTGTCTACCTGCACTGCACATTCTCTGTAGCTGTGACACTTTACTCTGCATTCTGTTTTGTTTTACCTTGTACTACCTCAATGCACGATGTAATGAATTGATCTGTATGAACGGTATGCAAGACAAGGTTTTCACTGTACGCCGGTACAAGTGATAATAATAAGCCAATTCCAATCTCAAAATCTGGGATAGCTATTCAGAACAGAGACATTCCTTTCACCCAGAGTTAGTGAGTATTTGGAATTCTCTTTCTCTCCCCAAGAGGACTGTGGCAGCTCAGTCACTGACTATATTCAAGAAAGAGATTGATAGATTTCTAGATATTAAGGGAATGAGAGTGCAGGAACGTGCTGTTGAAGTAAAAGCTCAGTCATAATTTTACTGAATGGTGGAGTTGGCACAAGGGTCGAGTGGACTCCCTCTGGATCTGCTTCTCATGTCCTCATCGCTGGTTAAACATTCCTTTTGAGGGTGGGGAGGTGTGCCAGCATTGGGTTGATACACCAGGCAAGGAAGGGAAGGGGAAGCAAACTGAATGCTTGGTCTTGATCTAAGTGTCGATGAAGTCTGTTAGAGTGGTTGCTGGATAGAACAGGGAAGATGGGTTTTAGAAAATGTTTGCAACTGCAGGTAAGAAGCTGAGGATAATTCCACTGAATTTCAGAAGAACTATGGAATAGTGAACAGTTCTGGCAGACCACTGCATCCCTTGGGCTTAACCAGGCATTTAGTGTCCATCCCTAATTGTCCTTGAGAAGGTGATGGTGAGCTGCCTTCTTGAACTGGTTGAAGGCAATCCCAGCATGTTATAAGAGCCATAGAGTAAAACAGCACAGAAACAGGCCCTTTGGCCCAGCTGGTCCATGCTGACCAAGATGCCCCATCCAGGCTAGTCCCATTTGCCAGTGTTTGGCCCATAACCTTCTGAACCTTTCCAATCCATGTACCTGTCCAACTGTCTTTTTTAAGTTGTTATTGTACCTGCCTCAACCACTTCCTCCGGCAGCTCATTTCATATAGATACCACCCTTTATGTCAAAATGTTCCCCCTCAAATTCCTATTAAATCCTTCCCCTCTCACCTTAAACCTCTGCCCACTAGTTCTTGATTCCCCAACTCTGGGTTAAAGACTGAGTGCATGCATCCTATCTATACTCCTCATGATTTTATACACCTCGATAAGATCACCTCTCAGTCTCCTACACTCCAAGGAATAAAGACCTTGCCTGTCCAACCTCTCCCTATAACTCAGTCCCTCAAGTCTGGCAACATCCTTGTAAATCTTTTCTGCACTCTCTCCAGTTTACTAACATCTTTTCCGATAGCAGGGCAACCAAAACTGAACACAAAACTTGTTATTGGGCAGAGTATTGGAGGATTTGAACCCAGCAACCAAAAAAGACCAGTGCTATACTTTCAAATCAAGATAGAGTTCAACTTTGTGAGGAACCTGCAGGCTGTGGTGTTCCCATGCACCTTCCACCCTTGTCCTTCTTGGTGATAGAGGTTGGGGGGTTTGGGAGATGCTGTTGGAATATCCTGGGTGAGTAACTGCAGTGGATTTTGTAGATGGTTCACACTGTAGCCACTGTGAAGAACTTTCCATCATGCTCCTGTCTTGTGCCTTGTAGATGGTGAAAAGACTTTCGAGGGTCAGGAGGTGAGTTACTCAGTGCAAGATCCCCAGCCTCTAACCTGCTCTGAGGAGGTATTGTAACAAATGCAGGCTAGACAGCTAGGAGAGCCATTACGGTGGACGCAGGGGAGAGCTACTTCCAGAGGAATGTGCAACATAGGAGGCATTGGATAGGGATGGGGAGATGTAGGTAATGATGGATACAAAGAAGTGGTCGAAGATGACTGGAATGGTGAAGACAATGAGAAAAAGGGCATGAAAGGTAGTGAAGATGAGGGAAATGTTTATGTGAATTGGGGGGGAGGGGGGAAGAGGCATAAAAAGTCAAAATTTAATTCCTCAAGTTACTCAGTGCAGAGGACAAGGGAGGAATGATATCATGGAAAGAAATGGAGGTGAAGGGACTTTGCTTTGGTGAAGGTCCAGTCTATGGCATTTAGTATGGGTTGTAAATTGGGGAAAGTTGAGGTAGTCAGTTTTGGAGAAGGTTACAGAAGGCAAGCACTTAGATAACAAAAGCATAAACTGCAGAGGGTGTTAATGCTCTGGGTTTGAAAGAAAATGATATTGGAAGTGAAGTAGGTTTGAGCAGAGGTGTTAACTTGTAGTTGGACAGTGTATCAAGGAACTTTAAAGAACGCAGACTCCAGCTGTAAGGCTATTTACCATGTGTTTTCTCAACCTCAAGTGATTAACATATCAGTGCTTGGCAAATCAGTGTGTGTGATCACAACATGCAACTTTCACACATCTTTGTGTGACTCCCTGTTGCTGGGTTTGCTTTCTGTGAGTGAGCACTGCATGAAGTACAGATGTTTTTCCTTTAACAGAACCTCAGTACCAACGTGTAGAAAGAGCATTAGATTATGAACAGAAACTGAAAAACTCTGGGCTACAGCAATAACGCCAGAGGTACTTCATATGTTACTGCCACAGCTCTGAAAAAACCCAGCAATTTTTATAACAGTGCTCCAGCCCTTTGTACACACTACCATATTAAACTCAACACTTAAGCTTAAGGAACCTATTTTACCTTTCAATTTATCAGTACAGTGTATCACAGTTGAACAAGTCAACATTTTGTAAAAGGGACACAAGGATCTAACATGAACATCCAACACCCCCACACGGAAATGTCCCATCCACAAGGGAAAGCAGCCTCTCCAGCTGCCTCAGATACCAATTGAAAGGTCCAACAACTGTGTCCAATGTGAAGTCTCAGTGACAAAAGCAGAAGGTGCCGGAAATCCTCGACACATTAGTTGGCATCTGTGGAGGGAAAAGCAATGTTTCAAGTCAAGGATTTTTCAGCAGAAACTAGGAGGAGTTAGGAAGCATGGGGGAATGGTGCAGAGAACGAAGGGAATGTCTGTAATAGGGTAGGGACCAAGGGAGACTAAGTGACACAAACAATGATGGTGCTAGCTGAGAGAGGTCATAAAGGCTTGTTGGTCATAGCTGGTCTGTCTGGAGGTGATGTAAATTAAGGAAGTGTTACGGACTCAGTGAAAGTCCCTTTAAGATAGAGTGTGTGTGTGTATGTGTGTGTGGGGCGTGCTTACGTCAATAGAAGATAAAGGACGTAATGACGTTGTTGAAGAAGTTAGAAGAAGAAGAAAGGAGAGAGAGAGAGAGAAGGGAGAGAGACACCAGCCTGCTTGTTTTCTCTCTCGATGGATGAGAAACTATAACTGTGTCTGCTACTAAAATCCATGTATGGAAGTTGGAAGTAATCCGGTGGAGTTCACTTTGTTGCTGACCTGTAGAAGGAAACAGGTATTTGTGTGTGGACGACCACGATTCGGATGCTTTTCGGGGTGAGGAAGTCACTACCGAGTAAACGCTGGAGTGTTGTTTGGGTTCCATCATGGAACATTTGGATTTCATATTTACTCTCCCTATGTTTCTCTATGTCTACGTCTTATCATCAGACAACGGTGGTTGTTGAAGAAGCCCTTGCTCACGTTTCACCTTATGGCTTGCGGAACTGAACTTTAAGAACCATTCCGGAACTTGTAGTTTTGGACTTCGTCACACACACACACGACGAGTTTAGTTTTGGGGTTAACGTTCAAGGTTTAACATTTTTGAATTCTAACATACCAACATTTTTACTTTTATTTTACGTATTATCATAAGTAGTGATTAATAAAATAGTTTTTAACACTAAATCATGCTCAGTGTGTTTTCTTTTGTTGGCTGGTTCGTGACAAAATTGGGGGCTCGTCCGGGATAGTTCCCAAGGTTAACGAGATTCGTCCGGGATCCAATCCAAAGATTGTTGAGGGAGGACTGATAAATTCTTTTTAAATTGGCTTGTGTGTGTGGAAACCAGCAGCAATGGATATTAAGGCACTTTTGGAGTCACCAACCCAAACGGGATTGGAGGTGGCGAAAAAGGATGATCTGATAAAGATTGCTACAAGGCTAAACCTTACAGAAGTAAAGCAGTCTATGAGAAAGGCAGATATTCAGAGACTGATAGCTGGCCATTATGTAGAAAAGAAGGTGTTTGAGAAGGAAGTGTTAAAACAGTTTCCTGGCAGTGAAATAGCAATTTCTGAGGCACAGGTGCAGCTGGCAAAGATAGAGGCTGAACGAGAGCAAACCCAGTTAAAGATAGAGGCTGAACGAGAGAAATTAGAGGCCGAACAAAAGATAACTCAGATGAAGATAGAGGCTGATCTAGCAATGAAGCAGATGGGATTGAAGAGGATGGAGCTGGATAGTGAGGAGAAGGAGAAACAGAGGCAGCATGAGTTACAAATGAAGCGTAGGAGTTCGGAATCTGATTCTGATGATGGTTTTTCAGCCAGCAGGGAGGTTCGATTAGTCCCTCCTTTTGAGGAAGATCAGGTTGATCAGTATTTCCAACATTTTGAAAAGGTTGCTGTGAGTTCAAACTGGCCAAGGAAAGGATGGGCTCTTATGGTACAGAGTGTGATTAAAGGTAAAGCTCAAAAAGCTTATTCTGCTTTGTCTGCTGACGATGCAGCTGATTATACCAAGGTAAAACAAGCTATATTGAAGGCCTATGAATTGGTACCTGAAGCTTATAGACAAAAATTTAGAGACTTGAGGAAATCTGCAGATCAGACTTATATGGAATTTGCCAATGGAAAGAGAATATGTTTTGAACGATGGTACATGGCTAAAAAATGTAGATGGGGATTTTGATAAATTGAAAGAATTGATATTAGTGGAGGACTTTAAAAAATGTGTTCCAGCTGAATTAACAACATATTTAAATGAAAAGGCAGTGGAAACTTACAAGAAACTGCTCTGGTTGGCAGATGATTATGCTTTAACCCATAAATCCAAATGGGGACAACCTAAAACCTTTCAAAAGAGTTACAAAGACAATCCAGGTAAACCGGAGATTAAATTGGGAGGTAATCAAAAAGGAAAAGATGAAAAGAAGCCAGGGCTGGAGGAACCTGTTGAGCGTACTTGTTATTACTGTAAGAAAACCTGGCCATGTGATATCTAATTGTGCCCTTTTGAAGAAAAGGAAGGAAGCTGTGCCCAATGCTTGCTTTCAGGCAATTAAAAATCAAAAAGGTTTAGGAGATGCTGTTAAAGATCAGTCCTTGCAAGAGGTAAAAGCGGAAAAGTTGGAGGAGGTGAGAAAGGAATTCCGTTCTTATGTATCAGAGGGTTTTGTTTCACTGAATGATGAGTCACCCCAGGTGCCAGTGAAAATTCTTAGAGATACTGGGGCTAGTCAATCTCTCTTGCTGGACAGTGTTTTAAATTTTGGTGAAGAAAGCGACACTGGTGAAGTAAATCTAGTACGAAGCGTTACAGATGACACCATGTCTGTCCCTTTACACAAGGTGATTTTAAAGTCAAAGTTCATAGAAGGACCAGTCGAGATAGGGATAAGACCTAGGTTGCCAGTGGAAGGAGTTTCTTTGTTATTGGGAAATGACCTTGCAGATGGAGAAATTGTTCCTGTGGTACGGTTAACGACCAAACCAAGGATTGATGAGTCTGAGAATGATCCAGATGTTTACCCATCACGTGCAGTGACTCGAGCTAGAGCTAAAGAATTAGCCAAGACAGACAGTCCGGTGCAGTCTGATGTGGTTCCTTGTGACAGTCCTAAACAGGAAGAAAATTATGATGCCTTATCTGAGACTTTTCTGTCTTCACTGGAGGATCAACATCCTTATAGTGAGCCTGAATTTAAAGATTTGTTTTTGTCGAGGAAGGATTTTATGGTGGAACAGACAAAGGACCCTGAGTTGACAGAATTGAAGGAAAAAGCTCTCTCATGTGAGGAGACTGAGAAAGTGCCAAGTGGATACTATGTCAAAAATGGAGTGTTAATGAGGAAATGGAGACCTCCTCATGTCCCTGTTACTGAGGAATGGGAAGTTATTCATCAGGTTGTTGTTCCAAAAGTTTATAGGGAGGAAATTTTAAACCTGGCCCATAGTATGCCTTTGGGTGGTCATTTTGGTGTGAATAAAACTGTAGGGAAGATCTTGAAACAATTCTATTGGCCTGGTTTGAGAAAAGATGTGGTGATGTTTTGTCGAACCTGTCACACATGTCAGATGGTAGGTAAACCAAATCAAAAACCCCCTGTGGCTCCGTTGAAACCAATTCCTGCTTTTGGTGAGCCCTTTTTGAAGGTGATTGTGGACTGTGTTGGCCCATTACCAAAGTCTAAGACTGGAAATCAGTATTTGTTAACCATCATGTGTGCCACTTCTAGATTTCCAGAGGCAATACCCCTTAGAAATATTAAGGCCAAGACGGTGTCAAAGGCTCTTTTAAAATTTTTCCCTTGTTTGGTTTGCCAAAAGAAATCCAATCTGATCAAGGTAGTAATATTATGTCAATTTTTTTTCAACAAATAGTCTATGAGCTGGGAGCAAAGCAGATTGTATCACCTGCATATCACGCAGAATCTCAAGGAGCTCTGGAGAGATTTCATTCTACTCTCAAAAATATGCTGAAGACTTATTGCTTTTAAAACACAAAGGATTGGGACGAAGGTATTCATTTACTTTTGTTTGCCGTTAGAGAATCAATCCAGGAGTCAATAGGATTTAGTCCGTTTGAGCTTGTATTTGGACATAGGGTGAGAGGACCTTTGGAGTTGTTGAGTGAGCAATGGGTTAATGAGGAAGTGCACTTGAGTCTGTTGGGACTATGTCCAAAAATTTAAAACTCGGTTGGAGAGAGTCTGCCAGCTAGCGAGAGAGAATTTGAAAACCAGCCAGATAAGAATGAAGACATATTTTGATAGACGTGCTCAGCCTAGGACATTTGCAGTGGGGCAAAAGGTGTTGGTATTTTTCCCTAGCCAAAATAATCCCTTGCAATCTCGTCTTTCTGGACCCTATGTTATTGAATCTCGAGTGACTGATTTAACATATATAATCAAAACATCAGATAGACGCAAGAAAACACAACTCTGTCATGTAAACATGCTAAAACATTATGAGAGGGATTCAGTTGTGGCCTTGGTGGATGATGTAAAGGTTGTTTCTAGAATGCCTGATGTTTATGTTGAGGAAGGCCAATTTAGACCAAATATTGTTCCATCGAAACTAAAAAACCAAAATATCCTGGAGAACCTTGAAACGAAGTTGGACCATTTACAAGTTTCACAAAAACAACAGATGAGAGAATTAATTTTAAAATTTAAAAATCTGTTCCCAGATGTTCCAAATAGAACATCGATAATTACCCATGATGTTGATGTTGGGGATGCAAAACCAATCAAACAACACCCATATCGAATGAATGTGGAAAAAAGTAAACTTGTTGATCAGGAAATAAAATACATGTTGGAAAATGATATTATTAGACATTCTACTTCAAATTGGAGTTCGCCCTGTGTTACTGTACCGAAACCGGATGGAACTGTTAGATTTTGCACAGATTACAGGTAAGTGAATGCTGTAACAAAGGTCAGGTGCTTACCCTATTCCTAGGGTGGATGATTGCATAGATAGAGTGGGAAAGGCAAAATTTCTTACAAAGATTGACTTATTAAAAGGGTACTGGTGTGTTCCATTAACAGATAAAGGAAGGGAGATTTCAGCCTTTGTAACCCCTTCTGGATTGTATGGATACAATGTTTTGCCATTTGGAATGAAAAATGCTCCGGCGACATTTCAAAGAATGATTAATTCGGTGATTCATGGGTTAAAACACACAGATGCCTACATTGACGACTTAGTGACTGGGAATGATACATGGGAAGATCACATCTCTGCGTTAGAAAGGTTGTTTGAAAGACTTTCCAAGGCTAACCTTACAGTTAACTTGGCTAAAAGTGAATTTGGCCATGCCACTGTGACGTATCTTGGTTATGTTGTAGGTCAAGGCAAGCAAGCTCCTGTTCAGGCAAAAGTTCAAGCAATATCGGAGTTCTCTATTCCCACAGGTACGAGGACTGTTAGAAGATTGTTGGGAATGGTTCGATATTACCGAAAATATTCTAAAAATTTTGATGATATTGCTCTTCCCTTAAGTAATCTTCTGAAGAAGGGAGTAAAATTTGTTTGGACAGATTCTTGTCAAGAAGCATTTGAGAAGCTGAAAGCCATTTTATGCTACCATCCTGTGCTCAAAACACCTGACTTTGAAAAGCCATTTTCATTAGCAGTAGATGCCAGTGATGAAGCTGCAGGAGCTGTGTTGTTGCAGAAGGGTGACCTTGATGATATTGACCATCCTGTAGCTTACTTTTCAAAGAAATTTAATGAGCATCAAAAGAATTATTCCACCATAGAGAAAGAATTACTGTCGCTTGTTTTAGCCTTGCAACATTTCAGTGTATATGTTTGCACCGCTCAGAAACCATTGACTGTATATACAGATCATAACCCATTGGTGTTTCTGAGCCGAGTCAAAAACAAGAACAGAAGGCTGTTAAACTGGAGTTTAATTTTGCAAGAGTTTGATCTCATGATAACTCACATTAAAGGCAAAGATAATGTGATTGCTGATTGTCTTTCCCGATGTTAAATGGGAAACATGTATCTGTACTAATCTGATAGTCTGTAGTTGTGTAGAATGATAATTATTAACATTACTAACTGTAATGCGCGGTTAAATTTTTCTTGGGAAAAATTTTTTTTAGGTGGGAGGTGTTACGGACTCAGTGAAAGTCCCTTTAAGATGGAGAGTTGTGTGTGGTGTGTGTGTGTGTGTGTGTGTGTGGGGCGTGCTTACGTTCAATAGAAGATAAAGGACATAATGACGTTGTTGAAGAAGTTAGAAGAAGAAAGAAGGAGAGAGAAAGAGAGAGAGAAGGGAGAGAGACACCAGCCTGCTTGTTTTCTCTATCGATGGATGAGAAACAATAACTGTGTTTGCTACTGAAATCCATGTATGGAAGTTGGAAGTAATCCGGTGGAGTTCACTTTGTTGCTGACCTGTAGAAGGAAACAGGTATTTGTGTGTGGACAACCACGATTCGGATGCTTTCGGGGTGAGGAAGTCACTACCGAGTAAATGCTGGAGTGTCGTTTGGGTTCCATCCTGGAACATTTGGATTTCGTATTTACTCTCCCTATGTTTCTCTACGTCTACGTCTTATCTTCAGACAACGGTGGTTGTTGAAGAAGCCCTTGCTCACGTTTCACCTTATGGCTTGCGGAACTGAACTTTAAGAACCATTAAAAACTCCGGAACTGGGAGTTTTGGACTTTGTCACACACACACACGACAAGTTTAGTTTTGGGGTTAACGTTCGAGGTTTAACATTTTGAATTCTAACATACTAACATTTTTACTTTTATTTTACGTATTATCATAAGTAGTGATTAATAAAATAGTTTTTAACACTAAATCATGCTCAGTGTGTTTCTTTTGTTGCTGGTTCGTGACAAAATAAAAATGGGAACGAAAGAAGCAATGCTGGAAGTGTGAGATACACAACTAGGTGGGGCTTGTGGAGGGTGAGGAGGGTGGAAGGGGATATGAGCAAGCTGAATGGACAGGCAAGAACATGGCAGACGCAATATAATGTGGAACAATGTGACGTTATTGTCTTTGGTGCACAAAACAGAGAAGAGTTTTGTTCTAATGGTGAGAGATTGGGTGATGCTGATGTTCAAGAGGACCCAGTTGTCCTGGTACACACGTCACTGAAAGCCAAATGCAAATGCAGCAAGTGATTAGGAAGGCAAATGGTATGCTGGTGTTTACTATGAGAAGATTTAAGTGCAGGAGTATAAATGTCATTGTTGCAAATAAATAGGGCCTTAGTGAAAACACACCTAACGTACTGAAATACGGTTTTGGACTCCTTATCTGAAAAAAGAACATACTTACCATAGAGACTGTATAACAAACGATTCTTAGACCTGGTTCCAGGATGGGCGTTTGTGGACACGGTGGGCTGAAGGACCTGTTTCTGTTGTTGTATCTCTCTATGACTCTATGGGCTCCTATGTCAGAAGGAAACATTAAAAGAATGAAAACCAGGAGAGGTTACATGGTTAATGGGATTATGGTGCAGTGCAACAGGGGTTAATAATGAGAAAAGGAACAAGAGGTGTTACTGGCAACAGCAGAATGATTATCTGAAGTAGCACTCACAGGACATGTCCAATGAAATGATGTTGTGGGAAACTGAGCGCCTCGCCTTTAAACCGAGTTGCAACCTCTCTCCTTTTGCTTCCGGAGGATATAAAATGTTTGCAATGACAGGCAACGCGAGCACGTGTTGATTGAGGAGGGTTACACAACCGGGAGATGAACAGTGCACTGGGGTGGCGGAGCGGAGGCAGCCGGGGTGGAAGATGTCCCTGTACAGGAACACCGTCTGGTTTATGAAGGGTCTGCGGGAGTACACCAGGTGAGTGTTGAGAGTAGTAAACCTCCCCCTCGCTCCCTAGCTCTCAGCGCCTTTGGTTAACTCCAATCTCCGGTTAACTTTGCACAGTCTTTGCCTCCAGTTTACTTCCAAAGTGATTTAGGTTTTTGTCTTGTTGCAGAGGGACACGCACTTAAAAACTGCTCGTTCATTTGGGACGTTACTGCTTATTTCAATCTGCCTTTACTTTGTAATGTTCGCACCAGCGGTGTTGCATAAACCCGGGCACTGGGTTACATAAACGAGGGTGGGTTGCCCAATGCTTCGATGGAGAGAAACTCGGCCAGGATTTAAGCTGCGGGTGTGGGGGCGATCCTGTAATAGCGCACCTTCTGCCTGGTTAAAACGTCCAGTGCAGAAGAGGGAATGATCCACAGTTTACCAACTAAAGCAGTGCTCTGCCTCTGCCTGGTCCAGCGGGCACCCATTACACTGGAGAGCACTATTTCTGGGTCATGTGCGTGGCTCCTACTGCACGACTTCAGAGCTTAAGGAATGCTGGGGATTGTAGTTTCTATTTACTTCCTGGTTCTCAGACTCCCAGAATGGTTTCCAGCACAGAAAGAGCCATTGGTTCTATTGAGTCAGCGCCTTCTTTCCCCATTATCAGATCCTTACCCAGCTCCCAATCTTCCAGCTGAATCAGCCTCCATCATTTCCCCGGGCAGTACAATCTCGACAGCAGTCTGCTCCCTGTGTGGGAAGATTTTTCTTTGTGTCAGTGTTGGTACTTCTGACAATCACCTTCATTTTCTGTGTTTTGTTATTGACCCTTCTACCAATAGGAACACTTACCCTCTGCCTATACTTTGCAAATACCCTTCTAGATTCACAGAGGAGTACAGCACGGAAACAGGCTCTTCAGCCCAACTTGTCCATGTTGACCATGATGCCCATCTAAGCTAGTCCCATTTGCCTGCGTTTAGCCCACGTCCCTCTAAATCTTTATTGCAGCCGCTCACAAACTTCCTCTGTTCTAAGGAGAATGCCACCAGCTTCTGCGATTTCTCCATAAAAAATTGAAGTGCCTTGTTCCTGGAATCAATCTAATATATCTCTTCTGCACTCACTCTCTCCAAATCCTTTGCATCTGTCCCAAAGTGTGCTAACCCAGAACTGTTCACAATATTCTGGCTGTGGTGAACCAGTATTTTATAAAGGTTTATCAAGACTTCCTTGGTCTTTTACACTATGAAGCTCAGAATTTCATATGCTTTTTAAATCACTTTTCAACCTGCCCTACCACTTCCAATGAACTAGGCACGTTTTACACCCCCCCCCCCCCCCGATCCCGCTGTCTTGTACCCCTTTTAGAACTGTTGCCTCTGGTTTACATTACCTCTTCCCATTCCTCCCTCCGAAACTTCCCGCTGCCTCGGTAAAGCAGCCAACGTAATCAAAGATCCTTCCCACCCTGGTCATTCTCTCTTCTTCCCTCTCCCGTCAGGCAGAAGATTACAAAAGCTTGAGAGCACGTATCACCAGGCTCAAAGACAGCTTCTATCCTACTGTTTATCAAACTGTTGAACGGACCTCTCGCATGTCAAAGGTGGACTGTTGATCTCCCAACCTACCTCATTATGGCCCTTGCTCTTAAATTGTCTCCCGCACTGCACTTTCTCTATAGCTGCTACGATATATTCTGCAATTAGGTTTCCTTTTTACTACCTCGATGTACTTGTGTATGGAATGATCTGTCTGTTTGGCATGCAGACAAAAGCCTTTCACTGTATTTGGATACATATGACAATAATAAACCAGTACCACGCTGGTCCACAAGTTTAAAGAAAAATTAACAGCAGCACAAGATATGACACAGTCTGTAGTCAGAGTCATCATCGATGCTTTCATTCTTGTCTCCATCTACAGGTTGGGAAGGAAAGTACAAGACCTTTGTAGGCCTCTGGAGACTTGCTGTTTCACAATTTCTTATGGCATGATAGTAGGTTGTCCTGCAGAAGTGGGAAGGTTCCTCACACACTCTGGTTTGTCAGTCTTGTTTAGCATTGACCAAATTATTAATCACACTGATTTCATTGTCCTGTTTCCTGACTCCAGGCTATTGCTTCTGGATGCATTGAGAAAGTTTAATCAAACAGGCACAAACTAGCACATTCTGTACCTCAGCAGAAAATAAACAACGGTCGGCCAGATTGCACTTTGATACATTAAACCCTAAATCATCCTGGAAGTGAACCGCTTAAAACCATTTCATTACCTCTTGCTAAGGTACAAAATCTACAAATATTTCTGCCAAAGGGAATCAAAAACCATAATCATGAGATTAATCCTAATCCTGCATGAAACGATTAGTTTGAGCATGTGAACATACAATTAGGAACATAGAGACATACAGCAGATAAACAGGCCCTTTGGCCCACCCCATCTTCCACTGTCCTTTGAGGAAGAGAGTTCCAAAGACCCACAATCCCATGAGAAGAAATCCACCTCTTGTCTTAAATGCCCGATCCCTTATTTTTAAACAAATTGTCCACCCATTATAAATTTTCCCACAAGGGGAAACATCCTCTCCACATCCACTCTGTCAATCCTCCTCAAGATCTTATCTGTTTTAATCAAATCTCCTTTCCTCAATCCCCACTATACAGGTTTAGCCTGTGTAATCTCTCTTCATAAGACAACTTGCCCATTCTAGGCATTAGTTTAGTAAACTTTCTCGAATACTAGCCTGCACTAACAGCTTTCCTTAAATAAGGGGACCAGTACTGTATTCCAGATGTGGTCTCATCATTGCCTTGTATAACTGAAGCATAACCTTCCCGATTCTAAATTCAATTTTCCCCTGGAAAGAAGCAATAGCATTGTTTTAGCTTCTCTAATTACTTTCAGTCACTGCACACTAGCCTTTTGCAAATCCCGCCCAGTCCCCTGCAATCTCTCACCATTTAGATAATACGCTTTTTATTTTTCCTGCTTGTGCACAATTTCTGACATTGTACTGCATTTGCAATATCCTTTCCCTTTCACCTAAAATGTCTGTATTCCCTTCCTAGCCTCCTCATATCCTCTTCACAACTTCCTTTCCTACCTGTCTTTGTGTCATCAGGAATTTTAACCACCACACCTCTGGTGCCCTCATTTGTTGTTTCTGTAAATTGTTAAAAAGTTGAGGCCCCAGCACCGATCCCTGTGACTTGCCACACGTAATATCCAGCTGACCAAGAAAGATCCATTCATGCCATCTCTGCATTTCTTGTTAGCTGTGTGTGGTTGGGGCCTGTCTCACTCCTGGTGTTGCTTTGCGCTCTGCAGGAGCGGATACGAGGCTGCGGCACAGCACTTTGGTGCGAAAGATCTGGATGTTGATGTGACAGGAAGGTGCTTCCTGATCACTGGAGCCAACAGTGGGATTGGTAAGGCTGCTGCCCTGGAAATTGCAATGCGAGGTAGGTATTTCCATAATCCTTCCAACATGGAGTTACCCAGGTAGTTTGTCTGCACTGTGTGATTGTAATGTTGAAGATAGTTCATCCAGGAGGAAGCATGCTAGTTAGTTATACACATTTGGGAGTTTCCAGCAGAGTCCTGGATATTTGAACTGTCCATTACAATTGCACCTTTTGGGGCCTCAGAGTCCCACTTTGTACTTGCTGCTGATGAGTGAAAGAAGGGTCCTGAAAAATGCATCCAAATATTCAGCTGCTCTCCCCCACCAACCCCCCCACCCCACCCCCCAACCACCCCATTCTCTTCCCAGCTCCTGAAACTCTATCCTTCTGTGCCCAGGAACTCTCACTGTCCCTTGACCACATCTTCCTTTTGCTGGGCTAAGTCACGGTGTTAATGGCTCTCACCTCTACTCTGCTCCTTTATCCTGGAAACCATTGGCCACCAATTTTTTACAGATGCACCACAAAGCATCCTAACTGCATCATAGCTTGGTATGGCAACTCCTCTGTCCAAGACTGCAAGAAAGTGCAGAGAGTTGTGAACACAGCCTAATCCGTCACGCAAACCAACCTCTCCCGTGACTGTCTTCACTTCCCACTACCTTGGGAAAGTAGCCAACGTAATCAAGGAGCCCTCCCACCCCAGTCATTCTCTCTTCTCCCCTCTCCTGTCAGACAGAAAATACAAAAGCCTGAGAGGACGAACCACCAGACTCAAGGACAGCTTCTACCCCACAGTTGTAAGATTCTTGAATGGACCTCTTGTACGTTAAAATGTGAACTCTTGATCTCCCAATCTACCTCATCATGGAGTTGTTGGGTGTGTGTGAGAGAGAATGTTTCACCAAAATAAGGAAGGGGGGAATGGGACTGTTCTCCTGGGAGCTGTCATAAACTCTCTGTATTTCTATTAATTTGAGATTAAATACATGAAGCCAGCTGAGGGAATTGGTTTATTATTGTGTACCAAGATACAGGAAAAACCTTTGTTTGCATGCCATCCAGCAGAGCATGCCATGCACAAGTACATTGAGGTAGTAAAGAGAACAGAATGCTGAATATAATGTAGCAGCTGCAGAGAAAGTGCAGTGCTGGTAGACAAATAAAATGCAGGGGCCACCATGAGGTAGATTTGGAGATCAAGTGTTCATCTTTAGGAGGAAGGGTGGGTAGAAATAGAAACACCAGCACTCCAACTGGCCTGTACGAGGAGCCATGTTAAACCAGAGAGGTGGCCTCTGAACTAAGAGCCAGATCCCATGCATTGAAATTCTTCAACATTCTGTGTAAGCTTGCTGATGTAAAAACCATCATCAGTTGCTTTCAAGGAACTCCCTGACTTTGCTCACCTATAGTGATCAGTGCTCTCTAACCTAACTTGCTACTGATCATTTGACCTCT
This sequence comes from Pristis pectinata, assembly GCF_009764475.1. NCBI lineage: Eukaryota > Metazoa > Chordata > Chondrichthyes > Rhinopristiformes > Pristidae > Pristis > Pristis pectinata. The sequence goes on along the minus strand of NC_067408.1, from coordinate 67,071,161 downwards.
GACTCCTGTTCTCCTAAACACCCTGCCAGCAACCCAGCATTTGACCTCTGTTCACCTCCATTTCCCCTTCTGCTCACCTTGCCTCAGAATAAAGGGACGTCCCTTCAAAACTGAGATGAGAGGAATTTCTTCCACCAGAGGGTGGTGAATCTGTGGAATTTCTTGCCACAGAGGGCTGTGGAGGCTAAGTCATTAGGTGTATTTAAGGCAGAAATTGATAGGTTCTTGATTGGTTAGGGAGTTGGGGGTTAAGGGTTACAGGGAGAAGGCAGGAAAATGGGGTTTGGAAAAAAATCAGCCATGATAGAATGCCGGAGCAGACCCGATGGGCTGAATGGCTGAATTCTGCTCCTATATCTTATGGTCTGTAGTCTTATGGTCTTAATTCCTTCTTTTGTTTGGATATAAAGTGCTTCAAGAAACCATCCAAGGGGCAAGAATATAACTTTGTGCTTCTGGTTCAAACACAATTCTATTTGAATAGCATTAACTATTTATAATTTGTAAAATATTAATTCCTCTACACTATATAACCCCTGCAAACAAAAAGTGTGCAAAATGTAGCTTAAAAGAGATGTCAGTTAATATCGTAAGCTTCCAACCAAAATTATCACACTGAATCTCAGTCGACGGAATGAGTTAAATGTTGGTGAATAAATCTGAAGCTGTGCAGGTGGGTTTATTGAATCTGTAATTTAATGATTGTGTACAGTAATCTTATTTTTATAGCTTTAGGGAAATATTTGTTTCCTTCAGATTCAAGTGCTTTTGAACATTGAATATACAGGGTGCAATTAAAAGTTGTAAAATTCTGACCTTCCATTGGATTCATTGATTTCACCGTCTCGCAACTCAGACCTTTGAAATTGATGATATCATGTAATGGACTCTGACAAACAGGTCTATGGTAAACATGAGATTGGTAATAATTGTGACATCTGCAAGAAAGGGGAGGTGTTTTTCCCCAACAGCGATCCTGGGTGGAAGGTTGTTACTGGAAATTCAGTGCCTTTCTCTCTCTGGCCCTCTGGTCACTGATTACTGTGCGTAGTAAAACCCTTGACTTCCCTCAGGGGGAACTGTTCATCTCGTCTGTCGAAACAAAGAGCGAGCTGAAGAAGCCAAGGCTGAGATTGTGAAGGCGAGCAATAACAAGGTAAAGAAGTTCTTTGTTAATAATTTTGTGAGACGTTGAGACTTTAGTGACAGTAAACTTACATTCACCTTTTAACAAAGTAATCCCTGGGGATGAGAACTCTGAATTATCCATCCCTGCTACCTTAAATCACTTGGGCATCAACTGATCCCTTGAATCCACTCATCTCCAGCGCACGTTGTGGAGCGACCACTTTCGAGTCAAATCATGTGCTTGAAAATGAGGTTTTCAGTTGAGGCCCGAGTGTTTGAGAAGGACAATGTGATACTTGGATCTTGCCTCCAGCATTGTTTTGCGAGAGGGGAGCTGAGCCGCTTTCCAAGTCAACTTGCATCTGATGGAGAGGTGTTGGGGTTTCACTGGAGGGGTATTGAGCTGGATCAGCAGTGAACATCCTGTCTCAGCACAAAGACCAATCATTTGTAGGGAACAATACGGCTATCAGGGCAGCCAGGTTTCTACCCAAACTCTGACGAGTGACCCTTCACTTTATTTTATAGGAAGTTTTTGTCCACATCTTGGACATGTCAAGGCCAATGATGATCTGGACGTTTGCAGATGAATTCCAACAAACCCACGGCAAACTGAATGTTTTGGTAAGTTCTTTTTGTAATATTTTCATCAGAATGCTTTCATTGCACCTTTCAAGTTGATAGAAATCCTTGCATTCCAGGTAGGAAAAAGTGACCGGGCAGGTGAATGGAGCTGAATTAATGGCAAAGGAAGTGGAGCCTTTAAAAGGGGTGCTGAAATGTCCTAACGCAGATGGCCAGGTCGCTCACAATGTTAATATAGAACAGAACAGCACAGTAACAGGCCCTTGGGCCCACAATGTCTGTGCCCAATAACAGCTGCTCCCAATCTACTCTCCCTAGCTCCTGCCTAATAATGTAATTTGCTTTTCCCCGGGTTAGCACTCCAAGTAGGCAAGCAGCAGGCCCAGAAACGGCCAATGATTTGCTGAGCACCTGCCTTTTACCTCTACACAGGAGGTACAAATGACGGTCAGGAATTACCAGCAGCACTGCACAGAGTTTGTGCACATGTCAATGAGGTTCTGACCCCAATGTTATGATACCTGTGTGGAAAATACTTCAGCTGCACTTAAGTGTCTGTAATTGAAGTGGTGATCTGCCCTGTTGCAGTGGGTGGGAAGGAAGAGGACACTTGTAGGTTGCAAGAGGGTGAAACTATGACAGGCAGTGGTCAGCAGGGGTGTCTACAGAGCACAAGCCTGCCATTTGGCCCAGCCATTTCATGCCAGTATTATGCTGCACTCGAACCTTCTCCCACTTTTCCTCACCCAGATCTACCACCCGACCTCTCGGTTCCCTTCTCGTGCTTGTCCAAGCTCCCCTTAAATGGTTCTAACCTGTTGGTCCCAACCACACACCCTGTGGTAGCAAGGTCCACCTTCTCACTGCTCTTTGGGTAGAGAGCTTGGAAGTTAGAGAAAATTTACAACACAGGAGGCCATTCAGCCCAAAATGTCTGTGCTGGTCAACAAAGAGCTTATCAGCATGCTGTTTACTTGAAGCTCTTTTTCTAGATCAACAATGCAGGGTGCATGATCAATCAACGCCAGATGACTGCAGATCAGTTGGAAAGTAATTTTGCCACAAATACCTTGGGTAAGCTATAATTATCTGGTTTTAAAGCTTCGGTGCACTTTAACCTCTACTCTTTTGAACACCCTGGCACAGACTGTCCCTGGGTTCCATTTTTACAGGCATCCATAATCAATTTTGTCCGTAACCATAAATGTACAACAATCACTCAATATGGTAACCACACCTCCACAGTATTGTAATGAATGGCATCAAAACAGACGAGACTGATAGAGAATAATTACAGAAAGTGGGGAGGGAGAGAGAGAGAGGGAGGAAACTAGTTCTGCCATTTGTAGGAATGAACATGTACACGTATGTCAGACTTTTGAATTTAATAATATTATAGGAGATCGTTTGTATGTAGGGGTGTCCGTATGTCAGCCATTTGTAACCCAGGGTCAGCCTGTACAGAGATCTCCAGAGACCCCTTTGGAAGAAGAGCCCCAGGTGAGTGGTCACAGTTGCTTCAGTTAATGCTCGTCGCCGGTTTTAAATTTAAGAACATTAGGATGCACGAGTTAGTCAGTTATCTGGCACCTCGAGCCTTGTCTGCCATTGAGTAGTCTGGTCCTGTGCCTCATCCACTTGTCCACTCGGTCCCCATCTTTTCTGATTCCCTTAGTGCCCAAAAAATGATCAGCGTGCGCTCAATGACTGGGCATCCTCCGCCCTTTCAGGCAGAGAATCCCAAAGATTTACAACCCGCCACATGAAGGAATTACCCCTCACCCCAGTCTAACTGGCTTTTCCCCTTGTCCCGAACTACTTGCCCAAAAGGAAACAGTTTCTCAGCTTCTGTCCCAATAATCTGGTTTGTCTCAATGAGCTTGCTTTCTGAACTGCGCCGAGTGCAGGTTGGTTCACAGAATAGCCCCCTTATCATTGAATCTACCTCGCACCGACTCCAAGACTAGTCCAGTGAAACTCCTGAAATCTGACATGCTGGGGACTTTAGCGGTGCTGAACCAGCAGATTTTATGGACTATTAGATGTTAGTTCTATTAATACAACAATGCACTTATTTAAAAAAAATATCATAATGAATTTCCCACTGGACCAGGTTAAAGAGAACATGGGAACCAGAGTCCCAGTCAGAGGGAAGGGAATCCATATAATCATACAGCACAAAACAGGCCATTTGGATCAACATGACTAAACCAACCATGGGGCACGCATCTGTGTTAATCCCATCTCTCAGCACTTGGCCCAGAGCCTTCTATGCCTAAGCCATTCAAGTCTTCTTCTAAGTGCTGTCAGTGACTCTGCTTCCACCACCATCTCTGGCTGTGCATTCCAGGTGCTCGCCACTCTCTGGATGAAGAAAGCCCCCTTCGTATCCCCCCTGAATATCTTATCCTTTACACTGAACCTATGTTCTCTAGTTTTATCTACCTCTGATATGGGAAAATGTTTCCTGCAGTCTGCCCTATCTATAGCCCTCTATTACCTCAATCGTGTCCCTCCTTGGCCTCCTCTGCTCCAGGAAGAACAGATTTGGCTCCTCCAGTCTCTCCTCGTAACTGAACTGCTCCATCTCAGGCAACATCCTGGTGAATATCCACTGCACTCTCTCCGGTGCTATCACATCCTCCTTAGAGCACAGTGACCAGAACTGTATGCAGTACTCCAGCTGAGGTCTGACCTAGGTTTTATAAAGATGCTCCAAAGGCATTTGAAATACTTGAATTGTTTCCATGCTTTAATAATGTCAACAAAAAGTGCTGCAAGAAGCTTAACTACTGTACAGGAAGCAGGCACTGCTTGCAAAGTGTTCAACGTACGGTTGTAAGGCAGCTAAAATGACAACCTGACCTTCAGATGTTGCATTTTTGAGTAGGAACCCAGATTGAAAGCATTGTATTAAATGATAACCCATATTCAAATGACCCTTTCTGGGGTAATGATCTTTGAATGGTTATCTCTTTTCCTCAGGTGTGTACATTCTCACCACAGCTTTGGTACCTCTCCTGCAAAAATCTGAAGATGCCAGAGTGGTGAGCTCATTTACATTTACTGTAGCCTGTTCTACATTTTAAACAGCAGCTTCGTCTGCGTTCTTTTAACTTGTACCACTTCCCGCCTCTTCTCTCCCAAATATAAACCTGTTTGCTACCCCTTTGTTGATCTATTCTGATCAAATACTTCACCTGTTTGCTAGATCACGGTATCATCAGGAGGAATGCTGGTTCAGAAACTAAACGTGGAAGATTTGCAGTTTGAGGAAGGACAATTTGATGGGACCATGGCTTATGCACAGAACAAGGTTTGTCGTTTGAAGCTGAACTACCTGTGTTTGCAAAGAGTTGCCAATTCTGGAGGCTTTCCCAGATGACCTACCACCTAAAATTGCTCCAACACCACAGTCTCGCCATCAGTCTCCCAGTATAATGGTACCCTGCTTTCCTCTGGTAATAATTAAGCAAAAAGACTCTTCATCTTAAGTGATGAGTCTTGACTGTCAATAAAACATTTTGTATCAAATATTTTTATAACTGCTAAATGAAACTATTAGAGGCCAAATTTTAAAAAAAACAGTCAAGTTCCTATTATTTATTTGGAATTGTGCATGGCTTCATGTGGAGATTGATATTCATCTTCTGAAGACTATAGGATAATGCTGGAGGGTTAGCAGCCAAATCATACCCTGCAGCATTTAGTGGGAACTAGTTGTGTCTAAGCTTTAGTTGGTATGTTGACTCATTTATCAATTTGAGTGGAGATTGATTAACGTTCACTCTGACACAGTTCTGTTAGCTGGACTGTGGTGACTGGAGGTTGGACTGCTACAGGAAGGGTGCTTGGTTCGACAAGGTAGATGAGGCCAGAACCAAAAGGGCAAAGAATTTGGAATGTCAGGGCAGGTTTTATTTTCTACAGCTTCCCTGATCCCTACTTATTTTATGCTTTGTAATTTGCATGGTATTCTGGATTTGGAAGCCAGTGGGAAGATGCACAAAAGAAACAGAGTCTGTGTAACTGATGTAATACAAGTAATGAGTCACAAAGAAGATTACTGTATTGCAGGCATATTAAGTATAAAACTCTAGGTAATTAGCTACATTTCCATGAAACTGCATGTCAGATGAGCACAAATTTGGGAAATGTTCTGCATTATTGGGCAAGACAGGTTTATAGTCACTGTGGCTGGCCTAGTCAGACTAATCCTGGGTCCCAATGCAAAGTCCAATCTAGCTGGATCAACTGATCCCACAAGTTTATTATTATTATTATCATTGAATAAACAAATTATTGAAACTTCTGTCCAATTCTGTATTTCAAGTCAAACTTTAATGTTCATCAAATGAAACGTTAAGTCTGCCCCTCACAGCTACTGCCTGACCTGATGAGTATTTCTAGCATGTTCTGTTTCTATTTGCAAATAACGGCTTGTCAATTGTGGGCCCAGCATTAACGTTTGTCCTCTGTGTTTAACCTGTTCCTCCAACCCAGCGTCAGCAAGTAATTATGACGGAACAATGGACCAAAATGCACAAGAACATCCACTTCTCCTCCATGCACCCTGGCTGGGCTGATACCCCAGGTACTGTCAAATTAAACAAGGAGCAAACTAACCTGTTTTCAATGCATGACTGACCTGATGTGTGATAGAATACAGCCTGGCTTTAAATCTCATCTGATTTGATTCTAAAACATCTTCTTCATTTCTCTGGCAAGCTGTGAGAACTTCCATGGCCGATTTCCATGCAAGGATGAAGAACAGGTTGAGGACAGCAGCTCAGGGGGCAGATACATTGGTGTGGCTTGCCATCTCCAGCACAGCATCCCAGCAACCCAGTGGCCTTTTCTTCCAGGTAAGAGATTGGTTTGGCCCACTCGGGCCACTTCAGGACACATCTTGCACCGGTTATCCCGCATCCAAGAAGCAAATCATTCAGATGAAGTAAACCTTCCACCATTCTGTTGTTGTGTGACAGTGGCAATGGGGACTGAATGACAAAACAGAACTAAACAGCTTTCTGTTGGCCTACAATAGACCCAGACATGAGGTGAGGAAATCCACCTCCCCTACCCAATAATCAAGGTTTGGGAAACCTGGGTCTAAATTCGCCGCCACCTCCCAAGCTTGCTACACTCACCATGTGTTACTTTGCTCATTCACAATATACCCCATGTTTTGTGTTTGAAAAACAAATCTCTCAATTGGACTTGACTGAATCAACATGAAACTATTCCACTATTTCCCAAGGGAGCTGGTTCGTCGATTTATGAAAGGCAAATCATGTTCGACAAACCCTGAGTTTTTTTGTGAATGTAACAAGTAGGATCAATAAGGGAGAACCAGTGGATGTAGTGTGGATTTTTACAAAGCCTTATGAAGTATGAGGTTAGTGTGCAGGATTAAAGCACATGGGATTGGGGGTAATGTGTTGACATGGATTTAAAATTGGTTGATGGGAGGAAACGAGGAGTAGGAATAAACAAGTCTTTCTCTGGATGGCAGGCAGTGACTGGTGACATACCTCAGATAGGTGTTTGGGCCCCATTATTCACAATAGATCAATGATTTGGACGGAAAGAACTTAAAGTAATATTTTGAAGTTTGCTGGAGATGAGACTGGTTGGGAGCGAGAGTTGTAAGGATGATGCAAAGAGTCTTCAAGGTGATTTAGAAAAGTTGAGTGAATGGGCAACTACATGGCAAGAAAATGTGGATAACTGAAGTTCTCCATTTAGGAAAAACAGGCCGAGTATTGATTCAAATGGAGATAGAATGAGAAATGTTAATGTACAAAGGAAGCAAACATTTAGATGCAGCAGTTAACAAGGCAAATGTGGGGCTTCATTACAAGAGGTTTTGAGTACAAGAGAAAGAATGTCTTTCTCTAACTATAGAGAACCTCAGTGGGACCACATCTGGAGTATTGTGCACACTTGACTTCCTTACCTGAGAAAGGATATATGTACTATGGAGGGAGTACAACAAAAGTCCACCAGACCGATTCCAAGGGTAGTGGAGAACCATCCTATGATGAATGATTGGGTTGACTTGGCCTGTGTTCATGAGTTTAGAGCAATGAGAGGAGACCTCACTGAAGCATGCAAAATTCTAGGGCTCAAAAAGCTACAGGGTGTAGAACAGGGGTCACACTCTCAAGATATGGGGTAAGATGTTTAAAACTGAATGGAGAATTTCTTCACTCAAAGGGTGCTGAGCCAGTGGATTCCTCTAGCACAAGGTGGTGGAGGTGAAGTTGCTGAATATGCATAAGTAGCACATAGACCTTTTATTCACAAAAGGCATCAATGGGTATGGGGAATATGATATAGAGGATCAGATATGACTGTACTGAGTGGTGGAGCTTGGAAAGGCAAAATAGCCTCCCTCCTACTTTTCTGCACCATTATAATCTCATAAAACAAGATTTTTTCGATAGCCTTGAAGCATTAGAACAACTGTTGAGTGGTTATTTATGGCAGATTCACACACTTAATCTGTTAGTTTGCCTGATTAGAACTAGGTTGTTGACCCAATCCCTGGTACATTCACATAGAATTAAATTCTGGAACACACCCAGTGAAAAAGGTAGAACAAAGTATACTTGGAGAGGACTAATTTGCAGTGTTATGGGAGAAAGCTGAAGGAAACTAATCTCAGTTTCAAAGAACAAAGATGAGGATGATGGGGAGAACTGTCTCCATAGTGTCGCACAATTTGAACAAGGCTGGAGAAGACCCACCCCCTCATGGCTTTGTACTGCAACCTGGTTTAATAAAGTATGTAAATTTATTGTTGCAATTAAATATTGGGTACATCTGTTGTCTGTTTCAGGAGTGTTCTTAACTATCATCTTTAGTTGAAACACTTTAAATGATAAACTTCATTAAGCATTACATCATTTCCCTTGCTTTGCTTTACAAATATAATTCTCTAAAAATGCTATGCTTAATTTTTCTTCCTGATAATTTAGATCGGAAATCAGTGCCTACTCATCTATTTTTGGCCCAAACAAGAGCAACAGCTGCAGAGGAGGAGAAACTGATGAAAACTCTGGAGGAATTAGCAGAAAACTTTAAAACCTGGTACGCACAATAACGCCAATCCGAATTGAATCTTTACACATGTTCAGATCATCACAGTAATCAGAGTCCTGATCCTGTTCATTCACATCTGAGAATCCCAACAAACTGAATGACAACTCATCTAACATCCTGCAGTGCTTGATTATTTTGGCATCTCATTCATTTAACTACTCCATCCACACTCAGTAAAGTGGAGCGTGGATTTGAGCCTTCATCCTTGGCCACTTATTGGACTTCAAGTAGAATGTTGATATGCAGTTTCAGCCTTTAGCTCTTCACCTCTATTTTGTGTTGTTTTCTGGAGAGACAAGGAGAGACTGGAGATGCTGGGAATTTGGAGCAACAAACACAAAATGCTGGAGGAACAGGAGGTCAGGAAGCACCTATCGAAGAAAATGAACAGTTGACATTTCGGGCTGAGACCCTTCATCAGGACTGATGAAGGGTCTCAGCCTGAAATGGTCAACTGTTCATTTCCTTCACCCCATGCACAAAAATCACTTCCCCTTTGAAATTATATTCTCACCTGGTTTTTTATTGTCAGAGCTGCTTTCTGTATTTACCTTCTTACTCCCTTTTATTCTTCACAGGATATTAAAAGCTTCAATCACTATTTTTCACAATTGGAACATCAATCCTACAAGCTTCTGGTTCCAATAAAGGGTTGATAGCTGGCATATCAGTCTCTTGTCTCTAAATACACACAGCTCCAGTGCATACTTCTAAATTCTTCAAGTTCTAATTTAGATTTTCAACCTTTTTAAAAGATGTCTTTTACCATGAGGTTTTTTAGAACATTGAATAGTTTAATTGCTTCCCAGATTGGTCTAATTGCTTGTTTTGTAAAATTAATAAAATATCAGCAATTTCAACATGACAAAACTTATTTTTAAAAACATATTTTAAGAATTTTATCTCCTCCAAGTAACGAAGTGAACTTTTAGCAGATGCCACCCTTCCACAGGCATTTGTCAGTATGAATTTATAAATAACTCTTGACAACCATTGAGGTGTAAAACAGTTTAACATGGATTACTTTTCCAAAATGCTAGGTAAAATATAATGAACATTGAGAATTCCTACACCGCAGGTGTTCTGTGGATCAAGGGATTGCATCAGCCTGTTGCACACAGCACTGGCCATGTGTTTACGCTGTTGTTATTTGGATTTCAATTGAACAATTCAATTTGTTGGAAGCCAGCAAAAGGTGACAAAGTAGGTGATGGGTCAGCGGGGACTATAGCGATTTGGGTGTTGGAGTGTGAGGATGATGTTAAGGTAGCAAGGACAGTATTGAAATATCTGGCTTGACCGTAGCCTTGTTAGGGTTACAGCAATGCAATGGCTGTTGTAATTTCACTTATTAATAGGCTGGGAGCATTGCAATCAAGATCAGCATCTACTGTCATTGCTACATACCCTTGTACTGAATAACTACAAGGGCATTTCAGTGGGCAATTTAAAATCAACTATATTTCTATGCACCTGGAGTCACATATGGGCACAATAGGCTGAGGTCAAAGGATTTCCTAAATTAAAGCAGGTGAACTTTTGACTATCTGGAAGATTAATGGTCACCGTTATTGGCACCAGCAAATGTTGTGAAATTTGACTCCAGTCTGCAGCCCATGATATGGTGGATGTTAAGAATTTTTTTCCACTTGACATATGAATGAAAGGACATCGAAACAAGGGGGCAGTCATTCAAAACAGAGGTGTACAGGGATTTCTTCTCATAGACTCCTATCTCTTTAAAAACAGCCCTATTGACCAAGCCTCTGCAACCCCCTAGGGCAGCTATAATTTTCAGGGAATTTGGGGCTATGTGGAGATTGCATGGCAGGGTTGAGGACTTGGGACAGATCAGCCATGATCCCACTGAATGTCAGGACAGACTTGAGATTTACTCTTGCTTCTATTTTCTTATATCCTTTAATTAAAGTGTGATTAAGATTGGAGATAAGATCAAGGAGTAGTTTCTGCCAGGAACTGGAACTCATTGTGCTATCCTGTGCTGATCCAGCAGACCTTGCAGCTCATTTGATTTAATGTTTCCCAAGCAGCTGAAGGACTGGGGATGGGATTGGGGAAAACCAATCCCATCCAAACCCAAAGCTTCAAGACCTGGACCTATCTCCCTCTGCAACTGGATACTACTTCCTCATCAGCTGACTTCAGTGAGGATTGGTAAGAACATCATCTCCTTGCTGACATCAACACAAGTGCACCTCAAGGCTGCATGCTTAGGCCCCTGTTCCACTCTATACACATGACTATGTGGCTAAGCATAGCTCCAATGCCATCTTCAAATTCACTGACAACACTACTTTTGTTGGACAAATCACAGGTGGCAATGAGTCAGCTTGCTGGAGCGAGATAGGACACCTGGTTGAGTGGTTCCACAATAACTTCTCACTCAACATGAGCAAACCTAGAGAGCTAATTGTTGACTTCAGGAAAGGGAAGGAGGGTGAACATGCAACAGTCTACATTGGGGGAAAGAGCAGCTTTAAATTCCTAGCCATTAACGTATTAGATGACCTGTCCTGGGCCCAGCACATAGATGCAATCATAAGGAAAGCACCCAAGTGTCTACACTTTCTTAGGACATTCAGCTTGTCACCAAAATCAAGGAAGAACAAATAGGATTAGTGGAAATGGGCATGTGATAATCAGCACAAACTTGGTGGGTTGCAGGGCCCACTTCCATGCTGTGTTACTCAACTGGAGATCAGTCAAAAGTGAAGGATAATGCACAACAACTGTCACAGGGACACCATCTGCAACAATGATACAATGCTCTTGCAAACACCTCTAAAAGAGTTTTATTTTGTGATTGCCAATACATAAATATAGTAACAATTTAAATAGCTAACAAGTCCTAAGTGTTCAACTGAACTGTAGCATTAGTTGTGAAATAAACCTGGGAGTAGAATTCCTTTGGAATGATTTATCAAAATGTACCAGCATTTTACCAGGAGGAGGAGCCCTATTACAGAGCAGAACACTTTTTTTTGAAGCATTAATTGCAACATCATTCAAGTTCATACAGGTACAATGTTGAATACACTTCACCCACAGATGTGACATTCCTCCACCCCAAGAGACCTCACTTCTTTGCAGTAATATGTGGTCACATTTTAAAACAAAATCACAGTACCTCAAATTTCAGATTGCTAAATGGTTTCCAAGTGGACAAAGTTTCATTTCGAACAGTTGTCAATCAGATAAAACTGCTGATTCTTCTTAGTGGGGCCTGGTTGATTCCTCCTGTTCAAGGTTGGGTAATGATCACATTCTAATGAAATTGGAACTGTCAATTTCCACTGACCCATCATTCTGGTGGCTGAGGAATACAGAGTTGAACTGTTCTTATGTAGGGAATAGAACAGGCTTTGAATAGAGTGACACTCCAAGGTGAAATACAATGGGTTGAATACACTTCTGAAGCTTCAGTTGAAGATGCAAATACAATCTCAGGAGATTGTGTGAGTTGAGCTGATTCCTATAGAATATTGCTTAATTCAACTTTTCTTCCCTCTCATCAAGAGTGAACTCAATCCCACTCTCAACACTGAGTGATGTCTACATTGTCAAAACCAGTTTGAACTTTGGGAGTAGTGTAAATACTGACCAAAATGAAAGGGCTCCTGGAACATTAAATCTTATCCAAGGCTGACCAGCTATCACCTCTGGCAGCCCCAGTGAAGCACTCCCAGTGGTGGGAAGGGGAGAATCAAGGAAATGCATTACCTTTAAGTACTGCAAGCATCTCAAAAGATCCATTAAAATCCATACAGAGACCAGGTCAAAAATCAAAAACCAACTGTTTTGCAACTACCAACCTGATCAGATGACGGATGCTTTGAAATAGTGTAACTGATACAGCTGTAAATGTGTCTGTTCAGTTGTTTCCTGGGACTTATGACTTGCTTCACAGGGGTCTTACCCTTAAACTAGCTGTACTTCAAGAAAGCATTCCAGGCAAATCCTAATGATAAAACTGCCCAATTTTGGAGAAGTTAGCTTTGAATTTAATGCTTTGAACTTAAGTGGTCAGTTACTTTATCAAAAGCAAGATCAGTCCTGGTGAGATGGGCTTCCTGGGCCTCAGCAGTTGTTGCTGATCTGGATTTCTAGTTAAGCCACATTTGTGCAAAGCTCTCGGAAATATTAGGTACAAGTGTTAAAACAAATACTCTTGGGAAAACATTCATTTACACATGAACAATACAGCTTTCAGAACACCACTAAACCACAAGAGTTTCAGTGTTGTGCCCTACCTTCACAGTACAATATCTGAAGCTGTATCTTCCAAAATTAGGCAAGTTTCATTGTGTTATGATTTGCCAGGAAAGTTTTTGTTTAAAGAGGTACAACAATCAATTACAAGGGCAAACAAGACAGTGGCCTCTATTGCAAGAGAATTTAGACCATAAGATATAGGAGCAGAATTAGGCCATTCAGCCCACTGAGTCTGCTCCACCATTCAATAATGGCTGTTTCCCAACCCCATTCTCTCACCTTCTCCCGTAACCCTTAACCTCCTTACCAATCAAGAACCTATCAATTCGAGCAAAGATGACTTACTGCAATAGGCTCCAGGTGAGACTACACCTGGAATAATTGTGTACCATTCCGATCTCCAAGGAAAATGTACAGAGAAAGTGCACTGAAGATTCACCGGGATGATTCATGGATTTTTTTTTTTGGGGGGGGGGGGGGGGAAGAGAGAAAAAAAAGAGGTAATGGGAGGCAAACAGGGAGTGGTTGAGCAAAGATTAAGCAGACAGGGCCTATGCTCTTCAGAGTTTAGAAGGGTGAAAGCAACCTCATTAAAACATGTGGAATTCTTATGGGTCTTTACAGGGTATATGCAGAGATGATGGTTTCCCTGACCAGTGTGGCTAGAACTAGGGGTCACAGGCTCAAAATGAGTGGTCAACCATTCAGAACTAAGACGAGAAGAAATTTCTTCACACAGAGAGTAGCCAATCTTCTGAATTCTTTTGGGGAAAGGGGCTGTGTAGGCTCAGCCACTGAGTCGGCTCAGACATTGATGGATTGTTGAGCAATGAAAGGACACAGGGTTATAACACTGAGATTAAAGATCAACCACCAGCTTACCAAATGGGGCCTACCTCTTTCTTTATCCAAACTAGCAACTTCCTCAATTTCCCCTTTCCTTTAGTAAATCTAAACTATTGTTGTTGACCAAAATATGGCTGTTATGTAGTATTCTATTGCCTAGGAAAGTTGGGTTTAAAACATGCACTATACTTTTTTTTTGGGGGGTGTGTGGGATGTGGTGAGATGGAGAGGGAGCAAGTCACAATATGGAAATTTTCAGGCAACATAGTGCCCGTAATAATGAAATTCAGGACCATTAGTCTATTGCACACAGCAGACAATGTTAATGTACCTAATTTGCCTCCGAGAACATTCGATGATTGATTTTTCCAAACTGTTCAATTTTTCCCAAGTGCTAACTGGATTGGTTAATGGTGGTGTACATTTGAGTACGGGATGCTTTGTGGCAAAGATCAGCTTTGAAAGCTAAGTGCATGGATTCTGAAAATTAAGGCACAAAAGCACGAGGAGAAAGCAGGGGGATGCAAGCTCTCTTGATAAACTGCTACAAACAATTGCCTCAACTGCCTTGATTTGTAAACATAAAACACTGGAATGCTATGAAATATGGAATAAATTTAACTTCAAAATAAACCACTATGCCTGCTTTGAGGGCTTAACCCTCACTTGGCTGAGTAACTGAGATAGAGCAAATACTGACTGTAGTTTCAGCTATTTGCATCAACTAATTGTGGGACTTAAAAATGCATCAGCCGCAGAGGAAGAACCAATTTTTACCCCCACTTGCAAGATAAAACACAACCACTGGATGATTGTGCTCACAGGTAGATAAAGTTACCACACTTGAGAATAAGAATAAAAGCCCCACAAGTAGAAGACGGAAGTTTTTAGAATGATCAAAAATTCCAAGAGGGTGGATACTTGTCAGCTATTTCCTCTGGAGGAAGGAAATACAGAAGGAATGATGATCCTTAGATTTGAGCCAAGCCATGTAGGTCAGAGAGCAAGCAGTTCTCCACACAAAGTGTGAACCAAACCTGAAATTCTTTCCCCCTCTTCACCTCCCACCCCCACTCCCCAAAAGTAAACAAATGCAGGGACAACAGAACCTTCAAGACTTGAAACATACATTGATAAGGTGAGGGAATCAAGGGATATGAAAAGAGCTTACTTCAGTTCCTATGTCCATTTGTACATAATTATTCTGAAAATTTGTGCTAAAATAGTCGCTACAGTTGTGCTTCAAGAGGATCCTTGTTCTTTCTATTAAAATGTAAAAATAGTACTGTGGGTAGAATAAACGTTAATTGTTAGCATTCTGGCAAAAAAATTCCACTTTAATGTGCAGTAGGTAATCTAAGAGGAACAAGTATGGACAGGATTTATTTTCTGAAGGGTAGCTGAGGGTAGGGCAGTGGATGTTGTCTATTTGGACTTTAGAAAGGCCTTACACAAGGTCCTGCAATGACAGGCTGGTCTGGAAGGTTAGGTCCCATGGAATCCAGGGAGAGCTAGTTAGGTGGATTCAAAATTGGCTCGTAGGTAGGAAAGAGGGTGATGGTTGAAAATTGTTTTTTGGAATGGAGGCCGGTGACTTGTGGTGTGCCGCAGGGGTTGGTGTTAGGACCCTTGTTATTTGTTATTTGTATCATTGATTTGGATGCGAATGCACAAGGCTTGATCAGTAACTTTGCAGATGACACAAAATTAGAAGGTGTTGTTGATAGTGAAGGTGGTTATCGTAGATTACTGGAGGGGGGATCTTGATCAGTTAGGGAAAGTGGGCTGAGGAGTGGCAAATGGATTTCAGTACAGATAAGTGTGAGGTAATGTACTTTGGAAAGTCAAACCAGCGTAGGACTTGTACTATGAGTGGTAGGGCACTAGGGAGTGTAATGGAACAGAGGGACCTAGGAGTACAAGTGCATAGTTCATTGAAAGCAGCATCACAGGTAGACAGGGTGGTGAAAAAGCCTTGTTTAGCACGCTGGCCTTCATCAGTCAGGGCATTGAGTAGAGGAGTTGGGACATTATGTTGCAGTTGTACAAGTCATTGGTGAGGCCGCACTTGGAGTAGTGTGTACAGTTTTGGTCACCCTGTTATAGGAAAGACATAGTTAAACTGGAAAGGAGTGCAAAGAAGATTTACAGAGGATGTTGCCAGGAATAAAGGGCCTGAGTTACAGGGAGAGGTTGGCCAGGCTAGGTCTTTATTCCTTGGAGCATAGGAGAAGTGGGGGTGACCTTATAGAGGTTTATAAAATCATGAGGGGCATAAACAAGATGAATGGTAGTAGTCTTTTCCCACAAAGTAGGAGGTGTCTAAAACTAGGGGGCAAACATTTAGGGTGAGAGAGGAAAAGTTTAAAAAAGGGACCCGAGGGGCAACTTTTTCCACGTAGATGGTGATGAGTATATGGAACGAGCTGCCAGAGGAAGTGGCTGAGGCAATTACAATAGTATCATTTAAGCAGCACTTGGACAGGTACATGCAGGGGCAAGGCTGAGAGGGAGACAGGCCAAACATAGGAAATTGGGTCTAGCTGGGTGGACACCATGGTCGGCATGGACTCGTTGGGCCGAAAGGCCTGTATCTGTGCTGTATTGCTCTATGACTATGGCAAAAAAAAATCAAATTATTATAACAACTGAGACTAGCTTGGCCCATCTTAGCTACTTGTGTCCCTTGTACATTCCTTTAAAATGTAACAGTCTAAATTCTTAGATTAATTAAACTTAAAAATAATTCTGTGGATGAAAGGAATTGAGGGTAGCAAAGGCAACATGCAAACGACAGGCTTTTATTCTTCAATTTGAGGTATGTTCCACCCAACACCATCACTATCCATTAACCCCAACGCCCATCAAGCCTTCCCAAGCACCCCAAACCCCAGTTTTCACAGATTGCCGCAGGAGTCAGATAACTGACGTCTAGTCTTTTCAAGAATACATGCAATCAACACTGGCCCATTAAATGCGAAATTAGCCTCAGCAGATCGCGAAGGAACTGTGTGAACTATGTGTGTGTATTACACGTGCAGGAAAAGGAATGGGAATGGAGTTGAGAGCTCCAATGTGGAGCAAACAGTAGTGTAATCAGCTGAGCAGCTTCCCACTGCATTCAGGTTTCTGCAACGCAGTGATTGGAGACTTCAGTCCCAACACAGGTTCAAATAAATGTGTCATCCAGGCAAGGTCAGAATCAACATTTAAGTTTCAACCAATCGGATGAAAGTTTTATTGGATCATGGGATGTATCCGCAGATCGTAATACTCACTGATCAGACCAAGGTTCAACCAAATGTTAGCAATGTGCCACTAGACTATAGTGAGTGAGAAGGACTTAGAAGCATAGAGGAAGCAGAGTCGGGAAATCAAAGAGCAGACCTCAAGACAGAAACGAAAGGCACATTCTCTTTCTCAGTTCTCACCTCCCTGCTTCAAAGGACATGATGGGACAACAATGGCATTAAGAGATAACAGGGAGTAGGAAGTTAGAGCAAGAGAACAGATTTTTAGTTTTAAGCATCAAAATCCTATTCTCCACTGTCTCAACAGCAAGATCGTGTCAATCATTATAATTTTCCTTTATATCTATTGCACAGATGTGTACTTAACTTACTGTTCATCCTATTGTCACACATTGCATTAAAACTTGCCTAGAGTTTGTGGTTATACTTTCTAATTATTTACATCTCAAGTTCAAGAAAACACCGGGTTTTCTCAAACTTCACTTCTACAGTCATAGGTTAAATCACTGGAAAATACATGGGAATGTTTTACGTAATTTCACTTTGAGATAGAGAAAGGGCCGTTAGACAATTAGGTTTACATCCTTTCCTTCACTGCAATTCCATTGTTAGTTTTTCTTTTCCCCTGCTTTGGGAAAATCTGTATTAGCAGTCTATGATTTCTTCGTACAAAACAGACAACTATACAACTACTGCAAGGTACATTACCAAATCAAAACCAGATATCTCTCAAGCATGACACTTATTCACTCATCAGCGAGCAACAGAACAAAAACATGAACAGACAAGAACTTACCACAACATTAAAAAACACAACCAACAAAAATTATTTAGGTCTATCAAAAAATTACAGAAAATCATACAAACACTTCAATTGTACAAATGACCCTCTTGAAAACCGTACTTCAATTCTTGCAGCCGAGATTTACCAGAATCATTGTGCAATTTTTAAACTTCGGCAGATACTGATCAGGATTTGGAAGGCTGCTTTGGAAAATGTCAATTCCTATGTGTTCCCTGACGAAGCCATAACCGTATTAACGTTGCTGACTAATCCTCCACGTGTAGACTAGCCCGTGGACAGAATCCCTTACGATCGTCAGCAAGAGCAGGTCATGACACCACAGGAGTCATATCCCAAAGCTGCAGGAAAAATATGTTCAAATTAGCAACTTTCATAAATTTGCTTACAATTCAAATTAATAAAACTAAATTCAACCCCTCTTCCCCAAGGTATTTTAGCTACATGTTATTAGCAGAGGTAACCATGTCCTAAGTATATTGCAGAAGTTAACCCACTCATTAATATATAATGTATATTACAGACTGAATGCAAATTATAAGCAGATGTGTACTGTTCAACTCAAAACTAAATTGTAGCTTTTATAAACAAGCAGCTAGAATCTACAATGCAATAAAAAAATTGGTACTTTGCAATGGTTTTCCTGCCTTTACTTGTATTGATCAATTTCTTGGTAAGAAAACAGGTTCCAAATTAGTAAAGGGAAAGGAATTTCCTGGAAACTCGTGACATTGCAATCTTTGTCTTTGCCAACTGGAATTAACAGATCATAGACAAGTTGATTACACTCCAGTTGAGCAGCAGAAAATGCCAATGTGTGAGAGGACATTGCAAGGTCCTGGTCCAATGGCAACCAAGGAGTCCAAGAAGACTGGGGCCTAGTCACAGGCCGAGTACATACTTAGACACACGTGCACACACACCAAACACATGCGGACTCACTGTCCGCACTCTTCCTCAGCCTCCTCTCACACATTTCCCACATGCCCGATCACTTCTCTGCATCAGTCCCCTCCGCACATTCTCCATACCACCATTTGTCCCACCATCTCTCTCCCCTTGACACCCCTTTTTCCTTCTTTTCCCTCTCAATTCCCCTGCTCTCTCTCTCACACATCACCAACCATAGCCACCTGCCATTTTCCAGCTACTAGCTAGTTGCCTTTTGCCAGAGTGGTGTACTGCTGAGGTTTCCCCAACACTCCATCCCTGTGCCCATAGCCCTAAAAGCCTTTGACAGGGCATGGGATAGAGCCTCAGCTTCCTGTAAAGCCCAGCAAGGCTTTGTAGCAGTCTTTATATATTTAATATTAATACTTGAAATACACAAAAGGTTAGATTAAGAACAAATTAAAAACAATGTATTACCTTACTTACCTTCTCTCAACTATTATACAGGTTAGAATCCCTATTCAAATCAATGGATATTGGGGTGCAAGTCCATAGCTCCTTGAAAGTGGCAACACAAGTGGGATAGGATGGTAAAAGGTGGTGTACGGCATGCTTGCGTTCATCGGTCGGAGCATTGAGTATAAATGTCGTGGTCATGATACAGCTGTATAAAAAACTTGGTCACACCACATTTGGGGTATTGTGTTCAGTTCTGGTTGCCACGCCATAGGAAGGATGTGGAGGCTTTGGAGAGGGTGCAGAAGAGGTTCACCAGGATGTTGCCTAGATTGGAGTGTATTAGCTACAAGGAGAGGTTGGAAAAACTTGGATTGTTTTCACTGGAGCACCAGAGGCTGAGGAGTGACTTGATAGAAGTATATAAATTATGAGAGGCATAGATAGGGTAGAGTCTATTTCCCCAGGGTTGAAATGTCAAATACTAGGTTAAAGGTTTAAGGTGAGAGGGGGAAAATTTAAAAGGAGATATGCACAGCAAGTTTTTTTTTTAAAAATGTGGTAGGTGCCTGGAACAGATGGTAAAAGCAGGTATGATAGCAATGTTTAAAAGACATTTAGGACAGACACATGAACAGAAGGATATAGACTATGTGCAGGCAGATGGGATTAGTTAGACTGGCATCATGGTCAGTGCAAACATGGTGGTCTGAAGGGCCTGTTTCTGTGCTATGCTATGTTCTGTTCTATTGATCTCCACCAAGCCAGGCTGACAAAAAAAACGGCCAAGGTGAATTCTGCAGCATAATGCCAGGCAAATCCCAGCACTATCAGAGCCTCCATTTGGAATCCAATAATGTGGTGGAGTAACAAAAGTGAAGGCATGTCACTCAGCACATCCTGGGTTTACAGCAGGTCTGCACAAGTCCAAGACTTAATTACCTGCAAGCATCTGAACACTTGGGCTTGATTCAATTGTACCACAAGTACATACATGGCCCCATTCATCAACTAATGCCAATTCTGAATGGATCATGAACTGAAACCTAAGGAGGCCTAGTAAGATTACTTATTTTATATTTCTTAACAACTTCTCTCCCAGAACAGTCTTCATAGTCCCACATTTACTACCAGTTATTTTCAGGCAGGAAGAATGATTTATATTAAAAGTGAAGCATTTCCAAAAAGTTGGAATCCTAAAATCTTGGAACTCCCTCCCTAACAGCATTGAGGGTATACCCACACTTCAAGGACTGAAGCGGTTCAAGAAGGCAGCTCCCCACCACCTTCTCAAGGTCAATTAAATGCTCAGTCTGCAAAGCCCATATCCCTTGAACGAATAATAAAGATAATTTAAAAAGCACATGGATACAATTCGATTTACTTGAGTAATGGAGGTGGACTTGTGCTTCATTTTCTCACCTTGATAACCCGGTCACTTCCCGATTTAATAGCCAGCCTCTCGTTACATCAAATGCCATGTGGACCACGGAATGCTTGCTGTCGTGGAAAGTTGCTGTGGGTGCTCGACTGTGCACAACATAGATCATGTACAAAGCACAAAAGGTTAAAAGCTAGTGCTGAAGAGCATGATAAATTAATAAATATTTTTCAGATTGCATTATGTGGCACATGCAGATGCGAGTGATGATATAGGCGAGGCCATGAAGTGAATTTACTGCAAGGAAGATGGTTTTTAATATCTTTGATACGATTCCAATAAATCATACAATTATTGCAGTATTGAAATTCACTTTCTCTGCAGGAATTAAGATGTTAAAGCCAACTTATTTCTGGTAAATTGAGTTGAGATCTAGGCCCTGACTGACAGTCCCACTGAAGTCTCCCCACCTGTCTCTATTTTCTACACAGGACCTTTGATGGGTCTCCCCACGATGCTCTCCATCATAAACAAATTCAAATCTTCATCTTAACTCACTTTACCCTCTTCTCTCATTTCTTTGCCTTCCCTTAATCTTTTCTTCTAGGTACTCACAGCCTTGCATTCTTACATCAACAATGACTATTCATCTACACTCAAGGGGCAATTTAATGGCCAATTGACCCACCAATATGCACATCTTTGGGATGTGGAAGGAAACTGGAGCACCTGGGGGAAAATCCACACAGTAAGAGAGAGAATGAGACAGCACCGGAGATCAGGATTGAACCTGGGTCACTGGAGATTTGACCACCTTGTCACCTTTCGTCTCTACCTTCAGTGGAGCTTTTTACTCCCCGGGACACCCATTTAATGGCACCTGAAAGTACATCTGAGAAGGTGGCCAGAATTTGTGAAACCCTAACAGGATCTGTAGCAATAATATTCTGATTCTGGAGTGACAATGTTACTATTGAGTCAAGCAGGATAATTCAACAAAAACTGCTTTGATTTCATTTGGAAAATAGACAATGGAACGCTTGTGATCATTATAGGTCTAATGCAACATTCAGAATTCAAATAAATATCCTACCAACTTTGGTAAGTGTTGACAAGACATCTGCAGCAATCAATGGAGTTTAAATAAAATCAGATCACCTTTGTTATACCAGCATTTTACAAATTTAATATAAACTGGACATAACCATCTTTTCCCAGCTATAAATTTGAAATGTACTCACTCCTCATCTGTTATGGATTCATAGCAGCTGTCACAGACCCTCACTTCAAACTCAAATCCCATCAAAGGGATAGAGGACCGCTTGGAGCTACATTTCCCACACAGAGCTTTCCCACACTTCCTGCAGTGGTGCTGAAGCAAAGGAACGAGATAAAGGTAATGATATTTGCAGTAGATTCAAAGCTCGGCTAAAATTTAACAATTCTAGCTAGACAGTTAAACAGGTCAATTATGAAGACATAATATGAAAGCTGAAGTGTCATTGATCTGAAATGTTAATCGTTTCTCTCCACAGGTGCTGCTTAACCTTCTGAGTACCCCTGACACTACGATTTTGCTTTATTTCAGTATCTGTTTATTGCTGTTGTTTTCCAACCATTTTCCAATTACGAAGATATATTAAATGGCCACACTTCAGTTTCAAATATTACAACACAATCCAATTCTTTTCTCTATGATGACAAAAGGATGTCATTGTGTAGATAAACTACTTCCATCAGTGGCTGTGAACAGAACAAGAGGTTGTAACCTCAAATTACAGTCAGGATGCTCAGGAGGCATTTCAGGGAGCACATAAAAGGGAAGAAGAAATTGAAACTCTCCCATCTTAAAGTGCTGCTGAGCTGGGGAGGAAGGGGACAATTAAAAATTCAAAACTGTGATCAATCAGAACCGATGTATACAGATCAGCCTTGATCCTGAAGAACAGATTGGAGGCTGAATGCACTTTGCTACTCCTATCTTGCAGTTTGAGTTAGGAAGTCTGGCTAAGCACACTTCAGAATACTGACAACCTTTGCAGAAAGTAAAAATAATTCAAAAGGCTAATGAGATCAGGGGATACGGGGAGAAAGATAGAACAGAGCACAGGAACAGGCCATTCGGCCCACAATGCTGCGCCAATTCAATTACCTTAGTAATAAAATGCCCAACTAAACTAATCCCTTCTGCCTACACAATGTCCACATCCTACCATTTCCCTCACATTTATGTGCCTATCTAAGAGCTTCTTGAACGCCATTACTGTATTTGCCTCCACCACCACCCCAGGCAGCGCATTCCAGGCACCCACCACTCTGTGCAAATAAACTTGCCCCGCACATTTCCTTGAAGGAACAGAGGAAACGGGTACTGAATCTGGATGATCAGTTGAAGGACAAATGGCTTACTTCCTACTCCTACCTCTACACTTCTATGATTCATTAGCATGAGAAGTCCTAGCAACCTTTAAAAATTTGGGCAGGTAAAAGCAAAACTGACACTTGATAATTTAATCCCCCCCCCCCAAAACTTATTCCACAGTAATTGTTCTTAGCTATTTTTTTTAGTTCATTTTGTATACTGGGCACCATTAACAGACAAAATAATAGGCCACCAAGCTTTCACAACTGTGAAATGGTTTAAAGTTTTTTAAAAAAGTTGGGTGCAACATTTTATACAGAAGGCACTAGACTGACAATCCCAATCACACGTGCAATGTGGAAGCCTGGAACTTGAGAAGTTCTAACTTTGATCTCATCACGGATGACTCAGAATCAAGCCACGGCGTGCCAACTTCCTGCGATTTTCCACCAGCAAACACGGGAAAATCCAAGCACAGAATGTGTGCCAAGTTACATCTGGTGCAGGTTCAGAGGACTCCATTCATTTCAAAGGGATGGAATAGCTGTTTGGGAGATCAGCAAGTTTCAGGTAATGTACATTTTAAGATAAAGTGATTAAAATATTTGAATAAAATGATGTTTTCTGGTATATGTGCTTTAGTTAGTTTAATTCTTTTTAAAACTTAATTTTTTCCAATAGACTAATTAAGAGTCTTGGAACAGAGTGTAGATGTTCAGTTTTTTGACAGCTTAAACAGCTAGTAAACTGAGGGGTGCAGCATAGCCATCTACCAAAGTATTCTGATGGTAAGAGCAGTGAGGCAGCAGCTCTTGTAGCTCTGTCACTGTGCCGTCCTGCCTAAGGTTTAGTGGACATATTTCCCATTGTAGCTGCTGGGGCACTTTGCCACAGGATGTCATGAGGAGCAGAGTCAGCAAATTACCAGCAAAGACCTCTCAGGAAGTTTGGGACCTCAGTATTCAAGCACGTCACTTACGGAGGAAACCACCAGTATTTGGAAATTACAGCATTTTCTCAGAAAAATAATACGAGACAAAACACTGAATCTGTTCTAATCTAGCCACCTTTTACTAAACTAACCCAAAAAGCTGCGATGATTATACAAAGATTACTATTTATTTCCCAAAACCTCGACGGTCATAGCTGAACCTGTAGCTTGCTGGTTGCATACAGAATATTATTCTTTTATGTATCATTTTTAGTCAACTCCATATGCCCCCAATCCAGGGGCTACTGAACAAAAAGCAGTTGTCCATTCCTGCTAGATTTCTGATTTCTTGCTTAGTTCCCTCCCAATTTAATTATTTAAAATCCATCTGCCCACATTATCCAACCCTCTCTTATTTCATTCACCTATACAATTGCATGTCAGGTCACATCAGTGAGCAAGAGGGAGCATTATCTGTGGTAACTAAACCTGAAGCTCATTGAGAGGAAGTGATGCATATGTTGATGCCAAGTAGTGACTCCTGGGCATTGCATAGTCAGCATGTACAAAAACTCTGGCACATTCAGATTCAAAACACCACATGAAGCTTTATAGACTCATTTGACTAATTTAGTTGCTGGCACAGGCTCTCCAACCCTCAGCATTCCCTGCACACAGCCACAGAAGCAAATGCTACTGAAGCCACAAAACCACCAATGGCGGAGAGAGCCAATGTGGCCATGGAAAGTTACAGGCAACACTGCTAACTTCTGCAATTGGAGTGACTACTTGGCCAATGTTTCTATGCTCCCAGAAATTAAAGCAAAATACACTATGGAACTGACAGAAACATAGGTTGCTGGAAGCTAAAGGGTGCCAGTCACAGCTGCTCCCATCAAAAGATTCCCCGTGGGAGCAACTTCTTAGTGAGTTCACATGGACTCAGCAACACCAAGAGTTAGGGACTGAGAACGGATAATAAAAATAAAGCAGTGACAAACAAATTACAGAATGGGCTGCTAAAATAAATGTTAACAACAATCCATTTCAGATTTTACAATAAACATGCAATTATCGACTTTATAAAGAACACAAGGAGAAAGACAGATGCAGTCCCACAACTAAAATGATATACAGGCCTGACATCTTGTTTGAATCTATATGCTTCGATCTGACGATTCATTGACTTGCAAGCAATTACTGAATATCTATTCCATTAATTGTGGATGCTCATCAGAAATTAACACTGATAAATACATCACATTTGAAAATTTTGAGATTTGCATCCACAGGACATCTTCATAAAGACAAAATGGTCTCGCATTCCACTTTCATGCTATTGCATATTAATTTTTTCCTCTGGAATGGAGCCCCCTCAGTTGGTCTTGTTGGTTTATGATAGGATAGTATTGAGATTTTATTAATTAGGTATTATTTATAACATGTATATATCCATCTTCCAGTCTAGAGTAAATAATGGGAAATTTTCCAATCTCTGGCTTAAGGTAAATCTACCATCCCTCTCAAATATCTTATCACTGCAGCCCCTCAATTTTCAGAAGTTAATTACCTGTCCAGGCAAGAAATGGAATTTGCATTTACATTAGAAAAACACCAGCAATTCTACAAGTTTGCCATCAGACCAACTGTTTATGATCAAATCAGTTAAATTTTACATTTAGAATAAATGTCTTTTTTTTAAAATGCCTTGGATTCAACTTATTTAATGGATGCTTAATGAACACAGGTGAGATTGAACTTAGCACATTTCCTTGATGGGGGGGGGGGGGGCAAGAAAATCACAATTTGATACAACCTCGAACATCAGAAACTGCAAAGCATAATTGGGCCTTTACTTGGCAGGCCTTGTCCCCTGAAAGAATATTGCAAAGCAATGCTTCACTGAAAGGCTTGATACATAGTATATATTCTGCTTTCTTCTACTCCTTCTTGGAAGGTGAAGCACTTGCCTCATTGGAAGCTGGTGCAAATTATGTTCATGGCAACTTGCAAACCTATTAATCTTTACTGTGAAGGGGAAGTGTGGTAAGGTCCTGACAATCTTCCAGTGAATAGCAAGACAGAAGTTGTAACAGGTGGAAATGATGTACAGGGGAGGGAACAAAAGGATTTTATGATCAGTCAAGCTACTTTCACAATTAATAGGACAGCTGCAAATATCGATGGATAGCACTCGGTAAGAGAGTTTTGCAGATGGAGTCTAAAAAGGCATTAACTTAGTTGATATTGCCTTTATTTGCAGAAACTATTTTCATCAATTCAAGCTCATTATCTCCAATATACATGAAATCCCATTATATTCATGCGACTATGTACTCATTTTCTTTCCAGAACAAAAGAGCTTAAACTGGCAGTTTTATATGCGTCATTTAATTACAGAGCTTCAGTGTAACTACTTTCAGTGAGGGAGCTCCAATCTAAATACTTCCCAAACCAGAATTTGCTACCTGTTACTAGTAAGATACATCCATTTTATAGGGAAACTATTTGCCTGTTCAGCACATGCTGAACTTTAGTTGAACATCAAGCTGCAATTTTATTCCCCCTAATTAAAAACATTTAGATGTAACAAAGTATTACCTGTCTCAAACCAATTTTCTTACTGTCCCACATTTGTTTGAAGTTCCAGAAGAAAGGCTGGTCACATTTCTGGCAGGAATCACTATCCAACCAATCAGGAGTCTGGCATCAAAGTGAAGAAAAGGAAATTTTAATTAAAGACAACTCAGTTCCTCATCATCAGAATATAAATCTAGCCCAGATAAATCGATGGCATATTTTCCTGAATGACTGAGTAAATCCTTCAAGCATTAAATCAGAAGATGCGGAAATATATTTATTTGAAGAGAGGACATATACCAAGGACTCGTGAGCTAGCCGTGTATGTATATTGTAGGATTGGTAGCTATTCGTTAAAGGCACACGCAGCCAAAATCCTGGATGTTTTGTGCACAGTTAGCAGACAAACTCAGAATGAAAGGTTGACATTTGGGGATGTTTTTTTTAAAAAAGCACAGAACAATAAATGCATACATTTGGATTTTGTTAGAGCGAGTCTAAAAATCATTCTTATTAATGAGCAAAAATATCAAACAACACTATATGGGATTGAATTTTCAAGACACCTACTCTCAGGATTTGAAGTATCCATTTACTAATGACAACCATTTTAACTGGGAAGGTTGAAAAAAAAGCAAAAGAGCAGGGACACTCGGTCTTCACCCTGAAACATTAACTTTCTCTCTCCACAGACTCAGTGCTTCTATCATTTGCTGTTTTTATTTCAGATTTCCAGCCTTTTGCATCTTTATTCCTGGATATATACAGTGCTAACAGCAAACTGATTGTTTCTCACGTAAATTGGTGATGTAACAAATTCTTTACAATTTTTGCTATCCAGTTAATTGTGGTCTTAACCGAGCTCAACCACTTTTACACAAACGAGATCCATTTGTGGTAACAGATAAAATAGTACTTTAAGATCCAGAAGATAGATTCAAGTTTACTATTATATTAACAAGGAAGACTGGGGATAAAAGAAAGGTTACATAATTGATTGCTAATCACCAAATACACCCCATTCCTCTGGTTGGCTGCTGATTGAGAGATGTGCAACTTGTAGCATCAAGTCATAGAATAATACAGTATGACAATGGGCTCTTCAGCCCAACTTGTCCATGCCTACCAAGTTGCCTAACTGAGCTAGTCTTATTTGGCCACATTTGGCCATATCCCCTAAACCTTTCCATCCAATGTACCTGTCCAAGTGTTTTTTTTAAATATTATAATTGTTCTTGCCTCAACTACTTCCTCTGTCAGCTCACTCATACACCCACTGCCCTCTGGAAGTACTTTTTGTTCAAATGTAGATGCTTTGTCAAAAGTGCACTGAATATTAGCATCCATGATTTGGTATCATCAAAAACGGTTTTGAAATAAGAAAATGAAGTTTGGAATTGTTGAGGTGGGAGAGAGTGGGAAATAATTACTGCTGTATAGTGATGGGAGTACAATAATGAATATCCTTTCCCTCACTTCATCATCCAATCCCTGCAACCCCTTAATAATTCCGAGCTTTATTTCCTTCTCAATTCCAGAGCAGCTGAGGCTAATTGTATAGCAACAGAAATGTCAACTGCAGACCAAGGGTCAAGCTTCTCAGTCTTTTGGGCAAGAGTTCCCGAGGGACAATGTGACAAACTTTAATTTGTCCATTTTCCTAAAGCACTACAAATGCTAGTTGGTTCCCAAATGTAATGGAATGTTACACATGTTAACCTACACATCATGCAAACTTAAAGTCAAATGCAGTGACCTCAAACATTTTCACCTGCTTACTAATTCCAAAACAGCACAGTGAAAGAGGATGGAATGTTCACTGCCATTAGCACCCTTATTATTACTGAGACACAAAACGAGTTGGTCTCCATTCTCTGTGTTAAAATTTTCAATGATTGAATGAAATTGTTGCTGACCTCTTGCCTTTGTACATCCATGTTCCACACAACTATCCCACCATCTGCACCACAAGAGATTAGCTGCCGAGTATGAAGAGCATAACAAAGGGACTGAACTTTGTCACTGTGTGGCATAAACAAATCATAGTTAGCTAAAGCAGCACAACTGCAGTCTCTATTTGATAGGAAAAATTAGTATATGCAAATCAATACAGAAGTTGCACACCCACTTGTGGCCTTGTAACTCAATAGCTGTTCCCTTTCTTCCTCCTATATCCCACATAATAATGGAATGATCAGAACTGCCCGAGAATAACGTTCGTTGAACTGGGTCCCAACAAAGTGCGGTAATGCTGCCTGAAAGATAGAAGGCAGTTCAAGTAACTAAGTGTAATGAAATTTCAGGATGGATAAGTAATAAAAGTCACAATATAGGGCATTAAGCAAATCAAACTGAATTTTTGATCCACCCTACTAGTCAATTCACAGAAAACAGATCCCAGCTTGGATTGTATTTACATAGCATCATTTGCTTAATGTTTATGGTTACATTTTTGCCCTCACTGTAAAAGATGCCAGTAGTAAGTACTTAATTTGCTGTTGCAGCAAACACTCCAAGTATAGGTGGTTAAACGCAAATCCAACCTTACTTTACTCTGTTCAAAAAGTAACCTTAATCCTAACCTTGGAGCATTATTGTCCTTGTTCTGCTTCTCTGAAACAAAACAGGTTTCTCACCCTTCTGGGTGAAATAACCCATTTCTGGAATTTTGTGTTCTGGACACATCAACTAGAATTGATGAGACCCAAGTTTTCCTAGTCAAGGCTAGTTTTAAATAGAAATAACAGTGCTACATTAGGAGTTTTGCTCTTCACACACATTACATACATTAATTTGTATTCTAGTTTGTAGGGAAATGAAGCTAAACTATATCTTGATAATTTCAGTGGTTCCCCACCTTAAACAGTTCAGAGCAAAAAATTCCAAATATTTAAGAACATGTCTATTAAAAGAACAATAGAAATACAAAATATGCCTGGCTTCAATTCCCACCTTGGGCAGTTTTTGGATTCCCTTGCAGATGATAAGTGGCAGCATCAGTCACTTGGATGTTGGTGGTGGTGGTGGGAAAGGGGAGGGGGCAGTGGGGGTGACCCATGAAAATTGAGGTCGAGTCCTGCAGAGCTACTGTCCTCCACTGGCCCTCCATCTCGGAAATGGCAAGTCTCCATGAAAGGAATCAACAAACTACAATAAAATGCTTTTTTAAAAAAAAATGTAAACGGGTATATCCTAGAAGGAGCCAGATATATTTCTTAATATGAAAGGAGTCAAGGGATGTGGGGAGAAGGAAACTGAAGTGGATGATCAGCACTGATTACGTTGAATGGTGGAGCAGGCTCGAAGGCTGAATGGCCTACTACGCCTATTTTCTATGTTTCTGTGCTTGACAGGTGCTTATCACTCTCCTCAGCTTTCCATTCTCTGTGACCTTTGGTTTATTAGTAACTACATAAATACTACAATTGGTTCCCTGTCTCCCACTTAGCAACTTATAAATAGCAGGTTCCATGGTAGCACAAGCACATAAATTCATACAAAATATAGTTGATTGCACTACAGTAATCTAATCAGGTATTTTGGAAATATAACCTCTCCTCTTCCTTCACTACAACTGTAGCTCCAGAGATTTGTAACTAATATAAATTGAAGTAGACCACTTCCTGGTGGCATTTATTACAAATTATCTGCATAACATTTGGTTTCAATTTGATCTGGGTGCTTTGCTCAGTTTACTTGCATTTTAATTACAATAGCAACTACCATTCTCCCTAGCACTGACAAAGTTGACTCATGGTTGGAATGTGACTGAAAGTTCATCTAGAAATAATCCAAAGTAATTTGCATGCATTAAATATTCATGTACTTCAGTAATAAGGGAAATATTATACAATCAATGATGGATGCTGTGAATGTGCAATTATGTTCTCTTTGGGCTGAGAAAATAGAGTAAATGTAAACTCAGTATAATGATAAGCTCTGCTCAGCTCACCACTGTGTCCTTTAAATGTTGTAACTACAGAACAATTGTCTTGTTCAAGCTTCAATATTGTCACCTGCCCAGAATAATCCCCGACAAAAAGCATGTCGTGTTTCAATGTCGAATCTGTAAACATCAGTTATGGAAAAGTATTCAAGGAAACCAATCCAAAGCTATGATTGAACAAAGCATTATACAAGATAACTGATTATTTGTGTTTAGGATACTGCAGACATGAGGCTGAAGCAGAGGTTCTGTGGCTACCCAACTTTCGGCCACTCTCTGAACAATGCCACGTGAAGCTCTTGTCCTGTCCTGTGCTCAGCACCCATTCCATTTCCAAGATAAATAGGACCATTGTCACTCTGTTCTGATGAGCTGGCAAAACAGAACAAAAAAAAATCACAACAGCTCTTGAAAGCTCATGAATTTCAAACTAGCGCTCAGCAAATGCATAAGTGGTACATAGTGGTGACACTGGCACGTCAATCAGAGCATTCAGAGTATAGTCTGATAATCAATAGCTGAAGGCCAACTGAATTGTGTTAATAAAAGGCCAGGAATAATGGAAAGGCACAACATATTACTTACTATAATTTGCTTTCTTTAAAAAAAATAGATATTTATTCTGTCTCATTAACTCACTTGCACAGGACCGGAATCACAATTTGACCAATGCAAAAACTGCGAAGTGATACATACTGATAGCCCACAGACAATTTTCTTGTTCAACAGGAAGAGAAAATAGAAGAGTAACGTTAAATGATTATTTTTTTAAAATATCTGCTTAGCTGCTGCCAGTGAATGTCAGTATGGGAAAGTCAGTGAATTATTACACAAGTGGGATTTGATGCTGGTACCATTTCATACTGGACTCTGCACATTGGCAGACCTAATTGCAAAGCTGGAGAGACTCTCTTCAATAACATTTGCCACAGAGTACTTCTCTAGTCTGGACCATTAGTGACTCTTGGGTATCTGAACAGGTAGCTGTGTATTTGGGAGGGTAGACCGCAACAGGACAGAAATGGGGTGGGGGAGGAAGCATGGAGCTTATACCCTGTGGTCATATCTATGTTGCACCAAGGTTTAATGCATTAGCCCTGCTCGGAGGAATCATATGGTTGCAATGCTGTTTGGGTGGGGTTTGAAGGGATTGGATGCCTCCAACTAGTGTTACAGACAGCAATTCCCACCAACCCCCTGCCAGGAGTGATTTCTAATCTTTTAAACTTCAGCCCTATGATTAAAATGCAACTGAACCGTAGCTCATCAGTTCTGTTTGGAACATGACATTAATTTTCAATTAGAAAAAAGTGTTGCCCAAATGAACCCAATGAGTTGCAATACTTTAAGTGCATATTTAGGGGCGATTTGATCAATGTTTGCAAAGATGTAGATAGGAGTCAAATTCATTCCTATAGACAGGTTGTTTCAACTAATGGGTTGGAGAGGACTTGTGGCCTGAATCTGAAGTTAAGCAAGACAAGAATCACATCAGTGGTTCAAAGGTGGGTTTCCCCCCTCCCTCACAAAGGGGATCAGTGGAATAGACTGCTCATGCAGAGTATACCAGTTGACTATATTCATTCAGCAGGAGCCAGCCCATTTCTGACAGGCATGGTAATTGCCTCTCCAAATATGTACCCACTATATAAATAAGTCATAGGCTCATGGTGAAGTCTGGATTATACAAGGAGAGAAAATTCCCAACTGCCTTTCCTCTCCAAACAGACTGCTTCTAAACCAGGGTTTACAGTTGTCTCAGCTGGCAGCCAGTCTGAAACATTGATATCATGAATCAAAGGACATTGTCACAGATTAGGATGCACTCACTGGACCAAAGGCCTTTCCTCACCCATCATATTACATGTTACAATACTACAAATAGTCCAGTTGTTGGGAAGGTAACTTGAGGAATACGAAGTAGAGAGGATGCTCCGGGAGCTTATTGCAATACAATACCAGCCTGCAACTCAATCTACCCAAGTGAAGAAAAATCTGATACATCTAGCTCACTCAAAACACAATATGCCAAACACAAGGTTTGCTCTAGACAACATTTCAAAATCTTTTGAAGCAGCAGAATAGGTGCAGTAGCAGGCTCCTAGCCCTTGGCAGCAGACAAAAATGCCACACCTTCTGACTTTGCATTTTCACACTCCTCTTCTTCCCAAATTTGAAGAATCAGTAAGTTTCTTACCCAGGTAGCTCTTTGCAGAAGTCATTTTGTTGTAATCCTCCGACAAAATAAATTCCTGACAGAAGACAAGATTTCAGTTGCAAACTTCTGATTATTTCCTTACAGATTTAAACTAATAACATTGCTTAAACACTGCTTTCTGGCAGTTAAAATTTTAAGAAACCCACAAACAGGTTCAGGCATCACAGTCTCTTTTTCTTAAAAAAAATAGTTTGCCCCACCTTTTAGCTGGTGCATTTGTGCAAATGTGATTTCCCCACATGCTAGATTAACAAACGGATTGTTTAAAGTAATGCAACCATAAAGAGTGAAGGTGAGTCACTTCAATACCAACAGAAGACAACCTGGAAGCCTGCAACAGCAATCAATAAAATCTCTCAACCTTGTCAACATTAAATACTTAGAACTGTCAGGGTTGGTCAATGGGCAAAATATAAAGGTCAAATATGTTTTCATTAAATTCCAGCTGGAATGTCTCAATCCATTTCTTTATTATTTTCAAATGGTCCAAAGAGAAAACCTCTTCCAAATTTTGTTTTTTTTAATAAAGTGGACCAACAATATGACAAACTCTGTAAGCCAACAGTGTGTGTCAGGTCCTATATCGTGAGTGCCAGAGGACAAGGATGAAAAGCAGAATGTTGATACTTAATTCGAAATAGAAAGTGTTGGAATACTCAGGAGGTCAGACAGCATCTGTGGAGAAAGAAAGCCTGTCAAAAGTTTTAGGTTAATGACCTTTCATCAAAGCTGTTTTCATGGATATTTAGATATTAAGGGATACAAGGTTAGTGCAGGAGAGTGCCGTGGAGGTAAACAATAGGTCATAATCTTGTGAATAAAGTAGGCACGAAGGTCCACATGGCCTACTCCTGCTTCTATTTCTTATGTTCGTTTCCACAGACGCAGGGAAAGGAGGTGGGGTGGAAGAACTAAAGGATAGGATGGAGGGCAGGAAACATTGATAAAATTACAAGAATATTGTTAATCCAAGGAAAAATAGTGCAAGTCTCTCTAAAGAACTATGTTCATCCTTCAGGCTCTTTAACAGCCCATCCTGTTTGGAATGGGTCATTTTCAGTAGTGGCAGTTCCACTTAAAATTAAATGCAGACAAATCCTGGAGACCATAGTAATGAAAGGAAAAGTTTTGGCAGGGAGTGGGGGGGTTGGGGGCAGGGAAGTACAACACAAAAAAACCTAATGAGGAACTTCTCTGAAATACTCAGACAAGAGATTTGTGATCAGCAACGTATTTCCTGACTCCAATCATCAGACTGTCTTGAGAAATGAAAAATGTTACTGCCATAGTTTATAAACAGTCTGGTTCAGCCTTCAGTGTTTGGAATGGAGAAAGACAGAATTGGTGTTCAGAGAATGGTGTATAGCAGAGAGAGAAAACTTTGTTCATCTTCTACTGGAAGTTGGCAAGCAGTCTCACAATTAAGTGATACTAGTATAAAGGTCAAGAGAGGTGGCTGAGAGAAGAATTAGGTATCTTCAACATACACACAGACCCTTGTGTGTCTTTCTGGATCATGTCACAGAGGAGAAAATACAGATGATATAATTGTGTAGGACTAAGGATCCTTGGGAGACAGTAACATTGTGGGAGATGGAAGAGAAAATGCCAGGAAATTCTCTAGGTACAACTAGACAAGTGGAGTCCCACCTATCTGAATTCTTTAAGAGGATGATGTGGTCAACCATAGAAAAAGCTGCCAACCGAAGGAAAGTAGCACAGCAGTCAAGTTATTGGACCAATATCTAGAGGTTTGGACTACTAGTCTGAAGACAATCTCAAAACCCAGCTACAGAATTTGCAGAGTCTCGCCCTAAAACGTCAACCATCCTTTTCCCTCCACAGATATTGCCTGACCCATTGAGTTCCTCCAGCAGTTTTTTTTGCTCCAGATTCCAATATCTGCAATCTTGCATCTCTTTGTGAATTTGGGTTCAAGTAATTACATAAATCCAGAATGAAAAAGCTATTATAATGGCAGTTAAGCTACAAAACACAAAGATTTCTATATTTTAATTGCAAGAATAGGGAGGTCATTTATAGCACCAATCTCTTAATGTTGTGCTGCAGATTAGTAAGGCCATAAAGAAACCAACCAAGCACTAGGGTTTAACTCTGAAGGGACAAAATTTAGAAGTAGGCAGTTATGTAAAATCTGTGTGTAATCATGGTTAGACCACATTTAGGAGATAGAGATCAGAACTGTACTCAGTAATATAAAATGGATACAGGAGACAACAGAGGTCGTGGAGAAATTTACAAGGATAATAACACGAATGATTGAAACAAATAGTATAGATGCACTGGGCCATGTGATGAGGATATACTTATCAGGAAAGGAAGAAGAAACAGGTGCCTTTTCTCTAAAAAAAATGTGGCTGAGGGGGTGACCCAACAGGGGATGGAGAGCTTTGATAAGGTGGATACAAAAGGAATATTTCCACTGTGGGCAAGAGCAGAAACAGAACCTGAATCCAAACCCATCAATTATACCATAATCAAAGAAATCCAATAGGGACTGCTGAAGAAACTTTTTTTTACCCAAACAATTGTGAGAAGGTAGAACCTGCTGCCACAGGGAGTGTTTGAAGGACAGATGCATTGTACTGAATGGTCAGCTTCTGTGCCATATACATTATTCCACATAACCTCAAAATTACCAGATTGCCATAAGAAACCCATGAGGTTCACCAATGTCCTTCAGGGAAAGAAATCTTCCACCCTTACCCTCTTAGTACTATGACAAGTCCAGAAACATTATTGGAGATGCAACAACTGTTGAAGATCACAGCTTGAGGGTTAGTTATTTGAGGAACAAAGTTAATCTATTTCAAGAGGAGACACTATTTATTAATGCAATAAGAGTGTTGTTGGCAATAACAGCATTTATGGTCACCCTTAACTGCCCTCAAGAAGGTGGTGGGGACCAATATCCTGGCAGGAATGTTTAATATAGCTGTTAGGGAGGGCTTAAATTAAATTGGCAGGGGGAAGGAAACCAGGCTGTTAGGACAGAGGAAAAAGTATATAGAAATAAGTCCAAGATAGTGGGCAGCAAAGATGGTAAGGAGGACAGGCAGGTGAAAAGACAGGATAATTTACTGAGAAAGGACATAGTGAAATCGGGTAGCAGATACTGGTCTAAATGTATTTAAATGCACGTAGCATTAGAAATAAAGTGGATGACCTAGTAGTACTGCTACAGATTAAAAATATGACATTGTGGCAATCATCGAGTCATGGCTTAATGATGGATGTGATTGGGAACTGAATGTCCAAGGGTACACTGTGTATAGGAAAGATAGGCAGGTAGGCAGAGGGCGTGTGTGGCCCTGAGGGTTAGCAATGATATAAAAATCAATAGAAAGCAGGGACATAGGGTCGGAAGAAGTAGAATCCTATGGGTTGAGTTAAGAAATGGCAAGGGTAAAAGGACCCTAATAGCAGTTATATATAGGCCCCCTAACAGCAGCCAGGATGTGGACTACAAGTTACAGTTGGAAATAGAAAAAGTGTGTCGGAGACACAATGTCAAGATAATTATGGGGGATTTTAACATGAAGGTGGATTGGAAAAGCCAGGAAGGTAGTGGATCTCAGGAGAGAGAGTTTGTGGAATGCTACAGAATGGCTTTTTGGAGCAGCTTGTTGATGAGCCCACCAGGCGATCAACTGTTTTGGATTGGGTGCTGTGTAATGAACCAGAGGTGATTAGGAAACTAAAGGTAAAGGAGCCCTTAGTAAGTAGTAATCATGATATGATTGAGTTCAGTTTCAAATTTGAAAAGGAGAAGCTGATATCAGGTGTATCAATATTTCAGTGGAACAAAGGAAATTACAGTGGCATGAGAGGGGACTGGCCCAAATTGATTGGAAAAGTAAGCTAGCTGGAGGGACAGCAGAGCAGAGATGATTGAAATTTTTTTACAAGAAATAAGTGCGGGACAGATATATTCCAAGAAAAAAGGTTATGAATGGAAAAATGGCACAAATGTGGCTAAATAAGAGAGGTTAAGGCTAAAATAAAAGCAAAAGGGAGGGCATACAAGGAAGCAGAAATTAGTGGGAAAACAGAAGACTAGGAAACTTTTAAAAGCTTACAGAAAGAAACTAAGAAGGTCATTAGGAAAGAAAAGATGAATTATGAAAGGAACTTGGCAGATAATATACAAAGGATACTAAGAGTTTTTTTTTAAATATATGAAGAGTAAAGAGAGACATGGGTAGATATAGGACCAACTAAAAACAGTGCGGGATAGATTATAATGGATAAACAAAGAGATGGCAGAGGAACTAAAACGAGCCTTTTGCATCAGTCTTCACTGTGGAAGACATCAGCAATATACCTGATAGTCAGGGGTCTCAGCGGATAGAACCGAGTTCAGTCAAGATTACTAGAGAGAAGGCGCTCGAGAAGCTAAATGGACTAAGGACAGGTAGGTCTCCTGGACCAGATGAAGTGCACCCTCGGGTTCTGAAGGAGGTGGCTTTAGAGATTGCGGAGGCATATTGGTGATAATTTTCCAGGCATCAATAGACTCTGGCATGGTTCCACCAGAGGGCTGGAAGGTCGCAAATGTAGTTCTGCTGTACAAGAAAGGTGGGATTGCAGCATAACAGAAATTACAGACCTATTAGTCCGATATCGGTGGTCGGGAAAGTTATTGGAGTCGATCCTCAGGGATGAGGTTATGGAATACCTAGAGGTGCAAGGCAAGATAGGCCCAAGCCAGCATGGTTTCATGAAGGGAAGATCCTGCCTGACCAACCTATTGGAGTTTTTTGAGGAAATCTCAAGTAGTATGGATAAGGGAGAGGCTGTGGATGTAGTTTATTTGGATTTTCAAAAGGCCTCGACAAGGTGCCACACAAGAGGCTACTTAGTAAAACGAGAGCCCATGGAATTACAGGAAGGATATTAGAATGGGTGGAGCATTGGGTGGGAATAAAGGGATCCTGTTCTGGTTGGCTGCTGGCTACTAGTGGTGTTCCGCAGGGGTTGGTGTTGGGGCCGCTTCTTTTTAAACTGTATATCAATGATTTAGATTCTGAAGAAAATGGTTTTGTGGCCAAGTTTGCAGATGACACCAAGATAGGTGGAGGATTAGGGAGTATTGAAGAAATAGGAAGGTTTGCAGAGAGACTTAGACAGTTAAGAGCATGGGCAAAGAAATGGCAGATGAGATCAATGTTGAGAAATGTGCGGTTGTACACTTTGGAAGAAGAAATAAATGGCAGATTATTATCTAGATGGGAAGAAATTCAAAGTACAGAAGT
The DNA here is from genome assembly GCF_009764475.1 of Pristis pectinata. Classification (NCBI taxonomy): domain Eukaryota; kingdom Metazoa; phylum Chordata; class Chondrichthyes; order Rhinopristiformes; family Pristidae; genus Pristis; species Pristis pectinata. The sequence continues at coordinate 67,033,168 of NC_067408.1, read as the reverse complement.
GCAAAGGGACTTGCGAATGCTATGTTGGCATTCATTTCGAGAGGTATAACGGATGAAAGTAAGGATGTGTTGATGAGCTCTATAGGGCACTGGTGAGACCTGATTTGGAATACTGTGTGCAGTTTTGGACCACTTATCTTAGGAAGGATGTACTGATGGTGGAGAGGGTTCAGAGAAGATTTACGAGAACAATTCCTGGAATGAAAGGGCTTACATACAATGAGCGGTTGTCAGCTCTTGGACTGTACTCATTGGAGTACAGAAGAATGAGAAGGGACCTCATAGAAATATTTTGAACGTTGAAAGGACTGGACAGAGTAGATGTGGCTAAGTTGTTTCCCTTGGTGGCTGAGTCCAGGACTAGAGGGCACAGTCTTAGAATTAGAGGGTACCCACTTAGAACAGAAATGAGAAGAAATTTCTTCAGCCAGAGGGTCGTGGATTTACGGAATTCGTTGCCACATACAGCTGTGGAGGCCCGATCATTGGGGGTGCTTAAGGAGGAGATTTGATAGGTATCTAATTAGTCTAGGTATCAAGGGATATGGGGGAAAAAGGCCAGGAAGTGGGGCTAGGATGGGATAGTTTAGCTCATTGGTGAGGTAGCAGAGCACACTCGATGGGTCCAGATGGCCTACTTCTGCTCCTTTGTCTTGTGATTGTGATCTTGAACGATTGCCAGTCCTCCCTCATGATAATACTTCCACAATTGCTGTGGGAAGTGTTCCAGGAAATAAGCCCAGCAACAAAGGAAGAGCAATATATTTCCATGTCAGGATGTGTGTCACTTGAAGGTAAATCTACAGCGAGAGGAGTTCAAAGTACTCCTTAGTGGTCAAGATCTGGAAGGCACCAAACAATACTTGAAAGAAATATCAACAATATCAGCAGGCATGGGGTCCAGAAAGGGATAGTTGCTTGCTACATGTCAGCTTTTCTTTGTCCAAGAGATAGAAGAATTCTCCTTTCCATTTGAAGTAAAAGGAGGTAGGAGCTGACCTCAAAAAACAAATCTGAGTGTAGCAAGAATAGGTGAGATACACATTGATAAGCAATTAGAAAAGATTCCTTTGAGCTTATAGTCAAATACTCACGGAGACAGTACCGTTGTCTAGTCCTACAGAGAGCCTCCTTGTTTCTGGATTAAAGGACATGCACGAACATGAAGCTGTAAAAAAAAAGGCAGCTTGTTGTAATATTGGCTGAGTCAATATGAATACCATGTTCAAAGGCTAGGAGTAATTATTTAAGCTCAGCTGTTTGAAACATTGCAAATGACCCCAAAAACAGATCCAATACAAAAGATAGATTTGAGACATATTTATTGCTTGAAGCAAAATAGGATGCAATACATTTATAGACTTAGATAATACACTCAATTCCTTTTCTCCATAAAAGGTTAATGCATGGACATCACACAATAACCAGAGATTTCTGCAAAGCCAAGCAAATAGCATGAGTTATCACCGTTTATCTGCATACCAACAACTTTAACAGAAAGCACACAATTCTGGCCAGTCTTGACTAGTGCTCCCAGGCTCTATAGCAACAAATTATAAAGATACCATCAATCACATTCCTCCACCCAGTAGAAAGGCTCAAGCATGCTATGAGACTGTGAAAGCAGAAATAGCTCACAACATAAGAGCATGACCTGTGTTACAACTATCTTTTTTGAAGTTGGATGAACATGGCACAGGGTTTTGCAAAAGCCTGGTGCAATACTGGTATCAATGAAATTACATCAATTATGTTTTAGTGGTATTTTGGAACACAGTGAAAGCGTTCCACTGCTTAAGCCTGATGTCACTCAATTAGATCATGAATGATCTGTACCTCAATTTCATACCCCTCAAATCTCCTTACCTGACAAATGCAATAATCTAATTTTTCACTTTTAAGTTGAATGGAGAAGATATCAAAAAGCTGCAGAATGCCAGAGTACAGAGGCTCCAGGGTTGTGAAAGACTTGACTTACGGAAATCCCACTTTATGGAAATTATCCCATAAATTGAATAAAATGAATGCTTTGTTAGCCTAACAATTAAAGTTTTGTGGCATTCATTAACAAATGGATATAGTATATGTTCCATTAGTTTAATTACGGATAGTGTTAGAGGGAAACTTTGAAGATATTTGATGAAATGAAATTATAGGAAGTCTATGCAGAGGGATACGATATGGACAACTATAGAAAACAGACAACAGCACGAAGTAGTACTGTGAGAAAATGAAATAGTACACCAGGAAGGAGAGACTCAACTATTTCAGGCCATGGGTTTTTAACCTTGGTTTGGGGGAGGGGAAACTGCTGGTTTTAATCCAAGACAAAAGACAGGTCACAAGAGATTTCTGCAGATGCTGGAATCTGAAGCAATGCACACAAAAAGGCAGAGTTGCTCAGCATTGTGTGCATGTTGCAAAAGGCTGGTTAATTTTAATTTTAAAGCCCCAATGACCAGACTTAGCTTCTTCCCCACTGCTATCAGACTTCTGAACCAATCACTTCTTTCACATTCCCTTCTCGGTGGTGCTGCCACATTCTTGAACCCTCAATTTCACCATTATTGACACTTCAGCATTACTATACTTTGCACCATTCTGTTGTTTTTGTGCTCGTCACTGTAATTATTACCAAATATACTGTTCAGTCTGAGCTTCACACGAGCAAAGAATTTTATTACACCCTGGTATAAATGACAAACTAATCTGAATCAGCCCTTGTCAACTATTGCTTCAAGATACTACACGTGTTGTCTCTAATTAATGAAACCTTACATTTATTTAGAGACAAGAGACTGCAGATGCTGGAATCTGGGCAAAAAACTGCTGGAGGAACTCTGCCGGTCAGGCAGCACCTATGGAAAGAAAGGAATGGTTGACTTTCAGGTTGAACCCCTGCATCAGGATTGAGAATGTCAAGGGAAGATAGCCAGCATGCAGAAGTGAGAGGGAGGGTTGAGGTGGGCTGGTAGGTGATAGGTGGAACCAGGTGTGGTGGGGATGATGGGCAGATGGAGTCAGGTGGGGTACGGAAAGATAGAGTAGACCACAGGGGAAGAAACTCAGGTAAGTGTGTGATGGGCAGATGGAAGCAGGAAAAGTGAATAAAGGGAGACCACTGTAGGCTACCCAAGTGGAATATGAAATGCTGTTCACGTGGCAGTGGAGAAGGCAGAGGAGAGAGAGGTCAGTATGGGAGTGGGAAAGAGTTGAAGTAGGATGCTCAAGATAGCCAATGTGGACAGAACACAAGTGCTCCGCAAAACGGCTGCCTAGTCTCCGCTTGGTCTTGCCGATGTAGAGGAAGCCAAATCAATAGACAAGGATGCAGGATGTGCACACAGATCTCTACCTCACCCAGAAGGACTGTTTAGGTGCTGGATGGTGCTGAGGGAGGTTGTGTAGGGACACATGTTGCACCTTATACAGTTGCAGGGGAAAGTGCCAGGGAAGAGGGAAGGGTGGAGAGAGATGAGTGCACCACAGAGTCACAGAGAGTGGTTCCTGCAGAAAGCAGCAGGGATTGGGGTGGGGGGGGGGGGGGGGGGGAGGGGGTAGGATCACATTGTAGCTGGTGGAAGTGGTTAAGAATGATGTGCTGGATGCAGAGGCTGGTAGGTGAAAGGCAAGGACCAAGGCAACTCTACCTGTGTTCTGTCAGGGCACAAGAGCAGAAGTCCAGAAAACAGAAAAAATGCAAGTGAGGGCTCCATCAACCACAGCAGAGGGGAAACCACCTTCCCTGAAAAAGGACATTTCAGATGTTCCAGAACAGAAAGTTTCACCCGGAGAACAGATATGGCAGAGAAACTGAGAGAAAGGGACAGCGCCCCAACAAGAGACAGGGTGGGAGGAGGTGTAGTTGAGGTAGCTACAGGAGTCCATTGATTTATAATAGATATCGGTGGTTAGTTTGTCTCCTGAGATGGAGACAGAGACCCAGAAAAGGAACAGTCAGAAATAGTCCAGGTAAATTTGAGGGCAAGGGTGGAAATTGGTGTCAAAGCTGATAAATTGATGAGTGTTACATGAGTGCAGGACACAGCACCAATACAGCCATTCATACAGAGGAGAAAAAGTTGAGGCCGGGGGGCGGGGGGGGGGGCGGTAGAGGTGGTGAGTACCAGAACAGGCTTGGATTGTTCTACGTGGCCAACTAAAAGACAGGCCAGGAGCGCATGCAAGTGCCCATGACTACATGTAGAAAGTAGGAGGAATCAAAAGAGAAGTTGAGGGCAAGAACAAGTTCTGCGAGGTGGATAAGAGTGCTCAAAGAGGAACCAGTTGGGTCTTTAGAAAAAAGAAAAAGAGGATGTTAAGACCTTCCTGATGGGGGATGGAGATGTAAATACTATGTGTCCATGGTGAAGATGGTGGTTGGGGCCAAGGAATTGCTTACATTTCGTTATTCTTTAAACCAGGTACTTTTGCAAGAAATCTAAAATCTTAGTTTTCATCAAACATGCAAGTTTTCAGCCTTCTCATTGCCATCAGCACTTTGAGACGTGGCAATACCTCTAACTCAGGTAGAATATGCAAATCTTACTCTGGGCTGTTGGTGCAGTCACATTGGGAATTGGGAAGGATGCTGTCAGTCTAGGATGGGCACAGGTGATGGTATGAAGTTTCTGGTGCACAACCCACGGTGAAGCAAGAGGCAGGTCATGACTCATGTGCCTGGGCACATTAACTAATACACTGAACTGTTTGGTATTCTTGATGACAAAACCAGACTTGAATTGCACATCACAAACTCTTCTGCATTATACAAGACCCACCCAATTCAAAAAAAAAATCTGTAAATAACAAGTATACTTAGAAACTTTTCAGGTACATTTCCCCCTGAACTTTCTCATCACATGCATCCTCTGCGTAAGATTGTCACTTCTTTTCATGTGTTTTACTCCCCGACCACTGGTTATTTGCCCAAGCGCTGTCATTCTTTCAGGGTCTACAGTCTGTCCAAAGGATTCATTACCTGTGGACGTTCCTCCTTTGCCCAAAAATCAAGATATTTCACATTTCAAGCTAAGGGGGTGGGTATTACTCAAAGAAATTAGCAATCAATTTTTGTCTCCATAAAAAGAACACATTATGCCCATACATATACTGGAATATCAGAGAATAAGCCAGTTTCATAATCCAAAGACCAGCAAGTTACAGGTCTCAGGATCATAATGACTGTTTAAAACAATGTAGCCGTGCTAATTATTTATTAATTTCAACAAAAATAAATTCTATACTATAAATGTGCATCCAAATTGATGTAATACAAGCATCCAATCTTGATTGGAACATATTTAGAACAACATGGAGAATTTGGAAAGGACTTCAATGCAGGGAGATTTGGAGTGGTCATCACTGTAATACATGGAAACCACTTTAGATCAGTGCCTGCTGGAACGAGAGGCAACACTGCTTGCTGCCAGGAAATAAAGAGTAGCCTTCAGATTGCTGCAGCCAAATCTGAATTCCATGACTTACGATCCTACATTTAAGTGTAGCAGCACCACTCTAACCATTACGATCTCCAGTTTCACAAGCCAGAGACTTGTTTTAAAGCGGTCATTTATGATCTAATGCACTGCCCAAAATCTAATTTTTAAGAAACTTGGATGCTTACTTGGAATACAGAAATTTGCAGAACACAGGAGTAAAGGAGCAAGTTAATCATATATCTCCTTCAAAAATCAGATGGGCCTTCTTTTTATTCGATGAACTTCAGTGTAAAATGTTGCAAAGCCAATTAGAAAATGACAAGAAAAACAATGCCATTTCCAATTACACAGACAATTTAAGCTTCAACATTACTGCTCAACGTCTGGAAGCTTGCCTGTGAAAGTATTCAAATCAGTACCTCAGAGGCCAAAGATGCACTTCCAGTTGGAGAACTTCAGCATAAAATTGTAAACTGATGCAAAATTGTCCAGAAAGCCGTTCCAAAGTTAGATTAATGGTTGCAATTAAAAATGGCAAAGTATTATTTTCCCAATTAATCTAAATAATTGCATTTCAAACATTAAGACCTTAATATAAACATTTGAATACAAAACATGGAATGGAAGTAAGAATGACACTTTCATTCTAGTTTATAAACACATGAACATGAAATGCATTTTCTTCCCCTCCAAAAAGCAAAAGTTTCTAAAGTAATAATAATAGATTGCAAACACCCCCAATATCTCACTCAAGAAGTACTCCTTCATATGTTGGCAAACCGTTTGAAAATAGGTGGTTAAATTTCATCTTTTGCCAAAAATCACTCTACTGCCCATATTCACCACCTTTTTTTTGCTTAAGCAGTCAAATGCACATTCAGACCTTCCTTTCCTATACTTCCAATGCTTTCTCTGCACCTTTCCTTAATCTGGAATGGGGATTGAATGGGTAATAAACATCCATAAATTTGCATACTAGCCACAACAATGAAGCATGGAGCAACAGATTGCATTACGTGAAAACAATATGCAACTAAAAGAAAAGATTAAAATAAAAGCAATGACCAAAATTGAACTTTATGGCTTGGATCCAGCTCTCAGTCTGATGTCTGGAAGATCATGACCAAGAGCTCAGAAATGCATTTGATCAGATGGCTATAACACTCAAATATAAACACTGTCTGCACAACAAGCAAAAGACTGACCGTTTATATTAACTTGTTCTCTTTTTGCATTGGAATTTAACTCCCTCACCCTGGCCACCACTCCCCACCTACCCCAAGAATGAGATTTACTTTATTTAAGCCTTGAGAAAGTGCACACAGTGCTGCTGGTAAAAGGGCAGGTCAAAACAGCTAAACAGAAAAAAAAGTTCAAAGTTAAATCCATTGCAGCATCTTGTTGTGGAGTACTTCTGAGAATAATTTATCAAGATCAAACAACAATGAGTGGCATGGAGATACAGAGAAAGTAAATAATTTCTTCTCAGCTATCGTATCAACGTTGCATCCAGACACAATGTGGTATGTCTAGTAATCTTCCAGAGCCTCCATGATGTCATTCAGTCAACAGTAGCTTTATTTTTAAAACATTACAGGATGAGATACTTGCAATACATTAGTCAGCAATCAAATCTGTACCTCAGAGTTTGGATTTCTACAACATGTTTAAAGACCCATGAGAAAATAGGCTTTAAGATAGAAATGGTAGGAGAGAGATAGTGGAATGAATGGGCTGTAGTTAATTTGATAGCTTTGCCAAAGGCTGGCACAGCACAATGGCCTGAAAGGCTTCCTTCTGTATATGATTCTAAGGCTGATGGGCAAAGGTTTTTAAAGGAAGAGATGATGGCGATTTTGAAGAGCAAACCACAGCAAATAAAAATGTTAGTGAAGATTGAATGAATGAGGCCAGTTGCGTGGTCAGGGGCAGGGATATTTACTTATTAATGACATTAAAAAAAAAGGGCATTTGAGCCATCGAGTTTGTGTCACCAGAAGCAGTATCCCCTCAATTCCATTCCCTCTCATTTATCTGTAACCCTGCATCTTACATCCATCAACTCTCCTTTGATTTATTTGAATTTACCTGCTTTAGGGGGTAATCCGCAGTAGACAATTAGTCAGCCAGCAACTTTGGGATATGGCAGGAAACTGGAGCATCCAGAGTAAACCCAAGTGGTCACAGCGGGAGTACAGACAGCAGAAATCAGGACTGAACCCAGAATGCTAGAGCTGCGAGTCAGCACCACAACAAATAACAAGGCAATATATGAGGGCTAGGCCAGGATACGAACTCTTATATTTTATGAATCTTAGAGAGCCAAAACAGAAATTGTACCCCTACACCAACGAGCTCTTTGTTAGGGGAGCCAGGTAACCAAGAGAGTTCTCTCTTCTCATGAAGGAGATATGTGCACATGAACTAGAGTGGGAAGAATGAAAGTGTGCTTATCAATCCAAGTTATTCTTGAATCATTTTCCAAAAAGGAACCCAAGAAACATATTGACAGGGGCCCAAGCAGAGCGCAAATGATTTTCTTTTTGGTCAAGATATAGCCATCAGCATTGGCAAGTCGATTTTCCTCTGGCAAAAAAGGCTTGGCAGAAAATGCTCATGCCTGTGCATTTAACTGTTAGAAAGCCCTCAAGACCCAAACTACAAACATATTCAAAAAAATGTTAGTGCCATCCTTTAGCTCTGAGTAGTCAGTCATTAGCCTGTTTCTAATTATTAAAGAGCTGAAAAAAGGTCAAGACGCCAGATAGTTGTTTGGATATCATCAAGATCAAAATTGACAAATTGGTATTTCAGTTTTGGAAACTCAGATGGATAAAATGCTTCCATAAGTATTCCTTAAACTTGTATTTCACTTCAATCAATTCAGGCAGAATTTAGACATGCATTCTTGCACAGTATTTTTAGAACAGCGAACTTACATGTCATTGAGTGGTAGACGCTCGGCCAATATTGACCACTGTCTCTCTTCATCCATACACGAATTGTTCTGAAAAATGAATTACAATGTCAGATTGATAGTTTATTGAGAAAATGTTTAAGGAAAAAGAAACCAAAAGTAAACTACAACATGGTACTCTAAATCTCAAAAACACTTAATTTGTAAGGGGACAAACTCTGGTTTTTACCCACGGTAACCTGCGAACACAACACTCTGAATAATGGACAGAGCTCCATAGAGCACTCTCTTCCAGCCAAGTCAGCATCTTCAGAAAAGCAGGAAAAACACAAGTTCACTGACTAGAGATATACCAAGTCTGTATTTCACCACTGATTGTTTTAGTCCGGCAATGGTGTAACAGTGCAAGATCCTGTTCCTGCGATGCTTCAATTCTGGGCCATCACCACACTTTTAGGCTGCTAAATCAGCTTTCCTTACTCTGCTTACAGATTCATTTACAATTCCAGTACCAGAATAGGGAGAGCTGAACTGGTACTGAGAAGTAGAACTGCTGTCCCAGAGATTGAACTAGCTACTCAGATACTTCACTCTTACACCAAAAATGGTTCCATTGATGCATGGCATAATTAAATCATTACTTATTGGAAATTTGACATTGTGATGCAAGATAAATCTACTGTAATACAAACATGGCACAAATTTGAGAAGGGCACAGCAAATGACATCTGCAGATGACTCTCTCAAGCAAGCAAGCACGTACAAAAGTTTTGCTTGGAAATCAGTTTCTTCAATCTTTTGGCCCAACAAAGAGACAATAGTCCTTGTGAGCAATTGTTTTTCATGGGCAAAAATGCAAATAATAGATCAGCCACTTGCCACCACACAACCTGAATAAAAATGTAATTGAACCAAGTGTATTTTCACCTAAAGTCTGCCACCAAATTAACCCCTTAAACTTATTATTCATAGTATTTACTTTTTTTTGTTGAAAAGAGATTATTGTCCACTTTCAATGCTTTTATCCGACAGTAGTGAAGTTGGACTATTCATAAGTGAGTCATGCATTTACTGTCGAGAAATGAACCATAGGAAAGAACTTGAGTAAATACATTGACAACTGCACTGGGACTGCTTCCTACACCCATGCTGAGCTCATCAATTTCATCAACTTTGCCTCCAACTTCCACCCTGAACTCAAATTTACTTGGTCCATCTCCAACACCTCTCCCCCCTTTCTGGATCTCATTCCCCATCTCCAGAGGCAGATTAACCACAGACATCTTTTATAAACCCACCGACTCCCACAGTTACCTTGACCACACCTCTTCCCACCCAGTCACTTGCAAGGATGCCATCCCCTTCTCCCAGTTCCTCCATCTCATCTGTTCCCATGATGAGGCTTTCCACTGCAGGACATCTGAGATGTCCTCCTTTTTCAGTAAACAGGGTTTCCCTTCCACCGTCAATGCTGCCCTCACCCGCATCTCCTCCATTTCCTGCACGTCTGCCCTCACCCCATCTTCCCACCCCTCAACATAACAGGAACAGGGTTCCCCTTGTCCACACCTACCACCCCATGAGCCTCTGCATCCGACACATCATTCTCCACACCTTCCGCCTCCTCCAACAGGATCCCACCACTAGGCACATCTTCCCCTCCCCACCCCCCCTTTTCGTAAGGATCGCTCTCTCCGCAGCTCCCTTGTCCACTCGTCCCTCCCCATAAATAACCCACCTGGCATTTAGCCCTGCAACTGCACTAAGTTCTACACCTGTCCCCACACTACCATTCAGAGCCCTAAATAGTCCTTCCAGGCAAGGCAGCACTTCACCCGTGAATCCGACGGTGTCATTTATTGCATCCGGTGCAGCCTCCTCTGCATCAGAGAGACCCAACACAGATTGGGTGACCGCTTCATCGAGCGACCTACGCTCCGTCTGCTGCAAAAGCAAGAATTTCCCGGTGGCCATCTGCTTCAATTCCACATCCCACTCCCATACTGACATGTCTATCCATGGCCTCCTCTACTGCCATGTTGAGGCCAGGCGCAGGTTGGAGGAACAACACTGACAGCCTCAACATCAATTTCTCTAACTTCCAGTAACCCCTCCCCTCCCTGTCTTCCCTCATTCCCGTGGCCTCATCCCCCCTTCTCTTTCCCCTCCCCCACCCTTACAACTTGCCCATCTATTCCCCACCTCCTTCCCTTTATTCCAAGGTCCACTGCCCCCTTCTACTGGACTCCTTTATCTTCAGCCTTTTGCCTCTTCTACCCATCACCTCTCAGCTTCTTACCTCTCCACCTCCCCCACCCTCCTACCTTCCCCCTCTCACCTACTTGCATGTACTCCTCCCCCAACCTTATTCTGGCTTCTGCCCTCCCTTTCCAGCCTGATGAAGGGTCTCAACCTGAAACGTCAACTGTTTATTTCTTGCCATTGATGCTGCATGACCTGCTGAGTTCCTCCAGCATTGTGTGTGTGTTGTTGAGTAAATACTTGTATCCTTTGTTTTAGTAGGCTGTAGTTACCAAATTAGTCTTAAACTAATGTTGGTCTCGAAAAGAAAACTAGGCATGTAGTGACAACACAGAACCCAAAATGCAGAGAAGCTGCAAGTGGAAGCCCAGGAGAACATGAAGCAGCAACTCAACAAGGGATAATTGGACAGGGTAAAACAAGTCCACTTGATGGCAAAGGGGCGAAAAAGCAAACTTGAACAGAGGACAAATTCTAACCTTCATGTCTGTGGAAGGACATGTATGATCCTTCTTCATCCATTCAGTGCCCATCAAGCAGTTGAAGGAATCCATAGCTCCTCTAGTGGCTTATGTGGGAGATGGAGAATGCACAATATCTGCAGGACGCATTTCTGTAACTGTTCATCAGCAGATCCCAAACTTACAATCTCCAAAGAAATGCCTAAACAGCTATCTAAACTGACTGCAAAGAGCACTAGAGAGAAGTACTGAGCACCATACTTACTAACACCTTAATAAATTTAGTTAGGGTCAAGTCGACTTCCTTAATGGCCTTTGAGAAGGTAGTGAAGGCACTCAGATAATGGTAGGAATTCCAGAATATTGCCAAAGGTCATCTTCTCTGTCAGGCAATCCTTCAGGGTCAAGGGCGACTTGCTTCCACATCAGTTCTGTGGGTTCTCAGGTGGCTGACTAGACCAATGAAGGCACTGGAGACTGTGCCACAGGATGGGTGGGTGGGTGGGTAGTAAATATTTCTTTCACCATCTTCCCTGCACTTCTGTGTGCTTCAAAGAGACACGAGGATGCTCTTTCTCCATTTAGATTGGTTCCAGGCCAGGGGTTCTCACATTGAGAATGTTAGTTTTCCCCAAAGGTGACTCAGGGCATTTGAAGTGTTTTGTTCACCCTCCTGGAAAGCCTGGAGTAAGGTGCCTGTTTTGGGTCTGATGTTGGAAATATGTCCCCCCCACCCCACTCCCACAAGAGCTTGAATGCAAGTAAACCTTTGATGCTGGAGACACTGGTTTGGGAGAGAGCGATGCTGGTTGCCTTTTTCTGCCAATGGATTTGTAACATTTTACAGAAAGTGTTGGTGGTACCTCTTATGTACTTTGAGGTGCCTACTGTAGATGGCATATCTTCAAAGTGTACAGTACATTGGTCTCTAGTACAACCTGGTCTTAGTATCAGGTTTGAGGTCTTGATCTTCTCTGAAAAGTGGCTACCAAGATATGAAAAGTGATCCAAGTTTCCAGTGTTTCATCTTGGACATTTATTGGAGATGATGTTCTGCAGTGGGGGCTGGTTGACAGAAGGTCTTGTTTAATGGATAATTACTGCAAGGGCCATTCTCCCATTTGTTTCAGTGAATGCGTAAACAATAATCTGGAGATTGATGACTGAATATTGTTAGTGTACTGCAGTTCGATGGAGGATGCTGGAGTGACTTTACTTCTGGAGCAGAGGTGACAGGTGTGAACAGTTATCCTTTTGTCCTGCAAATTCGTTCTACTATAGTAGGAATCTTGTCAGAAGTGTTGAAGATGAAGAACAAGGATATACTTCCAAGTCAGCATGTTTTGTGATTGGGAGGGGAAGCTATTGATAGCTGTATTTATAGGAATCTTTCCCTTTACTCTATTAGGTAGCACTGATTAGCAGTTTGGCAAAATTGATCAAAGAACAGTTGGTGAATTCCAGCTATCTTATAGAAGGTATACAGCAGCCACAACTTGCAGAGTAAGTGAATATTTTGAAGTGTGGATGGGTCACCTATCAAGCAGACTACTTACTCCAGAAGATATTAAGCTTGAATATTGATGAAGTTGCACTCATGCAGGCAAATGAAGTGTATGCCATTAAACTTCTGATTTGTGCTTTGTGGATGGTGAAAAGCTTGGTGGAATTACCACACAATATCCAGCCTCAAACCTGTTCTTTCGACGGCTAAGTCTTTGCTGCATTCTATCATTCATTGCTACCACACAATGATTGGTTTTTGGAGGGTCAAAAGCATTTGTGAACCACAGCTCAACAACAGAGTCAGTAATTAAAGAGTGGTTGAGCAAGTGCTACCTGTTTGATTTGTGAAGCTCATCCCTGTAACAAATCCACGATATTTTGTTTCAACAATGAAATTCAAACACCAATAATTGCTCTGGATGTTCTGACCATCTGACTCGATTACAATTTTCCATGCTGCTCTCTCTACACTCAAGACTGTGGCTAACCACAGCTCAAACACCATCTATAAATTCACCATTGACACCACTTTTTCTGGTAGAATCTCAGATGGTGATGAGGTGGTGTACAGAAGTAAGATAGGTTAGCTGGTTGAGTGGTGTCACAGCAACAACCTCACACTCAATGTCAGCTAGACCAAGGAATCGATTGTGAACTTCAGGGAGGGGAAGTTGGGAGAACACACAGCAGTCCTCATTAAGGGGTCGGCAGGGGAAAGGGTGAACAGCTTCAAGTTTCTGGGCGTCAACATCTCAGAGGATCTATCCTGGGCCCAACACATTGATGCAATCATGAAGAAGGCATAACAGCAGCTCTACTTCGTTAACAGTTTGAGGAGATTTGGTATGTCACCAAGGACTCTTGCAAACTTCTACAGATGTACAGTGGAGAGCATTCTAACTGGTTGCATCAGACCCTGGTACGGAGGCTCCAATGCACAGGATCGCAAGAGGCTGCAGAGGGTTACAGGCTGAGCCAGCTCCATGAAAGGCACAATACTCCCCACCATTGACGACATCTTCAAGAGGCGGTGCCTCAAAAAGGTGGCATCCATCTCTAAGGACCCTCACCATCCAAGACTTGCCCTCTTCTCATTACTACCATCGGAGAGGTGGTACAGGAAGCTGAAGACCCACATTAAATGATTCAGAAACAGTTTCTTCCCCTCCACCATCACATTTCTGAACAATAGCTTATTTTTTGTTTGCAGTATTTAATTTATAGTAATTTTTGTCTTTGCACTGTACTGCTGCCACAGAACAACAACTCTCACATCATACAAGTCAGTGATAATCTGATTCAATTCAATGCTTTTGGAAAGCAAAAATAATCACTTCAAATAAATCTAATCTTTCTTTTCAAAAAGTAAGATAGGAACCCAAACTCAGCATTTCAAAGAATTCATGGAGTTTAATCTTTGATAACTGAATCCAAGTGTGCAGATTCTTAAAAATGAGCGACAACCAAGTTTAATTTTAAACCAAGCCACAAGCACTGCTGACAGGGGCTGTGCTGTTGTTGTTTGACAAATCGATCACTACCCCAACAGAGACTGAACACCAGCTCTCTACATTTCATCATACCTCCCTCTGGACCACAACTACACCACTAAATGTGAGGCGACTGTCTCCTAGGTCTTGGAATGACCATGGCTCTGAAGTTAAGATTGCAGGGCAGAACAGTTCTCATTCATCCTGTAGATTTGCCTTTACTCTGGTAAACTTCCTTCCATTGGGTTCTACCCAAGCCTGCACAGCTCACTTTTAACTTCTCCCCACAATCTCCAAGTAGGGCTGTTCTGGCAGACCCACTGTTTCAGCCTGTTCTGATCACACAGAACTTATTCTTTCTTATCTTTATTACTTCTGCACTTATACAGTCTTGACCACTGTAACAGCTTTGATATCCCCCACCACTTCCAAGGTTTTCTGCTTCCTAGTTCCAAATGGCTCATTTTAATCATCCCACATCAGCATGCTATTTGGGCCCTTCTTCTTTGAAAAGAGGTCCGAGCAGTCCCCTTACACCACTTCCCTCTCTTCCTCACCTGGCTGAACTCAATCTCATTTTTAACTCCACTTGCTACCTCCAAATCAAAGGTGTAGTCAAATCAAACAAGAATCTACATGGGTCCAAGCTATGCCTGTCTGTTGAATACATTGAGTTTACGTTTCAGTCCCTTATATTAATGACTGTATTCATGCAGCTTCCTCCTCTCATGGAGAACTTGCAAAATGTCACCACTTTTCCCGCTGGTTTCCACCCTCCTCTCACTACAACTTCATCCTCCCTGCATCCTTCTAGGACTCGCGGGCAAATGGGACTAGCAGGGAAGATGCTGTGGTCGGCAAGGACCAGTTGGGCCGAAGGGCCTGTTTCCGAGCTGTATTACTCCATTTCATGCTCCCAGTTTCTCCAGCTCCACCTTATCATTACTGATTAAAACATTCCCACACTTCTTAGATACCTTCCTTAACTGTGGTTTCCCCTGCCCCATAGGTGGCAGGGGTCTCAGTCCTATCTGTTCCATTTCCCAAACCTCTGCTCTCACTTTTCACTTCCTCCCCCTTTCCTCATCTTCCACCCCACCAGCCTCCACATTCAACAAATTATCCTCTAACTTCTGCCACCTTCAACCCGACCACCATCACTACACTACTTCCCTTCCCCTCCCAACATTCGACAGGGATCATTCCCTCTGCGATATCCAGGTTCATTCTTTTATGCACACTAACAGCAACTCCTGGAGATGCAACATCCACTCTAATTCTTCTCTTTACACCGTCCAGGGATCCAAACACTCCTTCCAGGTAAAGCAACAATTTGCATGCACTTATTCCAATTTATTGTAATGCATTTGGTACCCACAATGTGGTTTCCTCTATGTCAAATGTAGACTGAGAAACTGCTTCGCAGAACACGACTCTTCAATCAGTAAAGGTACCTAGAGCTTCAAGTTGCCCGTCACTTTAATTCTTCATCCTACTAATCTCCCTGTCTTTGACCTCTTACACTGTTCCAACAAAACAGAACCAAAGCCCAAGGAACAGCATTGCAGCTTTTGACTGGGCACCTTGCAGCCTTTAGAACTCAACAATTTTAGACAACCTAGTTTGCATCAAAACATCAACCTGGAATAGTAACTCAGTACTCAATGTGTTACCCTCAATGCTGCCTGACCTGCTGGGCATGTTTTATTTTTGATTTCCAGGAACTGCACTGCTTCATCCCTCCCTTCTGTTCTCAATCATCTCCTTTTACTTGCATCTCTTCAAGACAATCTAGACGCAATTAACAAGCATTTGCCACCATTTGTCATTTACTCTCTCTGTCACCACCCAAAGATGCTTCCATCAGTCAGGATGAAAGGTCTCGACCCGAAATGTCAACTGCCCATTTCCTTCTATATATGCTGCCTGAACTGCAGAGTTCCTCCAGCACTGTGTGCTGCTCCAGATTCCAGCATCTGCAGTCTCTTGTCTCCATTTCTTCCACCCCTATTCTTTTGTTGCAATTTAAAAACGTGTTTCATTTCTAATGTAGGGTCACTAACCTGAACATTAACTCAGCATGTGTGGAAAGAGAAAATTTCCAGCATCGTATTTTTTTTAAAGACTTTCAGCAGACACTTTACTTTGTTTTTTGATCACTTTAAATTCATTGTGCTTGAACACACAAAATTTTTATCCAAATATTTAGGCTTTGTTTTGCAAATTGTGGAAACTAACTTAATTCATTGAACTGTCACATGAAAACAAGGGCGTCATTTTCTTTTGCTCTAAAATTACTGGAGCCTGAAAACTAAATGTCCTCTTACGTTGCACCCATGTGTGAAGAAAGACAAACAAAATGTTTTCCATTGGTTTGTGCTGGAAACCTCTCAAGCATGCAAATGTCAGGATTACCCAGCAGATTGACATATTGTTCCTGTGGATTATTTTGTAGTTAGATGTAAATAGGGATTAAAATTAATTTAAAATCCTTTATTATTGCATTCCATCACCACATAGTATAGAAATCTCTTATGACTGAATCTGAACTTTGCATCAGTCTTTCTTTCTGTCATTGATTTACTTAGAATAAACTGTTTGAGTCATGCAGCTTTCACTAATATTGATTATGCTATTTCTAAGGATTTGGCATGCACTTTGCTTTTTATTTAGGCTTGGTCTGTGCAGTGTTTTACTCAGTCCCATTATACCATTTTTTAAGCAAAACTTCACGTGCTTCAAGCTGTTGTTTCTCCTCTGTGGTGGAATCAAAGGTCAACAGTCGCAATCCCTCACACTATGTGTCCGAGTATAAATGAACAATCTCTTACAGTCATTGAGGTTAGCAGAGTTGCTTTCTCTAGTAAATGAAACATTGGTACTGCAGGATTAACAGCTCCATCAAGCCTTTTTTTGATTGAGTAAAAACAGGAATTGAAGGGAAGGCAGACTTGTATTCACACAGTACCTTTCACAACTTCAGGTCAACTTACCTTTCAAACTACAAAATACCTCAAGTGTGGTCACTGCTGCAAAGTAACAAAAAATGCAGCAGCACATCTGTGGACAGTAAATGCCAAAAAGTAATAAGCATTTTGTAAAAGTGATGTTGATTGAGGAATAAACATGGGTCAAATCACTGGAAAGAACTTCCCTAATCTTCCTCAAAATAGTGCCATAAGGCACTATGACATTCATCTCATGGAAATGGGACTTGGTTTAACATCTTTCTAAAAGAACAACTGGAAGTGGGGTACTGCTTTAGTATTGCACTAGAATGGCAGCCTAGATTCTTACACATTTCTGGACTGGGACTTGAACCCATAACCTTCTGCTTCAGCGACAAGGGTGCAATGAATGTAGCCAGTTTTCAGTTCAGTATGGTGCAAAGAGATTAAATATCAACTTCCAAACAAAAGCTGAACATAAACTTGGAAAGCAGAAGTATTGAGGAATTTTGGTAAAACTGTAGGAATTTCTGAGCCAGGTGACGACGTTCTATGCTTTATGATTCAATTGCAAAGGCGATGGCACGCAATGGATTTGAAATTAACATTTCGGCTGCATTTGGAATTTGCTATGCAAAGAACGTAGATCAAGATCATGTAATCCTGCTAATATCTAACAGACAACTGCACCAGCCAAGAAGTCAACAGAAGGCACAAAAATGCAAGTGTATACAGAACTAAAAATCTGTAAATAGCCACAAGGAAAGGGAAGTCCACATCGAGAACAACACATTCATAAATTGACACTAACTGTCCAGCACCATCTATTACCCAGTTTTAAAGAAAACTACGTTCTTTGATTCTTACCAATCTGCCACCAGAGATGCTGAAAATTTATGATTTGCCTAACCTAAATGCAATTGTGCTCCTGTGATGTCACCATCAGAAACCATGAAACCAACCAAAATTTGGGCTCGTTCAATGATGAGCCTATCACCTACCTGAGTTTCCTACCAATGTTTCTGGCAATTGCACGGCTTGGCATAAATCAATTAAAACGCAACTGAGCAATTTCAAAGCTTTCATATTCTGTGTTTCTGACAACGGTACTTTTTGTATTTGGCGTTGGAACAGGTTTCCACTCTAGGAAATCAGCCAAAATTTAAACTGCCTGCAATTTTTCAAATCATCTCATTACTTAAATTGGTGGGTGGTGTGGGGGAGTAAGAGGAGGGAAACAAATGGCAACTCTTGCATGCCAATACTTGGAATGCAATGCATTTACATAATGTCTTAACAAGTTCTCAGAACATCCCCAACTTTATTTTCAATTCCTTTGAAACACTGACATTGACAAAATGACATTGTTACTTTTTAGGAAAGTCCCAGAGTTGGAGGATTACACGCCTCACAAATGGGGAAAAAATATTAAACTGCCAGATAATCTAGTTTTGGTTATTATGGTTGAGAAAAGTTTGCATGGAGACAAAAGAGAACTCACTCTCCCTCTTCTACAGGGGCAAGCACTTTTTTTAAAAAAATAACCTTCCAACACAGGACAGAAGAAATTAGAACATGCTCTCCAAACGGCCATTGACGCCTTCAAGACTGGGAAGGTGTCTATTCAGATACGATATCGAGGCAGATCATAGAAACACAAAAACAAAATAAATTGTTTGGTGTTCTGCCACCTTCCAAATAAATCCCTTCCCCCAACCCCCATCTCACTTACTCACTTCAGTTACCAAAACAAAAATCATTCCAAGATTAAAGAAAAATTTGACAAGGCATCAATTGTTATTTGCAGAAGAATGTTACAGATGTCCATTATATGTAGCTTTCTTTTCCAAAGTTTACATTATCCCTCAGGCTAAACCCCTGAACTAGCAAAGTTAGGTTTCAAAATCTCAAAATCTTCAACCAAAGCACAATTTAACAAGGATCACAACCCCAGTTTGTGTAATCTTTCCTTGTAATTTAAGCCCTGAACCTATTCATATAAATCTACTTTGGACCACCTCCAAAGCCAATAAACCTTTCGTGCTTTGCCCAGAACTGCTCTCAGTATTCAGGTGTGGTATAACCAGGGCTTGGTGTCGCCGCAGCACAACTTCTAACCCCTTATACATTGATTGCTGTCACTCAAGGCTATTAGTCATTTTGATTATTTTCGCAACCAGTCCATGATATTTCAAGGATCTCCTTACTCCTGTGATTTTGAGCTACTTGCCAATGAGCAAGTACTCCGCTGTGCCATTTTAATTCCCCACAAGGACAGCTCATATTTTTCTATGTTGAAACTAACTTGTCACAACTTTACCCTTTCACTCAAAATAATATTTGTAATTTAACATTTCCATCATTCTTATGATATCAACAATTTTTGTGCCATTGATATGATGATTTCTATCCCATCACCCAAGTCATTGACTAAGATTGCAAACAGCCAAAGCCCCAACATTGATATTTACAAGGCGTCACAAATCATGTACTGCCAATCCAAGAACCTGTTGCCTCTCCTGCCACTTGGACAATTTTTTTGGCTGGGTCAATAATTTACCTCCAGTTCCATAGCTTTAACTTGAGTTAACACTTTGCCAAATACCTTCTGCCCTCTCTCACCTTCCTTAAATATGGAA
Source organism: Pristis pectinata (assembly GCF_009764475.1). Lineage (NCBI taxonomy): Eukaryota > Metazoa > Chordata > Chondrichthyes > Rhinopristiformes > Pristidae > Pristis > Pristis pectinata. Next base: position 67,013,504 of record NC_067408.1, on the reverse strand, counting down.
GTGACATGCAATTTTCCAGTCTAAAAAAATTCATTCTTATACAAGGAGAACTTGGGAAAATTATAGTAAGTGTATCTGCTACATATTCCATATAATCCTGGAATAGAAATCATCTGTTCTTTAGTACCATTAATTTCTACATCAATATTTTGGTGATGTTAATTTTAGCAAGCTCTCAATTCCATATTTGTTTTCTCATCCTTTAATATTATTGGAAATATATTTTGTTAATTTTGAGGAGCTCTGCAAGTTTATTTTCCTCATTCCTCTCCACAACCTCTTTTGACTGTTTTAAGTAACTCTCCTTCAGTCATGAGGATTTTCACTAGTGAGGGAGTTATATATTGGGTTGGATAGAGGAATGGCTTATTGGCCACTATCCATAACGATTGAAGGGACTTCATAGTCTGTAGCCAAATTTGCTGATGATACAAAGATTAACAAGTTGAGGTTAACAAAGGGTTAACAAGTTGAGAACAAAAAATATAGACAAGTAAATTAAGTCGACAAGAAGTTGGTAGATTGAGTATAATGTAAAAAAAACGTTGTTATCCACCTCAGGAGGAGGAATGAAAATCTGATTTAAATTATGTGAGAACCTGTAATGTTGCAGCACAAAGATCCAGGGGCGTGGCAGAGGAGGGGTGGCTCCTAAAATAGCGACACAAAATGTTTGCAAGCGGGTACAGTAAGTGTACAGTTGGTATTTGTTGCAAGGGATGTGGAGTTTTAAAGTAGGGAAATTTTGATTCAACTTGACAGGGTGCTGGTGGAACCACACCTACAGATTTTATCTTCCTATTTAAGGAAGGATGTACTTGCATTCAAGGCAGTGCACAAGGTTCACAAGATTGATTCCTGGGATAAAGGAACTGACGTATAAAGGTTGAACATGTTGGGCCTATACTCATTAGGGTTTCAAAGAATAAGAGGTGATCTTATTGAAACCGACAAATTGACAGAGTGGACACTAAGAGAAGTTTCACACAGCTTACCTTAAAGTAGGGGACAGAGTTGCAGAATAAGGGGTCACCCATTTCAGACAGAAGCGAGGAGGAACTTTTCTCAGAGAGCTGTGACTCTTTGGAATTCACTACTCAGAGAGCTGAGGAGGCAAAGTCGTTGAATATATTCAAGACAGTTACTGACTGACACTACAAGGGAATTGAGGAGTACGGGAAAAGTGGTGTCGGGGCCAAGATTGGATCTTACTGAATAGCAGAGCAGTCTTAATGGGCCAAGTGCTGCTTGTTTCCTTTGTTTTATGGTTTTTTTCCCCCCCCATAGTTTTTCCCATCCACTTTACATTGTTCCTTACCTCTACTTATGCAAGATCTCTTTTCTTCTATTTGTGGAGCTCTTGCCCTTAAAAATGTAAACTGGTTTGATATCAGCTTTATTTTTTGAACACCCCTGCTGCTCCCACAAAGATTTTAGCCATGAGCAGGTTTTCCTTCTGAACGTAGACAATTCTGTTGATTTTAAAATCTTTGCAGCTACTTTGTATTTCTTTCATTCAGCCATGATCTATATAATTAACAAAGCCAGTTCAAAGGTCTGATTGGCTTACTCCTCTTCCCATGTTCAAATAATGAGTGCCATTGGTCAATTTTTAAAAAAAAATCTACCAGTGCAGGAAGACGAATCCTCATCATATCATCTTAGACAATGTTTCCAACATATAGCACTTCTTTCAAGCAGCAATGCATTAACAAGATCCAGACAGGGTTGAAACTGCAGTGTATTGACAAAATTGTTGACAAAATTACAAAGATCGAAGACCAACAGTCAGCCAGACTTAGCAAAAGGATTTTTTTTATTTGTCCAATCCCATCATGGCATAATAACTAGGTCCCTTTGTACAAGAAGTCTAATTGAAGATTCAGGAAACAATTAATTCAACTGAAGAAACCCAGATCACTCTAGCTTCAATAAAGAGAACAATACCACAACCAACTGGAAAGATACTCAAAAGATTTGTCCTATTTTTAAAAAGCAATGTTTTAACAAACAGGTGAAGAAAACAACAGATAAATTAAGCTCTTGACCTTCCGGTAATGAATGCAGTATCTGGCCACCAATAACTTGGATCTCAGCCTCTGCGTGATAGCCACATTATATATGCAAGCTTTGCCTGTATGCTGCAATCTGTGAGTAAGGTCGAGGTGATTTTGCTTTGGTGAAGAAGTGACAAGAGGTTGAATGGTTTTCCCATTCTTTCTGAAGTTGAACTCCACTCCAACAGGGGAGCTTTGTTGGAGGCAAGGTGCTCTCTTGCCACAAGGAAGATAGAGAGGTGAGTTGCTTAAACCCAGGTGTAGCAGATTTAGAACAGTAATGAATTGTAATTTTTAAAATGCAATATTTTCAAAAACAGGACAATATTTTAGGGGGAAAACTTGTAATCTTTTAACAATGAAAGTAGTATCTAGTCAACATTTTACCTACGAAGACTTTGGATGTAATACTGTCATGAGGTGTAGACATATCGAAGTATTTATAATTTCTTTCTATTCAGTAACCTTTTGCTGAAAACTCAGTAACATATAGTAAACTGAAAGCACACAGCAAGGCAATAATCTGGTAATTATTTTCAGCTTCCCTTGAAAATGCTTTATTTTTAGGGTTTCACTTCCTATCAATTTGCTAACACCACAATTCCAGCTATATTCACATTCAGATTCAGCGAAATCTAATAGCTCAGGAAATCAGTTTTTATGGTCACCCTCGTGTTTATCCAGTTTCACTTTGAGCAGAATCTTCAAACCTTCACCCAACTTGATCCTACTCTGAGTCACTGTGACCATCTCTTGTCCAATTCCTCTTCCATGCCCTTAAAAATACCTTTCCCAACTTTGCCTTCACCCCTCAGTTTGCAGAGATGGAGAATTTTGCCCTCTCCAATTCCCAGCTCCTACAGTGAACTTCCTCCCCATCCCATCTCCCTACAACATTCATCAACCGCCCCAAAACACATCCCTCACGGTACTCCCAACACCCTGTACTTTGGCACCATTCCTTCTCTCCCCACACCCCCTCACCTGGATCCACCCACCAACTGCCAGCTCTTGCTCCACCCTTCCCTCCACCTTTTCCCTTCTAGCTACCTCCCTTCCAACTTTCAGTCCAGATGAAGGGTCTCAACCCAAAACATAAACTGTCCATTTCCTTTCATAGCTGCTTCCTGACCCGCTGTGTTCCTCCAACACTTTATGTACTATTTCGTGCAACAATCCTCATTTCTCTACTGAGCATCCAGATCTCCTGTCCTCCTCTCACCTCAGCACTCCTCTGTACCCCATATCTCCATTGACCAAGCCCTCCTCATTGTCCCAAAGCTCCTCAACTGTCCTCCCCAACACCTCAATTCTCATATTTCACTGGCTCCCTCAAACGACAATCCTTGTCGATCCCCACCCCAATCATCCCTAGCTCCAAATCATTCCCATAACGCAGCCGTCTACATACTGCCACCCCATATCACAACTCTACTATTGCCCCAATCCTTCAGCCCCCTCCCCACCCCCTCCGCCGCCCCCTCCGCCGCCAGCCCCGCTCCCCCTCCGCCTCCAGCCCCGCTCCCCCTCCCCACCCCCTCCGCCGCCAGCCCCGCTCCCCCTCACCACCCCCTCCGCCGCCAGCCCCGCTCCCCCTCCGCCTCCAGCCCCGCTCCCCCTCCCCACCCCCTCCGCCTCCAGCCCCGCTCCCCCTCCCCACCCCCTCCGCCTCCCCACCCCCTCCGCCTCCAGCCCCACTACCGACCTGTCCTCACTGACGCTGATAACCCCGTCCTCCTTGGGGATGATGGCTGCCATGTTCACCACATCCTGAGAGCCCTCGATCTTGCTCAGCAGCACAGGCCTACGGGTCAGCGCCTTCGATTTGTCCTCCGCCGCCATGGTGATGCTGCCCGGCCGGGCCGCCCCTTCCCCGCGTCACCGCCCACGGCACAGCCCCCACTGCGCAGGATCGGGAGCCGGCGGCACAGTTCAGCTCCAAAATCAATCCGGCCTGTACGCTGAAGTAATCCCTCCCCTAGAAATAGAAGAAGCCCAATCTGTAAACCCAGAATCCAATCAATTTGCAGGCCCCAGTTTATCTTTTATTTGGGAATAAATACATATTTTGGTGATTTAAATATGTTACCCACGGTGGCACAGAAGGTAGCCATTTGGCCCATGCGGGCTTCCAGGGGAACAATTCCCATTAGTTTCATGCCCCTCTCAAAATCAAAGCCTAGTTTATCAAAGTCGAGTTTATTGTCATATGCACAAGCAAGTACACGTATGCACAGGTGTAATTAAAAACTTACTTGTAGCAGCATCACAGGCACATAGCATATAAGCAGCATTCACAAGAAACATAAAGATAAATTATACACAATTTTTACAAAGAAAAAAACACAATTAGAATGTTTTCGTGCCAAATGATCAGAGTGGTCATGGTGTTACTAAACTGTAGTGGTGATTAGGGTTTTGCTGGTTGGTTCGAGAACCGAATGATTGAAGGGAAGTAGCTGTTCTTGAATCTGGTGGTGTAGGACTTCAGACTTCTGTACCTCCTGCCTGGTGGTAGCTGCAAAAAGATAGCATGGCCCGGATGGTAGGGATCTTTGATGATGCATGTTGCCTTCTTGAGGCAGCAGCTCCTGTAGATACTACCAGGGATATGCCTATGATGTATTGGGCAGGGTCTCCTTGTTTCCCTGTATCCCTGTAACTTCTGTCTTGCATGCCTATTAACTCCCCCCCCCCCCCCCCTTGATTCGACACTACACGAAGGGGTAAGTTACTGAAGACAATTAACTACCAGCACATGTGGGAGGGAGTCAGAGCACGTGGGGGACACCCACAGGGTCATAGAATGGGCAGGTTCCACGCAGACAGCAGCCAAGGTCAGAATTGAACCCAGGTCCCTGGAGCTGTGAGGCTGCAACACTAACTGCTGTGTCACAGTGCTGTCAGGGTGTTTTGGGGTATGACCTCCACAATAGGCCACCTGCAGCCCAATCAGCAAATGGAATACACAGCTGGACACCAGGGAGTAGAGGGCCCATGAGATATTATTTCTGTTCCCAACCCAAGTAAGTGGAGGCATGCAAGGACAATCAAAATGCTCCACTACTCCTGCTGACTTCAACTTTTAGTCTTATAACAATACAATTTATTCTTTTTTTCACAAAACCGATCAACTCCCCCTTTTTGATTTTTTTGCCATTGACCGGAAACTAAGAGGCAAATTATAGTAGCCAATTAACCAGAATATTAAGGAAACTCACACAGTCACAGAGAGAATATGATAACTCCAAACAGACAGCACCTGAGATCAGGATTCCTGGAGCTAGACTTCTGTCCTCCTCAACATACCTCTGTCCTCCTCAACATACCTCTGTCATACCTATTTTCAATATGCCTGCAAAATAGAATTATTGGCCAGTTTCTAACAGTTGTTGCAAGTTGCATTATTATGTTCATAGTTAAAGTTGAAGATGGATGAATGGTAGTGGTATCTTCATCAGTTAATGGTAGCTGTGCTGAAGGCACCCTCAGGGGGCAGGAGGTCTCAAACCTTTTCTGCCTGCCAGGCCAGTTCTTGTGCTGATCTCCAGGATCCTGGGTGTTTGAAACCTCCAGCTGCAGCTGTTTGCAGACTAAATCGGGGGAGGATAGTTGGGGGATTAATATCCTGGTTGAAACCTCACACTCTACAAGGAGCCCCATGGCAGTAATGGAAACTTCTGCAGCTGAGACAACTTTCATTCTCCCAGTTTCTCCAGCTCCATCATATTTGTTTTGATGACGATTCCCTCCACATGTGTTTCTGATTTGTCTTCCTTTTCACTTTTCACCATGGTTTTCCCTGCACTACAGGGAGCCTCAACTGCATCCAAAATATTTCCAGAACTCTACTCTTCTTTGACCACCCAGAGAGCAAAGATAGGGTTAACCCTTTTGTCCTCACCTTATACACCACACTTTCGTATTCAACAGATCACCTTCCTTAATTTCCACGAGCTTCGCCTTGATTCCAGCACCAAACACATCTTCCCCTTGCTCCCCATTCCACATTATGCAGGCACTGTACCCTCCATGACTCTCTGCTATCTTTTCCAGTTCTGCTACACCCACTCCCCTTATCATACAATGCCTGCTTTTGACCTTTTCCCTTCCGACCATCCAGGGTTCCAAAGCAGCAGTTCACTCGTACTTCAGGTCAAGTGAATTGCAGTCAGTGTTACCAATGCAGTCACCGCTACCTTGTCGGAACCAAATGCAGATTGGGTGATCACTTGCAGAAAAATTCACTTTAATTCTCCATCCTACACCCAACCTGTCCTCTCTATCTTTGGCCTCATACCCACTCAAACAAAGTCCACTGTGAGCCCAAGGAACAGCATCTCATCTTCCAACAACACACATTACAGCTCCCGGAACAAAACACTGAGCTCAAGGAAAACCAGAAAGCCAACCTTTCCAGGTTGTGTCAGGACTGACCAGCTATGATGAATGCTCATTGACCTGTATTAGTTTAGTTAGTTTATTGTTTATTATCATACACACCAGGGCACAACGAAATTCCTTGTTTGCATGAAGCTCAAGGCGTCAACAGTATACATGGTAATCTTAAATGCAATAAATATAACAATGAGCACAAACAGCAGAATGGTGCAAAGATTGTGGTGCAATCAAAGTCAAAGTCAAGTTTATTGTCATATGCACAAGTACATGTATGCACAGGTGCAAAGAAAACTTACTTGCAGCAGCATCACAGGCACATAGCATCATATAAGCAGTGTTCACAAGAAAAACATAAAGTAAACATAAATTATACACAATTTTTACAAGAAAGAACTCAATTAGAACAAAAAAAAGTCCATTTTAGTGCAAAGTGGTCATAGTGTTGCTAAACTGTTGTGGTGATTAGGGTTTTGCCGGTTGGTTGAAGAACCGAATGGTTGAAGAGAAGTAGCTGTTCTTGAACCTGGTGGTGTGGGACTTCAGGCTTCTGTACCTCCTCCCTGATGGTAGCTGCAAGAAGATGGCAAACGGTGTGGATCTTTGATGATGGATGTTGCTTTCTTGAAGCAGCACCTCCCGTAGATACCACCGATGGTAGGGAGGGATGTGTCCGTGATGTAGTGGGCTGAGTCCACTAGTCTCTGCAGCTCCTTACAATCATGTGCATTCAAATTGCCGTACCAGACCATGATGCAACCAGTCAAGATACTTTCAACAGTACATCTGTAGAAGTTGATTAGAGTGTTCGGTGACAAGCCGAACCTCCTTGACCTCCTAAGAAAGTATAGACACTGGCGTGCTTTCCTTATGATTGCATCTGAAGTAGTGCAAAACAAAATCCTAGAGTGACAATGGCGGAATAACAGAGAGACGTAGAGTTAATAGTACGAGAATGTGGCAGCACCACCAGGAAGGGAATGTGAAGGAGGTGATTAGTTCAGAAGTCTGAAAGCAGTGGGGAAGAAGCTGTTCTTAAATCTGGACATCTGGGCTTTTAAGCTCCTGTATCTTCTCCCAGAAGGTAGAAGAGAGAAAAAGGAATGGCCAGGGTGGCAGGCATCCTTGACAACACAACCAGACTTACTGAAAAAATGCACCGTGAAGATGGACTGGATGGAAGGACGTGACGAGCCTGTGAGGGACTGGGCTGTGTTTACCACTCTCTGCAGGTTCCGTCGGGCCAGAGCAGAGCTGTTGCCATACCAGGGTGAGGTGCAGTCCATCAAACTGCTTTCTATAGCACATCTGTAGAAATTTGAGAGAATCCTCATGGACATGCCAAATCTTCTCAGATGCTGAAGAAAGTACTGATACACTTTCTTGATCACCACATCAATGTGGAGGGACCAGGTGAGGTTGCTGGTGATATGGATGCAAAAGAACTTGAAGCTGTTGATCATCTCTACAGCAGTTCTTTGATGAGGTAATGTTTACTCCAATTTTCTCTGCTCCACAGATACTTCCTGATTTGCTGAGTATTTCCAGAATTCTTTTATTTCAGATTTTTAGCAACTACAGTATTTTGTATCTCACAGTTCGAGCAATTTTCCCTCTCTTCTGCATTCTCATTCACCTCTTTCTATCTGTCTCCTCCAAGCCAATAAACTGCAATCAACAACCTTCACCAACAGCCCGCTCTCCCCCACCGTTCCTTTACGTTAAGGTTGGTCTCCACCCTAGCAAAGATATTCCTTCTGTTTTTGCCGCCCTTTCTCCTTCCCTGCAACTTGAAAAAACACTGACCTGAAAAGTTAACTCTGCTCTTGTCTTCACGGATAGTGCCTGACCTGCCGATTATTTCCAGCAGCTTTTGCTTTATAAAAGATCTCCAAGATTCCTGACTATATTCCCTCCCATCCTGCCTCCTGTAAGGACTCCATTCCATTCTTCCAGTTCCTCCATCTCCATTGCATCTGTTCTAGTGATCATTCTTTCCACACAGGAGCCTCTGTTACTCTTCTCTCTCCTCGATCATCACTTCCCCTCATCCATGGTTAACAGCGCCCTATTTTTCATACTTCGGTTCTCAACCCCTCCTCCCAGCTGGTACAAGAATAGCGCTCCCATTATCCTCACCTTCCAGCCCACCAGGCTTCATATTCGTTGAATCATCCTTTCAGTTACTGTCAGCATCAATGAGATTCCACCACCAGACCTTCTCCTCTCTTCCCCTCTCCTCCTGTTCAGCGGTCCAAATTCCCTTTGCTACTCCATTCTTCCCTCTCCACCAGCCACTCCCATTCTTGCAGCACCTTCCCGTGCAACCACAGGAAGCACAATATCTGCTCTTTTACTTCGTTCCTTCCCACCATCCACAGACCCAAAGTGAAGCAACAATTCACTTGCACTCCTTCCGATTGAGTACATTAAATTCTACCTCACAATATGGTCTCCCCTTTGTTAGAGAGATGGAATGCAGGCTTGATGGCCACTTGCAGGGGTGACCCTGGGCTTCCAGATGTCTGTCACTTTCATTCCCATTCTGACCTGTCCACTTGTGGCCTCCTGTATCGTTCCAATGAGGCCCAAAGTAAGCTTAAGAAATGGTCCTCATCTGTCTGGGCACAGAGCAACCTTCCAGACTCAACACCAAAGTCAACAGGCAACTTGGCTTTTCTGGTTGCATCAGAACTGATCATCCTGCTGTAAGGTTGTCCATCTGTAATATAAAGCCTGTTTTATCTTTCTCCACAGCCACTGCCTGATCTGCTGGGCATTTCCAACATTTTTCTTTTGGTTTCATATCTCAGTAAGGTCTCTGACCTGCATTTCACAGCTTTTACAAGTGCCTTTGTTTGTTTCCCATCTCTCTAAAAGTCCTCATTAATCTATCAAACAATCTGCTCCATAAACAGTGGAACCAGCTCGACAATCACAGCCTCATCCTATCGGAGAAAGGCTCTTTGTCCTATCCATTCCTCCTCCACTGACTCTGTAACTTAAAACAAACTTGTTTTCTCACTTTCAAGGGGTCTTCAACTTGAAGTGGAAGAGAAAAGGGAAGTTTTATAAAAGACCTTAAAGTCCTTTATCATCAGAATATAAACCTAACCCAGATAAGTCAATAGTATATTTTGCCTGAATGACTGATTAAATCCCTGAAGCAAAAGGTTGAGTAATTTAATCAAGAGACAGAAATGCAATTATTTATTTTTTTAAAGAGAGGACATGACTCTTGAGCCAAGGACTCGTGAGCTATGTCTGTGTGTTGAGGGATTGGCAGCTGTTCACTAAAGTCATGCGCAGCCAAAGTCCTGGAGGTTTTGTGCATGCGTAGCAGACAAACTGAAAATTGAAGGTTGACATTTGGGAATATAAAATTAGGGAGATTTTTTTTAAAGAAACACAAAACAAGAAATGCACACATTTGGATTGTGTTAGTGTCTCTAAAAAGCATTCTTATTAACAAGCAAAAGTATCAATTAGAACTATATGGGATTCATTTTTCAAGGTACCTTCTGAGGATCTGACGTATCCATTTACTAAATGAAAGCTATTTTAATGGGAAATAAAAAACAAAAAATGCCAGATACACTCAATCTTCAACCTGAAAGTTAATTGTTTCTCTTTCCACAGACACCATCTGACCTGCTGAGTGCTTCCAGTATTTTCTGTTTTTATTCAAGCATTTACTCTTTTTTGCTTTTCCAGAAAGGATGGTAGCAGCAATTAACAAGAAGCTGGAGGAACTCAGCAGATCAAGCAGCATCTGTGGAGGGAAGTGGACAGTTGAAACCCTTCATCAGTCCATGGTGGCAGGTTTTGTCAAAGAGCAGATCCACAGAATGGTTGTAACAGATACCAAAGACCAGTCAGTATAACCCCCAGCTCTCTCAAACCATAAGATTCAGATGAGCAGGGCAGGCACACTTCTCCCAGTCTCACAAGTGCTATTCACCTCATATTTCTTTTTTACAAAGTGAAACGTGGAAAGCAAAAAACAGAGTATGACAACTTTTCATTACAAGCAAAAGATAGAAACTAAGCTTGTTTTAAGTTGCAGTGCAGGAAATGGAGAGAACAAAGGGAATATCTGTAGTAGATTGGAGATCAAGAGAAACACGTGGTCTTTGAACTTAAAAGTCAGTCAACATACCGGCTTCCAAACAATTTTTAATTCAAGTGATAACTTTTTAATTGCATTTTAATGAAACTGAAATTCAAACAGCACTCTTCCTCAAGCTTAACCCTCTTTTCAAAATATGTGTGAGGTAGAAATGGTAGCTGCAGAGGTGAAAGTATTTCTATAATAGTGCATTTTTTGTTTGAGTATATATGTTCCAACTCAATTGTACACGAGTGATTTGGGTATTTTCATTACCACACATTCTCCTGTGATTGGAATCAAATGATGGTGACAGGAGGAGGGGATACCTCTCTGCATTATGGGAAATGTAGTGTCAGGTCCACGGCTTCGGCAGGCTGAATTTAGGTGGTGTAAGACTGGGACTACGCTTTCCTCAATGCATGCAATACGGAACACCCTAGGTGATAGCAGGCAGCCAATAGGCGAAGGAGTTACGTCCAGGCCCAGAACTTTAGAGTTTGTCCACCCCCGTAACCGGAGCCTGGGAGTTCCCAGATTTGACATAGAACAGTACAGCACAGGAACAGACTCTTCGGCCCACAACATCCGTGCCGAATATGATGCCAAATTAAACTAATTACTTCTGCCTGCACATGGTCCATATCCCTCCACTCCCTGCATGTTCATGTGCCTATCTAAAAGCCTCTTAAACGCTACTATGGTATCTGCAACAGATCACGAGAAAAGCTTAAAAGAGAGAATGCAAGAAATGTTCGGCAAGTCATGCAGCATCTGTGGGGAGAGAAACAGTTAATCATTTCACCAATCTTGCATCATTCAGACTTTATTTCAGATTTCCAGCAATTGCAGTTTTTGTTTTTCACTCATACATCTGAGGTTCCCTCCCTTCCCTTTTCAGCATTCATGCTCTGGTTCACTACTCCATCTCCATCAATACACACTCTCTTTCCCACAATGTCTTCCAGTGTGACAGCAAGGGAGGCCACATCTACTTTAGTACCTTCCTTCCGCTTTTTGTCGACAAAAGAATTAACATTAGGAGTAAGCCATTTGGTCCTTCACAGCGCTATAAGATTATGTTAATTTTCCACCTCAGTGCCATTTTCTTGCACCAGCTCCATATCCCCTGATTCCCTTAATATGTAAGAATCCATCAATCCGTATCTTGAACATACTCACAAACAGAGTCTTCACAAACCTTTCATGTAGAGGATTCTAAAGCTTCACCAAAGCTTCTAGGTGAAGAAGGTAAGAAATAGAAGGGGGCAGTTGCCCCTGTGGCAATTAGTGCCAGCTCTGCCATTCAATAAGATCATGGCTTCTACCTCAGCTCCACTCTCCACAACTAACCCCATATCCCTTCATTCCCCTAATATCCAAAAATCTATCAGTCTCAGTGACTAAGCCTTCACGATTGACTTGCAAAGACAATTCCAAAGATTCACTCCCCTTTGGGTGAAGAAATTTCTGCTTGTCTCAGTTTCCTGCGGTCCTGGGCAGAGCAGTAGCCGTACCAAGCCGTGATGCATCCAGATGGGATGCTTTCTATGGTGCATTGATAAAAGTTGGTGAGAGTCAAAGGGGACAAACCGAATTTCTTTAGCCTCCTGAGGAAGTAGAGGCGCTGGTGAGATTTCTTGGCTGTGGCATCTATGTGATTTGACCAGGACAGGCTGTTGGTGATGTTCACTCCCAGGAACTTGAGGATCTCAACCCTCTCGACCTCAGCACTGTTGATGCAGACACCACCCCCTTTCCTGAAGTCAATGACCAGCTCTTTTGTTTTGATCTAAATGATCAGTGATCTAAATGATCTAAATGATCATTAACCATAAATATTAACCAGGCTGTGTCCTCAGCCCTCTACCCTACTTCCAATATACTCATGACTGCCTGGCCAGATTCTGCTCTAACTCCATCTACAAGTTTGCATATGACACCACCATAGTGGGCCATATCTCAAATAATGATGAGTCAGAGTACAGGAAGGAGATAGAGAGCTTAGTGACATGGTGTCATGACAATAACCTTCCCCTCAATGTCAGCAAAACAAAAGAGCTGGTCATTGACTTCAGGAAAGGGGGCAGTGTACATGCACATGTCTACATCAGTGGTGCTGAGGTCGAGAGGGTTGAGAGCTTCAAGTTCCTTGGAATGAACATCACCAATAGCCTGTCCTGGTCCAACCACGTAGACGCTACAGCCAAGAAAGCTCACCAGCACCTCTACTTCCTCAGGAGGCTAAAGAAATTTGGTATTTCCCCTTTGACACTCACCAACTTTTATCGATGCACCATAGAAAGCATCCTATCTGGATGCATCACGGCTTGGTATGGCAACTGCTCTGCCCGGGACCACAAGAAACTACAGAGAGTTGTGAACATAGCCCAGCGCATCACGGAAACCAGCCTCCCGTCCATGGACTCTGTCTATACCTCTCACTGCCTTGGTGAAGCAGCCAGCATAATCAAAGACCCCACCTACCCGGTCCATTCTATCTTCTCCCCTCTCCCATCAGGCAGAAGATACAGGAGCCTGAGGGCATGTACCATCAGGATCAAGGACAGCACTGTGATAAGACTATTGAACGATTCCATTATATGATGATATGGATGCTTGACCTCACAATCTATCTTGTTATGACCTTACACCTTATTTTCTACCTGCAATGCACTTCCCTGTTGCTGTGACACTTTACTCTGTATTCTGTTATTGCTTTTACCCTGTACTACCTCAATACACTGCGTAATGAATTGATCTGTACGAATGGTATGCAAGACAAGTTTTTCACTGTACCTTGGTATAAGTGACAATAATAAACCAATACCAATACTCATACCAATACCAATGTCATCACCATTTCTGCCTACACTGACACTAACTGACTTACAGAGATTTTGGTCATTGTTTTCATTTCAGAATTCCAGCATCTGCACCATTTGCTTTTGACACATCATAAATAATGATCTGGAAGGTGCACAAAAAATATTTTTTTTATTTATTGGTTTATTATTGTCACATGTACCGAGGTACAGTGAAAAACTTTGTTTTGCATGCTGTCCATACAGATCATTTCATCACGTCAGTGCATTGAGGTAGTACGAAGGAAAAGCAATAACAGAATGCAGAATAAAGTGTTACAGTTACAGAGATAGTGCAGTGCAGGCAGACAATAAGGTGCAAGACCATGACGAGGTAGATTGTGAGGGCAGGAGTACATCTTATCTTACAAGGGGACCATTCAATAGTCTTATAACAGCAGGTGACATAAACAGAACAGATGCGACAGAGATAGAGACATTGGGAGAATGAAAGAGAAACCTTGGCATGACAGGCGTTGGAGGAAGTGTCGTCAAGATCACTCTTGAAGTGGGTTCATACTGGTCACCCAAAGATAATGGTATCCCTGTGCATTTGCTTCTCTTTTCTTTCTAAAGGGGGAAGTCATGGGTTTGTGTAGTGCTGCCAAGGAACAGTGAAGAGTTTCTCAGTCATCCTGTAGACAACATATACCCTGGTCACAATATGGCAGCGACACTGGATATTTGAGGCAGTAGATGGAGTGTCAGTGAAAAGGTTTTTTGATCTTAGTTGGATTTTTTGACTAATTTTTCTATTTTAGTTGTTAACCATGATGATACAGTTTCAGTCTCTGACCACTAAGTCGTGCTGTTGCATTTCTTGCAATTCCTCCAGGTTCAGGTCTCGAAATCAGTATAAACAAAATCCATTAAATTTAGAAGATATTTTTGTCAAAATAGTTTCATTTTCTCCCACCGCTTTGTTTCTCACTCAGGAAAAGTGCCAGGGAACTGGCTGAAGTGGTCTTCCACCGCACCTCAAGATGCTCCAGATCAGGCCAGCTGAGCTCTCGGGGGGAGCCATTGGGATCCCCACAACCCATGAGGGGTGGGAATCTCACCTTCCGTATGAGGAGTAGGATACTGACATCCCGTGTATGGGGTGAGATACTGACCGTGTGTGAGGGGTGAGATACTGACATCCCATGTGAGGGGTGGGATACTGACCGCGTGTGAGGGTTGGGATATGACATCGCGTCTGAGGGGTGAGATACTGACCGCGTGTGAGGGGTGAGATACTGACCGCATGTGAGTGGTGGGATACTGACCGCGTGTGAGTGGTGGGATACTGACATCCCGTGTGAGGGGTGAGATACTGACCGCGTGTGAGGGTTGGGATATGACATCCCGTGTGAGGGGTGAGATACTGACCGCGTGTGAGGGGTGGGATACTGACATCCCATGTGCGGTGTGGGATACTGACATCCCGTGTGAGGGGTGGGATACTGACCACATGTGAGTGGTGGGACACTGACCACACGTGAGTGGTGGGACACTGACTGCGTGTGAGGGGTAAGATACTGACCGCGTGTGAGTGGTGGGATACTGACATCCCGTGTGAGGGGTGGGATACTGACCACATGTGAGTGGTGGGACACTGACTGCGTGTGAGGGGTGAGATACTGACCGCGTGTGAGTGGTGGGATACTGACATCCTGTGCGAGAGGGGGGACATTCACATCCTGTGTGAGGGGTGGGATACTGATATCCATCACATGGATTTTTAAACCAATAATGACCTCCTGTCATGTAGAACTCCTGGTCAGTTGGCCTTGAGGTGATTTTGGCCACGGAAGAAATATTCACACGTTACTCCCCCACCACTCCTCAGCTGCTCCCCACTATACTGCATTCCACAAGCTGCTTTGTCTTCATGCTTTTCCTTCCTGCTCTTGCCTTTATTGAGTAAAACCTATAGGTGAGCATTTACAATGCAAACATTAATGGGAAAAAAGTAAGCCAGCATTTACATTCAAGTTCCCTTCATGCTTAACTTTACATACCTCATAATTTTTCTATTCTCATTGTTTATCTAATTTCTTGCCCATCCCCAGGAAACAGTATGAAGGAGTGGGAGGCTTCACAGTTTAATTCACAGGATGACAGCTGGCCACGTGAATATTCCTGTCCTGACCCACATCTATCTTTTTTGCAGCTGTCAAGGTGGTTGGTCCAACAGAACAAGAGTGTTTTATGTGCTCCCACAATCTATGTGATAAAGCAGGCAACCCGTGCCAACTGGCTGTTGCTATCCTGCTGAATGCCAACTCAGAATTCAGAGCCAGAGCTCAAGAATTTCCTCTCATGGGACTGTCTGGTATGAGTCCTGACCTTCTGCCTTAGAGACTGAAATGATCGGAGAGGATTTTCGACCCTCCCTTATTGTTGTGTAGATTAATCCAAGTCATGGTACAATTAGGTTCTTCATGGAAAAAGTGCCAAATCAACTATCAGGAATAGACCATATTTTCTCTTATATAACCTTGTGCATTTGCTGTGTACTTTCTAAACCTCTAACACATTTATCTAACTGGATGTCCAATACTCCACACAACATTCTAACAGTGTGCTGAACAATACTTAGTATAAATGCAACATTTTTATACTCATTCTGCATTTGCATAAGACACAGAATAATATTTGATTCTTTGTTATATGTGGCTTTTTTTATCCATTTGTATTGTTTTACGTTATTTAGATGTGTGTTGGTCGATAAGTCCGTCTGGTTCTCCTGCCCCCTATTTTGTTTGGAAATCAGCTAAAGCATCAGAAGCATGGTGAAACCTTTATGTTTTGAAGTGAAATGCTCCATGGCTGCTGTTCAAATCACCTACTGGGTGCAAATCCACAACTTGTCATGGTTCTTCAACAGCACGTTCTAACATCAAGGCACTAGGTGAAGGGGAACACTATTAACCAAGTCACAAATATTCCTGACCTGGACTTATATTGTCAATCCTTCATTGTCATTGGGTCAAAATCCTGGAACTTCTTGTTGAGTAGAAACGTGGTAGGACCTTCAATACGAGGTCCTCACCTTCCATCGCATCCATAACAGAGATGTTATGGCTGCCATGGGAGGTGAGGACCTCGATGTAATCACTGTCACTAAAGAGGTAGTGATGAGCAAACTAGTGGGTCTATAGTAGACAAGTCCCCTGGTCCTGATGGGATACATCCCAGGGTACTGAAAGAAATGATGTAAGTTATAGTAGATGTGTTTGTGATAATTTACCAACATTCTTTGGACTCTGGGCAGGTCCCAGTGGATTGGAAGACAGTAAATGTCACACTACTGTTTAAAAAAGGATGTAGGCGAAAGACAGGTAACTACAGGCCAGATAGCTTAATGTTTGTAGTTGGGAAGATGTTTGAAGCTATCATTAAGGAAGAAATAACGAGACACCTAGATAGAAGTGGTTCCATCAGGCAGATGCAGCATGAATTCAGGAAGGGCAGGTCCTGTTTGACAAACTTACTGGAGTTCTTTGAGGATATAGTTAGTGCAGTGGATAGAGGGGAACAGGTGGACATTGTATACTTGGATTTCCAGAAGGCGTTCAATAAGGTGCCGCATAAAACACTCAGCAATAAGATAAGGATGCATGGATTTGGGGGTAATGTATTAGCGTGAATAGAGGATTGGTTAACCAATAGAAGGCAGAGAATTGGAATAAATGATGTTTCTCTGGTTGGCAATCAGTGGAGAATGAAGTGCTGCAGGGGTCAATGCTGGGCCCGCAACTGTTCACAATATACATTAATGATTTGGAAGACGGGACCGAGTGTAGCGTACAGTATCTAAGTTTGATGACGACACTAAATTGAGTGGAAAAGCAAATTGTGCAGAGGATGCGGAGAGACTGCAGAGAGATATAGATGGGTTAAGTGAGTGGGCAAGGGTCTGGCAGATGGGAGTACAACGTTGGTAAATGCAAGGTCATCCACTTTGAAAGGAAAAATAGAAGATTAGATTATTATTTGAATGGTGAAATGCTTGTACATGAATCACAAAAGGTTGATATGCAGGTGTAACAGGTTATCAAGAAGGCAAATGGAATGTTGGCCTTCATTGCTAGCGGGATTGAATTTAAGAGCAGGGAGGTTATGCTGCAACTGTACAGGGTACTGGTGAGGCTGCACCTGGAGCACTGCGTGCATTTCTGGTCTCCTTACTTGAGAAAAGATATGCTGGCTTTGGAGGTGGTGCAGAGGAGGTTCACCAGGTTGATTCCAGAGATGAGGGGGTTAGCCTATTAGGAGAGATTGAGTCACCTGAGACGATACTTGCTGGAATTCAGAAGAAAGAGAGGGGACTTGATAGAAATATGTAAAATTATGAAAGGGACATAAAAGACAGAGGCAGGAAAGTTGTTTTCACTGGTAGGTGAGATTGGAACTAGGGGACATAGCCTCAAGATTCAGGGTAATAGATTTAGGATAGAGATGAGGAGAAACTGCTTTTCCCAGAGAGTAGTGAATCTGTGGAATTGTCTGCCCAGGGAAGCAGTAGAGGCTACCTCATTAAATATATCTAAGATACAGATAAATTCTTGTATAGTGGGGGAATTAAGAGTTATGAGGAAAAGGAAGGTGGGTGGAGCTGAGTCCATGGCCAGATCAGCCATGATCTTATTGAAAGGCAGAGCAGGTTTGATGGGCTAGATGGCCTACTCCTACTCCTATTTCTTCTGTTCTTATGTAAACTGCAGAACTTCATGAAAGCAGCTCACTACCACCTCTCATGGGCAATGGGAGCAGCAATGTGTCATCCTTACCTGAATATGTCCCATGAGTAAATAAGTAAATGGATTGCTTGTAGCTCTTGCCCTTCTTGTTTACCCTTCATACCAACTGAGTCTGCGATCGATGGTTTGATATCGGTTGATGCTATGATTAATCGACTCCTCCATTATTGATATATCATGCAATTACCAGGATGGTAGAGGACAAATACGATGTAAGTTGGACTTCTTTCCTCTTGCTGATAATACTGATATTTATGTACACGTTGGCATTCCCTGGATTGGGGCTTTTCACCCATATGGCTGAAAGACACACAACAATGCTAAAAATGCTGAAAATTTTAAAAAGGTCTTGGATTCTCATAGCACTATTCTCAATTTCAGAAGGGTGCTTCAGAGTCAATGAACTCACAGAGTCAAAGAGTGATAGAGCACAGAAACAGGCCCTTCGGTCCCTCGAGACTACACTCACCAAGCACCCATTTAAACTAATTCTAAACATGCCCATAAACCCCTCTAGATTCTACCACTCACTTACACACCAGGGACAATTATAGTGGCCAATTAACCTACCAACGCATGTCTTTAAGATGTGGAAGGAAACTGGAGCACCCTCGGGGAAACTCACAGAGTCATGGTTAGAATGTGAAAACTCCACAAAGATCCAGGGTTGGGACTGAACCGGGATCACTGGAGCTGTGAGTCAGCAGCTCCACTAGCTATTCCACTGTGTTGCCCCTATTTTGCCACTGTATTTTTGATGTGGTTACACGTTTCAGTACACGTTCCTCAGGAGAGATCAGGGTTAAGTTGAATTTGTGGATATTGCCCTTCCTACCTATTTAGCAGCAATCCAATCAAAGCTAACCAACAACTTCCCAAAGGTCCTAAAATTTGACAGTGCAAGAATGGCACGGTAGGGTGGCGGTTAGCGTAACGCTTTACAGCACCAGTGACCTAGGTTCAATTCCAGCCACTGTCTGTAAGGAGTTTGTACGTTCTCCCCATGGCTGCGTGGGTTTCCTCTGGGTGCTCTGGTTTCCTCCCACATTCCAAAGACTTACAGGTTAGGAAGTTGTGGGCATGCTATGTTGGTGCCGGAAGCATGGCAACACTTGCGGGCTGCCCCTCGAATACTACGCAAAAAGATGTATTTCACTGTGTGTTTCGATGTACATGTGACTAATAAAGATATCTTATCTTATCAAACACTTTGTAGCTGAAATGGTGGATAAATATATTCTTTCATATGCATGAAAAGGAAATTATAAAACTTGAGTATTTAAAATCATGAAGGGGAAATCAAAAAAGCTAAGGAAAATTACTGATGATACATTTCTGGTCTGTCACTACATGCTGCCTCAGGAAACAATGAATTTCAATATTAAAATCAGTACATTTTAATTTACGGGGATACAAGGGACTGCAGATCCTGGATTCGGATTCTGATTTATCTTGTGCTAACAATTGTTGTTCTTAATTAATTCAAAACCAGGAAAAAAAAACAAATGATATCTTGCACACACTTGCTCAAAGTTTATTCATTCAATAAGCATTTCACAAAAACATTTTACTCTAATCCCATTTACTCAATCCCATTTTAAAGACAAGGTAACCCATCCAACTACACATATTTCACAGAAATACAGCCTTATATAGTTCATTTTGGTATTCCAAACCTTGTACCAGTCTTTTTAAGCTGGTTTATCTGCCTACTTTGGTGCTGTCTAGAGTATCTGTGATAAACTTTTTGGGAAACTTACAAGGAATGTGGAGCTGAGTTTGTTTCTAATGCCTTTCTCATGGCTTTATCTTCTCACTATCCTTTTCTAGTTCAGGAACTGTCAAGGTTAAAGGACCCAGTTTTTCCTTTAAAGTGTATAGGGTTACCATGTTTTTGGATCAAAGTTCTTCAGTATTCACAGTTTCTGCAATAATCTGGAATATAGACATGATAGTCTGATTGAAGTGAGCCTGCCCCCTTCCACTTCATGACTCAGAGGTGGGATAAATAGCTCAGCTGATGTTCATGCATCTAGCTCAAAATGTCACTCTTTGCTGTTGGAATTCTAAGGCTGATTATAAAATAAAAGACCGAGAAGAAATGATATTCACATAAAACCCTAAAAAAGTTCTCAGCTGGGATAGAAAACTGAGGGATGGAAAGAATACAACATAAACTAATAGGATGTTTCCTGGTCTCAGGATGCACAAGTGCAAATGCAGACAAGCAAATTTGTATTTTGCTTTCAAACAATGTAGAACGTGGGACAATGCAGCTATTCAAAATTATAAAATGAAGGGACAGACCAACAATGAGCAGATAGTTTCCAGTATTTGAGGACCCATTGAAAGAAATATTTGCAGAGTGACAAAGTTTTAAATTTACTTCCAGAGTTTGTGGATGAGTCAGAGGTATATCAACATTTAAGTTTAGCTTGGATTGGAGGTTGAGAGTCAGTAAATGTGATTGTAATTGATTGCTTGTGTGAGAGTAAATGCTGACATGGTCTGGATGGGCCAAGTGTCCAGCTTCCACATTGCAAATTCTAAGAATGTCAACCATAGGGATAAAGTTTACTGATGACGAGAGCTTGGCCTTTCATTTATGATTTCTTTAATATTCATAATGATAGCTTGACCTAAATACAACAGCCTCTTTTTCACTGCTTAATCTATAAATCAAGAAATAACAAGTTCACCTCTGTGTAGTCAATATTTCCATAGTGATCTCATTGGAAGATACAAAGTCCTTTAAAAGCTTGACCGGGTGGATGCAGAGTTGATGTATCCTCTAGAACCAGGGATCACAGTCTCAAAATAAGGAGTTAGCCATTGAGCCTAGAGCTGAGAAGTAGTTTCTTCATATAGGAGGATGACTAGAGTGAGGGTAGGACTGATCAGGGATAAAAGTGGAAACATGTGCCTGGAGTCGGAAGAGATAGGGGGTGTTCTAAATGAATACTTTTCTTCAGTTTTCACCAGAGAGAGAGAGAGACGTGGACGTTTGTGAGGATGGCGTACAACAGTCCGATATGCTAGGGCATGTCGACGTGAGGAAAGAGGATGTGCTGGAACTTTTGAAAAACATTATGATAGATAAGTCACCATGTCCAGACGGGACATATCCAAGGCTTTACGGGAAGTGAGGGAAGAGATCGCTGCGCCTTTAGCGATGATCTTTGCATCCTCATTGGCCACAGGAGTAGTGCCAGATGATTGGAGGGTGGCAAATGTTGTTCCTTTGTTTAAGAAAGGAAGTAGGGATAACCCTGGGAATTACAGACCAGTGAGTCTTACTTCAGTTGTGGGCAAATTACTGGAGATGATTCTTAGAGACAGGATTTATGGGTATTTGGAGAAGCATAGGCTGATTAGGGACAGTCAGCATGGCTTTGTGAGGGGCAGGTCGTGCCTCACGAGCCTGACTGAATTCTTTGAGGATGTGACAAAGCACATTGATGAAGGTAGAGCAGTGGATGTGGTGTACATGGATTTTAGTAAGGCGTTTGATAAGTTTCCTCATGGAAGGCTCATTCAGAAAGTCAAGAGGCATGGGATCCAGGGAAACATAGTTGTGTGGATTCAAAATTGGCTCACCCATGGAAGACAGAGGGTGGTTGTAGACGGAATGTATTCTGCCTGGAGGTTGGTGACCAGTGGTGTTCCGCAGGGATCTGTTCTGGGACCCCTGCTCTTTGTGATTTTATAAATTACTTAGATGAGGATGTGGAAGTGTGGGTTAGTAAGTTTGCTGATGATACAAGGGTTGGTGGTGTTGTGGATAGTGTACAGGGTTGCTGTAGGTTACAACAGGACATTGATAGGATGCAGAGCTGGGCTGAGAAGTGGCAGATGAAGTTCAACATGTGAAGTGATGCACTGTGGAAGATTGAATTTGAAGGCAGAATACAAGATTAATGGCAGGACTCTTAGTAGTGTAGAGGAACAGAGGGATCTTGGGGTCCACTTCCATAGATCCCTCAAGGTTGCCATGCAGGTTGATAGGGCTGTTAAGAAGGCATATGGTGTGTTGGTCTTCATTAGTCGGGGTATTGAGTTCAAGAGCCACGAGGTGATGTTGCAGCTCTATAGAACTCTGGTTAGGCCACACTTGGAGTATTGTGTTCAGTTCTGGTCGCCTCATTATAGGAAGGATGTGGAAGCTTTGGAGAGGGTGCAGAGGAGATTTACCAGGGTGCTGCCTGGATTGGAGAGCATGTCTTAGGTTGAGCGAGCTGGGGCTTTTCTCTTTGGAGAGAAGGAGGATGAGAAGTGACTTGATAGAGGTGCACAAGATGATAAGAGGCATAGATCGAGTGGACAGTCAGAGACTTTTTCCCAGGGCGACAATGGCTAACACGAGGGGACATAATTTTAAGGCGATTGGAGGAAGATATAAGGGGGATATCAAGGATAAGTTCTTTACACAGAGAGTGGTGGGTGTGTGGAATGCATTGCCAGCAGAGGTTGTGGGGGCAGATACATTAGGGACATATAAGAGACTCTTGGATATTCACATGAATGATTCACATGGCTATGTGGGAGGGAAGGGTTAGATAGATCTGAGCAGGATAGAATGTCGGCACAACACTGTGGACCGAAGGGCCTGTACTGTGCTGTAATGTTCTATGTTAACCCAGAGGGTGGTGAAGCTTTGAAATTCACTACCCAAGAGGGCTGTGGAGACTCAGTCCGTGACTGTATTCAGGTCACGAGATCGATCCTCAACACCCTTCTAATTCCTCAAACAATGTCCTTCCTATTCACCACAGGTATGCTTTTTATTATTATATATTCCTCAGTTAATATATCCGAAGTCTTCACAGTTCTGAAGAAAATAATTTAGTCTAGCCAAGCGCTCCTCATCAGTAAAATTCTTTGGCCCTGGCAACATCTCCCTCTGAAATTTCCTCTGAACCTTCTTATTGGTGTTTTATACTTCAGAGTGGGATACTTGAAGTGAAAGTGGATATATTTTTGAAAAGATATAAGAATTAAGGGTCATGGGAAACAGGCTCTAAAGGGGAGTTGAGGCCTGGGGCAGATTAGCCATGATCATATTGAATGATAGGGGCAGACTTGAGGGGCCGAGCGGTCTACTCCTGCTCCTATTTACACGTTCTTTTGAATAATCAACTACAGTGTCAATTTTTCTATCATCTGCAAAGTTCTTTCTTGGCTCATTCAGTGAAGTTTAAATCACTGTAGTTACCATGACAAACAAGATCCTTGCTGAACCATATCACAACCTCCCAGTCACTAAACACTCGCCAACAATTAGCCTTTGCTATCTGCCACTGAATAAATGTTGTAACTGAATGTAAAGGTTTGCACTGTTTTATTCTTGTATATACTTTGTTTTTTATGATGAATAAAGTTTACTTTGGAATAAAAAAAATTTGTAACCAACTTGTCACATTTCCTCAAATCCTACTGTTCAGAATAGTCTTCTAAGTGGAACCTTGTCAAAATTCATGTCAACTGGTCCAAATGCACTCACATAGTCTTTGTCACCTGATCAGAGAAAAATGCAATTATTCTGTGCATGAATATTCCCAAACAAATCCATACTGACAGAATTTGATAACTATGTGCTCCTCTCAGTGATGACTTAGATTGTTCCTCAATCTTTTTCCATTAACTCTCCTTGCACTTGTAGAAGACAAGATGACCAATGATTACTTGTTCTGGAAGCCTGAACAATTAAAAGCTTACCCAACCACAGCTAATCCAGAACCAACCTTAACTGCTTTACGATATAACAAACTAAAACTTACTATTGCTCTGTTTGGGGAATAAATGTACTTGAAACTCTCAAATTATCCAGTCCAGATAGAGTACAGTGCTGGGATGGCATGGCAGGAATTGAACCAACCAGAACCCGAATGTTTTATCAGAATATACATCAGTCCTGATCTATGGAGTCATACAGTACTGACACAGGCCCCTCTGCCCACCAAGTTTGTGCTGACAAGCGACTACTGACTTGCAGTAATCTACATTCATCTCATTTTTTAAAATTCTCCCCACATTCTCATCAACTGATGAGGATGTGGAGGCTTTGGAAAGTGTACAGAAGAGGTTTACCAGGATGCTGCCCGGATTAGAAGGTATGAGCAATAAGAAGTTGGAGAAACTTGGGTCATTTTCTCTTGGGCATCGGAGGTTTGGGGGAGACCTGATAGAAATTTATAAAATTATGACAGGCATAGATAGGGTAGATAGTCAGAATCTTTTCCCAGGGTAGAAACGAGAAGTACTAGGGGACATGCATTTAAGGGAGGGGGGAAAGTTTAAAAGAGATATGCGAGACACTTTTTTTTACGCAGAGAGTGGTGGGTGCCTGGAACAGGCTGCCGGGGGAGTGGTGGAAGCAGATATGATAGTGGCATTTTGGAGGCTGTTAGATAGACACATGAATATGCAGGAAATGGAGAGATATGGATCATGTGCAGGCAGAAGAGATTTAGTTTAATTTGGCATTGTGTTTGGTACAGACGTTGTGAGCCGGAGGGCCTGTTCCTGTGCTGGACTGTTCTATGTTCTACGTAATTCCCACTGTCCCCCAAGATTAAACCACTCATCTATACACTAGCGTCAATTTACAGTAGCCAATTAATCTACTGACCACACGTCTTTGGGACGTGAGAGTACCTGGAGGAAACCCACACGGTCACAGAGAGAATGTGCAAACTCCACAGAAACAGCACCAGAGGTCAGGATTAAACCCAGGACTCCTGGAGGCATAAGCTCCATGAGCTGCGTCACTGCTAAGACAGGTCCCATCAGGCTGGTCTAGCTCCTTCTTCCTTTTAAATGGAAGTATCACTAGCAGTCTTCCTGTCGATTGGCCAACAAATTTTCAGCATAAGAGGATTGTAAAATGGTGATTGGTGTCTCCACTATTTCCTTCATTTCTTCTCCAAACAGGCTTAATTTTTTTCTTGGCTTATTTTTAAAGATGCAAAAAGTAGATCCAAAATTGGCTTGCCTGTAGAAAGCAGAGGGTTGTGGTGGAGGGAGTGCATTGACATTGGAGGGCTGTGACTAGCAGTATCCCACAAGGATCAGTTCTGAGACCTCTACTTTTCGTGATATTTATTAATGACTTGGATGAGGGGGTAGAAGGGTGGGTTAGCAAGTTTGCAGACGACACAAAGGTCGGTGGTGTTGTGGATAGTGTGGAGGACTGTCAAAGATTGCAGAGGGATATTGATAGGATGCAGAGCTGGGCTGACAAGTGGCAGATGGAGTTCAAAACGGAGAAGTGTGAGGTGGTACACTTTGGAAGGACAAACTCCAAGGCAGAGTACAAGGTTAATGGCAGGATTCTGGGTAGTGTGGAGGAGCAGAGGGATCTGGGGGTTCATATCCACAGATCACTGAAAGTTGCCTCACAGTTGGATAGGGTAGTTAAGAAAGCTTATGGGATGTTAGCTTTCATAAATTGTGGGATTGAGTTTAAGAGTCACAAGGTAATGATGCAGCTCTGCAAAACTCTGGTTAGACCACACTTGGAGTACTGTGGCCAGTTCTGGTCACTTCATTATAGGAAGGATGTTGGAAAGGGTGCAGAGGAGATTTACCAGGATGCTTCCTGGTTTGGAGAGTATGGATTATGAGGAGAGACTAAGGGAGCTAGGGCTTTACTCTTTGGAGAGGAGGATGAGGGGAGAAATGATAGAGGTATACAAAATATTAAGAGGAATAGATAGAGTAGACAGCCAGCGCCTCTTTCCCAGGGCACCAATGCTCAATAAAAGAGGGCATGGCTTTAAAGTAATGGGTGGGAAAACCAAGGGAGATATCAGAGGGAGGTTTTTTACCCAGAGAGTAGTTGGGGCATGGAATGCGCTGCCTGGGGTGGTGGTGGAAGCAGGTACATCGGTCAAATTCAAGAGATTGTTAGATAAGCATATGGAGGAATTTAAAATAGGGGGATATGTGGGAGGAAGGGGTTAGATAGTCTTAGGCGAGGTTTAAAGGTCAGCACAACATGGTGGGCCAAAGGGCCTGTATTGTGCTGTACTGTTTTATGGTTCTATGCCAAAACTCTTAATATTCCTCCTCCCTCAGTGGCCACCCCGCTCTCTGGGGCAGGACTATTTCACCGTCTGGGAGTCAAAAAGCAAAATACTGCAGAAACTGGAAATCTGAAATAAAAACAAAGTGCTAGAAGTACTCATCAGGTCAACCAGCAGCTGTGGAGCAAGAAATAGAGTTGATGTTTTAGGTGACAGCCTTTCATCAGGATGTTGTTCTTAGTTGTTTTGCTGCTGTGTTCCCTGGGGTTGGGCTGTGGATCACGGTCAGTGGCAGAAGTGAGGGGAGGGGGATGTGGTAGGGAGCAGCAGGCAGCTGAGGAGTTAAAGGAAATGGGTGGATACAGCGAGGGCTACTGTCAGTGGTAGCAGCGAGGGGAGGGGAGGAGGAGCTTACCCACCTCAGAAACCAGCAACAGACTTGGAGCTAATGTCATGATTCAGGGGTATTCAAGATTTAGAAAGGACTGGCAGATAGGAGAAAGAGGTATGGTAGCATTGCTGTTTAAAGAAATTAATGCAACAGTGAGGAAGGATATAGATGAAATGAAATCTGAGCTAATAAACACTCAAGCTCAGAAAACACATGTGGGAGTCTTGGTGATATTAGGGATGGCAATAGACAGGAAATCAGCGGTGTATGCAATAAGGGTGCAATTATAATCAAGGGTGACTTCAATCTACACATAGATTGGGCTAATCAAAGTAAGTACCAATATCGTGCTGGAGGAAATCCTGGAGGAATATCAGATGGTTTTCTGGACCAATACAATGAGGAATTAGCTAGGGAACAAGCCATCCAGAATAGGTGTTGTGTAATGAGAAAGGTTTAATTAGCAATCTTGTTGTGCAAGGGCCCTTGGGTTAAAGCAACCATAATATGATAGAATTCTTCATTACGATGGAGAGTGACATAGCTGTATCGAAAGCAAAGGAGGACCAAGGGACTAATTAAGAGGGGGGAAAATAGATCATGCAGGGAACATAAAAACTGGCTTCAAAATATTAGTGAAGACAAATGTAGTCCCCTTAGAGTCAGAAACAGGGGAATGTATAATGAGGAACAAAGAAATGCCAGAAAAAAAGTCAACAAATATTTTGGTTCTGTCTTTACAAAGAAGGACATAAGCAACCTCCCAGAAATGTTAGGGAACCTTCGATCGAGTGAAAGGAAGGAAATGCAGGTAATTAGCATTAGTAAGGAAATTGTATTAGGGAAATTGATGGAATTGAAGGCCAAAAAATCCCAGGGCCTGATAATCTGCATTCCAGAGAATTTAAGGAAATGGTCCCGAAAAGAGTGAATGCATTGGTGGTCATTCTCCATCAGTCTTTAGACTCTGGATCCATTCCTACAGATTGGAGTGAAGCTCATGTGATTCTACTGATCAAAAAAGGAGGAAGAGAGAAAATGGGAATTATCAACTGGTTAACCTGAAATCAGTAATGAGGAAGACACTAAGAGTCTGTTACTAAAGGTGTAATTATTTGGAAAACTGTGAGAGGATCAGACAAAGTCAGCATGGATGTATGAAAGGCAGATCATACTTATACTTTAGTAATTTACTGGAATTTTTAGAATGTAACTAGTGGAGTGGATGGGAAGAACCAGTGGATGTTGTGAATTTGGATTTATTGAACACCTTCAACAGGGACCCAGAGAAAAAATTAGTGTGCAAATTTAAAGCACATGGGATTGGGAATAATTTACTGACATGGATAGAGAAATGGTTGGCAGACTGGAAACAAAGAGCAGGAATAAACAGGTCCTTTTCTATGTATCAAGCAGTGACTAGTCGGGTACGACACAGTTCAGCTATTCACAATACATAGCAATGATCTAGATGAGGGAATCAAGTCTCTTTGAGTTTTTGGATCACACAAAGATGGGTAGGAGTGGGAGCTTTGAGGAGGATGCAGAGGATCCAGGTTAATTTGGACAGGTTGAGTGAGGGGGCAAATGCACGGTAGATGTTGTACAATGTGGATAAATGTGAGATTATCTGCTTTCGTTGCAAAAACAGGAAGTTATCTAAATGACGAGATTAGGAAAGGAGGATCTGTAACAAGACTTGGGTCCCTTGTATGCCAGTGGATAAAAATAAGCATACAGGAGCAACAGGTGACTAAGAAGGAAAATGACATGTGGGCCTTCAAGAGTGAGAGGAATTGAGTACAGGAGTGGGATGTCTCACTACAATTGTACAGGGCCTTGGCGAGACCATGCCTTGAGTACTGTGTGCAGTTTTTGTCTTCTTATCTGATAAAGGATGTTCTTACTGTGGAGGGAGTGCAGTGAAGGTTCACCAAAGTGATTCCTGAGATGGCAGAGCGATATATGAAGAGAAATTGAGATGATTGAGCTTCTATTTACTAGAGTTTAGAAGAATGAGAGGGGATCCTAATGCCACTGGACAGAACAGATGCAGGATATTATAGAAATGCAGAAAATGGGGGAGACAGCTCAAAGATACAGGGTACAGTCACTTAGGACTGAGATGAAGAGAAATTCCTTCCCCCAGGGAGTGATGAACCCGTGGAATTCTCCACCTCAGAAAACTGAGGCCAAGTCATTAAATATATTCAAGAAGGAATTTTGTTCAAAAGGCGAAACAGATCAATTGATATGGGAGAAAGCAGGAACAGGGGACTGAATATGAGTGACCAGGCATGATCATGTGGTGAACCAGGCTCCAAGGGCCAAATGGCATACTCCTGCTCTAGTTATCCAAGTTTTTATTCCTATGCTGCACTCCCAGAGCCTGGGTTGTGGCGAGAGCTACTTCACTGCTCTGACCCCCCCACTGTGGGTAAGAAGCTGCTTCATTGCCCGGGACTGGGTTGCGGATCAGTTGCTTCATTGCCCGGGACTGGGTTGCGGATCAGTTGCTTCATTCCCTGGGACTGGGTTGCGGATCAGTTGCTTCATTGCCCGGGACTGGGTTGCGGATCAGTTGCTTCATTGCCCGGGACTGGGTTGCGGATCAGTTGCTTCATTCCCTGGGACTGGGTTGCGGATCAGTTGCTTCATTGCCCGGGACTGGGTTGCGGATCAGTGGCTTCATTCCCTGGGACTGGGTTGCGGATCAGTTGCTTCATTGCTCGGGACCGAGTTGCGGATCAGTTGCTTCATTGCCCGGGACTGGGCTGTGGGTGAGAGCTGCTGTGCTCCCTGTGGCAAGGCTGTGTGTCAGAGCTACTGCATCCCCTGTGACCGTCAATAGCAAAGTTCCCACTCTGGCCTCATCAAACAACTCAGAACCCACACAGCCAGAGCGGAAGCAAGGCATCCCTGATCCCGAGAGATTGCCTGAGAAGGAGAAAGGTTCCCGGGAGCCAGACACCCCCCCACACGGGGCACAAGCCCGCGTCTCGGCGCCCTGGCCCAGCGCGCACGCGCGGAAATCCGGGCGTTTTGGAAGGCTGGCCATTTGAAAATAGCCACGCATGCGCATAGGGGAAGGCTGACGTGTGCGGCCCTCGCCCGCATGCGCGCGGAGAGACCCGTCGCCGTTCCCCACCCCCACGGCTGGGGCGGCGTGTCGTAATATGCAAACGAAGGGGGCCGCCCGCGACCAATGAGGGACGGCGGCGGCCGCGCGTCACGTGGGTCCGTGGAGGAGGGGGCGGGGAATCAAAACGAGAAGCAAAGTTGTGCCGAGCGGCATTTAAGAGAGGGACAGACACACGGGCGGGCAAGGCAGAGAGCCGGGGCTGTTAGCTAGCGCGGTGTGTGCGTGTGGCGGGGCGTGGGAAGCGGCCCCAGAGCTCGTAGGGGGGGGAAGGGGTTGGGGGTAAAGGTGACAGACAGGCAGACACAACAGAGCCGAGACCCCCCACACCCGCAGCCCCCTTTCCTCCATTGCCACCTCTTCCCCCCACCCCCCCCTTCAAACTTCAGCGGTCGGTGTCCAGTTGAGTGGAGATTCGAGGCTTATTTGCTCACCCCACCTTCCCACCCCCCCCTCCCTCCCCAACCTCGAGTGCAAGCCCCCTTCCACCAGACGCCTGCCCAGGGGGTTCTGGTGACAGCACATTGCCCCCTCCCTCCCTCTATCACCCTACCCCAGGTTGACCCCCTAAATACCCCCCTCCACCATGCCCATCTTACTTTTCCTCATAGACACGTCCGCCTCCATGAGCCAGCGCACCCATCTGGGCACCACCTACTTGGACATAGCCAAAGGCGCGGTTGAGACCTTCATGAAGGTAAAAAAAAAGGAATTAAAAAGCAATGGGAGTTTTTATTTAAAAAAACGGGTTGGGAGACAGGCCTCAGGCCCCGCAGTGGCGCTGGTGGTTGATCCTCTAACTTGTCTCCTCTCTCTCTTCTCCCTCCCCCCACCATCTTATTCCCCGTCTCTACACAGCTGCGGGCCCGCGACCCTGCCAGCCGCGGGGACAGGTACATGTTGGTGTCGTTCGATGAGCCGCCCTACGGTATTAAGGTAAAACCCGTGCCCTGGCGCTAACGTTTGAGGAGGGGAGGAGAGGAGAGGGGAGGGAAGGGGGGTGGGGGTGGGAGAGAGAGAGAGAGATCGATCTGCCTTTATTGAGCTGTGTGTGAAGGGGATGGGGAGGGTTGTGGCCGCCGCTCCGCCAGGGCACCTCAAACATGGCCGACTTCTTCCTGTGAGGCTCGGCTGCAGCTGCCGGGCCCGGGGGAGACGGCCGATACGCCGCCTCGTTTCACAAAACAGGTTGGGGTGGGTGGGCAGGGGAGGGAGCTGATGGGAAGGAGCTAACTTGGGTAGTTTCAGAACACCCCCCCCCCCCCACCTCCTTCTCCTCCTTCTCCTCCTCCCCCCCGCTTTGTACTGGATGTGAAGTCGGTACACTCCCCGGTGATTCATTTTCAGAAGGATGTTGTTTGGTAGGCTTGCTCCGTAAGAGGAAAGGGCGGTCTTTGTCAAATACCCAAACTTGCTCCTTTAAGGGGGCGGGCAGCCCGAGTCAAATGCCCAGAGCAGACTTGCTGCTTAAAGGGGAAAGCCACCTATGAAACATTAATTATTTGCTTGGGGTACTTCGACACACCACATAGCTACTGATACGAAGGACAACAGGGGCATGGGATCACCACCACCACCAGCGGGCAGCCCTCCCAGTAACACACCATAATGACTTGGGAATATTAATAGCTTTTTGTTCTTCACTGATCTTTATCCTGAAAGTCCCCTCTCAATAGCAGATGTGAACACTTTCCCCAGAAGTCTCACAGTAGTACAAGGTAGTGACTCACTACTATCCATCACCTTGGGGGTTTAATTGGGGATTGCTCTGTTAACATCCTTAAATAAAATCAAGTGCCCAAATACTCCTTAAAAGGGCAAGGCAATCTGAATCAAGTGCTGAGATTTGCTCCTGAAAATTTAATAGTAATCTTGTTAAATTGACTTTATTTAAAATGTCTTTTTCCAATTTTAGGTAACAACAACCTAGCACCTTTAATGGAGCTGAATGTCTCAAGGCAACTCGCAGAAGTGTTGTCAAACAAAATCTGGCACTGAACTGCACACGACTAAAAGCTTGGTCAAAGGACTAAATTTTGAGGAACATTTTGTATGAGGAAAAAGTAGTTTCTGAGCCTTTGGGGCAGGTTTACAGAATCTTGGGTCACGGCACCTGAGTGATGGAACTGTTGAATTCCGAGATGATCCAGAGGTCAGAACTGCTGTAGTACTGGAGGAGATTACCAAGAGGATTAACATCATGGAGTGATTTCTTTTTGGAGGAGGAGGGGGTACAGTTTCCCTGGGAACTACTGTAGGCTAGCAAGCACTCAGGTGTGGTGCAAGTTGGTGGAATTTGGATACAGGCAGCAGAGTTTTGGATGGCATCTTTGTGAAAAGTAGGAGAGAGGCAGCCAGCCAGGAGTGTGTTGGAATAGTTCAGGATTCTGAATATACGGATGGGGTTTTTGGGAGTAACTGGACTGAGAAATAAGCAGACAGTATAAGGTGGAGCTAGGTCCCCAAATGGAATGGATAGGTGGTCTAAAGCAGATATGGAGAAGTATGACGTCAAGGTTGTATATAGGCTAGATAAATTTGAATTGAATGCTGGAGAAATGATGGAATTGGTAGTTGAGGGACTGAATTTGTATTGGTTAATCCTTGTGTGGCTGAATGGTTACTTCCAGTGGCCATAATTATTGATTGCCACAGCCATATCCAAAAACACATCAATTTCTATTGGAACACTGACAGTTTTTTTCTTTAATCTATTCTTGGTGCAGCTGAGGTAACCAGATAGGTTAGTGAACCAGCTGAGTTTCTGCAACGGTCCATTTGTTTCTTTGTCAACATAGCTGGTACCAGATAATTAATTATATTCAAGTATTCCAGCCACTTTGATGGGGTTTGGGTTTGTCTCTGGATCATTAACCCTGATCTTGGATTGATGGTCCAGTAACATAAACACTGTGCTCCCATAGCCTGCACCACCCCCCCCTTCCCCCTTAGTTTCAATTTTCCAAATCTGGTGTATAGTAGTGGATACAGAGAAGTTGACCTGAGCCAAATTTTGGAAGGCTGCAGTGACTGTCTTTAGTCCCTGTTACAGACTCTGATGCTGTGGACTCCATCTCTGGCAAGATTCCCTGGCATGTGTTTAAATCTAAGCCAATATGTTTGCTGCCTTTGCCATATATGACTTTAAGTTGAGGTATCATTTAAGATATCCTGTTTCCACCTTCGTAACATGGCCTGCCTCTGTCCCAATGCTCTTGAAACCCTCACTTCTGCCTTTGTTAATCCAGAATGATGTCAGCTAGCAGTGTGTTGAAATAACCATTTTTCTGAACTCCGTAAACTTAAGGTCATCCAAAACTCTTAATTCACATTGTTTCAGATTCCAGCATCTGCAGTCTTTTTTGACTTAATTCACATTGACCTGTTCATCCGTTATCTCCAGGTCTACTGACCCTCATTGTCTTCCAATTAGGCAGAGCCTCAATTTTCAAAATTCTCATCTTTGTTCATGGCCATGTCTATTAGAGATCTTCTTCAGCTCTCTGAAATCTGTGCTTAATTTGTTTTTTGGTTTTTGATCATCTCTGATCATTGCAGAGGGTGCTAAAGCTCTCCCTGAAGACCAAAGCATTTCATCGTTAAGCCCTCTGCCTCTCAGTTCAGGAAAAATAAATCTATGAAAAAGCTTTTGGTTATCTGCCTGAATGTGATTGTGCCAAATTTTGTTTATAAAACTCCTGTAAATTGACTTGGGATGTTTTATTCCACCCATTTAAATTGGGTGGTTGTTTATTGAATTGGTGCAGTGAAATGATCTGTGAAGGGATAGCATAAAACAACATGCTGCTGAATTTTCATCTCAGCCATGTTTGGAAAACATTGATTAGTTTTATTGTAGAGAGGAGGTGGTGGGAAGGCAGTAGAGTCAGAGAGATACAGCATGGAAACAGGTCCTTCATCCCACTGAGTCTGCAATTACTATCAACCATCCATTTACACCAATCAAACATTAATCCCATTTCTTATTCTCCCCACATTCTCATCATTTCTCCGTAGATTCTACCACCCACCTACACATAAGGGGCAATTTACAGTGGTTAATTAACCTACCAACCTGCAGATGTTGGGATGTGGGTGGAAACCGGAGCACCCACAGGAAACCCACATGCTCACAGCATGTCAGGAATGAACCCATGTCTGAAGCAGCACTTCAACTTGCTGCATCACTGTGCTGCCTGTAATTTGAGGGGAAATTGGGTATTTATAAGTGGTTATGCACTAATCTCCTTTAATCCAGACTGAGGTGCTTCAAGATCACTGTTTTGGAGGGGTATGTTGTTGAACCAATGGGATAGGTATCCATGGATTTTTGTTAAAAATGCTCTTGTGTACATATTACATTAGCAAATCTCAGCCTAGACTGAGAGCAGTCCTGAGTCCTGGATAAAATTGGCTGCCCCTTTACCTCTTACCTTTTTTGTGCTGAAGCTGAATGGATTACATTGAGCTACAATTTTTCTTGAGGCCATATTCTTCAACACTCATTGTCAAAGCTCAGGCTATTTGGGTGAGGTGCATGTCGGTATCAGCTCTGCAGCTCTATTCCCATTTCAAGAGTCGGTGCCTTTGCCAAATAAAATGAAATGAAGCCTGGCACTGTAGAGATTCTATTAAAATATGGCAATTTTTTAAAACTTTCATATTGTGAAGTTACTAATCTCATATACATTTTCATGCTTTCTCTGTTGACATCTTATTAAAATGACCTGCGGAAGCTGTCTCCATGCAACAAGTGATGAAAGAATTGGAAGGATTTCTGAACAGGAAACGAGAGAGAACATGACTGAAATATTTTATTTTTCAGGCTGGCTGGAAGGAAAACCATGCAACGTTCATGAATGAATTGAAAAATCTTCAAGCTGTAGGACTGTCAACCCTTGGCCAGTCTTTAAGGACATCCTTTGATTTATTAAATTTAAATAGATTAGTTACTGGAATAGACAACTATGGGCAGGTATGTTTAACAGAAATAGTTCTACAAAATATATCATAAAACCTCTATCTACACAGAGGTACAATTAAAAAAAAAAATTCCTACAACCATTCCTTTCACAGTTACAAATCAAGAAACCACATGGACATGTGATATTGGGGTATGTTTGGGTAGTTAAGTGACTGAATTTCCCTTGTGCTCCACCACCAGCCTAGTGGCCTAGTATTTTCCAGACAAAATGGCTAGATCTTTAAGCCTGACTCCTCTCAGCCGAAGTTTTTGATGTGACACTCCCTGTGGGTAAAAGGGTCACTTCATCTTAATTGCAGTGTTCCAATCTATGCTAAAGAGTTAAGTACCAGGAAAGCAGAATGCTGCACTAGTAAGTTTTCACACAAGTGGTTAGTTGTTAGTTTTTCTGAGGAATTGTTCATATTCCTGGAATGCCTCTTGGGTTATCAGAAAACCTATGGATTCCCTGGGGTTTAGGGAATCCATAGGTTTTCATCCAGTGAGTAACCAGCCCATAGATCAAAAAGATTGACTCTTGGGTTGTAAGCTGTACAGTGTACTGGCCAAAAGCATTGTGATTGGGCTTCACTGATCTCCCCACTCCAGTAGCTGGATAGCACATTGATCTTTGCTGTTGGAGCAAATGCATTAATGGCTACTTGGGAATGTTACTGAAGACCACTGCTGGCAACAATGGAAAAGCACCCAAGCAAAAACTCTTCGAGAGTGGGGAAGCAAAATATAATGCATATTGAATGTGTCAGATCACCTTGAAAGTAGTGAATTTTCTAGAAGTATAAAAGTTCAAAACTTGAAATTATATGATATGTTAATTTTAAAAATAATTCTTTATATACAATTGGAAATGGGAAATTATAGAGTTATACAGCATGGAAACAGGCCCTTTGGCCCAACTGGCCCATGCCAACCAAGATGCTCCATCTGAGCTCGTCTCATTTGTCAGTGTTTGGCCCATATTCCCCAAGTACATTTCATAAGTGTCTTGTTACACCATGGTTTTTACAACTTTTTCTTGGGCCTGGTGAAGATTGAGTGTGTGATGTGTGATTTTTGTTTTATTCCCATTAACTTCCTGGTCTCCTAAGCTGTATGTTCTGAGCTCTAGAAAAGGATGCATGGCAATATAGGTGCCTGATGCTTACTGTGGCCAGCAAGTGTACACAGAAATTGAACGCATCCCAAATATGTAACAGTGCTGATTATTTTTGTCTCTTCATTGACTTAACACCGTGCCTCTGTTGATCTGCATCCGATGGCAATGCTGAGCTGTTTTAATCAAAAGCACATGTTCTGAGGTTGGCATTGAAATCAGTATCACACTATTAAAGTATTGTGCTCCTGGGTTGATTGAAGTCTGAACAACAACAGCCTGGGTGGAGGGGGAGGAAATCATTGTATATAATGTTTCCAAGCATGAAAATTTTAGATGTCCCAAATATTTCAGCTGCCTTTGGGACATTTTTTATCAATGCATGAACCATTCTACTTGATTTGTGTTCATGATCTAGCTAAAGTAGGTGTGCATATTTGTACATTCGGATCTGCTGTATTACTAATGCTTGATTACCTTTTCAGCTTGAAAGATACTTGGGCTAACTTATCTGGTGTTCAATTGGGGATGGATTTGATTAAAAGCATGTGGGTCTCTTTGTTTCTGATATAAGTGACAGAACTTATTTTGTAGTTTATATCATGAATATACTCTTAAGTATTTTGACCTTTAAACATTCCTCTGAAAACATACAAAATAAGACAAAACATTTATTTATGAAAGACTAATTTAAAGGACAGTTATTCCTTTGGCAAACAACCCTTTTAGAAAGGGTTGAATTTGTTTCACCAGACCACCTGGGGTATTCACTAAGTAAGAGTGAGCTATGTTTGACTCAGCATCAAGTTCCAAAGGCAATAGGACAGTGTCTGAACAATTCTGTGCTGATCCTCATCAAAGCAGTCTTTGAAAATGGGAGTTGAAATTTTCTTCAGAACTTTAAAGTTCTTCCTGTCTCGGCACTTGTAAATTGTGCTCTGTTGATACTCCTGGTTGGAGTCTAGAGCTGGCCAATGCTGCCTAATGGATGATTAACTCGGAAGGGTTATTTAAGGATTAAAAAAAACACATTTCCTCTGTGTTTGACCCTACCCTCTGGCCTGAAAGTTTAACCAAGCTGAGATTTACAAAACTTCTGCTTCATACCATGCTACCTTGTCTACAATCGTCAATAATTGTATGTTGTATTTATATGGATTTGAAAGAAAATTCTTGCGTAACATTTAATAATTTTTAATCCCGAGGTTTGCAGAAGGCAAAGATGAACAATCATTGCTCTAGTCTCCTTGCTCAACTAAAGAACAATTTTAAACTGAGTAATTTTCATCAAATTACATACTTTCATTTTTGTAAGATAGGGCTTCCTTTCAAATATTCTGCAGTGAGCCAAGCAATACTTGGACCTGAAGCATGTGCTCTCCAGTACCTTGGCCAAGTAGCCATTTTAAATGAGAGCCTTATTCAATGAGTGATCAATTCTGAAATTGATCCAATGTTTGTCCCAACAGAGAGTGACAGAGGCTGACGGGAGTGGGGTGCTCATCTCAGCCAAGTGGCTCATTGTCATCTGGATGGCTCAGCTGTTTACCAAAATCTTATTTTGAGAAGAGTCAAATAGGATGGCTATGTGTCCATACTCCAGCAGACTGTCATTTGTACAGCAATGAAGTCAATTTTACTTGGGCAAGAGCCTGCTTTTGCCATTCTTTAAACAGATACAACAAAAAAAGTACAGCCTCTTCCGTTTAAAAAGCAGAAGAATCTAGTAAGTGGCAGGTAGTTGCTTACAAATTGTGTATATTAAAAATCCATCTGAGTCACTGAGAGTAATATGGCCAAAATTTTCCAGTTGTCCGCAGTCTGCCTGGAAATGGCACTGCCAGTACATAATAGTATTCAGATTAATCATTTGTATCAATTAGGCAAAGTTTACAACATTGTGCAAGAAAGATCAATGCATCTGATTTTGTATTAACAGTCTCGTTAAGTCCCTCTGAAGTTCTGTTAGTGATTGCTTGTCTGTAGTTTGAATAGAATGTTTCTCCAGTGATAAATAATGATAGTTTGATCATATTTAAGAATAATGTGCCATAGCTGGACAAGGCTTATTTATATATAATAAAACAAGTTGTTGGTATGATGCACTCATTGGGGATTTAAATTTGGGTTCTCAAAAAGGATGATGACAAGCCCTTGATCATTAGTCGCTGACTTGATTTGAACATAATTCCAAAACTATGCCCAGCCAGAAATATGTTCAACTATTTCTAGTTTTTGGCCCAATTACAACATTGAAGTACTTGTACCTGATATTGAATGAACCTTTCAATATTCAGCAACTTGGAATTTTCACCCATTTAAATAATGTTTGGAGAATGCACAGATTAAAATTTGATTTAAGTTGTTACAGGATTAGGAACAATTAGAAAATGACTTTAAAGATGACTCTGGTTCATTGGTCTGCCAGATGTCTATTAAATGAGGGTAAATCAAAATCCCACTTTGCTTCTGTGGTTCAACTGATCTCTGGCTCGGGCAGGGTTCCATTGTGGATCCATGCAAGGGTTCATGAATGTGGATGTCTGACAGCCTGGACATTGTGCTGAGTGGTGAAAAAAATCAGTTGAATTGCCTCCTTATACTGACACCTGTATAATTGCCAATTGCAGCTTAAGAGCAAATTTTGTTCTGTGCTGAACAATTTGGGGCTCTTCACCACTGACCTTGTCTCTGGCAGTTTCTTAGTCTTTTCTCATTTGTATGGCGTTTCTGTGCAACTTTAACTGTATTTTGGGCCTTACTACAGGTCACTTAACTACACTTCCATGAAAAATAAATCATAAAATAGACAAGGTAGAAGTAAAAGATTGCAACCCCTTTAGTTGACATGGGTATAAAGCAGTGCTATAACTGGCACTCTTGCAATATGTTTCAATTGGTCTCCACTTCAAGCTTCATTGTGACAAAACAAAGTCGGTAATTGTGAAACAGATAACCATGTCACTTCTCGCCATTTTTGCCTTTTACGTGGAAGTTTATTAACTGAAGGTGCATTTTGTAGAACTTGCAGTGTGCATATAATTCAAGAAATAATAGACCTAATTATTTCATCTGCAAACCAATATTAGTATTCCAAAGAAGCATAAAATCATAGAAAGTATAGCACAATACAGGCCCTTTGGCCCACAATGTTGTGCTGACCTTTAAACCTCACCTAAGACTATCTAACCCCCCCACATATACCTCTATTTTAAATTCCTCCATATGCTTATCTAGCAAACTCTTGAATTGGACCAATGTACCTGCCTCCACCACCGCCCCAGGCAGTGCATTCCATGACCCAACCACTCTCTGGGTAAAATTTCTTGGGAAGAACCGTAGTATTAAATTGGCACATATAGCTGAGATATGAGTTTTTATTTCCTAAGAATGAAGATCAATTGATGGTTTTGAATGCCATTTTTTTTAGCTTGTTGCACTTTTACTAGCTTCACACAATCCTTGTCAAAAGTACAGAAATCACCTTTTAGGTTGCCTCCGTTACTACAGAAATTTGAGCTTTATTACATGATGTGAATGACTGACTTGAATCAGGGCACAGATGCAGTTCAATGATTAGAATTAATTGTACAGGTTAATGTAGTATAATACCTTCCAAGTCTCTCACGACCCTGGCTTGGGAGAATATTGATAATTACTTAAAGCCACAGGGTCAGAGTCCTGGGATCCCTGATCATAAAATGTGCAAGTTTCTGCACAGACTGCAATGATGCAAACAGCTGACCTTATTACCACCATCTTGAATAGTTGGATATGGACAATACATCTGGCATTGTCATTAACACCTGGTTTCAGCCAAAAATCTAAATGTAGGAAATAGTCAGATTTTAAATGCAGCAGTAAGTGTAATTTCTCCAGCTTTCTAACTTTAATAAATTCTAAATAGATACCAAATATTTTAAAGGGGGATTGAGACAGGGAACAAAGCTTTTAGAACAAATACCCATACTGTGATTTGATTGATAAATCTTTAAAAACTCTGAGTTAACTTTTGATTTAAGCAGTATCATATTATGACAACTTCATATGAGTGGCTTGTGAACCAAAAGATGTACATTTGTTGATACATCTTTTGTATCAAAAAGGAAAAAAAAAGCTGTATTTTGGTACAGATTGCATGTCTATTCAGATGGCAACATTTCTTCTTTTTCCAACAGGAATTCTGAACATCGTGGCATTAGAATTCCTGCAAGTTATTTACCTATACAGTGGAATAAGTTTATCACTGTTTTTGTATTGTGAAAACTATTGCTTTTCAATTTCTTCAATCTAAAAAAAAATTAATGTAATTGTATTCTCAAACTTAGATTCCAGGAATTTGAATCAGGTCACAAAAACATCTGTATTCTAGTTTGGGGTTGACGATTTAGAGTTTGAGTTATTGCTTTATTATTAATTGTTTCATTCTTTGGTATGACAGGCATTATTGTCTAAATAACTCTTCATTACCGATGCAATAATGGAATAAGACACATTCCCCTCTGTCCCTTCCCAACTGCATGTTATCATGCAAATCTATACTGATATAGATATTGTGATCTTTACGAAAGGTGGAGCAGGCGAGAAGGGCCAGATAGCCTACCCCTATGTTTTTTTATCAGGATATGAAATAGAGGCAGATGTGTTAATGGTTTTCAATGATAACCAACCATAATTACTCCTACCCTAGTTAGCCATCTTGGATGTTCCAGACTATTGTGACATAATTACTGTTGCTGTGATGAGATCAGCTAACTGCGAAAGAGAATAGAATTTATCTGGGAACACTTAGCATCTCGGGTAGCGTCTCTGAAAATGGAAACTGTCAGTGTTTCAGGTCCGAGACCCTTTGTCAGAACTGGGAAAGACTTTAAAAACATTAATTTTAAGTGTTAATTTTTATCTCCTTTCCCACTTCTGATGAAGAGTAGCTGACCTGAAATTGTAACTCTGTTCCCACAGATGCTGCCTGACCTGCTTATTATTTCCACTGATTGCTGTTTCTCTTTCAGATTTCCAATATCTGCAGTTCCTTTTTGCTTTTCATTTAGAATTTATTTGGTCTCAGATCTCAACAAGCTCAACATTGGGTATTGTATTTAGACACTTGGCTACTGAAGAGTGGCTACTGCTTCAATTGTTGCAGTTCACGTGCCAAAATTTATTGATTTACAATACACATGCCCTTAATTTAAGCTGTACTTCCCCAAGTCTTAATAAAAATAGGCCCACACTTGATGCAATGGAAACTACTGTTTTCCATGATTTCCTTTGTTCTTGTGACATAAAAGAAGTTTCATTAACTAATGCAATACTTTTGAAAAGCGTCAGAATCTGACACAGACAGACCTGTTAAAGGAGATGATCTGAATGGATTTGTTTGTATATGTCAGAATGTTGGGTGTGTGTTGTTTAGCCATGACGATGATGGAACTTAAAGGATTTACACACAAAAACGTCATTTTGCCTGGTGTTCATGCCCCTTGGGATTATCTTCTCATTTTAACTCTATTTGCAACCTACCAAGACCCACCAAATTTCTCCCTGTAATACTTGTCTCAAACATATCTGTATTAAACTGCTGTGGGTGAAATCCAATTCCACATTCTCACCACAACTAAGTTTTTCTTCACTTTGGATTTATTAGTGATTGTCTTGTATTTAAGGCCCCTATTTAGGGCTGTCACAAAGGGAGAATATTTCTAATAAACCTTTTGTTCTTTAAATAGTTCCATAAGGTTTCATGGATCTACTGGATTAAGCAAATGGCTCTTGATTCTGCTCATCTGTGTTTGCACTGCTGATGTGCAGCACTCCTATAAATTCTGGACTGTTGAAGAAAGTGGAGTGTAAGCCCACAACATTCTTAGTGAGCTGAGTGCTACTAGTCATTAGCAATGTTGACATGAAAAGTGTCATTAAAAACTACTTTGCCCACAGATTTTAAAAATCATTTACATTTATATTTTAAATTTGGAACCTGACGTTCTTTCATTACATTGCAGAATTTTCATCTTTGTTTTTCAAGTCCTCTTCATCCTTGCTTTGTCCCCAGAAATGTTCAAGGAAAAGCAAGAAGGTGAAACTCAAGATCTTAGCTTATTTATATAATTCAAAATAGATTTTAAAATGCATTTTATTCGGAAAGGTAGTTGACTAAACACCCCCAAGGCCTGAACTAATCCACTGAATTAGCTCAAATTGCATTATGGCAGCTTGGGAATGTATAGGGAGTTTTGAAAAATACAGTAGCAGTAAAATAAACCATGCTGTTGGTTTGTCTTAAATCAAATGGTTGACTAATGTCCATTAGGGAAAAAATATGTTGACTTTTTCCCATCTCATTTGTGTCCAGTGACCTGTGCTGGTGCAGTTAATTCTTCACTGCCCCCCTAAAGTGGATCAGCAAATTGCTTCATTATATTAAACCACTTGTATTCTTGAAATTTACCAGGGTTCCTTAATTTCACATGGATCAATGCTGGCTTGTTAAAGGCAGTTATTCTGTTACATCTGTGGAATTCAGTTCTTTGGGCCAAGACTGTAAAACAAACTGCAAACCAGTGAGCAGATTACTGGCCAGTAAGTGTGATTTGAGAGCACTGTTGCCAGCACCTCCATTCACTTCACTAATGATTGAGAATAGGTTGAGGCAGTAATAGGTTGTGTTGAATTTGTTCTACTTGAGGACAGGATATATTGGGCAATTTTCCTTATTTTTGGAAAGATTCGACTGGAACAGCATGTTTGGAGCTATGGATTTTTCTAAAAAAACATGTTTTCAGTGCAGTGATGTAAGTGTGTAGGATATTGGCTGAAAGGTATGTTTCTGACATGACATTGTTCCTCTATTGTTTAAATAGCTTATGCTTGATACCTAGATCTTATGTCTTAAGATATTGTCTTAAGTCGTATCTTGAATATTGTTGAAGATGACTTTTCCAGTTTGACTGGTGCCAGGCATTGCTTGTCATGTCCAGATTGCCTGTAAAAGTTGATGCTCAGTGGGCTATTCAGTTTAAAGTTTTATTACAGCAGTTTTACGTAATTGAAAGTGTGACCTTTTTTAAGAGGGCAGTCAAGAGTCATCAAAAGATGGAGGTGGTTCGTGGGGTGGGGGGGGAGGTGTGGGTGGGTGGAGGGAGGTGCTGTCTCAGCCAGTTGAGGGTGGGGTGGGGGAGGTGTCTCAGCCAGATGAGGATGGAGGTGGGTCTGGGGTGGGTGGGGGGGGGGGGGGGGGTGGTGTCTTATGGCCCATTTTCTTTCCAAATGGATGTATGGATCAGATGGATTTTAATTATAATGCATTAGATTCACAGTCAACAGAACTGACTAGCGTTCTCCCCCAGATCACTTCTTAAGTGCTTTTAATATTCCTAGTGTAATTTGAACTGTTCTTGCAATTGTCAGTCCCTCTGGGTTAGTTGTACATGAATGAAATCACCATTCCCTTATTGGAATTGATGTTATTGTGGTATCCTTACTGGAGCTTCAACTATTCATTATATTGATTAATGCCTTTGATAACTTGGTAGGAAACCATATCAAAATTGGGGAATGACACAAAGGCTGGTGACAAGG
Source organism: Pristis pectinata (assembly GCF_009764475.1). NCBI lineage: Eukaryota > Metazoa > Chordata > Chondrichthyes > Rhinopristiformes > Pristidae > Pristis > Pristis pectinata. The sequence continues at coordinate 66,970,117 of NC_067408.1, read as the reverse complement.
TAAGTAGTGTGAATGGGGGTATGAAATTGGGCAAGCTGATATAGTATGCTTATTTATCAAAGATGACATTGTGTAGTTAAGTGCAAGGTCCTCCGTTTTTAGTCAAGAAAAGGTAAATATTAAAATGAAGGGTAGCTGAAGGGTGGAGTTGTAAAGGATTAGGAAATCCACGTGCACTTGTTCCTAAAATGGGGCAAGTGGGTACAAAGCTTACCAAAAGTGTAATAGAAGGTTTGCTAATAATTACAAGTGTAGAATATAAAGGTGTGGATGTTCCACCATACCAGCTTTGGGAATATATTTGTACTTCTCGCACTACACCTTCAGAAAAGATGCATCAGTTTTGGAAAGAGTGCCTTGCAGTCGCCAGAATACTACAATGGATGGATTGAGGAGCGAATAAATAAATGAGGCATATACCCTAGAAGATGGAAGTTAAATAATAAGTAAATTGAGACTAGATTTTGCAAACAATTGATATGGCAAATGGAGACATTTTCTACAAGAGGATATATTCTTAATTCAGGGGGTAATGTAGGAAATGCTTCATGCAAAGAGTTGTAAGTGTGTGCAGCACTCTGTTCAATTCATTCAATTAGTACTTGTAACTCTAATATCCTTGGCGATCAAAAATATATCAAGGGATATGGAGGCAAGGTGGGTGGATGGAGTGAGAATACAAGCAATATCAGTCAAGGACCTGATGGGACTACAGTTCGATGTTCTTTACATACAACTAGAACTGTGCAATAAATGCCCACCTTGACATAAACATCATGAAATGATTTTCAATAAGAAATGACTTTCACGTCCCTGGCTGTGCAGCATGGTCTCGCAAAACACCAAAAGATAATCAGAAAATCTGTTTTAATAATAGACTGAGAAATAAAAGGTGGCTAGAATATTGGGGGAATAGCTCCATTTACTTGACAACGTAGCAATGCTTCAATTGAATACCACTTCATTTTGTGTCAAATTTTTGTAGTGCAGCTTGAGCGTATGACCTTATCAGGGAGAAAGCAACCACACTATCCAAGTTAATTCAGATAAGGTATTAAATGAATTTTATGCAAAGTTCTTGAAAAGATAAACAGTGGAATTGCAGTTTATTGTATTGACCTTTTGGGGCTCGATTGAGAAAATAAATAATCACAAGAATTCAGTAAATGTTTCAAGTTTTGGAGTCCAGAATATTAAATTAAGGGAAACGTTTTGTTTCATTCCCAAATCTGTTGAATAATGTTTGCTTTGCTCATTGGTCAATTGGCTTATTCTTTTATCTGTGCTGATGTTGAATGGAAATGAGCACTGGCAGATATGTAGGTTGATGTGTTGGATGTGGACATGATTGTTATGCCAACATTTTTGTCCATCTCTAATTGCTTCCTGAACTAAGCAGCTTGCAAGCCAGTTCGGAGGACTGTTAAGAGTTGACTATCTAAGTGCGCCTGGAGTTGCATGTAGGGTAGAGTGGTGAGGGCAGCAGATTTTTGCCCAGAAGACATTGGTGAACCTGTTGGGTTTTTGATAATTTAGGAGTTTCACAGTGAATATTATTGACAGCAGCTTTTCATTTCAGATTTATTTAATTCATTTTAGGTGCAGCTGTTTTTTGCCCAGTACGGAACCAAATGCTTCATTTGAGTCCAGCTATTTTGAAAATTATTAGAAAACTTTGTATTTTGGACTGGTACATCATGGCTTTGATCTGCTGCACGTCTGGCCAGTGTGACATTGTGTGTTATCCGGATTCTCCTGGTCTATAAATAGCCTCCTTGTTCAGTCAACTTCATTTTTGAAATGGGTTTACCATCAAATTACTCTTCGGCAATTTATTACCATACAGTAACAAATGTTAAACCTAGCTCTATCCTGTGAAAGCTCTCACGGCGTGCCTGAAAACAAGTGATAGTTGTAAAATTGCATTGTTTTGTTCATCTGAAATGAATTTGATTAATTTCAGAATTATAGCTCTGTGGAGGGACGTGTAGCTGGGAAGGTATCACTGAGATTATTGTAATTTTTTTTTGGTTAAAATCTGCTGACTCTAATAGTTTCAGGTTGCAGGCTGGGACTGTTAAATTCTCTTTGAGTGGAGGGGATGTTTTAAAGCTTCACTGAGCATTTGTTTCTATATTATTTTTCCAAAGTGTAAAATGGGAATTGCTGAAAAGTCCAGTGTTTAATTCCCCATCTCTAATGGTTCTTTAGAAAAAGTTGGTAGTGAGCTACCTTTTTTTAATCACTGCAGCCTTCTGATTTGCACATTTATGAAGTTAGGGAGTCCCAGTGCTAAAGAGACAGTGGTTTATTTCCAAGTAGTCAGGATGGTGTGTGACTTGGAAGGAAATTTTTAGGTGGTGGAAGCCTTTGTCTTTGAAAGAGACTGGGGTTGGGAGGTGCTGTTGAATTATACTGGGCAAATAACTGCAATCCTTTTGTGGACTGTACCCATTCCTTCCGCAGTGGTGGAGTGAATGAATGTTTAGGGTGGTAGTTGCTTTACTCAAATATTCTCTGACCTGCTTTTGTAGCCACATTGTTTGTGGTTGCATCAGTTGTGATTCCCTTAGGATGTTGTTGTTGATGGACTTTGCAATGGTGATGCCATTGATTGTGAAGGCTGGTGGTTGAACTCTCTTGGAAATGGTCATTCCCTTGGACTTTTGTAACGTGAATGTTACTTGTCACTTACCAGCCCATGCCTGAACATGGGCCAAATTTTGTAGGTATGGATTGTTTTATTTGCTGAAGAGTTGCAAATGAAATAGCATTTTGTGTAATTATTAGTGAACATCCCCACTTCTGACATCATGATGGAAAGAAAGTCATCAATGAAGCAGCTGAAAATGGTTGAGCCTAGGACACTGCCCTGAGGAACTCTGGCAATGATGTCGTCTGAGGCTGTGATAATTGATTTCAAAACTTGCAACAGTCTTCCTTTTTGCAAGACGTGACTATCTACTGTTTTCCCCTTGATGCCAGTTGACTTCAGTTTATCAGGGCTCCTTGATGCCACACTCTGAGAAATGCAGCCTCTGTAAAGGGTTAGGGTTGAGGTCTGCAATTTGGCTCTTTGGTTCATGTTTGGAATAAGCTGGTGCTGAGTTATCCTGGCCAAATCCAAACTGGGTATTGGTGAGCAGGTTAATAAAGTAAATGCCACTTAACAGCACTGTCAATAACAATTTCCAATGCATTGCTGATGATTGAGGAGACTGATTGGGTGGGAGCAAGCTACATTATGTTGGCACTGTCTGTAAATTGGACATACGTTTTTGGGTGGATGCCAATGTTGTAACAACAGTAAAGCTCCAATAATCTGGCATCCTTGGGACTTTGGTAGTGCCGGACTGGCAGATTTCCAGACTTTTCACTGTTACTCTTAATACCCAACACTTATTTCACATGACACAGTTGTATAACTTTCCAGTGAACCAAGTGAGTTTAAAGGGAGCAAAAAATAGACAAGCTCTTTGCTTGCACACCTAACTAAGTTCCTGGTCCCTAGTGTTCCAGACCCAGACCTGTATCTGGCTGCACATCCCATTTGTATTCTGAATCATAGAACCATAGAACAGTACAGCACAATACAGGCCCTTCAGCCCACAATGTTGTGCTGACCTTTAAACTTCGCCTAAGACTATCTAACCCCTTCCTCCCACATATCCCTCTATTTTAAATTCTTCCATATGCTTATCTAGCAATCTCTTGATTTGACCAATGTACCTGCCTCCTCCACCACCCCAGGCAGCGCATTCCATGCCCCAACCACTCTCTGGGTAAAAAAACCTTTCTCTGATACCTCCCTTGAACTTCCCACCCATTACTTTAAAGCCATGCCCTCTTGTATTGAGTATTCTGGATCCTTGGTGTGCTCATTGAACTACAGTTGATCCCCCTGCTCCTTTGTAGTGATAGGATTGTACTGGGTCAGGAGACTACAGATTGTGTGTACATTTCTGCTGCTGATGGATCAAACTGATAAATGTCTGGATTTGAGTGGCCAAATTTGTCCCGAGTCTCACACTTGGTATGAGTGAGGTGTTGAATAGATGGAGAGTGCCCTCTGAAAGATGAGATGTCTTTATCACTTTCAATAATGCTGTCATGGATGAATGGATACATCAACAAGTAATTTGATGAGGACAAGACCAATTCCATTTATCATTTGCATTGGTTGAAACTGCTGAGGCAGAATGGATTATGTCCTTTTAGGACTCGCCAGTTTGGTCAGTGGTTGTGCTTCCAAGCAGTTCCTGGTGATGGAAATTGAGCCCTCAACTTGGAGTATGTTACATCTCCTTGCTGCAATTGGTGTTTCTTCCAATTGTTTTTTAATATGAAGAAGTGCTGATTCATCAGTTGTGGGAAGAAGGTCGGCGCTAATCAGCTGATGTTTTCCTTGGGTATGTTTGGCCTAAAGCCATGAGACACTATGTTGTGTACACCCAGGGCTGCTACTTTCTGCCCATATGCCTGTGTACCATCATCTCTTGTGGGCCTTACTTGCAGATGGGCCAGCATGTAGCTAGGAATTGTAATGGAGGAGTCTTGAATATTGTCTGAACAGTTCAATTCTTTAAGTACAATTAGGTCAGGCTGAGGCTGAGTTTGTGGGATGCCTCTCCCAATTTTAGACACCAGTTACTAGATGTTTGTGAGGAGAACTTTGCAAGGTTGATTAGGCAGAGACCAATTTTGTCATAACTGGATGACCTAGCATTCTGGTTTTATCCTGTTCTATTTCAACTTGTGATCATGCTGAGAGGCTTCTTTGGCCTTTTCAGAGGGCAGATCAACCATATTGCTAAGGGTCTGACATTGCAAGTAGGCCAAACTTGATAAGGATGACAGATGTGCTCTCCTGAAGGTCATTAAGCCAGCTGGATTTTGAAGTGATCATTATATAGATCTTTCAAATTAAACATTAGCAGAACTTAAATTTCACAGTGCCATGTTGGGATTGTTCCCTCATTTATACCTGATTTATTCAGTCCTTTTAAAGGAATTTGTCATTTCAAATTTGGCACACAAGAATTTATTGATCTATGTTATAATCATGCATTGTATTTTCCCAATAGTTTGTATATGCTAGACAAATGAATAATGCAGATAACTAACAGTGTCATTCAGCCTGGAAGCTAATGAATATTCAAATCTTTTTCATGTTGGGAGGCTGTAACTAGGATAATTGAGGGATCGTGCTGGGGCTCCAGCCGTAGAGTCTATATCATTGATTTGGATGAGGTAACCAAGTATAAGTTTGCTGATTTAAAAAAATATAACACCGGAGTTGTGAGGAGGATGTAGAGAAGCTTCAAGCTGAGAACATGACAGGTGCAAGATAATGTGGAAACAGGAAGTTATCCACTTTGGTTTTAAAGTATTTTATGAATGGTGATAGATTGAAATGTTGACATTGAGAGGGACCTGTGTGTCCTTGCATGGGATCACCAAAAGTGAATGCACTGTTACAATGACCGATTTAAGAAGACAAGTGTTATGTTGGTCTTTATTGCATTAGTATTTAAGTACAAGAGTGAAGATGTATTACTTTAATGTCAAGCTCTGCTGAGACCACACATCAAATATGGTATACAAATCTGGTTTCCCCACCAAAGGAAGTATGTGATTGCAATAGAAGGATTATAATGAAAGTTCACCTGATTGATACCAAGGATGAGGGGATTGTCCTGTGAAGAGAGGGTTAGCAGACTGGTGCTAAAGTTTAAAGGATGAGAGTTGATCTAATTGAAATGTACCATACTCTTATTGGGCTAGACAGCATGGATAAGGGGATTGTTCCACTTTGTAGGGTGTCAAGGTAAGGGATTACTCATTCAGGACTGAGATGAGAAGAAACTTTTCTTCATTCAGCGCGTAGCATCTGGGCATCCATAGCTGAGTATATTCAGGGCAGAGATGGATATATTTTTGGATTTTGTAGAGGTATGGGGACAGTGGAGATAAGTGGTACTGATGTAAAAGATGAGCCAGGAGTTCTTAAGTGGTAGAACAGGCACTAGGACCCTACTCCAGCTTATATGTCACATATACTAAATGCTTCCAAATTGAGGTCACAGGTCACCATCCTAAGCCTGACCAGTGAATGTTTTGTGGGTTTTAAGTCATCAATAAGATAGTGGGATCTAGATAGAGTTCCTTTTCCATTTTCTCTGATGGGTAAGTTTGGGAATATGCTTGAAAATAATCCATAAATTACCAGAGATTTAAAAAGATAGACCTATGTACTTTGTGGCAAAACATGAGAAATTGAGAGAATGATGAAATATTTAGAGCACCTGGTGAACTAGTGTGCTGACTCTTGAGATTCAATACAGCTTGGTGCTGCATACGTCTGTTTTCGCCGTGCCATCAGTATAAAATAGCCTCTCTCTCTGGATTTGCTACTTTACCCATGAGCTGATTTTCCCATAGCCTTCACCAACTATCCTTTGGCCATTCTGTCTAATATTTATAAGTAATGTCAAGTCTGGAAATAGTTTTGAAAATCTAAATTTGGATTCATTGGGTCAAGCAAGCAAGTAGTGGATAGGAAAGTTTTATCTTCCATTGAAAGTAAAGCTTGTAATCCACCATGGCTGAGTATTTTGAGCACTTTCTCTTTGTAACCTACCACGTACTGTCTTCCCCTTGATGCATAATCAGTAAACTGATTAATTTCTCCAATTCAGGTCCTTTTCTCTGGAAACAAAGGGAGACAAAGAGGCTTTTAAACTTGCGATACAGTGGTAATGATACAATGATAGGCCTGGTTCTAGCTTGACTACTTTTTTCCATTGTGGATTTGCTTGCACTCTTATCTCAAGAGAATGTATGCAATCTTCAGGCATGGTTTGCATATTTAGATGTTGATATTAAAGTGCTTCAAAACAAAGATAACTTGGTTAACAAATAGCACTAGCTGGTTGATTTTCCATAACCTGCCTGCATGTGGATATGTAACTTAGTGAGCACATTTCCAAAATATTTCCAAATATTTGAGAAATTTAATTAATGAAAGAAACAAATCATTTTATTTGGCATAACATGAAATGGGGCTCAACCAGCAAAGGAAACTATATTTGGGTAGTCCCATAGAAAGTTGTGTTCAGTATAAAATCTCCAATATGAGGAAGTTCCATTGTTGACATTTTTTCTTGAGTAATCTCGACAACTTTACAGATAACCTTTTTTAGTTTCATTGAAATAAAATTTTGGCTGGTTATGCATAAGTCTGATGGTTTCACAAACTGTGTTTCTCTTTGCTAAGGCGGAACACTCAAAAAGACCAGTGTACAGTATGGTATTTTGCAGGATTTAGTGAAGAGAAGTTTAGCACACTACTCTGAATTAACATTTATGGTTGTACTTTTCCCATAATCAACAGTGATGATCATCATTCTGAAGCAACAACATTGTCCCCACTGAGATGTATTGAAGTCTCTAAACAGAAGTGCAATTTAATAAATAGCAATTGGCATTTTTACCTTGCATTTTGAAAAATGTTCAGGAGTCACTAAACTTTGTATTTTCTCTATTAGAGAGAAATGTCCCTACCATACCTGGTTATGATCAGATAAAATCCAATAGTGGCAGGAGAATGGGTCTTGAAACAGCAATATACTGTACACCTTCAGTGATTGCTTGAAAAATGATGCTGTTAATTGGAGAAGAATAACCAAACCAAAGTGACCTCGGTTTGGTTGTTTATCTGATCATTCAAGTTCTTCTCATTCCAAGTTCAGTATTACAATCAGGGTTGGTGTTCAGGTTATTTCATGATCACAGAATATGACCTGTCAGAAATTTAATTTGTTTAAATGCCCATTGCTGATGCAATGTTTTTGGTGGGGGCATGGATGGATAAGTTGTAGTAGGTATCAGCAAAATTTTAGATAGTTGTGTTTTTCTAGTGCTTGCTTGTGCTGTTTGGCTTAAATGCTCTTATGGTACCTTTTTGATTTTGTGCGTATCCCTCAGGTAGGTCCTCTTCTCCCCTTTCCCCCTTTTTTTCTTCCCCCCTCCCCCCCCCCCCCCCCATTTACATGTGTGGATATTTAGACTTTGAGTTGCTTTGTGGCTTCTTCCAGTGCTTCTCTGTAACTGACCTGAAAGATATGAGAATGGACCACGTTGGTCTTCATTTCTTCTGAGATCTTGGTCTCATAATGAGGTTCCATCAGTGTGGCAGTGAAGGTGTTTGGTTAAAACATCCAAGGCCCACTGTTCATCTTTGGTATCATGTGCCACCATTGTCCCCTCCCCCTCCTCCAGCCCTTAAAATTTTCCTCTGCTTGATGATTTTGTGGACTGTTACTACTTTTGCTTTATTGTTAGGACAGTAGATCACTCATTGTAATTTGACCCCTGAAATCATTGATAAATCTGCATGTGCTCCCAGCAAAGCCAATGTATTCTACCTTGAATGTGATGTCCAGAATGGCTCATTGTACTCGTGGTCTAACAGGCTTTGCAAAGCTGTAACATCTACCCTCTTGCACACCAGTCCTCTATATTAAGGCTTTCCATTAGCCTTGATATTTTTGTATATCTTATGATCTATGTATATACATCTGTGGCTCTTTGGATCTACTCTGCTATCGTTTTACAATTTAAGAGACTACTTCATTTTGCCGTTTTTTTTTAGGCCCAACTTTGCATGGCTTTCTATTGCATCATCAAAAATCGTTCAATAATACAGTGAATGGTTATATCACTGACTATATTATCCTTGTTGGACCCCAGAAATCAATTTAAGTGCTTGCTGATTTTCCCTCTTGTTCTCTGCCAGTCAGACAGTTAGCCAGTTCAATAATTTGCCTTCAATCCCATGAGTTTCAATTTTACTAATGGTCTTTCAGATTGTTTTGTCACTTATGTTTTTTTTAAATATCTCCCAGACATCATTAAACTTGGGTCCCACAGTACTTCTGATTATTGTATTTCAATTATTTTAAGCATTGATTATGGTGTCCATTTAGTGAATTTGCCTTAAATATCAAATATAGTTTTTATTTCAGAGGACTATCCATTTCACTTTTATTGCCCCCTACAATATGAATGCAATATGAATTTGATCCCTTTTTATTAATGTGATTGGTCAGGTAATGTAAACATTGGCATTTTCTTGCTCTGCATTTTGCACTGTAGAAATATAATGGTTTCAGGGGAACTACAGTTGGAAGGGTATATCAGAATGTCATCCAACATAGGGTATCGAATTGGTCCTTTGATTAATTGTGGCATTGTTTTCCCTGCTCCGTGTTATGCTACTTGCATTGGATTCCAACAACAGTCCAATTAACTTACTCCTACAGGAGTAAGTTAATTGAGTCCGATTAGTAGCTAGCATCTGTTACTTTTTCTGTCGTGTTTGGACGACTTTGTTTTTCAGATTTGAGCGGTTGTAGCCAGTCAGTTAATGAAGATCCGGGAAAGTTGATACCGGTTAGTTCTTCGCAGGGAAGCACAAAACTATCCACAGCATCTTTTCAATTCACTTTTTTACGTCATTACAGGAGCAGTCAATTCTTTACTGATAAGTAAGGCCCTATGTAAATTCTGGCTTGAACTTCAAAAAAGAATTGAGTTAAGGACAAGACAACTCCAGAAGGCTAATATTTAATTGAGATTATTTACAGTTAGTAGGCAAAGTTGTTTCTTGGGGTCTGGGAAGGGGATTTGGGGGGAAAACAAATTAATCCCCATAACTAAAAACATTTAAAGTGTACCATTAATTCATGTCGATGGAGTGTTTAAACTTAAAAGCTGTTGTTTTAACAATGCACAATCCTTGTACACTGCAGTTCATTGCTCCAATCCAGGCATGCGATTAATTTGGAACAAACAATCTGCTGGAGGAACTCTGTGGGAGAGTGGGGGAAGGAAATGTCGATGTTATTGGTCAAAACCTTACATCAAAACTGCATAATTCCTTTCTTTCGACAGATGCTGCTCAACCTGCTGAGTTCCTCCAGCAGATTATTTGTTGCTCCAGATTCCAACATCTGTGTTCGCTTGCCTCCATGTGATTTATTTAGTTTGTGGAGCCAATAGACGACACTCGTGTGGGATTAAGGAGGCAAATAGACCTGGGAGGGGCTGCGATGGAGGTCACAGATCTTAGGAGTGAGTTGGATGATCCTTCCATTGTAGAAGAGGCCTGATATTGCTGAATCGACAGTTCCCACAATGTTACAATTTTGAGTTTTACAGATCAGAGGTTTCAAGTGTTTGTGGGTGAGGTTACCCTTGTAAATACAAAAGCACCCTTGGGTGCTTGTTGATCTGAAGTTTCTGCCACCCAAAGGAAAACAATGCTAGAACACCTGTTTTTATCACTGTGATGGGTGGTACTTAAAGAAAAACTTGAATTCTAAGATCCTCTTGGGCCAAAAGAGTCCAACTGCAGGAGGCATTGTAAATAGGCGGAAGTGTGCAAATGGTTAATTTGTTACTTGGAATTTAATAGACTGAACAATGTGTTTCAGCCACTCTGTTGTAGCAAAATGTATGTACATATCAGCACTAACCCATGCAATACGTAGTCTGCATCAAAAACAAATACGAGGAGACCCAAACGCAGATTGGAAGAATAACATTTCATTCTGCTTGGGTAGCTTTACAATCCAGTGTCATGAAGATTGAATTTTCCAATTTCAGGTAACCCACACCCCGAGTGTTCTCCTCCACACACTCTCACCTGTCCACATAGTTCTCTCCCTTGTTCCCCTTCCTATCTGGACAAGCACACTCACCTTTGTACTGCTATATACAGGTATTTCTGCTATAATGGGACAATTGTGTTCTGAAGAAATCTCACGTTACAGAAAATCATGTTATAGAAACAATTGTGTCAATGGAAAAAAGGGGGTTGGGGCAAGAAAGTTTCAGACTTGCAATAAGTTATTTTTTTCTGCAGGATTTTCAAAAATAAAGGTTTTTAATATCCATGTTTATTCTGTTACTGCAAGCTAAAGATACTAAAGGCTGTATATTGCATTGTTTAGTAGGGTATCCTTGCACAAAAGTCAATAGAAGCAATTGGTTGACAATTTCCAATGGCCTCCCCATGATGAAAGTAGCAGCTTGTGTCCTTAAGAAACAATGGTGTCTGATTACTGAAGAGAGTTTACATGTAAACACTTGTTTTTCCCCAAGATAGCTTTTTTTTCTGCCTTTCAACTTCCAAAGTAACTCTTAAGTTGCTCTCTCATTCCTAATCGAAATGGCATTATAACCAATTCTGCCTGCGTAACACGAATGGTGTTCCCTAATCCATCAATCGCATTATGTCCAATTTGTGTTATGCAAACGTATAGTAGAACTATGCACTGGCAATCTTTCAGATTCCCTTGCAGTCCTGTTGCATGGTTTTGACCCAAAATATCAACTTGCATCTTTTGACTCTTCAGGTGCTGATTGACCTACTGAGTTCTTTTAGCATTCTGTTTTTTTTGGTCCCAGATTCCAGCATCTGCAGTCTTTTGTTTTCAAAAACAAATTGATTGACTTTATAGTCTTGTCAGTATCTGTGTATGTTTTAGATATTTCCCAGATAGCCTTGTTCACTTCAAATGATAAAAGGTCCTGATGAATTTGCTTAATATTTTGCTCAAATCTAATAACCTATAAAACATGTTGGAGAAATGGCTGTACTGGCACTTAGTTATATGATAAACACTTTATGGCCTAGAAACGCAAAGATTTATGTTTGGCCATTCACTTAGAAAGATGCACAAGTTGCACTGACATACTATATCCCCATGATTCCACCAATCAATGAAAAGTGTTCGTTGACTGGTCTGATATTTGCACTCATTGGCAAATGTGGTCTTTATGTGGTACTTTGTTCCATGTTAATGAAGGATATATATTCTCCAGAAAATTAAATATGTGCAGTTGGACAGGGCTTTTTGTGTAAAGCACTTGCCTTGAAATGTGGGGAAATTAGATCTTGGCTACCATTCCAGCTATAATGAAAAGAGAAAATGCTGGAGGTACTTGGGGTGAGACAGTATTGAGTGGGAGAAAATATTTGGGTTGATGGCCTTTCATGTCACCTTTGGCTCTGCACTTGGACATGGGTGTTTGTATAGAGGGCTGCCCTATGGTAGAGTCCTGTCCAGGAAAAACCACCACCTTGATGGTTTCTTTCCTCCATCAACTAAGTAACAGATGAGTTCTAATAGAAAGTCATTGACCCAAAACATTGTCTTGCTGCTACTCCAGCATCTGTATTATTTTGCTTTTGTTTCATGATAACGAAAACGCTGTCCCAGGGAGTTGTGTGTGTGTGTGGCAATCTCCAGTTTATAATTTGTGGTGGCCCAGTGGCCTATTCCACAACCGAATTTTCTTGAGGCAGTAGTGAATGGGAATTTCCATAGTAAGCAGAGCTTGTGCCATGATAATGGTAAGTTCAACAACCTGTATTTATTTGGTCGCTTTCAATGTGGGAAAGTAAAGACGTTTCCCTGGACTGTTGTAATAGGGACCAAGCTGCATGAGATACTGGAACAGCTGAGTAAAAGCTTGGTTTTCAGAGGAGGAGAGTGAGCTGGAAAATTGTAGAGAGTGTTCCAGAATTTAGATCTGAAGATGTGACCACTAATGGAGGGGTGAAGGAAACTGAGGGAACAACAGGAGTTCTCAAAGTTTTAAGACGGAATGAGATGCAAAGATGAAAAGGCCTTGAAAGGATTTGAATGCTGGTGCGAAATGTTAAATTTGAGATGATGCCAAGACAAGCCACTGAGTACAGGGTTCATGGGTGAACAGGATTTTGTGAGTCAGTGCCAGGAGTAGAATTAGGTTGGTGTCAGGCTCAGCTGCTGCACTTTTCTTTATCATCTTTAGTTCTTGGGCATTTCAAGCTAAGTATACTCTGCTCCATTAACCTAAAATACTAGGGGATGAGGATTGATTGTAAATAAATTTGCTAAGATTAACATACATGGGGGTGGGGTGGGGGGGGGTGAAAAGAAACAAGTTGGTATTAAAGTGATGGCTCTTCTCTACTTTTGGATATTAAGTGGAAAAAAATTGGAGAAGTGTATAAACACAATTTTAATTGTATGAAGCTCACTGAAATTGGGGAGAAAGGGCCCAAGGATTGTTAAGTATTATACTTCAAGAACAGTAGTTATTGACAACATTACATCAGTCAGTTAGCTGGAGATGGAGTTGGCTGTATGACTTGCACTAAGCAGTCTACCATACAGCAAAGAGTCAATTTGCTCAGAAAATAATAGTGAAAAAAAACTACAGCAACTTCTAATAAAGCAGAATAATTTTCCCAGAAAAATGAACAATTATATAGTTATCCACAAGTCGATCTGAGTCACTTAGACCTATGTGGTTATCACCTGATGAACAGGAAATAGCCAATCAGCCTCATGCTGCCTGGTGTCTACAGCTTTTTAAGAAAGGAATTAACAATATGAGTTTATTATCAGTAGTGGCAATGATTGCTAGATTTGGAAAGGGACCTCAGGTAAGAGCAGGTCAGAGAGTTGAATTGGCCATCTCTTCGAAGAGCTGGCCACAATGTGTCTTCTGGCCTCTGATTATTTCTGCTTATTGACCTCGGTGAGAGCATAGTGACTCAGGATGCTGTGTGCAATTCACTACAGGCAAGATCAATAGGCGATATGGTGTTGGTGTTTAAAAATGTGAATAGGTCAGATAATGAATGAGCCTACCCACTATTACAAGAGTTGAGGATTATTCCTGTGGTGATGTCTGAACATGAAACACTACTCTGCCATTTGCTTAATATATTCAGCCTTTAGTAAAGACTTGAGCTTGCATCTCTCTATTATAGACTGCCAACTTCATCTATTTAATATCAATTGTATACCTCCTCCTCAGCCCATCAACTGCTCAAGTACCTGCCCAGGCTTTAGTTTTCCCAAGACGTCGTTATTACCTTGCTGTCTTTCCTCCATAAACCTGGGCTCATCCAAACTCTGGTATCCATATAACTCTCAATGGCCTTATTTTTAAACTTCTCCAAGATTTGTTGTTTTCCATTTTCCCCCTTTCTCTTTCCCACCCCCCCACCTTCTCCCTCCACCAAAAAATATTTCACATTATTTCTTTCTTGCTTCTTGAAGGCCATGACTGCAACCATTTTTTCCCCAAGGTGTGGAATTCCCTTAAAATTTTCATTAAGATCTCACTAATCTGTTCTTTGATCATGCTTTTGGTCTCCATCAGCTGTCCATGTACTCAGCTTGGTGGTGTTATTTTAATTCTGATTATACTTCCGTGAAAGCCCATCTGGGAATTTTTCTCATTAAAGACGTTCTGTCACATCAAGTTGCTGTATTTGCTGTTAATTTGGGTGAAGGATACTTCAGGAGAACTTCAGTTTTACCATTCTGTGGATCACATTTGCTATTAATCTTGTATCACTGGTGAATATTAAAATTATATGCATGTTGATCAATTGAAATCCCTTTTTGCAACCAAACTTCTTAGCAGCAGAACTGCAAAGAACAAAACCACAACATAACCAACATGAATAAGAATGCTAATTTGTAGTTCTCGGATAAAAAGGGCAGAGCTGTAGGAATTGATCCCCAAAACATCACCAAATCATACAATCCTATTTAATAGTAGGTGTTTTATTTTGTCATTCATCCTGCCAATAGTAACAGTCATGAGCTTGCATCTCAAAAATGGCAACTGATGCTGCCAATTAAAGGTATTTTTAGGTATAAATATGCCAATTCCTTAAAAAAAAAACTGCCAACAATGTAGACGGCAATGTTTAGTATTTCCATTAGATTAACTGTTCTCCTGTCTTCAAAATACACTCGTGTTTCCAAGCTTGTGTCAAAATAACTTAATGATAGATACACTCAGTTGTGCAGAGCTTGTGTTATGTCACTCTTCATTCTGTCTGCTCTCTTTCCTGGATACTTTATATTCATCCCATTTTATTAAATCATTTCCTGTTTGAATGCTATTTAGTGAATATTTTCAGTAACATGTCATTTTTAAAGGTCTAAGGAAAAATATAATGTCTCGTTGGATTACTTGAAAATGGATTTTTCTGAACAATTATTTGGTTCTTGGAGAGACAAGACTGCAGATGCTAGAATCTGGAGCAAAAAATTAACTTCTGGAAGAATACAGTGGGTCAAGTAGCATCTGTGGAGGCAAAGGGATCATCAATGTTTCGGATTGAGATCCTGCATCAGGACTGAGAGTGCAGAGGACAGACGTCCAGTCCAATGGAAATGAGAGGGAGGGGTAAGACAGAAGCTGGTAGATAGGTAGAAATAGATAAGGGGGAGTGGGAGAATAGGCAGATGGATCTGTGTGGGGGAGGATAGAGACAGACTGGTGGGTGATGGGGAACCCATGACCTAAAAAGTTGACGATTCCTTTGCTTCCACAGAATATTTTTGACCTGCTGAATTCCAGTTCATTCTTCACTTTAGTTCTCCATGCCTTAAGAAAAAATCAAGCCGACATTAGCAAAGGCAATTGACTTTATTTATTTGATACTCGCACTGTGCATTCTTACTCATTCAGTAAATCTCAAATAATCCAACATCTAATTGTTCAGAATCCTGATGTTCTGGCTTTTGTCTAGTTCATTGGTCCAGAATGTGAGCTGGAGGTCTAGAATGTGAGTGGGGTGTGAGGTCAGGGTTCAGAGTGTGGGCTGGGTATGCATTCAAGGTTGGGGTCCGGAGTATGTGGGTCAGGAAGGTAAGCAGGTGGAGTTGGGATCTGGAGTACTGGTATATTTGCTGCTCCCTTTAAACTTGCTGGGTTTATTGTACTATTGTGTAACTTGTCTTTAATTGTTTTAATATATTGTTTATTTTATATATGTTTCTCCTGTTAATACCCAATAGTTTGAAAATTTTGCTAGTCCAGTACTACCAAAGTCCCATGGGTGCTGGATTATCAGAAATGTATTTGTACATAATTTTTTAATGAAACTTGCATGTCTGAGAGAACTTGGGCATTTACTCTTCATTTTTTTTTGTAAGCCAATATTCCCAGCAAAAGCAGGTTCTCAATGCCTTTCATTACCTTGCTGGACCACTCGGGACACTTTGCAAGAAAAGAAGTGCTCTTCAAGTATGTAGCAATAATAGCAGCCTATTTGTCCACACCAAATCCCTACAAACTGTGAAATTACATCCCTTTTTTTTGAATGTGGAGTAAGGGATAAATACTGGCCAGGACACTGGAAAATTCTTGTGCCATTTTTAATGATAGTGCCGTGGGATCTTTTGCAGGCAGCTGCGACTACAGACTAGGTACATTGCTTCATCTCAGAGTTAGCTGCTCCAGCCATGACTGCACATTTGTTAACCCAGAATTTTGTGTTCAAATCTCTTGAGTGGGACTTGAGTTGAAAGTGCTACCAGCTAAGTTGCAGCTAATACCAAGGGTCCAATTTGACTTGCAGCCAAAATATAAAGAAGCTGGATGAGAGCATTAGAATGCAGTCCAGTTTAAGTCCTTAAAAGGATTCAAATTGAGGATTCCAAATTTGTGTGAACAGATGTTTACTGTATCTATTGTTGTTATTTTCCCCTAATATTTTGGCCTGTTAACCATGATGAGAATTGATAGGACCATAAAAGCAAATTTCAACACATACTTACATATTTTACTGTGAGTTAGAGGCAGTTTTTATTAAGGGTTCAGAATTAACATGGTCCATTTCCAAAGTTGTGAATGAGTGATCATCAGCACGAAATTTTGCTGATGAGTCACAAGCTTGCTGCATTGGTTGTGAGCAAGTTTTTGGCAACTATAGATTATGCAAGCTTATGATGGCTGTGTAATTCTCTGAAGCTGGTTTCCAGAGTATTCTTTGTACATCGGAGAGTAGGAGTTCAGCAGTAAGAACTACTAGAATTTGTGAACAATTAAAGTTCCCATTTACCAGCCACCAGATAATTCCTGGCTTGTGTTGCACTGAGGCTTGCAATTTGGACATGGCAAAGTAATTTGCCTGCTGCTCATCACTTTGCTTTCATTTCTGTCAGTTATTCAACAATTTGGGCATGATGGAATATGTCCTAACTGAATGTTAATTGTTATAGGATTGGTTTTCTCACTAATTACTAAGGAAAAATATTGTCCTTGTTTTTCATCACTCTCTAGGTAGATTTTTTTTGTTGCATGTCTCAGCTGAATCTGAACAGTTGACATGAGGGAAGTACTTGTACAGGATTTTCCAGTTTGCTACTTCTACATATATTCTGCTGTATATTTGTATAACATTCTATCCAAGCTTTTCACAAACCCATCCCCACTCCCATTTAAAACAAAAAGTAGCCTGAATCTATTTTACTGATGTTTACAATATTCAACAAATAAGGTCTTTGTATTCTCTGGAGTGTGCTTTTCAATTATATTTAAGATCTATGCCTGGAAGTTGGATTTCACCTACTTTTGGTGCATGTATTTGGTACTTCAATTTTGTTAATGCCAAATCAGATGCCATCCATAAGTATTAAAAATCTGGTTGCAGTTAAGCAGTTGGCTGCTGTGCTATGCATGTGCTGATAAATTTAAAGAGGTGACACTACTAAAGAGCTCTTTTGATGGCCAGGGAAGGTGGAAGAAAATGATGGGGGGGGGGGGGGTGGGGAGGAGGGGAAAAAGGGTGTAACTGCTTGGATATCCAGTTGCTGTCCCTCCTCCCCCAGGATATATACTCCCATGGACCAGGCCAACTTTACGCTCTGCCTTGGGTAATCCTGAGTCACGGCAAGACCTCTGTATCGTAGATACCAATACATAAGTACTTTGGTGTTCTGGGCCGCCAGCAGTGGTAATTGTAATTCGTTGGAAGGATGTGATTGATAAAGTGTAAATACCGGAAGAACACTTTGAATTGTGCCTTCTTCCCTACTTAAAGCACAATTAATGAAGGTCATGGGTTACTACCTTCTGAACCAAATTTTATTGGAATGTCATCAAGTGTGAAACATAATGAGGAGGTGAGTGTGAATCGTGATGGGAAGTGCTGAGTCCAGTTTCCAGCAGGGTGAGACCTCAGCTGGAAATGGGTTCAAACACTTCAGAGCATGCACATAATGCTTACTGCATGATTTACATAAAATATCAGGTGCTATTTCTAGACATTTGTTCGAACTTGTTTTTCCTCAGGGATGTCAACAATGTAAAAATGTTCCTTTTCTCTGTTGCTTCCACCTCAATGGCTTGCTTGTACTTGGTAGCAGCTGTCATGTCGGTAGGAACATTAACAATAGCTTGCAGATTTTTAAAATGAAATGAAAATTTGTTTTTCAGGGAAGAAATCCTTTCTTTCTGGAGCCATCAATCATCATCACAATTACTGATGGGAATAAGTTGACAAACAATAGTGGTATACAGGAGGAGGTAAGTTGTGGTTTGTTGTTTTCATCAGTGAGCATATCAGTTTTTGTTAATGGGTTTTCTTCCTGTGACACTTATGGTCATTCTTGTCCCTGGAGTGTGATTTTAAGATTAATTCAATTAATGGGCCAATTAATCAACTTGTTTTTGCACATCTTATGTATTATTCTTTTGTATGACATGCATCATCTTGTTTTCAAACCTGTTTTTAAAAAAAAACTTTGAATTTTTAAGACTGGAAATAGATTTGATATGTTATCTTTTAGAGTGCCTAATAGTTAAAGGGCAAGTTTCAGATGGCCTGCATATTGGTACTTAGAATGAGGTAGTGAAGAAATGTTTAATGTGATCAGAAATATTTGCATATTTCATGCACAGTAGTACAACATCAAGGCTGAAAGGAAGGTGTAAGTGTGACTGAGGAGCACATCTTGCAAACCTGAGAAATAGTGTGAAAGACCAAAAATGTATTAAGGATTATGTGATTAACAATACCAGTCAAGGTATTGAAATAGAACGTGATACTGCAAATTAGTGAAGTCATTGGAATGCAATTGAAGACTTTGGATCTATAGTATATATATCTAATATTTCTTGACTGCATTTTCATATTTTTTGTCATGTTTGTTGTCAGGAATTGCATTTGCATTTTTAAAGGGGTTTTCCAATGTAAATGTATATATTGAACAATCTGACCACCATCTCATTGTTTTCTCATCAGAATCAGGTTTATTATCACTGACTTGTATGTTGTGAAATTTGTTGTTTTGCAGCAGCAGTACAGTGCAAAGACATAAAATTACAATAAATTACAAAATAAATAAATAGTGCAGAAAAAGAACAACAAAGTAGTGTTCATGGACTGTTCAGAAATCTGATGACAGAGGGGAAGAAGCTGTTCCTAAATCGTTGAGTGTGGGTCTTCAGGTTCCTGTACCTCCTCCCCGATGGTAGTAATGAGAAAAAGGCATGTCCTGGATGGTGAGGGTCCTTAGTGACGGATGCCGCCTTCTTGAGACACTGCCTCTTGAAGGTGTCCTCGATGATGGGAGAGTTGTTCCCATGATGGAGCTGGCTGAGTCTACAACCCTTTGCAGCCTCTTGCCATCCTGTGCATTGGAGGCTCCATACCAGGCTGTGATGCAACCAGTCAGAATGCTTTCCCCTGTACATCTATAGAAATTTGCAAGAATCCTTGGTGACATAACAAATCTCCTCAAACTCCTAACAAAGTAGAGCTGCTGGCGTAGCTTCATGAATGCATCAAAGTGTTGGGCCCAGGATAGATCCTCTGAGATGCTGATGCCCAGGAACTTGAAGCTCCTCAGGTTTTCCACTGCTGACGCCTCAATGAGGACTGGTGTGTGTACTCCCAACTTCTCCTTCCTGAAGTCCACAATCAATTTCCTGGTCTTGCTGACGTTGAGTGCCAGGTTGTTGGCATAATCCTTTGTTTTGAACATTATAAACTTAAATTTGGGATGTTAAAAAAATGAAACTCCAGTTTCATCCAGTATCTTTCAAATTGAATAGTTTCTAAGTGTTGAACTTTGCCTTTCAAATGTTCTAATATACTGGCATCCCACTGGATAGTTAATCCATGCTTGAGAGTCACTAGATATGGAGGGAGGAGCTGTGGGTTTTGGTGTGGGTGGGTGATCGGGAACTGAGGCCATGGCATGTGGAGTTGGGGAGCATGTTTTATCAAGTTTGATATCAGGGAATGTGGGATGTGGTGTGCTTGATGGTGGAATTGGATGGCCCTCAGAAGTCAGGAAAGTGGGGTGATTAATGAGGCAGCAGTTGATACATTTGTAACAACAGCCCTCCCAATTACGTCACCTATTCTGTGTAATCATCCAGTACTATTGGGAAAACTACATACATCTTGCATGGCAGCTATACTCAAAAGATTGGAGATCCTTACAGAATTTGGGGAGATTGTATATGTGTGTGTTTGACGTGTGTCACAAGCCATCTGTGATCATGGTTGCTGTTGTCCCTTAAGTATTGAGGTCCAAGTGATCAGGTGTGAGCCTTCCAAAAAGAGCACTTCATTTTGTTCCATCTGTTTTGTGTTGTGCTCTGCACTCAATCAGCCATGTTTCAATGCCCGTTCTTTGCTTTAAGAAATAAAACTGACAAGAAGGATTGGACATCAGGTTTCAAATTGTGGTACATCATTTTGGTTATGATAGGTGACTGAAATACTGATTCAAATCAAGATCCAGTTTTATGCTACCATTCCACTCTTTAAAAGATAATTATACCCATGTCTGTTCTTTGTTGAGGTTCCCACTTGCTTTAAGAAGACCACTATTATCCTGGTACCTAAGAAAAACAAGGTAACAAGCCTTAATGACTATTGCCTGGTGGCTCTGACAGCCACCATCATGAAGTGTTTCAAGAGGCTGGTCATAGCTTGCATTAACTCCAGCATCCCAGACAACCTCAATGTACTGCAATTGGCCTATTGCCAAAACAGGTCTACGGCAGATGCCACCTCCCTGGCTCTACACTCATTTCTGGAGCATGTAGATAGCAAAGACACCCACATTAGACTATTGTTTATTGACTACAGCTCCGCCTTCAATACTATAATTCCAAGCAAACTCGTTACCAAACGCCAAGAGCTGGGACTCAACACCTCCCTTTGCAACTGGATCCTTGACTTTCAGACCAACAGATTGCAATCAGTAAGGATAGACAGCAACACCTCCGCCACGATTATTCTCAACACTGGTGCCCCACAAGGCTGCGTCCTCTGTTCCCTACTCTACTCCCTATGCCCTCATGACTGCATGGCCAGATTCTCTTCCAACTCCATCTACAAGTTTGCAGATGGTACCACTGCAGTGGGCCGTATCTCAAATAACAATGAGTCAGAGTACAGGAAGGAGGTAGTAAGATGCTATCATGACAGCAACCTTTCCCTCAATGTCAGCAAAACAAGAGCTGTCATTGACTTCAGGAAGGGGGACAGTGCACATGCTCCTGACTACATCAATGGTTCTCAGGTTGAGGGAGTTCAAAGCTTCAAGTTTCTTTTACAATATTTTTATTAATTCCACAAAGAAAATACAGAGTACATGCATCAAAAAGAGGATAAAAATACTACTGAATACATTGTGTTAAATCATACTTGAGATCACAATTCTCTAATAATCACGTGATAGTTAATAAAGAAAAAATTGAAATAATTTTATTATATTAAAAGAAATCTAAACTCACTACCAAAACCGGAGCTGCTTGGTTTAAAAAAAAGACAAGGAAAGACCCTTGAGACGTAACAATATCAGCCAATATCTGTACTTTAGTCATCAAATCAAAGGTTTAAGTTCCCAAGGGTGAACATCACCACTAGCCTCTCCTGGTCCAACCACCTAGACGCCACAGCCAGGAAAGCTCACCAGTGCCTCTACTTCCTCAGGAGGTTAAAGAAATTTGGCATGTCCCTGTCGAGCCTCAACAATTTTTATCGATGCACCATAGAAAGCGTCCTATCTGGATGCATCACGGCTTGGTATGGCAACTGCTCTGCCCATGACTGCAAGAAACTGCAGAGAGTTGTGGACACAGCTCAGCTTATCATGGAAACCAGCCTCCCCTCCATGGACTCTGTCTATACCTCTTGCTGCCTCAGTAAAGCATCTAGCATAATCAAAAACCCCACCCACCCCAGACATTCTCTCTTCTTCCCTCTCCCATTGGGCAGAAGATAGAAAAACCTGAAAACATGTATCACCAGACTCAAGGACAGCTTCTGTCCCGCTGCTATAAGATTATTGAGTGGTTCCCTAGTACGATAAGATGGACTCTTGGCCTCTCAATCTACCTTGTTATGACCTTGCACTTTATTGTCTACCTGCACTGCGTTTTTCCTGTAGCTGTGACACGTTATTCTACATTTTGTTATTGTTTTATCTTCTACTCAATGCACTGTGTAATGAATTGATCTGTAGGAATGGTATGCAAGACAAGTTTTTCACTGTACCTCAGTACATATAACAATAATAAACCAATTCCAGTTCCAATTGTTGGTGTTGATGGTCCATTCAACCTTGCCCTTGGAAAAATTCCAGATTTTTTTTAAACTTTAGGCAACAGACATATCCTTAAGGTTAGCACAGTGGAATTGTGCATAATCATAACCTGCCCCACTGTTAAATCGCAGTACTGGCAATTGGAGGAAGAGAATGGTTTTTCAATGGAAACACCCCTGCTTCCTGTAAGCACAACAATTAACTGGTCTCTGAGAAATGTACATTTCTCCTGTCATATTTTATTTAATGTGTTCCACTGTTTACTTGTATTAAGGATTTATAAAGGAAGTAAAGCATTTAAAAGCAAAAATGGATATTTCTCTTCATCTGTATTTGTGTCGTTTTGCAAGGTTGTTTGTATATGAGATTTACATATCAGAGCTGCAAATGATTCATGACACATTTGCAAAGCTCCTGTCTCTCCACTGGCTTGTTCCACTGTGCAGCAGAGTTATGTGGGTTGCCACGTACTATTTGACTCATCCCAGAGCGCTGGAATGGTTCACACTGTTTCTTTATGCAGCTAGCCTTCAACCAAATTTGGCCACTCTGAATAGTTGTTCAGGATACTGCTAAAATCTGCCAGTCTTGGTTCACCATGCTCCCTACTGTTTGCTCAGATGGGTGGGGCAGGATGTGAACGGAATTTGATGTTGCCACAGAAGCAGATCAGCAAAAGTCACAGTTCTTTCAGAAAGAAATCCCTCACTTTAACAGGTATCTTGAGAAAACAACAAAACATATTTGACAATCGGATCAGCTAATTTGGCTTTAATCACAGATTGGGAAGAGTTGTTATCTTTGTTGCTGTTCCCGAAATGAGGGTTATTCCCTTAAACAAGAGTGCACTTCCATTATGGGCCAAATTAACAGGTTTTTTTTCCCCTTTGCTACAAGTGGCAAAAAAATTGGTCCAGCTATACTCTTTGGCAATGCACAATGGCAAGCTACACATAGTTTCTCAATTGTGTCTTCATCTGTGGGGGGGGGGGGGGGGGGGGAAATAAAGAAAAAAAAGCTCTTGTTTTCTCTAATGCCTTCAGTTTATGCAATTTTGTTGTAAATCACTTGCAGTACTATATACTCCTGTAAATACCATGCAAAAATAGTTATACAAGAAAGCTATAACATTGAAATATGAAGTGAAACATTTATGTTTTCGTTTTAAAAGCAGTATTATTTTATCATTTTTGATATGACTGCATAACAGTACTACTGAGTAAAATATTACAGGAAAAATGCAAATTTCTCACATTGAGACTCTTCAATTTTATTAAAAAGAAGCAGGGAATGGTCAGTCCTTGTTTTACCTAAAAAATCTATTTTCTTCCTCCAAAGTGATTTCAAATTGTAGAGACTGGATTTTGACTTGGCTTTTCAGTAGTCTGTTTTAAGCATTTGGATTGAGTCATGGGCAAGTTTTTGTGTATATATTGCTTCTAAAGTGGTCTAGGTGGTACGGGGTTAATTACTGGAGCCATTGAAGGATATGTCTGTCGTCCAGAGTTGAGAATACCTGGAATTTTTCAAAGAATAAGACTGAGAGAGCCATGGAAATGTACATGGCTACACAAAACCATATCTTACAGGGGATGGAGGAGAGGCTAAGAACCCAGTTAATGTGAATGCGGCAATGTGATTGCATGCATGTCTGCAGTGCATTTCTTCCACTATCCAAAAGAAGGGCTGGTTGTGAATCCTAGGTAACAAATCATCAGTTGTAAATTGCTGATCCAAATCGATCCTGCCCTCCCCACCCCCACCCGACCCCACTCCTAAAGCTTGGATACTGAAATCCATTTATCTGTCACTCTATCTGCAATTGTCTGACTTAGCACTGCCTTTTATGGTTCAACACTCAACGTGAAGTATTAGTACTTGTTTCAAACCAGAGCTTGAAATCTTTTGATTTGGATGACAATTGCACATTTGTTTAGCCTTTTAATGCTTGCACAAATTATTGAAAACACGGGAATGCAATTACGTTTGTAGTTGCACATGAATAAAATATTAATTGAGCTGTTTCTTTTCACAATTCCAGCTCCACCTACCACTCAATTCTCCCTTGCCAGGCAGTGAATTAACTAAGGAGCCATTTCGTTGGGATCAGCGATTATTTGCCCTAGTCTTGCGTCTTCCTGGATTGATGCCCCTTGAAGCAGAGCAATTGGGTAGTGTGCCATCCGATGAATCTGCCATTACACCTATGTGTGAGGTTACAGGAGGTGAGATCATCATTCAATTAACACTTGAATGGACCATCTTGCAACTATTGGATGGGATAAACTAAGTAGAAGGGGGAATACTGAGGGATTTAGAATCTTTGAAAGTGAGTGAATTACCAGGCCTAGGTGAAATACATTCCAGGCTATTAAAAGCAGCAAGGGAAGAAATTATAGAGGCTCTGATAATTTTTCTCTCTGGTCCCAGAAGTAGTACCAGAGGATGGGTAATGTTGTAATTTTTTTTTTAAAAAGGGAGGAAGATTTGCAAAGTAATTACGGACCAATTAGTTGAACTTTGGGGAAAATTATTGAAGTCCATTCTCTGAGACACCGTAAACCTATGGGTAGAAAGTCACAGACTAATTGGGGAGTGTCAGCATGGCTTTAGAGAAAGTAATGTATGAGAAATTTGATTGAACTTTTGGGTACTTGACAAGGGTTGATGTGAAAAGTGTGTTTTATGTAGTCTAAATGGAGCTTAGGCTTTTGAGAAAGTCCTGCAAGGCAAACTGGTCAAAAAGGTAAAAGGCCATGGAACCCAAGAGAGAGCAGGAGATTGGATCCAAAATTTGCTCATAATGGTTGATGGATGTTTTTGTGACTGGAAGGTTATTGATATTTAGCCATAACAGGGTTGACTCCCTGATCCCCTTGCTTTGTTATTGATTTGGACAAATGTCAGAGCAACAGTAAAGAACTTTGGTGCATTACAAGCATAAAATGCTGGAAACTGCAGAACAGACAGCATCTGTAGAGAGAGAACATAGAACATTACAGCACAGTATAGGCCTTTCGGCCCATGATGTTGTGCCGACATTTTATCCTGCTCTAAGATCTATCTAACCTTTCCCTCTCACATTGCCCCCATTTCTCTATCATTCATGTGTTTATCTAAGAGTCTCTTAAATGTCCCTAATGTATCTGCCCCCCACAACCTCTGCTGGCAGTGTGTTCCATGCATCCACCACTCTCTGTGTTTTTTAAAAAAAACTTACCCTTGACATCCCCCTTATACCTTCTTCCAATCACCTTAAAATTATGCCCCCTCGTGTTAGCCATTGTCGCCCTGGGAAAAAGTCTCTGACTGTCCTCTCTATCTATGCCTCTTACCATCTTGTACACCTCTATCAAGTCACCTCTCATCCTCCTTCTCTCCAAGGCGACCAGCACTGAACACAGTACTCCAAGTGTGGTCTAACCAAAGTTCTATAGAGCTGCAACGTTACCTCGCGATTCTTGAACTCAATACCCCAACTAATGAAGGCCAACACACCATACGCCTTCTTAACAACCCAATCGACCTGCGTGGCAACCTTGAGGGATCTGTGGACTTGGACCCCAAGATCCCTCTGTTCCTCCACACTGCTAAGAGTCCTGCCATTAACCTTGCATTCTGCCTTCAAATTTAATCTCCTGAAGTGTATCCCTTCACACTTTTCCAGGTTAAACTCCATCTACCACTTCTCAGCCTAGGTCTCCATTCTATTAATATCCTGTTGTAATCTACAGCAACCTTCTACACTATCCACAACACCACCAACCTTTGTATCATCAGCAAACTTAATCACCCACCCTTCCACATCCTCATCCAAGTCATTTATAAAAATCACAAAGAGCAGGGGAACCAGAACAGATCCCTGCAGAACACCACTGGTCACTGACCTCCAGGCAGAATATGCTCCGTCTACAACACCCTCTGTCTTTCTATGGGCGAGCCAATTCTGAATCCACATAGCCAGGTTTCCCTGGATCCCATGCCTCCTGACTTTCTGAATGAGCCTTCCATGAGGAACTTAATCAAATGCCTTACTAAAATCCATGTACACCACATCCACTGTTCTACCTTCATCTTTGAGGATGTGCTTTTTCACATCCTCAAAGAATTCAGTTATGCTCGTGAGGCATGACCTGCCCCTCACAAAGCCATGCTGACTGTCCCTAATCAGCCTATGCTTCTCCAAATACCCATAAATCCTTTCTCTAAGAATCTTCTCCAGTAATTTGCCCACCACTGGATTAAGACTAACTGATCTGTAATTCCCAGGGTTATCCCTACTTCCTTTCCTAAACAAAGGAACAACATTTGCCACCCTCCAATCATCTAGCACTACTCCTGTGGCCAGTGAAGACACAAAAATCATCGCCAAAGGCACAGCAATCTTTTCCCTTGCTTCCCGTAATAATCTTGGATGTATCCCGTCCAGCCCCAGTGACTTGTCTATCCTAATGTTTATCAAAAGTTCCAACACATCCTCTTCCCTCATGTCGACATGCCCTCCTGTATCAGCCTGAAGTGAAGTTCATTTTTTTTCCAGATCCAAACTAGGAAAGAGAAAATAAGTTGCTTTTAATTTGCAGAGAAGGTAGTGGGGGGGGGGGGGGGTTGCAGAGTGAGAAGGAATATCTCAGAGGGAGACAAATGGGTTAATGTGGCAGTTGGGCACAAATTATGCTTCATTATTTGTTATTAGTTGCTCTAGTAGGCCTGTGGGACATGCCCAGCAGTTCAGGCTAAACCAACAGCTTAAAACCCAAAAGGTCAGAAGGATCGTGAGGCCCTGTTTTCACAGCCCATATTCATACTGAAAATTAAGATCAAACAAGCTTTTGCCCTTCTATCCCATGGGAGGTTACTGTTCTCCCTGAGCTCGCCCAAGGACACCTGCATCACGTTGTGACAGGTGTGCTGCCCCTGTCAAACTCCCCACCAGCCACTGTCTTGTGTTCTAATGGAGAGAGAAATATTGAGCCAAAATCACAGATGGCTGGCAGAATGATCTGTTCTGATACAGAAAGAGTGAGTTAGCTAAAGTTGGAGAATTTGACATCATGTCCAGAAGGCTGTGATGTGGCCAGGTGGAAGATGAGGTGATTTTCTCAAGTTTACGTTGGGCCTCATTGTAACATTGCAGGAGACCACAGAAGGGTTGTTGGGGAGTGTGATGGAGAATTAAAGTGAGAGGCAACCAGAAGCTCCTGTCTGGTTTCTTCAATGGAGAGGAGATGATATTGTGAATCTAAAATATAGTACACCTAGATTGGAAGAAAGCAACTGAATTGATGCTTCACCTGGAAAGATTGTTTATGACCCTGGATGGTGGGACGGGAAGAGTGAAAGGATGGGTATTGCAAATCATCATTCTTTGGAACAGATGAGGTTGCAGGGAAACTGTGGGATGTATAAATTTGAGGGGTCTCAATGGAATATTTAGAAAGGAATGTGAGCAGAAGGGCCGAAACGAGGGCATTAATTCAATTATTTTGTTGAATTTTACGCCTTAAATTTTGGATTATTGTGCAGTCCATTCCTCACCATGCAGAACTCTTTTTTTTAAAAAGAAGTATTGGTGGTTCTATGAAGCTACAGTTGAACAAAATCCTACGTGGCAGATTTTGGGAAGCTAGGAAAAAGATTAAAAAGCGCAACTTAGAAATGCTCCCAGTGCCATGTGCCAACACATGCAGAAATAAGAGGATAGAGCAAATGAATGTGCATCTGGAGAGATGGTGCAGTTGGAAGGGTATGAGGTTCTGTAGCATTTGTCCTGTTCTGGGACAGATGGAACCTGTGTAACTCAAGTGCATTACACCTCAAGAGAACTGGAATCAATAGTGGTTCACTGGGGCTGTTGGGATGGATTGATCTCGCCTGGCAGGGGGCTGGAAACCTTGGAGGAAATTCAAAAAGCAGAAAAACACATTGGAAAGTAGACATTGGAAAGGTACTGGGTGCAATAGCTGCTAAAGGGAAACAAAGGCAAGTAGCAAGTAAAGTCAAAGTACGAAATGTGAAAAGGCAAAATGGAAGGCACTAATCTAAATGCATTCAGCATTCACAAGGTAGATGAATTAACAGTACAAGTAAAAGTAAATGCTTATGATCTAATTGCCATGCAGGATGACCAAAGCTGACAGAGCAAATGAACACAACAAAATAGGAGCAGCATAGGGCACTCGGCCCCTTGAGCCTGCCATGCCAGTCAATGTGATCATGACTGAACTGCCCTAGGCATTATTTCTTTGTCTGTGTTAGTTCCCTATCACCCTTAAGTCCCTGATCTTTCAAAAATTTACCTTCTACTTCAATCCCAATGATCTGGCCTCCACAATACTCTGGGGTAGAAAATTTCAGAGGTTCACCACTCTCTGTAAGAAGTTTCGATGTGCCTCAGTTTTAAATAGACCTCCTAATTTTGTAACTATGTTCCCTCGTTCAAGGTGCTTCCATTAGTGGAAGTACCTTGATGTCTACCTTGTCATGCCCCCTCAGAATCTTGTGCTTCAGTAAGGTCACCCGCATTCTTCTTTGGAGTTTAAGCTCACGTGTATTTGATGTTTAGGAAGGCAGGCAAGAAGGAAAAGGGGGGGTCAGGTAGTGCTGTGAAAAAGGGATGGAAGCAATACATAACTGAGAAACTATCTTGGTTGTAGTATTAGAATTGGTCCAGAGGGAACTAAGAGATGGCAAAAAGCAGCAAATGTTGGTGTGCATTATTTATAGGCTGCCAGATAGTAGCTTAATATTAGACCAAGCATAAGTCAGGAATATAGAAGTTCATGTAACTGCAGGAAATTTTAATGTGCATGTAGACCAGTCAAATCAAATTGGTAGGAATAAGATGGAGGGAAAATTCATGGAAATTTTTTTTGAGTATAAGAGCTTGGATGTCGTGTTGCAGTTGTACAAAATATTGCCAGGGCCACATATGGAGTATTGTGTACAGTTTTGGTCCCCACATTCCAGGAAGGATGTGGTAGAAATAGAGTGCAGAAGCAATTGACCAGGGTGTTGCCTGGAATGGAAGACTGTAATTAAACGGAGAGATTGGATGGGCTGAGCTTATTCTTACTGGAACATATGAAACTGAGGTGTGACCTTACAGTGGTTTGTGAAATTGAGGGACATGGAAAGGAAAGATGGTCTTTTTCCCAGGGCAGGGGCGTCTAGAACAAGAGGGCACAGCTTTGTGAGAGGTGAGAAATTTAAAGGAAATTTGAGGGGCAAGTTTTTCCATGCAGAGGGTGGTGAATATCTTGAATGAGCTGCCAGAGGAGGTGGTGAAAGGAGATACAATTATATTTAAAAGGCATTTGGAGAGGAAAGGTGTCAAGGGGTACAGGCCTAATGTAGACAAATGGGATTAGTGTATCACGGTTGGCATGGATGAGGTGGGCTGAAAGGGCCCATTTCTGTGCTGTACCTTTCTATGATTCTAAGATGGTTTTCTAGAATAGTCCCCACCAGGAATCAAGTACAGAAGGAGCTATTTTGGTTCTGGTATTGTGCAAAGAGAAATAATTGTATTGTAAAGTGGGTTTTAAGGAAGAGCGACCCTAATATGATCAAATTTTACATCGAGTTTGAAAGTGATGTAGTTCAATCTGAAATTAGAATCTTTAATGAAAGGAAGTTGAGGACATGGTTGTGGTTAATTGGCAAAACTTTAAAATTATGAAGGTAATTAGGCAATAGATAGAGATATCCAACTACAAGGTTTTACTCAATGCAGTTCTTTATTTAAAACAATGGTAGCTTTGGCTTCACTAATTTTTTTTTATGTGACTTTACCTTTACTGTGCTTGTGTGCATCCTTTCAACTAATTACATGTCTTTTTAATAGGGTGATACAAGTGGTCTTTCAGTAAATGTTTTCCAATTGTATCATCTAGTCTTAGCATGATCTCTGGTTACTTGGAACCCATTATTGTAGTGATCAAAACAAGCACTCTTATTTTAACTGCAACACTACATGACCAGATGAGGATAAGTTTATTTTTATTCTTGGAACACTTGAAATCTCCTGCCAGTAGTATTTATGACAGAATACTCCTGATGCTTGTTCACGAAAAGTTTAATTGATTTGTGAGATTTTGGTGCTGCTGGCAAAGCTGGCACATTGCCCATCCTTAAATGAGAAGGCATGCTGATCGTTCAAAGCACTGCAATCCATGAAGGTTCCTCCACAATGAATGGCGGCTCATCGGTGCATCTGAGGAGCTTGATATCAGCCATTTCAGGTGACAGTTAAATGTGAGCCATGTTTCTGTGGATATGGTGTCACTTACGTCAGACGGTGTAATGTCAACAGATCCCCTTGCCAACAGGACGTTCATGAACTTACTGTTTTTTTTAACAATAATCTGTGAGTTATGTTGTCTCTCAATCCAGATAGATTTAATTGAACTTAAATCTCCCCTATGTGGCGCCAGATTTAATCTACATTTCGGTATTGACAGCCTGGTAACATTATGGATATGTAACTGTCTGCATTTTATTTCAAATTTTACCCCTCAGAGAAAAGATGAACATATTGAAAGTACATGTTATATTTATTTCAACAGTTGTTATTAAAATTAAATCTTGTTTTTACCTAGTGAACTTGCTGAGTTCCAAAATCCTGACGTTTATCATGGCCTAAAATTTGTGTAATGTACCAAATGTAGGTGTTAATTTTCTTGTGGGTAAAAAAGGACTGTGTCGGCCTACTGGTCCAATGTATTGGCTCCCAAGGGTGTCATTAATTTTCAGGTGCTGGGAATTCTAATTAAATTTCTGGACATGCTCAGATGGTCATCCAGCATCTGTGGAGAGGTGGTTAACATTTCAGGTTAAAGACTTTCCATCAGAGCTTTGTTGTGAAGATGCATGAACACATTTGACAGTGTGTTTAACTCAAGTGGCTATGGTTGTACAGTTAGTTGCACCAATATTTAGTTGGTGTTTTGTAAAGAAATGTGGGTGTGGCCTGCACATGTTGACCAGTAGGAGGCCAAGTTGATGAAAAGGCAGGAATCTTACTGTTGTTCATCTCGTTTCCTCTTTTAACCACTTCTCCTGTCCCCGAGTTACATGCTCTGTTATCCCCTGCAGTAGCTTGTCAGAGGATTGATCCTTTATTCCACCCCACTCGACTCAGAAAAAGAACTTGAATGGTCATGTTTTCGACAAGTACCTTAACTTCCAACTTTTTTTCTGAGGTTTTGATGCATCAGATATATTAGCATTTTATCTCAGCTGAATTTAATATGAGCAATATGCTTGCAAAGCCTTTGGTGTTTTTTAAATATTTTTATTGTCCTATTAAGAAATGTTGGACCATATTTTAAGCGATGGCAGCTGAGTTCATAAGTTGGTGAAAAATTGGAAAAGACTTGAAACTGAAAGGTTTTATTACAACTGTTGCTGGTTATGTCTGAAGTCTACCCAAATAAGCTCACTTTGTACTTTCTGTGAATGATGTAGGTCGTTCATACTGTGTGTGCACACAGCGAATGCTGCTTCAGTGTCTGGAGTCACTTGTGCAGAAAGTGCAAAGTGGAGTGGTGCTGAACTTTGAAAAAACTGGTCCAGATCCAGCACCTGTTGGTGAAGGTAAGTTGTGCTCTTGCATGCATTGACTGTCCTAGTTAAATGATCTAATTCCCGTGGTTTGTAGATACAAGTTTAATGAATGACATGTGATTAGTGAGTTTCTTTGAGACCATTCTTAAAATTTCATTGTGGTGGGAGTGCTAATCAAGGAAAAGGGGTGGTTAT
Source organism: Pristis pectinata (assembly GCF_009764475.1). Lineage (NCBI taxonomy): Eukaryota > Metazoa > Chordata > Chondrichthyes > Rhinopristiformes > Pristidae > Pristis > Pristis pectinata. The sequence goes on along the minus strand of NC_067408.1, from coordinate 66,937,922 downwards.
AATGAAACAAAGGAATAAGAATTGGCCAGTCAGATTATGTATGTTGTGCCTTTCACTTTTATCATGGATGATTGGTATCTTAACCGTCGTGTTCCCGCTTTGATACTACAATCCTTGAAATGCTTGTCACACAATTTATAAAGGGTTTGGGAACTGGGGATATCAAGGAAAGGGATGGGATTTGAGGATCAGTGTTCATGAGAGAAAGCTGGTATGGAAGGAGTTTGGGGGTAGTGGGTTAAAGCACGGTGACTTAGTGGGAGGGATTAGAAAAGGCCGAGGGATTACTTTAAGGAGCTGGCACTGGCTACTCACCACAATGCATCACATCAGAGAAAATGCCTCACAGATGATGAGCATGGTAGTACTGTACTCTAGAGTCATCTGTTCACATGTCCTTGGGCTGGAGAGGGTATTGGCAAAGGAAGAACTCGGTCGTGACTACCAACCCAATTGATGCAGTGACATCATATCTAAACCTTATTGCACTACAGCATTGAGTGACTGAAAATAAAAATTGCCAAAGTTTCTTTTGCATATTGTTTATTTATTTCCCACATAAATTTTGTACCTCAAATATTTGAGTAGTGATTTGTGAATTTGTAGGACAAATTTGTTACCTGAACAGTCATAACGCAGGAGTCATCTGTATCCACACTGGTCTACTGAATTCAATGTTTGTTATGATGTAATAAAGGCTTATTGGATGATGATGGCACAAGTACCCCATCCCAGTTATAAGATCAGACACTTCAAGGAGAATTTTCATTCACAGTAATGTCTTCAGTGAAGATGATTGTTCAGCTATAGCTTTGGTGAATTTTATATCAGACCTTGTTGTGGCCATTGACCTAGCAATTGATGGTAAAGTAAAACTCAATTATTATGTTTGCATTTATCAGCTCAAAGTTCAACAGTTTTTAATGAAGTGGAAATGGACCATGAGTTTCAACTTCCTGAACCTGCTCTCCTCACTACCACCTAAAAAAAGCTGGTGGAAGATTTGATCCCACATCATAGGGCTCAAGCCCTAGAAATGTGCAAACTTGGCATTTCTCCTTGGAGATTCGTTGCTTTTCACAAAGTTACTGGATTTATTCCGTTGAAGTAAATTAGTCTCAACCTTTCCATTTGGGGTTGCTAATTCAAATCAAGGATCCTGTTAATGATGTGGTGTATTTCCAAGGGAGCAAGGACAGCTGATTCTCGTATACTTGATTTGGATATGAATATATGCGTTAACAACATTATGAAATGTAGAAGGTGTGATAAATAAATTTGGATAAGATGATAAGAAAATTGGTGGTGGTGTCATCTGAGGTTAGAGCAAAATACAAATCCAGTTGGAAAGTTGGACGGAGCAGTGGCAAATAGAATTTAGTCCTGACTAGTGCTAGGTGATGCATTTTGGGAGGGCAAACAAGTGTAGGACGTAAACAGTAAATGGTATGGCTGGGATGTCATTTTACAACTTTATAAAATGGGTGTTTCTGTGCTGTATGACTTCATGACTCCAAGGCTGATCATAAAATGCAAATCCTCTAATATTCTCAGTGGCTGGAAAAATAGCCAATGAAATTTCATGCAGGCAAACCTGAAGTACTCCATATAAAAATATAGGAAGATGCCTGATTTCTGTCTGTGATATCTAAAACAACGAGATGAAGTTGAAAGTCATCTGAAGATCCTAGCTTGTTCAATGCTTAAACAAGTTAAACTAATACAGGCTAGATTGGAAGAAAACAAAGTATTCTTAAGTAACTAACCTTTCGGCAGTGCCAGAATGTGGAGTAATAATCAACATGAGTATGACTTGCTGCTTGGCTTCTGGGTTGAACATCTGTCCAAGAGCCATTGATACTGTATATATAGACAAATGGAGTAAAAAAAAAACTGTACAGATTTTTCGCATAAGAGATGTGAGGAAGGACTTGACAGACAGAAGGAGATAACTGATATGTTATGGATCATTCTAAATGATCCATAACAACATGTAAGGCACAGTAGTGTAGCGGTTAGCATAACACTATTACAGCGCCAATGGCCCTGGTTCAATTCCAGCCACTGTCTGCAAGGAGTTTGTACGTTCTCCCCGTGTCTGTGTGGGTCTCCTCCGGGTGCTCTGGTTTCCTCCCACATTCCAAAGACAAATGGGTTAGGAAGTTGTGGGCATGCTATGTTGGCGCTGGAAGCATGGCGACACTTGTGGGCTGTCCCCAGAACACTCTACGCAAAAGATGCATTTCACTGTGTGTTTCGATGTACTTGTGACTAATAAAGTTATCTTATGTAATGGACAGGTTGGACTCAGTTTGGTGATTGGTTGAGAAGGAAATGTTGGATTTATTTTATATTTGGTTGCAACACCAGGGAACTGTAGGATATTTAGAGCGTTGAAGTACAGTGAGATGAGCAGCACAATAAGGCAGGTTCACCTTCATTCACTAAAAATGAAATATTTACTGAATGAAAGCTGTGTGCTTGGTATGAGCATTTTGAATATTATTTCTGAAAGCCCAGAATGAGCACATATTCAACATTGCCAGTAATTAAAATCCTACCACTCTTGACTCCATGCTGATACTGGTTTTAGTTAATTACTCCGAGATTTACTATGACCTGAAATCCAGACTATTTACATGAATCAACAAAGTATTCATTCATGGAGCTTCAATTCCACTGCTTACCTTTTGGGTGGAGAGGAGTAATTTCAAAAATTTTGTTTTTCCTGTTTTGATTTGAGCAACATCCTACCAACATTCCAATATGAGATAGATGTTTAAAATATTTTCATTAAGCCATCTTGTGTTGAAAGGCTGCACTCTTGTTTTCACTTGCCGTGTTTGAATTTCCTTTTCACTTATCATTAGAAAAAGCAATTTTAATCACTAAGAATGGTGAAAATACTTTTAGGCTGTCACTTGTAAGCTAGTTTTGCTTTGTGGAATGCTCCGTTTGAATTTAGTGATCCAAGACCTGTCAGATATTTTTGGAAGGTGTATTTTCATTAAGGAATTTGCTGGATAGGTACAGCATCTATGAGTAGAAAAGGTGTCCAATGTTAGTAGTCCTTTAGTCAGGAATAGTAAGATTCTCCAAATGTGTATCTTTGCTGTTCTGAATCTTTTGATAATGCACAAAAGGCAACTGCCAACCAAAGACTCAAAATGCCTTCATTTTGTTTGCTCCTTGGGTGTGCGTGTGGGTGAATAAATGAATAGTGTTCTGTAAACTTGTCATTAAAGATGTGCTCTGTGCTCTTATAACTTGTGATAGTTTTGTGTTCATTCAGCCTATTAGTAGTGGAGAATGGGTCTCTGCATTTTAAGGCACACTTTATCCATCTCAGACATCCCCCAGACTAGGATGTGGAACACCTAGCTATTTCTCACAACGTCACATTAGGAACAGCTCTGTGCTAGAAGACCATGCTCAAAATTCTTCAAATTAGCAAAGGGGAACTATGTTCCAGTAAATCAGAGATGAATTTGAAACCAAGATCCTACAATTGAAAGGCCGCTATTGAGCTTTGAGCCTCTTGGTTACGTGACCTCCCTTGTGATTCCAATCATCATATATAGTGGACAGAAGCTGGGAAGTTCTTTGTGACAAGGTACTGTAGTATATTGAAGGAACAAATGGTAAATATGGTGGTTCATCACTTAAGTGCTGTTCATGTGTTCTAGATGGAGCTCTTGATGCCCTTAAATCCGCCCCTCCGTTTGGACCACAACTCTGGCACAGTTGTCACAAACTCATTTATGTACGTCCCAACCACAAAACTGGTGTTCCAGTTGGACATTGGCCGATCCCTGAATCCTTCTGGCCAGACCAAAACTCTCCAACCCTTGTAAGTTTTTGCTGCTCTACTTCTCTTTCTGTGTGTCTTTAAGACATAGCATGTTTAGTAATTGATTACATGTATTCAAACATATATTTTTCTAAAATGGGTGTTGAAGGAAAGCTGTTTATTGCCACCATATAAGTTATTTGTTACACAAGAACATTCAGTCATGCTAAGCTCACCATGAAGCATTCCATGGAGTTCTTTTGACTTGTTCTGTTTGCATAAATGCGTACAAGACTGCGAACTAAAGAAGAAACTTTGCCATATTGTTTCAATACTTTAGCACAGCATTTTCTTAATAACGTGATAACTTAAGTTCAGTTTGGTTGTTTAAGCAAAGCACTCCTAAAATATGAATTGTTATATGTAAATATTATAAATTTGAGTTAATGTGTTCTCTTCACTCTGCCACTTAACACTTAAAAGGCATAATGTGTACACCTAGACTCTTTGAATGACTTGGCTGGCTGATGATTACAATTTAATCATAGGATATATAAGTAAAAAATTCATTACAGGTTACTCCATTCATTCTGGATGTTTTATCTTTTAATCCAGCCACCTCGTAGTGCCCATCCAGTGGTGAAATTTTCTTGTGTTGATTGTGACCCAATGGTTATTGATAAACTACCTTTTGATAAATATGAGCTGGAGCCTTCACCTTTAACCCAGTATATTCTGGAACGCAAATCTCCTCACATCTGCTGGCAGGTAAGGTATCTGGTATGGTTTTGTCTTTTAACATATCCACCTTAAAATTAATGTTCAGAGGCATTGATCAATATCTCAGATTAACATTTTCCTCATTACTGTTAATGATTATTCAAACTTCTAGCTTTGCTTTTCATCCAGAATGCTGCAATTAAGAAAATGAAGCTAAAGCATTTGCATAGTTCTATAGGTATTTGGGATGACGTGCATAATGATTTATAGATTTAGTTAGCAAGTACATTTAGTACATCAGAGGCGGTAGCGTAGCAGTTAGCATGATGCTATTACAGCGCCAGCGATTGGGGTTAGATTCCTGTCACTGTCTGTAAGGAGTTTGTACGTTCTCTGCGTGGGTTTCCTCCGGGTGCTCCGGTTTCCTCCCACATTCCAAAGACGTACGGGTAGGTTAATTTGGGTTTAAAATGGGCGGCGCGGACTCGTTGGGCCCGAAGGGCTGTTACCACGCTGTAAATAAAATTTAAAAGAAAAAAATTTTTAAAAAATATGGAATGGCTCAAATTAAAAGAAGCAATCTAAATTGAATAGTGAACTTTCAATCTAAGGAAATGGCAAGGTCTTCAAGCTGAAAGACTAGGAAACAAAACTTAACCCTCATCATGTTTAATTCTGTGCTGTGCCATTGTACATGTCTATATGCCTCCATCAGCCTGCAATGGGACCAATTTCTTGATTGATGACTTGTACATAGACTATGTGCCTATTTTGGTAGACAAGATCTATCAAAGTCAGTATATTGGAAACTGCTAGATACAATCAAGTGCTCATCAAGGTTTATGTTTCCATCACTTTTATATAGCAAGCTCCAGGCCCCCAGTGTACCTTGTGTATAAAATAATGTCCTAGACTTTGTGTAATCCTTCCATCTATTTGTTTAAATCTTTGTGGTTCTTTACCTGTTTAAGCCTCTCATAGTTTTGTACACTTTAATTAAATCTCCCCTCATTTGTTCCCTTCCATTCAAAACAACTCTAGTCACACTCTTCTCATAACTATAATTAATCAGCCCACCCACCTTATAAATCTCCTCTGCATCTGCTCTTGTGCTGTCACATCCTTCCTATATTGTGGTGACCAAAACAATACACTGTTCAAGCTGTAGTCTAACTAGTGTTTGACGTTATCTAGTGTGATCTCCCTGCTCTTGCCTTTCTGCTTAAGGAATAGAATACAAGTATCCCACATGCCTGCTTTACCTATCCAGCTCCCTTCTGGGATCTGTCCAAGGACCCTCTGTTCCTCTACATTTGCATATCCTACCATTTATTATTATCTCGTCTGGTCTCCCCAAATGATGATGTAACTCTGGCACCAGATAAATTTTAAAACTTCATTTTAAATGATTTGTAAACTGTCTGGTCGGCCATTCTGTTTTTATTTGTACCCCTTAGCTCAATGATTAAATAAACTGATACTTGCCAGTCGGGCACTCCTCATCAAAGTATCCATTTGTAGGAGAAGCTTGTAAAACCGTTGGGCATGAAATTTGTCTGCACAGTATGACATTTTTTGTCCTCTGTGCACATGATGTGCATAAGCATAGAGGCTGCCAGCACATGCAGAGAACTTGTCATTGAATGTATTAAGTATCATTTTAAAAGATTCAATTATTTCTCTACCTAGTCCAAGTAAATTTGATAATTTATTATTAGGATTTTGTTGTTAAATGCTATTGTTTGGTGTGGTGTGTTAGTTATTTTTTATTCTGGTATGCAATGCTCCTTCCATTAGTTCAATGCCCACTTTTTGTTGGACAAAATACATAACCAAAATGATGAGTATTTTGTTAATATTAAAATTTTGGTTTGTCCATGTAAGCTGACCTCTATGCTGCTGCTCCACACCCCTTATCCCTTATACTAACGTATCCTAATCTGTTGTGGTTAAATGAATGTAGAATTGTTCCATTACTTGTCAAAAAATCTCCCTTTTCTGTTCCACCCCAACATAAATATTCCACTGCCTAGATGCCCTTGGTTTGCTTCCTTATTGACAATAATTGCATTTAATTTCCAATTTCAAAATAGTCTCTTTGTTTTAGATGCAGAAAATGTTGGAATCTTTCAGTAAGTCAAGCAGCAGCTGCAGAGAGAGGAATGGAATGTGTGTTTCAGGTTGAATACCTTCCATCAGACCTCTGATCTTTTGAGAGGTCTTTGACCTGAAACTTCAACTGTTTCTCTCCCCACAGATGCTACCTGACCTACTGAGTGTTTCTAGCACTTTATTTTCAGATTTCCAGCATGTTCAGTTAAAATTGATTTTCCAATTTTGACTCTTTTGAAAAGAAGAAACCACAGTAGTTTAGGGGAAAAAACTATAAATGCAGCATGGGCTGAATGAAGTCAATAAAGTAGCTTCACCTGCATGTTGCTTAAAGTTGGAAGGTTGATGTCCCATGTAACCCCCTTCTGTTTATCATTTGTATCCACTGAGAATGAAGAAAGCTAATACAATACCAGTGAAACTGGACCACAGAATATTAATTGAATAGATTCCTATTATTAGTGGTTGTGGTATCTCAAATTATGATGGTATAAAAAAGGCCAAAGGAAATTCAGGGCAAAAGCAATGGCTCAGATTTTATTCCCACGAGCCCACTGAGTAGACTTGCATTCATGGTCAGTTCTCAGCTGAACTTGGCCAGATGCAGAAAGCCCATCTTGCCTGCCCAGCCAATCCTGGAATTGAGCAAACAAGCCCTGAATGGCAGCGGGCTTTAACTGACATAATGGAGTGGTGTGGGTGGTTGGAGAAGGCTGTCCATGAAACTGTTCCATAAGCTTGTCAAAGCTGGTGGTGATCTGAAGTTGTAAGGAATTTGACGACTGCAGGACTATGATTAATAGATCAAGGTTAGATTATAGTGGGCCAAGGATATTAAGGAATATTGTACAAAGTTGGGCAAATTGAGTTGTTAAATATCAGCTATAATCCAGTTGAAGAAAATGTTCTTGAGTGCTGAAAGGGCTGTTCCTCTCAGTGATCAGCTTGTCCAAGATGTTTTTGGTGGATGATCAGGTAATTTCTTTCAAGCTTTTTGTTTTGAGTTAAGCTTTATGGAAACCAAGTGACTACCAGGATGGAATATTCACATGAACTTCATTATAAAGTAACAAATATGGAGCAATGAGTTAAAGGAAATTTAAGACTTGTTGATAGGAAATAATTCTAAGACAAACCATTTTTTTCATGTTAGGTTAGCTTAAATTTCATTCTCCTTGTTTTAAACATGATCTGAGTTACGTAGTTTTTTATTATTAAACGAAAACATAACAGTCTACATGGCTACGAATTGTAGAATTCCAAGCCTGATTTCAGACTTCCATCTTAACATTCTAACCCATCAAATTGTCATTCCAGGTGTATGTGAACAACAGTGGAAAGTATAGTGACCTGGGTCATCCTTTTGGTTACCTGAAAGCTAGTACAGCTTTGAATTGTGTTAATCTTTTTGTGATGCCTTACAACTATCCTGTACTGCTTCCACTTTTAGGTAAGTATATTGTTTTACAAGAATTCTAATGGAGGACCAAGTTTTGAAGTGAACTAAAGTCCTTGTGTTACCTGATTCCTTTTGCATTCTTGTTAATTTATATTGATTGTGGTCATTGTCTATTTATTCTATGGGATGCAAATGCAGATGGGTTGCAAAGAAGTTATTTGAACTGAAATATCATGCAATGTTCTCATAAAGAATCAAATACCATCTGAGTCAGTCTTGTGATGAGTAATATTGTTTGAATTAGAATTAAATGACTGGTGCTTCTGCTGAAAGTCACTTCATTTACTGACTGCAAGTCAGAAACACTGAAAGTCCTTTGAGCTGTGAAAATGCCAGCTCAGTCAGTGTTCATTGTGATGATATCTGACTACATTGCATGCTTGCAAAAAAGAAAGGTGACATATTGGGCAGTTTGGCTTGTTGCCTATGTTGGCTGGGAAGAATGTACATTCGGTCAGGATCACTTGTTTGGAGTCATAATTGTGCATCTTTTAAGCATCTTGTGGAGATGCAATCAGGATTCCTCTACTCTTTGCAGTACTTTGTAATTGGCCTGTAAAAGAATAATTAAGCATTATCACTTGCTATTAAGTGTAAGCCTAGTTGTTCTGCAGTGCCACAAGTCAAAAAAAAATCTGTGCGGTATACTAATGTGTTGCACCATTCCAATCACTGAGTACTGATTGCACAGTGGATGGTTCATGTGCTATTCATAGACATATTCTTACCCACTTGGCTTGGAGATTAAACTTAATCAAGGAAAATAATAAGTAAGGAAATGTTGATGACACGGCTGTTGTTGATTTAAAATGCCCTGGCAGTGCTGTTTCATTGTTTACCTCGTTTTAGAGTAATAGGCATAATTGAGGGAAGCAATGGGTGGTACTGGCAGGAGCTCACCTCATTAGAGTAGAAAAGCTGACTAGACAGCAGCTGTGTTCCTGCTCAAATGTGATTGCCACCCACCACCCATCTTGAAGGCCAGTTATGTGATTTGTGATAGACAAATTGAAAATTGCCAATTTTGTCTTTGTTTTCTGGAGAAAAATGGATTGAGGCATGATTTTTCTTATTTGTTGAATGAACCTTGTGTAGATGAGGAAATTGTATCTATGGAGAATGCCATAACTTCAGTGATTGTTCGTATTTGAATCATAGAAAAGTATAGCATAGAAACACCCTTTCAGCCCATCTCATCTATGCCGACCATGATGCACATTTCTGCTAGTTGTCCAAACATCTTTTAAATGTTGTAATGGTGTCTGCCTCTGCCACTTCCTCTGGCAGCTCATTACAGATATTCACCACCCGTGTGGAAAAGCTCATCCTTCAGATCTCCTTTAAATTTCTCCCCTTTTACCTTAACGCTGTGCCCTCTAGTTCAAGAATCCCCTGTCATGGGAAAAAAGGATTCTGACCTATCTATCCTATCCATGCCCCTCATATTTTTATAAACCTCTGAAGTCACCCCTCATCCTCCTCTGTTCCAGTGAGAATAAACCCAGCCTATTTTATCTCCTTAACTGCAGCCCTCCAACACAGGCAACATCCTGGTGAAATATTGTGGATTATGTGGAATGGAAATCATGGATGTATATAAGTTGATTACAATTAAATATTGTCTTGTTCTCCAAGCTTCTATTGCTCAATTTGTTTTAATGGAAGGCAAGATTGCAGTCTGACCCACTTCTAGTTGTGTAATAATTGTAGTCCCAAAGGTTGTTTGCTTAATGCAACCATCAATGCTCATATAATGGTTTCTTAATGTATGAACTCTGCATGTGTTTAACACAGAAATTGGCAGAGTTGCTGATCACTGACTTGTGACATGTTTACACAAAAAGAGTCAGTGCTGTTTTGCTTCAGAGTTCATTTTTTGAACAGTTATAGAAAATCTGCTTTTGCATCTCTGCTACTAGGCCTTGGTATTGCTGTATGTTGCATTTATTTATTGTTCATGAATCTAATGATGGTATATGTGTGTGTGTCTTTACATGTCCAGAGAAATGCAATCAGCACGAACTGGGCCTGACCAATAAGCCTCTCTCTCGACTTCCTCTGACAGTCAGAAAACATGGTTCATTGGTCGACACCAAGGCCCGCCATTGCTGTTGCATTGTTTCATGGGTAGGTAACTTTTGCTGAACTCTGGTATTATGTAACATTTTCTCATGCAATTGCTTCCCTCCAATTTATTTGGATTTCATGAAGTTGCATTGTAATTTGGTATGAATTTATACTGGGTCATAATGAATACTGGTAGCATTCTGTTAAAACTTGAATTAGCTACCTCCTTGACAAGTCAATTGCACATTATTCACCGTTTCTTAGTTCATTTAGGTGAGGTGCAGCGTTGTCTACAGAAGTGTATAAAAATAATTAATTGGAAGAGCAAGGGTGATATTTAAAACTTTTTTTTTGCTCAGTGGATTAATAATGAAGTTGAGTTTATCCAATACTCTGTGCTTGTTAACATATATTGGCTCCTGGTCCAGCAGTGCCTTTGTTTAAAAAAAAATTCATTCTCCGGCAATTTAAGTTGTTTCATAGCCTTGGCTCTCCCATAACCCCATGCACCCTTTGAGAACTCTGCATTCTTCCAATTCTGGTTTTCGTGCACTTACATCTCCTTCAACCCATTGTTTGTGACTATTCTTTCATCTATTTTGGGCAGCAATCTCAGGAATTACCTCTGTTTCAGTACCCCTTCCTTCTCCTTAAGACCCATCTCCTTTGACTAAGCATTCAGTAACCCATCTTGTGTTTCCTCTTTTGGCTCAGGGTAACGTTTTTCTTGTCCGAAAATACTCCCAGGGTATGCCTTGGAACACATTACATTAATTTTGCTATATGATTCTAAATTCTAGTTGGATTGAACTGTGAAACAAAGGCAATATATATTTATATTATACCTTTTTAACATGGCAAAATCATCCAAGTTGTTTCAAAGATATTGTCAAATAAAAGTTGACACTGCTATAAGAGGCATCTAGACAGATGGTCAAGCTTGGTCAAAAAGATGGGCTGGTGTGGAGGGTGAGGGAGGGAATTCCAGACTATGTGGCCTTGGTAGCTGAATGTGCAGCCTCCAGTAAAATTGCTGGTTTATGAGGCATCATCAGAGTAGTGCAGAGATGTGAGTCTTAAAGAGTTATTAGAGATGGAGAGTAGCCAGCTAATGGAAGTAATTGAAAATAAAGATGGGAGCTGAAACTCTTGCTGGGCTGGAAGCCATTCTTAGCCAACAAGCACAGGTCCCTGTTTTCTTCATTTTTGCAACTGTTTTGCATCATTTTGAACTTTTTGATTATGCCTTGTTCTTCCCTTTCTCTTGTCTCATCTTTCTTGACAATTCCAAAATAGGAGGGAACGACCATCAACAGATCAGGGTACATAAAACTCAAATGAAATCATTAATTTTAATTTGCCGGATTTTCCAATTAAATATTTCAGATGCATTTTGAATTGACTTTAGCTGGAACTATGTATGTTAAGTGTTGGTTTTGTTATAGAAGATTGTGCTGTCCTGCAGCTTTTGTTTTGGAACAGACCGTGTTGTTCGTGACAACCTATACAGTGCCATTTAAAAAAAAAGTTTTCTTGATATTCCTTTGATTTCCTGGGTCTCCTCATCACTGACACAAGAAATTGGAAAGAACCTGCTGCACACATCAAGTGACACGTGGAGTAAAATTTTTCAAGTGGCATTGTATTACCTGACAACCTGCCTTGTTGGGTAAATCAGTCAGCTCTGCTATGAACTTTCCATTTGCTTTGCGTGAGCCTTTTCTCAGACTTTAGCGCTCCACAAGTTTGAGGTTTGACTTCAAACAGACAAATTGTGAGAGCTTTCCAACTCTACTTCCTTTCTTCTCTTTTCCTGTTCTCTACTGCAAAGCATGGTTTAATGGATAAATTGACAGACAATTTGTTGCTTCCTCTGTTGCTTTCTGGATTAATCAAATGAAATTTTCACAAATGTTGCAAGCTGTATCTTTGTCATTTTGCTTAAATTTGATAATCTGACACCCTGCAGAGCATTGATTTGTTATATTGCTCTTGTTCCTGCAGTCCAAACACTCTGAGGCACATTCCCCTGTACTTCGGGTGGTGTGGGGGGACGGGGGTGAGGGGGGAGGTGGAATATATCCATTTGAGCTATGTACTGCTGTGCCTGGAGGCCAAAGCAAATCTCTGCCATCTGATGGCACATCTGCAGCAATTAATTGCCCACAGCTGCGTGTGGAGAGGCTACCTGTGAGGGCTGCTGTTGGACTGGCCAAGATAGAATGGTGTGGCTGTTCAGAGCTGAGGTGGTGCCTTCAGGGCTGCACCCTGGCCAGCATGGTGAGTGTGAGCTGTTCTGCAGACTGGCAGTACCTGCTCTATGTGTTGGCAGACTGCCTGAATCCTACAGTCAGTGTTATCACTTTTGGATCTGATGGAAGGTGCTGTTTCCCACTTCAGTTGGTTGCATTGCTCTCCCCAGCCCAGTGACTTGTGTATGGTAACGAACAAAACAGTGGTCACTTGCTATTGAGATTTTTATCATTGGGAAAGCTGTGGGCTGGAGAGAAATGTGCACCTAAACGAAAAGGGAGATGGCAGTCTCTGCGTTCAATAGGAGGTGATATGAGAGACCACAGGATCTGGCCGTCTGCCAACACATGGAGAAAGTTCTGCCAATCCCCAGCAGTGACCTGTGCACACCATGGTAGCTTGGGTGCAATACTGAGCAGCCGTACCAGTCGACTTGGCTTGCCCAACTGAGGTCCTCAGGGACAGCTTCTCTGTATCCAGCTGTGGAATGCCAGTAGAGGGCAGGGATTCATGCCAGATTTCTGGTACAGCAGTGGGGAGGGTAAGGATTTGCACAGCAGCGTACAGCAACAGGGTGGGTGGTGGTTGCATCAAGTTCCTGACATTGTAGAGGGGAGGGCAGGTTTACACCAGGTTCCCAGCATTAGCAACGCTGAAGGTAACACGTCTCTCTCTGCTGCCATGCCCCATTGTAACGTTGATTCCATTTGTGCTCGTTTCCGAGAACACATCTTGAGTGCTAAGCAAGGTACCGGTGTAATTTGTTTACTTTCTCCCTGTATATGGGTTTTTGTTAAAAAAAACACTTCGTTCTTGTGTTAATTTTGTCTTATGAGGACACTTCTCCCCACACACATTTAATCCCCTTCTTGTACTTTGTTTTGATAGTGACCAGACTCTGGGCAAAGAATGCCTTAAAGTAATTCCAGATAGTTTTCCTTGTCAGATTGCTGATAAAGGGGGGAAGAGTTGGGCATGTTGAGGATTTGTGCTTTATAGGGTATATTGAACTTATTAGTTGCAAATGACCTTATTAGTTCGAATAAAAGAAATCCACACTTTGTGCTTTGCTACTGCTCCCAAGGTCCAAATTGGATTGGCAATTACAACAGGTATGTACTGCTTGGACTAAGTGAAGCAGCAGATTATCAAGTCAGCACAACTGAGGACTAAAATGGCAGGTTCCATATTCATTTCTGTCCACGTAGTCCAGAACCAATGAGCATTATAAATATGTGAGCAGTGTATCTGATGCTGTTTTGCATTACAGAGGTTTGACTAAATTATGCTGGTCTTTATGCGTGTGTTTTGACTGATTCCTACTCATTCAAAATTCCAAAAATGTGGAAGTTGCTTCAATTTGTTTTATCTTAAAGTGTTGTTACTCCGGTGTTACTGTTAATGGCCTTCAGGTACAAATTCCTTATGGAAATGTTTGGTGCTGGATACCTTAGTTTTAATAGTACCATATGATGTGACTGAAAATGCTTATTCATCAATTGATGACTTGACAAAGGTTTTGAATTGCATGCTGAAGTTCCATTGTTATTACTGCCTTAAAAATAGTTTTAAAATAAAATCGGGAATCTTGGTGGTGGTGTCAAATTTCTCTGACAGACAAAATTATTTCATTTTAATATTTCGGAGACCTTGATTTTTGGTCAGTTTTGGTGCATTATGGGAAATGTTCATGATGCAGAATAACGTGGGTTCTTGAGCATTTCGGGGCTCTCCACATCAGTTGTATTGTGGCCAAGTATGGAGTAAATTTCCTTCTGATTTGGCGTAATGAAATGGCTTCTATAACTTTGGAACAGTGTCCATAGCTCTGGCACCAGCCATTTCTTTGAAGCCACAGTTATTCTTATGCATGGTTAGGTTTACTTCAAAGAGTCAAAGTTCTGCTGCCATGCTGAGGAAAAACTAGATTCTGTACAATATACTTGAAACATGAACAATCGATGCAGGTTTCCAGGAATCTGATTGCAATTAGCAGCAATGAACAAGTGGGTGAATAAAATTGTAATGTGGACCTAGATATATCGGGTAGCATGCTTGGTAGCCTTCACAATGAGGGAGAGGAAGCATTCATTCAACACTCTGCTTTGAACCTGAATTGAAGGGATATTAGTTTCTGGTCTACAAACATTTTTAATTGGAATGTGGATTTGTCTTGCATGTATTCAAAACCTATCATTAAATGAAGTATTTGGGATCCATCGTCAACCAACCTTGGAGGTGCACTAGTGTTCAACCCTATAATGCTATTAGATAGGTTGAAGCAGGTTTGATTTTATTCCCTCTTCTCCTATTCCACCTCAAGCATAAACCAAGATCTTGAACCAGGCCAGCTTCGTAATGGAAAAGGCAGAGGATCATTATGGTATATTTAAAATAAAAAGGCCTGTGGGGAAAACACTCTGGATTTATCGCCTGCAACAGAGAATAACCCTTTAAAGATTTTTCTTCTTAAAAAAAACCCACGTCAACTGGTGTACAAAAGAGAATTTCTTCATCCACTTAATAATTCATTATTATTTAATTTTTGTTTTGCAGATGATTTGTTTAAAGTGCATAAGCTGAAGCCAGTTATGAAATGGCGACAGGCATTTGAAAATTACTTGAAGACAATGCCTCCTTATTATATTGGGGTATGTTTAATTTGATATTTTGCTTCATTTGTAAATCTAATTTGCAATTATATATGTAGATTCATTGTGGGTGAGAGCGCTTTGGCTATAGTTGATAGTTAAGACAAAGTTTTAAAGGCATAGTGTTTCTCAATTAAACTTTATGTCTGTGGTGGGGAAAGGAGGGGTTGTTGGTGAGGAAAGAGAAAAGATGCATCTTGCACTGACTTGGTCAATAACTGTTGATGCACTGAGTTTTTGACTGAGTTTTTAACAGTTTGTTAAAGCTGCATCTTGCATTGTGGACATGTGAATATGCAGCAAACAGAATGGTCATTTCAAAATTTAGCATGATGTTGCCCACTTTCATTCTGATACTTTGTCATGCGGTTAAACTTCAATTTGCAAATCCTGGCCAACTTTATAATCGTTAAAGGATTGATTGAGTTGCCAGAGCATGGTGTCTGAAAGCAGAGCCACATCATGCAGTTCATCTGTAACTCACTTCTAGTGTTTGTTAAGAAATATATTGGGCAGTATTTCTGAGTTGTTGGTGCAAGCATTCTCATGCCTTTTCCAGTTTTTAATGTATCTATTAGGCTGTCTTATGCAAATTGCTGTCTAAAGCTTTCGAAGAATACCTCCATGAACATTTAGTAAAAGAATTGAAATTTATTTTAGAATCCAGATCAATTTTCACTTGTGTGCTACAGAATGGACTTAAGCATTATTTGGTTTGATTATTGTTTTGCTGCAGATTTGTCCAAGAGGTTTAAACTATTTTCACAGTGCAGTACATCTCATAAAGTAGATTTTATCATGTTTTTTTAAGGAGGAGTGCAGTTTGTGCCTTGCATAAATAACATAGCTGAATTGGCATCTAATATTTTTAATGAGTTAAAGACAAAATAACTTTTAAGTCTGGGGAACATAAGATACAACAAAATGTGGACACTTTTCAGGTCATTCTGTGTGTAGTGTAAAAATAATAAGCTGTGTGCACCTATTCATCCCCCTTTCCCTTGTTCAGGTCCTTAAATGGCATTTCTGTGATAGGTATCTAATCTGGGGCTGGCTTTATACCCAACACGTTCATTGATGTGGGTTTTTTCCAATCGATACAGTCTGACTTCTGTGCCTGCAGCATTTTCTGTTGCATTTTCTCATTTCATGTACATTTTTCCTGATTAGATGATGGCAACTGTTAATCACCCAGACCAAATAACATGGTTTAGGTGTGTCAACATTCCTCTAAATATCACAGATGACCCTCTTACATTGAATGTGTGTCTACAGGTTGATGTGTAATATAAAAAAATCAGTTTTTATCAGAAGATTACTTGATTTGCAAAGAATAAAGTATGCCTTGCTATTATTGCCCCAGCAGAATCTATTTTAATGTGAAGTCACTGAATCATTGCATGCCTAAAGTGGGAACTGGTGATCTTATTTTGCACTAATTGAGCCTTTGATGCTGATGACTTTTGCAGAGGAATAGGGCTTTGTCTGAGTGAAGCATGTGACAATACGGAGACTAAAAAATTTAAGGACTACAATTCAAATGCTGATTTGTCATGTTTAATTGCAGAAAAAATGCTCAAGTTGGGTTCAATCAAGTGTATTTGTTGGAAAAAAAGACTGCTATACTTGTTGAGGAATGTAGTTTGTACTTCAACTTTCTCTGAGCTACTGTTAAGCTAAGTTACAAGAATTGCCCATCGTAGTAATTGATTTAATGTGAAATGTCAATAAATATAAATGGGTGAAATACATTGTAAAGCTTTAATTTCTGGACATTTTGCATCAAACTGGCATAAAGCGAACTCACCAGGGAAGGAATTCACTAAATTTGAATACTTAAGTGTGTAAAGTTGGAGGACGATTAACCAGATTGTGCTGTGAACTCTTTTCCATTTCAACCTTACTGTGTCAGTTGTACAACACTCAAGCCTCAGTCAGAAAGTTTTGGGTTCTAATCCTTGTGGAGACCTGAGCACCAGAATGTAATCTAATATTATATTGGTGTACTGAGAGTCCTGTGCCATCTGAGCTGCTCTCTGGGATGAGATCTAAACAGAGGCCCTGTGTCCTCGGTGTCTTGGTCAATATTTAACTCTCAATCAGTGGCAGAAACAGATTGTCTGGTCCTTATTGCACTTTGTTGGACATTAAACACAGCAGCCAGTCTGTGCACAGTAATGTATTGAAGTGATTACACTTGAGAACATATTTAATTGGCTGTAAAGTGTTTTGTGATGGTTTAATATTGTAAATGGTCTAGGATAGAGAATTGCAACAAAATACCTTAGTTTTTATTTAATGGCCTTACTGCAGCTGTTAGTGCTTTGTAATTCCATGAAACACAAGTCCCACTTGATGACAGAATCAGTGCCAGTATGTAAAGGTGTTTGAAGGTTGTTGTGTAAAATGTTGCAACTAGTGGTTCCAGCCACTTTGTTTTGTTTCACTTAAGGGGTGTGACCATACCAGGCAACTACAGCATTTATTGTCCATTGCTAATTACCATTTAACTGAGGAGGCAGTTAAGAGTCAATTGTATTGGTGGGTCTGGAGTCACATACAAGCCAGACTGGTTAAGGACAAAGGACACCAGAAAACCACGTCTTTATTTTCAGCACTCTGGTTTCATAATGACATTACTAAGGCTGGCTTTTTGGTGAAGGTTATAGGATAGAGGTAGAGATATTTCTGCCTGCAGTGATGAAGAAAGCAATTGCCTAAAATTACCAATGAGTTTCTTTAGTCAAAATGTTAAGTCTCTACTACAAAAGGGAGACACAAGAAATTCTGCAGATGCTGGAATCTGGAGCAATACACAAAAAGTGCTGGAGGAACTCAGGTCAGGCAGCATCTATGGAGGGAAATAAACAGTTGACATTTTGGGCCGAGACCCTTCATTGGGACTGGAAAGGAAGAGGGCAGAAGCCAGAATAAGAAGTTGGGGGGGAGGGGAAGGAGCACACACAGGCAGGTGATCGGTGAGTTCAGGTGATAGGTCAGTCCAGGTGAGAGGGGGAAGGTTGGGGGAGGGGCAGAAGATGTAATAAGCTGAGAGGTGATAGGTAAAAGAGGCAAAGGGCTGAAGAAGAAGGAATCGGTAGGTGAGGGCAGTGGACCATGGAATAAAGGATGGAGGAAAGCAGAGAGAGGGGGTGAGGGGAAGATGTACCTGGTGGTAGGATCCTGTTGGAGGTGGCAGAAGTTGCGGAGAATGATATATTGGATGCGGATGCTCGTGGGGTGGTAGGTGAGGACAAGGGGAACCCTGTCCCTGTTATATTGGTGGGGGGAGGGGGTGAGAGCAGACGTGCGGGAAGTGGAGGAGATACAGGTAAGGGCAGCAATGATGGTGATGGAAGGGAAACCCCAGTTACTGAAAAAGGAGGGCATTTCTGATGTCCTAGAATTAAAAGCCTCATCATGGGAACAGATGAGGCAGAGGGACTGGGAGAAGGAGATGGCGTCCTTGCAAGTGACAGGGTGTGAAGAGGTGTAATCAAGGTAACTGTGGGAGTCAGTGGTGGTGGAGGGAAACTGGTTGGGTCTGTTATTGAGAAAGAAACAGAAAGCCTTAAGGCCTTCCTGATGGGGGATGGAAGTGTAGAGACTCGACATCCATGGTGAAAACAAGGTGGTCAGGGCCGGGGAGCTGGAAGTTGTTGAAGTGATAGAGAGCATGCAAAGTGTCACGGACCTAGGTAGGAAAAGTAGTGAAGGCAACTAGCACAGAGGCTTTTAAGGGAACACTGGATTAACGTGAGAGAGTTGTGTTGACAGGTTTAGATGAAAAATGATGGGGTGGGGTTATGTTGAGTGTAAAGATGTTAATTCCAACAAATTCTATGTATCCTGAAGACAAGTTACATCACACTTTACAAATCTCAACAAATCATCATTCAAGCCCAACCTGTTAAATTCAGGAGCTGTTACCTTTTAGGGGAAAAAATTAGACACTCTCTGATTCAAATATAACTTCTCATAGAAAATTTTAAACTATTATGATCCCTGAATTTTTGCTAATGTATAATTCCATGCTTTTCTTTCAAATGGCTGAGAGTGTGCTTCCATATTTCTCTATCTAGTAACCTTTTCCAAGTTACATTAAAGCTTTCATCAGTTAACTTGGAAACAAATGTAGGAAGGATGATTTTGGAACACAGTGCGTGAATGCAGATATAAGCTTTTGGTCCTCAACATGTGTTGTTGACTTGCCTGGCAGAACTTTGTTTTCAGCTTGGCCATGTTTTATGAGGGCTGGTCTGGTTGCAGAGCCATGTTTCCTGCCTTCTGCTTTTGCACCGATATTGACAGAAAATTGGATAATGAAGGTCTTGTGATTCATACAGGGTGCTGTGATGTGTGTTGTAGGTGATGGTGTGAGATGAAGTGCACAAATTCTTTATCAATTTGGTGAAGGTCAAGTTTGGCCTCCTAGTTGATGTGACTCACCCATGCATCACTGGAATGCTTGGACTGCATATTTATACAAGGTGCTTCACTGGTCCTAATATTCCATGTGCATCAGAAAAAATTCTGACTATACTGGCAATGGCCTGTATCTGTGGGGCATGTTTAATGTTCAGTGTCTTTGGTATGGATTTCTCATACCAGATATCCTTACCACAAGTCTCCCTGGGTTTACATTGCTTTACACCGGTGTTGAAGTTTGTGATGTGACATTGACAGTTGGTGCCGAAACAATTACTCAAACAAGTGTGTATATTGTATAAAGATAACACTTAAAATGCAGTTTGGGTGACATTAAATAAGATAAGACATCTTTATTAGTCACACGTACATTGAAACACACAGTGAAATACATCTTTGGCGTAGAACGTTGTGGGGCAGCCCGCAAGTGTCGCCATGCTTCCGGCGCCAACATAGCATGCCCACAACTTCCTAACCCGTACGTCTTTGGAATGTGGGAGGAAACCATTGCACCCGGAGGAAACTAACACAGGTACAGGGAGAACGTACAAGTTCCTTACGGACAGTGGCTGGAGTTGAACCCGGGTCTCTGGCGCTGTAATAGTGTTATGCTAACCACTACACTACCGTGCCTGCCCTGTTATCAAACATCTAGACATAGCAGTTTATGAATGCTCCAGGAGCAGAACTGTAAGTTGTTTGTTTGCAAGTGTGAATCTTAATTTCAGTGACAGAGCAAAGTATATCCTGCTGGAAGAACACAGTGGGTCAAGCAGCATCTATGGTGGCAGTGGGATGATCAACACTTCTGTCATTTAGTCAGTGCTGGACTGATGCAGGATCTCGACCTGAAACGTCAACCATCCCTTGGCCTCCACAGGAGCTATTTGACCCACTGAGTTCTTCCATCAGTTTATTTTTTCTTCCAAATTCCAGCATCTGCATCCTCTTGTTTTATTTCAGTGTCCATCCCCTTCAAGTAAGGTGCTCAGACTTGAAGAATTTGCTGAGGTGTTGTGCAGAGTTGGTGCGGTGTGAAATTTCACAGCAGATTTCTGCATTCTGATGATTCCCTGAGTGTTAATGACATTTGATAAGTAAATATTTTGTTAAATTTCATCAGCCTTTGAAAAAAGCACTGAGGATGATGGGAGCTCCGAACTTGATTGCAGAAGGAGTGGACTATGGTCTCAGCTACAGTGTCATCTCTTACCTCAAAAAACTTAGTCAACAGGTAAGGTTATATTTTAAACTTATCTAACCACTTCTTTCCGGCAGCCTTCCCACACTGGGGTATTACTGGATCTATTAGGAGGAAAGCTTAAATATTTCCTGTAAAGAATAGACAAGTTTTTATCCAAGTTTGCAGCCAAGTTGACTAAAGTTAAAAGTCACTTGTCAATTGTGCATTGGTGAGGAAGTACCAACACTTAGTTATTTCACAGAGCTCCATCCTTGCCAATACATGTTCGTTGACAGGAGGGTAAAATTAATACTGTTTTCTCTGTGTACTGTTAGTCATTCTAATGCAGAAGAATTGAGGCATGGGGCAGATCAGCCATGATCATATTAAATGATTGGGCACGCTTGAGGGGCCTACATCTGTTAATTTTCTAGCATTGCTTTGTTTTGTATCTTCCAACCGTGCTTCAGCTAAAGTTTGTAGATAATGTTTGCTCTCTTGATCTACATTTCTGACCAAGTCACTGAGATCTGCATTCTGAGTTGCTTCACTGATTGTAAGCAAGTAACAGTGCTTCATCTTAATGATATTAGTACAGAATTCACCTAACGCCTCAAATCACGATTAAAGTTGGGCAGTGAGAGACTTGAGTGTACTTTAGAGGTAATTTTCTGTGAAAAAGCTATTACACCTGCTTTATGTGCAACAAAACCGATTTTTAAAGGGATGATTGATTCTGGCTCAACTTCCTGCTAAGAGTACAGTTTTTTTTTCTGAGGCAGATCCTCAGAATGGAAACTGGTTTTCTTCCACTCTAGTTTGAGGGTTCTGAGGTGGCTGGTGAGGCAAAGGTGGGAGGTACTTTATGGGATGGGTAGGTAGTTTTGTAAGGTGGTGCGTACCTTCCACCTTTTAAGCAGAGCTTCTGTGTGTTTCCATTACATGGACTTGAAGTTCTGAATGCAATCCTAATTGCTCACTTTTCCTTGAGCGAT
Source organism: Pristis pectinata (assembly GCF_009764475.1). Taxonomy (NCBI): domain Eukaryota; kingdom Metazoa; phylum Chordata; class Chondrichthyes; order Rhinopristiformes; family Pristidae; genus Pristis; species Pristis pectinata. Next base: position 66,916,264 of record NC_067408.1, on the reverse strand, counting down.
CTTGAGTCTGTAACTCTCGGAAGTCATTGTGGATGCTGCATTTTATCATTCGTGCACATCGTTGAATGTTTTCATTTATCTGCCTGGCAATCTCTTCCTGTAATAAAATGTTAGAATAGTATGTCAGATTCAGGATCCTGATGTCAGGTGTGTAACGGTGTGGCCTGTGTAAAGGAACCGACTGATATTATTGGGACCAAGTTACTGGTGATGTTGGCCTGAGAGGGGGCACTGATATTGGATTGCTTATTCTTCTGGTGAAATTGAGGATTTTGCAGAGGTGGTATCAGTGACATGATTTTCCAGTGCCTTGATGCCTGTTATAGGTACTCCAGTCCTTAAAAGCGTTTAGGAAGGCAGGGATCACTGTTGTTTAGTAGACATGAGTTTTGGGCCACATTTGAGGACTTAATCTTGAAGCATGCTTTGCCTCAGTTGAGCAAAGGCTGTGCTGGTGCATGGAAGGTGATGTTTTTTATAACTGATATTTGCTTTAACTGAGAGATGCCACCTGAAATTTCCAGAATCCCTCCAAGAACCTTTTATTGTTTGCAACTAGTCTGCAGTGGAGGCTGGTTCGCAGAGGACCTTTTATCTCTGGGTGTTGGGTGCAAGGTCCTTATCAAACTTCAGTGAATGAGTTGACAGTGGCTTGGTTTCTGAACACATGCAAACACAAGAATCACCCACATACTGCACCTTGACTATAGTGTGGTTTTCAAGTGTGGTCATAGTTGTACAGCACAGAAACAGGCCCATTTGCACCAATATGACACCAATGACAGAGGATGCACAGACTCCACACAGACAACGCTGGAGGTCAGGATGGTCACTGGAGCTGTGAGCCAGCAGCTCTACTAGTTGTGCCACTGTGTTGCATCATATGTGAATTGTTTACCAATAGTTCTGAAGATTGGCTCTACTCCTGCTGGAAGCTTGTTGGAGGAGAGGTGCAGCATTATAGTGATAAACATTTTGAAAAAGCAGGGGCAATAATGTAGCCTTGTTTGACACCCATCTTCACTGAGATTGGCTAACCTATTGGTTAGAATCGTGGCTTGCATTCCATCATACAGCAAATGTAAAATGGAGACAAATTTCTCTGGGTAACAATGTTAAATGAGTGTTCCACAAGTTCCTCCTCGTCAAAGGCTTCAGTGGGAGAGGCCATATATAGTGGCTGCTGGTGCTCACTACAATTCTTTTCAAGTTGTTGCACATTGTTGCTTGTTTACAGTTTAGAAATAACTGTACTAATCAAGCATTTGATTCATGCTTTGAGACAGATTATGAAAGTGCAATAAAAATTCAGTTTCCTTTTTAAAAAATCTGAACTTAGTTTGTCTTTGAATGAAATCATTTTAGTCCTTGAATATATTTGTGCACTTTCTTTAGATATTTTGTCATTGGTCATTCCTGCACCTGGAACGTGACATTAATTTGACATTTCTTTAAATATTTAGTTAATAAACAAAAAGTATTTTTGAACTCTTTCTTTGCTGACTTTATCATGAATTTTGACATTTCCTTCATAAAATGTCCTTCTTCCAATTCTTAGGCTAAACTAGAATCTGACCGAATCATAAGTTCAGTGGGTAAGAAACCACTCCAAGAGTCTGGCATTAAAGTAAGAAACAGAAGCAATGCCCTCTCATTAACACAGCGCAAAGACTTGAGGCAAATTCTGATGGGCATCACAGGGGAGCCTCCATACAGACTTATGGATCTAAATATGAAGGAATTTGCTGGCTTTCAAATTGGGATTCTGAATAAGGTGAGACATCTTTCAGGTATTTGTAATTTGAGATTTAAAAATTATTTTTCTGCAGAAGTGAGAATTATTACTTCAGTATATAAAAAAACCCAGGAATCACAAAGGCTTGTAAAGTTAACTTCTCCATGGAGCTGTCAGCCTGGTTTGAAAATGGAAAGCTCCCCTTTTGGTTTTGGAGATCTCTTGATCTTCATAACTTTTTGGGGATGATACTTCAAGTTAGACCTATGAAGGCTGTAATTCTCTGAAGGAGACATTTATTTCTAGTTAAAAATGTTTTTAGAAGCAATGTGCTGTACCAAGCATTCCAACAAAAGTTAACTTGATTGGTAAGTACTCTCCTGTGAAATAAGCTTACAGTGCAAATTTCATAATCAGTAAATCAATTAGAGCCCGTCTTATTTAAGAGGCAATTTGCCTGAAGTTATTCTGTTCAAACAGGAGTGTAATGATGAAAGTGATCTCATAACCTGATTTGCCTTTACAATAAGACTATATATATATTAAGATATGCAAGGTACTGAGGTTGGGTGGGGGTTGAGGGGAATTGATCAGAAAAAGAAAAACTGGCCAATTTTTGAACAGAATTTCCAGAAAACTGGTTAGAACTGGTCACCAGATACATTGTGATGAATTTCTAGACCAAAGGCAGAAAGAAGCATCTTGAATGAGAGATCTTTTTGTCAAACTGTTTCATCTTGTGTGAGTATAGAATTTGTTGGTTACTCCCCTGAAATTGCATTGATGTGCAGACAAAATTGATATTTTTGGGGGTATTGGTGCTGAACTAACTGGAGTTTATCATAACTTCAGAATGATGAATCTTGCTAAACAGTGAACCTACTGGGCAAATAGCTCTAAATTATTTTAACATGTTTGATATCATAATGCTGTAAAGCATTGCAACACTGTGGAATGGGACTTTATTGCAATTATGTGAGTCTTGTTTTCCCATAAAAATTTTCCCAACAAAATTAATCTCTCCAAAAAATTAGATCAGAATTGATCTTTAAATAAAAGCCATTTGGCTTGAAAGATAATGTTTACTTCTAGCTGGATATATTCATACACTTTAGGTTCCAAGACAAGGCCTTGGCACTTGAGTTTATTTATGGGTGTTCTGCTTGCTTTTCTCTATAGAAAGGCATTTTTCTTTCTCTTGTGTTTATTTGAATAATAGTCATATCTACCCTTCCAAATAAAAAAAATCGCTGAGGAAGTTTGACCTTCATGCAAAACCACTTGCTTTCTCCTGGTCCTAGTATCACCACAGCATCTCTAGCTTGAAACAGTAGACATTTCTGTTCATGAATATGTTTCACATGGACCTAAGTTGACTCTGCACTGGACAGAGTTATCAGTGCAACTGTAACTATGGAAGCACCGTACTCCTGGACCTGGTTGTTTGAGATCACCTTTAGTGAATGTCTGACATGTAGGAACATGTAATGGCATTTGTTGGTATCTAGATTTATTTTCTTTTAAAATTATTTTAAGGATTTGAAACCTCAGAGCTACAAGAATGCTTATGACATACCAAGACGAAATCTCCTGGATCAGCTTACACGCATGAGGTTAAACCTGTTGAAAACAGCACATGGTCCATTGAAAGGACAAGATGAAGGTAAAAAAAAATTCAGGACGTGGTCAAACACTTTGTACATTTCATTTGAATGGGTGCCGTGATCATGGGATAAGCATCATTTGGGTAATTAAACACCATTTTCAATATTTTTGGGGCGAAGCATTGAGGCAGGAAAAATTGACTGGGAGATGTTCTTAAATGAATCTTTTTCTTTTAGCACCAAAGCAGTCCGACAAACAGTGATGATCTTTTCTCATTGGGCAGTTTTAAGTGAGCTACTATTAGTTAAGCCTTGCTGCTGACCTGAAAGACCAAGTTATTGTTTACAGAATCCAAACTACCAAACACAAGTGGTGGCTGAATATTGATACAGAATGCCGAGCAGCTGTCTTGGTTGTGCTTTTCCTTCTAAGATTTATTCTGTTGAATTTAGTCATTTGGGAAGTTCGAAAAGAGATACTTGATGCTCAGTTAGAAGAAGGATACCTGCTTTTCTAGCACACTGTTACCTGGCGAGGTCCAAAAGTGCTTTGCAAAATACTGACAAATAGGACAGCAATAATTGCATTTGTCCAGCATCTTAAACCCAGGAAGAAAAAAAATCCCCAAAGGACTTCAGGAGAGCGTAATGGGATAAAAATTGAAACTGAACTAAAAATGATGGCAAATGCAATACTGAGAACTTTCAATATTCTTAAGAATATTGAAAGAAAAGGGGTGATCTTGAGGAGACTTGAAAGAGGCAGAATTGAAGAAATTACCTCTGGTCTGTGAGACCAGTGGAGTTAGAGATGCGGAATGGTGAGTCTATGAATGGACTTGAAAATAACCAAACTTTAGTCCTAAAATGGGGCTTGAACTCCCAGTTTCTTGTGTGCCACAGAGGCAGCCTATTGTATTGCGGCTTAAAACATCAAAATACTGTTAAGTTGTTCTTGAAGTTCAATTAAAATGGAAAAAGCTTTCACAGTTTGGAGTTGTTAGTTGTACAGAGGTGTATAATTTTCTAGTTCATTTATACAATTTATTTTTTTTAAATCTCTTTCATAAGCTTTAAACATTCATACCATATTTATGTAAGTATTTCCATCTGTTGTATTTGGACATCAGTTTCTACAGAGTTCCTGCATGCCATGTGTAATTGTCTCAATTTTTTTTAGAACATTTAACAATTATTTTCATTTATGTAATGTACACCATTTTAGTTGTGCAGATGTGTTCAATTCCAGTTTCTGCCTTTGACGATAGGGACTAATATTGCCGGTTTATGGTATAGTTATATGGTATAGAAATAGTGGGGTTGTATTTCAGCTGATTCTCTAGTATTATTGCTCAGATTTGCTGTGAAAATGAAAAACAGCGTATTATCCATGTTAATATTTATTCTCCTCCAGATCAAATGCATAGTGTCCCAATAGCACAGATGGGAAATTACCAGGAGTTCCTGAAACACGTGCCTTCTCCCCTACGTGAACTTGACCCTGATCAGCCCAGGCGATTGCATACATTTGGAAATCCTTTCAAGTTGGACAAGAAGGTATGTACCAATGTATTTAAATGTGGGCTGCTACACTTGAGGGTTCCCTGACCTTTCCTAAAAGAAGTTGTATTCTGTGCCTAGCCAAGGTGTTTAAACAAATATCTACAGCAGTACTATGGCTTAAGTCTCTTGAGCTATTGGCTGTTTTCCGTTTTTGCCTCAGTGCTATTTTTAGCAATGTTTGGGGCTGTGAAGCCATAAGTAGCATAAATCATTTAGCAGACATGTTAATGGCCCTCTTGAGACTCTTGGCTGTTCTTGCTCCAGTACTCTTGCTTACATAGAATATTCGGTATATCTTGGTTAAATCTTCAGAAACACAAATGTCATCTGCCCTATGTGCAGACTCTGTTCAAGGGGTGAAACAAAACTTTTTTAAAATACAAGCTTTATTGCTTATGCTGATTTGATTTGGAATTGGCAAAATGCTGCTGTACAATATTTCAAATAAGTACCAAAGTGAAATGTGTTCTGTATCAAATCTGACATGAAAATGCAGCCAACAGACACAAGCCAATTCAATTTTTCCATTTTTAATGTGATAAGGCGGTAATGCTGTCAGTATTTGCTCTACCGTCAATACGTTTTAAACATCCTTTGAATATCCATTCAATATATTTAAGTATTTGCACAGTTTTATCCAAGTTGGCTACATAATTGATTTCTTTGGGCATTCAGTCTGTTCTGATTCTTCTACTAACTAAATGGCATCAACTGCATTTGACAACCTGGTGTCCTACCACAAATATCCCTTTTGTTCCGTTCACATCCTCTTTGCATATTGAAACTCGCCCTAGCTGTGTTTCTCTCTCCCGATGCTGGCTGACCTGAATATTTCCAGCATTTTCTGTTCTTATTTCAGATTTCTATCAAATGCAGCCTTTTGATTTTCACGTGAAATGTTTGTACCCCACTTCTACTCTCTCCTAAAACTGTTTGTAACTTATAGGAGAACAGTTCAATGGGTTTTTAGTATCTTCCAGCAACCTTGGTAATGTTTTTCATTATGGATGAGCCTCAATAATGGGTGTGTTATTTAACAACGGGACTTCGAACTGAGGTTTATACACTCCTTGCCAGACACTAAAGTACAGTGCAGATTGCTGGATCCTGTATTATATTTGTTCTCTCCTTAATTAGAGGTGATGAGGTTAATGGGAATCCCATAATATCGTCCTAAGGTGACTTCCACGGGATAAATTAGAGTAATTGGGGAAACCTACCTCCTGACTCTTTGCAGACTTGCAAATCCTTCCTGCTTTTTGCTTGATCATAGAATCACAGCTAAATGGAAGTCATTCAGCCTCATGATAGTGTCAGCTCTTTTGAACAAGCCATCTACTTATTTTCATTCCTCTGCTCTTTGCTTGAAATTTAGCAATTTTTTTTCTTCTTCATTTCATATGGCTTTTCTGGTACAGCTCCTTTAATCTCACCATGCCTATTTAAAGCTTATTTTAATCTTTTAAAGCTCATACTGCCTGTTGTGGACATGAGTTAATGGTGACTTTTGCCTTGCAGGGAATGATGATTGATGAAGCTGATGAATTTGTGTCCGGGCCTCAGAACAGAAGCAAGCGACCAATGGAACTGAATGTGGCAGGAATTCCGAAAAGGCGTCGTTGTATGTCACCTTTATTGAAAGGGCGTCCACCAACACCACCAACAATGGCTAATCACAGTGGTGGCAAGGGCCCTCCCCTTATACCAGTTATACAGCCACAGGCAGACCTTATAAAGCCAGTGGCTGTTATTCAAGGTAAGGGCACATGCAGTTTGTGGATGTCCTACCATGAAGGTTTGAAAAAAAACAACGCAAGTTGGCCTACACGAGCTAATGAATAGCCTATATCACAAACTGGCATAACTATTTGCTGTCAATAAAAGAAATGACAACAGAATATATCAACCACTTGCGTTGAATGCTTAATACTTAAACACAGCAACACAGAAGCAAATTTGCCTAAATTAGACTGAGTTTTTAATTACCATTTTTCTTCCTTTTAACATCTTGCTGGAGAGTTGTTTCATTGTCATTTGTAAGTGGCCAATGTCTCCCCTTGCATGGGTTCAACCTGGTTGACTTCTTCCTTCCTAAGTTCACAAACCTTGTAGAGTACCCTTTACAACCCTTTCTGCCCCTTTTGCTCCTTTTCCTTCTTTTCCTTAATCTTACCATCACTTTATTATGTAGGTGCCTTGATCTAATAAATTAAAGTTTGACCCTGAATGACATTGATAATTTATTATCCTGCCTGGGGTATCCTGTAAGAGTACAATGTCTTAATGACATGGCCTTTGGTTTAGCACCTTTTCTATGTCCTTGTCAGAGACTGTAGAGACTGCTTAATTTGCTTCTGCAAAGATGAGAAACTGATGTCTTCAAAGACTGTCAACTTGATGACATTATGTTTAATAATGTTGCTCAAGAACAATTTTGCATCCATTGTTTAACTTGGTACGTGACTGTCAACATAACTACTCTTAACTTCTCAACTCAACACGTTGAGCTTGACTGTAGTTACCAACTGTAATTTTCCCTGAACTGATAAATGCATGCAATGTTTTTGGGAAAGCAACTTGTGCAGAGGATGTGGAGAGTCTGCAGAGAGATATAGATAGGTTAAGTGAGTGCACAAGGGTCTGGCAGATAGAGTACAGCGTTGGTAAATGCGTGGTTCATCCACTTTGGAAGGAAAAATAGAAGATCAGATGATTATTTAAATGGTGAAAGATTGCAGCATGCTGTTGTGCAGGGGGACTTAGTGCTTGTACACGAATCGCGCAAAGTTGGTTTGCAGGTGCAACAGGTTATCAAGAAGGCAAATGGAATGTTGGCCTTCATTGCTAGAGGGATTGAATTTAAGAGCAGGGAGGTTATGCTGCAACTGTACAGGGTACTGGTGAGGCTGCACCTGGAGTACTGTTTGCATTTCTGGTCTCCTTACTTGAGGAAAGATATACTGGCTTTGGAGACAGTGCAGAGGAGGTTCACCAGGTTGGTTCTGGAGATTAGGTGGTTAGCCTTTGAGGAGAGATTGAGTTGCCTGGGACTATACTTGCTGGAATTCAGAAGAATGAGAGGGGATTTTATAGAAACATATAAAATTATGGAAGAGATAGATAAGATAGAGGCAGGAAGATTGTTTCCACTGGTTAGGTGAGACTAGAACTAGGGGATATAGATTTAGGATGGAGATGAGGAGAAACTGGTTTTCCCAGGGAGTAGTGAATCTGTGGCCAGGGAAGCAGTAGAGGCTACCTCATTAAATATATTTAAGACACAATGAGATAGATTTTTGCATGGTAGGGGAATTAAGGGTTATTGGGGAAAAGGCAGATAGGTGGATCTGAGTCCATGGCCAGATCAGCTATGATCTTATTGAATGGTGGAACAGGCTCAACGGGCCAGGTGGCTTACTCCTGCTTCTATTTCTTATGTTCTTATGCTACTGACAGTACACTGTTCCCTTAGTAATGCATTGCATTGTTTGATCCTGAGGTCTTTGGATTGGAACTTAAATTTGCAGCCATGTGATCAATGTCACAGACTGAGCAATGGTAAACATGTCAGCCAATTTGTGTAGGGCATTATTCTACAAAAGTGGATGAAGCTTGTTCTGATGATGATTTGGGGGCTGTTGGTTGGGACACTTGGAGAGCTGGCTTTTTTTTTGCTGTAAGATGTTGAGAGAGCCTCTGCCATCTAGCTGAGCAGGCAGACTCATCCTTTGGACAGCACCACCAAAAGTGTAATATTCGTTGCATTGAAGTACCACCTTGCATTTGTGTGTAAGAGCTATTGTGTGGTGTCAACATGTCACCTTCTGAACCTAAGGTGAGATTACTAGCATTGATCTGAGACGACACTCAAAAAAATGGGTGGCGTGTTTTGTTTACAGAGTAAATGACTTAGGCAGAATTTTAAACTACTGCATTAATAGTTATCTATTGTTTATTTCTCCTTTTCTAGAGGCTGAAGAAAACCAGGCTATGTGTGTTGACTATGTTGAAAACAGTATTGTGGACCCACTTCCAGTTGAAATTCCACCCCAGAGACTCGAATCAGCATCACCTCTGATCCATTCAACATCTGGCTCTGTGGAGTTTGCAGAAGAATTTGCAAATCACGAGATGGATGGTGGTCTTTTAGTGGTCAATAATAATTCTATTGGCAATGTTGACCTTAACCACGAGGAATCAAAGGACAGTGGAGTTTGTCAGGATGGACTTTTGAACAGGTCTTCACCAAATGCCATTAAAACACTTATGAGATCAAAACAGCAAGAGACTAATATAGAGCTAAGGGCACAAATTTTTAAGGAAATCCGTAAACCAGGCAGGCGTAAGTATAACTGAAGAATAAAATGTCACTTGCTTTGTTCCCGTAGATTAGCGGTTTTCAGCAACATTTCTGTTATGAATATTGAGAATGTTTGATTTTGCCTGTTGGTCTCAATTGCAATATTTGCTTCTGTTTCAGAGGAACTTAAGTTAGGCTTTTGAAGTGTTGAGGTATTGTAGCTCCATATCTGTACTCTCGCATGGTGAGGCTCTGTTCCAGAAGCAGTTGCATTTAACTTGTTCTCATGTTCCTTGTGTTTTTTTTTACCCACTCCCCTCTCTTGACCCATTTAGTTACCTATCACAAGGTTAAACCTTTTTCTTTTTGTCAAAGCTAGGAAGACAAAGAATCTACAAAAGTGTGTTTGTGATGGACTGCATTAACGTCAGTGTGTGGATCAGTTATGTACATTTGCAGTTGTAAAACTGGAAGAATGTCACAAACACCCAGTGGTCCTAGTCAAAAGCCAATCTGTTATGCAGTGCCCATATTTGAATTTGGATCTATTTGCTGGTTACTGCTTTTCCAAGTCCTTGTCACAGCCATGATATCACTTGGCTGATGGGAATTTAGCTCTTGATTTACCCATCTTGGTATTTTCTGACTATAATTTACCAAAAAAATTTCAATAACTAGAACGGATAACTAAGTGCTTGGGAGTTTTGCCCTGTGTTTTTCACATCCTATTTTGAATACACAATCTGGTCCAGCTGTTCAACAGGTCCCTTTGGAATTTTAATCTTTTAATTTAATTCTTGGCTTTTCGTAGATTATTTAACAGTGGAAGTCACACAAGTCTGATTGTGTTACGTTGACTGTTCAACCCCATTTTCTGCTTACATCAGGAGACATTGATTTAGTCACTATGAGAACTGGGACAGCAGAAGCATTAAGGTCTCACATTGCCGTAGTTAATTCACCATGGGCAGCTAATCAAGCCTGACACCTCTTGGTCTTTATATCAAATAGACCTTTTATCCGTAGGTCTATAAACGAGGACAAAGTCCCAATCTGCTTTTGACTGCATTTTAGTGATGGCAGAAAGTTGCAGTTTTCTCGCTACATTGTAGAAAGTGTAGCAAAGGCAAGACTGGAATTAGGTTGTGTTAAATGAGGTGTGATTCACAACATTACCTCCTGCTACAAGTTAATCTGAACTGTGGTTATGGTGTGGTGTTAGTTATTTACTGCTGAGATAAATCATCACCTGTATCCTGATGATCGCCAGATGTATGTGAAGAGGAGAGAGCTTTCCTAATGCTGGCAAAGATTGATCAACAGCAATCAATCTAAGTCCTCTTCTTTGAGAAGAGCACCCATAGAGACGCTATAAATCAGTTAAATTAAGGGCAGATTGGACTTTGTCAGAGGCTAGGCTGTGGAGATTTGGTTCCATCGTTATCCTTGCATGTGAGCAAGGGTATGTACTGAATGACGGCATTGACATTTTGTTACGGAGCTAGTAGATTCACCCTTTTGGTTGTGAAATTGAACTAGTAAATCCCACGCATCAAAGTTCACATTAGGTACAATAAAACAGCAGATACATCCTCCTCTGCAAAGAGGGGAAACTGGTCTTTGCTCCACAAGTGCTAGTTGACCTGAGTTTATCCAAGATTTCTTTTTATTTGGGGCAAGATTGTTTTTGCATTTATATAGCACCATCTTGGGTATTTTGCCCAAATGCTCGATGATGTGTTTCAGAGGTGTAAGCAATTTTTGCCCACATCAAAAGGTCACACGGTGATCTCATTCTTTCTGATTGAGCTGGTGGCTTTCTCTGCACCCTATAATCACTGGATTGGAGATTTTGCTGATGAATGTAGTAGTATTCAAGGTACAGGCCTTTACTATTAGTCCATATCTGTTTAAAATTAATAGTTTCCTTAAGGAAATTGTGTACCTTAGTCTGGAATCAATGCCCTATATGCTTTCTGACATAGTGGTCTTGTGTAACTGGTCTGGTAATTAAATGCATTCGCAGTAATGTCCTTGGATGTAAGATGTTAGCTACACCTCCTGTCAAACAAAAGGCTAGATATCTTGTAAGTGCTGACAGGGATTTTTACAAGTGGATAATTGGCAGAATTCAAGATATAGACAGAGGTACAATGGCACAAGTGATCGCTGGCAATATGGAAACTGGAATAATTATTAGAAGACTCAAGTTTCTCCTAACTACTCATGGATGCATCCTGAAGTGGCTGTATGGCTGTGGTGCAGTAACTGATCTTTCATTCAGTTAGATTTATAGTAGATAATCAGACTAGTCATTAAAGTGTTAGCTTGAGTGTGTACTTTGATGTTGAAAATATTTTACAGTGAAATTCTGATAATTCAGCACCCTTAGTACTTTGCGTGCCAGACTGACAGGTTTTCCCAACTATTAAGATCTTACTCCACAAACTTTTAATTTGCCTTTTTTAAATATTAAATGTAGTATAATTTTACAGTGAGCCAGGAGAGCTTAAGGAGTGGGAAACAAGGCCCTGGTGAGTTTAAAGGGAGCAAGCTAATGGGTCTCAACCACCTGGTGTGGTTGAGACCCATTCCCAAGATGGATGGGGTCTCAACAACCTAATGTCTTGGTAAACAATGGACTGTGATTTGTGGCAGTGGCACCCGTGCCTTGTAGCTCTCACGTGACTTTACCAGACGTGATACTGTAACTCTCACTAGAATCGATTTTACATGGACTAAGATGGCAACAGGTAAAACACATTATCACTTGAAAAGTTGCTTGCATTTCCAATGTTACTGCCTACTGTTAATTTAATATTGTCTGTCTTTCAGATTATGAAAATATCTTCTATTTATTGAAACTAGTGCAAGGCAGTCTGGAGACACGGATGGTATTTGTACAAAATGTCATTAAAGAGGCAGCAAGGTAATTCATCTAATTATATATCTTTGGTATCTTGATGAAAGGGCATTATGTCAATTCGTTTCAGGATTATCTAACGTATCAAAAGCAGTCAATTGAGCAATTGCATTTTGGTGATGGCATAATCAGGACATTATTTTTTTAAGGAAGTGTTTTGCCCTGTTCACATTTTAAGCTGACCTATTATGCTTTTAAAAGGACACTTTTTTTCTCACCATCCTTGTGTCTCAAGTCATTTTTGGCAGCTAACAAGCTTACAAGTTTTAAAAGATGTTGATACTCAAAATAGAAGTAGCTGATGCAGGAGTGATGAGATCACCATTGAAGTTATTTAGATACACCAGGACGGTTGATTGATTTTTTTTTTGGTGCACAAGCGACGACAGTTGAATCGATTTCATGTATATAAAAAAAACCTGATTTGTTTTCCTGTGTTCATTGTGGGTTTAAATCAAGGTTTTGGGGCATTTTTCCACCCCCATCCAACTCCAGCTATTTAAATTTTCCATTCAGCTTCCTCTGACTCAGTTTCCTTTTTTTTGTATGTTCTTAATCTTCTGTTCTAGATTCTTCCTTTGATCTTCCCCACTTCTCTATTTGAATTGTCAAAAGTATTTGGAAGATGCTAGCTAGCTTCTAGCTGCCTTCTAATCACACATTCTTTCTGGTTAAGAAAGGGACCTTTTTTGTTTTCTATATATTTACGTATATTTTATTGGGTAGTGTGGATGAATGCTTGTATCAGAGAAATTGTATTCAATTATACATTATGCAGAATAACAAAATCTGGTTTACAGTTCACACCCTTGTGAGTTATGGCCTGTGCCATCACCATGACTATCAAGCAGCATTAGTTGAGGAATGTCTCCCTTTTCACCTGCAATAATTTTTAAGTATCGTTTTAGAGTTTGGGCAATATTTTCAGTGAAATGACTTTTTTTTAAAAGAACAACTTCCAATGACAAAGAATATTTTCAGGAGACTGACCGGGTATTTGGAGCTCAATAAATTGACCGTGTGTATTCCTACTTATTTCCAGCTTCTGGTTAGAAACTGATTTCATCTTTCCTAATGGTATCATAATGTGAGAGGCACAACATTATTTGAGATCTCAGTTCCTGGTTGGAATACACACCATGGCAACTTCTCACTGAAATTCACTGTGCATGGGAATAGTTTTTCGATAGAATATTGTTTTGTGCAAAGAATTTGCAACTCTCCATTTCATAACATGTGTGAAATCCTATCCCCCCACAAATAACTACATTTGAATTACAAATATTTGAAATGTATACTGCTTCCCCATCGTTGAGTTTAATAGAGGAGGAGGCATTCACTAAGCAAGGAATGCAAGGACAATCCAGACTGGCTGTATTTGCCACTGCCAGGACAGTAATGTTTACAGGGTCATAAAAGTTAGCTGCCAGTGTTAGAATCAAAGCTCTCTTGCCAACTCATTCACCCAGCCAACTATTTCTGAACAATTGTCAGTTTGAAACAGATCTGTAAACATCCTCCCCAGCCTTTCCCAGGGCAACGTACTCACTCAAGATCAGTACTGTCTCTGGCTTCTCAAAGGCTCCCACATAAGATATCTGTAATACAGATTCATTTGTGGCACACTGTTGTACAGATATCTAATTTTTCATGGTGATCTCATCATTCACTTTCCTGTTGAGCAATAATATGATATAACTGGCCAAGTAACATAGCAAAGACTCTCATGGTGATCTGGTAGTATGAACTATGTTATCATCTGGGCACCCAGAATCTGATGCTTTCTACTGAACATCTCTAGTCCATTCTGTTATTGATCAGCTACTCTCAATCATGGGTCAGTTCCTGCTTCCCAAACACAGTGGTTTCATTGGAAGGTGTTCTCCTCTGCCCTTTTTATTATTTGAATGTGGAGACAAACTGCAAGGACAACCTCTTCAGCTGTGGCTAATGTCCTTCTATTCCTTGGCCATTATCTGACACAAGACAATTGTGAAACCTGTGCAGCTGCAGACATTTCTCTGGAGTGCGGAGCGCAGTATTGAGATTTTGAAGCAACATCTCAATGGGTGAAGTGGTGCTTTGCAGTGAAGAACCACCAGAATCATCACAATCGTCACCTGCTGCATATTGCACAACTTTGCAATGTAGAGAGGCCTAACCATGGAAAAGGAAAATGCTATCCATTTTGAAGGCCATTGTGTGGTTGCAAACTTTGAAAATGATGCTACTAGCAAACTTGGAAGAGATCCACGTACATTAAGCAATATACTTCAGCCATGCTTTCACCTAAGCTATAGATACTAGGGTGAATCAGTATAAGAGTCCTCAGAATTGTCCGTTCCCACTTCAGCTGTCTTCCTTGCCCAGTCATTGTTCTGCAGGCTTCTGAAAATTTATCTTGTACCTTTTGTAATTTTATTGCAAAAATAATTTGCATTTGTATATAGCCTTTAACATGGGTTCTGTGGAACCTTGCAAAAGGTATGGATGCTTAGGAGGAGAATTTCTTCATCGGTGGTATAATTCTAGGGAGAGGCAAAGCCATGGAGAACTGATGCTGGATTGGGAGCAAATATAAAACAGCAAGCTTTAAGGTGAAGGTTGAACTTGAGAGTTTGGATACAGGCAGCAGTGTTGGAGCAAGTTCATGATGAATGGAATAAGGGAGGGTGGACAGCAGAGCATTGCCCAGCCATGACCAGAGTTACACCAGCGCAGTCAAAGGTTTCAGCAGCAGATGAACTGGGTTGCATTGAGTTCAGATTTGCAATGGAACTGGGTCGAGTGGCAGCTTGCAGAAGTGCTGAAAGGAATGGCTAGAAATACAGAGGCCCAAATTATTGCCTGCAGTAGCTTTCCTACTTTGGAAAAGCCAATGAAAGTTGGCATTCTTTGTTTCACCATGATGGCAAAGGAAACGGGTAACATTTTGGAGTTTTAAAATGTTTCCCTCCACTCTCCCCAGAAAGGATATGAAAAATATTGTTTGTGTTTTTCCTTTAAACTAAAGCATGATTTTTTTCTTAAAAAAAAGACAATGAAATGAAGGCTAATGTAAGTTGATTTCCTGAAAATGTTTTTCCTCAGTAACCAGTGGACACTTCACATTGTTCTGGAATGACCTTCTCTCTCTTTCCAACTGTGAACAGGAAGGAAGAAGCAATCAGTCAGTTTTTGAAAGAAAGCCATAAAGGCTCTTCATGTGACTAAAAGGATAGAGATGCTTGAAAATTAGACATAATTTAATCTAGTGGGATGACCCATTCAAGTGAGAAAGTGACACATCCTTAATTTGGTATTAAATTAATCTTACTGACTCTAAATGAGTCTGATTAGACCTATTTTGGATGTTCAGCTGAAATAAACCAGCTCATTGAATTGAATCAAGTTATGTCTTTATATCAATTTTGAAATTCCAGCAGTTAATATCATGATCGAAAGGTCTCCACCACCCTAAATATCATTGTGATGAAGAGGCTGTTAGTGGATTCTTGCTACGAAACACTAAAGCTGTTCAATTTTTTTTAAAAAATAGGTTTAAAAAACGAGTACTGATCGAAGAGCTTGAAGGGATTTTGGAAGAAATACAAAGTAAATCCAGCCGGGTAAATTATATCAACAACCGATAATGAATCCTGAGATGTGCGAGACTGGACTGTTTTCTGGTATTCTCTTAAAAGCATTTGAGAAAGCCACATTGGACCACACAAGCTTACTTTTACTGTACTTTCACTCTGTGGTTAAATTTGCCTTCACTTTTCTTTGCACGGTTAGACTTATCTGGACCTTGGCAAAAGTAGTATTAGAAATGCCATCTTTTGGTGATAAAGGTGATTGTATGACACATTCAGGACACTGGGCACGAGGCACATTACTATCTGAGCAGATGACTTATGTTATTTTACCTTCAGAAAGACACCATTCTGTAACATTTGCTTTCTGTGATTAACCATTGTTTTTGTGTTGAAGCAGCTTGCCTCAGAAATGGGATAAATCATTTGGCAAAAGTGAACCCAATTTGATTTTCATGTTGCATGGAATTAAAGGAGGAAAAGTCTTTTGTGTCCAATGAATTCCAAGATGTGTTTTTGTCTTGTCTACATTTTGTCACAGTTTCCTTCTGGCCTGACCTGGTTTCGCCAGGTCAATCCTTCTGATAAATCTTTGGGAACTGGCCCTTATCAAGAAAACTGTATAAACAATAAGGACATTTGTCTTTTTTTAAAAAAACTGATTTGCCTAAGACAAATTATTTTTGAATGGAACATTCTGTCGTAAAAGGCCATATTTTGAAGATTATTTAAAATGCCTTTGTTACTATTTCCTGCATTAAAAAATATCTATTTTATATTGGATTGTTCTCCTGTGCATGTGTAACCAGCCTTGTGTACTTTGGGTGTCTTTTTCCTCAATGACTGGCTCCATTGAAATTACTTGTCTACTTGAGAGGATAGAGTCTTTACAGGTGTTAACAATCTACACTGCTGTGTAATGATGCATTGGCAGTGTCTCAACTGATTAATGCAAGATTTGAACCGGATTTTCCCTTTTATATAAGGTAAGTCTGAATGTTTAAAGTGGACTGAAGATAGGAGGAAGTGATGTACTACTAAAATATAACCTTTTGGGGAATTCTCATAGGCAGTTTCATTCCTTGTATGTGAATAGTGCTTTGACTGAACAAGACTTAAGTATTAAATGTTCTTGACACATTGTGCTTGCACATATGAGTTAACGGCTGCTTTTAGCATTAAAGCATGCAGTCTTATTTGTCAGTTATATATCAAGTGATATGTATAGTATGTAATTTCCCAGCTAGATGCTTGCTGTTTAAGTTGGCAAAGTGAAATAGTTCAATAACATAAAAATTCCTGAAAGGTACAGAGAGCTTATTGCTTAATTCATAATTTAAAATTTCTCAAACAGACTTCAATTTCTATAGCACCTTTCAGGACATCCCATAATTCTTTAAAGCCAATTATTTACTTGATAGTCACATGTTGAAATGTAGGAAGCATTGAAGCCAATTTGCACATCAGGTTCCCACAAACAGCAGTGTGATAAATGAGATGGTATCTGCTTTAATGATACAGGTGAAGAGAGAGTTGTTGGTCAAGACTCTGCTGCGGACAACTCCTCAGCTATTCTTCAAAATAGTGCCATGGAATCTTTTGCGTCCACCTGAGAGAGCAGACAGGGCCTCAGCTTAATGGTTCATCCAAAACAGCGTCCCCAGTAACCTTCGGAATATCTTTATTCAAGAGGATCCATCACTCGACCCATGAAAACTATTGTTCCTGTGGAATTAAATGACCCATATTAACATGAAATTTTTGCATTGTGTCCAAGTTCTGCAGGGTGAAAATTGAATGCCTGAACAATTAGAATCCTATGATGTGCTACTATTCATAACTTGCGTCTAAAAGTGCTATTTTTGAGCAATATTAATTACAAATCAACTGGTAAATTAAATTCCCATCAATATCAGATGTAATTGACAGAAGCATGAAGGATTAAGCTTCAAATACTATAAGGCAAATCGCTGGTTGGACCACAGAGCAATTCTGTGCACAGAACTTTGGAAAAGACATTGAAGGATGCAGGGATGATTTGCAAGAACTGGTCCAGGAACAAGGGTCTTCAGTTATATGGAGAGACCAGATACACTGGAATTCTTTGCCTTGTGAGAAGAAAATATTAAGGGAAGATGGAGGTGTATAATGCATTGTAATTTGAACAGCAATTACTGCATATGAAGAGCATTATTTGAAAAGCAACACATCACTATCATTTTACCTGTGTTGAGATGGCGCAGCAGAAAGAAAAATGGCCTGTCAGCCTTAAATACAAGTGCCCGGGACCTTTTCAGTAGAACCATGGCTGAAATAAAGCAGAATAAAATTAAATCAGACCAGGCTAAAAATATAATTATTAACTGTTTTGTGAAATCTATTTCATAATTTTGAATCACATTGGCATTAATCTCAGCTCATTCTTTCCTCCATTGCTCTTTTGACACTGCTTAAGATTTTTCTTTTTGTATCCCACACTTGCATCTCTCATTCCATGGAAATGACCAATTTTCTGGTCTCTTCATAAATCTGACTGCAATCCTGAATTCTCCTTATGTTCACTGATGTAATCCAAATTCCAAATTTGTCCCAGACGAATTACCTGCATGATAAAAGGTCATGTGGCACTTGTAGAAATTCATTATATCGACTTAGTGTATTAAATATATGTTTCTGCCTTTGTGTACCTCCTATCCTGGCAGTTATGTCACCTTTGTTTTCTTGAAGATACTACTTTAATCTACTTGTTTTTGGAGCATTGTCCACTTGGAGTGAAGTAGGACAACTTTAATACCTCCACCCTGTTGGCATGGGATGAGAAGCACCATTATTTTTCCCTTTTATCTACAGGAGAAAAACCAATTTGCATTCAGCAAGGTCCCACAAACAGAGAGATAACTGACCAATTGCTTGAGGATCACGAGTACCTTGTGCAGTAGTTCCACGGGATCTTTTATATCCATCTGAGAGTTCAGAATGTTTAATGACTTATGCAAATAATGCTACCTTTGCAGACCAACAGTAGACTGCCAGCCTGAATTTTGTGCTTTGGTCTCTGGTGTGGACTTAAGCCCACAACCTTCTGATGCAGGTAAGAAGAATGCCTTCAGCTGACACCACAGGCTTAATGCAGATTTAGCATGGTAACTACAGAAAACACATGAACCTTTGTTACTTTTAGCATTGTATCTAGTACTATTATTCAAGAGAACCCACTTTGTACACCTGAGAGAATCAACTGTATGGCAGCACTTGTTCTCAAGGTTACTCTGGAGGAGCTCATTCATAGCACCGTTGTAGGCTGTATATCAAACAACGATGTCAGAGTACGGGAAGGAGATAGCTTAGTGGAATGGTGTCATGACAACCTTTCTCTCAATGTCAACAAAACAAAAGAGCTGGTCATTGACTTCAGGAAAGGGGGCAGTGTACATGCACCTGTCTACATCAATGGTGCTGAGGTCGAGAAGGTTGAGAGCTTCAAGTTCCTGGGAATGAACATCACCAACAGCCTGTCCTGGTTGAATCACGTAGATGCCACGGCCGAGAAAGCTCACCAGCGCCTCTACTTGCTCAGGAGGCTAAAGAAATTTGGTTTGTCCCCTTGACTCTCACCAACTTTTACCAATGCACCCTAGAAAGCATCCTATCTGGTTGTACCACGGCTTGGTATGGCAACTGCTCTGCCCAGGACCGCAAGAAACTGCAGAGAGTTGTGGACACAGCCCAGCGCATCACGGACACCAGCCTCCCCTCCTTGGACCCTGTCTTTACCTCTCATTGTCTTGGTGAAGCAGCCAGCATAATCAAAGACCCCACCCACCCGGGACATTCTCTCCTCTTCCCTCTCCCATTGGGCAGAAAATAGAAAAACCTGAAAACATGTATCACCAGACTCAAGGACAGCTTCTGTCCCGCTGCTATAAGATTATTGAGTGGTTCCCTAGTACGATAAGATGGACTCTTGGCCTCTCAATCTACCTTGTTATGACCTTGCACCTTATTGCACTGCACTTCTTCTGTAGCTGTGACACTTTAGTCTGTACTGTTATTGTTTTTACCTGTACTACATCAATGCACTCTGTACTAACTCAGTGTAACTGCACTGTGTAATGACCTGTACGATCGGTTTGCAAGACAAGCTTTTCACTGTACCTCGGTACAAGTGACAATAATAAACCAATACCAAATAACAGTAAATACCTGTCGCAGCTGCAGCTTCAGTGCCATCTTCTGTTACTTCTATTCTTGCTTCATGAATAGCTTCAGAAACAAATAGCTTTTCATGCTCTAAAATTATGAACCATCACCAGTTATTACTCAACATTCAAAATCACTATTGTATTTCAAAATGGAGCTAGATTATTAGTTTCTTTCATTAGAAGCTAATCTATCAGCCAACTTTTTTTCTTGCATAACAAGCAAGCAATTTCTCTGCATTTAATATGGTTTAAATAGGAAGACCCAAAATGCTTTAAGTGAAGGTTAAACAGGAATATTAGAAGAAATCTATTACAATGTTATGTACAACCGTTTCCTGCCTTGTTAGGATTGGTTGTGCTGCTTACCAGAAATTCCTCTGAAGTCTGCTTTACTGGGACTGAAAAGGTCAGTGATTCCCAAAGTTTTTAGCACAGTCTTGAGGTTGAACTTACTTTTCACTTTAAACCTAAATATTAAGAGTGATAAGATGCAGTCAGTTTGATACTCTACAACAGGGGCACTGAGTAACCCAATATCTACTTTCAATATGAAGTGAATCCAGGCTGGGGTGTAAAATGATGAACAACCTGATCTTGCCAGTTTTCTGAGTGAGTTAGCTAAATTACCCCTGTATTTCTATAGTAAATGGTCATGAAGCAGCATTGTTAATGTATGAACATTAACCATTGTTAATGTATGCACAACCATTTTGTGGTGAGATAAGAGTTTGATCACTCATCCTGATGACTTTCCACTCTTCGTCATTGTGTATTTATGCACACTTTCCTGCAATGTGGGAAGCCCAAGATATTCCAAGCTATGCCCCCCCCCCCCACCCCAATGTTTTCCTTCTGATGAATCAACTCTCACATTGAGCTTATTAGTCATCTATTTGGGGTACAAGTGACAAATGAGAAATATTGTGGCAGATTAAAAGTTCCTGCATACTAGAACAAAATGAAGTCATAAGGGCAGTATTCTAATTCAGCCTGAATAAACCTATGTATATGTTGTGATTCCTTATATTAAAGGGAGTTTTACTTATTGGAAGAAATTTGTTCAATTGAATGGAGACTCCGAGACCTGATTCCATCACATCTGTGGACCGGCAGTACTGATCGTTATGCAATTTATTTTTTGGAAATCTGAGTGGATAGAATGCTCTTTTAGGAGAATTATAAGTTAAAGGAAAAACCACTAAAAGTGGTAGGAAAAGGAATTCAACAAATTGGGTGTTAATGCAACTTGTAACACCCCTTTCATCTACAGAGCTGATTTTCAAATGAGACCAGGTATCTGGAAGAAGTCTCTTGTGGATTGGTGGAACCCAAGAACCACCATACAAGTATGAAAGGTCATCTTAGCTTTATCAGTTACTACTCATTTGGCTGCAGAAAATGCAAAAACTATTGGTTGGTGAGGGTGAGATGGGATGTGGAAGTGGAGGTGGGTCTGCTTTGTCTCTTCGTGGGCAGGTCAATTGTGCTGCTGATGCTGTCCGTAAAAGACAAAAGAGTGATCCATTTCGAAGCACCCATTTGAGTGCTGCATTTGCCATTGTAGTGGGGGGAGGGAAACTCTCTAAAAAGTTATTGGAATTATCAATTAATGTTGGAAGACCATTAACGTTGTTGTATTTTCCCTAAAACTGAAGAACTAAAAAAAAAACTGATCATGATATTTTGTTCATTGTCATGGTGCAGTAATTCAGTCTTGTGAAAAATGATCTATTAACTTATTAAGTAATGCAGGTAGCATTGCTTGAGGTTTAGCAACTTCTAGAGCATAGGAGTTAATTAAACAAGATGAGTATAAATGAACTGAAATGGCAGGAAGCTTGGAAATACAGAATTTAAAAAAAACTCTGATTTGCTCATGTGGGTCTTCCAAATGCCACTTGGGTATTATCATGAGATGGAAGCTCATCAGAAGTTTATTTCAGCTATGGTGTTTGAATGATGACTCCACACTTTACATTAAAATGCCACAGCCAAAATTCTTCATTTTTAACAGATCAGCTTATGCAGAGAAATAGTTTGAATGGTGATGTCATTCAATGGTCCACTTCAGTTTATTACTAAAACATTACTGAGGGTGTTATTGATCAATGTAATTTGTGTATGTTTATGTATGCAAGGACCAAACTTACCTGGGTAAGAAAACTTCCATTTTCATTCTTCTCATACTTTTGGTCCATGTTGATAGTGTTTGAGCTGTGATGTGTGGCTCTACTTGAGAGATGCTTTTTTTCCTTTCGCTGGGAATGATGATAAACATGCTCACTGTGTGCTCCAGATAGCTGAGTTCAACCACTATAAACCTCTGATTACTTCCTGTCTTGATCTGACCTGAAATTTATTAGGGGGGAGAGAAATATCAGAATAAATAACCTTGATTTTAAGATCAAGCCCATTATTACTTGTTAAATTCATTGTTTTCTGAATGGGGGAGTGAGGAAAATGTATTGTGCAGGGTAAAGCTCATCTGGAAATACTTAATTCTCAATGTACTTGGAAAGTAGGTTTAATAAGATTTACTCATGGAAATATGGAGCTTAAATGTGAAGCTTTTCACTACAGCGAGGGAGCAAGTATGCAAGCAACAGAGTTGGATGTATTACTAAACCAGTTGGGACATTTGTCTTGGGTTGCAACATCAGAATGGTGAAGTTAAATGAGTTATATATAGATGGACAGATGACCATTTAGCCTATTATATCTGTTCTGGCTTTTTTTTTAAAAGTGTTATAGTAAGAACATTGAATTGTAAACAGTAAATGGATTTTCAAGCTAGTTAAGTCTATATTCTTGCTCGGAACTGGAGAGCAAGTTTGAAAGGGAAAGGTGATAGTGATAAGGCTTCTGACCAGAATATCACTATTTCACTGAACTTAAAACAACAATTGATCTTCCCAGCTCTTGGAGTACACCGTTCTTAAATTTAAGTTGCTATAAATGTATATGTTTCCATATGACAAAAGACTCGGTGGACTGAATACCCTCCCAGGTCAACTCCCAGAGCAACGTCATCAGAGCTGCTTGTTTCTCTATAACCTATTCTGTCTCACATGCCCATTAACTACCACCCACCTGCACACAGTAATTTACATTGGCATGTCTTTAGGATGTGGGGTAAACCATTGCAGTCACGGGAAGAATGTGCAAACTCTATCGACAGCACCAAAACTCAGAGTTGAACCCAGATCATTGGAACTGAGAGGCAGCTGCTCTACCAGTAACACCACTTTAGAAACTTAAGAGGATGAGCATAATTTTCTCCTCCAACAGAATGTACTATTCACATTGAATATTTGACTCTGAGTTCAGTGTTGCCAGTGTGGCTAGTTTTTATCACCCACTGTTAGAAAGGTGGCAGCTCAGCTGCCTGCCATGCTGGTTCAGTTAAGAAACAGACGTATTAGAGATGCACAGAGATCAGAAAGGGCAAGGCTAGCAAGCCAACCTTCCTCACAGGACAGTAACCAGTCATGTTTTTAAAAACGCCGTCAGGGGCACTTAAGCATACTTGCTTTTAATTTCTAGTTGAGATTTCCATTTTGAGCTTTTATTTTCTGGATTACTGATGGAATTGAAGAACCACTATGCCACTTACCATAATTTACCTCTGATGTTTGATACATCATTGGTACTTTAATGACAGACCCATCTGCTTTGGTAAATGTGAAGTGCTGGGTCTCTGAGAGTGAAAAGGGATTCTGCCACTTGCTTTTAAAGTGCATAGTGCTGATAACAGCAATCTGCGCTAGTGATGGATTTTCTATCGGCCGGGATATAAAATCTTCGATTTCACCTGCGAAAATAAATGGTGTAATTGAATGTTTTTTTATTATTTTGACTCCCAAGCATTGAATGTTTTGCCATTGAAAACGGGGATGTTAGTAAGGAATATAACCAGTCTCATAATGGTACAAAAACTTGGTACTCTCAATGATTTGGAATATTTGCCTATTAGTACAATAAACATAATTATTAACAATTGTTATTTTATGCTGATTTGGCGTTTAATTCGATCTAATTACTATGTACCCTTGCTTGTGTGGTTAAAACAACTTCTAAAAATTATGATTCTTTAAGCCTCTTGTCCAATTTGAAGACAATGCCAAATCTAACATGCCTTAACCAGTTGACAAATTGGTGATAGTTGATCACCAGCTCGGAGCAACCCTACCCATTGATAGGGTCCCAATGATATGACTCTGTGATAGTGTAGTGAGGGATTTATTGTAGGATTATCTGAACCTCTAAACCCAACTAATTTTCCTTTATCGGTTTCATTGATCAAGGCAAACCACACTCATGAATCACGTCTCACAACTTCGCAAAAGCGAGCAATTCGTACCACGCAATGCAAGTGAAAATATTATTTGAAATCATTTGAACACTGTGAAACTCAACTATATTGAAGCAATAACACCTATCCGAATTCCACTTCTACCTGCAGTGCTAACTGATTAAAGGCGCTGTTAATCTGTGACTCATTCTAGAACATAGGGGCGGCAGAACCCTGAACCTCCTTCGTGCCGAATGTCTTTATAATCCTGCACATTTGGCTTCATGAGGAATCCATCTGACCCATTACCGGTTCTTCCACCTTGCTGTCCACTCCAAACCCCTCGTTCTTGCCCTGTGAGCTCTGCAACTTTTCCTCTTCAAATATTTATCCAGTTCCCCTTTGAAGGTTATTATCGAATCGGTTTGTGCCGTTCTTCCACACCAATACTTACCTCTCAACCCATCATCTCCGATTTGTATCCCTTACTTATTCTTTGATCATCAGTCATTTGAAACACGCTTTCATTCCCAATACCTCTTAGTGATCTTTCGTTGCCAAGCACCATCTGTGGCCGTCACTCCCCTCCTACTCAGCTGGTGCTTTGAGCAAACCGGGGAGTGGTGTCCCTATCCCAAGTACGAGAACTCGGGCTCTTAACAAGCAGTGAGGTAGACGTTAGAACGTGCGGGGTTGGAGACTGCGCGTTTCCCCACACCAATGTTTCATCCGAATGCAAGTACTTGCTGGAGAGTAAAGGAAACGAGTTGTAAAAAGTTATACTCGGGAATTTCCAGTGCCAGATTACATTGTCATTCTCCACTTCTGCATTAATTCTCAGGTAATGACGATGCTGGGAAGGTGCAATATATTGACCGAGCGGCCGGTGATGGGTCAACTCTGGAATCTCTGCCGTCTGAGTTTGTAGCCGTTTAACTCCACTGTGGCATTGAAAAAGGCAGTTACTACCCAATGCTACGGAATTGGAGTTGGACGTGGACCCAGTTAGGTAAGGGTAATCGATTTCTGTCCGTAAAGGGTCATAATCTCGTATTTCTTTAAAGTACGATCGGATAGCGTCATCATCACTTTAGTTGATTCGGGGGGTTATTTACAATTTATCAACCCGGTTTAAATTCCTAAATAATACTAGGGAAAATTGCTTTTCGCTTTAGTGTCAGTCTCGTTCAGTGGTAACATTTTGTTTCGAGAATTAGATCTTGTACCATACTCCAGGGCAGTGCAACACCGAGGGATTATTGCATAGCGGAGCTGCTATCTTGGATGCTAAATTAAGGCAAGATGCTGTCTTGTATACTGAGTTGAACCAAGGCCCTTTCTCCTATTCTGGGTGACAAAAGACTATGTGCCCCTATTTTTAAGAACAAGGCAGTTTCCCTAAGTGGTTTAGCTAATATCCAACCATTTAAAGGCGCACGTTATATGGTCAATTTGATAGTTCCGTTTCTGGAACTCTGAGTGTAGATCAGATGCCTCGTTTCTACATTTCAGTCAATACCCCATTGTTCACTGCACGTAAAGCTCCGATGAGCTGTGAGGTCGTAAAAGGCATAACGTACATGCGACTTTTCTGGGTAGTAATCCAATCCCATTCTGGTTGGGATCCATTAGACCCATGGTTACAAATTTCTGAAATTCAGAAGCGAAAACGCGACCGTCTGCTGCGTCGTGTGCAAAAAGGTCTGACCTACTGCTGGTTACCTCGGCTCCTGGTGCCAACCCACTTGTTTATCAACGTTGCCGTTTCATTGGGATTGCCGAAGTTCACCCGCTGCAGGCTCCCATTTACCCAGACGGCCATGTCCTCCGAGAATTTCGGAGAGAGCTGGATGCTGGATTCCACGAATAGGCCACAAGCCAGCTGTATGGTTGGACTGTGGTTGGAGTTCGTCAGATCCCCGTAGGTAGTTTGTAAGAAGTGTTGTACTCGCGAATCTGACAACGGTTGATGGTAGAGTTAATACATGCATCAATAAAATTGTGGTAACTAACGTTACAATGGTTGAAACATGTATTGAATTGCTTTATAATGCAACTTGGACATTTATTAAAACCATCTAAGATCACAAAGGGATATTGATCGACTGGGCCCATGGGCCAAGGAATGGCAGATGAAGTTTAATTCTGGTAAATGCACCATGTTGCATTTTGGCAAGACAAACCAGGGTAGGACTTGTGCAGTCGATTGTAGGGCCTCGTGGAGTGTCTAGAACAGAGAGACTTAGGTGTGCAGTTCATAGTTTCTTGAAAGTGATGACACAGGTAGACAGGGTAGTGAAAAAGCATTTTGCATGCTTGCCTTCATCAGTCAACATACTGAGTACAGGAGTTGGGACGCCATGTTACTGCTGTGAAGGCCAGATTTGGATAACTACGTGCGGTTCTGGTCACCCTGCTAAAGGAAGGATGACCAGAGGGGTTGCCAAAAAAAAGACAAGGGGATGTTAGCAGGACTAGAGGGCTTGGGTTATAAGTGGAGGCTGGATTGGCTAGGACTTTTTCCCCCCTGGAGTGTAGGAGGCTGAGGGGGTGATCTTTTAGAGGTGTATAAAATCATGAGGGGCATAGATAAAGTGAATAGCCCAAGTCTTTTCCCCAGGATAGGGGAGTCCATAACTGGAGGGCATTTTTAAATTTTTAAAATTTTATTTACAGCATGGTAATAGGCCCTTCCGGCCCAATGAGTCCACACCGCCCATTTTAAACCCCAAATTAACCTACCTGTACATCTTTAGAATGTGGGAGAAAACCCACGCAGACATGGGAGAACATACAGACTCCTTACAGACAGCAACGGGAATTGAACCCTGATCACTATGTTTAGAGTGAGAGGGAAAAAGATTTAAAAGGGATGCAAGGGTCAACTGTTTCTACACAGAGTGGTGAGTATATAGAGATGGTACAATTACAACATTTAAAAGGCATTTAGACAGATAAGAACAGTTTAGAGGGATGTGGGCCAAACACCAGTAAATGGGACTAGCCCAGGTTGGCAACTTAGTACAAATGAGTTGGGCTGAAGGGCCTGTTTCCATGCTGTATAACTCTATGACCATTAAAACATTTAGAATAAGCTGCTGTTGCTGTGCCCAAGTATCTGGCTCAGCTGTATAATTTCTGCATCCCAATCAGAAACTAAAATTTCAAGGCTGATTGTCCTGGTGCCCAGGGACAAATTTCTGGCTCCAAATCATTGGGATGTTTCCTCCTGTCCCATCAAATCAAATGGGTTGGAGGAGTTCCTCAACCTACCGCTTAGTATAAACATAAGGGCGGTAGAAAGAGCATTCACCTCCTGGCCGGCCAATCTCCCCACTGTTCCCCGATGCAAGAGAGTGAACAGGGGGTGGGGGGAAGACAGACCTGGTTTCCTGGACCTGCCAGCGTTACCGTGAGTGATGGCAATTGTCTCTGGGCAGCTGAAGCAATGTTTCTGTTTCGAACATGTTGCAATGGCAGGCTTGAGGTCACAAGTGCAGCTCGCCATCGCTCCACCAGTTTTAAAGCATTTGAAGGGGGTGCCTTCTGTGCACGGCCGTTTGAGCCAAGATCTGGATTATGGGAGTTTGACTCTTGCTTGTTAGTGGAGAGTCCTGCTTGGTTCAGGAGGCTAAGTGGGTGTGGTGGAACCGGCAACAATTTGGGATTTTTAAAAAATCCGCTGAATGGCCTTGTTTCATCACTGGAACAATATACTTGGCCATCGTCTGTCCCAGCTTCACATCAGCCCATTCATCCTACTGTCAGAGCAGTGTGCCATGTGATCAAACTGTCTAATGCACCATTGTGCTGCTTATATGATACTTTGTGCCTGTGATGCTGCTGCAGTAAGTTTTTCATTGCACCTGTGCATGCATTTACTTGTGCTTTGACTTTTAGATTTCTCCTGGAACTGAACCCAAACAATAACCCAATGATTCTCTGTGTGACATCCTTCACGTTTTTGTCAAACTGTCATCATTTCCTAGCTGCTGCTGGTAGCTGCAGTTTCAGACGTACCCTGGAATCTGCCACCTGATTTAACCTTAATTTAATCAAAATCGACCTGCCCTGGTGTCCATAGCTTTTGCATGTTTTCTTTACATTAACAAAAGATTCAACATATTTGAGTTTAACTGATTGTATTTAAAACATGCGGAATCATAAATGAGCGTTTTTAGTGTTTTTGTCCCTCTGCTACTAAGCTAACATTTTTTTGAAATATTTTCTATAAAACACCATTTATTATTGGAACAATGAAAAGTCAGTTTAATTTTATGTAAAAATATCCAAAACATTTCTACTCCTGACTATGCTCGAGCATTAAATCAAAATGAAGGCCCTCTTCATCATCTGCGCAAACTTATCATCCCGATTTCCTTGATGTAAAGCGGACCCTTTTGGGCGACCAGTCTCGGATATCTTGTCACATGTACATCGAAACAGAGTGAAATGCATCTTTTGCATAGAGTGTTCTGGGGGCAGCCAGCGAGTGTTGCTGCACTTTAGGTCTTTGGAATGTGGGAGGAAACCTGAGCACCCAAAGGGGACAGCGGCCGGAATTGAATCTGGATCGCCGGCGCTGTAATAGCGTTATGCTAACTGCTGCACTACCGTGCCTGCTCTAAAACTACTTTAAACGTGTTAAACTCTATTGACTTAAATCGCATTAAAAATCTTCCAATGTTTTTGCGCCGTTTTGGTCAATATCATTGAACTGCGATTGTTCAGTTTTATCCCGACGCACTTAATTTGAAATTTAAGATCAATGACTAATGTGTAGCATAATGAACAATATTCACCAGTACCGTGTACAGTATATCCGAGGGCATTCTCCAGCTGCGTGGAAGTCTCTCCTTTGGCTCCCAACTGCAGGAGCCCCAATGCAAAAGTGATACCTGCTGGCGATATGACGAAGTTGCGATACTCTTCGGCCTCGGTGAATTGTTGGTAAAGGTTGAGAGCAAACTCTGTGTTCCGTTGCCTGATGTCCTGGAAAGCACAGCTCCTCCACGTGAACAGCAAGTGCAGCAACAAATTGAGGATTGAGAAGGAACACATGATAATGAAGTGGAGTGTAGCGAGCTTCGACCCTGCCAGGACGAAGATGCAACGCCTATAAGTTGCTGGCAAGTTAGGTGGGAAGAACAAAACACTGCCCATCTTTAGCGACAGCGACTGCACAACACACAATTTAAGTCAACTAATGTAGAAACATGGCCCTAAGGTACATAATCATCTGACGCACACGGCTGTAATAAATAAGGTAAACATCGATTAAAATGGCATTTGCTCCTTTCATTACACAGATGACTTTTGAAGCGTAGTCACTTATATGAAATACAAGGGGCAATTTAAGGTTTTATCAGTACTAATAATGACCTCTAGCTGTTGGCAAAGAGATGGTAAAGAGACCTCTTCTGTTGGCCAGGAGAGGGAGCACTCTCTCCTCCCCCCCCCACCCCCCACCCCCAACAGAGCCATGAGATCTGTTATTTCCCTGTGTCAACACCACAGGGCTCCTCATTGTGCACACCTCAGAAAACTGCGCATAGTAATACTCACTCATAATCCTGGAATTGTGTCGATCCAGTTCTGTGTAACTGATGAAATAATGCTCTGACAAAGGTTGCTTTGCTGAAGAATGTTTTATAAGTTACTTGTGTTTTGAATTAAAGTTTATAAAATGAAAATAATTCTTCTGATTTCCTTGCTAAATTTGTGCCTTTGCTTACTGGTCTGGAGGCTTCATGCAAGCATTTTTGCCCAACTGGTCACATAAGGCTATGTGTTACCATAGCCAATTAGTCAATACCCATACAGGGCAGTGATAGGGTTAAAGGGTTTCAATGTAATTGGATTACAGGGAATAGGAGGATAATTCTGTAATTTTCCTGATTTAACTGATAATTTGTAGTCATGAGATATCAGTCAGGAATGGGACTCCTGGATTAGTCTCCTTTCTTAATGCACTGGCACAGAGGCAGGCTGAGACTTCATCACAATCACCTGCTGAGATCCTGCAGGCTTTCCATCTGGGATCTTCCTCTTCAGAAGGGATTTATTCAAGCACAAATACATACCATGACAGGGTGAGGTAACAGCTCCAGGCATACAATTTAGGAACAGGAGTAGAACTGCATCCCTATTTACCTGCAGTAACCTTTAACTCACTTCCTTATCAAGAGCCTCCTTTTGCATATAATTCCATTAGCAATATACCAGTGTGTTCTGTTAACTTGCTAATTACTTGCTGTACCTGTGTGCTAGCCATTTGCAAACCATGCACTTGGACATCTAGATCCCTCCACACCTCAGAGCTCTGAAGTGTCTAATTTTTTTCTGCAGAAGTAGACATTTATGTTTTCCCCACACTCCATTTGCCAAATTTTCAAGCACTTAAGTGTCTGTGGCCCCCTTATCTTTGTGTCATCAGCAAATTTAGCAACCTTAATTTGGTGCCTTCAAGTCATTTACTCATTGAGTTAACTTGCTGAGCTTTGTCATGGCTGTACATTGATTTGCAATTCCAACTAAGCACTTTACCCTGTTTAATTCTGAATGGTAAAATGCCATGGATCAGCTAACCTAATCTATACTACACAACTGCTAGTCATCCCAAGAATTTTCTTGATACAACTTCAGACAATGTGATGTTCATGAAAAGAAACTTGAGCCAAGATTTCTGCAGTCTGGTTGTCATACCCTAGAACACAACAAGCACAAACAATCAGGGTTTAAGGAAGGCATAATAATTCTTCCTTTGAACCCTCCTCTTCTTTCTTGTTATAAGAATGTAATGTTTAAAGCCAGCAAGCTTTCATTTAAGCTTAAGAAAATGCAATTCTTTTTAACTAACCGATTCTGATGCCACAATGAAAATATGAAGATGTAGAAACTACACCAAGGAGAAATTTAAAGAGCTGTTTGGAAAACAAAATTGCTTTACATCAGAAATAGTTACTTTGAATCATGCTGTTGCAGGAATCAAGCATTAATTAGTCTTTTCAGGAAAACTTATTTTACATGGGATCAGGGTTATGTTAGTGAGTTGAGAAGTGTTGCTGTAGACCCACAAGTTGAGGAAAATTCATATCTGAATGATTAAGTGTGGGTAAGTTGTGCACAAATTACTGGATCAGAAATTAGTATAAAAAAGCAGAGGCAACTTATCTGCAAAATCCACAAAAAATTGAATAATCGATTTGCTAATGAATTGCTACAGTTGATGTTAACTTGAAATTCTTTCCTTATTTTTGATATACATTTGATAAACTGGTTACCAGTCTAATCCTTTCTTCAAATGTAGACACAAGTGACTTCCGATGCTGGAATATGGAGCAACAAACAATCTGCTGGAGCATCTGCCCACCCCATCTCCCTTATTTGGTTTCATACTCCACCTTCCTTTCCTGTTAGATGCCATCACCTGCAGCCCCTTGTTGCCTCCACCTACCACCTCCCAGCCTCCTGTCACTGTTTCCACCCTTCCCTCCTTCATCTGCCTATCACCCCTCCTCACCTGGATCCACATGTCACCTGCCGGCTCTTGCTCCACCTTTTTATGCGCGCTATCTCCCCTCCCTCTTTCAGTCCAGATAAGGAGTCTCAGCCCGAAATGTCCACTGTCCATCTCCCTCCACAGAGGCTACCTGACCCACTGAGTTCCTCCAGCTTCTTGTCTTCAAATGTCTTCCTCCTTCAGGCTGTCAACTGTTCTGGGATAGCTGTCCCACAGATTTCATTGCAGAGTACTGTGCCAATATTTTCTTTCAAAAAAGCATCCCCCACCTTTTTATAAAATCTTATCAGAACTTTTTTTTCCCTCTTCTGGTTACTCGGCTTTCCCTCGAAACCATCCAAACTTTTCACCGACCTACTCACCGTCCAAGGGAGTTGCACGCTGTAGCCCCCCCCCCCCCCCCCCCCCCCAGTGCAGAGAGGTTTCTCCTGCAGTTCCAAATTATTGTTAACTATCTTGAATGTATGGCCCTCAGTTTTGGAGTGGTGACGTAATTTTTTACTTCTATCAGATCTTTTTTGAGCACAAGAGAGAACTGATGTGTGGAAAGGGCCCCAGCCTTTTCAATTTTTTTTACAGCTAACTGCTCGTATCCTTGTACATCTTTCCCTCGCACCAAGGACCTCCTTATTAAATGAAGACCAGAACTGTGCACGGCGCTCCCAAATGTGGTCCAATTAAATTCAATACAAGTTTAAAACAACTTCAATTGCGGGAAGAAAAACAAGAAAAACCTGCAGATGTGCGGGAAATCTGAACTGTCAACAGAACAATGCTGAAAATATTCAGCAGCTTCTGTGGGAAGCGAGGCAGTGGTTTTAGCGTTTCGGTTTGAAGACCCTTCATCAGAAGTAGAAACACCAACTTTGCTTCTTTTTCCGTAGGCGCTGCCCGACCTGCTGAGTGTTTCCAGCGTTCCGTTTTCAATTCTATCCAGAAAAGAGCTCAAGGGCTCTGTTTGTTTGCCTTGTTAACCTGCCATTCTCGTTTCACTGCACGAAGACATCACCCTTCCTTTCCATAACGTCCCCCCTTCATCTATAGTGATTATTTTACCGGCTCCTCTCAGCGGTCCTAGTTAACCCAATTTATTTCCAGTAAGTGAAATGTAGATATCTTTGCCTACAGTTCTATAAACAAAATACAAATAGTGCAGTTGGAAAAAGCCAGAACACGTTCTGTACAACTCTAGATAAATTACCTGGTACCTTTTTTGCCTCCCGGTTCTTTCGCCTTTTTCCTCTTCCTCCCACTACCTCGCGTTCCCTCTCATGCCCTGTTGAGAAAAGTCATAAGACTTTGCCTGTGACTGTGGGTAGGTTTCGCCGTCTCTTCCTCTCGGCGCTGCCTGTACCACTCTCCTCGGATTCCGACAAGCGGGTCTTATACAAAGCGAGGAGAGGAAAGAGGGGACATCACGTCACAGCCACGACCTAATCCCCAAATCCCACGATACACCTTCCACTCAAATTCACCAATGCACACCGGCCAATGCAACAGCGTCCCGCATCTCTCTCTCTCTCTCCACGCTGCGAATTCCCCAAGTCCTTGTCTAGAAATATACTCAATTATAAAAGCCGTGCAATATCCTGCGAGTAGTACTTGTTCTTTCTTCCAAGTCCAGCAGCGCTGAATTTACACCCGAAGGATAAACGCCACCGTTTTGAACCATGTTCTGATATTTGCTTCGTTTAGATCATTTATTGAAATTTACACTTTAAATGAAAACAAAAACATCAATTGCGGAAGATGTGAAGTAAAATTAGGAAACGCTGAAACACTTAGTAGGTCAGGTAGCATCTGTGGAAGTAGAGACCGAATTAACACTTCAGGTCTAGCACCTTTCCATAAATGACCAGGCAGCGCCTGTGGAAGGGTCATTGACCCGAAATGCTAACTTCGCCTCTATTTCCACAGATGCTGCCCGGCCTGCTGAGCACTTTCAGTATTTTCTTTTTTTTTCAGCTTTAACCTTATTTGCTGAGAGGATCGCGGCGAATCTCTCCGAGTTCCACATTCATGGCACTGAGTTCCACATCTCACTGTTACATCACGCTGCAAAGTGCCTTGTATGGTGGCACCCCTTCTAAACCATCCCTTCCTCTGAATCCTGATATCACATTGCTGCTGTAAAGGTATGCACAAATTATGCAACTCTTGCCCGCACTTTCCATCAAAATGATTGCCTCGTTTACGATTTTGTTTTTTAAAAAATGTACATTAAATGGGCTATCTTTCAGTAAAATAAGTTGTGATCTCCTGGCTAACATTGCTATCTATTAAAATAATTGAAGTCTAAGTTTAAGCTCTGTCATTTATTCTGCTGACCATATTTGGGCATGGTCCTTGTGTGCTGCAGTCAGGCAGCTGGAAACCTGCAACAAGAGCATCTCTTCCCCCGCCCCCCCCCCCCAACCTTGACCCTGAGTGTTAAAAATCCAACAATCTCTGTCTTCAGTATTCTCAGTGAATACACACCAAACCCCCGGGATAAATAATTCCTTAGAATCACATCTGCCTATTAAGACTTTTTTCCTGCACTTCAGTCATGAATTGCCCACCAATTCTGTGCCCTCCTTATTTCCAGAGTCCACATCTAACCCTAAGAATTGTCTACAGCAGGGCTGCCTGCATGTATGTCTATTCAATGCTTCCTTTTAGGACAACCTAGGAATCAACCATGACTCTACGTTGCATCTCCTCAAGGTCAAATATATTCTTGAAAGTAACCTGACCAAAACTGGACAATGCTCTGGATGTGTATTCTCCCTGGGACTCTATATAATACGATTGTTTCACACTCCAAACACCTTGCATCTGTGTTTTGCACCTTCCCCCTTGCTTGCTGTACCTGTCAAAACCATGACTGCTGGTAAGAAAGAGAAAGGCAGCATCACGCATCATCCTAACTTTGGACACACTGTAATTCCATCAGAGTCCATATCATGGAATCCTCAATTCAACAGCATCATGGAAGCTCCTTCATAATATGGAATGCACCAAGGTCTAGCAGGCAGTCCACTGCCATCTTCTTGAGGGCAACTGAGATGGGAGCATAGCTTGGCCTTTCCAGTCACTCCCATTTCCCTGGAATGATTTCTTAACCTCTGAAGATCTGTAACTAGATAACTAAATCACTCCTATGAAAGTTTTCCTTGTCTTGACTGCCTCTGAAAGATCAATTGGTTCTTTAATCCATAACCTCTGAATACATGTGAGCAAGTACAATAGCCACTTATTATAAAGCAAGACTCAAAAAAATTGCAGTGAGATGAATGTCCACACCCTGATTTGGTGGTGTTACTTGAGGGAGTAATGATGGTCAAGACATTTGGAGACCTTTCTTTCCTCGAGTAGTTCTGTGGGAACTTTCCCATTCTAGAGAATCACTAGTATAGTTGGAAGGACCCTGTGGCTTCACATCACATTCAAATGGCTCCAAATGCAGTCTGTCTTCAATGATGTATCTTATTGGTAAGTGATCAAGTCAACAAAGCAATTCCTAATTCTTTTGAGTCAAGTGAAAGAGGTAACATTTTTTGATTGTAGGTTAGAGCACATCAAAGCAGTGGCTATTTTACAGGTGCAGAAGTCTAGACTATTAATTTGGAGAAAATGAATTAATATTCCATCAATTTTGGAATTTGAATTCAGTCTGAAGAATTTGGTGGTTAAAATGCTGGTTTCAATACAAAAGATCTTGAAGCTATTTAATTCACTTTCTCCAAATTATTAGTCTACACTTCTGCATTAACAGCTCTGTAAAATAGCCACTTGTGCTGATGAAGGAAACCTGTTGCCCTCATCCAGTTTGGCCTGCATGTGACTTTAGTCCCACATCAGGAGGGTTGACCCTTATCAATCCTCTGCAGCATGTTTGGCAGGTAACATTGTTGTGCAGGCAATGAGGAATGGGGAGTAAATGCTCACCTTGCCAACAATATCACCAGAACAAGCAATTTTAAAAGAAAATAATTGTCATTCAATTGTCCTGCTGTTATAAGACTTTTGAATGGACCTCTTATAGGATAAAGATGAACTCTTGATCTCTCAGTCTACCTCGTCCTGGCCCTTGCCGTTTATCTGTCTGCCTGCACTGCACTTTCTCTGTAACTGTAACATTATATTCTGCATTCTGTTTTTTTTCCCCCCTTTTTACTATCTCAGTATGCTTTTGTATGGAATGATCTGTCTTTATGGCATGTAAACAAAAGCCTTTCACTGTATCTCAGTACATGTAACGATAATAAACCAATTACCAATAAATAACATTCAAGAGACAATTGATTTAAAAATAAAACAAAACTGTAGAAACTTGATTTGGACAATTCAACTGAATAGCAGCAGTAATTATATATATCACTACATGCAGTATGTCTCCACCAGATTGAAAAGTAAATTAGCACAACTATTGAATTCATGTATTTCTGGACCTGGTATACTGGGACTCAGTCATCTCCAAATAAAGCAGATCCATTAATGAAAATGTTGTTAGGTTTTGTGCAGTAATAATGCCTTCTCCTTTTCTCACGATCCAAAAATGTTTGGTGCTGATAAACATTGATTGCATTGCTATTACTTCTTGTTAATGGATGAGACATTCCCATGTTAATTTTTTCCAAGGGTGCGGTGGCGGGGAGAAATGCTTTGTTGTAACCAGGTATTTGGTTCCTTTGTTTACCGAAAGGGTTTCTTTCCGTCTCCGGGGTGCACTAATTGGTAGCACTGCATTAGATCTGAATAGAGATGTCACATACTGGAATATCACTGCTATATCCTGGAATGCAGAAAACATAAAGGGAATTAAAGACCAGGACCACAAGTAATTTTCCAGCCACTGGACATAGACAAAGACTTTGATTGCAGTTGGAGACGAGAGGTTGTCCTGATATTTGTTCTGTAGCTGGCAGTTGGGATTGAGAGACTTTTCTCCCACTAGATTATATTTTTGCAGTCCCAATGTTCAAGTATGTGAGAAACTGGGGTGGGGAATAGCATGGGGGTGGGGAAGATTCTATTTTCTTAAAACTGATGATTGAGCAATTTGCAATGTAATGTTCCCAGCACTTAACTCAGATGTGCAAGTATTTTGAAATTTACATCTCACCTGGAACATATTTCTGGTCATTTATATCATTGTTGTTTGTGGGCTTTTTTGTGCACAGATTTGTCTCCCATTGTCGCAGCCTGAACTGTGGGAAATGCTGAGTGCTTCTTCTTCATAATTTTAGGGAAAAAAATAAATCTATAAGTTTAAAGTGGCAGACAGTTGCATGGGTGCATCGGAGTGTTACTTGATTTTGCAACTCCCGCCAAGTCCCGTTCAGTCACCATTCAGCTCACTGACATACATTGGCTCCTCGAAAGTCACACATTTAAAATTCTCATCCCAGTGTTCCATTCCTACCATGCTTTCACCCCTCCCCATTTTGCTAACCTCCTGCAACTTCCCAACCCTCTGAGGTATCTGCGTTCCCCCTATTCTGGACTTCTGATCATCACTGATTTCTAATGCTCCACCACTAGTGACCCCCAAGGTCAAAATTTCCTCTCTAGACCTCTCACTCTCACTCCTTTAAGGTGCACCTCAAAATCTGCCACATTGACCAATCTTTTAGTTATCTGCTGTACTGGCCCCTTCTTTGTTTCTGTATAAAGTGTTTTTTTTTTGTCACGGCTTTCCTATGAAGCACCTTGAGGTGTATTACTCCATTAAAGGCACTACAGTGAAATTGGCACCAACGGACACATCAACGAACAAGGAAATGTTCAGACACAGGTAGTATGAATTGGGTATTATTATGCCACATATTCGATTTCAAAATCACTAATAAATAGGATTAACCATTTAAAATGCCAGCTGGGTGAAATTTTACAGGCAATTCATTAAAAAAAATCACTTGAAGGATTTGGACATCACCAACAAGTCCATCCCTAAATAGTTTTGGGAAGGTGGTATGAGTCACCTTCTTGAACTGCTGCAGTACTTCTGGTGAAGGTACTCCAACTGTGCTGTTGGGCAGGGAGTTCCCGGATTCCTACCTCATGACAGTGAAGAATTGGTGATACATTTCTGAGCCAGGTTAGTGTGCAACTTGGAGGGGATCCTGCCAGTGGTGGTGTCCTCATGCACTGCTGCCCTTGTCCTCCTCGGTGGTAGAGACGGTAGGTTTGGTAAGCAGCTGTAAGCTTTGTTGGAGGGGAACTTCTTGAAAATTACATGGGAGGAAGTATCAGACTTTTCACTTTAACTGCTCAGTGCTTCAGTAATTCACCATTATCAAGAGGTCAAGAACTAACAGTGATTCTTATTGCTAAATATGTATAAAAATGTGCATAGTTGCAGCATATGCTTTAAAATTTATGCGTTTACATAGCTGTAAGCATCTGCATACCTACAACATTAAGCAATCCAGAAACAGCTTCTTCCACTCCGCCAACAGTCCATGAACCCATGAACACTACCTCGTTACTCCTTTCTTTTTGCACTATTTATTTATTTTTGTAACATTTAGTAATTTTATGTCTTGGCACTGCTGCAAAACAAATTTTATGTCATATGTCAGTGATAATAAATCTAATTTTGATTCTGAAAGTAAAAAATAAATGAAGGGAAGCTGTATCTGGAGCGAGGGAAGATTGTATTACAAACATTTTCTATATGTCTTGCTTCCAAAGGGTTGAAAAATCCTAGAAGGCAGAAGGGAACAGGAAGGGTTGCCCTGTTTTCCTGGGCTCCTCAGAAAGTTATTACCACTGCAGTGGTCAAAGATAGACCTAATGATCTCAAAGGACATTTGTCAGCTTTCACATTGTTGACAAGTTCAGGACTTCCCAAAATTAATCATCGTTCCTGTCTTCTGTTCACTTAGAGACCCTGCAAAAGTACTTACGCAGTCGTTCTTCATGGGAGTGGAAAGCTACGCTGGTCTCTATACACAGATAGTGACCACTGGCTTGGGAAAAATGCTGCTGTCTCTCGATCACAAAGGTTAGGTTTGAGCCCCTCTCCAGACAGCATGCAATTTTTCTCTCTTTATTTACTCTCCTTACATTGGAGGCAATTCAAGAAAGTTTCATTAGTTTGATTCCTGGGATGAAGGGATTGTTGTATGAGGGCAGGTTGAGCCATTTGGGCCTTCCAATAAGCTTAGAAGAATAAGAGGTGATCTTATTTGAAACATAAAAGATTCTGAGTCATGGAAAACAAATAAAATTGCAGATGCTGGAATCTGAAGCAAAACAGAAATACTGGAAGAATGCAGTTAGTCCAACAGTATCTGTGGAAAGAGAAACCAGTTAATGTTTCAGGTCAAAGACCCTTCATCAGAACTGGATTCTGACTCCAGTTTAGATAAAGGGGTTTCAAGCTGAAATGTTGACTAGTTTCCCTTTCCATGGATGCTGCCAGACTGCCTGAGTTCTTCCAGCATTTCTATTTTTGTATTGGATTCTGAGAGCTCTTGAAATGATCTTTGCCCTGGTGGGGTTATCTGCAACCAGGGATCCTAGTCTCAGGATAAGTTATCATCTCTTTAAGATGGAAAGGAGAAGACTTTTTTTCCCTGAGGGGCCATCAATATTTGGAGTTCTCTAACCCAGGGAGTTGTGGAGGCCGAGATGTTATATCTGGGGCCAACACAGGCAGACTTTTGACTGTAGAGAAGTTAAGGATTATGGGAAAGAGACGGGAATGAAGGCCCGGATCTTATTGACTGGTGGAGCAGGGTAGAGGGGCAGCCTGGAGAGGAGAGCCCCTGAGGAAGAGAGCCCCTGAGGAGGAGAGCCTGGGCATGTGTCTGAATACTAGAGTGGTGTCCAGTGGTTGTGTTTGATAGATCTTTCGTTTGGTTAAAGGCTGTATTCTGACCCTTTAGAGCAAACCAAAAAAAAATTAGTTTTTTTTGCAATTTTCTACCTTCTCTGTTAAAAATAATTTCGCATGCTTAGTAAATAATTGCACTTAATGTCCTACCAATGTATTTTCCCTCCTTCTTTAACTCTTGAGGTTCATTGTTGCCATGACCCAGATCAGCTTTCTGTTCCTCCACTCCAATTGCTTTGATGAGCTTTAGCACTGCCTTACCTCTGCCACATATTCTTCATAATCCCCATGAATAGCAATGATTTATCTTTATTGCTTTCCAAGTGTTAATGGATTGCATAATCTGCTACAGCAGTAGCAACTCTCTGTTGTTTCCAGAATAGTTCTGTCACCTCTGTTTATTTCTTCCTCTGCATGCTCAGTTTTAATCTTGCTTGAAATGTCCTCCCTCTTACGCCCGAGGGGTGAAGCAGTTGCTTCTGACGTCGGTGACGCCCGGGGAGGAGACATTCTAAAAAGGCGTGGATCTCTGACTGAAGAAGCTTCAGTCATAGATCCATTGTGTACATGTGGGAAGAGGAGAATGTGCTAGGGAACCTTGGAGACACTGCAACCATGACCATCTTCAAGAAGGGAGGCAAATTCAGTTGTGGTAACTAAGTGGGCCTGCCCGTGTCTGCCCCTGGGAAGGTCATTGGCAGGCTCCTTCCTCCCAGCAGCTGAAGAGCTGCTTCCAGTTCGGTCACCTTGATGCACAGTGGGCGTGATCTTTACCATGTAACACCCCTGAGAGAAACACAGGGAGCAGCAGCAACCATCTCACTGACCCCACAGAAGTCTTTACCAAGAGGCACTGTGGAGCAGGAATTCACCGCCATCTTACACACGCTTCATGACCACATGCAAGACATGATCTTGATCGATGTGTCCACAACAGATTATTCAATTAGTTCCACTCTCCAGCTTCTTTGCTCTAGGTGTATAAATATTTCCCATATCTCCAGCTTCTCTTTGAAATTTACCATTGAATCTCCTTCTATTGCCCTTGCAATCCACTACATATATACAGTTCTCCTTCCTTCCCCCTTAATTAATCTGTCAACTGTCTTAAATTTATCACCTCTAGTTACCTGTTCTGATACTGGAAATAATTTTAGCTTATTTACTCTTTCAAGGCCCTTCATAAGTTAATGGTTATTAGCTGAGTGAAACATTTATGTTGGAAATGCTGACTTCGTATTGAATTTTACTTTTTATTCATTTACAGAATGTACTCATCCCTAATTGCCCTTGAGAAGGTAATGATGGTGAGGCACCTTGAAACATTGCAGTCCCTCTGGTGAAGGTACCCCAGAAGTATTGTTGGGTAGAGAGTTCCAGGATTTAAACCAGCAATAATGAAGGAACAAGAATATATTTCCAAGTCAAAACAGTGTGTGTCTTGTAGGGGAACTTGCTGGTGATGTTTTTCCCATGTACCTGCTATCCTTGTCCTGCTTCGTGGTAGAGGTTGGGGATGAGGGAGGTGCTGTCGGAGTAGCCAAGGTGAGTAACTGAAGTGCATTTTGGACATAGAAAACCGTGGTACAGCAGTGATAGGGGAGTGAATGTTCAGGGTGGTGGAGGGAGTCTATTCAAGGCAGCTAATTGGTCTTAGATGACATGGAGCTTCTCAAGTGCTGTTGGACCTGTGCTCACTCTGTTAGTGGAGAATATTCTATCACACAACTTGCAGATGGTGGGAAGTGCTCAGGATGTCAATAGTTGAGTCACTCACTGCAGGAATTCACAGTATTTGTGTTACCGGTCCAACTAACTGGTGACGCCCCCAGGGTGTTGATGGTGGGAAACTCAGCATTGGCAATAAGTGCCAAGAGTGAAAAAATTCTGAATGTCAATAATTTATAGAAAATAGTAAAAAAAGGTGTTCATCTGTGTGCTTCAAAGAAATTTGGAATTTCTGGTGATCAGCCAGTTTAATTGTACATTTAATGTGGATTGAACATCTTGCGAGGCCCCTCATAGCAAAGGTATCTAAATCTAGATGTCCTAGGTTTAGGGTAAGAGGTTTAGAGGGAATCTGAGGAAGAACATTTTTACTCATGGGGTGGTTGGAATCTGGAACGCACTGCTTAGAGGACAGTGGAGGTCGAGGCTCTCACAACCTTTAAGAAGTATCCAGACAGTCACTTGAATCAACAATGTACAGAAAGCTATGGATCAAGTGTTGGTAAATGTTATCAGTATAGATATGTACTTGATGGTTGGCACGGAGAGGACAAATCAAAGGGCCCATTTCTGTGCTCTATAACTCTATGACTTAAAGCTTTCCATTTTAGACCCAAGTCCAAACCGTGTGATTCTTGTTGAAGCAGAGGGGATGAGCTGCGTCAATCATTTTTGGAAATATTGCAGATTTGGTACTGTAGGATTATCTGCACTACAATAAGATGCATCAGCTTTTAATCACTCCACAAGATAGCATGATTAAAATTTATTGAAACAATATGTCAGATATATCATGCAGCTTTCCTGCACTGATCCACTCTAACTCTTCCTTTTCTTTTAGATGGACTTAAGGAACGCAGAGATACTATTTGAAGGAACAGTGTCTGGCCAATATTTGTTGCTCCACCAGCTTCTCCAGAAAGATGATTTATCATTTGTCTTTTATCTCAGTGTTGCTGCTGGAATCTTGCTGTGCACAAACTGCATTTCCTCTACCACTGCGCTGAGTGCACTTCGAGGATACTTTGTTGGGTGTAAAATCCTTGGCAGGCCCTGAGGCCAGACGGATACCATTTACATCCAAATCTTTATTGTCCCTTCAGGAGGGCACAGATTGGTTTGGTTGAGTCCAGTCACATGATGCTTTCTGGCGCTGCCCTTCATTGCTATGGCAACTGGCTGCGTGGTTGATGGAGAACCCCTGCCTGCTGTTGGAATGTATTTTATTTGTGTTGGGTAGGGGGGTGAGGGTATTCAACATTTAGACATTTTTGCTTGTTTATCAAATGCTTTCTAATGCACAAGTTTTAATTCACAAACACCAGCATTTTTGTACCTAATGGCAAAAAGTTAATGGATTAAAAAGAGCGATGGGCTTCTTCCAAGGGCTTTTTGAGGCCAGTGGGTGGGCAGTTTTAGAGATGATTATGACTCAGAGACAAGGATAGTTTCCATCTTCAGCAGGGACCTAGCCAAGCAATTAATATCAATACCATGGCTCCCACAGCAAGGAACAAGGGAGGGTTCTTATTTGTGTTTGACTGGCAGGCTTGGGAGCCAATCATTAACACATAGAGAATCATAGGGTCATAAACACAGAAACCGGCCATTTGGCCCACTGATTCTATGCCGACCATCAAACATCCATTACCACTGATCATAAACTAATTTCACTTTATTCTCCCGACACTCCCATCAACTCTACCATTCACCTACACACTAGGGGCAATTTACAGTGGCCAATTAGCCAACCAATCCGCATGTCTTTGGGATGCAGGAGGAAACAGTGCCCGGGGAAATCCATATGGTCACGGAGATAACGTGCAAACTCCATACAGCAATGCCGGAGGTCAGGATTGAACCTGGGCTGTTGGCGCTATGAGGCAGCAACATTACCAGCTGCACCACTGTGCCACCCCTTTCTCTCTCTATGGATGAGCCGGCATCAACAGGTTTGAGTGATGTACATTAAGAGCATCAGGATTGCCTTGGTTTCTCATTGGGTGTTGGGTGTCCATGGGTAAGATATGACTATGTCTTTCTTGCATGTGTAAACCTAGTGCTGGCTAGCCTTAGGATTACCATGGTATGAAGCAAGTGTACCCTGGTGTATCTTATTCTTTATGGTACAAATATCATAGTGAGTAGATGTAATCCTCTAGAAGACTGCATGCTGTTCATTCATTTGGGGCACGTAAGTTAACCATTTAATTTACAACCTGGCTTGTCTCCTTCTGCGGGACAGAAGAGGATGTGTTTGGCACAGTCAAGCTCACAACATCCAATACACACACTATTAGGGCTCTTAATGTTGGGGCCTTTGGCTTAGTGCAACACACTAAGTTCTGTATTTTCTTCGTCCAACTCGGTTTTGCACTAACCCTGCACTAATTTTGTATTCTGTATAT
This sequence comes from Pristis pectinata, assembly GCF_009764475.1. Classification (NCBI taxonomy): domain Eukaryota; kingdom Metazoa; phylum Chordata; class Chondrichthyes; order Rhinopristiformes; family Pristidae; genus Pristis; species Pristis pectinata. The sequence continues at coordinate 66,872,588 of NC_067408.1, read as the reverse complement.
ACTGTTTTTTGCACTATTTGTACTTGCACAATTTTTTGTCTCTGTTTATTTTATGTCCTCTGTTCTATATATGTCCTCTGTTGTGTGAGTCTGGGGGAAACGAAATTTCGTTCCTCCATGTGTTTTTATAGCATGTGGGTGAATGACAATAAAGTATAACTTGAACTTATACCTTTTGATTTACTTGCTCTCAGCAGGCAGGAGAAGTGATCTCTGGATCACACAGAGCACATAGAGTGGCCAGTGACACTGAACCATTTAATAAGGATTCCACAGTTGATGCCTTCTTTCAGTATTGTCCAACCATCTTCAAGAGGCCAGTGGGTACTGTTGCCCTGCTTTCCACTAAGTAGTATATTGCTGATCTTCCAAGCATCAGTGTCGTCCTCTGTGGGAGATCATGGCAATTCTTCCAAGTTGACTGATTTAGCAAGGTCAGGCTGGCACCGCTGGAGCTGTGAGGTGGTTTCGGCTCTGGCGACCACCTCCTACTACTGTCCTCAACTCCCACTCTTGACCATAGAGATTTTTCCATCTCTGTCCCAATTCCATGAGAGACTCTACAGCCCTTTGTTAAACAGGAACAACTTTCATTTATGTGGCACCTAAACATTGAAAATATCCCCAAGGCTTTTGATCAGACACTGCCCCATGAGACGACTTTAGGTCAGGTGGTCCAAAGTTTTGTTCTAAAGGTCGTTTTTAAGCAGTGTTTTAAAAGCAGAGTTAGGGTTACAGTGAAATTGTTAAGGGCTACACGTTTGTGTTATATGTGGTAATTGTTAAGCACAGTGGGACTCTCCCTGAGCATGTGGTGTGCTACAGTGAGCTGAATCACCACCCTTATTGCACACAACTTTAATGCTAACACATGCAGAATACATTTGACATTTCTGCTGCAATATCATAAGGTGCAGACACCAAAGATATGTTTTGAGTTTGATCGCAGGAGTACGCTATCATCATAGGATAATTTTCAGGGTCAGTCCCTACCTAATCCACTGTCTCCCAGTGAAGAAGGGTCTAGTATCATCATGGCTGGTCACAATGTCTTCAAAATTACAGGAGAGGCCTATGACAATCCCCATCAGCCATAATGTGCTCTCTGTTTCCATCTCACACCCACCCTCGTGCTTCATACATCTCTTGTCAACTTAAGAGGCATGGTCTCTGTCAGAAGGTCTGGGGTATCATTGAATTCTCAGCGTCCAATGAGGAGGTTACAGAAATGGCGAGGCTGCTTCATGGAAACCAATTCTGTCACCAAACAGTTTCATTTAATCATGGACACCTGTTCAGATCTTACTTTGCTTCTGTCGACCGTGACCTCCTGCTTCTCCAAGCGCAAGCTCCCCAGGAGAGACACTTCCCAAATTTGGAGCTTGCCCACCATGGCTAATTAAAACTAATCCCTAAATTCAAGTGAGGTTAGTAAAGTCAGATAGACAGGGAGATCCAAATAGGAACAAGGTCGCAAGCGGAAAATGGTCCTCTGCATGAAGACTATCACCTGCCAGCATTCCTGCCTCCCTTTTCTAGCCAGTATACAGCAAGCCCAACAAAGCCGAGAAGATGGAGGGACTATCAGCCGGAGGGCATGTTTTTGGCAGTGAGCATAATTCAGTTTGACAGAGCATGGGTTATGAAAAGGACCAGAAACTCACACATCCAACAGTTACATGTGTTAACACAAGCTCCTTTGATTAACTCTGGCTTAATCAAAAGTCCAGGATGTTGCAGAGAGAAGATATAATGACTGCTGAACCAAGTTTTAACACAGGTCTGATCAAAACTCAACGCCACCTAACAGCACTATCTAATTCCAATTAAAGGTGAAAATTCAGCTTCAGAAAAATCAGTAGGCACTTTAATTTAAAAAAATGGTTACAACAAATGGAATATTGTACAGGATTAGTTCTCTATAACATCAAACAGACACCCTGTGCCATTTTGGTGATGGACTAAAAGGTGCTTGGTGATGGTCCACTAGAATTTGAACCAATAGGACAAATGAACTAATCCCATGTATCTAGTGGGTGTTTTAGCCAGAGAGCAGCACCATAGAGTTGTACAGCATAGGATCAGGCCCTTTGGCCCACCACATCTATGCCGATCATCATTCCTATCTATACTAATCCCACTTGCCTGCATTGATTCCATATCTCCCTATGCTTCAAGTACCTGTACAGATGCTTCTTAAATATTATTACCATTTCTGCCTCCACTACCACCTCTGGTAGCTCATTCGTTACTCTTTGAAACATTTACCCCTCAGATCCCCATTAAACTGCCATCCTCTCACCTTAAATCACCACTTCACTCTCTGTTCATTGGTGCCAGTGGATAAGTCATCCTGCAATGATGTGTGGCTTCATTTTGGAAGTAAACATGCATGTTCCGAAAGACATTCAGTACTCAAAAGGGCGAACTTATGCTGTTTCACTTGCACGATGTGCATCAGAGGCAAATCATCTTGTCCATGCAAAAAAAAATTCCAGCTTGGATGAGAGATCGGTGGAAGAATTTTGGTGTTCTCTTTACAGCTCAGAGTGAAGAGAGGTTTAATAAAGGTGTTGTGATGTGGGGTTTTGATAAGGCAAATAGAGTTTTTTTTCTAGTGTCACCACACATTTAAACTAACTAGCATGAGATCCTGGGGAGATGTGGAGGTTTAGTGTTAGTACAGCAAATCTGAAAGGATGGTCAAAGTAGATGGAGTATATAGTAGGGAAGTGTGACTAACCCAGATACAATGAGCCAGTCATCATCTCCACGTGCTGCATGGTGTACCTCTGAGTTATCCAGAGTCCCAGCTAATGCTGTCTCTGTGGGATTACCTTAGGTGTCGCTGTTCCAAAATCATTTGCGGCAGGAGTTTTGTGGTGATACAGGTGGAGTGTAGAAATAATCCTGCTTGGCCACATCAGCTCCAAATGCTTGGCAGAGGAGGGAAGTAAAATCATGGCAAACAAAGGAGCAATGTTGCACTGCACTTGTTTAACCTGCTCACCAGTGCTGCAAACGTGTGATTATTTGGCCTGTTGAAGGTTCGACATTAACTCAGGGTTTGAGACGGGTTTGAGACGGGTTTGGGTGGCTCAGCGGTTAGCACTGCTGCCTCACAGCTCTAGAGACCCAGGTTCAACCCTGAGCTCCGGTGCTGTCTGTGTGGAGATTGCACATGTTGGTTTTGCTGTGACGATGTTGGTTTCCTCTGGTGTCGCAGTTGCCTCTCACATCCCAAAGATGTGTGGGTAGATTAAGTGGCCACCATCATCACTAGGCATTGGTAAGTGTCGAAAGATTCCAGAGGCAGTTGATGGGCAGACACGTTGGAGGATGTGTTGTAGGGCAGAAAGGGGGCAGAGGAAATGGGACTGATGCGATCACGCTGCAGGCATAGATCCAATGGGCTGAATGGCCACCTGCTGTGCTGTAGGAAGCAAGGGCCTGTGAATTGGCATCACTACACCCAGAACGTGTCCTGATGCCATCCCGTTTAAATGTGGACCCTGTTCCAAAACAGAACCACAGCAAACAAAAAATGGCACCAACATTTATATTATCTGAAAAAAAATGTTAAACATATCAACTAACTTGTGTGACCAGTCACCATGGAGAATTAACCGTTATCTATCTGAAGGGATTTTGTCAGTGGTGTCTGCTTTGTGCTATTAAAGAAAGATGGGTGGCAAGTATATAATGGTGTTAACCAAGATCTACTCCTGATTCAATGCCAACAGCAAACAGGTGTGAAATATAAATATAGCAGAAGTGGGCGCAAAAGGGGCTGATTTTACAGGTAGAAAGTCAGGCAAACATCCCACGATCTCCTGCTATAAGTACTGATAGTTACTGGGCATCAGTGACCAATGGGTCAGAGGTCCACTTCTGATCTATACCGTCTTCAGTGCGTCCCTCTTGTTGTTTCTATGTTAGTTTAATTTTTTATAATTCTGTTTTATCAATAGACTCCATTTTAAATTTACATCATGGAAAACACACAACATTTGACCATGGGATGTGGATCTCATTGGCAATGAGATCGGCATTTATTGTCCATCTCTAATTGCCCCCACACCAAGGAGTCAACTGCATAGGGTGGGTCTAGACTGATGTACAGGCCAGACCAGGTAAGGATGACAGATTTCCTTGTCTAAAAGATATTACTGAACCAGATGGGTCTTTACGAAAATCCAGTAGTTTCATGGTTACTGTTACTGAGACAAAGTTTAGTTCTAGAATTTAAATTTCTCACCTGCTAGGGTGGGATTTGAACTTGTCTCTGCATTACCAGCCTAGAACTCTGGCTGCTAGTCCAGTAACTTAACCACCATGCCACTCTATCCAGGCTCACTGAGTATAGCCTAAGTAGGTGATTCTGTTGTCCACTGGTACGTTCTAATTTATTTGACTACAAAATGGGAAGGCTTATATGAAATTGCTCACAGGCAAACTGGGGTTACCACTGCTGTATTTCAAAACTAAGGCACAGGGATTGTGTTGTTGCTGCTCCCTCCTCTTACAGCAGCATGTCAGTGGCAGCCTTCGACTGTGAGCATGGTTGGTGTTGCTTAGCTGTCTGTCAAAGTTTGCATGGGTGGGGCAGGCTTTGCCTAGCCTGCTGTTCCTGTGGGAGATGGGACTAGCTTAAATGGGCATCTTGGTCAATATGGACAAGTTAGGCTGAAGGGCCTATTTCTGGGCTGTATTGCTCTGAGACTACGATTGCTGCAAGGTAGGGTTGAGTTTATTTCAATTGACAGTGCACCCATTGACGCCAAAGTCCAGGCTCAGCAACTTTGTCCATGGAATGGTTCCAGGATGAAGGCCGTCCAACATTAATTCAGCCTGGGATTGGCTTAAATTAGATCTTAGTTGGTTGGATTGACAATATGAGCATGTTATACAGGCTGTGCACATTTTGTTAGGGGTAGCCAATTTCCTACTTACATACATGGCTTCCTGTCCAATATGGGGCTTTTGGCAGGCCTGACTTGAAAAGATTTTGCTGTTCCTTCATTGTCACTGAGTCCAAGTCCTGGAACTCCCTATTCAACAACAGCGTGGGAGCATCTTCACCAGAAGCATAGCAATGGCTGAAGATGGTGGTTCATCGCCACTTTCTCAAAGCCAATTAGAGATGGGCACTGAATGTTGGCCTTGCCAGCAATAGTGGGCTCCCTCATGTGAGTTTAAAAAGCCTGAGATAGGGGCATTTATTGCTCAGGGGAGAGTAGCAATGGACTGCTGGGATTACTGCACTCCATGTGGTGCTGTACTCCCATGGTGTCAGGAGATAGGTACTGACCCAGCCATGAAGAAGCAACAGTGAACATAGAGTCTCAGCCCAATCAAAAGCAATTTAATGAGGTACACTGTCCTTGACAGAGTCAGGATGTTCTTCCAGGGTCTCCCTCAAGGTCGGGGATGACTTGCTTTCACTACTGTTCCCTTGGCTTTAACATGGCTGATCTGTCCTGCATGGGATCTTCAAACCCTACCCCACAGGGCAGGTGGGGGAATGTTTGGAAACTGCATACTCATTCCACTTGGCTATCGTGTGCTCCCAGAGAGACTGAAAGTGCTCTGTGTGCTTTGCCCTGTGCTCTTCCATCAATCAGAGCGGGCGGGCTCCCAAGAGTCAGTAAGGATGTTACACTTCCGAGGAGGCTTGTAGGAGGGAGACACAAGAGAGGTGGATAATCTGTATCCTGAGATGGAGGCAGAGAGATCAAGAAAGGGGAGGGAGGTGTCAGAGATGGACCAAGTGAATCTAAGGGTGGGGTGGAAGTCGGAAGCGAGGTTGGCGAAATTGACGAGTGCCGCACGGGTGCAGGAAGCAGCACCAATGCAGTCGTCAATGTAGTGGAGAGGGAGTTGGAGAGCAGTGCTGGGGCAGATTTGGAACATGGATTGCTCCACAGAGCCAATGGATGTCTCTGAGGTGTCACCTCCACTCCTGGAAACCTCTTCTTGTGACAGAGCTCAGTGCCTGCTTCGGGAAACTGCATGGATGAACGTGGCTCACCTGTCGGAGCTGGGTGAGTGAGATCAGAGCCTTTATCCTGGGGCCATTGGCCCGGAACAGGACATTGTTGTTGGGTGGCCTATCTTGCCAATAGATTTGCAGGATTTTGCGAAGGGATAATTGATGGTGCCTCCCCAGGGCTTTGAAATGTCTAATGTTGGTTATTCAGGTCAGGAGGGAGGAGATCAATGCTGCTTGGTAGACCGCAAGCTCGGTGCTGGGTTTGATGTCTCGGTCTTGCACTGCCTTTTCCTTCCAGCAATATTGGTGTTTTACATCATCGATGTCTTCCCTCAATGAAAGAGAACGGAAGTGATCCACATTGACCAGGGAATCTCCACGGATCTTGATTGTCAGTGGGAGGTGTTCTGTGGTGTGAGTAGTTTCATGAAGGACCTCTCCCTTAGACAAGGCCCATCCTCTTGTGCCCCTTGCTTTAGGAACCAAAGACCATTGGAGGTTGGTCTCCAAGTGTGTACATGTTGGAGTGGTTTTCTGGATTGGAATCAATGAAGGTTGAAAAGTTTCCTGCTTCTGCAGGTTATCTTGACTCCAGTGGGAAGCTTGGAGTTATGAAGTATTGCATTGTGGAAGGTTGAGAAGGTGGTAAGTGAGGTAGACCCCAGAAAAGGAAAAGCAAAAAAAAACTGTAGATGCTAGGAAATCTGAAATAAAATGTTGGAAACCCTCAGCAGGTCGGGCAGCACCTGTGGAGAGATGTTGCCTGAGCTGCTGGGTGTTTCCACCATTTTCTGTCATTGTCTCACTCCAGTCTGCACTGAGATTAGCTCTGCGTTGGTGAAGTTCATGGCTATCATGGGGCAGACGGAGGAAGGCCACAGATTTCTGAGGACAGCCAAACCTGTGTGGGATGCTACAGTTCTCCTCAATTGACCCGGTCAAATCAGGAGGGCATCAAATTGCTGACTGTAAACTTAATTTGTTTTGGGTTAATAGTAATGCTAAAACAATGTCAATGACCAGAAATACTGTGCCCTTTGGTTGAAATCTGAGGTCTATAAAACAAACTTGCACATTTTGGCAGGAAGGAGTTGTAGATACTTTTGTTAAGAATGATCTGATGACAAGTTTTGTGACCACCCACCCCCCTCCTTCATCAGGACTTTAATTCTTGGCAGCAAGATATCTCTGGATGTAAGCACAGCACTACTGTGATCACCAACAGACTTTCATTCTTGAAGCCTTTGATGCATTTTGGATTTCTGACAAGTACTTGGTATCGGATGTTTAAAATGTGGCCAGTTCAGAAGGAATCTTTTTTTTAAGCCGCCCCTCATCTTGGATGCTTCTGAACAGCTGCATTTGTTAAATCAGTGCGAACCTCACCATGACCCCAGGAGCAAAGTGACTGGGGTAACCGTTATGAACTTCTCCTGCCTCCCACTTGTTAGCCTACAACAGGATAATCTGATGCCTGCTGTTTGTGCTCTATCATTCGCCTTAATGACATCAGGAAGGAGACCTGGGTCCACAGAATGGTTCAGATATAAAACTCCTGTTCTGCATCGAGGGGAAGGGAGGACTGCTGGTTTTCGGGACACCTTTTGTTCCTCGCTGCACTGCTTGCTACTGGAGAAGAGGACTGCCTTGCTCTGTGGCAGAGCCAAGAGGTCATGATGGGGGCCCGGGGAGATGGAGTGCGGTGGTTTAGACAGGAGGGCGAGAACTCTCGGAACTGAGGGGAGGAACTGGAGGGCCGCTCACAGAAGGGAGGGAGGGGATCGCCGACCGAGGAGAAGGAACTGAAGGGATCCGACACTGGTTTCCTGCCGGCTCTCGGCAGTGGAGGAAGGGCAGCCTTTAGGCTGTGGCTGAGGCCGTCCAGCGTGGAGACAGACAGGTCGGAGCAGGAGGTGGCGAGGCCCGTGTCCACCTCCGTCTCTGCTGCGCCGTCCACGTCCAGCACGGTGACTGGGGAGCCGAGCCCTCGGGCTGGGACTCCCGTCGGCCGATGGCGTTCGCCCAGCGAGAGAGCCAGCTCGCCCAGCGGTGAGGAAGACAACGAAGAGGAAGCTGACCCGGTGAAGGTTGGCAGGCAGAACAGGGACTTGCTGCGCTGGGCTGATCGGGGATACCTGGAGGTGCCGCTGGTCCGTCTGTTGGTGTCTCCTTGGTCACCGCCCCAGATATCTTCTTGGGACCTCCCGCAGAAGCGGCCAAGTCCCCTTGTCAGCTGGGGCTTGTGGCTGATCGGCTGGCATGGAGCAGATCTTTCTGGCACACAGCCCACGCACCGAGGGAGGAGCGTGCACGAAGGAGCAAAGGAGTTACTCCTTACTCTGGTGAACTGAGGAACTCCCCTCTGTCTCCACGGGCTTCTGGACAAATCCCGCACCTGCACAGAAAAAGAAGCAGCAGCAAGTGTCACGGACGTGCTCAAGGACTCTCAGTAACTTGAGTTAATCTGTGGCATCAACACCGGCATCAAAATATTCACTCCCTGGACTAAGAACGCCTCAGAGGACGGCCTCACACATGGGAATACGGCAAAGCTCATTGTAATCAGCAAAGGGACGGGGAGCATGAATGATGGGAGAGATTGGGGGGACCCAGGATAGGAGCAGGACCAGGTTGAGGTCTCTGGAGTTGTGCTCCCGAGGGGTAAGGGGCATTTACTAACTTAAGTCTGCTGCCCCTCGACCACCTGCAATGAAGTCTGCGCCCTCCGGAAAGGGTCTTCCAGTGGATAAACCAAGCAGCTGGTGGGTTTGGGAGGCAAGTCCCTTTAAATATGCAAATCGGGCTGATACTGAATAGGGAACCGTGGGAAAAACCATAAGATATAGGAGCAGAATGAGGCCATTCGACCCATCGTGTCTGCTCCGCAATTCAGTCATGGCTGACCTTTTTTTTCCAGCCCTATTCTCCTACCTTCTTCCCGTAACCCTTAACCCCCTTACCAATCAAGAACCTATTAATCTCTGCCTTAGGTACATCCAGTGACTTGGCCTCCACAGCCGTCTGTGGCAGTGAATTCCACAGACCCACCACCCTCTGGCTGAAGAAGTTCCTCCTCATCTCAGTTCTAAAGGGACGTCCCTTTATTCCGAGGCTGTACCCTCGCATCCTAGTCTCTCCTACTAATGGAAACGTCCTCTCCAGGTCCACTCAATCCAGGCCTTTCAGTACATTGGTAGTACAGAGCCTGCCTAGTCCACAATACATCTACAGGCAAGGGAATGAGAGGGGCCTGGGCAAGAGCCAAAGATCATCTCTGGAGGTCAGGGGCACACCTCTGGGAATCTCAATCTGTGTTGCTTCTGTCCAGGGGGTCCCAGTCTCTCCCACCCTTCCTCCCCCTGCCCCTTTGTTGATTGCAATGAGCTTTGCCACATTTTAATGCTGCCATCTCCTGGCTGATCTCCATGTGATGGTCTCAGATTAACAATGCTGATTGACCAGTGTATTCCCAATGTTTTTTCTTTGTGGGATTATTGCCATCAGGAGGGATTTTGGGACCAGGGAGCAATAGGTTTGACCCCTAGCTGGGCGATGTAGTTCTGATGTCTGGGATCGTACCAGTGGGAGAGGTGGGAACTGAATAACAGGCAAGTTTTACTCTGGGTGATTGGCTGAATTAGTTTCATGTTGCCCCGGTAAATGATGGGGGGAAAAAGTGCCCCTGATGTTGCATGATCCAGATGGTAAAGGTTTATCAAGGACAATGACACAGTGTGTGTGGTGCTTGGAACTGGTAGGAGCTGGGTAGAATTAGAGGCAAACTCTAATAATGCCCAAAGGAGGTTTGGAAAGCAGAGGGGTTGACTTCTCCCGTGAGTGTTGGAACAGCAGTCAGCACCAAATCCTTGCAGAACTTCGTGTGATGGGAGAACACGAACAGGAATGGACCATTCAGTCCCTCCATACCGTTCTGGCATTCACTCAGAACATAGCTGCTGAATCTCAACTCTGTTCTCTCAGCCAGGTTCTGCACTCTTTCGTTTGCTAACCTATTAAAAATCTTATTCATTTTATAGGACATAGAACAGTACAGCACAGGAACAGGTCCTTTGGCCCACAATGTTGTCCCGAACTAATTAAGCTAATGACACCTAATCCCTTCTGCCTGCACATGGTCCATATCCCTCCATTCTCTGCATGTTCATGTGCCTGTCCAAGAGCCTCTTAAATGCCTCTATCATATTTGCCTCCACCACCACCCCTGGCAGCGCATTCCAGGCACCCACCACACCCTGTGTAAAAAACTTGCCCCGTACATCTCCTTTGAATTTACCCACTCTCACCTCAAATGCATGCCCTCTTGTATTAGACATTTTGACCCTGGGTAAAAGATACCGGCTGTCTCCTCTATCTATGCCTCTCATAATCTTATAAACTTCTATCAGGTCTCCCCTCAGCCTCTGCCGTTTTCCTTTAGAAATTTTCTACTGACCCATCCTTTATGGGCGTGGGAGTCCCTGAAGAATTTGCTGATGTCACCCATGAACATCAGTCTCTAATTTTAAGGTTGCGTCACTTGTTCACATCCCTCAATTGGAAAGAGTGTCTTCCCACCAACTCTGAAACCCTTTCATCATCTTGTGCACCTCCATTACATTACACCGCGCCCCCCCCCCCCCCCACCATGTATCATACACAAGGGATTACAGGGCTAGATTACCTGCCCGGTCCTCATAACTTAATTATTTAGTTCGTGGTACCAGTTAGGTGAACTTCTTGCTGCACCTCCAACCCAGCCAATGAACTCTTCCTACAGTGAGGTACCTGCAGCACAGTACGGCATTCCAGACGGGATCTAACCAAAGCTAACCAAGTCCAGCAAAACAACCTACCATTTGTGTTCTAGTCTCCCTCTGCCTGTTAGTCTTTTTAAAAATTTTTAATTCTGGAGTCCAGGTAAATAAAGTGATCACAGTTTATGCAAAGTAAGAACAAATGTTTTCTGCACAGTAGTTAAGTGATCAGACAGCACTTAGTTGGTTCAGGTGCGATAACTATAGCTTAGGCAAAGCATCAAAATATAGCCTACATATTAAACAAAAACAATTGAGGTACTTTTGGTTTGAATCCTGGGGCAAGAAGCTTTTCAAATTGGTGCCTATTTTCTGGTTGAAATTGAGCCATTATGATTGGTGCAAACCCATTTTGCACATTTCTCTGTTACAGTATCTGGGATTGATCTTATTTTCCAAAAGTATAGATGGGGCAATAAATTCTTACCATCTTTTTGATAATATAACATAGCTGTGGGTTCTAGACTGCTGCTCCTGGAAGGCGGGTGAGTGATAAGCAGGGAGACATGAATCTTACCTTGAGAAGGAGGACATGGGACTCAAGGAACTTAAGCACCTTATCCAGGCCGACACTCCCAGAACAATACTGAGGAGTGCATCAATATTAAAAGGGCTCTTTTTTGAATGAATTTTTAAACTGAGACACTATCAGTCTTCTCTGATGGGCATAAGATCCAATAGTATTTTTTAAAAAGGGGAGAGAAATTCTCCCCAGCATCCTGACCAGTGTTTCTCTCTCTTAAAATTGTATGTAGATTATCTGATCTTTTATCTTGTGAGCATCTGTTAGCCGTTCTTCCTATATTATAATAGTGAGTACATTCCTATATTATAATAGTGTTTACGAAGTGTTCAGGACACACACTGCGGAGATAGTGAACGACGCCATGTTTTCCTTCATAACGTAACCTGCCTTGGCTTAAGGCTTCCTTGAGCCAACGCTTAGATTGTCCTTGTGCAAGTAATTACTGGCAAATATTTTGAAGACCTGTGCCCAATTTTCCATATTTTTGTGATTATTTTCTTCAACATGACTGTCTCTGGCTTAGGCATCCAGTCTAACTGAGCGACTGAACTAGATGTCACTCCTGTTTTGGCCTGTGAGTAGGGTCCATTTTAATGCAACTTTGTCCCTTCCATGATGGTGACATTTTGTGCCATTTTATGGCTAATGTTCAAATTATGCCTTTAATCGAGATATGCATTTACCCAGATTTCTGCAAGGCAATCCCATAATACCTTGTGGTCAGTGGGCGAATAGAAAAACGCTTCCCATTTCTAAAGTCTGTGTGGACGGCTCTCAATGCTAAGTGTGCGTTAAATGATGTATAAATCGGTTCTCTCGCAGAGCCAAAGCCTTTAAAGCCTATTACCTCACTCAGGGTTACCTAGCACTGCCTGGTATCTCCCGCTTATGTGTGTGCCAGAGAGAAAGTGCTGTAAATCCACGTGAAATGGGTATTGACCGATACAACAAAGGCCATTTGTCTACTGGGCCACTCAATCAACAGTGGTCAACAGTGAGCGACATCACAGGGACTTAGTGACAACTTAAAGCAGATATCAAAAGGCCATGTTCACGCGGTGTTAGGTTACTCAAGTATTTGGCTTTGCTTTTAAATGTTGCTGAGGTTAAAGGAACCTTCAACAACAACCACCTGCATTTATGTAGCCCCTTCAACATAGGAAAATGTTTTACGGTGACCTGCACAAGTGCTATCAAATGAACTTTGATATTGAGCCAATGTTTGGAGATGCTAGGAGTGATCACCGAGAGCTTGGCCAAAGTATACACGTTAAGGAGCATTTTAAAGGAGTCATAGAGCTATACAGCATGGAGGCAGGCCATTTGGCTCAACTCTTCCGTGTCCGGAGGCAGAGTGTCGGAGCTTTGATGGTTGGAGGCACACCGACTCTGGTTAGCTAATTAAATCTGGGGATGTGTGGAAGGCCAGAATTGGAGTGCAGGCATCTTGTAGGAAGGCTGCAGGAGTTTGGTCATGAGAGACTTATAAACGGAGGTGAGTAGTTTAAAAAAATGGGGCTCTGCTGAACCAGAGCCAGTGTGGGTGAGATGGATGAAAATTGGTACATCTACTTGAATGACCTCAAGTTTACAGAGCGAGAGAAGCAGATTGGAATAGATGAGAGGTCACAAACGGGTATGAGATGAGGCAGTGGTGGAGTCAGGCTCCCTGATGGAGATGTGTGTTTGAAAGTTCATCACATGGTCAAGTATGACAGCAGGGGTGTCAACAGTCTGGTTCAACCACAGTGGCCAGGAGGAAGAATGGTGGTGGAGGACAGAGCTTCAGTGAGACCAAAGATGGTGGGTTGGTCTTGATACTTAATTGGAGGAGGTTTCTGCTCATCCAGAACTGGGTGGTGGACAAGGAATGCAACAACTTAGAGGATGTGAAGGAGGCGGTACTGAGGGTGAGCAAGAGCTCGGTGACATCAGTTTGGATGTAGAACCTGGTGCCTTCAGATGTTGCTGCCAAGGGCAACATGTGGCTGTGCAATGGGTGGATCCTTGGTGGACACCAGAGTTGGTGTGGAAATGGGAAGGGAAGCTGATGCAGAAGATGCTCTGGGCATGACCAGATAGATAAGAATTCAACCAGGCAGGTGCAGAAATACAGTGAGAAGGCTTAGGAGGGGACCATAATGTGATCAACTGTACAGGTAAATATGTGGTATGTCATTTGTGACCTTGATGGGAGCTACTTCAGGGTAGCAGCAGGTCAGAGGCCCAATTGGAGAGAATCAGTTGTGGGACAGACAGGTACTGACTTGGGATGCGGCGGTGTTCAAGGACTGGGAGATAAGGTGATAATATTAAACTTCATTTACAACTCTGCAGATAATGAGGCAATGTGTGCCCAAGACCCAGGCAATATTCATGTAATGGATTCATAAGTCACATTTGCACCACTGAAGTGGCAGGAAAAGATATCCTCTGACGACAGGGTCCAATCACCTTTCTTTGGCTTTCAATGGCATTGCCATTGACAAATCCCCTCTGTCAATATTTCAATTAACCACTGACCAGAAGCCTAACTAGACTAGCTTCATAAGTACTGCAACTTCTAAGCAGGCTGGGTATTCTACAGCAAGTGACTCGCCTTTTCACACCCAAAAAACCGTTTCACCATCTTTTCACCACTGTGTTCAGTTCTGGTTGCCTCATTATAGGAAGGATGTAGAAGCTTTAGAGAAGGTGCAGAGGAGATTTACCAGGATGCTGCCTGGATTGGAGAGCATGTCTTATGAGGATAGGTTGAATGAGCGAGGACTTATCTCTTTGGAGAGAAGGAGGATGAAAGGTGACTTGATAGAGGTGTACAAGATGATCAGAGGCATAGATTGAGTGGACAGTCAGAGACTTTTTCCCAGGGCGACAATGAGGGGGCATAATTTTAAGGTGATTGGAGGAAGATACAAGGGGGATGTCAGGGGTAAGTTTTTCTTTACACAGAGAGTGGTGGGTGCATGGAACGCACTGCCGGCAGTGGTTGTGGGGGCAGATACGTCAAGGACACTTAAGAGACTCTTAGATAGACACATGAATGATAGAGAAATGGAGGGCTATGTGGGAGGGAAGGATTAGATGGATATTAGAACAGGATAAAATGTCGGCACAACATTGTGGTTAGAAAGCCCTGTACTGTGCTGTGATGTTCTATGTTCTAACAAGCACCAGTCAGGACTATGATGGAACACTCCCCACTCAACTGGATGAGTGCAGTTCCAACAATTCAAGAAGCTGGGCAACGTTCATCAATCAGCAGGCCATTTGATTGGCATCCCATCCACCACCTTTAACGTTGCAGATGGTATACAACGGGGACTGTAGTGTGTACCCTGTAATGTGCAGGGTAGACTGTAGTCTACAGTCCACAGACTGTAGACTGTAATGTGCAGCCGCTCACCAGGGTTATTTTGATAGTACCTACCCAACTGATGATGAAGGCCATAAACTGCAGGTTCCCCTCCAAGTAAGTTGGAGATCCACCACTGTTGTCAGGTCTAAACTTTGGAAATCCCTAGCAAGAATATAGTGGGGGCACCTCCACCAGAAGAAGTGGAGTGGTTCAAGGAGGTGGCTCACAGTTACAATGGGCACCAGTCACTGGCCTTGTCATCACTCATGTCCTGTGAAATGAATTCAATAGAAGACGGAGGGCTGAGAGGTAGTGAGGTGACCAATGTTTTTTTGAAGGGAAGGGTAGTGATGGCAGATTTGAAGGTGAAATGGACCATTATTAATTTCAGCTAACATGGGGACCAAAATTGGGTGCATAGTAGTTTAATGTAGGACGATTGATTAGCAAGTTTGTGAATGACAGGTGGTGTTGTGGGTAGTGGGGAAGGTTGACTGAGGTGACGGCAGGATATCCTGACCTTTGAGTGACCACCGAGGAAGGCAGCAAACATGTACATCCCACCTGAAGGGTAGCGGTCTCATGCCGTAGCCCTTCTCTCAGGGCCTTTTTATTGGGAAGTGGCCGATTTTGGAACGAGGGCCTGTGATTCAACCTCAGCTCTCTACTCCATCTCTTAGATCAGAATTAGGTTTATTATCACTGACATATGTCGTGAAATTAGTGGTTTTGTGGCAGCAGTACAGTGCAGAGACACACCATTGTTGGCATCCCTGTCAAGCCAACCCCACCTTTGCTGCATGTATATCCCATCCACTTACGCAAAATAAAACTAATTGATCAGAGTCTTGAATATCAATTGACCTGTAGGATCCTGGACGAGGACTTCCCGATCACCATAACCCTGTCAGAATGTGCAGAAACCCACTCGTAAATGTCTAAATCTCATTCTTCCCACCACAAGCAAATTTCCTTTTTTCTATTCTATTTAATCCTTTAACTAGCTTAAACCCTCCAGTTACATCACCTGCCAATCTGGTTAACACAAGGAAATGCCAGCCAATTGTATTCTCAGAATTTAGGGCTCGTAGGATTGGCTCTGCATCTCTTCAAGGCCATTATCTCCAAAGTAAGGGGCGATGACCCAGACTGAATGCAGTACCCCAGGTGGGGCTGAGCCAGAGCTCTGTGAAACTACAAGATCTTTGGAACATTCTGTTCCAAAGCCCTGCAGCCAACCATTCTGATGAGACTCATTTCTTTTTCCATAGATGCTGCCTGATCTGCTGTTTCTGCATTTTCTGTTTTACAGTAGCCCTTGCTTTCTGTAGTAAAGTCGAGACACAGGAGAATGCAGATGCTGGAATCAGGACTAACAAACAATCTGCTGGAGTAACTCATAGGTCGCGCAGTAGCTTGTGTACATAAATGCCAATGCCCAGCGGTTTCAAGATATGATCTTGCTGATGCACATTGTAAGTGGGAGAGCAGGCCTGTGATGAGCTGCCCAAGCAAGCTACTGACCGCAGAATGGAGTTCGATGTAAACCTGAAGCATTCTGGAAAGACTGGGCTGGGGTGGGGGGTAGCAGGAGTGACTCAGGAGAAGGCAGGTGAAGAGTGAATTGCTGACGTAGATGGGGTTGGGAGGCTGACAGGAGCTTGCAGGTCTGTGGAACACATCAGTTACTTTTGTGCATCTATTTAATCCACAACAAAATATAGACAAAGTTGCATCACCCCCCCAGAATTATTTCTTATTCAGTTTGTACTCACAATAGTATCAAAGACCTTTTAGCCGTATAGCTCTCAGGTCCCAGTTTACAGCCCTCCTTCCACAAGAAAGCAGTGATAGTATTTTGTTGCGACAAGGGCCTTACCCCTCCAGACCCTCAGCATTGGATGCTGCCTGGATTAGAGGGCATGTGCTATAAGGAGAGGTTGGACAAACTTGGGTTGTTTTCTCTGGAGCGGCGGAGGCTGAGGGGAGACTTGATAGAAGTTTATAAGATTATGAGAGGCAAAGATAGAGTAGACAGTTGGTACCTGAACTATGCTGCACAGGTCAGATTGCCTTGAGGTTCCAGTATCAATTAAGAAGCAACTATAGGAGGAACATGCAGATATTGTGTCTAAATCAGACTACACAACAGGTGCATAGTTTGAAGGTCAAAGCTGAGAGCTTCTGAGCCCGAAGACAATAAATCACAAAATAACATAAGGTGGCGGTGTGCGCCTGTGATTATGGAACTGGGAGATAGATCGGTTGTGGGGGGGGGGGGGGGGGGGGGGGGGGGGGGGGGGGGGGAAGGGTTTGGTGGACTAAACCCCGTGACATCTTTAACAGGCTCACAAGGTGATTCTACGTTTGCAGCCGGGGTGGGTATTATTTGGGAAATGGGGATTAAGATTGTTGCTCTCAAACCGGCCTTGACCCCTCCCTGGACTGATCCAGTGACAACTGTAACATCTTGCCAACCATGATCGGACATGTTCCTGGATGTTTCATCACATGACCCCTGCCGGGCCTGTGTAGCTCACTTTCCAACCCTTCCACAAAGCCAGTTCTTTTTTAAAATGACCCTGTTTTTTTCTTCCCCAGTTATCTTAGAGCAGAGTCCAGAAGGAATAATCATTAACTTCAGGACAATACCCAAGGGTTGCAGCCTTGAGCGGGAATAGCTAATTCCTAACCACTGAGCGTGGGAAATGCTTGACACCAAGTAAAACGTACTTTCATGGACACTGAGATATGGGTGGCACAGAGACACAGCCAGTAGAGCCGCTGCCTCACAGCTTCAGCGACTCAGGTTCAATCCTGACCTCGGGTGCCATCTGTGTGGACTTTACATGCACCTCCTATGTCTGGCTGAGTTTCCTCCAGGCGCCTTGCTCTCCTCCCACATCGAAAAGACGAGCCTGTCGGTAGGGTAATCGGCCATTGTATGTCGCCTCTAGTGTGTAGGTGAGTGGGAACATCTGGGAGGGGGAATTGATGGGAATGTGGAGAGAAGAAATTCCTATGGCTCCCTTCCTCCTCCTTGATGACCTGTCCATCTTCTCTCCTCCCTTCCCCCATCCTTTATTCCATAGTCCACTGCCCTCTCCTACCGGATTCTTTCTTCTTCAGCCCTTGGCCTCTACTACCTATCACCTCTGAGTTTATTAAATCTTCTCCCCCTCCCCCTACCTTCCCCCTTTCACCTGGACTGGCCTATCACCTGAACTCACCGATCACCTGCCTGTGTGTGCTCCTTCCCCTCCCCCCCAACTTCTTATTCTGGCTTCTGCCCTTTTCCCTTCCAGTCCTGATGAAGGGTCTCGGTCCGAAACATCGAATGTTTATTTCCCTCCATGGATGCTGCCTGACCTGAGTTCCTCCAGCACTTTTTGTGTATTTCTCCAGATTCCAGCATCTGCAGAATTTCTGGTGTCTCAGAATAAAATGGGATGAGTGTAGGATTAGTGTAAATGGGTGGTTGATGGTTAGCATGGACCTGGTGAGGCCACCAAATCTGTTTTATGCTCCCTAACCCTCGATGACACTAAATAAATTGTCTGGTAAATTTTAGGGTTCCCCATACTGAACCTTTGTCCACTACCCTCGATGACACTAAATAAATTGTCTGGTAAATTTTAGGGTTCCCCACACTGAACCTTTGTCCACTAAATGAATCCACCCTGATGTTCCAGCCACAGAGGCAGCTTTGTATGGATTGTGTCGCAGTATGTCCCACTCTCTAGGTGGGACAATAACATGGACAGCCAGCTCTGGAGGCTGCCTGCATTGACAGCAGCCCCTCTGAGCAGCAGCTTCCCCCTCTTGCGAATGAGACTGACCCAAAGACGAGACATTTTAAAAGACATTTGAACAGGTACATGGATAGGAAAGGTTTAGAGGGATTTGGACCAACCACGGGCAAATGGGACTAGTTCAGATGGGCATCTTGGTCGGCATGGATGGGCTGAAGGGCTGGTTTCTTTGCTGTGTTACTCTAGGATTCTCCCAGAACTGGAAAGTTTCAGTAATCATTTTATCAACTATGCTTTGGCATTAGAAAGCGAGGGTGCCTTAAACAAAAGGGCCTTCCATCAGGCAAAAGATACTAAAGCTTGAAAACACACACCAGCAGGCTCAAGGACAGCTTCTATCCCGCTGTTATAAGACTCTTGAACACACCTCTTGTATGTTGAAGATGAAATCTTGACCTCACAATCTACCTCATCAAGGCCGTTACACCTTATTGTCTACCTGCACTGCCCTTTCTCTGTAACTGTAACACTATATTCTGCATTCTCTTACCGCTTTTCCCTCTGTACTACCTCAAAGTGTTCGATCCAAAATGTCGACTGTTCCTTTCCCTCCATAAATGCTGCCTAACCCACTGAGTTCCCCCAACACCTTTGTGTGTTGCTCCAGATTTCCAGTGTCTGCAGCCTCTCTTGTGGGACCTCAAAGTACTTATGTTTTTGAAATGATCTGTACAGATGGCTTGCAAAACTAAGTTTTTTGCTGTATCCCAGTACACATGACAATAATAAACCAATTACCAAAACCTCCCCTGCTCCTTGCACGCATGAGCAACTTTACCTGTAACAGGAGCTTGTTGCCATCGTAGTCTTCAGTTTGCCACCGTTTCTCACTGATTGGGCTGCAGGGGTTGGGCAGGAGGGGGACCAGGCAGCCAACGTCGTGAACTCTGAACTCCAGCACAGCCGATTGGCTGGGAGTGGGGCGCTGTCCCTTTGGCAGTCTCTTCAGCGAGAGCTGAATCTCAACATCCGCGCTGGAATAGACGGTGAAGAACACAGCGTCCAGCCTGCGCTTCGATGCCTCCCGCCTCAGGATCAGTTGGTACATCCTGACTGTGTCGGCGAAGTTGTCGAAGCTGCAGTAAAGGGCGAGGCGGACAATCTCTTTCCCATAGTGCACCTGCCTGGCAGCCCAGAGGATGGGATGGTCAGCCAGGGTGAAGAAGTCCTGGTTCCTGGGCATGTAAGGGAGGATCCTGCCCTTGACACGCTCGGTGTGATGATACTGCCATGGAGGGTTCAGGAAGCACTCGTGCAGCCGCCAGACTTGCTGCCCCCACTCTTCGCGGATGAAGATGATCACAGCCAGTGCCGGTTGGTCCAGGCCAGCCCTGCCTCCTGGCGGCAGTGAGGAGCCCCGCTCGGAGGCGATGAAGAGCCGTAGGCTGGGGTTAATCCACGTTACCAGGCTGTCGACGGCGCTCTGCAGGGCTGCTGCACCGCCTGGGTCAGTGATGATGTGCATGGTGACAAGGAAGGGATCAAGCATGTCTTCCAAGGACAACCCGCCTGCACGCGGGGAAAGGACAAGAGGGGAAAGACATTTGTGTTAATGTCACCACAGATTTATAGAGTCCACCACAAGTCATTTGGCCAAGCCTGCCCGTGTTAGTCTATGGAAGCAGCTACTCACCCAAGTGCCACTTATCTAGTCTTCCTCAATAACCCCTCAAATATTTCCTTTGTCTAGATCCTGTTCTGTTTGGAAAATCATTATTGAATCCATATTCACCACCTTTTCAGGAAGTGCACTGCAACTCACTGGATAGAAATTCTCTTCAGCTCTCCTATTGCTTGTTGGTCGATTGCCTTTAGTCGCAATGGTTAGGTTTAAGGGCTCACATCCAATCAGACCAACAACTGCTCAACTGGGCAAATGCCCAGTCCAGGCTCCTGAAACAGACGCTCTGTTCTGAGCTCTGCCACAGTAGGAGATCACCAGGTGGACGGAGAAAAAGATTCAAGGATGTGTTCAAAGCCTCCTTGAAGAAATGCAACATCGCCCCTGACTCCTGGGAATATCTGGCCCATGGCACCCCCCCCCCCCACCCCAACCAAGTGGAGGAGCAATCGGGAAAGGATTCATAGTTTCACAGAGTTGTACACCATGGAAACAGGCCCTTCGGCCCTACTTGTCTATGCCAACCAAGGTGCCTATCTAAGTTAATCCCATTTGCCCGCATTTGGCCCATGTCTCTCTAAACCTTTTCTATCCATGTACCTATCCAAATGTCCTTGAAACACTGTAATTGTACCCACCTCTACCGCTTCCTCTGGCAGCACGTTCGATATGACCACCACCCTCAGTGTGAAAAACTTGCCCCTCAGATTCTCTCTCACCTTAAAACTGTGCCCTCTAGTTTTAGCTTTCCCTACCCTGGGGAAAAATGGGACCATCTTTCCTATCTATGCCCCTCTTGACATTATAAGCCTCTTTCAGGTTGAGCCCCACGAATCCATGCATCCAGAAATGCACAGAGGCCCTATGCAAGTGGCAGAAGGAGCAGATGGCTGACTGCCTCAGCCACCTCCTGCCCCTTAACGTGGCGAGTCTGCGATTCCCACACTGGCCTCATCAGTCACCTCAGAACCAGAGTGAAAACAAGTCCCCCTCCGTCCCGAGGGACTGCCAAAGGAAACGAAAATGGTGATAATGGTTCCATAATCTATAAACACAAATCTGTAACTCTGCTCCAAGCTGCGATAAAATTTCAATCCAACTGCTTGACAGTTCAGCACACCGACTGAAGCCAGTGCAAACCTGCAGTGCTGTCTTTCAGGTGTCTGAATCAAGGATCCATCCAATAATAGAGCCACATAATGTCAAAGCACATGGGCACCATTTAACGCATCGCGCTGCATGCAATCTCTTTGGAAGAGTTATCCAGTCAATCCCCGCTCTTTCCCAATAATTGAAACTTGTGATTTCCCCTCTAAATGGATTCAGTAATGACTGCTGAATCTGTTCCTGCCACCCTTTCAGACAGTGCATTTCCAGGTCACAGCACTTTACTGGATGGAACAAAAATTGTGCTGCCTCAGATCTGTGCACTGTAGGGTTATTGTATTTCTGTACAACATAGAAGTAGGCCATTTGGCCCATCAGGTCTATGTCAGCTCTCAGACAGCACTTTCATCAATCCATTCCCCTGCCTATTTTCCTCTTAACCTATTCTTTCACACTTGCCCCTCCCCCTTCCCCCACCCCATAATTTTCCGTCCACCCACACTACATACTAGGGACAATTTACAATGGCCAGTTAACCAAACAACCAGTTAAATCTTTATGATGAGAGAGGAAACTGGAGCACTTTGAGTGAAGCCATGAGGTCACCAGGAGAACATGCAAACTTGACACAGATAGCAGTGGAGGTCAGACTTGAACCTGGGACGCTGGAGCTGTGAGGTTGCTGCACTACCCGCAGTGCCACCCTTTGGAAAGATCTTTACAAGTCAGCTCTAGATAAAATATATCCCAGGCTCACGAGCGACAAATGGGACAATACTGGAGGCTCTTTTAGCACAGTGGCTGACCACCTTCTCCAGGACAATAGCCTTATCAGTAAAGTACAAGACCCATAAACGAACTGAAATCAGATATGGTGCTAGAGACTGGAAAGACTGCTAATGGGGCAGTCACTGTTTAGAAAGGGAAGACTAAGTAATTCTAGGAAAATCAACCTGCCCACTGCAGGTTAAATTACTGGGAAAAAGATTCTGAGCAACAGAGTACATTATCTATAAAGGCACAATTGAATACAACACAGTTGACATGATTTGTTTCTTTTCCCCAGGAGGTAAAAAGTAGGGTTGATGCAGGAAGCATGATTGACACAGTCTACATGGACTTTAGCAAGATGTTTGACAAGGTCCCAGATGACACTTGATAAGAGAAATAAAACCTATCATAATCTAAGGCAAAGAGTAAGGAAGGTCCAGAATTGGTTCACTGCCAAAGACGTCCACAAGAATTCTGGCGACAGGGGGCTGTGTGTTCTACATGGCTCATTGCTACCTCCATTTCTTACCAAGATATATACCAATGATTTGGATAAATATTTCAGTAATTTGCTGACAACACCAAAATCGGCAGTGCAGGTAACAGAGGAAGAAAGCTGCAGGCTGCAGGAACATATCAATGGACTGGTTAGGTGGCCACAGAAGTGGCAACTGCAGTTTAACCTGAAGTGTTACATAACGCTTTTGGGGAAGGGAATCACCTCAGTAAAGGGTACTGAAAAGTATAAACGTTATTGGAATGTATGCCCATAAATCCCTGAAGACATGTCTTATATTACAAGATAGTTCCAGATGTTTACCTTATTGTAGCATTAAAGAGTCTTGCTGCCAGTAACAATCCCTTTGGCCCACTGAGTCCACAATGACCATCCAGCACCCATTTACTCTGATCCCATTTTATTCTCCACACATTTCCATCAATTTCCCCCTAGATTCTACCACCCACTTTCACACTAGAGACAATTTACAGTGGCCAGTTAAATACCAATCCACGTCATTGAAATGTGGGAGGAAACCCATACAGTCACAGGAAGAACACACAAACTCCACACAGACAGGGCCCAAGGTCAAGATTGAGCCTGGGTCGCTGGAGACATGAGGCAGCAGCTCTACTAGCTGTGCCATTGTGACTTGTGTACAGGGGTGTTCCCTAACCTTACTCTTGAAAGGCACAGCCCTAATTTGTAGGCTAAGTTTGGACATCAACATTATATAAAGTGCCAACCAAAGGCAAGTCTTTATATTCCCTTAAATTTTGATGACCATTGGATCATTTTATCCAGCTCTCCCTCTGCCTCCCCTAGGATATTAATGGGATCCGATAAGATAGCAAAAAAGTTCTATTTCTACAGCTTGAAAAATTTAGCTGTATGACCCAAACTTTGTAAACTGGATCTAATGTCAATGTACAAGTCTCCTGTGTTATCATTATCAATTGTCCCCAAGAGTCTGAGATACAAGTGTCTTTGTGACTGGGTTTTTGTTGGCGGGGCTTCTTTAAGAAGGACTAAGCACATCCATCTCCACCAGTCCTACGAATGAAAAACAAACAACACACAGTTTAAAGCTCAGTGCACAATGCAACTGCTTGAAGACAAGGTCTTCCATACACATTCATAAAAAGCATCCTTTGTCCGAGGCAATGGCAGAGGGAGTAACCATTCACCAGGGACACAGCCCAGAAATCCCACTCAGTGACGCTTCCAGTAGGACCAAGTATTCAGACAATTTAAACACTCACAACCTGCACCATGTCAGATGGGCATCTAACTAAACAAATTTAAAAAGGCTTCATCTTTTTCCCCGTTTGTACAGATAGTAAGATGCCCAGTTCCCATTAGATCAGAGGCACATTACAAAACTCTGATCACCATCCTTTTCATTTTCCAGTTAATCCCACAGATTACATTATAAATCTCTGATGAGCTCCTAAATGCTCTGATCTATAGCTCAGACTTAAAATGATGTAATTGTCTCTGAAGATAAAATAAATTACTGACAGAAGCTGCCTTTGGTGCAAAAGAATTTAAACCTGGGCACCTCACCACTTCAAAACCCTGAACAGGGGACGTGTACAAATAGCATCCATGCTCTCCACTAACGTGGGGAATCTGCCTTGCAGATAATTTCAGGCAGACTTCAAGCCAGAAGTTTGTAGGTCAGCAACATTGCACAGGAGAGGGTTATTATCTTTGCACACATTTGTTATACACAAGCATGATAACCTTTGCTTAGTTAGCACCTTTAATATAATAGAACATCTCAAGGAGCATTGTGAGACCAAGATTGTATGGAGTTATGGCAGACATTGTGACCAGCACAAAGGTGCACCTTAACAGGATTGAGGCAGAGACATGTAGGAAGTTCCAAAATTTAGGATCTAGATAGATAAAAGCTTAATCATGACTGCTAGGGCAAAAGGAATTGGGAATGCCAAGGTCACAGAGGGCCTGGGGCTGGGGGTGGTGGCACAGAGGATCGTGGACTGAGGACAGTGACAGAGGTCATGGGGTCGGAGGTGGTGACAGAGGTCACAGAGGGGTGTGGGGCTGGAGGCAGCGACAGAGATTGGGACAAGTGAGGCCATTGCGGGATATGAACATGTGCATGGGAATTTTACTGTCAAGCCGCTGATGAGCCAGAAGCCAATGTTGGTGAACAAACAGAAGGGCAATGGATGTACAAACCACAGTGCTTCCATATCTGTTGGGTCTTTGAGGAACAATTTTCATTGCCTGCATGTCACCCATCAAATGACCAGGGAAATGTGATAGGTTATGAGCAGTGAATGAGAGTTCTGTGATACACTGGCTAATAAGGTTCTCAGATCTGAAACATTAATTGTTTCTCTTCCCACACATGCTGCCCAGTTTGCTGAGTGTTTCCAGCATTTTCTGGTTTATATTTCAGATTTCTAGCATCTGTAGTTTTTTAATTTTCATTTACTATTAATACAAGAGTTTCTTCATCAGACCTCTACTATAACTGACACCAGCGGGCACACATCTTTAAAATATGTGTCACCTTTATCATAGGTCTGTTGTGATTGCCTGGCTGATCCTTCAGTGTTTCTCTGAGGCAGTGCCGAGGGGCACTGCTTTGTTGGATGTGTTGTGCTTCAGAGGAAACATTACACTGCAGTTTTATCCTGCCCACTCACAAGAACATAGAAGGTCCCACACTTCCATTCAGGAGAAGAGCGGAAGTTCTCCAAGATGTCACAGTCGAAAGGTCTACCTTGGCAACCATCATCATAAAGAAACCACCTGGTATTTCTCACCTTGCTCCTTTGTGGGATCTTGCTGTGCACCAGTGGTTTGCGGCATTTCCCAACACTACAAAAAATGAACACACTTCAAAACGATTCTATTGGCTAAAGATCTTTGGAACGTCCTGCAGGTATGAAAGGTTTGAGTTAACATGTTGGGAGCAAAATGGAGAGGCAGTCTGCCTTAAGCCACACTGGAGGACGAGGGGGAAGAGAAGAGTTGCCTTTGGCCACCATACTCAAGCCCCTCCACTGGCTCTGCAGTAACTAAAGAGGAACACAGTTTATGAAAGGGGAAGGGACAGTAGAGGGGCAGGCAACATTTTTAGGTGCCAGGTCTCTGGTGACATTTCAACAGAAGTTGAGGTAGACAGAACCTGAATTAAAGTTTTTTCTTTAAAAGAACTCAAAGTAAAATGCTGACTGGCTGGAATTTCATTCCCAAAAAGTAACACTAAACTGGTTAAGAAAGTTTTGTTGCCTAAAATGGTGCATTTGGTGCTATAACCAAGAATGAGTTTCCAGGCAAAAAGTTATAGAAGCCACAAAGAAGCACTCAATTTATTGTAAACACCTAACCAGTTCACTGATGTTTGTTGCATAGCCTGAAGAAAAACTGTCATCCTTACCTGTTCTGGCTTACCTGTGAAAATGGCCGAGTTTTAAGTGGGTTCTGGTACTCTACTCAGCAGCTTCAGTGAATGTCTGTGGTACAAACAGTTGTACACTCTCTTCACCTTGTGGTGGGACAGTGGCACAGCTAGTAGAGCTGCTGCCTCAAAGCTCCACTAACCCAGTTTCAATCCTGACTTCTGCTGCTGGCTGTGTGGAGTTTGCACATTCTCCCTATGACTGGGTAGCTTTCCTGCAGGTGCTCCAGTTTCGTCCCGCATCCCAACAATGTGGGGGTTGGTGGATTAACTTGCAACCGCAAATTCCCCTCGGTGTGTAGGTGAGCGGTAGAAAATGGGCAGTGTTGTTGGGAATGTGGAGGGAATAAAATGGGATGACTGTAAATGGGTGCTTGATGGTTGGTGCAGATTTGATGCACCAACGAGCCCATTTCCATGCTGTATGACTCTAGGAACAGGCAATGAATGTGGGAAGCCCTACACGAATTCTAAAAACTCATGTTTTCTGTCCAGTAGTGACTCTAACCAGGCTCTCCTGAACTTCACTTTGTTTTAGTCTTGTCTGTGGTTACTTTCAAAGTCTTTCTATAATTCATCTATGAACTCTTAGTGAGCAGTGATCATAATATGATTGAATATTATAATCAGTCTGAGGGAATGGGTCCAAGATGAGTATTTTAAACTTAAAGAAGAGGCAATAAAATCAGAGCTAGCTAAAGTGAACTGGCAAATGAGGTTAAGGGAATCAGTCAATTAAGATGCAATGGCAGAAGATAAGGGAATCTTTCAGAATATTCAGGATAGTTATATTCTAACAGAAAAGGAAAAATCCAAGGGAAGGGCCCACTATCCAAAAAGTTTAAGATAGCATCAAATTTAAACAAAAAAACCCACATAATTGTGCAAAGCTGATGACAGGTTAGAGATGGTCAGAATATATAAAAAAATAACTAAAACATTAAGAAGGAAGGAAAAATTAGAGACAACACTACCTAGAAATGTGAATGCAGATAGTAAGAGATTCTACAGATAATTTAAAACGACGAGAGTTAACAAAGTGGTCTTGTAGAACGTGTGTCCGGGAAATTAATAACGGAAAATAAGGAGAGGACAGGTGAACTTACCAGGTAGTTTGCAACAGTCTTCGTTACAGTGAATATAAGTAACATCTTAGAAATCAGTCTACATCGGGAATTGGAAGGGAGGAGGAAATCTGGATAGTTACTATCACCAAGTGGAACTGAGCAAGTGGTTGGAGTTGAGGTCAACAAGTCCCCGAGTCCTTCTTCCTGACATCTTAAAAGAAGTAGCTAGTGAGATAGTTGAAAACAAAAAAGACTGCAGATTCTAAGGACATTACCAAGGAGCAGAAGAGCAGCAGGGGGAGAGCAGTGAAACTCATGGAAGTCTTGTCATAGAGAGGAGGAAAACTTCCTCAAAGCAAGTATGCCTTGAAGAGAATTTGCAGTAGAGCAGTAGTATGAAGACAAAAAGTATAGGTGTACTTCTGTATAGAATAATAACAAATTAATCAATAAGCAAAGCTCCTCAGGTTACATCATACAGTAAGTGTGACATATTTGAAGACATCATTTTCTATTAGTATATGATTGGAAATAATTATCCTTAGCCCAATTGCCCTTTTATACTATAGTGCATGCAACAAGAGGAGAAATAGATCTATTGTACACATTTTTAGTACTCACTGCTTGTTGATGACTTGCAGCTGAAGTCTGATCTGAAATAGAAACAGTGATATTTTTAGTCCAGTCAGTCATCAGAAAGCTGTAGGTTACTGGTACTGCTCTACACATATAATCGAAGGTCCAAGCTCCCTTTCTGATGGGCAATTTAAATTATTGGTTTAACATGCAGGAGAATGGAATTAAAATAGGTCCATTCAAACTGAGCATGTGAAGGACCTATCAGACTGTGAAAGAAAGGCTGGGATGGTCATTCAAAACCATCGGGCTTGGATAGTAGTAGCCTTAAAGTAGCTCCTACACCAGTTTACACCGCCTCAAGTTTTACAAAATGGAGACAGAAGGGATGCTGCAGATAATGAAAATCTGGAGCAACACACACAAAATGCTGGAGGTGGAGGAACTCAGCAGATCAGGCAGCATCTATGGAGGGAAACGAACAGTCGACGATTCAGGCTGAGTCCCTTCATCAGGACTGGAAAGAAAGAGGGCAGAAGCCAGAATAAAAGGGTTGGAACATGAGCTGGCAGGTGATAGGTGAATCCAGGTGAGGGGGGAAAGTAGGTAGGTGGGGGGGGGAGAGTGGGAATGATGTGAGAAGCTGAGAGATGATAGGTGGAAGAGGCAGAGGGCTGAAGAAGATAGAATCTGATAGGAGAGGACAGTAGACCATGGAATAAAGGGAAGGAGATCAAGAACCAGAGGGAGGAAGGTGTGGGTGATGGGCAGGTCATGGGAGCAGGAAAGAGAAGGGGTAAAGGAGCCAGAGGGATAAGGGAAAACAAAGGGGGGGGGGGGAACAGAGGGGAGTGGTTACTGGAAGTTAGAGAAATCAATGTTGATACTGTCAGGTTGGGGACTACCAAGATGGAATATGAGATGTTGTTCCTCCAACCTGCGTCTAGCCTCAACTTGGCAGTAGAGGAGGCCGTGGACAGATGTCAGTGTGGGAATGGGAAGTAGAATTAAAATGGCTGGCAACTGGGAGACCCTGGCTTACGGCGGGCAGAGCGAAGGTGCTCGACGAAGCAATCCCCCAATCTGTGTCGGGTCTCACTGATGAAGAGGAGGCCACATCGGGAGCAACGGATGCAATAAATGACACCCATGGATTGAAGTGCTGCCTCACCTGGGAGGACTGTTTAGGGCCCTGAATGGTGGTGAGGGAGGTGGTGTAGGGGCAGGTGCAGCACCTAGCATGGTTGCAGGAATAAGTGTCTGGAGGGGGAAATTGGTGGGGAGGGACAAGTGGACAAGGGAATCGAGGAGAGAGCAATCCCTGCAGAAAGTGGAGGCGGGAGGGGAGGGTTGTATCTTTTTCAAGTAATCTTTGTTTTGTGATGATTTTTAAACATTTCTTGTTAATAGAGTGGGATCAGGAGGTTCCAGGAATCACACCAGTCCTGAGGACAGTGAGGTTGTATCAAGGATGGCCAACGTTGCAAGTTTCTCTTGAAATAAAAGAAGCAACACATTAGTGAAAAACAGATGTACATTATACAGGGAGTTCACAGCCCACTAAAAGCACATCAGAGTTTGAAATATTCTGTTAAATTGACAAATGAACTACAAGTTCTTCTACAAATATAGTTTGTAATTTTCATCTTTTCCCTTCAACATACTGACAGCAAACCTCACTTAACTGATAGCTTCACCATCAGAGGACCAGAAGCTTGGTTGAAAATATAGTTTAAAGGGAACAACTTAGAGGAGGAGGAGAGAACTTGAAATGGGAAGGATTAAGGATGTCAAAGCTTGGGGCAAGATAGCTGAAGGCATGTACACCAGTGATAGGGTGAGAAAATTGGGAACACTCAGGGAATTCTCAGGAGGGTGGCGGGGTGGAGGAAGTTATGGATTTAGGAAGGGTGCAGCCATGGAGGGACGAAGACAAGGATGTGAGCTTTCAAACAACCAAAATTAATTTGTTGAAGTATCAACATTTTAAATACAAATTATAATTGATATGAACTAATTGAAGGCACCGTCATGCTTTGTATTTTATGTGCTTATTCAAGTAACTTTTCTTTCGACAAATAGTTTGTATATCTCCACAAGTCCTTGGTGCCCTTACAAAGAGGGGAAAAAAGTAGAGGCAGTATTTATATCTGAATAAATCTGCCCATCAGTCATTGAAATAAATACTATACTTAAATAATATACATAATAACAATGGCTTCCAACTGCTGCTGGGTTAGATCACCTCTAACCTAGCAGAAGGGAGAGCAGATCAGGTGACAAGTCAAATCCTTCTGCCCAATCTCAACACTGAACAGGTCTCCTGGTTCAAGGCAGATGTAAAGCAAGATGTCCCGAGGTTCCTTGTCCTTTCCTCACTGATCCCAAGGCCAGGAGTAATGCCCAGCAGCTGCCACTAGGAAAGCACCACTGGAACATTAGGAAAAGGAGTTGAGCTTTCAGCACCTCAAATTCTCTTCACTGAATCCCAAAGAGTACAGCAGAGGCGGCTATTTGGCCCATTGTGTCTGTGCTGGGCCAGAACTTTTCATCTATAATCCTGTAAGCTTTCCATCCTCAAGATTCTATCCGTCTCCTTTAAATTATTCTCAGAAACAGCTCCACAATTTTTCAGGATGAGATAAGCGAGCCTCAGTTACTCCAAGTGAATGTAATTATTTTCATCTCCCCACTAGTTCATTGCCAATGATTTTAAATTTATGAGCTCTGGTTATTAACCAATGGGAATAGCTTTTCTTTAGCCTCCCTATGAAAGCCATACAGTATTCTGAAAAGTTTCAACTGGCCAACTATTGTCCCCAACCAAATGGGTCTAACTTCACCAAACACTCAAAAGACCCCCAGTCCCTGTAACATCCTGCTAAATCTCCTCGAATGCCTTTTCATTTTTTCTTCCATTAGTTTGGGAATTCTCCATAATACTCCAGCCAATGGTTGTGGTATCTTTGTTTTTATATTTGTTTGCTCCCATGTTCTTTAGGATAGGTATATTTGAACACCTAGGTCTTTCTGCTCATTTAGATTCTTCAAAATTATATCCATAATTGCCTTTCCACGTTAGTTTTCCTAAAGTTTATCATAACTTTGCACTGAACCACACATTTTACTGTTCAATTAGACCCAAGATTTGTAGGTGGCACAGTGATGCAGCTTGCAGCTCAAGCAATCCAGGTTCCAAACTGATCTTTGGTGCTATGTGTGTGTGGAGTTTGCATGTTTTCCCTGTGACCATGTGGATTTCCTGCACGTGCTCCGGTATTGTCCCACATCCCAAAAATGTGCCGGTTGGTAGGTTAACTTGCCATTGTGAATTGCTCCTGAATCTGGTGGGGAGAGGGGGAGGGTATTGATGGGAATGTGGGGAGAATGAAAGAGGTTAGGGTCAGATTAGTATAAATGGGTGGTTGATGGTCAGAATGGACTTGGTGGGCCGAAGGGCCTGTTCCCGTGCTGTATCTCCCACTGACGTTGTGTTCCTTATCAGCTAACCTTTCTCATTGTTGAAAATTCCAATTAAGCCAGCATTTATCACTTATAAGACAGAGAGTTTCAGCTCTTCATCATCAGTGTGGGGGAAGTAGGGCTTCGAGATATCTTGAGCAGTCAAGTCTAATTTTAAGACTTTGTCTACTTGCTGAGGATTCAGGCTACAATGAAATAGTTTCACTGTAGCTGGTGATCATAGAATAATAAAACCATCCAACGATCTCTGTACTCGGGTTAGTACAGCCACATGTATGGAGACTCAAGGTTGTACTTTAATTCTGCATGGGAGGCACTTGTGTGGCAACCACCTTCTGGCTGTAGATTGACTGGACATTTTCGAGATGTTGAATAAAGACAGGCTCATACAACACCTTACACCCAGGACCAAAATAAGTCCCTAATATCTGTTGCTCTGTCAACATCACTCTGTACCAACCCCGCCATCATCCCCCTCTCCTCCCCTTTCTGCATTTCACAGGGACCGCTCACTTTGTGACTCCCTCCTCCGCTCGTCGCCACCCACCACCCCCCCATCCCATGCAACCGCAAGCGATGCAACATTCACGTCTTCCCTTCCACCGTCCAGGGACCCAAGCAATCATTCCAAGAGAAATAGAGATTCACTTGCAGGTCTTCCAATTTAGAGAACCGCATTCGGTGTTTACAATGGGGCCTCCTCTACACTGGAGAAACTAAATGCAGATTGGGTGATCCCTTAGTGGAGCATCTGTACTCAGACCACAGAGGTGACCCTGAGCTTCCTGTCACACGCCACTTTAATTCTCCATCCTACTCCCATTCCAACCTGCCTGTCTGCAGCCTCCTCCACAGCTACAGCGAGGCCCAACGTAAACTAGAAGAATCACATCTTATCTTCTGTCTGAGCACTTTGCAACCCTCCAGAATGGACAATGAATTTCCAACTTCAGGTAAACTGCTCTCTCATTGTATCCTATTATCATGCCCATGGCCCTCTTTCACCCCGTTTCTTTGAAATATTTTGCTATTGGTTAGTGCTCATGCTCCTTATCACATGATCTGTCATAGCCTATCTCCAGATAAGTTTTTGTCTTACCTCTCACTCCTCCCTCTGCTTTGAAAACTGTAACCCCTCCTTCCAATTCTGACAAAGCGTCTCTGACCCGAAAAGTCGACTGGTTTGTCTTTCCACAGGTGCTGTTCAACCGGCCGAGTTGAACAGCAAGCACCTGAAGTTTTATTTTCTTTCCACCACCACCGGTGTCAATGTTGGCTGTGGATCAGCAGTTAAACCACACTGGGTGGCTCACAATGGTCCCCAGCCTGAAACCAGGCTCCCGGAATAAGTAACTGAACCAGCAAGCAATTCCCAGGAGGACAGAGGACAATACCCACTGCTCCACCATCTCCAGGCTGCCTGGCCCACTGAGTTCCTCCAGAAGATTGTTTGATGCTCCAACTTCCAGCACCTGCAGTCTTGTGTGTCTCTACCATCTTTACTTACCAGACCATTTGCCCACGTTGGTTCCGGGTAAGTAAAAACGTCCTCTAACTAAATTCTGGGAAAACCGAAGTGAATGCCTCAAATCTACATCACAAGCTGCTTCCTGGCCACTAACTTCCCCACGCCAGCAACGATTGAAATTGAACCAAACCATTCACAACTGTAATGCCATATTGTACCCAGACAGGAATTTCAGACGACACTCCAGTGCTACCTTCACTCTGTATCATTGCCCAGCTCTCACCTGCCTCAGTTCAGCTGCTGATAAAACCCCCATCCATGCCTTAGCTTCCTGTGGACCTGACAATCCAATGCCTCCCTGAAGAACCTGCCTTGTTTGGGTGACATCTGCAATTCGGAGGCTATCCAAAGCTTGGCTGCCCACATCCTAACCTGAACTAAGTTCCATTCACTCATCTCCTTAGGCAGCTCCTCGAGGTCAAAAATGACTTGCCTCTGCTACAGTCCATGGGGACCAGGGGTGACCAATGAGTCCAATGGCAGGGTCCAGCAGATAGGACAGGTGGAACTTGGGGCAGTAGTGGGTGGGTAGTTCCTTCCGCTGTCTGTCCTTGGGCTCCCAGATTCAATGTTTAGTGTCTTCTCACATGCTTCTTCACATGTTTGAGCAGCCTTAAGCATATTAACATTTTTTTCACCCCCCCCCCCCCCCAAAGGAGCCTTCAGCAGATCCATTTCCTCCACTTTTCTGGAACCATCTCGCTACGACAGAGGTCACTGCAGGGTGCTCACTTCGGGAATCTGGTCTCAGCCATGTGGGTGATGGAGGGTGCCCCCCTGGAACTGGTTGAATCCAATGACCTCCATGCTGGGGATGTTGTCCTGGAAGGCCTTATGTTGGTTCACCTATCCTGGACCTGCAGAACTTTGTGGCGATAACTTCTCCTGCACTTTGAGGCTCCTACTTTAAGTCGTCCATGGTCTCCAGAGCATACACAAGGGCAGAGATTACTGATACCCGAGTTTGCTGCCAAGTTCAAGATCTTTCCTTCAGATGACCAAAGGCTGTTCTGATGTGCCGGCAACTGCGGTGGATTTTGCCAAAAAGTCTGTCCCTGATTGCAGCGAGTTGAAGGGAACGATCCACTTTTTCCAGCATCTTGTTGCACTCCTTGATCTCCACAGTACAGGGTTGTGCAGTGGGGGCAGGTTGAAGGACTTTGTCTTCCAGACGTAAGGTGTAGTGTAAGCTCATCTACTCACGCTCTTCAGGTGAAGGAACGAGGGATGGTCTGAAGGTCATCCTCCGAGTGTGTGCGGGAATCATCTGTGTACCATAACTTGATTAATTAGGTCAGAGTGATCTCAGAGTGGAGGCAAAGAGTGAACGGTTTCCCACTCATCCTGTCGGTTAGTTCCACTCAGACAGGAAGCTTGTTGGAGGGGAGAAGTATCGCAGTGAGGAAGATTAGTGCCACGACACAGCCTTGCTTTACCCTAGTTGGCACCAGGACCTACGGTGAATCCATTGGTGTGGATCGGGGCTTGCTTGTCATTGTGTAGGAGGAGGAATCTTTGGCGGCAAAGACATTTGAGAGGGATCCACCATAATCCTGCTTTGTTGATGCAGTCAATGTCTTTTAGGACATCAAAGGGGACCATGTATAACGGTTGATGCTGCCTTTTTCTTGGATTGTCATTGCAGTGGTTTGTTCCATTTGAATGATTTGATTAGATTAGATTAATTTATTGTCATATACACCAGGGTGCAATGACATTACTTATTCACATGAAAGTCACAGAGTAAACAGTATACATGGTAATAATAAATACTACAATAAATATAACAATCAGTGCAAAACAGCAGGATGGTGCAAAGATCGTAGTGCAATCTGAAGTTGTGCAAAAAAAGTAAACTGACAATAGTCGAATAACTGAGAAAGGTAGAGTCCAAGGGCAGCAACAGCAGGAAGGGGATGCAAAGGAGAAGAATCAGTTCAGGAGTCTGAAAGCATTGGGGAAGAAATTGTTCTTAAGTCTGCATATCCAGGCTTTGAAGCTCCTGTGTCTTCTCCCAGAAGGTTGAAGAGAGAAAAGGGAATGGCCAGGGTGGCAGGCATCCTTGATGATACTACTAGCCTTCCTGCAGCAACTCACTGTGGAGATGGACTGGATTGAAGGAAGTGACGAGATAATCCAAAACTTTGCTGCCCATCCTAACCTAAATCATCCCATTCACCCTCCACCTCTCTGGCAGGACCTGAACTGTCCCATTCACCCATCATCTCCATTGTCCTGCCATTCCCCATTTCTGTAATCTCCCCCAACCTTTGCAATATTGGTGTTGCTCCAATTCTGGCCTCTTAAGGTTTGGGTAATTTACTTGCATCACCACTGGCAGCCTTGCTCCAAGCTGCCAACATGAAAAGTTCTGGAATTCACTCCCTAAACCTCACTTTGAGATGCTCCTTAAACATCACCCCTTGGGGTTAGAACTGCATTGAATTATGAGTTCAGGAACAAACTCAAAGAGCCATAAATTCAAATCCAACCATTGCAACAGGTGAATTCAGTTAACTGCATACCTCTGGGATGAGAAGGCCAGAGCCAGTAATGACGACAGTGAAATGACAAGACTTGTTAAAGCCCACCTGATTCACCAACAACCTCTCCTTAGGGAAGAAAACCTGCTCTACGAGACTTCAGCCCCACACGGGCAATGTGGCTGATAACTGTCTCTGACATGGTCTGGTAAGGCACTCAGTTCAAGGCAGAATACAGATGGACAATGGACTGCCAGTCATACCCACATGCCATAACTATATCGATAGAAAAAAAGGCTCATCATCTACCTAATAACTCCTATGTACTTTTATGTCAGATTATTCATTGACAGTTGGGTGAAACACCTTGAAACATCTCTTTCTGTGTTCAAGACCTTATATAGATACATATTATGGTTGCTGTTGGTTGAAACACCTTGGGACATTTCTTTCTGTGTTCAAGACCTTATAAAGATATATGTTCTGGCTGTCATTTTAAGAATTCTTGCAGACCTTTGCACGTTGCTGATTGTATTATACTTAGACAGTTGTGCTGCTCATTCTCATGTGAAATTTAACCCCCAAGTTCATTGTGGGCCATGCTGTTTCTCACATAACCATTGAAACTCAGTCTCAACCCATGACATGCTCCAGCGATTACCTCCGGACCCACACCTGCCAGGGAGAGATAACTGCAATTCCTTCCCCCTGTCCAACTTGTTGCAGCTTCCCCGGGCTGGGGATCGATTTTATGAGAGATTGAGACAAAAAAAAGAGCTAGAAACCCCGCAGACCTATCACTATAGACTTGTTATTAATGGGGAATCCCTCCCCAGTTGGAATTTATACACCGTACATTCCTAAGCGACTGATTATTTTAACGCATATCAGTTACCAGGACTGCCAATGTGCCTCTTCACCTCACACAGAGACTTAATTCACACACATATGCAACTTTACACACATTGATAGCCTGCACCAACATAAATGCACAATGTTTCTCACATACAGCATATAAACACTCATACAGCATGGACCCCGATAGCTTTCTCCCGGAGAGACTGACGCTCAGAAACACAGTCCGACCTACCCTCCGATTTCTGCTCCCCAGTCCTCCTCGAGACCTCTCCTCTCCATCGCTCGCTTCCCCTGAACTAATGGGCAACGCTTCAAACTCGGGCTCCGCCTCCGGGGCTGGGCAGGGGCGTGGATTAACCAGGCGGGTGGGGAACAGACTCATGATAATAGGGTTGTACGAGCGGCAGAGGACCCATTACTCAAGGGCGAGAGAAGATGGGATCTGAAACAACACACTCAACATTTGATCCTTTCACTAATGAGTGAAGAGTACATCACTCATTGCAAATGACCTGAACCATTGCTACTAAACTATACGGTGGGGCGCATCTCAGAGGAAGTTTCCCTTCCTGTGCCCTGCAGCTGGTTGGAGGGTAGGGAGGGATTTGGGGGAGGGGGAGGTGGTAGGCAAGGAAGTGGATTTTGGAGTCCTCCCTGAACCTGGGCTGATTTCACTGCCCTTCTGCTGTCACTGGGAATGGGGCAATAAGCGTAGTTGCCCTGTTACTGCCAGCAATGCGTTAGGCTCCATTTTAAAGGGGACTCAGCCAGTTCCTCCCCCACCAACCCTGCTCCCTGTCACCCTGTTTCGTTCCCCGCCTCCACCCGCTCCAAGTGACCATCATCCACACACTCCTTCCACCGGGTCCTCTCCCCCTACTGTTCCCATCGGACCTCCCCACCTCCCTTATTTGGTCCCATGCTCCACCTTCCTTCCCTGTCAAATTCCTTCGCCTGCAGCCCTTTGTTGCCTCCACCTGTCACCTCCCAGCCTCTCGCTGTTTCCACTCTTCCCTCCTCCATCTGCCTATCACCCCTCCTCACCTGGATCCACCTACCCCTTGCCAGCTTTTGCTCCACCCCTTCCCCTCACCTCTTTATACTGGCTATCTCCCCTCTATTCTTTCAGTCCAGATGAACAGATGAACTAAGATAATCTTATAGAGGTGCATAAAATCATGCACAGGGCATAGACAGGTTGAATGCACAGTCTTTTTCCCAGGGTTGGGGGAACCAAGAACTAGAGGGCATAGGTTTAAGGTGAGAGGGGAAAGATTTAATAGGAACCGGAAGGGCAACTTTTTCACGCAGAAGGTGGGACGAGATGCCAGAGGATGTGGTTGAGTCAGGTAAAATAACAACATTTAAAAGATACTTGGACAGTACTAGATAGGAAAGGTTTAGAGGGATATGGGCCAAACATGGGCAAATGGGACTAGCTTAAATGGGAATCTTGGTTGGCATGGATGAGTTGAGCCGAAGGGCCTGTGTCCGTGCTGTATGAATCTATGACTCTATGAAGAGTCTCAATCAGAAAGGTCAACTGTCCGGCTCCCTCCACAGATGCTGTCTGACCCTCTGATTTCCCCCAGCATCTTGCTTGTGCTTCAGATCCCAGCGTCCACAGTCTCTTGTGTCTCCAGCATGCCCAAAAGTTGTTTCAGGTTTGGAGATCGCCCCCGAAGATGGAATCGACTCAACAGATGGGGATTACTGTTCAATTCAGGACTCTTCAGGGACTACATGGTGCAAGTCTCAGTCATTTCCAGTGGTGGCAGGAGAGAGCAGGTTTGGCCAAAGATGAGGATACAAAATTGGCTTGCCCATAGAGATAGAGGGTAGTGATGGAGGGGTGTTCCTCTGACTACAGGTTGGTGACCAGTGGTGTTCCACAGGGATCAGTGCTGGGACTTCTGTTGTTTGTGATAAATATAAGTGATCTGGATGAAAATATAGGTGGGCTTATCAGTAAGTTTGCAGACAACACAAAAATTGGTGGATTTGTAGATAGTGAGGAAAGTTGTCAGATGATACAGCAGGATATAGATTAGTTGAAAACTTGGGCAGAGAAATGTTAGATGCAGCTTAATTCAGATAAGTGTGAGGTGTTGCATTTTGGGAGGTCTCTGGGGCACCAGAGGCTGAGGGGCAACCTGATGGAATTATGAGTGGCATAGATAGGTTAGATGCAGTGTTTTTCCAGGGTGGAACTGTCAAATACTAGATCGCATAGGTTTAAGGTGAGAGGGGGAAAGTTTAAAGGAGATATGCGAGGCAAGTATTTTTTACACAGAAAGTGGTAGGTGCCTGGAATGCGCTGCCGGGGAGGTGGTACAAGCGGATACGATAGTAATGCTTAAGAGGCATTTAGACAGACACGTGAACAGGTAGGGAATGCAGGGATACAGACCACGTGCAGGCAGGTGCAGACATTGTGAGCTGAAGGTCCTGTTCCTGAGCAGGACTGTTCCATGTTCAATGTGTGTTCAGTTACTTCTGGGGGTTCGACCATTGTAGATTGCTCTGTGGTTATAGCCTCCACACCAACCAACTCAGCTTGCAGGTTCAGGCAGCAGGCCGACAAGCAGACTGCCTGCCCCCATTCCAAGGATACGCCTGTGACCGGGTGTCTCCGGAGAGGGAGTATGCAGTGTCCACAGGCCTTCTGGGATTAGGGGCTGCTGTAGGAGCTGGAGCACGTGCTGGGCAAGGATGATAATGTTTCAAGGAGACACAAGGGACTGTCGATGCTGGAATCTGAAGGCTCAAAAAATCTGCTGGAGGAACTCAACGTGTCGAGCAGCATCTGTGGGAGGAGAGGAACTGTGGACGTTTCGGGTCAAGACCCAGCATCAGGGCTGAGAGTGGAGTGCGGAGAAGGCCACTTTCAAGAGGAGAAGGGGAGTGATGAGATAGGACCAGTAGGTGATAATTGGACTGAGCAGGGGTGAAGGATGACGGGTAGGAGCCAGATGGAAGTGAGGAAAGGTTGGAGATGGGAGACAGGGGCCAGTAGTTGGTAGGTAGTAGCAGACAAGGAAATAAATAGGCAAAAATAAGGGGGCTCCATCTGCTTTTTATTTCCTTGTCTGCTTCCACCTATCACCCACCTGCTTCTGTCTCCCAAATCCACCCCTCCCTCACCTCCACGAGGCACCATCTGCCCTTCATCCTCCCCTCGACCCCCCCACCCCAGTACACCAACCACCCCTGGCCCCTGTCCCACCCCTACCCCTTCTCCTCTTTATCCTGGCTACCTCCTCTCTCTCCTCTCTGTCCTGATGCAGGGTCTTGACCTGTTCCTTTCCTCCAACAGATGGTGCTTGACACGCTGAGTTCCTCAGATTGTTTTTTTGATAATGATTTAAGTTGAAAATGCTATGAAAATGCAAATAAAGCTTTTATTTTTAAAAAAGAAGCCTTGCTCAGAGCTGTGCAGTTTACCCGGTGAACTTTAGCAAGGGCTAAGGCCCCGACACCAAAGGGAACTCTTCCACCACTGAAGGCAGCCAGTGCCAACATTGACACAGACCTCCCCGAGGTACCAATTATGATGATCCAAAGTTTTACACACATGTATCTCCATAAAAGGGTTTTTCCAATAGGTCACAGAAAGAGATCAGCCAGACCATAAGATATAGGAGCAGAATCAGGCCATTCAGCCCATCGAGTCTGCTCGGCCATTCAATCATGTCTGTTTTTTTTTCAACCCCATTCTCCCGCCTTGTCTCTGTAACCCTTAACCCCCTTACCAATCAAGAAACTATCAATCTCCTCCTTAAATACACCCAATGACTTGGCTTCCACAACCCTCTGTGGCAATGAATTTCACAAATTCACCACCCTCTGGCTGAAGAAATTCCGCCTCATCTCAGTTTTAATGGGACGTCCCTTTATTTTGAAGCTGTGTACTTGGAACCTAGACTCTGCTACTAATGGAAACTTCCTCTCCACATCCACTCCATCCAGGCCTTTCAATATCTGGTAGGTTTCAATGAGATCCCCCCTCATTCTTCTGAACTCCATCAAGTACAGTTCCAGAGACATCAAACGCTCCTCATATGTTAAGCCTTTCATTCCTGTGATTATTCTTGTGAACCTCCTGTGGACCCTCTCCAGGGCTAGCACATCTTTCTTTAGATACGGGGCCCAAAATTGCTCACCACTGGTTTGTTTTCTTCTTGTTGGGTCTGTGAGATTCCTGTTAAACAGACTTCACCACACCCCTGAGATACACTGAGTCCAAGTCTTCAGCCGTCTTAAAAGATAGTTCTTCCGCCTCAAACCCTTTCAATGTAAACAGGCACTCAGCAAAGTTTCTAACTAATCAAATACACATCTCTTGTGTACATTAGTAGGCATTGGTATAACTTCCCAATTCAACTTGCAACTATTCATACAGCAAAACAGTACTGAGCTTTCTCAACCAATCCAAAGTTGGCAGGCTCCCATCTGTCCTAACTAACCTGGAATTATTCCCATCCAGCCATTCACTCTCACTCCACTTCCAAAGCAAGCTTATAATATCACTCCCCTTAAATTCCTAGCTGCCAATGTCCCTCCAGATCCAATCCATTTTGGCACTCTTTCTGTTGATCCAATCAGAATTAGAACTCTTACATTCTATCAAATCCAAACAGACTCTCTCCGCATCCAAACTACACTGACACATGCAATCCAAGCAAACGATATCCCTCCTCATCCTTACCAAATGACAACCCTTCCTCTCCATCCAATCCAAACAGATGCCCTTCTTATCCAATCCAAAATAACTGTCATTCTCTCCCCATGTATTCCACACAGCCATTCTGTTACCCTTTAATAAAAACAGAAAATGCTGGAAACACTCAGCAGGTCAGGCAGCATCTGTGGGGAGAGATAGAGAGAGAGGGACAGAATTAATTTTTTTTGGTGGATACCCTTCTTCCCCATCCTATCCAAATGAGCATTCTCACTCCCATTCAATCCAGACATACCTTTTCCCTGATCAATCTAGACAGACCTCTACCTCCCCATCCAATCCAGACATACATTCTCCCTGATCAATCCAGACAGACCTATACCTCCCCATCCGTTCCAAGAACATTATTGCTCAGCATGTGCTGTGCTGCCAGATAACATATGGAAACATAGAAAAATAGGCACAGGAGTAGGTCATTTGGCCCTTGAGGTCTGCTCCACCATTCAATATGATCATGGGTGATCTTCTATCTTGGTACCATTTTCCAGTTCTCTCTCCGTACCCCTTGGTGCTTTTTGCATCCAGAAGTTTTCCCAACTCCTTTTTAAATATACTTAGTGACTTGACCTCCACCCTCTTCTATGATAGGGAATTCCACCCTCTGAGTGAAGAAATTTCTCCTCATTTCAGTCATAAATCACTTGCCTGTAGTCTGAGACTGTGATCCCTTGTTCTGGAACCCACAGCCACGGATAACATCCTCCCTGCATCCAGCCTCTCTAGTCCTGTCAGATTTTTGTATGTTTCAATCAGACCTCATTCTTCCAAACTCCAGTGAATACAAACCTCGTTGACCCAATCTCTCTTTATACAACAGTCCCACCATCTCAGGAATCACACACTGGTCAATCTTCACTATACTCCCTCAATGGCAAGTATATCCTTTCTTAGGTAATGAGACTTAAACTGCACACAATCCTCCTGGTGCAGTCCACTAAGGCCCCTGTATAATTGTAGCAAGACATCCTTGCTCCTGCACTCAAATCCTCTTGCAATGAAAGCCAACACACCATTTGCCCTTTTTACTGCTTGCTGCACCTGCATGTTTGCTTTCTATGACTGGTGTACAAGGACACCTACATCTGTTTGTTTATCAATGCTTCCCAATCCAATACCCTTCAAATACAATGTCTTTCTGTTTTTACCTTCCAGTGGATAACTTCACATTTATCCATTAATGCTGCATCTTCTATCCTTTTGTCTAAATTCTCTGTGATTTGAAGCCCCTTTGCATCCAGCCCACAATTCACAATCCCACCCAGTTCTGTGTTGCCAGAAAACTTTGAAATCTTATATTTTGCTCTCTCATCCAAGTCATTGTGAATAGCTGGGGCCCAAGCACCGACCTCTTTAGTGACTCATTAATTATTGTCAGTCACCCCAAAATAGACCCGTCAGCCAATTTTCAATCCATATCAATACATTGCCCCTAATATTAGATGCTTTAATCTTACAAATAACATCTTATGCAGGGCTTTATCAAACAATTTCTGAAAATGCAAGTGCATCAAATTCACTTACTCTCGTTTAACTATACCAGTTACATCCTGAAAAAACTCCAGTGGGTTTGCCAAACACAATTTCCCTTTCATAAGCTCCTGCTTGTCCAATCCCATTGATAGTTTCCAAGTGTCTTTTTATCTCATCCTCTCTAATAGACTCCAGCATTTTCCCGACTACTTATGTTCGGCTAAGTGGCTTCTGATTTCCTGTTATCTCTCTTCCTCCTTTTTTAAATAGTAGGGTTACATAGCCACTCTCCCAATCTATGGGAAGTATTCCATAATCTATAGGATTCTGGAAAACAATAGCCAATGCATCCATTATTTCCACTGCTACCTCCTTCAGCACTCTGGGATGCATTATCAGGCCCTGGGGATTTATCGGCTTTCAGTTCCATTAATTTCTCCAGTTCTTTTTTCTTACTAATTCTAATTTCTTTTGCTTCCACATCTTCATTAGATTCTCAGTTCCATAACATTTCTGGAAAATTTCTTCTCTTTTTGTCCTCTTCTGTGAAGATAAAGCAAATAATTGTTTAGTTGCTCTACTCTTTCCCTGTTCGTCATTGTAAATTCTCCCATTTCTGACTGTGGGAGGAAACTTCAGTGCAGATTCCCTGCCTTGCTAACTTTTTGCTTCCTGTGTCCTTGAAGCTGCAAATCCACTGTGTTGAAAGGAGTACTATTTCAGCCTCCAGATTTCCAATGCTCAAATATAACTCCCAACAACAGAACGGGATTGAGACTGTGTTGAGCCACAGGCGTGT
The DNA here is from genome assembly GCF_009764475.1 of Pristis pectinata. Taxonomy (NCBI): domain Eukaryota; kingdom Metazoa; phylum Chordata; class Chondrichthyes; order Rhinopristiformes; family Pristidae; genus Pristis; species Pristis pectinata. The sequence goes on along the minus strand of NC_067408.1, from coordinate 66,829,644 downwards.
CTTGACTCTCTGAGGAGTTTGTGGAGCCTTTAATGGGCAGGAGGTTTCACTCAGCTGCTGACACCCACTGAACTGCTTTGCATGGAGCCTTCTTTTGAGGGTCAGGCACCAGCAGCTGGGAGGCATCGTGGTTGCAAAATAAGTTTGTACGCTGGTTTTCCGCTTGCAGCCCTGAATGAGAAAATGCAGATTCACCTATTTTTTAACCTTCATTTTCTACTATAATTATCAGCATGGTGTTTAGAATCATTATGAAGGTTGGCTGCATTATTGTGCAAATAATCTTTTGCTTCAAGTTTCCTTCTGTATGTGGCAAGCTTGTGAGAAGAAAGGTTTGTTTCTACAGTTATTCTCCACCTTTTTAGATGGTTGATTAGCAAAATTGTCCACAGTACCAGCACATCCTGCTCGATAAATCCAATTTATACTTCCACACAGTAGTGTAGCAGTTAGCGTAATGCTTTACAGCGCCAGCGACCTGGGTTCAAATCCGGCCATTGTCTGTAAGGAGTTTGGATGTTCTCCCCTTGTCTGCATGGGCTTCCTCCGGGTGCTTTGGTTTCCTCCCACATTCCAAGAGACATACGGATTAGGAAGTTGTGGGCATGCTATGTTGGTGTCAGAAGCGTGGCGACACTTGCGGGCTGCCCCCAGAACACTACGCAAAAAGATGTATTTCATTGTGTGTTTTGATGTACATGTGACTAATAAAGAGATCTCTTTAATAAAGGTATCTAATGTGATAATAAATATCTAATAAAGATATCTAATGTGACTAATAAAGATACAACTGCTCCCCTCTGACCCTCCCATCCCTCCTTTTTTTTCCTCCTGATCCAACTGGCTCCCTCATCCTATCTCTTTCCTCAACCCCACCCACACCCCCATCCTCTCCGTCTGCCCGTCACCCACACACTCCCCCCACTGGTTCCCCTCCCCACCTCTTTCACTTTACTCATGTTCCACTGTCCTATCAGATTCCATCTTCTTCAGTCCTTTGTCACTTCCACCTATCACCGTCCAGCTTCTTTCATCATTCCCACTCTTCCCCCCTCCCTCACCTGCCTAATACCACCCATTCCCGTCACCTGGATCCACCTATCACCCTCCAGCTCTTGCTCCACTTCTTCCCCCCACCTTTTTATTCTGGCTATCTCCCCTCTTTCTTTCCAGTCCTGATGAAGACTCCCTATACACTCACGACTGTGTGGCCACAGATTCTGCTCTAACTCCATCTACAAGTTTGCAGTTGATACCACCGTTGTAGGCCGTATCTCAAACAGCGATGAGTCGGAGGACAGGAAGGAGATGGAGAGCTTAGTGGAGTGGCGTCATGACAACAACCTTTCCCTCAATGTCAGCAAAACAAAAGAGCTGGTTATTGACTTCAGGAAAGGGGGCGGTGTACACGCACCTGTCTACATCAATGGTGCTGAGGTCAAGAGGGTTGAGAGCTTCAAGTTCCTGGGAGTGAACATCACCAACAGCCTGTCCTGGTCAAATCACGTAGAAGCCACAGCCAAGAAAGCTCACCAGCACCTCTACTTGCTCAGGAGGCTAAAGAAATTTGGTTTGTCCCCTTTGACTCTCACCAACTTTTACCATGCACCATAGAAAGCATCCTATCTGGATGTATCACAGCTTGGTACGGCAACTGCTCTGCCCAGGACCGCAAGAAACTGCAGAGAGTTGTGGACACAGCCCACCGCATTACGGACACCAGCCTCCCCCCCTTGGACTCTGTCTTTACCTCTCATTGTCTTGGTGAAGCAGCCAGCATAATCAAAGACCCCACCCACCCAGGACATTCTCTGTTCTCTTCCATCGGGTAGAAGATACAGGAGCCTGAGGGCACGTACCACCAGACAAGGACAGCTTCTACCCCATTGTGATAAGACTATTGAACAGTTCCCTTATACAATGAGATGGACTATGACCTCACGATCTACCTTGTTGTGACCTTGCACCTTATTGCACTGCACTTTCTCTGTAGCTGTGACACTTTACTCTGTACTGTTACTGTTTTTACCTGTACTGACTCAATATAACTGCACTGTGTAATGAATTGACCTGTACGATCAGTTTGTAAGACAAGCTTTTCACTGTACCTCGGTACAAGTGACAATAATAAACCAATACCAATACCAATATCCGAAATGTCGACCATCCATTTCCCTCAGCCTGACCTGCTGAGTTCCTCCAGCTCCTTTGTGTGTTGCTCCAGATTCCAGCTCTGCAGTCTCTTGTGTCTCTATAAATCTAATGCATTTTTATGTCGTAACAATGATAGTTGCTTCACTTGAGCACAGGACTGAACATGGTGTTGTTGAAGATGTTTTTATGAATGAGATATTACACTGAGGCCCTATCTGACATAAAATATCCCTTGGTTCTTAGCAAACAGAGCTCTCTGCATTCTTTCATATTTTCACATGGAGGACATTTGGTCCATCACATCTATAACAGCTCACAGAGCAGTCCCATTCTACCACCGATTTTCCCTGCAACACATCCCCATCAACTTCCCTCAGATTCTGCTACCCACCTCCATTAGGGGCAACTTAAAGCAGCCAATTAAGCTACTAACCTGCACGTCTTTGGGATGTGCGAGAAGACCAGAACACCTGGAGGAACCACGTCCGGTCACAGGGAGAACGTGCAAATTCCATATAGACAACACCGGAGGTCAGGATTGAGCCCAAGTAGCTGGAGCTGTGAGGCAGCAGTTCTACCAGCTGCACCTCTGGTCCTTCAGGCAACACCCCCAAAAAACAAGCTAATTATCCTTCATCCATTTGCTGTTTGTAGGATGAGGCTGCACATCAATTGGTCTTTGTATTTTTCTGCATTATAACAATATATGTGCTTCAGAAGCTGTGCGGCCAATTCTACCAGAGCACCTCCTCCCCAGCTAAAAAGGCAGAAGGTAACTCCCAGCCTAGCTCAATGCTGTGACAACAGGGAGCTTCTGCTTCACAAAGTTTGGGATTAGAATCATAGAATCATACAGCACAGAAACAGGCCCTTCGGCCCACCTTGTCCATGCTGACCATGATGCCTATCTACACTATCCCATATGCAAGCATTAGGCCCATATCCCTCCACTCCTTTTCTATCAAGTACCTGTCCAATCGCTAATTGTATCTGCCTCCACCAACTCGTTCCAGACATTCACCTCCCTCTGTGTGAAAAACTTACCCCTCAGATCACCTTAAATTTCCCCCCTCTCACCTTTAAACCTATGCCCTCTAGTTCTGGACTCCCCTGTCCTGGGAGAAAGATACTGACGATTGATCGTATCCATGCCTCTCATAATGTTATGAACCTCTGAAAGGTCAACTGAAGTTAAGAAACTCATTCAGACAATGGTGCTGTTGCAACAGTGTAGAAGTGAGGGCAAAGGTCTTTCTGCACTTGAACATCATCAGGAAAAGTGGGATCAGGATGAGTCTCACTTTAAAGCTGCTCACGCCCTACCTGTCCAGTTCTGAGCTCCCCAACAGCTAATGAAATTAACCAGGGTTCAGTCTGGGTCTGTGTGCTTTAGTGCCATATTCTGTGTGTTTGTGCATGTAGCTGTTTGTGTGTGTGTGTGTGTGTGTGTGTGTGTGTGTGTGTGTGTGTGTGTGTGTGTATATGTGAGAATGTGTATATATTCAAATGTCTGTGTGTATGTGTGCCTGTGTGTGTGCATGTATGTGTTTGTGTGTGCAGATTTCTATATATGCGTGTGTGCACACATGCGAGGGGTGTTGGAAATGTGTGGGTGAGGGGTGGTGGAATGTATACCGCTGATGAACTGGAGTGTGTGGATCACTTCCTTCTGTGCAAGGACCTGACAAATGTCAGGACGGAGCAGGTCTGTGGCTCCGCCATGTCAGTGCTGTATATGAGTGGAGGAGAAGGCAGGCTTTACTAGGCAACTGTGATAATGTATAAATCTAAGTACGGGTTCTGCTTCTTTTCTTATTTATTAATGAACAAGTGAACTTGGGAGGAGGACCATTCCTTTATAAAATGTCCAATTTTATTAAACATTCTTTTTTCCCTTGTTTGAAGGAAGGATTGCATTTTGTAAATGGTCTTCATGTATGAACGCATCAGCTACAAGATGGATTCACAAAGTGTTTGTCCAGGCCAAGTGGGAGCACTCTTGCCTTAGAGTCAGAATACTCAACTTCCCCTGCCAGGATAAACTATTAGGCTGATAATGCATTGCACGAGGGAGTGCCGCACTGTTTGAGGATAAGACATTAGACCAAGGCTCCCTCCCTTCTCCCTTGGATGTGGGGGGGGGGGGGGCGGTGGGTAGGGGTGGACGGGAAGATCCCACATACTACTACAAAGAAGAATTGGATGGGAGATATGCGGGGGCAGTATGGATGTTAACATCAGTGTCCTGAACAATATTTATGGGTTGAACAACATTTCTAAAGGCAATAGTCCAATCACTAACATATTACTCTTTGAGGGAGTATGGTATGCATGAAATGGCTGCCCCATTACAACAGTGACTGCCCTTCTACAAATATCTCATTGGTTGTAAATGCTTTGGAGAACACAAGGTCATGAAAGATTTTCTTTTCCCCAAATATCTCTTGCGATTCCCCAGAGCTGGAAGGATATGAGTGGGTGAATCTCTGTGTATTGGATGGTGCTGAAGGAAGCAGACATCCTGTGAACAGGAGAGCAGTTTCTCTGGCAGGACGATGAGGATGTGTAGAATGTAAAGCATCGTATCAGTGCTCGATGACACTGAAACTGGTGGCAAATCACGGAAAATTTACGACAAAGAAAGAGGCCATTTGGCCCATCGTCAGACATTCGTCAGACTTCTGGAATGCAGAGATTTAAATATAGTCAGTCTTCAAATACACACACGGTCTATCAGGTTTCAACTCTTAACCTCCACCATGGTGTAACCCTAACCCCTGCACAGAGCAGGACACAGACAAAGGCAGCTGCACTGCGCCTGGGATGCTCCATTTTCTGAATCTTAATCTGTTGTCCCATTGTGAGTGAAATGGACGGCGCCTTAAGTGAGTAGCTTTGCTGCATTCTGATCAGCAAGAGAAATCGAAAAGACACAACTCATGCAGTCTGGACCCTGAAAGCATTGTCCTTTATTTGTGTTACCTTCAAACGATGCAAACATAGGAGAATTCTTAAATGTTTCTCTAGATTCATCATTACATTGTAGCTGACTCTAGGCAGTAATTAAAAGGTAAGACTGACATCTGTGAGCTTAGCCTAGCATCTCACTGTCACTTCCCAGGAACAATGGAACCACATCGCCATTTTTGGAGTAAACTTGTAAGTGAGGTTCTGAAAGGCATTGTGAAATTGGAAAGGCCCATCTCCCACTGTTGCCCCACAGTCTGGAATTCCTCATGAAACCACACAGTGGGAGCACCTTCCCAATACAGACCACACAGGTTTAAGAAGGGCCCAAATAAATGACAGATGCTGCCTGACCTGCTGAGTATTTCCAGCATTTTCTGTTTTTTGTTTTAGATTTTCAGCACCTGCAGTTTTATTGATTTTCACTTTTTTGTTAAGAAGGTCCAGGATCGGCTTCTCAAGGGCAACAGTGAATGGGCAATATATCCCAGTCTTGGCATCAACACTCGGGTCACAAGAATGAATAAAGAAGGCCTTCCTTCTTTCATTTCTTGAAGAGCATGTCCCACCTGATCCAAAAAGTGCCGACTTCATTTCCAGACTGTCAGTAGGGCTTTCTGTGGCACTCGCACGTCAAGACATATTTAGCTAATCTTAATCCAGGGCAGTACTGAAGAAATATGATCTGTTGGAGGTTTCATCTTTCAGTAAGATGTTAAGCAGTGACTGTGTCTGCCTGCTCAGGTGGAGCTAAAAATTGCCACGGAAATGTTTTGAACAAGAGTGTAACTTCTATCTCTTAGGCAACATCACCAAAGCTGGTCACTGTGCTCATCATGATACAACTGTACAAGTTGTTGGTGGGACCACACTTGGGATATTGTGTGCAGTTCTGGTCTCTCAGCTATATGAAGGATGTCATTAAGCTGGAAAGGGTGCAGAAAAGATTCAGGTGGATGTTACCGAGGCTGTAGGGCTTGAGTTATGGGAATATCAGGGGAACAAAATGGGTTAGGGCTAATGTAAAAAGTGGGTGCTTGGTAGTTAGCACAGACTCATTGGGCTGAAGGCCCTGGTTCTGTGCTGTACATTTTTATGATCTTATTACTGCAGTATTTATTTTCTAATTTCTTTAACTTCCTCTTTTGCAGTTTTTCTGGGAGGCTTTTTGTATCTTCTTTGTAGACAGACACAAAATATTTTTTTGATTCCTCTGCCATACCTTGATTCTCCACTATAAATTCTCTCATCTCTATCTGTAAGCAACCCCTACATTGGCCCTTACTAGTCCTTTCCCTTTTGCAGTATCTTCCTTTTAGCCTTTGTCCAAAGACATCTTTCAGTCTGCTTTTATGTTTCTTGCTAATCAACTCTCATATATTCCCTCTCTTTATCTTTCTTAGTCATCCATTGCTGAATCCTAAAACACTCCAAATACTTGGTCTTCCTTCTTTTCTGGCAACTTTATAAGACTTTTAAATAAGATTTAATTCTGTCTTTAATTTCTCCTGAAACCACTGGTGGACCACTTTTTCTGTAGTGTCTTTCCTAATGTGTCAGTCTTCCTTTGAGCCTTACATGAATGTCCATTAAGTTATCCTTGTTTCTCAATGGTCAAATTGTCCACATTGCTCCAAGTTGGAATAGATTTACATTACTCCAAGATAGAATCTGTCCCTGACTTGTTCAGGATAAAACTATTCTGCCACCATGACCACATTAGTATCTATCTCCATTCCTCCACATTAGAATCTAACCTCTAGTTCTTTGTTAGAAGCTGGACAATTACTCCGGGTGTGAATCTTTCCTTATCAACCCAGGTTGAAAGCTCCTCCTATTAATTCAATTGGAAGCAGCAAGCAACTGCAGTGGCCTAATGAGTAAGCCATTGGGTTCCTAACCAGAGGACTGTAAATTCAAATCCTATTTGGGACCCTGGAGGGTGGGATTAGGATGGGTAGCCCTTTCTCAATTGATGAATGGCCTCCTCTTCTGTAAATTTTCAATGTTTCTCTCAATTCAATGTTCCAATCCCACTATTCCAGGTGCAAAGCTTTCCCCTTTACTCCAGGTTAGAATCTGTATCCCATGCACCAAATTAACACATCCTCATTATTCCAGATCACAGCCTGTCTTCCACACTGGGACTGAATCATCGTACCTTTCTCAATTATTCTAGGTTAGATCTACCTTGCTACTCCAGGGCCACATCTATCCTTGTTACTTCAGGTTAGAATCTTCCTCCATTACTCCAGGATAGAATTCATCTCCTTTCCAGGTTACTCATTATTCCAGGTCAGAATGTTTCTCCATTAAACCATCCAGCATAGAATCTATTCCCATTAATCCAGGATAGAATGTTCCCCGATTACTCCATTTAGGAATCTTGCCCCATAATTCCTGGTTAGAATTTCTCCCTATTACTTCAAGTTACAATTCCTCCCCACTGTTTCATGTAAAAATCCATCCTTATTCCTCTTGCACTGAATCTAAACCCATTAACAGGATAGGATATACAAACATACAAATTAGGAGCAGGAGTAGCCTCTGTAGCCTGCTCCAGTCAATAAGATCTGAATGCAACCTCACCTCTACATTTCGACCTACTCCCAGTAACCTTTCACCTTTTGATTAGCATGTATCTATCCACTTCTTCATTAAGATATTCAAAGACTCACCTTGCATCACTCTTTGAGGAAGAGTTCCAAAGACCCATAACCTACTGAGGAAAGAATTTCTGTCTTAATTGGATGACCCCGTATTTTCAGGCAATGACCCCAAGTTCGAAATTCTCCCACAAGAGAAAACAACCTCTGATAACAATCCAGCCAAGACCCCTCAGGATTTTATACATTTCAATCGTCCGCTCTCGCTCTTCTAAACACCAGTAGATACAAGCCTAGCCTGCCCAACCTTTCCTCTAAGATAACCCATCTCTTCTGTTATTGGGCTGGTGAAATTAGAAAATGCTGGAAACACTCAGCAGGTCAGGCAGCATCTGTGGAGAGAGAAACAACTAACATTTCAGGTGACAGACCCTTAATCAGAACTGGGAACGTAAGAAAACAAGTTAGTTTTCAGTTGCATAAACAATGAATAAGACAAAGGCAAGTCCAGTAATCCTATGAGTAGCTTCCAACACTTTAACATCCTTTCTTAAAGAAGGTGACTGTTACATATATTTCCCTATCTGCCAGATTGGTGTCTACTTACTTAATCTTTTGGTCACTTTATAGCTTCTTTATGTCCTCATCACAACTTACTTTCCTACCTATCTCTATGTTGTCAACGTTTAGCGACCACACCTTCAGCGCCTCACCCAAGTAATTTACATAAATCACTTAAACTCGAGGACCCAGCACTAATCCATGTGATTCACCACTCATTACATCTTGCCAACCACAAAAAAGTCCCATTTATTCCTACTTTTCTCTTCCTCTTTCCTTATTCCTTTTTCCTATTATTCAGTCAATCTTCTATCCCACGTCAATATATTACCTCCTGCACCATGATCTTTGATGCAGCACCTTTTTAAATGTCTTCTGGACATCTAAGTCAGGCCGCAGTCAGAGTATTGTGTACTGTTCTGGTCTACACTACAGGAAGGATGCGGTAACAATAGAAAGGTTGCAGAAGACATTCACTAGGGTGTTGCCTGGAATGGAGGGCTGTAGTTATAAGGAGATATACAATAGGCTGAGTTTATTCTCACTAGAGCATAGGAGGCTGAGGGGTGACCTCATAGAGGTTTATAAAATTCTGAGGGGTACAGATAGGGCAGAGTCTTTTTCATAGGGTGGGAGAGTCTAAAACTAGAGAACACCAGTTTAAAGTGAGAGGCCCACCAGTGGTTACAGGATAAACTTAAAAGAGATCTGAGGGGGAAATTTTTCACACAGAAGGTGGTGGGTATATGGAACGGGTTGCCAGAGGAAGTGGTGGAGGCTCCATGTGTTGATAGCCCACCCAGTCTCTCATCACCACCACTGGAGCTATCATGCAAGCTGCTGTCTCCTCTCTCTTCCTGGCTCTCCCAAGCTCACCCAACGCCACCCCTCACACACAGGTTCTCCACACTGAGCCGCTGGCAGTTATTTGTTGGATTTGACCCAGTACATCAGCAGGGACGGCAGGAGTCCCGCGTCTCTCTACATACGTAATGCTATAAGGGCTCACTTTAACACCGATCCCATCACTGGTCTTGTTCCTGGGAACTCTTCCTGTGTGCTAAGCACGTTACCAGTATATATGCTTCCTCTCCACATCTGATGCTATCTTAGACCTAAGATAGTGAGTTCTCCCCTTGGAATTCTTCTTTCTCACTGGAGTGCATCTATTGTGTGTGTTCTGAAAGATCAGTCCCCATGACTGCAGATTCCAGTTTGTCCCACTCATAAAGAACCTTTCCTGTTATTCCAGATGAGAATCTTCTCTTATTCCTGTTGGATAGAATCTAAATCCAATACTCAAGGGGAGAGTATATCCGCACTGCTCCAAGTTAGATTCCATCTCCTTTACTCCAGGATAAAATCTGTCCAGCTCCTTCCAGGTTTAAATCTGTTCACAGTGCTCGAGGTTAGACTCTATCCCCATTACTTCAGATTAGAATATGTAACTATTCATAAGAAATTCTCAGTAACATAATCAGTAACAAATTCTCATCTGGAATGTATCCCCATTTGTCCAGGTTCAAATCTGATCCGAATGCTCCAAGACAGATTATGTCTCCATTACTCCAAGCTGGATCATATCCATGTTATGGATCTGGTCGCCCCATTATAGGAAGGATGTGGAGGCTTTGGAGAGGGTGCAGATGAGGTTTACGAGGATGCTGCCTGGATTAGAGGGCATGTGCTAAAAGGAGAGGTTGGACAAACTTGGGTTGTTTTCTCTGAAGAGGCAGACGCTGAGGGGAGACCCAATAGAAGTTTTTAAGATTATGAGAGTCATAGATAGAGTACACAGCTGGTATCTTTTTCCCAGGATTGAAATGTCTGATATTAGAGGATATGTATTTAAGGTGAGAAGGGGTAAGTTTTTTACACAGAGAGTGGTGGGTGCCTGGAATGTGCTGCCACGGATGGTAGTGGAAGCAGATATAATGTAGGTGCTTAAGAGTTTCTTAGATATGGCCAATGTGCGAGGAAGAGGGATTAGATTAATTAGGAGTCATTGGTTTAGTTTGATTGGCACAACAGCGTGGGCTGAAGAGCCTGTTCCTGTGTTGTACTGTTGTGTGTTCTATTTTCTGTGTTATTCCAGGATGGAATCTCTCCCCCATTCCACAAGGTTTAAATGATCCACAGCGCTCTCGGATAGTACATCTCCCCATTCCTGCAGGATAGAATCTTACTCACTTATACTCCAGCTTAGATCACTTCCACTACTCCAGGATAGAAACTCCCTTTTTCTCCAGTGAGATTCTTCCCGACTGATTCCATGACAAAATCTATCCCAGTTTCTCCAGGTTAGTATCTATCCTCATTACTCCAAGTTGGAATGGGTCACCACTAAGCTAAATTAGGAAATGTCCCCATTATTTCAGGTTGGAATGTGTCTGAATTACTCCAGGCTTTAACTATACTGATAACTCCAGGTTAGAATCTATCCCTAATAACCCGAGAGATGTCTGTCCCTATTGCTCCAACTATGCTTGTATCCTCAGTACCCCAGGATGGAATCCTTGCCCTCTTACACTAGGTTAAAACTACACCCATTTTTCCCTGGGAGAACCTGTCTCCAGGTTAGAATCTCAATTACTCTGGGCTGGAATTTAATCCCTTTATTTCCGATGAGATCTTGGTTAGAATCCTGGATAGAATACACAGCCTTCCACAAAGTTAGAATCCTTTCCCATTACCTGAAGTTAGAACTATCTGATTTAGGTTTCCATTATCGAAGGTTAGAATCTGATGTCATCACTCCAAAGTAGTATCAGTTCCCAGTGTACGTGGTTGGAAGCTATCTGAGTCCTGTGGGTTTGAAAATCTCCCTGGCAATCCAGGTCTGGCAACCTTCCTATTAAGGTCAGCTACTAGCTCTACTAGCCCCAGTGGCCTAATGGATAAGGCATTGGCCTCCTAAGCCAGGGATTGTGGGTTCAAGTCCCATCTGGGGTGAGGTAATGTTTTCTCACTGGGTTATGTTGCTTGAACATGGAGAGAGTCATTTCTAACCTGCTGAATAGTCTCCTTCCTTGTTGTAAATTTGCCATGTTTCTCTCATTCAATACCTCTGATGAGAATCTGTTCCTACTTTTCCAGGTTAGAAGTTATCTCCCTTGTACAGGTTAGAATTTAAACCAATTCTTTCAAGTTATTTCCCCAGGCTCTACACCAAATACTAGAATCCACACCAAATACCCCAGTTTCAATTCTACATTAATCCTGGTTAGAGAATATACCCAGTGCACTGTGCTAAAGTCTGTCCTCATTATTCAAGATAAGGTCCTTTCCCCTCCACACCAGGTTAGAATAATTTTCTATTACACCTGGTTAGAACTACCACATTACCCCCAGACAAAAAGTACCCCATTGCTCCAGATGAAAATCTTTCCCCTATCACACCATGTTTGAACCTGTCCACATTACTCAAAGTTAGGCTCTATCACTATCACTCAAGATGATAATATGTAGCATTCATAAAATTTATAATTAACTCAAATACTCAAATCTGGCATGTATTCCTATTTTTCCAGGTTGGAATCAGTTCCAAGTACTACAACATAGATTATGTCGTTATCATTCCAAATTCAATTACATCGACATTATTCCAGGATGGAATGTATCCCCCATTTTACTAGGTTTAACCCGGACCTGATAGGATCTCTCCCCGTTTCACAGGTTAAAATCTTTTTCAATTACTCCTGGTTTAATCTACTCCAGGGCAGAAATTATCCCTTTTACTACAGGTGAGATTCATATTTTTCACTCCATGTGATAACCATTTCCTCAGGGTTAGAATCTTCCCTGATTATGCCACGTTAGAATCTCTCTCCATTAATCAAGGTGAGAATCCCCATTATTCCAGGATAGGAACTACCCCCATACAAAAGGTTGGAAACCATTCTCATTACTTGAATTTAGATCTATCTCCAATACCCACATTTAGAATCTAGCCCTATTAGTGAAGTTGGGAATCTGATGAGATCACTCCAGAGTAGAATCTGTTCCCAGTGTACATAGTTGGATGTACCATCTGTAACTCTCCCTGTGGATCCAGGTTCAGTAACTCCTCATCGATCAAGGTCAATCACTGGTCTGAGCAGCCCCAGTGGCCTAATGGATAAGGCATTGGCCTCCTAAGCCAGGGATTGTGGGTTCAAGTCCCATCTGGGGTGAGGAAGAGCTTTCATTTAGAGTGTCAATTAGCTGTTGCTAGTGTATGGAGATGGTTGGATAGCTATTTTTGAACCAGCTAAATGGTCTCTTCCTTTGTTGTAGATTTTCCATGCTTCTCTCAGTCAAGGCTGCAGGTGGGAATCCATTCCAGGTCCCTTTGCTCCAAGTTAGAATTTATACCCACTTGCAAGTTATACGCTCTCCATATATTTTCAGGTTTCTATAAATCCCCATTGATCTCGCACCCAATCCCTTCTCATGATCCTAGCTGAGAATTTATCACCTTTACACAAGGTTGGTGTTCCTAGAGCCCAACATTAGAATTGACTTTCATTATAGAAATTAGAATGCACACCAAATATTCCAGTATGGTTTGACATTAGTCCAGGTTAGATAATATACTCAGTGCACCAAGAAAAATCTATCCCCATTGTTCAAGATCAGGTCCTATCCCTTTTGCACCAGCTTAGAATCATTTCTGTTACTCCGGTTTAAATCTACCTCTTAATGAAAGTCACAAATCCTCACGTCTAGATTGCATCCCCATTTTTTCAGGTTCAATTCTATTCCAAATACTCCAATACAATATTACTCCAATTTAGATTATATGCACATGGCTCCAGGATGGAATCAGTCCCTCATTACACTAGGTGTAAACTATCTCCAGTGCTTCTTGATTTAACCCCTCCCCATTTCTGCAGGATAGAATTTATTCCAGTTCCTCCAGTTTAGAATCTATGCCCACTCAGTTAGAATTATATCCCAATGCTCCATCGGGTAGGTGTATCCACATTAATCCAGGATAGGAATTACCCCATTACACAAGATTAGAAATCATTCTCATTACTTTAACTGAGTTCTATCCTCATTACCATGGTTTAGAGTCTGGCTCCATTGCTGAAGAATAAAATCTGATGACATCGGTCCACAGTAGAATCTGTTCCCAGTGTGCATGGTTTGAAGCCATTTGATTAATCTAAACTTGAAATTCCTCCTGTGAATCCAGGCTCAGCAATTCCCCCATTAATCAAAGTCAGCTACAGGCAATAGCAGCCCCAGTGGCCTAATGGATAAGGCATTGGCCTCCTAAGCCAGGGATTATGGGTTCAAGTCCCATCTGGGGTGAGGAAGTCCTTTCCTCTTGTGTTATTTAACTGTTACTATTGCATGGAGAAAGTTGAAAAGCTATTTTTGAACCAGCTGAATAGTCTCTTTGTTGCAGTTGATCTATGTTTCTCTCATTCAGTACACCAGGTGAGAATCATTCTCATTATTCCAGGTTAGAAGTTTTCCCATTGCTCCAGGTAAGTGAATGGTCGAAGGGAAGTAGCTGTTCTTGAACCTGGTGGTGTGGGACTTCAGGCCTCTGTACCTCCTGCCCAACGGTAGCTGCGAGAAGATGGCATGGCCCAGATGGTGGGGATCTTTGATAATAGTTGTTACCTTCTTGAGGCAACGCCTCATGTAGATACTGCTGATGGTGTGGAGGGATGTGCCAGTGATGTACTGGGCTGAGTCCACTACTCTCTGCAGCTTCTTACCTTCCTGCGCATTTGAATTGCCGTACCAGACCATGATGCAACCAGTCAGGATAATTACAACAGTTCAACTCAAGAAGTTTATTAGAGTGTTCAATGACAAGCCGAACCTCCTGACCTTCTAAGAAAGTACCTTCCTTGTGATTGCATCTATGTACTGGGCCCAGGACAGGTCATCCAATATGTTAACAGCCAGGAATTTAAAACTGCTGACTTTCTCCAGCACTGCCCTCCTTCCCCTTCCTGAAGTCAACAATCATCTCTTAAGTTTTACTGACGCTGAGCGAGAGGTTGTTGTTATAGCTCCACTTAACCAGGTGTTCCATCTCGCTCTTGTACGCTGATTCATCACCACCTGTGATTTGTCCAACAACTCTGGTGTCGTTGATGAATTTGTGTATGGAATTTGTACCTGGTTGAAGATGTCTGAATACTGTGGGATTGAAACGCTTGTGAATCCAGTTTTGGTAATCTCCCTATTTTTCAAAATCAGTGTCTAGCCTGTACAGCCCCAGTGGCCTAATGGATAAGGCACTGGCCTCCTAAGTCAGGGATTGTGGGTTCAAGTCCCATCTGGGGTGAGGAAGAACTTTCCTTCTGGTCTTGTAACTGTTCTCAGAGCTGAACAATCTCTTCCTTTGTTGCAGTTCTTCCAGATTTCTCTCACGCAACAGTCCAGGTGGGAATCCATTCCCATTGTTTCTGGGCTAGAAACTTTTTCCATTGCTCCAGGTTAGAATTTACACTGACTTTTCCAGGTTAGGTTTTCTCTCTATTTCTCCTGGCTTGAATATATCCCTTTTATTCTTACACACAATCCCGTTCCATGATACCATTCCACATTACTGCAAGTTAAAATATACCCCCATTATTCCTGGGTCACATAGGTACTGCTAGACTGTGAAGAAGGTTGGATAGCTATTTTTCAACCAGCTAAATGGTCTTCTTTTTGTTGCATGTTTTCCATATTTTTCTCATCCAATACGGATAAGAATCTGATGAAGGGTCCCAACCCGAATGTTGACTGTCCATTTCCCTCCACAGATGCTGCCTGACCCACTGAGTTCCTCCAGCTTCTTGTTTGTTATACCTGTTTGGAAACTGGCTCAACACTCCAGGTTAGATTCAACATTAGTCCAGATTAGAGAATATACTCATTACACCAAGAAAATTCAATCCTCAAAACCCCATCCCCTTCACACCAGGTTAGAATCATTTTCTATTACTATATTACTATATACTATATAAGATGTTGGTGAGGCCGCACTTTTTGTATTAAGTACAGTTTGGTCACCCTGTCATAGGAAGGATGTTATTAAACTAGAAAGAGTGCAGAAGAGATTTACTAGGATATTGCCTGGATTTGGGGGCCTGAGTTACAGGGAGACTTAGGACTTCATTCCCTGGAACATAGGAGATTGAGGGGTGACCTGATGGTGGTATATAAGATCATGAGGGGCATAGACAGGGTGAAAGCACATAGTCATTTTCCCAGGAAGGGGTTGCTAAAAACAAGAGGGCTTCAGTTTAAGATCTGAGGCGAGAAATTTAAAAGGGACATCAGAAGCAGCTTCTTCACACAAAGGGTGGTGCGTATTTGGAATGAGCTGCCAGAAATAGTGGTTGAGGCGGGCACATTAACAACATTTAAAAGCCATCTAGATAAGTAGATACATAGGAGAGGTTTAGAGGGCCATGGGCCAAATGTGAGCAGATGGGACGAGCTCACTGGGCAACACAGTCGGCATGGATGAGTTGGGCCGAAGGGCCTGTTTCCGTGCTGTATGACTCTATAACTCTACTGCTGGTCAGATCTACCCCATTATTCCCAGACAAAATCTACTCCCATTGCTCCAGGTGAGAATCTTACCCTATTATTCCAGGTTTGAATCCACCCAATTACTCAAGGTTAGACTCCATCCCCCATGACCCCAGATGAGAACATGTAACCATCGATAAAGGTTAGAACATACTCAGGTCTGGAATACATCATTATTTCTCCAGGTTCAAATCTATTCCAAATGCCCTGAAATAGATATGTCTCCAAGTCAGATTATATCCAAATTCCTCTAGGAATCTGTTCACCCCATTAGATCCCTGATAGAACTTTTCCCCCATTTGTGCAGGCCACAATCCTTTTGAATTACTCCAGTTTAGGACTATCCAATCACGCCAGGATCCCTTTCTCTCCCGGTGAGATTCTTTCTTTTTCTCGCTATTCCAGTTCCTCCAGGTTTGAATCTGTCCCCATTACTCTAGTTTAGAAATTCTCATCAATCAAAGTTAGAATTTGCATGACTCCAGGTTACAGTTGTACCCCAATGCTCCAGATGAGGTATTCCCTCATTAATCCAGGATAGAAGGTATCCCCATTGCACAATCATTCCCATTACTTGAAGTCAGAACTATCCCCATTACCCCAGTTTAGTGCTGAGCCCTATTACTAAACATTAAATCTGAGGCCAGCATTCCAAGGTAGATTCCTGCTTGAATCTGTCTGAATGCTGTCAGATTGAAACGTTCCCTGTGAATCAGATTCAGCAACTTCCATATCCATCATGATTAGTCATTTTTATGCCCCAGTGGCCTAATGAATAAGGTACTGGAGACACAAGAGATTCTGCAGATGCTGGAATCTGGAGCAACACACACACAAAGTGCTGGAGGAACTCAGCAGGTCAGGCAGCAGCTATGGAGGGAAATGAACAGTCAACGTTTCGGGTCAAGTCCTAATGAAGGGTCTCGACCCGAAATGTCAACTGTTCATTTCTCTCCATTGATGCTGCCTGACCTGCTGAGCTCCTGCAGCATTTTGTGTGTGTTGGATAAGGCATTGGCCCCCTAAGCCAGGGATTATGGGTTCAAGTTCCATCTGGGGCGAGGAAGCATTTTCCAGCTGGGTTCATGTTGCTGTTGCTGGAAAATGGAGAAGGTTGGACAGCTGTTTTCCAACCAACTGATTTATCGCCTTCATTATTGTAAATTTGCTAAGTTTCTCTCATTCAATAACTCAGGTGAGAATCTGTTCCTTTTTTTGGGTTAGGAGCTGTTCCCAGTGCTCCAGTTTACAAGTGTCAACATCTCAGAGGATCTATCCTGGGCCCAACACATTGATGCAATCACAAAGAAGGCAAGCCAACAGCTCTACTTCATTAGGAGTTTCAGGAGATCTTGGTAAGTCGCCAGACGGTCTTACAAATTTCTATAGATGTACAGTGGGCAGCATTCTGACTGGTTGCACCACAGCCTGGTATGGAGCCTCCAATGCAAAGGATCGCAAGAGGCTGCAGAGGGTTGTAGACTCAGCCAGCTGCATCACGGGCACAACCTTCGAGGACATCTTCAAGAGGCGGTGCCTCAAGAAGGCGGCATCTATCATTAAGGACTCTCACCAAGCCCTCTTCTCGTTACTTCTATTAGGGAGGACATACAGGATCCTGAAGACCCAAACTCAATGATTCAGGAACAGCTTCTTCCCCTCTGCCATCAGATTTCTGAATGGTCCCTGAACCCATGAACACTACTTCGTTATTCCATTTCTTTTGCACTATTTACTTATTTTCCATAATTTATAGATTTTATGACTTTGCACTGTACTGCTGCCACAAAACAACGAATTTCACATCATATATCATTGATAATAAATCTGATTCTGATTCTTCCAAGGTAGAGTCTCTCACTATTTGACCAGGCTCGAATACATCCACATTGCCCTTGCAAACGATTCCTTCCCAGATCAGACTCTATTCAATGAGAACTGACACAAATTCTCAAGTTCGGAATGAATCCCCACTTCTCTAGATTCAAATCCATTGCAAGATAGGACTTGTCTCCATTACTACCACATTATTCCAGGATGGAATCTGCCCCCTCATTATACTCAGTTTGAACTACCCCAACCACTTACTGATAGAATCTCTCCCCAGTCTGGATACATCACGGCTTGGTACGGCAACTGCTTTGCCCAGGACCGCAAGAAACTGCAGAAAGTTGTGGATACAGCAACCAGCCTCCCCTCCGTGGACTCTGTCTATACCTCTCACTGCCTTGGTGAAGCAGCCAGCATAATCAAAGACCCCACCCATCTGGGTCATTCTCTCTTCTCTCCTCTCCCATCAGGAAGGCACATACCACCAGGCTCAAGGACAGCTTCTATCCCATGTTGATAAAACTATTGAACAGTTCCCTTATACGATGAGATGGACTCTTGACTTCACAATCTACCTTGTTTGACCTTGCACCTTATTGTCTACCTGCAATGCACTTCCCTGTAGCTGTGACACTTTACTCTGTATTCTGTTATTGTTTTTAACCTGTACCACCTCAATGCATTGTGTAATGAACTGATCTGTACCAACGGTATGCAAGACATATTTTTCACTGTACTTCAGTACGAATGAGAATAATAAACTAATACAAATACCAAATAGATTCTTTTTCAATTCCTCCATTGCTCCAAGATAGAATCTATCCCCTTTTCTCAAGGTGAGATACTCCATTTAGAATCTTTTCCAGGTGAGAATGTGCCCCCATTATTCCAGTTCAGAAATTGTCCCCATTAATCAAGATTGGAATTCCTATTACTCCAGCATTAGTATTTTATCACTTTACTCCAGTGGATATATCCCTACTAAACCAGGATAGAAAATATCGCCACTATGCAGTGCAAGGTTAAAAACCATTCCATTATTTGAAGTTAGAACTCTCTCCATTACCCCAGTTTAGAGTCCAGCCCTATTTCTAAAGGTTAGAATCTGACGTCATCACTCCAAAGTAGAATCTGTTCCCAGGATGGAATCTGCCTGATTATTCTGGTTTTGAAGCACTTTGTGTGAATCCAAGTTTGATCACCTCCCTATTTGTCAAGATCATCCACTGTTATGAGCAGCCCCAGTGGCCTAATGGATAAGGCACTGGCCTCCTAAGCCAGGGATTGTGGGTTCAAGTCCCATCTGGGGTGGTGTAGAACTTTACTTCTGGATCATGTAGCTGTTGCCAGAGTGCAGAGTAAAGTTGGGTAGCTATTCTTCAACCAACTGAATGGTCTCCTTCTTTGCAGTTTTCCCTTGTTTCTCTCATTCAACACTCCAGGTTTAAATTATTTTCAGCACTCTTTCCCTTACTCCAGGTTAGGAAATCACATGGATCAAGGTTAGAATTCCCATTATTCTAGGTTATACTTTTATTTCATTTTTAGGGATTATGTCTTTCTCCATTAATTCAGAATTGGGAAAGACCCCCTATTACGCAAGGTCAGAAACCATTCCCATTCCTTGAAGCTCAAACTATCCCCATTACCCCAGTTTAGAATCCATCCCCATTACTGAAGTTGGAATCTAATGATGACGACAAAGTTAAATTTGTTCCCAGTGTACATGGTTGTATTCTTTCTGATTACTGTGGTTTTGAAGTGCCTTGTTTGAATCCATGTTCTGCCACCTTGCTATTAATCAAGGTCAGTCACTGGCACAAGAAGCCCCAGTGGCCTAATGGATAAGGCACTGGCCTCCTAAGCCAGGGATTGTGGGTTCGACTCCCACCTGGGGTGCTTTCCTACTGGATCATGTTGCTGTTGCCAGAGATTGGAGAAAGTTGTGTGGAAATCAGAAAACTACAGGTGTGGAAGGTTGGGTGGATGTTATTCAACCAGCTGGAAGGTTTTCTTCTTTGGTGTAGTTTTTCCATGTTTCGCTCATTTACTGCTCCAAGTGAGAATCCATTCCCATCCTTCCAGGTTAGAAGTTTTTCTCTTGGTCCAGGTTGGAATTTATACCCACTCTTTGAGTCAGATTCTTTGCTTTTTTCTCCAGGCCAGAATATATCCCCATTACAGTTGTACACAATCCCTTCCCGTGATCCTAGCTGAGAATTCATCTCCTTTATTCAAGGCCAGTGTTCCTATTACACCATGTTAGATTCAACCCACATCACAGAAAAAACTAGAATCTACTCTGGGGTAGATTCCAGGTTAGAGAATACATCCATTACACAAAGTTAAAATCTCTCCCCATTATTCAAGATCAGGACCTAACTCCTTCATGAAGGTTGGAACCATTTTCTATTATTTCTGATCATATCTTCCCCATTGCTCCCAGATAACTCTACGTTCATTGCCCCAGACAAGAATCTTCCCCGATTATTCTGGATTTGAATCTGTCCATGTTACTCGAGGTTCGAACATTACTCCAGATTCAAACATGTTACCATTCCTAAGGTCAGGAATGTATCTCCATTTTCCAAGTTCAAATCTATTTCAAATGCTCCAAGGTAGATTATACTTCCATTACTCCAAGTCAGATGATATCCACCTTCGGCCAGGACGGAATCTTCCCGCCATTCCCTTAGGTTCAAACAATCCCCATTTCTCCAAATGAGATTCTTCCCTCTCACTCCCTGCTAGAATCTATTCCAGTTCATCTAGGTTGGAATCTATCCCCATTTCTCCTGCTTATAAACTCTCCCCATTAATTGGGGTTAGAATTCCCATTATTCCAGGTTAGAATTGTATCTCAGTGTTCCAGATGAGATATTAATCCAGGACTGGAAGTACCCCCATTACACAAGGTTAGAAAACATTCCTATTTCCTGAAGTTAGAACTATCCTTATTTGCCCAGTTTAGCCCCATTACTCAAGGTTAGAATTTGATCTCATCATTCCAGAATAGAACCTGTTCCCAATTCTACCATTTGTAAACTCTCTGATTACTGTGGGACTGAAGTTCCTGAACCCACAACTTCCATCACCAAAAGGTATAAAAAGGCAGCAAGTGCATGGGATCAAAGGATCTCATTTCATCAGGTCATCAACCTTACCTTTGTTTCCCTCTCCTCAGATGCTGCCTGACCTGCTAAATATTTTGAGTGTTTGTTTTTATTTCAGATTTCCAGCAAAGTTTAAAAGACACTTTCTAAAAAAACGTTGGCCACTTGTATTGGCTCACTGATATTTAAGTTCAAATGCAAATCCAAGAGATAAAACATCTCAAAATATTTGACCCAAACTTTGAGCACAATTTGCACATATCACCCAGAGCAGAATCTCCACCCCAAATCTAACAATGATGCTCAGCTAGAATCAAACAATTACACACAGAAGAAAGTTGTTCAACCCATTGCAGCAGTGCCAGCTCTTTTAATGAGATGCAAGTCTGCTAACTTTTCCTCTTAGTCATGGAAATTATTCTGTTTTGGGTAAACCGCAGGCACTTAACGCTAGGTTAGAATCCAACTCCCTTCACAAGTTAAACACCAATTTAATATAGCTCTTCTTCAATCACCTGAAATCGTGCAGCAGTGGGAAAGTGAGCCCGTACCCACATTACATCCGTTTTATGTTTTTCTTCCTTATAATCACATTCTGGAGAAATGTAAGAGTGGTTGACTTCTCCTTGTCAAATTGTTTTGCACTATCACACAAGGTTAAGATCTACCCTTGTATAAGAAGTCCAACCCTGACACCCTCACTAAACTTGACCGTATGACTGTTTTCCAACACGAAGAGATAGAGGTGATAATAATTTAATCTGCCAGTGGATGAAGTGGTGGGATTGAGTGCGGCACTGATTTTATAGCCCGTTTGACTTTACATTGAAGTCAGTGAGGAGTAATATTGGTGAAGGCTCAACGCATCCTCCGAGCTAATCACGTGGGGTTCCCGCCTAATGCTCAGTTAAAATTACACCCAGAAGTGTCAGGTTGGTTCAGTTGGAGGGTCTCTTGCCACCAAGTTAAATAGATGTGGATTGAAGCTCCCCTGCTGCCCGGATTTGTACCCTTTGTGTATGATGGTAATTTAATGCAGTGCTTGCGGTATGCTACAGTCATTTGTGCTGCTGTATATATCACAATTCTTTCTTTAATCCTCGCTTATTAAAATGTTAATTGGGAGCTGGTATCCTGTGGCGTAAACTCCAATTATGATGGCGTCCATTGACACATACTGCACATGGATTGTCCATAATCAAAACCACGTACAAAACCGCTTCTGTCTATAGCCAAAGGCAAGTCTCCTCTTCCTAGCGCTGCAGGACCCATTCGAAAAGGGCGAAACACCAACAGTATCAGTCTGTGGCTATTTCCTTCTTTTTAATACATTATCAAATAAAGGGGGTAGGTGAAATCAACCACCTTTAGTTCCTGAACTGTTCAGCGAGGAACAGACAGCCCGACAAACACAGTAACTTTATCCCGACCCATTCATGATTTAACACTCGCCCAGCTCCTTTGAAATGCTCGTTGCAAAACGTAGCACAATTTATTTCCGCTCAGACATAATGCAAGAGCTAACTGTAAATACTTTAAGATTTTTTAAGACGTTCCTGATCTCAGCATGAAGTTAGATGCCCCATCCGGCAACATGAAGAGGGCAGTGACTATGTTGCCCACCACCTGCCTGACACTTCACTTTTCTTAATTGATCATTTCTGTATAAATGATGTTTCAACTAGGCGACGTTGACACCGGCTTTTGTCTGCAAAGAAACAGGGAGACACTTGAGCCCAAGTGCTCGTGTAACAGAGCGGGAGGTGCTATCGGATTGCAGCTTTATGTTACTGCAGAGTCAACCGTCTCCAGACACTTTCTGCCTTCCAACTCTACCCCCGCACACACCGACCCGGGCAGCCGCTGCGACCACGCTGTATGCGTCTTCAGCACCTTGGTCAGCACCCCTGCTTTGGAGTGAAGGGGGACAGTGAAACTTATCTGGAGGAATTGCGTTTGAAAGGACATTGGACATAATATAATCAGCAATGTAACCAGGGCACAGCGGGATCTCCTTCCCGTCAGTCCAGTTTAAATGATAAACCCATGGTTACAAACCCAAATACTATAAGATACAGTGAAGATGCTATCATTTATCACCCTCTAACACTTGGCGGGCTGTGGTGTCTCGGAGCTCACCGCCAGGGCCATGCTGAAGAAATTGAACGTGATGTTTCGGGCAGATGCCGTGAGTAAACTGGGTGAATCCAGCCGCAGCCGAGAGTGTCCGATCAACGACACCGGCATCAGGCTGGTCCGCAGCACCTCCCTCTACCTGATCGGGGAAAGTCACCAACACATCGGCAGCTCTTTGAAACGCAGCCAGAGCGCGGTCAGCGTGGACTCCTCCATCTACAACATCAAGGCTGAAGATAGGCTGTGGATGTTGTCGAGGACACAAGACTGCCTGCAGTACCTGCACGACCTGATTGTCCTCCGCCAACAATACCGACCAGCCAGCGACCCCGGCAAGTCCAAGGGCCCATCCTCAGTCTCGGTCACACCTACCAAATCCAGCAAGAAGCCACCGCCTCGTAAACACACCTCTAAAGTAAGTATATCCGTTCCCACTAGCGCACAGTGATTGCATTCCTAATTATCTATGACTTTATGACTCTATGACTCTATCTATCCCAGCTCCTTAACGTTAGGAGTGTTGCCGTTATTTGTACAGCATTAGTTCGGTGCCGTACAACTCTATGACTCTGTAGATTGCTACTTGATGGTTGACGTAGACACGGTAGCCCATTTCTGTGTTATGACTCTAGTTTGCCGCTCCTATGCATAAATGGACAATGATCTGCAGGCAGGCAGGTAGATAAATATTCCATGACATCACTCGAAGAAGATCGGCGAGCGCTCGGCTGGTACATAAACGGCCATTATTTCATTGTAACCTGACACCTTGATTGACACCTTTCCCCAAGTTAGGACACTAGTGAACAGGCACAGAGTTGGCTACAAAACGCCCCGGGACTGCATGGGGTCTTAAATTCAAGCCTTTCTTTCACTTGGAATGGTGTTGAGTCAGATGTGTTTACAACGCATGGCAACTTTTCTTTCGGAAATCTAACCTAAACTGAACGCCTGATTTAAAACAAAATCTGCAGACAGTGGAACTCCGTAAAAGAGACAGAAAGGTGGGCAGTGTGACTGGGATCACAGGTCAACCAGCTGTTCCCCAAAGGAGCTTGGCTGTGGCTTGTGGGGATAGCCTGTCCCCTCTGAGTCATAAGGTTCGGAGTTGACACCTCTGTACAGAGTCTTGGGCATGTTGATCAGGCCGGCACTGCAGTACCACGCTGTCTGTGGTGTGATTGGTTGGATGGGATAATAATTATCTGCCATGAGAAGGTTCAGGTACAGTGTGGGTACATTTTCAGCAGGGCAGTTAAAACCAGAGCTCCTTGGATGTCTAAAAAGATGAAATGTCACATAAGTGAAAAAGAGGGCATGTCAGGTTGATAACACAGGTACAAATCATTGCTGATTTTAGGAAGTTTGGAGTTTGGTATTGGTTTATTATTGTCACGTACCGAGGTACAGTGAAAAACTTGTCTTGCATACCGTTCATACAGATCAATTCATTACACAGTGCATTGAGGTAGTACAGGGTAAAAACAATAACAGAATACAGAGTAAAGTGTCAGCTACAGGGAAGTTCATTGCAGGTAGACAATAAGGTGCAAGGTCATAACAAGGTAGATTGTAAGGTCAAGAGTCCATCTCATCATATAAGGGAACCATTCAATAGTCTTATCACCATGGGATAGAAGCTGTCCTTGAGCCTGGTGGTATGTGCCCTCAGGCTCCTGTATCTTCTGCCTGATGGGAGAGGGGAGAAGAGAGACTGACCCGGGTGGATGGGGTCTGTGATTATGTTGGCTGCTTCACCAAGGCAATGAGAGCAAGAGGTTTAAGTATAAAAGTATATAGAAAGTTTAAGTACAAAACAGAAAGAGAGAGGCAAAGTGAGAGCATGAGAAAAGACTGGCAGCAAATATAAAAGGTAATCTAAAAATCTTCTATGGACACATAAACAGAAAACAGGCAGCAAGAGTACAGGTGGGGCTTATCAGCAACCACAAAGGGGATCTACTCATTGGTGAGGTGCTGAGTGCGTACATTACATCGGTCTTTCTTGCAGTAGATGACACTGCTGGAGTCTCAGCAAAGGAAGATGGAGTTGAGATCCTGGATGGGTTAGAAATAGATAAAGAGGTGGTACTAGAATGGTTAGCTGCACTAAGTGTGGATAACTTACCTGGTCCAGATGGCATGCACCATAAACCCACCTTACTGTGCCCTCTCATCATCTGGTCTGATCACTCTAACCAATATGTTAAATGGGGACACCGTGGTGGGTTCAGTGCCAAAAAAATACCTGGAGAGTTTCTTGACCAAAACTCCTTATTAGTCTGAAAATAAAACCACTCAGCAGTTGCAACCACCATTTAGGAGGGGGTAATTCTGCAAGGCTTTGTTCCTGTATGGAGAGGGAATGAAGCTAAAAAGCCTATTGTGCTATCCATCTGGTGATCCTTCTCAGGAAGAAGGTACTAAACTATTGCTTCAGTTGATAACTCCTCACTCCAGCCCTGAGTGATGTGAGCAGCTGTGCTTCATTTCAAGGGGATCGATTTTGACCTTTAAGATGACTGTCAAATGGAGTGATGGATGAGGAGAAATAAGGCAAAAGGTAGTCACTAGTGACTTGAATAGTTTCAGTCTTTAGCTGAGAGGGACATTCCTGCTACAATACTACAGCCACAGGAAAAAAAGTTATTATGTTTACCTTAAAGTGGGCCCTTTAAGAAACAGCTTAAAGGGATAGCCACCTAATTTTCTGGGCTCAATTGAAGCAGCTGTCTTAGGGCAAACCAATTTTGCAGTGAGGTCCTCAGACATTCACTGGGCCACATTTTTGGGTGGTCACAGAACCTAAAGCCTAGGTCAGGTACAGGCAATACCTGTGCCAAAATAACCAATGACCCACATCCATCTTGTGATGAGTGTATTTTCTTTCCACCACACTAGAAACAGGAGGCTGTTCAGCATCCAACAAATGGGCCCTTGACTGGTGAATTGTTACCTCAACTGTCAAAAAATAGATTTGTAAAATGTCATTTTTAAATGGGTCGATAGTTAGACCTACAATTATTGGTCAATAAATTTATTTTGCTTCATAACTGAAATAGGAGTGATTAAAATGGGAAACACCACGTGCATTCATATATCCTGCACTCTGCATTGTTCAAAAGACTTATCAATTGGGTCAAGGGAGGCCTCAATTTTTAAATATAATACTTGTTACAAATAGAACAACCAATTAAAAATTGAAATGCTTTTACAATCCCTGAATACAAAAATACTCCCTGTGCTAAATATTCCTTTCATAAAAAGTAAACAATGAACAACCTGCAAGATATCAAATGGCCGCATGACTTTAGAACTGTTTAAAACATTTGTGTTCATTGCTTGACCATCCCACTGTTTGTAGTGCCAGCCAAGGAACTTTCCTCTGAGTCAGAAAGTCGTGGCATTGAGTTTCACGGCAGAGACTTAAACACAGTGGTGAGGGGGCCAACTTTGCAGGTGTGGTGTTAAACTGTAACACCACACCTGCAAAGTTGGCCCCTTCACCTTTGGTCAAGGTAAAAAAATCCCACAGAGCAGAGAAGTCAGCCCAAGCTTCCCGAGCAATATTTGCCCACAATCAACATCGCTGAAGCACATTACCTGGTCTTTATAGGCTGCTGCTTGTGGGATTTTGCTATACACACATTGAGTGCTGTGTTTCCTATGTTATGACAGTGATGGCAAGTCGAAAGTGCTTTATTGGCTGAAGAACCACTAGGAGATGTCTTGAGGTTGGGAAATTTGATATTTTTATGCAAATCTTTCTTCTTATGTTATCCCCAAATTCAATGTATAACAAGCATATCAAAATAAGCACTTAGCCTGAGAGACTTTATTCACCTTAAGCTCTGGTGTAGTTTGCACCCTCTCTCTGTGACAGTTTGGGTTTCCTCCTGGTGCTCTGGTTTCCTCCCATATCCCAAAAATGTGCAGGTTAATAAGTTGATTGATGACTGTAAGTGGTTCCCAGTAGGTGGTACGATCGGGAGGGGACAGTCGATAGGAATGTGGGAAGAAGAACAAATAGGATTGGTGTAAATGGGTGTTTGATGGTCAGCACAGCCTCAGTGGGCCAAAGAGCTGCTGCCATGTTATGACCCAGTTCAGAGCTCAGGGATACATTTCTCATCTGCAGCTAAAAATTTTGTTGGCAACTGAGGAATATTTTCCATCCTTATCTAAGTAAAACTGCTTTTTATTCAACAGAAAACAAAGAATGAATCTAATCCCACCCCAGCACCAACAGAGGCAGAAACACTCGCATACTTCGATTCTGTCATTGCAGCTTTCGATCAGGGAAACAAGCCCAGAGTTCATGCAGCAGAGGGCATGCATCTTGACATGGACTTTGTTAGTAAGTTTTTCTTAGTGGAATTCAAAGTCTACCTTGTTAAGCCTCATTGGTCTGCTCACTGAGCCTTAGGACATTGTACGTTTACAGTTTCTGAGGAGCTCAGTGTTGTACAATAATCTAAAACATTTAGATCTAAATCTTGAAATCAAACTGCAGCCCCTTACATTGTGTTACAATGGTAACACAAAATATTGTTCCAAAAATTGTTATTATACATAAAACTGAGTTATCTCCAACACTGCGTGGACCTGAGATTTTTTGTTTATGTCTTTGATTATCTGACTGCCTTTTATGTATTTGGAGACTGACAAAATCACAATGGGTTCTGGGTGGGTGAGTGGCAAATTGTTCCACTGATTGGGTAGTCAGCAACAAGGAGGACATTGCCTCTGGTCTCATGTCATAGGCTGGTTGACCTTTGTTGGGTGAGGTTATGGAGGGATGTGGAACTGAGGCCAGTGAATCAAGCTGTGGTACAGGTTGGTGAGCTGCCTTGTGACAATTGGCAGCTGGATCTCACCTCCCACACCACCCCCTGCCCCCACCCCAGTGCTGCCATTTCATTCAAACATGCTTGACGGATGTCTTGTGGTCTACCTGTCCCCGTATCTTTCCCACTGAAAACTGTGGGAGGCTGTTCTGGTAGCAACATAACATCATGACACGATCCCAGCCCCATAAAAGACAGAATAACACAAACTGAGGGATGATTGTAAAATGTTGTAAGAGTTTGCATTCATATTGACCTTTAGTCACTTTGGGATCTTCCAATGGAATTTGCAGCTGATGAGGTATTTCTGAAGTGTACTCACTGCAGTCATGTGGGAAATATTTACTTAATTGATGGATTTGGATATAAATAGGAAAAATGGAAGTTTGGTAATGCAAAATGGAAGTCTGGTTCTGTCTGATGAGCTGTTGAAACTGGAGGTAAATTGGAAATTTCAAAATGAGATTGATAAACTTTAGCTAAAGGCTTTGATGAATATTCACCCAAGGCAGCTAAACAGAACTGTGAAGCAAATCGACAATAATCTAATTGAGCAATGGGGCAGAATCGAAGGGCTGAATGGCGCACTGTAGGGTTAATGTTCATTCGTACAGCTGACAGTTATAGTGTTCTCATGGCTACCTCCGTATTTCAAACCCCAGACAATCCTGACTTCATCTGAAACATTGCTACTCTTATTTGGTGATTTGTCATCACTGTATGATTACACTCCTGCTAATTGGCTTGTGGCATTTTACTGTATTGAAAGTGGTCTAAAAATGCAGGTTCTTGAATCTAATGTTGGAGACAATTGCTTGTGTGCTAATGACAAGTCTACATTCCTCTCTTTCTGTATTTGTACCCAGTTGCCACCAGCACAAGTGAGCACAGTTTGCATTCCAACTGGATCCTTAAATCACCAAGAAGGTACTCAATTGATGTGGCACATTTGACAAAGGTGGAGGACTTGTCCCGAAGATACAGTGATGGGATGCGAATGAGCTTCAAGAGGCTAGAGCGACACCCGATGTACCTCCCCAAGCTGGTCGAGAGTCCAATTCACACGATGAGGTTCAAGCCAAAAGCACATAATGAAGATGATGAACTGTAGACAACTACACAGCATCAGCTTTGAAATGTGCGGACACCAGTCAACAAGCTTGTGTTTAGTAATTCAAATGTTTGTTTAACATTGCAACTTCCCCATTTAATTCATCAATGGCCATTGGTGGTGAGACAGGCATTTATTGACCAATCTAGTGGCTCTTACAAAGGTGGTGGTGAGCCAGTCACTGTGGACAACTGGTGAAGGTGTTCCCTCCGTGCTGGGTGTCAGGAGTTTCTGGAGTTACACCCTGTAGTGATGAAGGAATGGTTATATACTTGAAGGGAAATTTGTTCCCATGCATCTGCTGCCCAAAACCATCCTGGCGGTGGAGGTCCCCGGTTTGGGTGCTGATGAAGAAACCTTGTCGATTTGCGACAGTGTAGATGATGCACACTGCAGCCAAAGGGCAGTGGCAGTGGAGGGAGCAAGTGCTCAGGGTGATTAGCAAACAAACTCGACGGCCACTGATGTTTGGCAGAAGCTTTGCTGATATTACAATGCAGGTGGAAACTCTCTGGTCTGGCATTCTGCAGTCCAGCAGCACCTCTGCTTGGCACGTTTTAAATCTGTAGTACAGCTCTATACAAATTAACAAATTCTAACTAAGATCTGTCCTAATCTGTGGCTAATTAACCTACCAATGCAACTTTATCTCAGCCGTCAGTGCTTCAGACTTCGGGAAACTTTGGGTTAGGGACAGTCCTCCAGTTTCCATTTCCCATCACTGTCCCACTGTACTGGAAAAGAATAGTTCTCCTGCCCAGAGGCAGATGATCAGGGGGCATCACCAGTCAGGTCCCAGGAACGCCAGACTAGAGAGTTTCAACCCGTAACATGATTTTTTTAATGGCTGATTGATTTTTTTTGTACTTGTCCTATCCTTCTAATTTTAACCACTTTTCCTGAGAATGACAAATGCCTCACTGTGCTTTGGCCAGGGGTGAGAGACAGGTTCACATCAGAGAGGCACAGCGGAAGATTCCTTCCGTTTCCCACTGCCCACTAACGCCTTTTCCTGTCACAGTCACATTCCAACAGAGAGTGGGAAACCGGTGCAGCACCTCAAGGTGCAGCCTCAGACCGTAGTACCAGTCATGAAGTGTACAAAAATAGCCTCCGAGCACCTCGACGTGCACATAACCAAATGGACATGAAATGTTTGAAGGCTCATCCTCCAATAGGACAGATGCTGACAGGGACAAGCAGGTTGAAGATGTGTTTGCACTGTACAGGATGCAGATGTTATTGCCATGGTAACCAGTTCAGTATGTATAAATTGAACACCTAGCACTAATATTGGCCCTTAATACCTCAAAAACTCAAAGAATGCTTCATGGGAGTGCTCTCAAGCAAGCATTGACCCCCAAGGGATTAGTGTAGGTTTAGTGTAAATGAGTGGTTGATGGTCAGCAGGCACTCGGTGGGCCGAAGGGCCTGTTTCTGTGTTGTGTGACTCCCTGCCTATCAACAGGCAATAGAGGAGATTTCGGGCAGGTAAAGAGGCCGTTTCCTAAGGAACGGCCCAACAAAGCAGAGAGCTCTTGGGAGAGAACTGTAGCAATTTGGGTCTTGGTTGGTGAAGGTGCAGCAACGAAAGAATAAGATCAGGGATGGTGGATCATAGAAAACGTTCGACACAAAGGTCATTTGACTCATTGTGTCTGCAATGGTCAAAATAGAGCCATCTAACTCGATCCCACCTCCAGCTCTTGCTCCATCACAGCTCTTCAAGTGCACATCCAATGACTGTTGTGGGGGTTTCTGCCTCTGTCACCCTTTCAGCCTGTGAGTTCCAAGACACAATTACCTTCTGGGTGAAAATAAATGTCCCCATCTCCCCTCTAATCTGGCTATTTGTTTCTTTAAGTCCACACTGCCTGGCTATCCACCCCTTTGCTAAGGGAAATAAGGCCTTTCTATTTAGTCCATCTGGGACCCATATAATTTACTATTACTTACCTCAAGTGTCATAGTGACACAAAGCCATACAGCACAGAAACAGGCTCTTTGGCCCATCTAGTCTATGTCGACCATCAGTCACCATTTACCCTAATCCTGCACTAATTCTCTCAGCCTCCTCTGTTCCGAAGAAAACTATCCCAGCCTATCCCAATCTCTCATCACTGCAGTTTTCCAAGCCTGGAGACATCCCCGTAAACCTCCTCTACAACCCTTTAGCCAGCTCTCCAGTGTAAGACAGAGACACAAGGGAGACTGCAGATGTTGCAAATCTGGAGCAACACACACAAAATGCTGAAGGAACTCAGTGGGTCAGGCAGCATCGATGGAGGGAAATGAAAAGTCAGTGAAGATTCTGGCTTCTGTCCTCTTCCAGTCCAGTTCTGATGAAGGGTCTCAGCCTGAAACGTCGACTGTGCATTTTCCTCCATCAATGCTGCCTGATCTGCTGAGCTCCTCCAGCGTTTTGTGTGCGTTGCTCCGTATAAGCACATTTTTCTCATTGGGTGGTGACCAGGGAGGGTAGGGGGAGCTTTGAGGACAGGGCTGGATGAGGCCAGTAATGGATTTCAAGACGAGGAATGGGAATTTGAAAACCGAGGCTCTGCTGGACCTTGAGCCAATGAAGGCCTGTGAGCAGATAGGAGACACTCACAGATTGAAGCAGGAAACAGTCAGGCTGAGACTCCAGAGTCTCCCCACTGAAGGAAGGTCAGTGACAGCACAGTATAGAAGGCCAAAGAAGGGGAGGAGAGTGCACACTTAGGTAGCATTGTCCTTCAGCTACTTGTAGGTATTGTTTGAACAGCTGCCCTGGTAACTTCCAGTGCCATTAGAATGCTCTGGCAGTTCTTATTGTAACGTACGATGTAGCAGGCCAACTGCTCCGACTGTGGGATTTGATCGATCACTGGATGGAGCTTGGTCAATGGAATGGATTTCAACTGGATGGTCAACGACTTCTCCTTACTGCAAGCCAGCCCTTCTCCCTGCTTCCTCAGTGCTGATCTCACTGAGTCTCTGCCTGCATCCCATGGAGGGCATGTGCCCCGTGACGTGAAAACACTCCAATGGGGAACTAGCCTGTGAAACACTGCAAGAAAATCTACAAAAATGACCAGAAGTTCTTACTTCCCGAATCAGTTGTATGGGGATGGGAGCACACGTCAGGACCAATATTTAATGCCATTCCAACTGACAGCTTTGTTCTTGAAGCCCACGAAGAGTCAAAGTTGTTTGAAAACTGGAGTCACAGCAAAGGAAGTTAAGTTTCCCTCTCGAAGACATCTGAGCGAGTCAGTTGGTTGTGATGGCATGATTCAGCTGTGGTCACTTCTACTGACAATTACCAATTACAAACCTTTCACATCCAGATTGTATAGAAACTGAACTCAAATTCTCAATCTCCCACAGTGGGATTTGAAGTTCCATTCCAGAGGATTATTAATCAGGCCTCTGGATTCCGAATTCCATAACAGCCCCAAAAGAATGAAACACCACATCCCCCTGACCCAAATTAATTTATTACCTTATTTTATTAAAAGAATGTACCTGTATTGTACAACATATTATGTTTATGCAGTGAACCTTCAATCTGTGAAATGAAACATCTTAAATTTACCTTATTTTTTAAAAATCCAAATATATATCTAGGAGATTACAGTAATAATATGATTTGTCTGCACTTGATATTTCAGCCTTAACGTCCATTTGGATGGGAAAGATCATGAGCAAACTTAGAACATAGAACATCGAACCGTACAGCACAGGACAGGCCCTTCAGCCACGATGTTGTGCCGAACTAATTAAACCAATGTCTCCTAACTAATCTAATCCTTTGCTGCGTATTGACCATATCCCTCCCTTCTCTGCATATTCCTAGTCTATCCAAGAGTCTCTTAAACGGTCCTATGCTCTCTGCCTCTACGCGCATCCCTGGCAGTGCATTCCAGGTCCCCTCCACTCTCTGTGTAAAAAACTTGCCTTGCACATCTCCTTTGTACTTCCCCCCCTCACCTTAAATACATTTCAGTACTAGACATTTCAGTCTTGCGAAAAAGATACTGGCGGTCTGCTCTATCTATGCCTCACCTAATTTTATAAACTTCTATCAAATCTCCCCTCAGCCTCCGCCGCTCTAGGGAAACTTGTTAACAATCTCAGCTTGGAGTTAGGAGGTTGTAGGTCAGAGGATTGGTAACAGATTCTAGGTGAACCCTAGTGTGTGCTGCACTATTAGAAGCATTAACTTGCTGATGGGGCATTAACCCAAGGGCTGCCTGCCCTCTATGCTGAATGCTCTATTGAACAGTGGAGAAGCTCATTGAACTGGCTGGTTCCTCTTGCTCTTAAATCCTTTATTGAGGTCAGTGGTCTGCTTTTTGTAAGCCCAATGGTCCTTCCTGATAAGTGCTCTCTAACTGTAATTCCTTTCTTTAGAGCACTAATAAAATTCCATAACAAACTATCGGTTTTCTTCCAGCACACCAACCTCATATGCAACTGAATATTCCTGACTTATAGCTTGTAAATGTTCATTGTCTGTTTGCAAATAAATTTTTTTTTAATATATTGCAGTGAAACCCCCCCCCCCCCCCCATTGTAATTTTCTTTTGGATATGCTGTTAAACCAAAACTTCGCTCAAGGAAGAGGAAGGAGCCTGGGGTCTGGGCAACACTTGTAAGAGATGATGTCCAGAGCTGCAACAGCTAATCTGATCATATGTGATGTGGAAATGGACCATTGTTTTCCTTGTATTATAACTGGGACCAAGCGGTGTAAATGCTTTGAAATATCCCTGGGGTTCTGAAGGGTTCTATATAAATGCAGATACTTTCTCCAAAGCTGAAGTGTTTAAGGTTTCTAATCTTACTCCATCACTTATTTCCTTTCATATTCTTGTTGGCTTTTTTCTCTGCAAGTCTTCAAAATTGATCAAAATTGTGCGAATGGTTTCATGTTTGCCTGTACCCAGGGTAATTTTAGATTCTAAAAGTGGGTGGGTTCAGGTTTAATGGAAAGTTGAAGTGTTAGAAATCTGAAACAGAAGCTCAGCCCACCTCAAACCCTTCCACTCATGGTTCCAAATGAGCAGGGCAAGGCTGTGATAGCATAGTGGTTAAATTCTGTGATTAGTAATTGGAGTCTTGGGCCATTGATCCAGGAACATTAGTTCAAATCCCACCATGGCAACCGAGGATTTTAGAGTTAAGTAGTTCAACCTGTTTCCTTTAGTAAACATGAAACTCCTGATAATTGTTGTGGAATCCCATCTAATTCATGAATGTTCCTCAGGGGAGGGACTCTGCCATCCTTATCCAGTCCGGTGTATGTGTGAGTCCAGATCCACCATTGTAGTTGACTCTTAACTACCTCCTCAGCTCATGGCCAGTTTGGGGTAGACCGCGTATGTTGGTGCTACCAGCTGTGTGTCCACATCCAATGAATGAATAAACCTTCACTCAGGAGAAGGTTGGGTGGGTGGAACCTGCAACAGAGGCTTTGTGTCTTTGTGTTAACAGGATTTCTGTTCTTAACAACAGTTGTTGGGTTTCAAAGGCTATTAATGACCTTCTTTACCCCACCCCCTCAATAACCACCTCCAAAAATCTACTTCAGTCTCTTCCTTTTCCCCTAAAGTTCAGTCTTTTATTGTTGCCAACTGATCATATTCCATCTGTCAATCATTAATTATTCCGTTCTCTTCCCACTTTCCGCATACGTCCTGCAAAGATAACAAGCCTATGAACAGTGTAGACACCCATTCCTGCAGTCACAAGGCATGAGATAGATTTGGCACCGGGTACAGAGCACTACTGGAATGGAAGTGGCAAAGCACTGGTGCCAAGCAGGTACCAGACATGTGGCAAAGGGGCACAGATGGATATCTCTGATGCACCTTGCGATCCAGGGCAAGAGTTGTCGTCCAACCTGCAGAACATTTCCACGAATGACTACTTGCACTTCCTCTCTGCACCTTTAGCGAGGCTTTGCTTTTGCTGGTTGATGTAATGAGTTTAGGTGGGACTTTCCCTGATGGTTAACAATGCTAGGCCACTGTTCTGGTACTCCCTGAGTTTAAATGACATCCACGAAAGAATCAGAAGGATAGGATTATTTGGATATTTCACCCTGTCTCACATTTGGCCCGTATGTGGCATTGTGTTACACTGAGTGTTACATGGTGCAGCTACAACAGTAAACATTCAAAACACTGCCCGCTCTCCGGTGTTGAATGTTATCTGCAATCTAATGAAATAATATGAGTCGGAGTACAGGAAGGAGATAGAGAGCTTAGTGACATGGTGTCATGACAACAACCTTTCCCTCAATGTCAGCAAAACAAAAGAGCTGGTCATTGACTTCAGGAAAAGGGGTGGTGCACATGCACCTGTCTACATCAATGGTGCTGAGGTCGAGTGGGTTGAGAGCTTCAAGTTCCTAGGAGTGAACATCACCAATGGCCTGTCCTGGTCCAACCTTGTAGACGCCATGGCCAAGAAAGCTCACCAAAGCCTCTGCTTCCTCAGGAAGCTAAAGAAATTTGGCATGTCCCCTTTGACACTTACCAATTTTTATCAATGCACCATAGAAAGCATCCTACCTGGATGCATCACGGCTTGGTATGGCAACTGCTTTGCCCAGGACCGCAAGAAACTGCAGTAGTTGTGGACACAGCCCAGCGCATCACGGAAACCAGCCTCCCCTCTGTGGATTCTGTCTATACCTCTCGCTGCCTTGGTAAAGCAGCCAGCATAATCAAAGACCCCACCCACCCGGGTCATTCTCTCTTCTCTCCTCTTCCATCAGGCAGAAGATACAGGAGCCTGAGGGCACATACCACCAGGCTCAAGGACAGCTTCTATCCCACCGTGATAAGACCATTGAACGGTTCCCTTATACAATGATGAACTCTTGACCTCACAATCTACCTTGTTATGACCTTGCACCTTATTGTCTACCTGCAATGCACTTCCCTTGTAGCTGTGACACTTTACTCCATATTCTGTTATTGTTTTTACCCTGTACTACCTCAGTGCACTCTGTACTACCTCAATGCACTGTGTAATGAATTGATCTGTACGAATGGTGCGCAAAACAAATTTTTCACCGTATCTCGGTACAAGTGACAATAATAAACCAATACCAATAATATGAAAACAGCAGTAGCCCCTTGAATCTCCTCTGCTGTTGAACTAGATCATGTGTTCCCTGTATCTGAACTCCAGTTACCTATCTTCATTCCTGAATAATCCTCCTGAACAGCAGCCATCACTCAGTATTGCTATTTTCAATTGACCCAATTTGAGTTGCTGGCATTGTATTCCAGTAATAACAGACGGGTTATGCATTGGGCTATGTGGAGGTGGCTTGGTGTGGGTGGAAATTATTATGGGTAGGAGGTTGTGGGCAGTGTCACAAACAAACCCCAAGCTGTAACTGACTGCAGGATCTCTGGACATTATATAAAATGACGTTAACTCAGTGTAACAGGAGAAAGAAGATATAATATAGTTTCTGCTAATTACACCTCCCTGAACTCTGACCGGTAAACTCTGAAGCCCAAACCCCTGCCATAAAAAGTCCCACCTATAACAAGCCACACTGAC
The DNA here is from genome assembly GCF_009764475.1 of Pristis pectinata. NCBI lineage: Eukaryota > Metazoa > Chordata > Chondrichthyes > Rhinopristiformes > Pristidae > Pristis > Pristis pectinata. The sequence continues at coordinate 66,793,223 of NC_067408.1, read as the reverse complement.
CTACCTGGTGCATTCCCCAGGCTGGTCCCCGGTGCCCAGGTCTGGTACTGCATGGGTCTTGTGACCTGACATTAGTAGGGTACCAGCCCTGGCACTGTGGGTGTTCCAAGCCTGGCATTGCCTAGTCTTTGGTCACCACAATAGTTGTGCCACAGGCCTGGCCATGTAAGTCCCAAGTCGGGCCCCAGAGTGGCCTGAGAACCAAGGACTGGGCAGACAGCAGCGGGGGAGGTCTTACCTCAAACTTCAGCTGCAGCATCCACAGTTCCTCAGATCCTCATGTGGCACTGGCTTTCCCATTGGGGAATTGTGTTAGTGGTTGAAATTCCCAGCCCCATTTCCTAGTTTTATGGGGAAAATGTCCTGCATTAGTGTCATATGTGACCAACAAGTTTCCCTTCAGATATGGGAAATCCTGCAAGGTCAAAATAAAATTTGAGTTTATTGTCATAGGTGCAAGCACATGTATGCACAGGTGCAGTGAAAAACTTACTTACAGCAGCATCACAGGCACATAGCACATTGCATAATGTGGGACCATCATCGCAATAGATTCTTGGCAGATTGCCAGACCTCCCGTCCCCTTGACTGAACAAATGACATAATCCACGAATAGCATTGGTTTGTTATGTCCCTTGTGCAGTATCCCCCACCAGAAACCCTTCAGACACTTCACTTGCAGTATCCTTTCATCTTCTTTCGCACTATAAAACCAGCCTAGTTCAACCCTTAAAATCCCGGTATCATTCTGGTAAATCTGAACTCTGTCCCTTTCTATAACCAGTATATGTGGCTCAACCAGAGCGTATGACACCCAGCCATCACATCATCGCAAACCATGTGAGTCCCAACCAGCGGGCAAATCATATTTCCTCCTGGTGGCTGCAAACGGTTGGATTAAAAGCTTGCGAGTCCTGAGCGAGTGTCACATTGTCAGATGAAATGTTAAACTGAGACCATATCCATCCTCCCTGGAGGACGTAAAAGATCCTAAGACACAGGAAGAGCAAGTGAGTTCTTCCAGTACCATGACCGAGAGTGTTCCCTCAAGAGCCACAAAGAACAGGTTATCAAATCATCTCAATGTTGTTTGTGGGAACTTGCTGTCTACAAGTTGTCTACTGCCCTTGCTACACTCCAACACTTCTCAGGTAATTCTTCCTGACAGGGTGAATCTCATTATTATCTCAATAGGTTTGTCTTTCGTTGGCAATACCGTAGAGATTCCCATAAATATTTCAACAATACAACAATATTCAAATTACAATTACAACAAATTCACCATTTGCCTGCTCAACAGATGCCTCTGGTCTCAGACTCCTTATTTCCAAAAGATACTGATAGGTCTGATCCTGATACAGCAGGAATGGTGGGTTACGTATCTGAGCATCCTGTGAAACCACCTTGTTGGCTAGAAGGCTCTTTTGTTTAAATATAACAGCCTCATCCTGTAACAATGATCCCTCCCAATCAGTAATGCAGCGATCCCTTAAAGCTGTAGCATACAGTCCCCATTAAATTATGTCTCAAATTCTAGCGTTTTTTCCTTTGAATCATGTCAAGGGTGAAAGTCCTATTTCAGGAACACATGCAAGATTTAGGCTGATACTCCAGTCTTGAACAGAACTGCAAGATGAGATGTGAGCCAATTCCCCACTTACCCCTCTCGGGTATGTTATATCCGGTGATCCATGGTACCGTGTGAAGGAGGGGAAGGGAAAGGGAGAGCTCCCGGGTGCCTCGGCCAAGAGTTTGCCTTCAAACACCACTTAAAATCGTATAATCCAGTCATTGTTGTTTTTGGAGTCTTGCTGTGCATAAATTAGCTATTGCATTTCTGAACTTGTGTTATTGCAAACAGCACTAATGCAGGGTCTCGGCCCGAAACGTCCACTATCCCTTTGCCTCCACATATGCTGCCTGACCCGCTGAGTTCCTCCAGCAGTTTGTTTTTTGCTAAAACTAACACTGCTCGGGAAATAGACACTGCCCTGCACTTCCACACTTTCACCACATGGTGTCAGCACATCTCGCAATAAGAAAACCACTCAGCAAACTGTGGGAAGGCAAAACACTTTGCGGATCATGGGTTTCTTCACATGGGGGGGGGGGGGGATCTTCAGCTGTTCGTAGTAAAACAGGGAAATAAAAGCCAAAGCCTTGCACGAGTCTCCTTTAAACTCTGGGGAATAAACCCATTTCAAATGGATGTCAGCCATAAATCTTACCAATAAATCCTCGGATACCATAATAATAACCGCTGTTATCAAAAATATTGGCCAGTGGCTGTTTCTAAACAAAATATGACTTTTTTTCTATGTCAATATTACAGTGCCTGTTACTTGAAACGTTTATCAACTTTTGTAATAAATTATTATAGCGTTGTTTAAGTTTAGTTTTGCAGGACCGTGCCTATGCTCCATTTAATATTACTTTGTTCCAATACTATTTAACTGTAACATTACACCGTGACATGACTATGACACAGTTGGATGGTGCTATTTCGGCATTGTAGTGATATTTAAAGCACGATTAGGGTGTTATTTAACATAATATTTGGAGTTAAATTTAGTTAAATGCTTGTTTGTGTAATTACAGTATTGTGTGATTATCAGTGTTTGAGAACTATATTCTGTTATGCTGCGTAATAGTTAAGTACGTGTTGCTCGAGTTTAGCGTTTTACTAGTGTTATATAGTTGGTTCGTTTTCCAACAGTGCTGTCCGTTAGCCGCTCTGACCCTGGTATTGTCTGCTGGTAGCATTTTACTGCGGTATCACAATTGGTCAAGAAGCAAAGTAAAAATCGCAGATGTTAGAAATCTGATATAAAAAAAAGAAAACGCTGGACATATTCAGCCGGTCAGGCAGCACCGGTGAAGGGAGAAACAGTTAATGCTTCAGGCTGGAAGGTAATTGAAGTATCGACCTGAGAATCTCCAGCATCTTCTGTCTTTTATCACAAACTGTAGTATAGTTTGCAGTTTTTCACGGTAGTATTAAGTGATTATGACATTTCTTTTTACATATGGTTTGAGCTGGACATTTACTGTACATAATTGTAGTATTAATTACAGTAATATTAGTTTGTTGCAATATCATTTGATTGTAATACAATTTAATGATATTTAGTTGTATATCTTTCGGTGTTGCATTTTGTGACTATTTATTCCGGGATCTGAGACGTACATGGATGTAGCGGATCGCGGTATTACATGGTGCTGGATCACCGCACCATTGAACGATCGTACTTGACCACTACCGCATTGATTGTGCTACCGCATGATTATCCGTCAAAAAAAGTTATGATTATAATGTTATTTGATGGCGGCGCTTTAACTATGCCTTAAAGTACTTCACTGTAATATTGGTTATATTATTTTACATCGGTATTACCCGATTGTGGTATCATTTGTGGCTACGTTTTAATTATAACTATTTTAATTATGATATAAATTTTCATTATAATAGTATATTAATTGCAATATTATTTAAGTAATAATGTCGCTTAAATAATACTATTAATGTAATCATGAATATTGTTTTAATTATATTGATTTAATTATAATGTTTTCATTCTTTTCAGCGCTGTTGAAATGTTTTCCCAGTCTTATTTTTCCTCTTCACTGACCTGTATAATTTATGTATAATTTATTTTCTCTGTGTTGTCTGTACCTACGTACCTGTGATGCTGCTGCAAGTTTTTCATTGTACCTGGACCTCGCCGTACTTGTGCACATGACAATAAACTCGACTTGACTAAAATAATTTTATTTGGAATGTTTAATATTTGAGTGACTGTCCGTGGTCCTGATTTAGTTGGCTTTGAAGATGAGCAGAGGGGCTCCGGATTTTCTGCTCTGGGGCAGTCTTTCACCAGCGGAGCGATGGCGATGGATCCGTGCCAGGGTCAGAGGCACCTCGGACGGGCGATATACAACAAATGCCAGCTCCTTCCTCACACCTTCCGCAGCCCCCCCCCCCCAAACCCCCACCCCTACGTTGGAGACATTGGCTGCAGCAGGTTGTCCCGGAGCGAGGAGACACGCCCAAGTGGGACAACGTTAAGGCATAAGGCGGGGGAGAGAGAGGCAGAGCAAGTTTGAACTGTTAGACTGAAGACCGGGAACGCCATCCACCGCTTCGTGTACTGTACTCACCCACGGGACAGAAGCAACTGAGCAGCGGGTACCGGGAGGCATGGTACGTATAGCTAGAGTCTCGTCTCCCGAAGTTACTTGTCCCATCTTCCAATTCCCCCTTCTCTTTCTCGCCCTCACTCCCGATCCTGACTGGGGCTCGCTCGACCTTCCCACACTCACAGCCGGTGGCTTCTCTCGTTACTTAGACCAGGAACTGGAGACTGGGAGACGGGGCGCGGTGAGAAGGGGGCAGGGTATTAATACAGGGAAGGGGGAGCACGGCTGGCCCGGCTGTCCCCCAACCCCTATAAAGGCGGACCCTGAAGTGAAGAAGGCACGGTGGGGGGGGGGGGGGGGGGGGTGGGGTTACACATTGTTGAACATTGTTGATTAAAAGATATAATCTGCTGAGAACCAGCGCAAAGTGTCAAATTGTCCAAACCTGCACTCTCCACGGTTGATCCCACCAACGGACGGGGCCCGGTGGTTTGTACTCACCATGACATTTACAGTATTGTTATTTGCATTCTTTGCATCAACGTTTCAGTGTTAGATTTGGAGCAACGCACAAAGAGCTGGGGGAAGTCAGCGGGCTCCAGATTCCAGCATCTGCAATCTCTTCTGTCTCCTAGCGCTAGATTTGACCTGGCGGGTCACCTCCCCGCAGCCTTCTTAAACTGGAAGGTGTTCCCATCAAGCGAAGCCGGAACTACTCGTGAGAAATAAATTCTAGAAAACTTCGGCTTGATTCACTGGCAGTACCTTCACCAGAGGCAGAATCGCCGGGAAGTTCACGGCACAGAGAGGGAGATTTGGCTCACCGTGTCTGAGCCGGTGGAAGAAGAGCCACCCGGGTCTCACCTCACCCTGCAACTCAGTCCTGATGCAGGGTCTCTATCCGAAATGTCGCCAGTTCCTTTCTCCCTCACCACAGACGCCGAGTGCTCCCAGGAGAGTTTGTTACTCTCACCCTCCAGCGCTGCGTCCTCAGGGTCCGGTCACTGACCCAATGTGATGGAAGGTGAGGAGTGCTTCGGCCCACACGACGCTTTCCGGCGGGGGTGCGGACCCCCACCACCCCCGCTTCTCTTCTAATCCTGCTACCGGTTACTTTAAATCTGTGCGGAGTGGTTTCTGATCTCTTTGCAATGGGAGAGGGAGCCTCCCTGTTTACTGTATAGTTTAGTTTCATAGTCTACCGTGGTACACTTCAGTTAAGTATCCTTTCAATAACCCCAGCCTCCTCCTATCTTCCCTCACAGCTACCACTTTCCAGTCCTGACAACATCCTGGTACATCTCTTGTGCACTCTCTCCGGTGCAATCGCACGTTTCCTGTAATGTGGTCACCACAACAGCACGCAGAACTTAAGCTGTGGCCTCACTATCTTTGTAAACAGTTCTAGCATATTCTATGCTTTAGCTAGTGGAGGAAGGTATGCCGTATGTCCCTGTGTAGAACAAGTCAATGAAGGAACTACCATGGACAAAACACCAGGGCTCAAGTGCCTGCTGTGAGAGGTGTGGTGTATGGTCACGGAGCACAATATCCAAGTGGCTGGGTTGTAACAGGTAAATAACAGGTGGGTCAGAATGGAAGTAGCCTGCAGGAGGTACAGGAGCCTGAAGTCCCACACCGCCAGGTTCAGGAACAGCTACTTCCCTTCAACCATCAGGTTCTTGAACTAATCTGCACAACCCTAACCCTACCTCAAAAACGAAACACAATGAACCACCTCTTGCACTATCATGGACTTGTCTCTGATTGTTTTGCATGTTTTCTTTCACTGTCTGGTATAATTTAGGTATAATCTATGTATAACATGTTCTGTGTTGTCTGAATCTACATGCCTGTGATGCTGCTGCAAGCAAGTTTTTCATTGTATCTGTACCTCACCTTACTTGTGCACATGACAATAAACTCGACTTGACTTGTAGTCATAGAGTGAGCAGAATAACAAATGGACACTTAAACATTTCTTCATTTTTTCCCAGTATGGATTCATTAACACCTGCCTGAAATCTCTGGTAATAGAGAACTTTGGAGAGGACACATGGGAGGCCTTGAGGTGAGTACTAATAATTCTGTAAAAGGCTATGAAGCTGCTCTTTAATTGTTTGTGGGAGCCATTTTGACTGTGCATTCAGTGGAACTGGAGCTTCTTGTGTGAAGGGTCAGGTAATCTGTCCTCATTTGTTTACCATTATTGCCAAAATCAAAACTCCCCAGTCAGTGTAGTCATGTGTGTAGTTGGCACTGAGACCCCAGCATAAGACAGGCTGGAGATTGGGGCCATTTCCTTCAAAACAAAACCTTGGCAGAAATGATTTTAATTTGCATTGAAATCCACAGTGGGATTTGAGGTTTCTTGCCATGGAATGGTTTGTTTTTTGCCCAGATTACAATCAATGGATATTTTGTTTGGAATGATTATCCCTTCAGGAAGACATAGAACACTTTGGTCTTAAAACAAAATCTTTTGATCTCTTTGGGTCAGGGATAAGAGAGGCTGTTAAAACAAATAGATCCCCGGAGGTTAGTCCAGCAGTGAAGTTCTGTGGGGGTAGCAAATTGTCGAAGGACAGGGCGCTACAACAGGCTTGAGCTGAATGACAGGCAGAATGCTTGTTTATTTTGCATTGCAGTCACCGGGTGACAGTGGCTGTCTGCTGACTGTAGTTTGAACTGTGACAATTAACATCCAACAGAAGGGTTTGTCCATTGAACCAAATGAACCAAAGGAACTGTGGGCAGCAGTGATCCCAGTCCGGACACAAGACTGTAATTGGTTCAGATTAATTTATACAGTGGAAAAGAATCAGAAAATGGGGTTCAATCCAGTTGAATGGATCCATCAGCAAAGAGAAAGAGCAATATATTGGATCAAAACCCTTTTACGGGACTGATACCAGCTGGGTTCTAAAGTCCCTGAACAACCTGCTGTGTACTTCCACCACTTTGCTGTTTTATTCCCAATCCCTAGTTTTCTTTTTGTTTTCACTGGATTTTTCCATTTTTTTCCAGTTCTCTTTCCTCACAACCTTTTTCTTCCCAGGGCACGGGCTGAAGTTCAAGACACCTTTATGACCTACCAGGTTTACGACGATGTTATCACACTGAGTCTCCTGCAGGCAGCTTCTGACATGCTCAGTAAGTCGGATTTGCCGAGACATTCAAAATACAATGCCCATGTAAATGGATATTTTCAAGTGCACGGCAGAATATAACTCAATCTACGTCAGTTGTGGGGAGAGCCACATACAAAGTAATATGGCTGTCCCCCAGTCAGTGTAGACAAGTATGTAGTTGGCACTGAGACCCCAGCATCCACAGGATGGAGATTTTGGCCTACAGACTTACATGCCTACATACTTGGCCACACTGACTGGGGAGAGCCACATACAAAATTTACAGGTTCCAATCGAGACAGATATTTATTGTGTCAAGTACAGAGGAACTCCAAAAATCCGCTATCTATTCAGAAATCCTGATTGTTTGGCATCTGGCTCACCAGGTGACCCTTGCCACAGTCCTCTTCTACTCACTGGACCCCTGGTTCCCTCACTGCCTTTGAACTTACCAAGGCCCTGGTTCCCACAGTCCCTTTCCACTCCCAGGGACGTGGTTCCCATGCTTCCTTAACAGAATAACATCCAATAGTCTGGAAAATCTGCCAAGGTTGCAAGTGTAGACACAAGAGACTGCAGCTGCTGGAATCTGGAGCATCAAACAATCTGTTGGAGGAACTCAGTGGGTCGAGCAGCATCTGTCGGGAGGAAAGGAATTGTTGACATTTTGGGTTGAAGCCCTCTCCCCTCTCCGTTCTCAGGCCTAATGCAGGGTTTCGACCTGAAACGTTAACAATCCTTTCCCCCACAGATGCTGCTTGACTCGCTGCTGAGTTCCTCCAGCACATTGTTTGTTACTCCAAAGTTGTGAGAGTGCTGAATTATCAGAGTTTTACTGCAGTACTCCAGGCAGAAAGACTATTTCACTCATTACCTTGGGTGCTTTTCATACCACACCAAAAATAAACTATTCCTGTGACAACACTTCATGCTCTGAAGTAGAAATATACATTCTGTAACTATTTGAAACATCCTTGAATTTGCAAGTGAGCATGTGACTGATTAGAGAGTTTTTGTAGAAAATCAGTTAAACCAAAATAACCTTGTATAGCAGGGACAGAATCTGGTTCTGTAAAGAGTAGTGTGCAGGACAGATATGTTTCCATGTAAAGTCACACCACCTTGCTGTATTGGAGGCAACCTTATGCAATGGGTTGGAAGTTGGAAAGTTGATAGAGAGTAGTGATAAAGGAAATACACTCCAAGTGACATGATCTGACATGTGGTGTTCCCCAGGGATGTGAATTCCACAGTATGGACCGGAGAGATGTATTTCCAAGTTTGCAAGTGACCTTAAATTGGAGGCCTAGTGTATTGTATATATGGGAGAAAGCTTGTGGGTGCTGCTTATATGATGCTATGTGCCTGTGCTGCTGCTGCAGGTAAGTTTGTGCATATGACAATAAACTCAACTTTAACTTTGATGTATAAAGGTTCATAGATAGATTAAGAAACACTGCAAAACCATGTCAAATGAAGCCCATTGTGGAGAGATGTGAGTTATATATTTTGGATCCAAGAAATGGAATTTGTAATGTTTTCTTAGACTTAAAGGCTGAAAGAAAGCTGTAGCCTTCATATACTAAAAAAATGACAGATATAAAACAGAACTAAAAATGCAGTGGAACGTTAGCTCTCTCCAAGAGCATGGAGGATGGTTCAGTTGTTTAGATCTTTTGGTCAGACTTATATGATTATTGCATTCAATGTCAGTCACCAGAGCTCTGTAAAGTTAAATTGGCCTTTCAGAGTTACAAAGCAGTATGATATCAACACACAAGAGATTACATTATGAGATCAGTTTGAATAAACCTCCTGCCTTCCCCTGAATTCAGAAGGGCAAGGGATAGTCTAATTGAAGTAATTAAAATGATAAAATAATTTGATAAGGAGAGTACTATTGTTCACAGAGGAATCCAGAACATGGGGATTTCAGTCTTCCAAGATGCCATTTAGGAGTGAATTCACTTCAACAGAGAGAGAGAGAGAGAGTGGGGAGATCCAAAACATGCAAGAGGTATGGAGCTAAGGTTCCATAAATGGATTTGAGGACTATTTCCCATTGGATGACAGAACTTGCTCAAAGGGCTATTGATTCCACCCTCCAACCCCCCCCCCCCCGCCCCCACCCGCACACCAACCACCACCCCGGTCATATTTTCCTGTTTTTGGAAAACCTGTAAGAGATTTTCTGTCCTCTTAGTTTATTCCATTTTAAATCAATGTTTCCAGATGAAAAGTATATGCTGGAATATTTATGTAAAAATCAAAGCCAGTCGAGATTATTGTCATAGGCACAAGTACATGTATGCACAGGTGCAATGAAAAACTTACTTGCAGCAGCATCACAGGCACATAACATCTGAAACACCACATTCACAAGAAAAACTTAAATTAAACATAAATTATTCAAGAAAGAACACAATTAGAACCAAAAAAAAACAAAGTCCTTTGTAGTGCAAAGTGATCCAAGTGGTCATAGTGTTGCAATACTGAGGCAGTGATTAGGGTTGTGCAGGTTGGTTCAAAAACCAAGTGGTTGAAGGCAAGTAGCTGTTCTTGAACCTGATGATGTGGGACTTCAGGCTTCTGTACTTCCTGCCCGATGGTGGCTGTGAGAAGATGGCAATGGCCTGGATGGTGGGGATCTTTAACAACTGATGTTGCCTTCTTGAGGCAACACCTCCTGTAGATACTACCGATGGTGGGGAGGGATGTGCCAGTGATGTATTGGGCTGAGTCCACTACTCTGCAGCTTCTTACATTCTTGTGCATTCGAATTGCCGTACCAGACCATAGAACAATACAGCACAATACAGGCCCTTTGGCCCACCATGTTGTGCCGACCTTCAAACCATGCCTAAGACTATCTAACCCCTTCCTCCCACATATCCCTCTATTTTAAATTCCTCCATATGCTTATCTAACCATCTCTTGAAATTGACCAACGTATCAGCATCCACCACCACCCCAGGCAGCGCATTCCATGCACCAACCACTCTCTGGCTGAAAAACCTCCCTCTGACATCTCCCTTGAACTTCCCACCTATTACCTTAAAGCCATGCCCTCTTGTATTGAGCATTGGTGCCCTGGGAAAGAGGTGCTGGCTGTCCACTCTATCTATTCCTCATAAAATTTTGTATACTTCTATCATGTCTCCTCTCATCCTCCTTCTCTCCAATGAGTAAAGCCCTAGCTCCCCTAGTCTCTCCTCATAATCCATACTCTCTAATTCTTAGAAACCATGATGCAACTAGTCAGGATACTTTCGACAGTACATTTGTAGAAGTTTGATAGAGTGTTCAGTGACGTGCCGAACCTCCTTAACCTTCTAAGAAAGTAAAGATGCTGGTGTGCCTTCCTTGCACCATGCCATGCACTATTGTGTATTAGCTGTATAATATACTGTTCAGTGATTTCAACAGTTTATGGAATAAATCAAAATACAAATCACAGCAGTATGCATAATATGATACAATTGTGGGTCCAGTTTGTGCATTATTTTTGGTAAATAAATATTCTCCAAATATTATGAAACATTTATGTTAAGCTTTGAGATACCAAAGCTAAAAGCTAACTAAACCTCCCCCATCAGTGGACAGCAGGTTAAGCTTCCATTTCAGGTGTCTTAAGCTCAAGACTTCAAGATGGAAAAGTTCACTGTTGCTCCAGTTCCTGCTCATCCCTTGGTGACACCAACTGGAATGTGGGTGAATACCCACATTGAGCAAGGAGAGGTTTGATTTCAAGGCCCCTATACTGCTACAGTTCATCGATTAAGAAGGGGCATTTTGTGAGGTGTGGGAGAGCTCTGTGTACCTGTGGACCAGTTCTCCAGTGTGGATCCCAGTCTTCAGAAAGTAAAAAACTGACAGATGTCCAAATTCCTCCTCTCTTTATGCACTAACAGGTAATGTGGTAATGTTTTTGCAAAAACTCTGCGTCTGAAACTCAGGTTCATGGCCTTCAATGGAACAGAAACAGAGTTCGATGCCCATACGTTACTTTCTCATATGTTTAGTGCATAGAACAGAGGACACATTTCTACCCCAAGGGCTTTCCACCTACCCTGTAAGACACTACCAATCTGCAGATACGTGGATTACTTCTTAACCTGCAATATATTGGGTTTTTATGATATTGCATATGTAAGTTGAACAATAAGCTACATATGCATCCATTGCCTGTTAACTTATATCCATGTGAGCATCTGCTGTTTGACAGATCTGGTTGGTTCCCTCATTCATCTTATCTTTCTGATAAGCACTTGTGGTACTTGGCTGTAAATATGAGTATGCATATGTCACACACCGATTACACCTCCCCACTGCACTGAAAAGTCACCAGAAGATGCACTATCTAACAATCCATGTCACCTTCAGTAAGATTCCACTGTATTTTCTTGGCTGTGTTAAAATATGATTTTCTTAAAAGTAGAGTTATAAAGTGAAAATTCGTAAGTAACTTCCTGCAGTAGTCAACAAACATAACTAAACTGGGTATTCTTATTGCACAGACGTATCTACTGAGGCTCTTTTGAAACTCTTTGGAGGATACTTCTTCACTTTCTGCAAGGTGTCTGGCTATGACAGGATGCTACGTACATTGGGAGGATCACTGATGGAGTTTATTGAAAATTTAGATGCCCTTCACAGTTACCTTGCGCTGTCATATCAGGTAATACACCTCTCCTCAAGCACCGTGAGCACTATCCTTTAGGCTAATGATAATTGTAACTATTTTACTTTAATTATTTGAACTTGAAACAGTCATTGAGTGAAAATCAAAAAACTGTAGGTGCTGGAAATCTGAAACAAGGACAGAAAATGCTGGAAATACTCAGCAGGTCAGGCAGCATCTGTGGGAAGAAGGCACTTCAGGTCGGAGACCCTTTATCAGACCCATCTGATGAAGGGTCTTCAACCTGAAATGTTAACTCTGTTTCTCTCTCTACAGCAGCTGCCTGACCTGGGTGTGTAAATTAAGAATGTGGGACTAGTGCAATGGAAAACTTACACTTCTACAGTGCTTTTTACAAGCCAAGGCTGCCCAAAGCATCTTGCACATTCTGAAATACATTTTACGTGTAGCCACTGCAAGAAATGTGACAGCCGATTTACATCCAGCAAAGTTCTGACAAAAAGCAGTGAGATACATAAACAGATAATCTTTATTAGCAATGCTTGTTGAAATAATAATATTGGTTTGAACACTGGGAAGATCTCCCCTCTTCTTCAAAGTACCCTGGATCTCTTAAGGGAGGAAAGAGTCTTGGTCTAAAGTGCCATCTGAATGTTGCTGGGCCATGAAGTGTCCATCTGAACCATGTGTTTAAGTCCTTGGAGTGGGATTGAAGCTTCAAACTACTACCACAGCTGACAAGAAGGGATGGAGTATCAAAAACAAGAGGGCACAGGTTTAAGGTGAGATGAAGAAGTTCTACAGGGGATCTGAGGGGTAATTTTTTTTACACAGGGAGTGGCTGATATCTGGAATAGGGAGGTGGTGGAATCAGATACAATTGTTATGTTTAAGAGGCATTTAGTCAGGCACTTAAACAGGCAAATCATAGAAGGATATGGTAAATGCGGGCAAATGGGACTAGTGTGGATGGGCAAAAGAGCCAGCATGGACAAGGTGGGCCAAAGGGCCCGTTTCTGTGCTGTACGACCCTATAACTCTAAGGGTGACTAAATTCAATTAACCGTGAAAAGGGAAAAAAACACTCACAGCAGGCAGCATGTATGGAGAGAGAAGCAGAGGTCCTGGTCTTGTTTGGAGCAGCTATTATGGGTGACAATGAGGAGTGTTCGTCCACATATGACCATTCAGCCTATCATATCTGTGCTTCCTCATTAAAACAAACATCTTATTAGTTCTCTTCCCCTGCCCATTCTTCATAGCCCAACAAATATTGCTTTGTTTTCAGATATACAGTATTTCCTGTTACAGCAGGTTCCCCACCCAGAAGGCAGCCTAACTGGAAAGCTTGGCTCCCAGTCATACAGTGAGTCCTCTGGAGGAGACTGCAGGTCACCCATTTCCCTACCGAACCCACACCACACCCAGCCTTCTACCCCAAGCCCCAGCCTGTGGTCATGGTTGTCACCGAATCATTCCAGAACTGAGTTCAATCTGAGTGCTGCTGCTGTTGAACTTAATTCTCAGTTTAATTACAAGAACGTAGCAAATGCAGTCATGTTCCTTAGAATTGATTTGGAACGTTCACAGACTTCCGATGGTCACCAGGCTTGATAAATTTCACTTGCCCTATCATCAATCTCTTGGACTAAACTGTAATTGAGCCAATGAGAATTCTAATGCCCAAAATGAGTGGGTTTGGGTTGGGCAGAAAGTTAAAAATGAAATATGTCAAGTCCAAGCCCACCTTTGGTTTTCATGGTGGGGTGGGTGAGGGGTGACCAACCGCCCTCAGGAGGTGTGTGGGTCACCAAGAGCTTTTCAGGCTCCATTTTGACAAGATTCCTATTTCTAACCTAGGGCAATCAGGTTTCCCAGGCCTTGGAAAACCCAGGAAGCAGGGTGAGGACAGAAGAGCTGGATCATGAGATGAGTGCCTTGCTAGCACTATGTGTAGGGCAGGATCTATAGCTTATGTTAAGTTTTTGTTAAGTTTGTCCTCGTCTTGTAATGTACTGTGCTGCTCCTACAGAAAGTAAATTTTCAAGGCATTTATACCCTGTGAATGTATGCCTATGACAATAAACTTGAACTTGAGGATCAGTTGGAGCCTTTCTCTGTGTCCAATTAATGAAATTTGTAACTGCATCCCCTGACCCACCCACCCACATATCCTCGCCTGCAATTTGCCCAACCCCAACCAACAGTAGCAGTGGCAGTATTATAGAACTTACAGCACAGAAGAAGGCCACTTGGCCCATCATGTACTATCTCATTAAAAGAATCAAACTTGATCTATTCTCCTGCCCCTTCTCCATTGTCCTGCAGATTCTGCTTTTGGGCAGGCACGTTAGTGTAGTGGTTAGCATAATGCTATTACAGCGCCAGCGACCTGGGTTCAATTCCGGCCTCTGTCTGTAAGGAGTTTGTACGTTCTCCCCGTGTCTGTGTGGGTTTCCTCCGGGTGCTCTGGTTTCCTCCCACATTCCAAAGACATACGGATTAGGAAGTTGTGGGCATGCTATGTTGGCGCTGGAAGCGTGGAGACACTTGCGGGCTGCCCCCATAACACTCTATGCAAAAGATGCATTTCACTTTGTGTTTTGATGTACATGTGACTAATAAGGATATCTTATCTTTTGCATATATTTACAACTTTCTTTGACGGTTTTATTGAATCTACTCCAAGATTCTCTAATCAAAAGCACAGATTGACAAAAAGTCATCAATGTTACTGTGCTGAAAGCAAGTAGCAAAATATATTTGCTGAATCAATAAAACGTCTGATTTTATCTGGTTAACAGGCGATGAGAGCACCATCTTTTCGAGTGGAAAGGAGGGAAGATGGAGCGATGTGGCTTCATTACTATTCTGACAGAAAAGGTCTCTGTCATATTGTCCCAGGTATTATCAGCTGCCAGTTGACACCCCTTTGTACCCATTTTCTATGTGAGATACAGGTGAAGCATAGCCAGCTGTTGATACCTATGTTGGAAAAGTAAAATGCTATTCAGTGCATTGATCTTATTCTGCATTTAACCTGGTGCACCTGCTCCAGACCTCAGTAGACCTGGTAGCTCCCAATGCAATTACTTCTCTTTCGTGACTTCATGTTACCCACTTCATCTGAGGTACTTATCTAGGCAAGAAATCTCCTCAGAGAGTTGTTCCCACTGCCCATCCTGTACCTTTGGAGGAAGTAATGTGAGAATTTGCTATTTTGAGTCGGTATTTTCTATCCGTTTTTGAGCCTGCAAACAAAAATTGTGGCAACAATAGGAAGCTGGGACCATCAAATGGGTCGTTCAGTCCTAATTCAAACAATATGGAGTGAATGCTGCACAGGATAAGGTGATGTGTGCTATGTAGTGTTAACGTGCACTTGATGGGTGAGGGATGAAATCAGCTGGTGCCCAGTGGGTTAGAAATTTGTCTCCATTGTTTGGAGACTTGTAAAAGGCAACTTGGCTAGGTGGATTATGGGCTGGATTGCAAACTGGATTGCAGACAAGATTACAGGCAGGATTGCATGCATTATTCAGATAAGATTGCAAGGTGTACTACAGACTGGATTGCAGGCAGGATTGCTGCCCTGGGATTGCAGGCAAGCAATATTGCAGGCTCAATGGCATGCAGGATTGCAGACTCAATTGTAGGCAGATTGCAGGCTGGATTGCGAACTGAATTACAGGCTGGATTTTAAAACAGAATGCAGACTGAATTGTAAACAAGATTGTAAACAGGATTGATTGCAGATTGCAGGCCTGAGTGCAAACTGGATGACAGGCCGGATTGTAGGCAGGATTGTAAATAGAACTGCAATCTGTTTACAAAATTTACTTACAGTCTGTTTACAAGACAAAACTGGATTGCAGACTGGATTGTTGATTGCCTGGATTTTGCCCCAATAGCCAGCTGGCTAGGTTGTTGTGGGAAAGGAGACTGATTACATTTGCTATAGCTCACTGAAGTGTAAGGCCTGATTGTGGACTGGGAGACATTGGAAGGGAAACCAACAGGGTCTATAGAAAGGCCACTTCTGCCCCTGTGGCACATCCCCCTCCACACCCTGAAGGGACAGTTAGGGCAAAAACCTGCCCCAGTGTGCAGATCACATGTCACTCTTGCTTTAAACATCTGTTCCTCTAGGGATAATAGAAGCCGTAGCCATAGACTTCTTTGAAACGGAGGTGGAGATGGAAATCCTGAACCAGTCGGAAGAGGAAGAATGTACAGAGGAGAAGGAGCATGTGATTTTCCTTGTTGTCCAGAAGAAGCTGTCAAGACGAGGGAGGGAGAGGCTGGAAGGCAACTTGCAGTCCAAAGGGAAGGAGATGGTTGGAAAGGTAGATCTTACATCTTTTGTCGCATGGAGACTCATTCGTGAAATCAATTCTTCAAGGCTGGGAGGGAGCAATGTCCCAAAGTTATTACATAAATCTTCAGCAGATCCACTTGTTTTAAATCATGGAATCAAATGCCATTTGAACCCTTTTGCCTGTGCTGGGTCTTTGAAGGAGCAGTCAGTTTCCCTTCCCCACTGTTTTTTTTTCCTGTAGCCAAGAATATTTACCCTTTTTAACCAAATATCAAATACTGAATCTGCTTCCACCTCCCTTTCAGGCAGTGTGTTCCATGTCGCACATATGTAAATGGAACAATAGTTCATCAGGCGGAATTTTATACAAATGACTTCAGACTCTATATTGATGGCTGTAGTCATTACAATCCTACCACCACATTGTAGAGCCCACTGTGGCTGTGCAATGGCCGTCAGGAGCGGAACAGTTTGTAAGTAGGAAATGAACAAAAAGTGTGTGGGAGAGGATCACAGGAACAGCTGTGATGGGAGAGTGAGTAGGTGCGGTAAGAGTGGCTCCCAGCCGGCCTCACTGACTCAGAGAGTGAGTGAGTGAGTCTTCTCAGTGGTCCCAGCTCTGCTCGGCTCAACCCAGCCCCCGATTGTTGTAGCTCGGTGGGAGGGTGTGGTGGTGTTGGGCAGAGAAGGCCCATGGAAATGTCACATTCCTACCTGGCAGGAGATGCCTGCAACCCTGCAGCAGCCGGCAAATCCATCCCCATCCATCCCGCCGGTCTCCCAAAATGTATGGTCGTATGTAAGGGGTGTCCATAAGTCGGGCGTTCATAACCCGAGGAGGACCTGCACTAAAAATACTCAATCACACAAGAGTCCATGGCCACATGTACAATTATATAGTTGATGCCATATAGATTGAACTGCCTCCGATGGGAGTATGTGTAAGAAGTAATTGCAACTGCTGAGAAATTGGGAAATGTTTTGCAAGTCGAAAATAATCCTTTATTGTGGATTCAGATTATTAACCATGCAATTCCTAGTCCATAAAATTTGCTGAACATTGCACCTTGAATGGGCAAATAGGGTAAAAATGACCCCCTTTGGTTCTTTACTCTGAGAGCATTAAGTTGATGTCACTCACAAAAGAGGGGGAAGAATCTATTTTTCTGAGTGTTGTTGGCACTGCAAGGCTAATAGCACTTAAATTGCATTTGAAAGGGAAGTGGAAAAAAGTTTTAAATAGGGTGTTCAGAATCAGAATTATTATCACTGACTTATATGATGTGAAATTTGTTGTTCTGCGGCAGCAATACAGTGCAAAGACATACAATTATTATAAATTACAAAATAAATAGTGCAAAAAAAAAAGAAATAATGAGGTAGTGTTCATGGACTGTTCAGAAATTTGATGGCGGAGGGGAAGAAGCTGCTCCTGAATCATTGAGTGAGGGTCTTCAGGCTCCTGTACCTCCTCCCCAATGTAATAACGAGAAGAGGGCATGTCCCAGATGATGAGGGTCCTTAATGATGGAGGCTGCCTTCTTGAGTCACCACCTCTTGAAGATGTCCTCGATGGTGGATGTTGCTGGAGATAATGTGGGGGAGAAGGCAGAAGAAGGGCACTTGGTGCTCAATCTTCCCAAGAACAGGCTCGGATGTGGTGGTGTGAAAGTTATTGTGGGGTCTATGAGCTGGGTGGGCCAGTGTTGACAGCAGTCACAGCCTCCGAGCTGGGAATTACCAGCTTGTTGGCACCAGTGACATGGTCACCAGCATCTTAGAGAAGATCCATCGCTGGGTGCGAGAAGTGCTCCTTCAGGGAACGAGCACTTCTCCCACAGAAATGCTCTGACAGCTGGCTAAACCATGCCATTGTCAAAATATAGCATTCAAAATTCTTAGTAATTGATTATGCTATACAATTACAACTCAAAACACTTAAAGAATTAAATAGATTTATGTTCAATTCATTAAATTAAAAAAAAGTAAATTACCTGTAAGTTACCACTTTCCATTGAAATAAATGGAGTGGCTGAACTTACATCTGATTGGCTCTGGTATAAGTTCACCAGGTAGATTTGAGATTGTATATAAAACCACAAGAGGCAGGAGTAGAAGTAGAATAGAATACAGCCTGCTCCATCACTTATAAAGATCATGGCTGTTCCAGTCTTGGCCTCAACACCACTCTCCCTCTCTTTCTCCATAGTCCTTGGCTCCCCTGTATTTCAACTGTCTGTCAGTCACATTCAATGACTCCACCTCCACAGCAGTTTCGCTTCAAGAACTCCAAAGATCCACAACCCACTGAGGGAAGAAATTCCTCCTCGTTGCCAATCTGAATGGGCAACTCCTTATTCTGAAATTATGCCCCCTGGTTCCAGATACCCCCACTAGGTGAAACATCCTAGTGGAACGTAGTAGGTCCTCTTCAGCATCCAATCTGCCAGTCCCCCTCAGAATCTTATATGTTTTAATAAGATCACCTTTCATTCTGGATAGACCCAACCTGCTTAACCTATCTTCATATGTCAAAGAATCAACCTGATGAACCTTCTCTGCACTGCCTCAATGTAAGCATATTGTTCCCTAAATATGGAGACAAAAACTATACACAGCACTCCAGGTGCTGGTAACCTTCAGGATGTCCAGTGTTAGAACATATCAGAAAGATGGCTCCAAGAAGCTCTCAGGAAATTCCGGACTTCCACCTTTGCGATCACAAACTTCCTGACAGTTATATCAGGAATTGCCAGAATTTCTCAGGAAAATGCTACCTAGTATTTTTTTAAAGCCTTATGATTTTTCCCTATGGATCCTTTCATCGGCATTCTGTGGATGAACCCCTAATTCTTGGATATTCCTGGTCAATCTCAAGGGGATTGATGACCCTGGTAGCTGAGGGGTCATTTGCCTTCCGTCATTAGTTAACCATCACTGTTACATCAGTAGTTGAAAGTTACTATGGCAAGCTTTTAAGAGTCAGACTGACAGAGTAGATTACCTGCCTGTGGTGGAACCTGCTCACTCTCTGTCATGCTGATTTCATTCTCATTGAAAATTGTTCTAAACAGGAAGTATAGTCACTGAATAAGAACTAGCCAGCACCTCTGAAGGAACTAATGTACTGCCTTACTGTATATGCAGGACATTGAGAAACATCTGACCAAGACAAAGGAAAAACATTGTGCTCCGTCCCATAGCTCGGGGAGGAGGACACATTGGGACATTCTCAGGAGTGTTGTGAAATTAGGCTGTGGTATGTTTCTTTATATTTAATGATGGTATATTAAATGATATAATTCATCGATGGTGTACTTCAAGGGAAAGTGATATCACTCTTTTTAGCTTGCTGCTCATTATTCCTTATTTTGAATTTCCAAGAACATTTATCTCAAGTTTAAGAAATCTGTGATCAATTATTTAATGTATAATATAAGGAGATATTGTTGGCAATGCTCAGCAGGCCAGGCAGCACTTACAGAGAGGGAAATAGAGTTAATGCTCTACGTATTCTACTCGTAACTATACAGAAGGAGGCCATTTGGCCTGTCAGGTTCATGCTGACTCCAGGGGAGCAATCCCATTCATCCTATCTCCTCTCTCTTTATTTCCCTGTAGCCCCTGCAATTTATTCTCTCTGACATGTACACTTCAACTCCCCGTTGATACTCTTTTGCCACTGAGACACACTAGGGGTAATTTACAGTGGACAATTAACCTACCTGCAGACCTTTGGGAGGAAACCAGAGCTCCCGAGGGAAACCCTCATGGTCACAGGGAGAACATGCGAACTTCACACAGACAACACCAGAGATTAGGATTGAATCTGGGTTTCTGGCACTGTGAGGCAGCAGCACTACCAGCTGTGCCACTTCAAGTCAGGATTTTTCTTTCTCACAATTCCTTCTCTCTCATAAATACATCAGAAAAACTAGTCCTGGATGTGCAAACCATTCAATCCAATTTGTCCCCCCTCTTAGTCCTTCATTCTCTTTTCCTCCATCTTTCTACTCTAACCCTGAGTACCGACATGGTTTTGCCCTCATTCACTAATTCTGGAAATGAACTCCACAGCCTCCTGACACTTTGTGTACAGAAGGTTCTCCCCATCCCTGTTCTAAAATGGATAGAAAAGGTTTAGAAGGATATGGGGCAAATGCAGCAAACAAGACTGGCTCAGTTACTCAACTTGGTCAGCATGGATGAGTCGGGCCGAAGGGCCTGTTTTCTGTGCTGTATAACTCTATGACTCTAAATCTCAAATGTTTAATCTTGAATGCTGCTTGGCACATCGCTGTGTAATCTGCTCCATTTTACTGAAAGACAATTGTTCATAACTTTCAAACCAGATCGTACTGAAGGGAGCAATTGCATCCCGTCAATAATACACTAAAGTGTATTCACCAGATAGAGAAATATAGCAGCCACATTGTATAAACCACTGAGATGAATGAATATCTAGTAAATCTGCTTGTCTTGAGTTTCTGGTTAGACCAACCACCCGATTGGCTGGTACAAAGGTAGCTCTAGCTCATGGAAATTCACATCAGCTTGCATATCTTCCCACTGTTTTATACTGTTTTGGAGTCATAGAGAGATGTAGCATGGAAAACAGGCCCTTTGGCCCACTGAGTCTGTGCAGACCATCAAACACACGTTAAAGGAAGGACCATGAATAAATGAAGACAGCAAACAGGCAGATGCAATGGGCAATATCTCAACTAAGATATTGTCCCTCAGTGTTGCACCAGCCTGCAGCAATGCCCAAAAACAGAGATGGGACCTCTGAGACATCCCAACAGAGTCCGGCTGATACTGAATTAAGGAGCAGGCTGTTAATTAATATGCCAGCCCTTCCACTACAGTGATTTTACAGTGATGAGCATAATGACTGCTTTCCAAGCATTTGGTTCCCTATCATAAAAAAACATTGCCAAGAATTGGAATCATGTAAAAAAGTTCACTAATTACCCTAATGCATTTCTATCACCAGGTACCTTGCTGTACTCCTTTAAGCCAGTTTATCCGGAGAGGCTCTGGATTGACAACAAAGCTTTCTGCGATGCATTTCCTTTCCACATTGTCTTTGACAAAGAGGTAAACCTTTGTTTGTTGTTCCTCAGTTTAGTATTGTCAGATTTGGACAATGAGTGTTGATGTCCTCTGATAATAGTCAACTGGAGATGGGAGCAAAACCAGATTGCAGGAAAGTAACAGGGATTTGCAAATGGAGTTTGCTTGAGAATGTAAATTGACACAGGAGCAGAGGTTCAGTTCAGGCAATGCAAAATAATGCAAATCTATCATCTTAAGCATTTACCACCCCCTCCCTTCCATCTGTGTTTGCTGTGGATGTAGTGTCTGTTCTATATGACTCTATGACTATGATACCTGTTATAACTATGATACTATGCTACATTAATCCTTCACTAATCCCATTTTATTCTCCCCAACATTACCATCAACTCCCCCCACATTCTACCATTCACCTATTCACTAGGGGCAATTTACAACGGCCAATTAACCTAACACATATGCCTTTGGGGATGTGGGAGGTGACTGAAGCACCCATAGGAAACCACGCAGTCACAGGGAGAACGTGCAAACTCCACACAGACAGCACCCAAGGTCAGGACTGAACCCAGGTCGCTTTGGTTGTGAGGCAGCAGCTCTACCAGCTGTACCACTGTGCCATCCCCATGCTATGGTGGACAAACAATATATGTATCAGGCCATAAGCATGAGTATATTGTTCACCTCAGCTCACCAGCAGTCCACAGAATAGCTACTAAATTGGCCACTGTCATCAGGAGTTGGGTTTATGAGGACAATCAGTGCAAGTTGGAGCTTTCAAACATTGAAAGGCAGCAAGAGGGAAGTAATGAAAATATACATCATAATAAGCAATAATGATTTGATTAATCAAGATATTATATACAATGAGGATGCAGAGTCAAATAAACAATGTGATAACTTGTAGTGTGGTGTACTTAAATCCCCCAAACAGCTGGGATATGATGGAATGTGATCAAGGAATACCAAGGAAACCAAGGTCAGAAGGTGAGATATAAGGCCTGAGATGGTTTGGGGTTTACGGTGGAGAAATATTTAGAAAAGGAGGGGTGTATTGAAACCAACATGTTGGGATGATGGAGGCTAGTGGAGGATGCTGTGGGCTACGGGTGATCAGGTGGGGTTATACTGAGAGTAGGATGGGAATGAGTGGTGGTTTTGCCTCAGGTGAAGGTCCAGAGATGGTGAGGGAAGCAATGGAGAAATTGTGGAGATGGAAACAAGTGGTCTGTCAGCTTCCAGTCTGGCACAAGGACATCTGAGGGGAAGTGAACGGGAAGAGTTTCACACAGAGTGATCACCACCTGAAATAGCATCCAGATGGGAAAAGTGAAGGGAAAGCTCAAGGTTCACTCAAGAAGTAGTTAGATAAAGAGAAAGACACTGCAGATGTTGGAAATCTGACAAATACTGGAGATAGATGTGGAGAGAGAAATGGTTAACATTTCAGGTCAATGATAGGCTCTGACGAAAGATCATTGATCTGAAATGTTAACTCTGTTTCTCTCTCTACAGAAGCTGCCTGACCTGCTGAGTGTTCCCAGCATTTTCTGTTTTTATTTCATATGATATAGTCAGCTGTATGGAGAAGAACTACAAGTTTTTCTATTCACCATGGATGTCCCTCCCACCCTTTACATTCCTTGTGGTGGATGCCAGAAGTAAACAAATTAGCTCATAGAACGAGCCTGTTGGTTAGGATTTTACCTCTATTCTGACAATGTTGCTTGGAACAAATCTAATCACAAGGTTTTGTTGCTGTTCTGCTTATACTTTACATCAATCAGCTGATGTTTCATAAAATAATGAAACACATTATAGGTTCACTGTTGGTCCAACCAATATAGGTTCAACTTCAAATAAAAATCACCTCAAGTGATCTTCATGTCACACAGCAGATACAATTAGTTTACCTCAAATATGTTCAAACTTTACTGTGTTCCTTAAGCAACTCTGAATAAACAATGAACCCCAAACAAGTCTTAAACACAGGTGGCCTTGTCCACAATCAGTGAGGGCTCTGGGGAGATTAGTTGATATCATACACACAAGAAAGTTGCGCTGACTAACCCTATCACCCAGTTCAATGTCTATCTGTTACCTTATTTATGAGAAGCATGGTTACAGGAATATCTTGGTATGACTAGGATAAAACCAACCAACTTAGTTACTGGTTTATGTTAACTAATAGTGAAGTCATACCAGAAATTCCATGTTTGTTGTGTAGCATTTATTGCTTCAGAAATGAGCAGTATTTAGATATATAAGATCCAGAGGGGGCTTGACAGGTTAGATGTAGAGTGGATCAAACACATCTGGGAGGATCAAGAATGGGGGGGGTGTCACTGTTTAAAAATAAAGAAGTCACACACTTAAGACAGGGATGAGCTGATTTTTTTTCTCTCTCAAAGGGTTGTGAGTCTTTTGAACCTCTTCCTGAAAGGACGGTGGAAGCTGAGTCTTTGAATATTTTGAAAGCAGTGATAGAGATTCTTGATAAGCAAGGGTTATCACAGGTTACCACAGATTGATGGGAATGCAGAGTTAAGGTTACAGTCAAATCAACCACGATCTAATTAAATGGTTATGCAGACCTGAGCAGCCTTCTCCACTTATAATTCACGTGTTTGTATGAGAGAAGGAAGTAATGACCAGTTATCCAGCACTTTTCATGACTACAGGATTTTCCAAAGGGTTTCTTAGCCAATGTACTATTTGAAAATGTGTCAGACAGTTCAAACATAGCAAGGCTCCACATTTGTCAAGTGTGATTTCCGCTGCTGTTCTTCAAGCTAGTGATGCAGGATCTTTTACATCCACTTTAGAAGCAGCCTTGGTTACCCTCTCATCTGAAAATCAACATTTCTGATGCTGCTGCATTGCCTCAACATTGCACAGTGTGTTCATGTTCGTGAAGTGGGGCTTGAACTCAAAACCTTTGGGGTTAGAAGTGAGACTGCTGCCAGTGAGATACAGTCAATGCTAAACATCAACATGTTTAAAATGAATATTCTGATTCCAATGATCAGATGTGCTTAATACACTGCTCTGGTATTTTATTATTGATGAATTACTCTGGCAGAACCCTTTGCGATGGCTTTGACTGCCTCAACTGAAGATTGATTTGCCTTGTATACCAGAAAGTACAGATTAAAAGTTAATTTCTGATTGCTCTAGCTAAAGGTGAAGCAGGCAGGAGTGAACATCCAGAAGTATGTACCAGGGCTACAAATGGAGGACATTAAAATCAATGAGTACTTCACCATCACCCATCCAGCAGTACCTTTTACCATTTCCAGCATAAGAAAATTTATCAATAGCCAGTTTGTACTGAAAACTCGGAGAGAAATGATGCCAGTATCTTGGAAAAGTCAACCAATGCTGAAACTTCGAGGTATGGTCGTTCAGAACAGATCAGTGTTACCTGGACTGCATGCAATTTGTGTTGAACCACAGTAGGGGACTTTCACCAGCCGTACAAGTGCAGAAGCCTTTACCTTCCCCACTCCTGTACAAGTCTTGCTCAGATTCTAAATTGCACAGATAATGCAGCCACCTTAACTCCCAACCCACTGTATAGCCCTGGTTGTACAGGTAGTTCACATAAAGTCATGACCCATATGTGGTGGACCAACTTAAGCCCACCTGTACCGGTAATGAACAGACTACACAGGTCATGCACAACCCTTGGTCAATTTCTATAGGTCTGCCAGTACAGAGAGCACATAGACTCTCTGTCACCTCTACAAGGGGTACATTTACACTGGTCTCCCTGTACAGGTAGTGCAGAGTCTATCCCATCTCTACACAGAATACATAGACATCTGCCTAGTAGGTCAGGTGACTGAGAAGTGTTATCAACATGACATGTCTGCCTTATGTAGCCTGGCCTATAAGCAACTCTAGTTCCACACCATTGTTACTTCACTGTTTTCTGGAGTGAACCAGTATGTTGGTTAGCTGTATCAAATCCTTCAGTGCCTCAGGCCAACTAATCCAATAAATCTCTGCCCTGTTTGCCTTATCCAAATCCCTAGAATGCATTAAAAATAAGTATTGCCACCGGATGGGTTGCTGATCAGGCAAACAGTCTGGACCTCAAAAGTCTACCAGAGTTTTGTTCAAATAATGGTTGATGTAAGGGTGTGGATGGGGTTGGGTGGGGGCTGAGGAGATGAAGGAGGTTGCAGTGATCTGGATAAACCTTCATGACAGACAGACCACTACCACACAGGTGCCCAATGTGGTGCTTGTTCCTGCCTCTCCTATACAAATGAAGTGACCTACACAGTCTAAGTAGTAGGATTTCCACCCACAGACCTATGGGGCATTGCGACTGTTGCAAAAAGCATCACAAAGATTATAGGTTATATTTTGCATGTAACATTTTATTATAGTGCCAGATGGGATAACCAGGATGGCACTCTCTCTGTCTTCCTCCCTCTCTCTCTCCTTCCCTCCCTTCTTCCTCACTTTCTCTCTCTTCCCCTTTCCTCCTCTCTTTCCATCTCCCCTCTCTTGTTCTTTTTTCAATCTCACTCTTTTTTCTGTCTCCCCCTTTCCCCTTCTCATTATCTCCCTTTCTCTCTTACTCACTTTCTCTCTTGCCCTCCTCCTCTCTCCCCATCTCTCCATCTCTCTTTGCTTCCTTTTCTCTCTCTCTTGTCCTCTTCCTCTCTACCCTTCTCCCTCCATCTCTCCTTGTGTGTGTCCGTCTCTCTCTCCTTTTCTCTGTCTCTCTCTTCCATACTTTCTCTCCCATTCCCTCTCTTTTTCTGTCCTCTCTTCCCCCCCTCCCTCCCATTTCTTCTCTTTCTCTGCCCTCTCTCTCTCTGTGTCTCTCAGGGCAGATGCTGTGGATGGGATCCATCCAGTGCATGATCTACTTGTGCTCGCCACAACTGCGCTCCCTCCAAGAACTGGAGGAGAGGAAGATGCACCTTGCTGATATTGCCCAACATGACACCACCCGAGATCTCATCCTCCTCAACCAGCAGAGGCTGGCTGAGATCGAACTGTCCAATCAGCTCGAACGCAAGAAGGAAGAGCTTCGGATCCTGTCCAAGAACCTGGAGGTGGAAAAGAAAAAGACTGAGGTGCTTTTGTATGCCATGCTCCCCAAGCACGTGGCCAACCAGCTGAAGGAAGGCAAGCGGGTAGAAGCAGGTAATACTGTCAGGAATCAAGAGTTACATTTCTATAGCGCCTTTCACTCCTTCATAGGCACTCAAATAATTTCATGACTAAGGAAATACTTTCTGAAGTATAATCATTGTTGTAAATCTGGGAAATGTGGCAGCCAATTTGCAAACAACAAACTCCCACCAAGGGCAAGAGGTTGATTACTGCGTTTCAGTGATAAATGTTGGTCAGGACAGCACGGAGCTTAGAGTGGGATTCCTCAAAAAAGGTTCATGGGATCTTCTAACTTCATTATGGGTGGGAATTTTACTGATAGTCCCTCTGATGGTGCAACATTCTTCAGTGCTGCACAGAGACTGGGTAAACCAAATTACCAGTAATAGTGTGGAGGATAAATTCAGAGAGTGTATAAGATACAGTTTTCCAGATCAGTATGTTAAGAAACCAGTAAGGGAAGAGACTGTTTTTGATCTAGTATTGTCTAGTATCTACAGGACTGAGATGAGAAGAAATTTCTTCACCCACTGGATAGTGAATCGTTGAAATTCTCTACCTAAGAGGGCTGTGGAGGCTCAGTCACTCAGTGTATTCAAGGCAGAGAATGATAGATTTTTGAATATTAAGGGAATCAAGGAAGATGGGCTTAGTTAGGGAAAGTGATGCTGAGGAAAAGGATCAGCCACGTACAAAGAGCTGAAACATTTTCTATTTCTTATATACGTTGGATCCTGAATGTGCCTTGTTCGAAGAAGAGGTGCTGTTCCTCAAGCCTACATTGGGCTTCATTGGAACTGTATAAAAGGCTGAAGACAAGGTCAAAGTAGGATGGAGAATCGACGTGACAGACAACTGGAAACTCAGGGTCATCCTTTCATAATGAACAGGGGTGGTCTGCCAAACTTTTCACCCAATCTGTGTTTGGTTTCTCCAATGTAGAGGAAATCACATCATGAGCACCAAATGCAATGTACTAGATTGGGAGGAGTAGAAATGAAGTGAATAAAATATCAAACTGCAGCTAGCAACCTTACTTTGCCTCTGCATGAGCTGGCGGTAGCGAGGAAGTCACAGTTCACAGTACAGTTTAATTTAGATCATCAGAAACGTAAGAAGATAACTTGAGGAGGCCAGTTAACCCCTGGAGCTGACAAGGCCATCAAATGTAATCTTGGCTGGTCTGGGGCCTAACTTGATTTCCCCCATTTCACTTAGTAGCTTTATTGATAAAAATCTGTCAGAATTCAGATTTCAAAATAAGGCTTGATCCAGCATCCACTGCCAACCATGAAAGAGATTTCCCCATTTGGAGTAGAAGTGGTTCTATTTTTTAGGCTACGTACTCTCTACCTATCCTATCATATATTAAACATTTCTTATCTACATTCCAGAGAATACAATAACAGTTTGTATTCTTTGCATAATTTAACCCTTGCAGTCCAGATATTATTCTGGTAATTACACACTCCCTCCAAAGTCAGCTTATCTTTCCCAATGTTTAGTGCCAAGACTGCTCACATTACTCCAGGTGTGGTCTAACCAGAGCTCTGTACAATTGCAGCCCAATTTCTAAACCTTTTGCATTCCAAAATATAAAGACCAGCCTTGCTTTCTGATTATTTCCTCTACCAATGCAGGAACTTCAAATGTTTTCAATGATCAGGTGGCACAGTGGAGCAGCTAGCAGATGCACTTGGTTCACAGCCCTAGCGACCTGCTTCATTCCTGATCCTCTGGTGCTATCAGGGTGGAATTTGCATGTTCTCCCAGTGACCACATGGGTTTCCCTTGGGTGCTCTGCTTTTTTTCTCAGCAAAGTCCACACAACAATCCTGAATCCAACAACCACCCTATCCTGTTCTCATGAAGGCTTATCAACTTGTACTGTAGACTCTGATCTTATCTCTCCACAGATGTTGCCTGGCTTGTTGAGTGTCTCCAGCATTCTTTGTTTTATTTTAGACTTCAAGCAACTGCAGTGTTTATATCTCACAGTTACAGCAGTTTTCTTACTCTCACCTTTGTTCTCATCTATCTCTTGCTCTTTGCATCTCCTTCACACAATGAGTTGCAATTAGCAAGCCTTGTGTCATCCAGTCTCTCTTAGTCTGCACCCTATTAGCCTCTGTTTCAACTGCCCCCTCTCAGCAAGTTAAACCCCTTATGATTCTAACTTTTTCCAGTTCTGATGAAAGATCAGCACTTTGAAATGTTGATTCTGTTTTTCTCAACACAGATGCTGCCTTACTACTGAATATCGCCAGATTTTTCCATTTTTATTACTAATTTAATATCGTTTTTACCTCTAACCAACTTACCCCGATCCCTGAATTTTGGAAAGTGATGAGGGTTGAACAAAGTTGGAAAATTTTTCTAAATGATTTTTGTCCCAGGATTGCTCATTGCAGTGTCCAAGAGTTTAATTCTTAATTGCTGCTTAATCCTGGATGTTTGGCTACATTTGAGGAAATATTCCCCTATGATTGAGATTGAATCTAACATCCAGTTAATCTGAAATTAAATTCAATTGACTGCAAAATTTAAAAAAAATGTGCCATCCAGCCCTCTGGTTTGTGCTGCAATTTATGGCTCCTTCCGCTCCCCTTTACACGTTGATCTAACCTACCCTTTATGCATGTGTTCTGGTTGCTCATGTTTTAAGTTTTTCATAGTAAGTTTTATCATGCTGCTGCAAATAAGTTTTTCATTCACAAGATCACAAGACAAGGGAGCAGAAGCAGGCTATTCGGCCCATCGAGTCTGCTCCAAGGAAAAGGGAAAAAGAAATGGGGAATGGGGAGAAAAAAAAACAAAAAAAACCCTATTCGAATCCCAATTTCCGGCCTTATCCCCATATCCCTTGATACCCTGACTATTTAGATATCTATCTATCTCTTCCTTGAACGCCCCCACTGATCTGGCCTCCACTGCTGTACGTGGCAAGGAGTTCCACAAATTCACCACCCTCTGGCTAAAGAGGGTTGCACCTGTGATTACGTGTACTTGTACATATGACAATGAACTCGATTTTGACTTTGCTCTAACTGCTCCTTGTTGTGTTAAGTTTCACATGCCAGATGATTCAGGCTTCCTCTGAAATTATGCATTTACTTCCTTCAAGTAGAAGTTGCTCATCAGCCTCTGTATAAGTGAGGGTGGTTGTCACATGTGCCTGTATTTTGCTTCAGGGGACTTTAAAGAATGCACTATTCTCTTCAGCGATGTGGTGACATTTACCAACATCTGTGCTGCTTGTGAGCCCATCCAGATTGTCCACATGCTCAACTCCATGTACTCCCGATTCGACCGCATAACGTCAGTCCATGATGTTTACAAGGTGAGTCGTGTCGCATTAACACCTAACCCCAACATGGAAAGCCCTCAGTAAACTGGATTTAAACTGTCAGGTGAAAGGCATGCCATTAGCTAACTAGAAAAGGAAAAATTAATGGTATCATCTGGGCCTCCCAGTGCAATTGGTTGAAATCACTGGATCACACCACACAGGATAGTTTGGCCCATCATGTCCATGCTGTCCCTTTGAAAGAGCTACCCAGTTAATTCACTGCCATTTTTTCCTTTTCCAATATTTATTCAATTCTCTTCTGAGAGTTATTGTTGAATCTGCTTCCACCTGACTTTCGGGTTATGCATTTCACATTGTAACAATTCTTCACAAAATGACAAAAAAGCTCTCCATCTCTCTCCAGGATTTTTGTGGGGTTGGAACATTCCTGCCAGTTCTGGTAGTGAATCTTCCTGCTCGATTTCCCATTTCTCATCATGTGTCCAAGGTCACTATGATCATGGGAGATCTGAGCTCAAGGCCATTTTCCTTTCTATCTCTGGTACCAGCCTTCTGAACAGCTTGGACTTTCCAGATGCTTGTGCTGGCTTCAGCATTTGTAGTGTTTAATCTGATAAACACAATGTTGTTGGGGATGGAAGTGCAAGGCTAGAGGTGCTGCTGTAACCTGCGCTAATTAAAGTATGCATTGTTACCAGTTAATCACTTAACAGCTTATCAAAAGATCCCTTCCCCTGTTACGTTCCCTGGGGAATGGTCTTCCCCTGAGATCTGGCTCCCAGCACATCAGTGTGATCCACCAAAGCACAGTGCCTCTTCCAATTGAACAGAGTGGATTTAAGAGCCAGTGAGGCCCTGACTGGCTCTCAAAGCTGTCAGCACTATTGAATGTCTTTTACAAGCACAAACATCCAACATAGCTCAGGACCTGTAAAAATGAAAAAAAAAGTAAAAATAGTCAAAATATTTAAAAGTAAAATGACTAAAAATAACACTCACTCTTAAAAAAGCAATTAAAATAATTAATCCAATTAAATTAAAAGCTCGGCTTACCTTTCTCCCATTGACAGTGGGGGAAGTGGGGTTTGTGCTAGTGGGGTCCATGAGTAGTTGAGGTCAGTGTGCTAAGGCTGGTGGTCTATTGAGAGCCTGGCTGTACTATGGCCTCCGTTCCTGGAATAACCCAGTAACAAGCTTATCTGCTGGCAGATCAGGACACATCATAGCAGAAGATCTGAAACATTATCCACTGCAGACATGGTATTGTGCAGATTTGATGGGTCACTGAGGTACAGAAATGTCTAAACCTGCTTCAGGTCTGGCGTTGGGCAGCACCAACCCCAACCAGGATGTCCAAACCTAATTTGAATTTAGGCCTCACTTTTATAATACAGATGAGATGCCAGCACCTCTCTGATCTTGTGAGAGATTACATTCGTGAGAAATTAATTGTGTTTTTCACGATACTAAAAGTCCTTTTCAGCCAATAAGACACTTCAGAATTGTAGTTACTGTTGTGAGAAGACTGGCAGCCAATTGTTGCAGGACAAACTCTCGCAAGCAACAACGTGATGGTGAGCAGATACTCTTTTGTGGTTTGACTGAGGGATAAATATTGGAAGGACGCTGCTCTTCTTCAAAGTAATGCCATGAGATCTCCTATGTCCATGCAAAAGAGATGTAGCTTGGTGTCGAATCCGCAGGTTCTTTCAGGAGTCCAAGAATGAGTTGAAAACAACTTGGTGCTTCACAAAGCTTTATTGGAAAAGTTTAAAACAAAGAAACAGTCACAGAGCACATGGCACTGCCTTTACTACTAGGAGATGAGCCCAGATGAAAGGAACTAAAGATGAGCTAGGGCCTGGGGGGAAGTGAGCAAGAGAGAGATAGAGGCAAGATAAACAAGAGAGATAGAGGCAAGAGAAAGAGATAACCAAGAGAGAGATAGAGGCAAGAGAGTGATTAACAAAAAACGATACCTTTTATACCTGAGATAAGAGGTACTCCTTTGCTAACAATAGTCCAATCAGGAAACCTATTAGATACCTGTGGCAAAACCAACCAATGAAAAAACACATATTCACCTGATGAACGAACCAATAAGCTAGGAAGCGGCCATTCCTTGTGCAGCCACTTGAGGTGTATTAAACACTATACATGTTAAAAAACTAATTAAAACAGTCGAATCCAACATTGGTTTAATGTCTCACCTGAAAGCTGACACCTCCAGCAGTGCAACACTTGCACTAATCATTCCATATTACAGAACTGCAATGTGTAAAATCAATAGTGGTGTTAGGTTCCTGATCAGCTGGAGAAAATGACAAACTCACATCTTCATACGCTTGTGTTCTTAAGATGCTACTGGTACTGAAATTATTAAATGAAGTTCTTTTGTCTGGATTAAGGTAAATAAAAGTTGTTTTATGAGTGGCTAACTGGTTTTGAGGGCAAATGAATGCCTTTTTGATTATATGTAGGTGGAAACCATTGGAGATGCCTACATGGTTGTTGGCGGGGTTCCAGTTCCTGTTGTAAGCCATGCCGAAAGGGTCGCCAACTTTGCCTTGGGAATGAGGTTTGCCGCAAGAAAGGTGAAGAATCCAGTTACTGGGAATCCAATTCAGGTATGGAAACAGATCCCAAACTGTTCTGCAGACTGACACCCACATCAGGATAGGGTGTGACCATAGCACTGACATACATTTCATGAAAAGCGAGTAATAGCAACAAAAGGGAACGGTCGTGGGCTTCAGTCCATGGTTGTTGCTGGATTGCAGGCGCATTTCACCAGTCTGTGGGCAATGTTATTTGAAGGGAATGTTACGGGTTCATCAGTTACAGGAGTGCATGTCCAGAGCCAGGGTGTTGGGGGTGGTGAGTAGGGAAGAGTTAAGGGTGGGAAGTCCAGAAGATCAGGTTTCCTAAGTCGCCTGCAGCTCCCATCTGCAGGAGGAATTTTACACTTTAGCTGCTGGTTACCCTCCCATCATTGGCTCCAGACTGCCCTTATAACCTGAGGCCTGAAAATAGGGAGAGGCTGCAGCTTTCCCAACAGAGCTGCCAACGGGAGGATCAGAATGAGGAGACAGTCTTCCACCTGAGCTTACTTCTTTGCTTCCAGTGTTCAGGGTGAGCAGCAGTGCCCCTCGTAAGTCCAGATGGGACCTCATGGGCCCATGCTGTCTGAAATTCTCCCCCCCTCCTTCACAAATCATTGACTGCTTCAGCACCCAACTCCACGCACTCATTTCAGATCCTGGTCAGTGTCATTGGATGCACCTGATTTTGGTAACCCTTTTGACTGCTGGCCATTCTGAGTGGCCAGCAGGGTTAATAAGGACCAACCTCTAAAAGCAGTCAGACTTCTTGTTGCCATTCACAGTCAAGTCAAACTGCAAAGTAAAACACTGCCGATGTTGGAAAAGTACTGCAAACACTCAGCAGGTCAGGCAGCATCTGTGGAAAGAGAACAACAGAGCTAATGTTTCTGGTTCATGAACAAACTTTTCCAGTTCAGGCGTAGGGTTTTTGACCTGAAATGCCAACTCTGTTTCTCTCTCTACAGATGCTTCCTGACCTGCTGAGTATTTCCAGCACTTCTTGCCCATTTAAATTCCCCACCAATCCTTTTTGTAACTGGTGAGGTGTAGCTTTCCCCATTGAGTCCACACTATTGACACCAAGTCTGCCTTTGATAGGGCATCAATTATAAGACTTAGGTCCTTTTCCGTTCTCAGCCTAACCAGCAAGTTGTTTGGGCATTCCTGGCATTAACAACGACACCCACCATAATGTGACGTAAGTTGCAAACACCCTGCATTGTACCTGCTGCCCATTGCCCCATTGAAAATCACGAATCTAGCAACCTTGGATTCCTGAATCAGAAGCGGGTGAAGTTAAAGAAAACAGGTTCTTGCCAGTCTGAAGGATAAAATAGTGGCATGATTTCCTGTTTTTAAAGATTTTTCCTCGCATTTCATGACCCCTGAATGTCTCGCCTCTAATTTTAAAGTTATGACCCATTGTCTTGGACGATCCCCCAAGAAATTCATAGATAGTTTACGGCACAGAAGCAGGAGCTGAATCGCCCTCTCAAGTTCTTACTTCTTATGGGCTTATGGAAAAGAAATCCCACTGGCAGTCCGAGAATTTAAATACTGTTTAAAAACATGGATTAGATGTTTAGCATCAATAAAAGTGATCACAAAGCTGTAGGATTTTTGTAAAAGTCCACTGGTCAATAAATGCCCTTTAAACATAGAAACTTGTCTTTCTTATCTTGTTGGGCCAATATGTGACTCCAATCCCAAAATGCCTCACTGAGGCTCTTGGCTGCACCCGATGCAAAAGATCTTCCACAAACTTCTTCAACCAGGAATGGCACATAAATTGGAGACACAGAGGCTGCAGATGTTGGAATCTGGAGCAACAAACAATCTGCTGGAGTAACTCAACCCACTGAGTTCCTCCAGCAGATTGTTTGATGGCACATAAATTCCTGTCTTTCCAGCAACAGCTAGAGAATTTATTTTAACAATCTATTTTAAAGATCAGGTGACGCAAATCTCTGTGCCTGAGTGTGGAAGGTGACAACCAATAGCCTGTCTTGGTCCAACGGTCAAGAAAGCTCACGGCCAAGAAAGCTCACCAGCACTTCTACTTCCTCAGGAGGCTATAGAAATTTGGCATGTCCCCTTTGACCAATTTTTATTGATGCACCATAGAAAGCATCCTATCTGGATGCATCATGGCTTGGTATGGCAACTGCTTTGCCCGTGACCGCAAGAAACTGCAGAGAGTTGTGGACACAGCTCAGCTCATCATGGAAACCAGCCTCCCCTCCAGGAACTCCATACTTCTCGCTGCCTTGGTAAAGCATAATCAAAGACCCCACCCACCCCGGACATTATCTCTTCTCCCCCTCCCATTGGGCAGAAGATACAAAAGCCTGAAAACACGTACCACAAGGCTCAAGGACAGCTTCTATCCCACTGTTTTAAGACTATTGAATGGATCCTTATAATGATAAGATGGACTTTTGACCTCACAATCTACCTCATTATGACCTTGCATCTATGACTTTGCACCTTATTATCTGCCTGCACTACACTTTCTCTGTAGCTGTGACACTTTACATTCTGTTATTGTTTTACCTTATACTACCTCAACACACTGTGTAATGAATTGAACTGTATGAATGGTATGCAAGGCAAGTTATTCACTGTACCTCAGTACATGTGACAACAATAAACCAATTTACCAAGTAGAACATGTGAATTCCGGGACCAATAGCTATTTCAACTGTAAAATCCTTTTGATGTAGTCACCACTGAACTGAACCATATCAGTAAATGTGACTGGGCAGTGATACCATCTAACCAAATGGAAGTAGCCAATTCTTGAAATTCTGAGCTTAATGGGTGTGCATGCACCTTCCCATCTTTCATTATAACATAAAGATCCATCTGCTCAAATGGTAAAATGTTAAAGATTTGGCCCTGAGTCTGCACAAGGTTATCCTGATCTCCCATCGCAAACTTCAGCGGGATACTGGAGGAACCCCCAGGGAAACAACCAAATTGGCGATTCTAGGTGCTTTAAGACTGCAACTCTACCAGGAGGTGGGAGCTCCTCCAATCACCTGTGGCAGTTATAACAGGAGCGCAGGAGAGTCTATGCATGACCCTGCAGATGCCCATAACTCAAGACCCAAAAATGATAACTTTTCATCTGAGTCTGCAAACATACATACATTTGAGAACCAATGATCTCACAGCTAACTGACACAGTCATAGACTCATAGAGTATTACAGCATGGAAACAGGCCCTTCAGCCCAAATCATCCATGAGGACCAAGATACCCATCTAAGCTCGTCCCATTTGCCTGCATTTGGACCAAATCCCTCTAAATCTTTCCTATCCATGTACTTGTCCAAATGTCTTTTAAACGTTGTAATTGTACTTCTCTCAACCACTCTCTCTGGCAGCTCATTCCATATACACACCACCCTCTGTGTGAAGAAGTTACCCCTCAGGTCCCTTTTAAATCTTTCCCCTGTCACCTTAAACCTATGCCCTCTAGTTCTTGATTTCCTTTCCTTGGGAAAAAGACTGTGTGCATTCACCTTATCAATACCCCTCATGATTTTATATACCTCTATAAGGTCAAGTCTTAATTTAAATTCTTTCTTTTCTGTAATCAGATCCGAGTTGGCATTCACTCTGGACCTGTTCTGGCTGGAGTGGTTGGAGAGAAGATGCCGAGATATTGTTTATTCGGTGACACAGTTAATACTGCCTCAAGGATGGAGAGCCATGGATTGCCAGGGAAAATCCACCTCAGTGCAACAGCGAACAGGTAGTGTAATCCAGCGACTCTGCTTCTGCCTCAGCTCACTATTGCATCAGACCCACTTGGTTCCCATTACCTACCCTCAATAAGCTTCAACTCACCTAAAGCGTTTCTGCCTGCACATTGACTTGCGGAGCTTTTTCACCTGCTGACTCTGTGCTCGCCAACGTCATGCTGACTCTCAGACCAACACAGCCTCAAGCTGTAAAGTTCTCAAATCCTTCCATGGGCTTATCCTCCCTATCACATTAATCTTCTCCAGTCCTGCTGCCTACCTAATTGCAAGATTGGGATTGAGAGATTTTTGGACACTGTGAGCAAGGGATACAGGGATAGTGCAGGAAGATGGAGTTGAGGTAGCAGTTCGGCCATGATCTTATTGAACACTAGAGCTAAAGTCCTACTCCTGCTTCTATTTCCTAAGCTCATTTGTACTTTTGTAATCACTGTCCTCTAGTTCTGGCCACTTGTGCACCCCAGATTTTCAGCGTTCCACCACATAAAAAAATCCTACAGCATTTGTCAAAGAAAAGCAAGTTTTGCCTCTTTTCCTGGCCTTTATATTTTCCTCAGCACCATTGAAATCATTTATCTGGTCATGTTATTGGTGGTTGTGGAATGATAATGTGTGCAAATTAGCTGTGGCATTTCCCATGAGTGACTAGACCACAAAACTCTACACTGCTTTGCAACATCCTAAAGTCATGAGGAGCACTGTATAAATACAAGTCCTTTACTCCTGTTAAAATATATAAGGATTGTATTGTCTAACAACACAAACTGTTCCAATAGCATTATACTCTCTTCATGCAGAGCATTGCAGAAGAAAGGTTTTGAAATAGTGGAGAGGGGAGCGATTACAGTGAAAGGCAAAGGGAAAATGATCACCTACTTCCTGGTCCAGAACATGCATGCCACAGAGGAAGAAATCATGGGTCACCCATCGACAGCCAATGGAGAGTATTCCAACCAAACCGCTGAGAGCAGCAAGGGCAAATCTGACCAGAACGGTGAGTTTAACTAGAGGGGTAACAGGGCTGACAGACATTGGACAATTGTACATTTAGCTACTTGCACGACAGTGATATTGCTCCAGAATCACTGGTTAATTGGTAACTGAGATGAATGTAGATTATGGTTCAAGAAAGTGGCTCACCACCACCTTCTCAAGGGCAATTAGAGATGGACAGTAAATGCTGGCCTTGCCAGAACCTGAAAATGAATAGAAAAAGATCTAATGAGGATCATAGTCAGTAATTACTGGATTCAAACATACCCTCTTCTTCAAATTGCAGAACAAACTAATAATGAAGACGAAGATTGCAAAACCATTGTTGCTATGGAATACGCTGACAGTGAGGATGTACCCACAGGTGGCTGCACACTTTTTGGTAAATTGCACATACGCTGTATGCATTGCTCGTAATTAAGTGATTCAGCCAGATTACACGCAGCTTGTTCACCAAGATAGAAAAATAAATCAGATTGGTACTATTAAAATTATCCAAATTACTAAAAGGTCAAAATGGCATAGGTCCCAAGAGGCTTTGTGGTCCTTGTATGTGGGTTTTTAAAACTGGCAGATACAAAAAAATCAACAAGAAAGGCAATGGACTAGCTTTGAGAAGAGGTCTTTATATCTAGAGAACTGTAATAGAAAAGGAAAGAAGTTCGCCATAAGGCTATACAAAACCTTAATTGGACCTCACGTGATGTATTGTAACCATTTCTGAGCACTGCTGGCAAGGCCATGGAGAGGGTGCCAGAGAAGGCTTAGCAGAGTGCAACACAGTGATGATCCAGGTTCAATCCTTTGGTTCTGTCTGTGTAAAGTTTGCATGTTCTCCCTGTGACAGCCCAGGTTTCCCTTGGGTGCTCCTACATCTCAAAGCGTATGAGTTGGAAGGCTAATAGGCCACTGTAAATTACCCCAAGTGTGTAGGTGAGTGGTAGAGTCGATAAGCATGTGGGGAGAATAAAATGGATGCTTCATGGTTGTGCAGACTCAGTCCATCTCAGTGTCTGACAGGATGCCACTGAGACCACAACCTGCCAAATTCAGCACAGCACAGCACAGCAGGAAATGAGGCTGCATGAAATCAGAGACTAAAGCTTGGGCTGCTGGTGGGAGCTGAGAAGAGAGATTTGGATAACTTTGGCCAGTAAGCAATTACATTTCAAAGGAGATGAAGGAATGTTTGGGCAAGACTGAATGACGTAGGTGGGGGAAGACAGGTAATGGGTGACAGGGTCTAATATGGGATTAAAAAGCAGCTGATAGTTGTCCTGATGAAGTGAAGTTTACAGGGGACAAATGCTCAGAGTCTGGCCTACAGAAAGTTAGAGTAGCTGGGCCTGCAGGCTGGGAGAGGGCCCAGAGTGACAAAAGCTAGTCTGCCACAACCAAACTCAAAACATACTTAGGAAATTTCCAGAGGGTAACTCTCTTCTCAAGTTGTGGTGTAACAGATCAAGTTTCCAGTGCATTATAAAGTTGAGTCACTAAGGTGTAACCTTTGGAACACAATAGTGCAGCTGGTGGAATAGTTTCACACAGCTCCAATGACCCAGGTCCAATCCAGTCCTCGGGTGCTGTCTGTGTGGAGTTTGCACGTTCTCCTTGTGACTGCATGGGTTTCCTCCAGGAGCTCGTTTCCTCCCACATCTCAAAAACTTGCGGGTTGGTAGCTTAATTGGCTACCGTAAATTGTCCCTTGTGTGAATGTGAGTGGTAGATTCTACAGGGAGTTGATGGGAAGGTGGGGAATAAAATGGGAGTAGTGTAACTGGGTGCTTGGTGGTCGGTATGGACCAGGTGGGCTGTAAGGTCTTTTTTTTTCATGCTATTTGACTCTATGACTCTATGACTCTATATGTTCTCTGTCCTATTTTCAAAACTATCATGTACACATTTAGACTGAGTTTAGCTTCTTCTTTATACTTGTAGTAGCCAAAACCTATAAAACAGTATAGGTACCAAATTCCCATCTTAGAACATAGAACAGTACAGCACAATACAGGTCCTTTGGCCCACAATGTTGTGCCGACCTTTAAACCTCTCCTAAGACTATCTAACCCCTTCCTCCCACATACCCCTCTGTTTTAAATTCCTCCATATGTTTATCTAGTAATCTCTTGAATTTGACCAATGTACCTGCCCCCACCACCACCCCAGGCAGCGCATTCCATGCCCCAACCACTCTCTGGGTAAAAAACCTTCCTCTGATATCTCACTTGAACTTCCCACCCATTACTTTAAAGCCATGCCCTCTTGTACTGAGCATTGGTGCCCTGGGAAAGAGGCGCTGGCTGTCCACTCTATCTATTCCTCTTAATATTTTGTACACCTCTATCATGTCTCCTCTCATCCTCCTCTCCAAAGTGTAAAGCCCTAGCTCCCTTAGTCTCTCTTCATAATGTGTACTCTCTAAACCAGGCAGCATCCTGGTAAATCTCCTCTGCACTCTTTCCAACGCTTCCACATCCTTCTTATAACGAGGTGACCAGAACTGGACACAGTACTCTGTGTAGTCTAACCAGAGTTTTATAGAGCTGCATCATTATCTCGTGGCTCTTAAACTCGATCCCTCGATTTCTGAAAGCTAACACCCCATAAGCTTTCTTAACTACCCTATCCACCTGTGAGGCAATTTTCAGGGACCTGTGGATATGGACCCCCACATCCCTCTGCTCCTCCACACTACCCAGAATCCTGCCATTAACCTTGTACTCTGCCTTGGAGTTTGTCCTTCCAAAGTGTACCACCTCATACTTCTCCGGATTGAACTCCATCTGCCACTTCTCAGCCCAGCTCTGCATCCTATCAATGTCCCTCTGCAATCCACAACAATCCTCTACACTATCCACAACACCACCAACTTTTGAGTCGTCTGCAAACTTGCCATCCCATGCTTCTACCCCCTAATCCAAGTCATTGATAAAAATCATGAAAAGCAGAGGTCCCAGAACCGATCCTTGTGGGATACTGCTAGTCACAGCCCTCCAATCTGAATGCACTCCCTCCACCACAACCCTCTGTTTTCTACAGGCAAGCCAATTCTGAATCCACATGGCCAAGCTTCCCTGGATCCCATGCCCTCTGACCTTCTGAAGAAGCCTAC
The DNA here is from genome assembly GCF_009764475.1 of Pristis pectinata. Taxonomy (NCBI): domain Eukaryota; kingdom Metazoa; phylum Chordata; class Chondrichthyes; order Rhinopristiformes; family Pristidae; genus Pristis; species Pristis pectinata. Next base: position 66,752,997 of record NC_067408.1, on the reverse strand, counting down.
CATGTGGAACCTTGTCAAATGCCTTAGTAAAATCCATGTAGACCACATCTACTGCACTACCTTCATCAATCTGTCTGGTCACCTCCTCAAAGAACGGTATCAGGCTTGTGAGACATGATCTGCCCTTCACAAAGCCATGCTGGCTGTCCCTGATCAGACCATGATTCTCTAAATTCCCATAGATCCTATCTCTAAGAATCCTTTCCAACAGCTTGCCCACCACAGATGTAAGGCTCACTGGTCTATAATTCCCTGGACTATCCCTACTACCTTTTTTGAATAAGGGGACAACATTTGCCATCCTCCAATCCTCCGGTACTATTCCCATGGACAACGAGGACTCAAAGATCCTTGCCAAAGGCTCAGCAATCTCCTCCCTCGCCTCGCGGAGCAGCCTGGGGAATATTCCGTCAGGCCCCAGGGACTTATCTGTCCTAATATTTTCTAACAACTCCAACACATCCTCTCTCTTGATATCAACATGCTCTAGAACATTAACATTACCAACACTGTCTTCAGTGTCACCAAAGCCCCTCTCCTTGGTGAATACTGAAGAGAAGTATTCATTGAGGACCTCACCCACTTCCACAGCTTCCAGGCACATCTTCCCACCTTCATCCCTAATTGGTCCTACCTTCACTCCTGTCATTCTTCTGCTCTTCACATAAGTGAAAAATGCCTTGGGGTTTTCCTTAACCCTACTCTCCAAGGCCTTTTCATGTCCCCTTCTTGCTCTCCTCAGCCCCTTCTTAAGTTCCTTCCTTGCTACTCTATATTCCTCAAGAGACCTATCTGATCCTTGCTGCCTCAACCTTATGTATGCTGCCTTCTTCCTCCTGACTAGATGTTCCACCTCTCTTGTCACCCATAGTTCCTTCACCCTGCCATTCTTTCTCTGCCTCACTGGGATAAATTTATCCCTAATATTCTGCAAGAGATCCCTGAACAATGACCACAACGCCATAGTACATTTCCCTTTAAAAATGTCATCCCAATTCACACTCACAAGTTCTAGTCTTATAGCCTCATAATTTGCCCTTCCCCAATTAAATATTTTCCTGTCCTCTTTGCTTCTATCCTTGTCCATGACAATGCTAAGTGTTAGGGAGCGGTGGTCACTGTCCCCCAAATGCTCACCCACCGAGAGATCTGTCACCTGACCCGGTTCATTACCTAATACTAGATCTAATATGGCATTCTCTCTAGTCGGCCTGTCAACATACTGTGACAGGAATCCGTTCTGGACACACTTAAACTCTGCCCCGTCTAAACTTTTGGTACTAAGCAGGTGCCAATCAATATTTGGAAAGTTGAAGTCTCCCATGATAACAACCTTGTTATTTTTGCACCTTTCCAAAATCTGCCTCCCGATCTGCTCCTCAGTATCCTTGCTGCTACCAGGGGGCCTATAGAATACTCCCAGTAGAGTAACTGCTCCTTTCTTGTTCCTAACTTCCACCCATACTGACTTGAGAGGATCCTTCTACATTATCCACCCTTTCTGCAGCTGTAATAGTATCCCCGACCAGTAATGCCACCCCTCCTCCTCTTCCCCCCCCCCCCTTCCCTATCCTTTTTAAAACACTGAAATCCGGGAATATTCAGTATCCATTCCTGCCCTTGTGACAGCCAAGTCTCTGCAAGAGCCACAATATCATAGTTCCATGTATTTATCCAAGCTCTCAGTTCATCACCCTTATTCCTGATACTTCTTGCATTTAAGTAAATGCACTTTAGCCCATCCACCTTACTACTTTTATACCCTATACTCTGCTTCTCCTTCCTCAAAGCCTCTATATGTTAGATCTGGCTTTACTCCATGCACTTCTTCCACTGACCTATCCCTCCGGTTCCCATCATCCTTGCAAACTAGTTTAAACCCTCCCAAACCACACTAGCAAACCTGCCTGCAAGGATATTGATCCCCCTCGAGTTCAGGTGTAACCCACTCAATCTGTACAGGTCCCACCTTCCCCAGAAGAGATCCTAATGATCCAAAAATCTAAAACCTTGCCCTCTGCACCTGAGATTGCTACCCTTGAAGCCTGTTCTTTAGTCTTCTACCTAGCTCCCTAAACTCACTTTTCAGGACCTCATCCCTCTTTGTAACTATGTCGTTGGTACCAACATGTACCACGACTTCTGGCTGCTTTCCCTCCCGCACAAGAATACTGTGGACCTGATCAGAGACATCCTGGACCCTGGCACCTGGGAGGCAACATACCATCTGGGATTCTCGCTCTTGTCCACAGAACCTCCTGTCTGTTCCCCTGAGTATTGAGTCCCCTATCACTATTGTCGTCCTCTCCTCCTCCCTTCCCTTCTGAGCAGCAGGACCAGTCCCAGTGCCAGAGACCTGGCTACTGCTGCTTGATCCCTGCAGGTCATCCCCTTCAACAGCATCCAAAGCGGAAAACCTGTTTTTGAGGGGAACAGCCTCCGGGGTCCTCTGCTCTGTCTGCCTGTTCCCTTTCTCTTTCTTTCCCCTGACAGTCACCCATCTTGTGGACCCTAGAAGTACCTGTTCTAAGGGGGGGGGATGACTGCCTCCCGATGCACAGCATCTACATAACCCTCTCCCTCGCTGATGCTTCACAGTGTTTGAAGCTGCGACTCCAGCTCATCAATTCTGAACCGAGGTTCCTCCAGCCTCAAGCACTTACTGCAGATGTGGTCACCGTGCACCACAGCAAGGTCCACTAGCTCCCACATCATGCAGCTGCAGCACATCGTCTTGCCCTCCATCTGAACTATTTTTTTCTTACCTACCTGTAGTCTACTTAAAAGTTATAACAATAACAGTAAACCTTACCTTTACTTACCAGCTACTCACCAGTGTTGTTGCAGGTGGCCTCCGCCTCTTGATGCCGAAGCCTGTTGTGCCAAAGCCACTCACTCTGACTCTGTCCGCTCCGCTCAAAATGGCCGCTCCGCTTGACACGACCTCCTTTTTATTGGGCCTTCTAAATTAGCCTGGACCTGTGAAGGACCTGCTGCTCCTTGATCTATCAGCTCCTGATTCACTCCTAAGTAAAAGGCCCGCAAAAACACGAACTTTTAAACACATCGTCTTGCCCTCCATCTGAACTATTTTTTTCTTACCTACCTGTAGTCTACTTAAAAGTTATAACAATAACAGTAAACCTTACCTTTACTTACCAGCTACTCACCAGTGTTGTTGCAGGTGGCCTCCGCCTCTTGATGCCGAAGCCTGTTGTGCCAAAGCCACTCACTCTGACTCTGTCCGCTCCGCTCAAAATGGCCGCTCCGCTTGACACGACCTCCTTTTTATTGGGCCTTCTAAATTAGCCTGGACCTGTGAGGGACCTGCTGCTCCTTGATCTCTCAGCTCCTGATTCACTCCTAAGTAAAAGGCCCGCAAAAACACGAACTTTTAAAAAGGTTTTAGACCCGACCTGTGAGGGACCCGCTGCTCCTTGGTCTCTCAGCTCCTGATTCACTCTGAAGTGGATCTTCAAAATGGATAGAGTAATTCAGTCGTACAGGACAGAAACAGGCACCGTTGTCCACTGACCCATTTCTACTCTAGGCCCATATTATTCCCTCCACATTCTCCTACACACCAGGGACAATATACAGTGGCCAATCAACCTACTAACCTGCACATCTTAGGGACGGTGGGAGGAAACCAGAGCTCCATGAAGAAACTCACACAGTCACAGGGAGAACGTGGAAATTTCACATAAACAGCACTGGAGGTCAAGATTGAACCTGGGTTGCTGGAGCGGTGAGGCAGCAGTTCCACTGGCTGTGCCAATGTGCTGCCCTTAGTTGGACAGTTGTTTTTTTTAAACTTGTGCACAGGTTGTGGGCAACATATGAAGTTTGCTGATATTTCAGCAAGTGACAAAATGCCTTAAAAACAATCATTTTAAGCTGCAATTTTCATTTGGATTGGAATCATTTTTAAAATGTTCAGTTTAGATCGCCAGTACCTGTGCAGGACTCCACCAGTGGCAGCAGTACTTTCAGTTGCCTGTGGTTCAAGCTCTGGAATTGCCTCCCTAAACTACTCGACCTTCCTGCCTTCTTTAAGATTTGCATTAAAATTCATCTATTTGGCCACCTGCCCTAATATAGGTGGCAAGGTGTTAAATCTGTCTGATCTGTTGCTTGTGAGGCTGCTGGGGATGTTTCACTATATCAAAGGTGCCTACAAATGCAAGTTGTCATTGCTGTTTGAAATTTGATTAGTATTGTTCCTAAAGCTACCTTTCAGTGAACTTTTGGCTTATTGTTCTGCTCCCATTCTAAATTCAATTCTACTGCTCACTTGGCCAACTCAATCAAATAAAAAGCTTTCCCCTGCTTTACTTCCTTTCTATAAACAAAGATCTTTATTTAATTTATTCTAATAGACTAATATTATGCAGCTGATAATTTAATTTTGAGAATTAAGTGCTCAATGATGCATGATAACTATGATAACTGTAGAATTCTCTACCATGAAAGCAGTTGAGGCCAAATCAATAAATATATTCAAGAAGGAGTAAAATGGTTTTAAAGGCTAAAGAGATTAAGAGATTGGGGGGGGTGGGTGGAAGCTGGAACTGGGCACTGAATTTGGATGATCAGTCATGATCATGAAAAGCAGAGCAGACTCAAAGGGCCAAATGGCCTACTCCTGCACCTATTTTCTTTGAATAATTCAGCACATGTAACATGAGCATTCGACTTACATTTTGAGTTACAAGGTGAGTGTAATAATATTTTTATATTCATTATGAAGGTGGAGAAGTCAGCAGATCCAAGAGTAACAAGAGCCCAGAGAATACAGCAGTCTCTAGAGGTGAGGATGGAGCAATGTCAGGACTGGACCTGAATAATGAGGAGCACCTCAATATGGAAAATGCAAAGTCAGAGTTTTGTGTCATGTTGTAAACAGATTACAGCCTGAAGCCAACTGGGGCACCACTTCAGTTTTGTTTTCATCGTAATTTGTGTTGTAAGTATAAAAATCAGGTAGAGTATAACATTTTCTGGAGCACTGAAGCACAAGATTAAGTTTCACCCAGAAATATTTCTATTGTTTTTCACCATAAAGTTATAAATAAGGTATAAATTTCTACATTGTTATATCCTACAAGGCTTTTACTCCCTCAAGTGTTTTGTGGAAAAGCAAAAATAATAAATATATTATACTGTTACAACCAATAAAATGCTGGAGGAACTCAGCAAGTCATGCAGTATCTGTGGAGGGAAATCAGTGGATAGTCAATGTTTCGGGTCAAGACCCTTCATCTGGACTAAATTGCAGTTTGCATTCTGAATTTATCCTAACTTTGACGATAGTGTAGTCTGTTTCATGTCGTTAGTCAAAGGCAGTTGCACAATTAATTAAGTGGCCAGCTAGAACTAATTATTTCCTTTATCATAGGCGGTCCATCAATTTAGAAAATGATTTGCTCCTACTCTGGTTCTCTGGGTTTGGGGTGCCTGATGAGGCCAATGTGGGAACTGCAGACTCTTCAACAGATGAGGCAGGTTTTGGACTTTCAACCAGTATAAATACAGACAGGGGACACAAGAGACTGCAGATGTTGGAAATTGAGAGCAACACAAAAGGCGTTGGAGGAACTCAGCAGGTCAGGCAGCATCTATGGAGGGAAATGGACAGTTGATGTTTCAAGTCAAGACCCTTCATCTGGAACGGAAAGGAAGGCAGAGATCGCTAGTAGAAGAAGGTGGAGGGAAGGGGTGGAGCAAGAGCTAGCAGGTGGTAGGTGGATCTATGTGAGGGGGGTGCTATGCAGATGAAGGCTGGAATGATGTCAAAAGCTGAGATGTGATACATAAAAAGTATATTATAAAGTATAAAATATAAACCATCCAGTATAAATACAGGGTGGTTTTGCTAACTTTTGCAATACAGGCAGTCCCCAGACTATGACAGGGTTCCATTCATGAGAACAGTTCATAACCAAACTGTTCATATGTAGGAGATGAACAAAAACAGTGTGTGGAAGAGGACCACAGTTACAGCTGCGAAGGGAGAGCGAGCAAGCGTGGGAAGAGCGGCCGCCAGCCGGCCTCACTGACTCTGCTCCCAGCTCTGCTCAGCTCAACCCAGCCCCTGAAACGTTGCTGTTCAGGGAGGGAGGGTTGCAGGAGGGGAGAGAAGACATGCGGAAATGCCCCATTCCCACCTGGCAGAAGATGCCGGCAGCAGTCGGCAAATCCATCCCCATCCATCCTGCTAGTCTTTCAAATGCTTGTTTATATGTATGGGGTTTCCGTAAGTCAGGCGTTTGTAATCCAGCGAGAACCTGTAAGTAGCATCGCATCTACTCCATAAAATAATGCTTCTGCTGGGTATGAAACTCAGGATTTCAGTGCAGTGAGGAGAAAAGGTGCTGTTATGTTTTGTGTGTACTTCAGACTTGTGGAATACATACACTGTGCCATGTTTGAATCACTGGGTCCTGAACAACCACAAATGCAGGAAGTGTCATCATCTGGAGGAGCTCGAGCTCTGAGTTTTGGAGCTTGAGCAACAGCTGATGTCTGGATGTTTATGGGTAGCACATTTCAAGAGGCTGTCACTCCATGGCTCTAGAACGGGGCTGGAAGATTGCAGGAATACTAATGTTATACTGTTGACTAAAAAGGAAGAAATGCATAAATCAGGTAATTACAGACCAGTTGGTTTAACATTGGTGGCAGACAAATTATTGGAATTCTATAGGATGATATAAACCTTCATTTCGATGGGCGCAGATTAATCGGGGACAGTTGGCATGGACTCGCTAAGGGATGTTATGTGTGACTAACTTGATCGAAGTATTTGAGGAGATAATAAAGAGGGTCAAAGAGGGCTGTGTGTTTGATGTAATCTATATGGACATAAGCAAGGCTCTGACCAGGTCTCATACAGCAGGTTAGTCAAATAAGTAAAAGCCCATGGGATCCAAGGGAGAGTGGAAAATTGGATCCAAGACTGGCTCAGTCGCAGGAAGCAAAAAGTAATGGTTGATGGGTGGTTTTGTGACTGGAGGGCTGTTACTGAGAGGAGGGGGGTTCCACAGGGCTCAGTACTAGGTCCTTTGCTTTATATAATACACCTTAATGATTTGGACTTAAATTCAGACAATGACATTTGTAGATGATACAACATTTGCCCATGTGGTTGATGGTGAAGTGGAAAGCATTAGACTTCAGGAAAATACAAATGGTCTAGTCAACTGGATAGAAAAGTGGAAAATGGAATTGAATCCAGAGAAGTGTGGGGAAATACATTTGGGGAGGCACAACAAAGCAAGGGAATATTCAAAAATATGGCAGAATTTTGAATGGTGTGGGGGTATAAAGGGACTTTGGTGACATGCACACCTTATTGTAATTGGAGACAAGCGAGTCATTATTTTGAAATAGAACTGAGAACAAATAAACTTCAAACATCTCCCCCTAAGTACCAAGTAAATTCAATCCAGACTTTTTAGATCTGAACCTGGCCCCTGGACAGTAAAAAAATTCCAAAACTTCCTTAGAGACCCTTTTGTAATGGGCAATCAGTCCTCGCTTGTTCCAATATTGTGCAGTATCTTCCCAGGAGACTTGCTCTATTTTGTTTTCTTTTCCATTTATTAGCCCTGTCTTGCTTTGTGCTAATAATCACCAGTAAGATGGGGAGCACAGCATGCATAACTGTAAACACAATTTGTGCAGCCAGGTCTACAACTGTGTAACAGGCAGCTCAGACACAACCTTCATCCCTCTCATTCCCCTCCATCCCTGATATTTCTCCACATGGAAGTGTTCTGTAGAATAATTAGACTAGACTTTTACATACATTCTAGAGAAGCTATTGGATCTGTTCTTCCATTCAGTCAGATTATGGTTGATCTGCATCTCAATTTCATGCATTTCTCAACTGATAGACTTTGCCAAACATCATCAATCTCGGCTCTGAAAATTTCAGCAGCACCCTGAATGGAATAGGTATGTGTGTGTGGTAGAGGATAGAATTCAATGATAACCCCCACTCACCCACATCCCTCACCCCCATTATTGACTAGCTCAGAGTACCCATGACCTGAAATTCCGTGAGCAGGTGAGAGCTTGTAAAGCCTGCAGAATAGTTGTTCACAGACATCAACGCTGAGAAATTAATTTTCTTTGTGGTTCTGAATACTGAAGCTCATTAAATTTCTCTCTGTTTAGATTCTGTACTCCAAAACCTCAGTGTATGTCAAAATAGTTGCTGGAAATTGAACAAATTTATTTCCATGTCAATGTAGGTTTATGGTCATGCTTTATCTGAACTCATTGCACTGTCAGAAACTAAGGTTGCTCTGTGCTGGAAGACATCCAGCAAATGTATCCATCCAAGCTTATGACAATGCTGTAAGGACAGCACATTGATGATCATCCAAGGTCGATAGGGAGCTAAATCAATTAGTGCTGGTAACCACACATTGGGATCCTGATGTGTGATTAACTCACCCTGGTTTGATCTGGCGCAGGTCACACACGATTTCTCTGCTGCCCGCTCATTATCTTTATCTGCTGATGAGCACTAACTGAGTCTCGCAACACAATCTAACTTTGTTAGAGGTTAGCACTGGTTAAAGATAGCTAGCGCTGATAAGGCCTGCCTGCACTTCTTCTGGAGACCTCAGTTGAGGCTAGAAGCAGTGGGGGAAATTATTTCAGAGATCTTTGCAGCCTGCTGGCAGAGCACAGGTGAGAGCAATCACACAGGTTTTCAGGTGCAGTTTTGGACACCTTGGTCACTGAAGTGCAGATGAGGAGAGAGCTTTCAGCCAAATGCCAAGTAGCAGTGGAGAAATAGACATTGAGGTTAATGGAAGAAGTGTTCTGGACCCAGTACCACTAAATGTTCAATGACCTCATGTGTGTTGTCAAGGTCAGTGAATTCAGCTTTAGAGAGCATATCCCACCAAATGCATCATGCTCCATGCATCATACAATCTCTATCAATCAGGACCAGGACATAACTGTACAGCCTACCACACCCTCACACACTACTATTCCACAGAGCACAAATCTGTTCCCTTCTCTCAGGAAACCAGCATTCACCCTCCCGCCCCTGTCCCTCTGCCATTACCCTATTATTGTCAGCCAGCCAGGAGGTCAGCAGACATCAGCTCTATTTAGATGGTGCAGTCCATAGTCAGGCTTTTTAGGCCCAGGGCTGTCTGAGGTACACCAAGGGGATCTGTGGCCTCCACCACAGAAAGCCAGCACCCTTCCACCAATCATGCTACAGCCATTTAGGTAGCTGAGTACATTTATGGTAAAGATTTTTAAATTTTTAGATATTAAGGGAATGATGGGGTAAGGAGTTATGCAGGAAAGTGACCCTGAGGTAATAGATCAACCATCACCTTACTGAATAAGAGCTGGCACAAATGGCTGAACAGCCCACTCCTATTACCATTTCATGTTCGTTATTAATATCCTCCAGTAGTGTTTCGCAGTCCTCCTCAGTGTTGACTATCTCCAATTTCTAATCTCAGCTGCTTAAAAGCAGATTATCTCCATCCTTTTCACCTTTACACCATAGTTATGTCCTTTTTAATTGATGCTGTTAGTTGAGTGTTAAACTCCAAAATGGCAGTCAGGGTTATGAACTAATGAGCCACGATCTGCAAACTTTCAGTCTGCTTTCAATACTCTTCTGCTAACACCATACCAGTACTGTATCCTTCATGATGTGTCTTAAGAACATAAAAAATAGGTGCAGGAGGGAATTGAATTTATACTCAGAAAGCATTCTGAGTGTTCCGGGGGGGGGGGGGGGGGGGGGGGGGGTGGTGGTGGTGGTGGTGGAAACTAATTGGCTAACTCCTTCAAAGGTGAAATAAAAACAGAAAATGCAAGAAACACTCAGCAGGTCAGGAAGCATCTGTGGAAAAGCAAACAGAGTTAACCCTCCAGGTTGAAGCCCCTTCGTCAGATGTTTTAAAATTTTATCAACAATAATTTTCAAAGTATCAGCAGTTGCACCAAGGGGTAAGTACAAATGATTCGTCTTATGCAAGAGTCTCTTATTCAGAGCCTTAGTGAGGTTTCCCTTGCTGAGAATGATCAAATATACCAAAGGTGAGTGATTATTTTTTGGATGCTACGAAAACCCTTTGAGATTGTATGCACACATACATTTAGCACTGAATGTAAACTTCCAGAATTGTCTAGCCTCGAGAGTTGTGGAGGCTGAATTACTGAATATATTCAAAGCTGAGCTGGACAATGTGCCAAGCATCTATACGAGGCTCAGATAGATGTTTGGACATAGTGGCTTCAACTCTACATTTGTGACGGTTTCCATTTCAGTTAGTGTATTCCAGATTGTAACATCTCAGTGCATGAAAGTATTTCTCATTTCTCCCCTTGGAATAAAACCTCAACAGTTTTTATTAAAGCAAGCATACAACAGGATTTACAAAAGATATGTTCTCTTAAAAAGACAGAGGGCATTCAGCCCATCTAACACCAGTAACATTTCCAGTCCCATTCATCTGTCCTTACATTGTCATGAATAGATATACTTTCAAACATCACATCAGTTTCTTATTAAAAGCTCTTCTGAATTCTGCTTCCATCAGTATTTCCAAAAAAGTTTCAGGCACAATAATACATATTAAAATTGCTTCAGCCACATTAGCATTATCAGTAAAGAAGAAAACCTTGGAAACATTGAAAAAGCAATGTGGTGTAGCAATGAGGAGGAGTGGTTAGCTGGATGAATAAAGATGTACCAAATATTTTCCTCATTCTTAATTATCTTGTAATAAAGCCCATAATCACATGATCTGCACCTAAGGAAATGACCGCTGTTGTCAGTGGGTCTAAGGGAACTTTTAGAGTCATAATTGTATTAAAATATTAAGGAGAAATTGAAACATACATATGGCAAAGATAATGACTTACTAATTAAGGCTAACAAGTCCAACATTAATCATTGGTACATGTTGGAGTGTATTGTGAGAAAGTTGTTGCCTGAAGTGTGGATGGGATTGGGGGAGATTGTGGGTGTGGTGAAGGAAGCAAAGGAGTCAACATTAGTAATGCCATTGAATGTCAAGATGATTGGGTGCTATCTTGTCTAAGACTGTCATTACTTCCCACTTTTGTGGCACAAGTGTTACTTGCCATTTATCAACTCAAGCCTGAATGACGTCTGGGTCTTGCTGTGTTTGGGCATGGACTACTGCACTACTTAAGAAAAAGGAATGAGCACTCTGCAATCATCACCAAACAAGCTCATTTCTGACCTTATGATGGAGGGATGGTTAACGATGAAATAGTTGAAGATGGTTGGGCTGAAGGATACTGCCCTGAAGAACCTCTGCAATGATATTCTGTGCCTGAGATGATTGAACTCTAAAAATCACAACTAACTTTCCTTGTACCAGGTGTGAGTCCAACCAGACAAGAGATCCTCTCCCAATTTCCAATAATTTCAATGTTATTAATGGTCCTTGATGCCACAGTTGTCCAAATACTGCTTTAACATCAAGGACAGTTACGTACATCTGGTGCCTAGAATTCAGCTATTTTGCCATGTGTAGTGAGGCTCTAGTGAGGTTGCGAAGTGAGTAATCCTGGCAAAATCCAATCAAAGCATTTGTGTGCAGGTTATTGATAAAGAAACACTTAATGGTGCTGTTGAAGGCACCTTCCACCACTTTGCAGATGATTTGGAATAGGCAGATATTGCAGCATATGATCAGAATAATATTTTCTGTGAAGAGGATATTCCTGGGTAATTTTCCACATTGTTGAGCAGATGCCATTGTTGTGGTTGTACTTGAAAAGCCTGGCTGATATCATGGTTAGTTATTGAGCACAAGTCTTTACCACTACAGCTGGGGTGTTGGTCCGTCCTATAGACTTTGCTAATTTTAGTGCTTCTAACAGTTTCTTGATATCACATTGACGTAAATCAAATCGGTTGACTCCTGTGATGGTGGGGATCTCAAGAACCACAATGGAACAACACTTCTGGTTGAGGTTGGTTGCAAACATTTCAGCATTGTCTTTTGCACTCACATGCCGGACTCTGCCATTTTGAGCGCAGGAGCTGTATCTATTCATAATTTGTATAATTGTCCACCATCATTTCATTATAGGATGTAGCAGGAATGCAGAATTATAATCTGATCCATAGGTTGTAATATTGCTTAGCTCTGTCTGTGGCATGCTGCTGCTGTATGTAGTATTGTGCTTGTGACCCATCACCAGGTTGGGGCTTCAATTTCAGGCTTACCTAGTGGTGTTCCCATCATGCGCTTCTATACATCTCAACTGAATCAAGGTTGACCCCCCAGATTTTTGATTATGGCAGAGTGAAGGATAAAATGGGACACAAGGTTACAGATTGCTGTGGAATACAGTTCTTATGCGGCTGTTCAGTGTCACATGGATGTCTGGTTTTGAGCTTCTAGATCTTTTTTAAATCTATCCCATTTAGCACTGCGGAATTACCACATAAAATGATGGAAACTGCCTTCAGTATGAAGGTGACTTTTCTTTCCACAAGGACAGTGAAGTAATCACTTCTACCAGTGCTATCAATGGGCAGATGCATCTACAACCATAGGCAGGTGAGGAGGCAGACAATTTGTTCTCAGTAGCTGTCACGTGCTGTGTCTAGCATAGAGAGATACAGCATGGAAACAGGCCCTTCAGCCCGCTGTCTGCTCTGACCATCAAGCAACCTTTTTGAAACACTAATCCTGCCCTAGCCCATTTTATTCTTCCCACGCTACTACCAAGGACCACCCTCCCCCCCCACCCAGATTCTACCACTCACCTACATACAGGGGCAATCTGTAGTGATCAATTAACCAACCAACTTGCACATTTTTGGGTTGTGGGAGGAAGCTGGAGCACTTAGTGGGGACCCACGTGATCAGAGAGAGAATGTGCGAATTCCACACAGACAGCAGCAGAGGTCAGCCTTGAACTCAGTCACTAGAGCTGTGAGGCACTGTGCCTTCAGGATTCGGTCAGATGAGCAGTCTTGGTGACGGATGCTGAGGAGTACATCTAGTGCTTCTTCCAACTGGTGTTCAAACTGGAGTACAAGTTCATCAACTGAGTGAGGATAACACATTGCAATTAGCAGGTTCCCTTGCCCAAACTGCCCTCTGGAGTTAATGCCATGTGTCTTCATGGGATCCAGAGTTGCTTTGAGGACACCCAGGGCCAATGCTTTCAGGCTGATTCCTTTGGTGTTACCACTTCCAGTTGGCTTGTCCAGCTCTTGGAACATAAAAGTTGTCATTGGTGCAATCCGGGATATTGGCTTTTAATTACAATGTGATGAATGTGGCTATGAGTGTGCGGGAGCTCTCTCTGTTTTCATGTGGCAACAGATGTAGGCGAGGTTGACTTTATGAAGATAGTTGGGCAAAGGGAATGCACAGATCAGCTAGATCTACTACAAGTGGGAGATATTTGAAGTAAATGGTTAAGGTAATAGTCAAAGTTCATACTCTCATTCATTTTGTCAATTAAGCAGGCTTTTTGGTAGTAAAACTGGGGAATTGACATTGGTTGGGAGATGTGTGCTCTGTATTTGGAGATATGGACTCATACATTCCTAGATAATTAGGGGATTACAGAGCCCTTTGAATGTGTGTCAGTGTTTGAAAAGAATAATTGTTGTTCTGTATTACCAAAGATAGTAATTTTCCATACTGCTGACATCACCCAAGGTCTCATTCGAAAGGTCAGAAAATGAAGTAGCTTCAGGAGTATAGCAACCAGAACGCAGCAGCCCACAGCCAAGGCTCGTAATGGCGAAGAAAATTAATTAAAGAGAAATGCAGAAATAAATCTGACAGCAGTTAGACCAAATTCCACACCTTCACTCACTGAATCGATACTTCAGGTCACCTTTGCACACTCGTTTTCTTTCGAGAGCGTTGCTGGACTGCTACCTGGAGGGTGACAGGTAACAAATTGGACAGAGATTACCAGGTGATCACTTACTTACTTTTATTTAACCAGTCAGAGAAATGACTCTGCCATGAAATTTTTATAGCAACCTTAAAAGTATGGGAACAATCCACATTGTGTTCAACATTGTAAAATGTTGCATGGTGCTTCACATGAGTGATTAATTACAAAGGCTCCCTTTTGCTTTCTGAATAAATGCCTTCATGAATTGGTGCAGTCCATGTGGTTATGGCACTGTCAAAAAGTAGTTAGGCAGAGAGTTCCTGATTTGACAGTTATGAAGGAATGCAGATACATCTCCAGTTGGGAAGGTAGGTTTCTTGGGAAACTTGGAGAAAATACTGTCTCAATTGTCTTACCAGCTTGCAGTACTTCCAAAGTACACTTCCAGATTACCAACTCTAGTCTTCCTAGGCTCACTGTCCTAAACTCAATGACCCTTAACATAAATGCTTCCAGGCATGTCTTCAGCTTGCATTTTACCACCCTGAGCTGATGCCACCTTAGCCAGCAGCCCTGGCCTATCAAGTAGTATGAATTCAAGTATATTTGCTCAATTGTTTTCACCACTTCCAATGCAGCAAATTTCACATTTGCTCAGTTGTGTTTCAAGGGAGAAAAGTCCATTTTCTCTTAATGCAACACATTCTTGGAGCAGCACCACTGTGGTGTACACTGGCACTGCCCCATTGTGTACAACCTCAGACAAGCTGCTGAGCTAGTGGAGGGCCTAGCAACACTACATTTCAATAACTGTTGAGTACACAATGGTGTTCAATCAATAATAGAGTGGATTCAAGTCCCACTTGAAAGACAAGCTTGAAATTATACCTGATGCACTGGTGCTGCACTGCTAGAAGCATTTGCCCACAAATAGGAATAAGCAATCACAAAACATCATTTGAAGGGCAGAGTTTTCTCTGGTGTGCAGGGCAAAAACTAACTCACCCAACATAGCTAACCAAAAAGTCCAGTATTAACACATTACTACATATGGAAGTTTGCTGTGAAAACTGGATTTTGTATTTCTTACAAGACCATGTACGTTGACTGCAAAGTGCACTGGTCATCTGGAGGTTATGAAAATTGATTTGTACACATGAAACCCTGTCTATCAGAATCCTTTTATGGGCACTAGGAACCTTGTTTGGTTCCTCTGGCTCAGTTAAAGTTCTGGCCTTCCATTAAAATGTACATGATTGCTTGAATACTTCTCAGAAACTTGTGCTCCTTCAACCAGAGCAACTCAAAAGGTAAACAAAAAATGGACTTGGAGCAAAAGGAAATTCCTGAGCCTTCCAATACTGTCAATGTTTTGTTTTTGCAGAAATGAGGAATTCTGAAAAGCATGCATTCTCTTTCCCACAAACAACCCAACCACGATATCTCCATGTTTATCTTAGCGGCACTTTTCTGTATAATCTTTGAACTGGATTGCAGGGCGGGAATAGGAAGGATGCCTGCACTTTGCATCCAAGGTAGCAGTGTACTATGCTTTTGTGAAGAACAGATTCATCAATCTGAAACATTAACTCCATTTTTCTTTCTACAAATGCTGTCTGACCTTCTGAGTATTTCTAACATTTTCTGTTTTCATGTAATTTTGAAGCCAAATTTACAAAGAATCCTTTTTAAAAAAAAAAGGAAGTTGCACATGGTAAATATCATTCTTACAGCAGAGCCTTACAAAATTCCCGATGATAAATATTTAACTAATGAAGCAAGAAACTGATGAGGTCAACAAAGATGCAAGAGCAAGAATTTTTCACTTAAAAGTTACTCAAGTGCATCCAGTGGATGGGAATGGGGAAGAAAAATGTCAGTGAGGGTTTTCTTGAAAATAGTAGTAAGAGCAATGACTGCTCCAGAAACTATGACTTGAAAGTTGAAACTGGATAAGCAAATACTGATAATAAGGCAACGACAGCTGACCGCAAAATGTTGGAGGTAGAGGCAAAGCCTGATTTATACACAAATGCTCTCAGACAACTTATAAAGAAACAAAATCATTTAATACTATTGAAACACGAACATCATGATTCTTGACCTATGACCTGCCTGTCAAGGAATACAATGAGATTTAGCAAAAGCAAATAAACCAGTTTTTTAATTTTAAACTGCAGTACTAATGAAACAGCAAAATATGCAACTCTGCATTTTTAAAAATAAAAAAATCCATCAAAAATTATGGAGTCTTGGTTGTTCCTTTGTTCTTTGATGTAAAAAAGGCAGATATATTTTTCATTCCACTTTTGTCAACTTTTGACAAGGATTTCTGTGCAGCTGTCATCTTGGTGGGCTAGAGAGAGAGAGAGAGAGAGAGAGAGAGAGAGAGAGAGCAGTGGTCAACATATATTTTTTCAGGCAAACTTGACTGGTTAAAGATTTCATAGCAACAGTTGTGTTTAATTGGCAATCAATTGATTTCATTAATGGACTGAATCAATTAAAGTGCTCTGAATAATGCAATTCTTGGAAATACCAGTCATTGAATTTACATTACAAAGCTGACTGTTTGCCATTCAACTTCATTTGCATTTTATATTCAAGCAATTAAACAACACTTCTCAATAACTACACTTTACCAACACTGTTTGCAAAAGGAAAATTCTTCTAGCTATTCCTGGTATCCACACCCCTTTGCTACTGTGTTACCAACCAATGGGGGAAACAAAATAACTACTTGGCTTCTTCCAATCTTTTATAAATCAGGTATAAAAAAACTGAGTTTTTTTGGAAGGATAAATCTATCCTTCCAAAACACCCTATGATTGTGCAACTTTCCAATGAATTCATTTGAAACCTAATTTACAGTTTCAAATACCTCCCCACAACCAGGGTGACACTCAAAAAGGTCTGCAACTTGAAGATTTGTCCCTTTGAAAACAAAGGGTCACTTTTCAACCTGTATGACGTTAGCTAGTTTGAATGAGTTTTGAAAGATCAGTTTGGTGATTGGAACTTATGGCTCTGAAGTATTTTCATATATTACCATTGGCCGCGTGGATAAAGGACAAAATATAGAAATAAAGAATGATACAGCACATGAGAAGAATAAGTGACTGATAATATCAACAGAAGATCTTTGACAGGTCTGCCCAAATAGGACCATTCCCCTGACTCTTCGCCACTGATCTGCAGTTTATCCAATTCACCATTGATAGTTACTACCGAATCTGTTTCCATCACCCTTTTGGGCAGTGGATTCCAAAATACAACTCCACGTGTACAATCTTGCTTTCCACATTGTAACTCCTTATTTTTTTTTAAATCTTGTTTTCTGGTTGCAGATTTTATCACTGGAAAAAGTTTATTCTTACTTTATCAAAATAGTTCACGATTTCTCCAAGAAAACTGCCTTGATATTTCTGAATAACCCTCACTTTCAACCACTTTCATAAATCTCTTCTTTCATCCTCTCTTACAACAGTGTGGTGCCCAGAATTGAACACAATATCCCACTTGACACCAGACTTGAGCTTCAAGGTTTACCATAACTTTTGATTTTGTACTTAACACAAATATTAATAAAGCCAAGAATCCCATGTGTTTTTAACCAGCCTTTTTAATTGTCCTGTCACCCTCAGAGAATGGTTAATACAAGGAAAAGGAGCAGCAGCAGCAGATAGCCTCTCAAGCCTGTTCTGCCATTACTGATCTTGGCCTTATCTCCACTTTCCAGGGAGTTTCCCATAATGATCAATTCCTTATAGGAAAATTTATTTGGCATTTAACATATTCAATGACTCAGACTCCACATCTCTCCAACATGCAGAATTCCAAAAATTCACATGCTCTCAGAAAAAATTCTCAAGACTTCTCTTATTTTATACTCCATCTCTTTCACAATAAAGGTCAACATTCCACTTACCTTCCTAATTACTTATTTCACCTGCATGCTAACACTGTTTAATTTACAAGGACAGCCAGATCTGGCCCGTGAAAATTGGAGTCAAAGTTTGGCTGGCAAAACTGGAGGAGGATGATGGAAGATATTTAAGGTGTAGATGTTTCAGCTATAGTCTGTACTTTCCCATGTGGGAGAAGGGGAGGAAAATTAAAGTCAGAATTTCATGGATGACCAAGAGAGAGCAAAACTGAACTTTTAAAAAAAAGGTTAGACAGTAACAGATGTTAGGTTGCTAACACAAGGGAGAAACAAGCTAATTACAGAAAGTTCAGAGAGGAAGTGAAAAAGTAAATAGAAGTAAACATAGAACAATACAGCACAATACAGGCCCTTCGGCCCACCATGTTGTGCTGACCTTTAAACCACACCTAAGACTATCTAACCCCTTCCTCCCACATATCCCCCTATTTTAAATTCCTCCATATGCTTATCTAACAATCTCTTTAACTTGACCAACATACCTGCCTCCACCACTGCCCCAGGCAGCACATTCCATGCACCTACCACTCTCTGGGTTAAAAAACCTCCCTCTGATATCTCCCTTGAACTTCCCACCCATTACTTTAAAGCCATGCCCTCTTGTATTGAGCATTGGTGCCCTGGGAAAAAGGCACTGGCTGTCTACTCTATCTATTCCTCTTAATATTTTGTATACCTCTTATCATGTCTCCCCTTATCCTCCTCCTCTCCAAAGAGTAAAGCCCTAGCTCCCTTAGTCTCTCCTCAATCCATACTCTCCAAACCAGGCAGCATCCTGGTAAATCTCCTTTGCACCCTTTCCAACGCTTCCACATCCTTCCTCAAATGAGGCAACCAGAACATGACTGGAAACAGAGCATGAGAAATGACTGGTGGGCAACATAAAAAGGGAATCCAAAATACTCTATGAGCATATGAACAGGAAATGGATCATATGCGATGTGAGAGTGATTAGATGCCAATAAGGAACTCTATTCAAGGAGAAGATGGACTTGACTGAGGTACATAACGAGTACCATACAAAAAAAAAGGTCTTTACCAAGTAAGATGCTGCTGGAGTCTCAGCAAAAGAAAATGCAGTTGAGATTTTGGATGGCTAAAACTGAAAAAGTCAGCACTAGAAAGGCCAACTGCATTAAAAGTGGATAAATCAACTGGTCCAGAAGGGATGCTAAATGGGCTGCTGAGGGAAACAAGGGAGAGAATTGCAGGCGGACATGGCCATAATATTCCAAATGTCTACAGATTCAGGGTGGAAAACTGCAGATGTTCAGAAACAAAAGCATAGGAACCAGAGAGGGTTGGGAGGAGACAGAAAGCCAGAATAGATTTGTTACAGGCAAAATGCATCCACCTAACTTGATGGGATTTTTATGAAAGTTGATGAAAAAAAATGTAGTTGATATAGTATATAGACTTCCAAAAGGCATTTGATAAAGTGCCACATAATAGGCTTATCATCATGACTGAAGCCCTATGAATAAATGGGATTATTGCAGTATGGAGAGAAAATTGGTGTAGTAACATTAAACAGGTTTTTGAAATACACTGCCTGGAAAGCTTATGGTAGCAGATTTAACAGTAGCTTTCAAAATTGAATTGGATATATTAGAAATCTGTGGGGATAGGACAGAGGAGTGGTCCTATTTGTGCAGACTTGTCAAAGGTTCATCATTGGTATTGCCAGGCAATGATTCAAACCCTTTTTTAATTCACATGGAGTTCCCCAGGGGATGGTACTTGGACCACTGCTTTTCACACACATATATATATATATATATATATATATATATATATATATATATATATATATATATATATATATATATATATATACACACATACATACACACACACACTTATATAAAATTGATGTGGGCCTAGACTGCTGCGATTTTGGCTTCCATGCTGTAATTTAGCAACAGGAGCTAACAAAACTGCTGTATGAATTTTTCTAAGAGGTTCCACAAGATTTGAGGAGATTCAATGTTGAAACTGATCACTTGCCACAGTCTTCTTAACTCTGATGCACTGAAGCCAGCTGTATGTTGATTGAGATCAACTAGCTTGAGACTGAGATAGCTCAGCACAGATTTGGAAAGGAACCTGGGATCTTTCTACCTGTGCAGCTAAGTGCTGAACATCAAGTTCTCAAAGAATATGCAATACTTTCTGAATAAAGAGAATTTGGATCCTCTACAGATCCTAGTCTTAAATGGGTTTCTGGACAGTAACACCAGTGGGAAAGTTAAGTGAGAAGGCTTACCTTTTTCTCTTTTGAATCAGAGTTAAACTTGGTGTAATCCTCTTCAGCCTCCACTGGTTTATCAGACAATTTCCTTTTCTGTAATGGCAGTTTTGTTGAATAAAATTGTACGGTGTTGACAGGTTGTATGCTTTTTGCAGAAATTGAAAAAACCCTCTACAATGTGATGTACTGTTTCAATCAACTGCTGATTTGAAATAAGTTAAACATGCAACCAGTGTCATGCACACATTCATGCAAAGGTTTCACTGAGCATTCTTGTACACAGGGTCAGTAATAGATCATCATAATGCACCATCTTTTCATGCTGTGGAAATTACTTTTGCCCTCCAAACAACTCCTGTCTGTATTTTACACTTGAAGAAATTCTTCATTCCTGAATAATCAGTATAAAATTAGTATTTCATCCTATGTTCACCAAGACTTAAAGCAACATTTACATCAGAATCTAGATGAAAACAAAGTACTGCAGATGTTGGAAATCTAAAACAGGAAAAAAAAAGGTAATGCTGGAAATGCTCAGGTTGGGCAACATTGGTGGAAGACTAATATTTCTGATAGACAGTCATCAATGCAAAAAGTTAAATGGTTTTCTCTCAGCAGATGCTCCCTGATCTTTTGAGTAGTTCTAGTGTTTTCCAGGTTATTTCAGTATCCAGGGCCCCTATATTATTGCATGTGATTACAAGTACTATAATGAAGGATTTCTGGTGAAGTTTTTCAGTAATGTTTGTGAAAAGAGTAGGCACAGCAGAGGAACAATCCTACATATACTTGAAGTGAACAACAGGAAACAGATCTTGTAACAGGATTTTCACAAGCAAATCAGCTCCAATAATAAAACATACTACTTTATGGCTCTGTTCTACTAATCTGGCTTCATTTCAAAAAGCAAGATAGATTCAAAGGGATAACTGAGGGTTTACTGGCTCAGAAGTCGCAGTGGTAGCCAGAAAATAATGTGTGCAGCATGTGCTTACAGAGTTTGTTACGATCAGCCAGAACATCTCTAATGTTAGGTAATACCAGAAATTAAAAAGCCTTTACAGGTGGACTCAGACAGCAGACCTGCCTACAAAGGCTGCTGACTAAATCCATCTAGCTTTGCTGCCATCACTCAGAATGGGGAGGATAGGACAAACACCATCGCCATGGAACTTTGTATATCATCTTGGGACTCAAAGTGATTGGAACATTTCTCTTCTGGTGTGTGCAATGTTACCGATATACCATTTGATTATTCTTTGTTGCCCAACCACTTAGCCTGCAGAGTCTCCTTGTGCACATTTCCATCCCTGTACGACATCAACAGCCCGTTTGGGTTTGAGCACAGTCCAACAGCTCCATAGCAACTTGCCTGGTACGTCCGCAAATGAGCAGATTTTAATTAATTCAACTGCATGATTTGTACCAATGAGTGTAAGGGCATGCAAGAACATTCCATCTAACTCTTATAAAAGAGAAGATTGTGCATGGGACCTGTATACAAATTAAATTGTGCGCTTTGGTGACATTAGCCAAGGGAAAGTTAGCCACGACGCCAGATCAATACAGACTGGCTCCATGTTATCGAGTCAGAGGCACACAGCATATACAGGTCCTTTGGGTCCCACCGTGACTATGCTAACCATAAAGCACCTATCTATACTAATTCCATTTACCAGCACTCAGTCTGTATACCCTGGTGATTCTGGTGCTCATCCAGATATTTCCAAAACCTTCCATCCAGAAGACGACTATTTCATTAGTGCAACACTCTTTCAGTAATGGTCCTCCAAATGAACCCCACCCCAGCAAGACTGCACTCCCTCAATACTGCACTATAGGCATAGCTGAGATTAAATACCAAGATCTTGAAGTGGGGATAAATCCTGTGAAAATATGAAGCATTTACAATCATCCTGACTAGAATCTCAGATTTACTCAAATTATTAAGCACCTGCATTCTCCTTCTAGAATTTCTTTGCCACAAAGTTTAAGCAGATTGCAATATTCATCTTTTAAACAGAAAAATGTATTTGCTCCATTCAAACCTGTTATAAATTTTAGCTTAAAATAACTCAGTTAAATATTTCATGCCAAAACTTTTACTGGGCATCTATAATAGCACAAAACAAAAATGATCAATGCAGAAACAAACCTTAGATGGTGGTTCATTTAATGTTGCGTTGGTTGAAATAGCTGGTAACCTAACAAACAGAAATATAAATAATTCCGATTAGGGAGGTGGTTTTAAGATAATTGAATAATATTATTGAACAAGACTTCTCCCAGTACTGCACTGGAGTGTCAGCTTAAGTTCAGTCTGCTATAGGGCTTGAACCAAGGACCTTGATTCCCAGATACCAACTGGGCCATGGCTGACCTTGGAAGCATTCCCATTTCCATGGTTGACTGAGGTGCAAGATCACAATTCTCGTCCAAAATTATAAGAGAGATTATTGGGATATGCAAGGCATTCTACTGCAATCCAAGAAAATCCAATCAATGTGGCACTGCTCCAATGTTGGAGCAAGGGTCAGGAAAGGCCCCAATCTTACTCACTAAGTAGATCATACTCCAACAGGACACAAGGCACCTGTTTAAGTGAATCAATCGCCACTGGTTTTAATAAACTCCTTTTGTAACATCTTCAGCCTTTCATCTGACCGCTGTAGGACTAATGCCAGGTCTCAACCAAGACCACATGGTGGACTGTTGGGTGGAAGTACTGGGGTGGTTGAAAGTGTCCAGCATGACCACCCTTTCACTAGAGGGTGGGAAGGGTTAAATGGGGCCTAGGTTCTCCAAAGGTCTGCAGATGGGAAATGTGGAATATCAGAAGGATCAGATTCCTGTCCTGAAGAAAGGTGGGAGGGGTACAATAAGCATCAAGCTTGCACTGCTCTGCTAAAGTTCTGATTGGACTCTCGAACATGCCAAGTTTTAACATCCCAAAATGGCAATTTAAATTCTGATATGAATGGCAGGTTAGTACAGCCAAGTATGTACAAGTTTGGAACTGACAATTTGAGAAAGCTAAACTCCCTTTGTTTAGCACTTTTCAAATTTTCAATATCTCAAAGCTTTAGCATTGCATTTTATATCATTCTGAAGGAATATTTCAAAGACATTCAGAAAACTGAACAAAAAAACATAAAACAGTACAGGCCCTTTGACCCATGATGTTATGCCGACCTACATAAACCTTATCTACATTCAACCTATCCACCTCTCAGAACCCTTTATTTTTCTTTCATCCATGTGCCTATCCAAGAGTCTCTATCCAATGATCCTATCGTATCAACCCCTACCACCACCACCCCTGGCAGTGCATTCCAGGCACCCATCACTGTGTAAAAAAAAACCTACCTCTGACATCTCACCTGAACTTAAACAGGTGACTTCTAGTATTGGCCATTACTGACCTGGGGAAAAGGTGCTGGCTGTCCACTCTACCTATGCCTCTCATAATCTTATATACCTCTATCAAGTCACTTCTCATCTTGTTTCTCCACAGAGAAAAGCCCTAACTTGCTGAACCTCTCCTCATTAAGAGATGTTCTCCAATCCAAGCAGCATCCTTGTAAATCCCTTCTGTACCTTCTCCAAAGCTTCCACATCCTTCCTATAATGTGGTGACCAGAACTGAACACAATATTCCAAGTGTGGCCTAACCAGAGTCTTGTAGAGCAGCAAATTATCTCTCGGCTCTTGAACTCAATTGCCTGGCTAATGAAGGCCAGCACACCATAAGCCTTCTTAACCACCCTATCAACTTGTGTGGCAACTTTGAGGGATCTATGTACTTGGTCCCCAAGATCTCTCTGTTCCTCCATACTGCTAAGAATCCTGCCATTAACCATGTACTCTACCTTCAAGTTCGATCTTCCAAAGTGTATCACTTCATACTTCTCCAGATTGGACTCCATCTGCCACTTCTCTGCCCAGCTCTGCATCCTATCTATATCCCATTGCAACCTACAACAACCTTCTGCACTACCTACAATACCACCAACCTTCGTGTCATCTGCAAACTTACCAACCCACCCTTCCACTTCTTCATCCAAGTCATTTATAAAAATCACAGCAGGGGTCCCAGAACAGATCCCTGTGGAACACCACTAGTCACCGACCTCCAGGTCAAATACGCCCCTTCTGCAACCACCCTCTACCTTTTGTAGGCAAGCCAATTCCGAATCCACACAGCCAATTTTCCATGAATCCCATACCTCATGACTTTCTGGATGAGCCTACCATGGGGAACCTTGTCAAACGTCTTGCTAAAATTCATATATACCACATTCACCACACCACCTTCATCAACTTGTCTTGTCACTTCCTCGAAAAACCCTATTAGGCTTGTGAGACACAACCTGCCCTTCACAAAGCCATGTTGACTATCCCTAATAAGATGATGATTCTCCAAATGTTCATAAATCCTGTCCCTAAGAATCCTCTCCAATAATTTGCCCACCACTGACGCAAGACTCACTTGTCTATAATTCCCGGGATTATCCCTTTCACCTTTCTTGAACAATGTTTGCCATACTCCAGTACCACTCCTGTGGCCAGGGAGATGCAAAGATCATCGTTAATGTTCCAGCAATCTCTTCCCTCGCTTCCCATAGTAACCTAGGGTATATCCGATCCATCCCCAGGGACTCATCTATCCTAATGCTTTTTAGAAGCTCCAACACTGCTTCTTTCTTAACCTCGACATGCTCCAACACATTCGCCTGTTCTATGGTGACTTCACATTTGTCCAAGTCCTAAATGAAATTAGTTATTTCTGCAGTGCTATTTCACTTTGGGTGACATTCTCTTTACATTATCCCTTTGCACAAATTCACACCCAACTAACCTAGACCTTTATGTCCTGATCTGTTCATTCAAATTCCTATCAATACCATATTTAAAAAAAGTCACACTGACGACCTTCATAGATGTGATCATGGTAAACAATTCCTCCTTGACCCATCTACAACCTTTGGTCAACTACACCATCTTCCTCCAAACCCTCTCCATTATCCAGCTGGTGAATCAACACACATCTGACTTCATTCTTATTCATCCAGTTGTAGCCAGAAAGATGTCTGTGCCAAAATCCTCATCCTTACCTTTATTATCTCATGACTTGACCATTGTAATGCTTTTCTGGCAGATCTCTACATACGTTTGAGGGGTTCCAAAACATTGCTGCCTGCAAGCTGTCCTAGATTGGCCCCAAATTTTAAGAACATCACCTTATTTTTTTCAAAACCATCCCTAGTAACACCCCTCCCTCACTAATTTCCTCAGGACCTGTACCCTCACAAACCACTCCAGTTCTTCAACACTGGCCTTCTTTACAAGATTCGACAACTGACTGTGCTTTTTGTGTATCACCTTGGCAAGTTTTACTATGTTTAGGTCCTATATAAATGCAAACCATTGATAACACACTGAAGTTCACAAAATTGTTGGTGATCTTAATATGCAATTACGATCTGTAATTTACATTTCTATCAACAACCAATTGTCACCAAAGTGGATGGGACAGTACTTTATTATTACACTAACTGAACCAAAAGCTTCATTTTGTAAAGTGACAGAATATCACACAGGTAATTTACAATGAATACCATTTCTGCAATTAACTCTTTACACTCAGATACTCACTCCAAGAATTTGAAGAGTTCCACACTTAGACCCATGGGAATATAATCTGACAGCAAACCATGAGCATATCGTAGGTAATCCTCTGGAAAAAAACAATATTCACAAAGAAAAATCAAAATATTATACTTCATTGCAATAGTGAGAATAAATTATTTGGTTCATTGGTCAGTTAGTGCTAAGTTAGTGAAAGCATTTGGATTTTTGCTTGCAATTTAAGTATTGGTCAATATTCTGTTTGAATGATGGTTATTATTTTTTAACCCAAGTTTCAAGCTTTGCTCAGATAAACAGCCTCAAAATAAAATAAAATAAAAATGTAGGCAAATGTAGGCAGACAAGGCTCATTGCATATTCTGGGTGTAGGGCAACTCCAGAATATTCTGTATGGAAAAAATCATATATGCAGGATGTGCCAGCATCAAGTAGACAAGTCAGAGTTTCTGAGCTTCAGGGGAGATTAGAAGCACTATTATGTATTTGGAAGCTGAGAGTTTTGTGGATAACATGTTTTAGCAGGTTATCATCTTGAAGTTCCAGATGGAGAGGGAACCTAATCCTAATTTACAGACAGAACAGAGGAAACTGGGTATTCTGTGGGAAACTAAGCTGGACTACAGGGAAAGGGCAGTGAAATGGGACCTGGAGAGCTAGCATTGGCTTGAAGGGCTGAATGACCTTCTTTATACTGTTACCTTTCTACTGTTCTACATTTACTATTTTAAAATGAGGACAAACCAAGGCTATTGTGCAATGTAAAATAACTCTGGATAGTTAGAGCAAAATGTGAATTTTTTTAAAACTAGACTGGACAACCCCTTTCAAAGACAGACTGTGAAATAGGTAAACACAAAGTAGCACGTATTCTGAAAGTCCCACCATAAGCACCATGGGTCTCCTTTTGTTTCCACAAAAATAAAATTCTATGATCATAAAAATTTTTAACCTTCATTAGTAGATCACTTCGTCAATTTTTATATCAGCAATTTCTTTACCTGAACTTGGCTCATTTCTGAAAAAGATAGATTCACATTCAAAACTAATTCTTGTGAAACACCAGCCTGGAAGTTGCCCCCTAGTCCAAGAAACTTTCATTCAGCACAGATAAAGAAGTAGAGTGTGCACACCAGGGTAGGTGCAAGGTAGAGTAAAATCTGAGTAAGATTCAGGTCACAGAAGTGTTGTCTATATGAAGGTCTCCACCAAAAGTGCTGTTTAAACATCTCCCTCTCTCTTCTGATCTCAGTTTTAATCTTTTCTGTTTATTTCCTATACCACTCTTCCTGCCAAATTGGTTTAAACCCTCCCTAACGACACTACTTAACCTCTCAGCATGAACATCATTCCTGGGATGAGGGGAGTTACCACTAATATAACCAAGCTGTTTTTAGCACAGCAAGTCATTTGCTTCAGCAGTTGAGTGCTAAATTTCAAGTACCTCAGCAGAGTTTCATTTAATGCCACCAAATTTTTTCTGCAACATAGCTCAAACTAGAATCAAGTACAAAGGGACACTGCACCAGAAGTTTCTCAAAGGCAAAATCATTCTACAAGGGACATCTTCCAGTTCTCTTCAGCATTGTCCTCCCTGTGGTCAGGTGATGCTGAAAACTTTTACAATTTCTGAAAACACTGCCTGGGTCATCAGGTCCACAGGGATAGCTGCAGAGTTTAGAGATTGGCTGGCACCAGGTAGAAGATGAGTTGGCTCAATATCCATGATCTTACCCCATTACTGCCACAGGTGCTCTGACAGGTGTTTGCTAGAGGGATGACAGTCATAATGCAGCATTTTCATTATAACAACCAGTTACTGGCTTAGCTAGAATCCAGAATTAGATACATTCACATCTCCATAACGGGGAATGTAATTTCAAAATGATTTTCATGGCATGCCTCCCATGTGAGTTGTAACCTTTCTATGTATCTGTTGTAAAGTAAGAAGAAAAAAGGGAATTTCTAAGTGTTCTTTTGTTCCTCGAGTAAGTTTTACTTCTTTGGACAGTGGTACATGTTTCTTATAAAATATCTTTAGTACTTTCACCTGTACGTTGCTTTCAGGCAACAAAACATCTGCCATTGGCAAGCTTGTTCACACTTTATACCTGGCAGCAAGAAAGTACCAATTTTAACACTACTATTGGACCTCCTCAAAAGCCACCTGGACAATAGAAACTCATACACATGGCTCCAATAATCACATGGAACTTGTGGATCATCTGGCAAATAAAGCTGGCAATACACACACTGCATCTGTAACTGGAAAGTAACCACGAATTACACGCCACTATCTGCATTGATACTTTGCATTAACTCCAATCTTTGCAGATGCAAAGATTTCTTGGAGTGACAGTGTTGCCTCACTTAATTCCTCATTCTAAGCATTCTTCAGATTTCCTACCCAATGTGTTCTGTTTCTTCATTTACCTCAGCTTTCCAAAAAACAGATGGTCCTAGCCCTTTCAATTAGAGAGAGTGAAGAGCTGAACGTGTGTATCTGCAAGTAACATACAATCCTAAAGCAGCATGTCTACTACAACATCCTGGTGTGCTGGGATTCACCTACAGCAATATAGATGCTGTAGAGACGAATAATATTTATGGATAAGATCAGTAATTTTCTGCAACATTTTCTGAGTTCAGAGGTAAGAATAAAAAATTCCACTGTGCATATGCGATGTTCTAATGTCCATTCTGAAATTTAATATAATGTTCAGCAACCAAGTAAAATAAAATAGCTGCCCACACGGGTACTCTTCAAAACGACCAATATTTTCTTCAGTGTAGCACATAGGAAACGTTGGGGAGGATTTGACATTCTAATTATTTTCATTGAAAATCATTCTGAATATAAACCCAATATTTGGAGAAAGTCCAAGTGTTTACTTGACTTTTGCAGATACACTTGAGCAAGTCAGTATTATCAGAGGCTCTATTGAGGATTATTGTAAAATAAAAGGGGCAAGTTGCAGAATAACTAATTATCGTGATGCGTAAATATTAAGTGGATTCAAGTCTTCGTTTGAAAGCAGACATTACCACACAAATTTCAATTGGAAAAACAAATAGCTGGAAGACTCAAGTTATTCAGTTGCCTAGGCACTGATGACAGGAATGTAGAAATCAGGATTTTGTTGAGAGCCCAGAAAAGGGTGGTTTGGTATCTTTAGCAAGGAGTTAAAAATAAGCCTGAGAATGATTATGTTAAAATATATTTCAACATTTTCTCACAGATGTTTTTTTACTTCACCCTTTCCCATCAGAGTCTGAAGGTGAACTGTTCAAGCTGCACTCCAAACAGATCATCTTTCTAATACTGGTTAGTATCAAGTAACCCAGTCACATGAGGAGAAATGACAACTGGTTCAGTGAATAGTTTTCCCAGTGGTGTTGGGTTTGCACATACTGTAGATAGGTGCTGTCTGTGAACTGCAGCTCAGTGACCAAGGTTGAAGTGATCTAGGTTCCAAAAGCAATGGAGATTGAACAGTTTCCCAGTCGCTCTGTAGATTAGTTCCTCTCAAGCTGGAAGCCTGATGGATGGGAGGTGCAATAGTGCAATGAGAAAAATCGAGATGATGGTGCAGTCTTGCCAGGCCTCAGTCTGCACCATCATGGCTTGTGAGACATCATATGGCAGATGATAATCACGACCAATGATTCAATGGCAACTAAGGATGGGTAACAATCATTAGCCTTGTTGGGAAACCACAAAGTGCGAATAAATGAGGAAAAGCAGGCATTGGACATTGACCTAAAAAGCTGGATTGGTCTCAAGTTATCTGGAGCTCTGTGCATAATCAAAGAGGATACCACAATCAAAGTCTCAATACAAAATACAGTAATTTGCTATTTGGTCTTATTTCCAATAATAAGACCTCTAGACTAGGCAGATCCACATCAGTAAACATTTTAGTTTTGTTTCACATGTGTCCATAAATAGACAGCAAGCACTGGACTGGCTTGGGTACAGAAATGCTTTTACACTATAAATTAAATTTGACATATGAAAAAGGCAGACAAAATGCAAGAAAGGATCAGAAACAGATGTTTTTGTGTTCTTATTTTATCTACGCCCCTTTGAAAAGAATTTTAATTTCTACTGAGTCTTTTAGCACCTTGAGAGCATCCTTAAGCATTCAACAGTTAATGAATTACACAGCAGTTAAAACGTGGAAACAGCTGTTAGGCACATCAAGTCTATCGCCATGTTTACCCTCTGAATGAGCAAATGTTCTCATCATTTTTATCCTCCAGGTTCTTTTCCCACCATTTATCTAATTTAATCTTGATAACTGATGTACTATCTAAACCACTAATCTGGTTGTATGTTCCATCTAATAAGGCCTGAAATGCAACTTCTTGTGCCTCTGCTGATACCTTATCATCTTTTAGGAGTCCAGAATCTTATCAGGCTCTGTGGCTTCCTTCATCCAAACCAATGTAACTAAATTTTATTTTATTGCATCATGATATCACGAAGCATGTCACACCGAACCATATTCATCACTTTAGTGAAGATTAGCACAAGCCCTTGTTAAATGTCTCTGCTACTTCTTAATTGTCACTTAACTCTCCCTTTATTTATAACAATTAAATAGTGGTCATTATAGTCAGCCAATGTCTAAAGAGCGAGGTTCCAAGAGACAGTGATATCTAACCAGATAGTGTTTGAAATGATGCTCGTTAATTGTGGCCAGGATATTGGGGAAAATGTACTGATCTTTGCACAGTGGACTATTTTCCCACATTCTCCTGAGCAGGCAGATAATGCCTATGCAATAGAAGAGAGTGAGTGTACCTTTAAAGAACAGTGTTCACCATATTCACTCTTGGTACATTGTTATATCAACCACGTTGTTGAAAGCTGTCAGAATGTGGTCAGGCAGCATCCGTGGACAAAAGCAGATGTCAATGTTTCGGGTCAGGACCCTTCTTCAGGACTGAAGATAGGAAAAGGGGAAGCCCAATATATTGGGAGGAAAACAGAGCAGTGATAGGTGGACAAAAGAGGGGTGGTGGGGTGGGCACAAGGTGGTGATAGGTAGATGCAAGTAAGAGATAGTGATAGGCAGGTGTGGGCGAGGTGGGGAGAGCAGATCCAGCAGAGGATGGGTCAAAGGTATGGAGGCAGGCACCACATGGGGGCAGGGGAGGAGAGGAGAAAATAGGTGATGAGAAAAAAAAGAGATAGGCTAGGAAAGGGAAGAAAAGAAGAGGCATGGTGGGGGGTAGGGGAAAGGTTCGGTTTACTTCAAATGGGAGAATTCGATGTTCATGTCATTAGGCTGTAAGGTCCCAAGACATAAAATGAGATGCTGTTCCTCCAGTTTGCGTTTGGACTTCTCCTGGCAGTGGAGGAGGCTGAGGACTGACATATCAGCGATGGAGTGGGAGGGGGAGTTGAAGTGACTGGCAATGGGGAGATGCAGACCGTGGTTACGGACAGAGTGCAGGTGTTCTATGAAATGACCACCTAGTCAGCATTTGGTCTCGCCAATGTATAGGAGATCACTCTTGGAGCACCAAATGAAGTAGATGATGTTAGGGGAGATGCAGGTAAATCTGTCTCACCTGAAAGGACTGTTTGGGTCCCTGGATGGAGGTAATGTACGGGCAGGTGTTGCACCTCTGGTGGGGGCAGTGAAAAGTCCCCAGGGTGGGAACAGGATGAGTGAGGAGGGAGGAGTGAACTCAGGAGTCACAAAGAGAGTGGTCCCTGCAAAAGGCAGAAAGGGGTGGGGAGAGGAAGATATGCTTGGTGGTGGGGTCCCACTGGAGATGGCGGAAGTGGTAGAGAATGATGTGCTGGATACATAGGCTGGTGGGATAAAGTGTGAGGACAAGGGGGACCCCTATCCCTGTTGGGTCTGGGAGGGGTGGGGGTGAGAGCAGAGGTAAGGGAAATGGTAGAGATGTGAGTGTGAGCTCTCTCTGCCACAGTAGGGGGTAAGCCACGGTTACTAAAGAAGTTTCACATCTCAGATGTCCTGGAGTGGAAAGCCTCATCATGGGAGCAGATGCGGTGGAGGCAGAGAAATTGAGAGAAAGGGATAGCGTCCTTGCAAGAGACAGGATGAGAGGAGCTGTAATCAAGGTAGCTGTGGACATCAGTGGGTTTGTAGAAGATGTCAGTGCATTGATAGAATGGGTCTGAGACTGGGCTGAATGGCTTCCCATGATGTGATAATTTGAAACTTAGTCCAACAGAGATTACTAACTGGACACTTGCACTTGAGCCATATTCATTTAGGTTGGTAGAAAACCTAAATGAATGTGGCTAAAGCAATTCCTGTACATATTTACTTCAATATCCACCATCAGGTAGTCTCTTTCTTTTGTCAAAGTTCAGAATTTTAGCATATCTTTACCAGACAGCACAGTGCAGCAGCTGATGTTTCATTGTGCAGTTGGAGAGGGTACTTTGACTTCAGAACTGCTGTTGAGAACATCATTGATCTCCATCCAGACTTGCCCCGCTCTCCATACACAATGTGATTGGACACTGCTGGTCCTTTGCTCTACTGGAGCCTGTCATTCTTGGAATAGTTAATTGGCTAGGATGACCACAATGAAAGCTCCTCTCTTTATACAATAATGCTGACACTGCCATGGCCAAGTCCTATATTTCTACCCAAGTCGTGCATCATCTTAGCAGATAAAAGTAAAAACCAAGGAAGTAAATCACAACAATCAAAGAACACCAATACTCCACATTTTGTCTGACCAATTTATCAACAAATGCATAAGATTAACATTCACAAAAATACAAAGAGCAAGATCACATGCCCAATTATGTATTCACTTCTCAAAAAGATATTTACTGAGATCCGGATTCCAAATTTGCCAATGCACTTTTTCCTATCTCATTCCAACCCAAGAAAATAACCTGCAAAATAAAGGCCTAAATAGATTATGGAAATGAGTACTAACCTTCCGTTGCTTCTGTGACTTGTTTACTTCTGATCAACATACTGGACTGAATACCTGCACCGACAGAGAGACCAGTGCTCTTTAGTGCTTTAACAGTCTGTTCAACCTATTTAAAGCAGGAAACACAACCAATGACAAAAATATCTTGTTGATCCACAAAAAGTTATGCTACTTAGTACAAAATCCAAAAGATTGAAAACGCTTCAACAAGCTCTCCATTCCCAATGATTCAAACAATCTCAGCTATTCACAAAGAGCTTTAAAACCAACGATTTACTTTAAAAACATCAATTGGATAAGTCTAAACTTAAGGGAATACCTCAGGTCAAGAATGATTTGGTCTACTCCATTCCTGAGGACGGAAAGTTGTCTGTGCATGACTTCTTTTAACATTGCAAACCAGCTACCACATAGTCTTGACAGAACGAGGTCTTGGACCCAATGGCAAGGGGATCCAAGACAATGACAATGAGACTGGGGATAATGTACTAAGTGTAACAATCATGACATGGTCACCTGTAGCACAGCTCACTCACCACCGAGTCTGAAGGCTGAAATTTTGGTCCCGACCCAGAAACGAGCACTAAAGGGACACTGACCTGAAACGTTAACTCCGTTTCTTTCTCCACAGACACTGCCCAACCTGCTGAGCATCCCCAGCTCTTCAGCATCTGCAGCTTTTTGCTTTCCAAGCGCAAAACATGAGCTGGACATGGAAGTGCAGCACTGAGGAAGTGCCACAGCAAATAGAGGCCCTGTCAGATGTTTTAGCTGGATACAAAACATCCAAAACACTACTTTGAAAAACAAGAGGGAAATTATCCCCAACATCCTGGCTAATACTTAATCTCTCAATCAAATTACCAAACTGATCATCTGGTTATTATAACATTGCTATTTGTGGGATAATGCTGTCTGCAAACTGATTGCCAGGTTTTCTACATTACCACTGTGCCTACACTTCCAAAGTTCTTCATTAGCCGTAAAATGCTTTGGAACTTCCTGAGACATATTAAAAAAAATGTAAGACCATCTCTGTCTTTAATCTGTTCAGAGGAGTCCAGAAAGAGCAAGTAGTTAGATGGCCAGACAATACTAGCACCCAGGAGAACTATCTGGCACTAGTTCAGAATATAGGTTTGGGATCTTTTACGATCACCTAAGGAAGATGAGACCTTTACTCATTTGAGGTTGCACCTCCGACAGTGCAGTACTTCCTTACCACTGCACTAATGTGGAGTCCAGATTATGTACTCAAGTCTCTTGATTAAGACTTGAGCCATAATGTTCTGACGGATGCAAGAATGCTACTATTCAGCTGATATTTGTTTAATTAAAAGTCAGAATTATTGAAATTAAAAATCAGCACACTGAAATACTTATGAGTAATAAACTCAATGCATGTACTGTCAAAATGATTCACTTTCTGTATAACAGAATGTTAATGGAAACAAGTCAGAGCAGATTCAGTCCAACATGGGTAAAAAAAAACAAATTCATTCCTCAGTTCGTTCATTTAAGTCTTTATTCTTTGATGCAGAAGAGGACTAAAAAGTGATCAACTGCAAGGTTTGAGGGGTCACGGGGGGGGGGGGCAGGGGGCAAACTGGGAGTCCAATTGGACATCGAAATTAAAACAGAACTTTGCAAACAAATGAATTCCTAAAGTCAGGTGATTTTCAGAGTTGCCTGTGATTTCTGCAAGTGCTAACAAATAACCAGATTTCTCATTGCTGGTCACATACTCAGAGAATCACCACCAAAGTTTTGGGCATGGACTTTAGTTTTAACAGAGGATGTGTGGAGCATAGTCCTCCTGGAAGTCTACTCCTTTCATAGAAAATAAAATGTAATCAAATATATCACCTTCTTTTTTAGCCACACAAGGGTTTTCTCTCTGTTATACTTATAAAACTTTCGATCAC
The DNA here is from genome assembly GCF_009764475.1 of Pristis pectinata. Lineage (NCBI taxonomy): Eukaryota > Metazoa > Chordata > Chondrichthyes > Rhinopristiformes > Pristidae > Pristis > Pristis pectinata. The sequence continues at coordinate 66,718,397 of NC_067408.1, read as the reverse complement.
CCATTTCTGAGGGGAAAAAAAGACAAAACAAGACTAAATTAAATTATGAGCCCATGTCAGGGATAACAGAAGAAACAAATATACAAAGGTATACTGGTAAACAAAGTCATTCGCACAGAGAGGTGATGTTTAAGGGTTCCTTCATTCACTCCAGCACGTAACTTTAGCATGTATCCATTTGTCTCCGGCACACACAGTATTGTTGGCACAGTGAGTAACTGGCCTTCAACAGGTAGTTCCTTCTAATATGTTGGCATTCAGATCTACCCCCCCCCCCCCCCCCCCCCACCTTTCAAAGTACCACAGATATTAACAGGAGGCTGGGCTGTCCCAATGTCCTTCATAGATTGGTTCCACATGGACTTGCTGCAAGGAATTTGTTTACAACATAATCCCACTCAAACAATGTGATCAAGTCCAGACAATCTTTCAAAATAATTTGGTGGGAGGAAATAAATATTGGCCACTCAAATAGGAAGAACTTCCATGTACTTCTTCAAAATAGTGTTGAGAGATATCCTGCAGGCTCCTGAAAGGGCAGATAGGGCCACATTTACTGTCTCACTGGGAAAACAGATCCTCTGACAGTATAGTAGTCTCTTAGTGTTGGACTACACCTTAAGTTACGTACTCAAGTCCCTGGTATGGGGCTTGAACCGACAACTTCTGATTCAGAGGCGAGAGCACTACTATTCAGTCAAGGCCGATACCATGCACGAGTTCCCATCACAGTCTCCCCACTAAAATCATCACACCAATCACAAAAATTAAACCCAAAGCCAGTCATGCTTTGTGAGGCTGCAATACCTTGACAATGTTGACCAGAAGACAGATCTTTAATTTATGCAGTCAAGAAATTTTCAATCTTTTCAAAACCAGGAACCAACAGTTACAATTACAGAAAATGACCAAGCCCAGAGACACATGGGGCTAAATGTGCACCATTGGAACCGGGAAAGAGCAATGAAGATAAATGAAGTTCTGACAGTGCAGTCAAAGGGGAGGGGTTTAAGAATTTACAGCGAGTTCTTGGTTTCCAGTGTTCTACCTTTCTCATCAGTGATATGATGGAGTGATTGCAAAGTTCTTGGACATTTCAGTACACTGGCACATCTAGGGAACTCTTCATCCTTTATTACTTGATCAGCTGGCTCAAATTTTCCTTGCTGGGGAAAAAATGAAGGCATTTTTTATTAATATGTTGGAGGATAAAAACTGCTAATTATATCAATAATTTTGGAAAGAAATTAATAATTGTTGGCTATGAATTTCTACCAAATGTGGAACAGTATAAACATTCTGCAAGCATTTGCTGAAATTAGAAATTTCACCATCACCATTTTAGATCCTCATGGTTCCTACCAAATTTTGGAATATTCACAGCGTTGAGAGTTTGAGCTGCATAGCCCCTCAGTTGGCCAACCTGACTAATTCTAGTTCAGAGACCCTATCTCTGGTAACATACATTCTCCCTCAGATCTACCAGTACTTCTAATGACAATTGTCAATTTGATCCACTCCATGTCTCAGTCGTTCTCGTTGCAACAGATTTTCAGGTGCTTCTAGGCAAATGCACCTAGTAAAAATTCCCAAGTGGTGTGATTTGATAACTCTGGACAAGTCTCTCCATGCCATAACTGGCTTTTTAAAATAACCTTGGTGTTGATGGTAACATTTTATTAATAAAATGGGCACCAGAGATAGATACAGTATCTAAAATTGGAGGCAACCTGATTGTAAGGAATTAATGCAATACTAAACCCAAGTTAATTTTCTTCATTTTAGTATTTCATAATCAAATGTCAGCAAAGTAGTCATCCAGTAGAGGAAAACAACTCACCTTTTCACTGGCATTAATAAGGTAGGGCAGTACCAGAAACAGTGGATCCAGAGGAGTAACAAACAGAAGCCTTCCATCTTGAAAGAAAAAGAATGGGAATTAAGGCAAGCTTACTCACCATTGCTCGTCATGCAATTACTCCAATCTGGAAACAGATGCACTTCTAACGAACATACAGAGCACTTGAGTTGATACTACATAGTTCCTTTGAGCCTAAGAGTTGGGGAGAGCAACAGCAACTGAGCCAAAGTTATACAACATGGAAGCAGGCCCTTCAGCCTAAATGGACCATGCCGACCAAGGTGCCCCATCCAGGCTAGTCCCATTTGCCAGCATTTGGCCCATAACCTTCTGAATCTTTCCAATCCATGTACCTGTCCAACTGTCTTTTAAAAGTTGTTATTATACTTACTTCAACCACTTCCTCTGACAGCTCATTCCACATGGATACCACCCTTTGTGTAAAAAAGTTGCTCCTCAAGTTCCTATTAAATCCTTCCCCTCTCACCTTAAACCTTTGCCCTCTAGTTCTTGATTCCCCAACCCTGGGAAAAAAGACTGTGTGCATTCATCTTATGACCCTCATGATTTTATACACCTCTATAATATCACCTCTCATTTTCCTACACTAAGGAATAAAGACCTAGCCTGTCCAACCTCTCCCTATAACTCAGTCCCTCAAGTCCTGACAACATCCTTGTAAATCTTTTCTGAACTCTTTCCAGTTTAAATAACATCTTTCCTATGACAGGGTGGCCAAAACTAAACACAATACTCCAAGTGCAGCCTCACCAGCATCTTGTACAACTGCACCATGACCTCCCAACCTTTATACTCAATGCCCTGACTTATGAAGCCCCTTTACATCACCCACGCTACCTGCAAGAAGAAATGACACACCACTTTGCAACCCCCTATTTTTATAAAATACCAACAGCTGCAAATACAAGCTTACATTCCAAAAACTAGCACACAAATCAGCGCAGCAGTGAGTGACTCAATGACCGTCAGAGGTCTTGGTTTTTGGATGAGATAACAGAGACCAGTAACCCAACTAACATTTATCTAATTGCTGCATGTGCTGTACATGTTAAAAAGCATTCCATGGATGTCTGCATCACTGCCATTTATTGCCCTACCACACCTGTTTTACGAACAGAGTATCCTGATGGGTCACTGCAGAGGGAGGTTACCGGCTCGAGTGGGATTGGAATCACATACAAGTTGGACAAGATAAGGGCAGTAAGTATTCTTTTGGAAAAGCCATTTGAAAAGCAGATAGGATTTTAATGATGCCCCAACAATCTTGTGATCACTTTTTATATACTACTGGCTTTTGTTTTTAATTTCTGGACTTTATTCTGTGCAAACTTACAATAACTGCAAAACCAATTGAATAGCTACAAAATGCTTTGGAACCAAGGGATATGAAAGGAGCTTTCTTTCTAATTCTTTGCAAGGAGTGTGCAGTTACACAAAACAAACAAAAATATCCTGCAGGTTACAGTGCCAGGACATTTATTGAAACCAGGCCCAAGGTTCTATAATTCCTTAATAGCCCTCACTGGCTCTTCCTTCCATTAAGGTTCTCCTTAAAACCCATATTAATATCACCTTATGTGGCTCAGCATCAGATTTTTTTCAGTAATGCTCTCGTATGCACTTTGGGATGTCTTATAACATGAGAAGACACCATATAAATGCATTTTATTGTTGCTGGCGTCTTCTACATTTAGCGTGTGAAACCTTCTCACTCTATACCAGAGCTGCATCAAGCCCAGATCAGATCAACAGCAGACTCCTGCCTCTCTGCAACTGCACTCTAAAGAATGCAGAAATGTCCAAAATTAGCTGGTCTTGGAGAAACAAGTGGGACTGCTGTAATCCTGCGCTGTGCCCAGGAGAATCCAGAGTCCATCTGAAGTGTGGTCACATATAACAAAGTTCAACTTGACATCAAAATTCCTTGATGCAATTAAATTATCACAAATACATATTTCCAAGTCATCACGGACATTTGGTTTTGGGAAAGAAATGTCTACTACTATAATAGGAAATATACAATCACTGATCTAGATGTTCTGCTATCATGAACTCTCAACATGCCTTCAGAGTGACTACGCGTTCTGTGCACCAAATACATTGGAAAGTCGAGTTAATCGTAATACTGCATTACAGAAAGAAAACTTACTGCCTAAATTAGTGTAGATATTTTTACAAATGTATCAACACATCACTGTAATCAGAATAACAAATGAAGAGTCATCAACAATACTTAAGGAACAGGAATACTCACCACGCTGAACAGACTGACCGATAAACCAAGAATGATAATCTTCATCAAAAGCTTTCACTTCATAAACCTGATTGCAATCACTACTAAAAAGGTACAAGGCAGCGCTTCCTAAAAAAGATATAGATAAATTAAGTACATTCACAACTCTTTTCAATCAATGTTTTCAACAGTGGAAGAAACTGGAAGACTCAATCAAATGCGATGACATTCAATCCACATACAGATCAGCAGCAAAACCAATACACTGCAGATAGAAATCAGACATTAAGAAAATAATACTGGAAGCACACAAGATCAGGCAGCATTAGTGGAGATAGAAACAGAACTGAGTTTTCAAGTCAATGAACAAATTTAAGATAATGATCAAAAGAACCAGAAGGAGAAGTTTTAGGCAAAGCATAGAATCATGATGTGTCATGTATTGAGTGTCAGGAGAAAAATCAACAGTAATGTGCAGGGGAGAAAGTGAAAATGCACTGTTGGAAGGAATGTGTGGTGAAGTGGGGACAAAATGAACAACTTTGCAGTTGAAGCATTGAGGTAAGGATTGCAGAGATCAGACTGCATCAGTTCGGTTGTCAAAAAGTGTATGGGATTAGAGGAAGGTCCTTAGCACTTACCCCAGCAGAATACCACTGTCTACCATATCCCAGTCCAACCATTTAACACAACTTACTAGTTACTGTCCTTAAGCCAATTGTTTATCCAGGATTCTACAGTATCAAATAAGAGCATCAAATAATTAGGGCTGTATATAAAGCTTGGGAGGATTCAGGGGAAGTGAAATTATGTCAAAGAGAATAAAAACAGAATAGAAGTGATAACCAATGTATGTTAGAAAAGGTACAGAGTATACAAACATAAGAGTATACCTCCAACTAGAGCCAGGGAAAAAAAAGCAGAGACAACATTTATAACAAGATAGATGAATTGAAGGCACAAATAAAAATAAATGGGTGCAATCTTGTAGCCCTTATAGAGATGACCCAGGCCTTGAATTCAAAATTCTACAATATCTAACTTATACAGGAGATAGACAAGATGGAGGAGTAGAGTGGTACCCCTAATAATGTGGAATGGAATAAAAGCAGTAGGGAGAAAGGATCTTAGCTCAGAGAACCAAGTGGAATTAGATAGGATGGAGTCAAGAAATAACATGAGGCAGGAAACATTGATGGAAGTTGTCTATAGGCCCCCCAAAGTGTAACAATAATGTATTATAATAATCAAATGAACATGTACAACAGTAATACAATAATCATGAGGGAACTCCTGCAGTCGATATGTCAGTCAAAGTCAGATTAGTAACAACTGTGTGAAGGACAAATTTATCCAAGTGTACACAAGATGGCTTTCTAGATCAGTACTGAGGAACCAATGAGAGAACAGGCCGTCTTAAAACTGGTATTGTTCAATGAGAGAGCGTTAATGAATAATCTTGTAATTGAAGGGCCTTTAGGGACGAGTGACCATAATAAGATAGTAGTTTTATTTTAATAAGCAGTGATTTAATTCAATCCAAATTAAGGTCTCAAATTTAAACAAAGCAAACTACAAGTTACGAGTCATGTGTAATCTTTTGATATATTGGAAAATAATATTAAAATATATGAAGTACAATATTAAAATATATGATAGTAAACATGCAATGGCTAACATTCAAAGAATTAATAGTTTACAACATGTACATTTAACTAAGGCATAAAAATCCAACAAGCAAAGTGGCCTAAGCATGGCTAGCAAAAGAAGTTAAAGAGAGTGGCAACTTGTACAGGAAAATGACGCCGAGGTAAAAGATCAGCCATAACCTAACTAAAGGGGGGGAACTGGCATGAGAGGCCAAATGGTCTTCTGCTTCCATTTCTTACACTCATGTTCTTCCCACCATCCTACATTCGCAGGTCAGAACTGGCCCTACTTTTAAAATTCATTTTTATACTTCTGCGTACTGTTGATTTTGGCACTGGCATCTCTGGATCTCACCAATGCTTGATGTCAAATGTAGCTGACCCATGCCATAAGAAACTGGCATAGCAGCTAGTTTGAGTCTGCAGCAAAACAACAAATTTCACATCATCTAAATCAGTGACAATAAATCTGATTCTGTCAGTGGATTGAACACAAACTGCTGAGAGGGGGAAAGAAACCCAGAGAGGCATTTGAAAAAGATGAGAATTTTAATATTTAGGTATTGTTTAAATTAGAAGCTGGTAGGTCAGCAAGCACAGGGTGATCATTGAATCATTATAGAACAGAAGTGGGCCTACATTCCCCAATTCCATCCAGTCTGTGCCAGCACCCAGAGCCCAAAGTAACTTATTAACTGGAGAACATGACTCATGCAATACAGTTTACAAAGTTGTTATGAAAAGCAGAAACTGGGAGGTCAGCCAGGAGTCCACTGGAATAGTCAAGCCTAGAAATAACGTTGTTATGGATGTGGGTTTTAACAGGTAAGCTGAAGCAGATGAAGTGTCAGGAGTGTTACGTAGTGGAAATGGACGGTCTTAGTAACAGCACATATTACATGGTCCAATCAAAGAGCACAAAACTGCAGGCGCTGTAACTGCGAAATAAAAACAAAAACTGGAAATACTCAGCAGATGGGGCAGCATCTGTGGAGAAAGAAACAAAGTTAACCTGCTGAGAGGTCACTGGCCTGAAATGTTAATTCTACTTACTTCTCCACAGATGCTACCCTAATGTAGTGACTATTTCTAAATATTTTTCAGGACCTGGGCATCATTAGTAAGACCAAAAATTTCTCGTCCCCAAGTGCCTTTGAGAAGGTGGTCATAAGCCACCTTTATTAACCTGCAGTCTTTCTGGTGAAGGTAATCCCACAGTGCTGTTGAGGAGTTTTGTCAGTGCAGAGTGTTCAATATTTTGAAATCAGCATTGTGTGCAGTTTGCAGGGGAATGTTGGCTTTCATCAGTCAGGGCATTGAGTATAGAAGTTGGGACGTTATGTTGCAGTTGTACAAGTCGTTGATGAGGCCACACTTGGGAGTAGTGTGTACAGTTTTGGTCACCCTGTATAGGAAAGACATGGTTAAACTGGAAAGTGCAGAAAGGATTTACAAGGATGTTGCCAGGACTAGAGGGCCTGAGTTAGAGGGAGAGGTTGGCCAGGCTAGGTCTTTATTCCTTGGAGCAAAGGAGAACAAGGGGTGACCTTGATGTTTAAAATTATGAAAGGCATAGATAAGATGGATGGTAACAGTCTTTTCTCCAGGGTAGGAGTGTCCAAAACTAGAGGGCATAAGTTTAGGGTGAGAGGGGAAAGAATTAAAAGGGACCTGAGGGGCAACTTTTTCCACGCAGAGGGTGGTGAGTGGATGGAATGAGCTGCCAGATGAAGTGGTTGAGGCAGGTACAATGGTATCATTTAAGAGGCACTTGGATAGGTACAGGAAGGGCAGGGCTTAGAGGGATATGGGCTGAATGCAGGAAATTGGGACTAGCTGGGCGGGTACCATGGTCGGCATGGACTCATTGGGCCGAAGGGCCTGGATCCATGCTATTTTGCTCTATCTGCAAGTGACTATATTCCCAATTGCCAGCGGTCTCTGCCCTTCTTTGCTGTAGAGGTCATAGGTTTGGGAGCTGCTGTCAGTGTAGACTATGCAAGTAACTTCAATGCATTTTGCAAATGGTACACCCTGTAACATTGTGCACTGTGGTCGAGGGAACGTGTGTGAAATAAACAAAGGTAACGGCTTCAACCTTCCAATTCTGGAGGATAAAACAGTTGGAGACAACACAGTGATGGAGAGGAGCCCTGACTGTAATCAGCAAAGTGGAAACTGATGCTGTGTTTTTGGATGACATTACTGAGGGCCAGCAAGTGGAAGAGAAACAAGGCAGCTAAGAACAGATCCTCATGGGAAGTCAGAGGCAAATATGCAAGTCCAGGAAGAGAAGCCACTGCAGGCAATTCTCTGGCTATGATTGGCTGGATGGGAATTAGAACGGGGGGAGTGCAGGTCCAGCTGGATGATGATTGGGGGGGGGGGGGGGGGGGGGATGTCAGAGGAGAATGTTATAATTAACCAAGTCAAATGCTGTTTGGGAGGGACAGTCACACAAGAGGTTATTTATGACTTTGATAATAACCATTTTGGTATTAAGGTAGGGTTGGAACTTGGTCCTGATGCAGAGTTTCGACCCAAAACGTTGACAATTCCTTTCCTCCCACAGATACTGCTCGACCCGCTGAGTTCCTCCAGCGGATCGTTTGTTGCTCCAGATTCCAGCACCTGCAGTCTCTTGAGTCTCCACTGGAAACTTGGTTAGGATTCAAACAAGAACTACTTCAAGGATAGGCAGAATTTTGAAGGTGACAATAGGTTAAGAACTTTGAACACGAAAGGGAGCATGGAGCTGGCACAGTAATTTGCTAGAATATGGGGTTTAAAGGTTGTTTTGGGGAGGCAGGGGGTGAGGGGGATGCTGACACTAGTTATGTAGAAGGGGGAAAGAACACCATCAATGTCATCTAGCTTGGGAGCCAAGGGAGAGTGCTGCACCATCAGCAGTGGGAATAATATCAAGGAAGCAGGAGATGGGCCTCTAGTGGAAGGTGAACAGACAGAGCATGGAAATCAGATAGTAGAGAGACCCAATTAGCGAATCATCACTATCTGAACATGTAGTGATTCATTAAAGTAAAAGGGGCTCAGAGGATTAAGCAGCTTTCCTGGACAAAATTGCTAGAAATGGCTTCAATGTCAACAGGACAGATTCAAGTGTGCACGAGTTAATGAGAGCATATAAAAAATGATGGAATCGTACCATTTCAAAATGCAACTCCTGTGGTCTGACAAACCATTCATGATGCAAGAACAATCAAATAAATATCATCAGCTTTCAAAGTCTGAAGATATTCTTGTTCCATAAATTTCAGTTAAGTTTAACATTCTGAAGTTTCAGTTCCTCTGTTAAGCAGACCAATGTAAGAAACAAGAAGTTGTAATAGTAGGGGATTTTAACTTTCCACATATTGACTGGGACTCCCACACTGTGAAAGGGCTGGATGGCTTGGAATTTGTCAAATGTGTTCAGGAAAGTTTTCTAAATAAATATATAGAGGTACCAATGACAGAGAATGCAATACTTGATCTCCTATTAGGGAACCAGACAGGTCAGGTGACAGAAGTATGTGTAGGTGAGCATTTTGGGTCCAGTGACCATAATGTCATTAGTTTCAAGTTAATTATGGATAAGGATAGGTCTGGTCCTCAAGTTGGGGTTCTGAATTGGAGAAAGGCCAATTTTGTGGAAATGAGAAAGGATCTGGCAAGAGTGGATTGGGATAAGTTGTTTTCTGGCAAGGATGTGTTCGGTAAGTGGAAGGCCTTCAAAGGCGAAATTTTGAGAGTGCAGAGTTTGCATGTTCCTGCCAGGATTAAAGGCAATTTAACAAGCATAGGGAACCTTGGTTTTCAAGGGATATTAGTGCTCTGGTTAAGAAAAAGGGAGGAGGTGTATAGCAGGTACAGGCAACTAGGAACAAATGAGGTACTTGAAGAGTATAGAAAATGTAAGAAAATACTAAAAAGGAAATCAGGAAGGCAAAAAGACATGAGGTTGCTTTGGCATATAATGTGAAGGTAAACCCAAAGGGTTTCTACAAGTATATTACGAGTAAAAGGATAGTAAGGGACAAAATTGGTCCCCTAGAAGATTAGAGTGGTCATCTATGTGTGAAGCCTCAGGAGATGGGGGAGATCTTAAGCAGTTTTTTTGCATCAGTATTTACTTGGGAAACTGGCATAGTGGATATGGAAGGAAGGGAAACAAGCAGTAGTGTCATGGAACATATAGAGATTAAAGAGGAGGTGGTGCTTGCTGCTTTACATCAAATAAAGGTAGATAAATCCCCCAGGCCCGACAAGATATTTCCTTGGACCTTGAGAGACACTGGTGTAGAAATTGCAGGGGCCCTGGCAGATATATTTAAAATGTCCTTAGCCACGGGTGTGGTGCCGGAGGACTGGAGGGTAGCTCATGTTGTTCCGTTGTTTAAAAAAGGCTCTAAAAGTAAACCAGGTAATTACAGGCTGGTGAGCCTGACATCAGTAGTAGGTAAGTTATTGGAAGGTGTTCTGAGAGATCAGATATACAAGTATTTGGACAGCCAAGGGCTGATTAAGGATAGTCAGCATGGCTTTGTGCATGGTAAATCACGTTTAGCGGATCTTGTAGAGTTTTTTTTGAGGAGGTTACCAAGAAAGTAGATGAAGGAAAGGCTGTGGATGTTGTCTATGTGGATTTTAGTAAGGCCTTTGACAAGGTCCCACATGGGAGGTTAGTTCAGAAGGTTCAGTCACTAGGTATCCATGGAAAGGTTGTAAACTGGATTCGAAATTGGCTGTGTGGGAGAAGACAGAGTGGTAGTGGATGATTGTTTCTCAGACTGGAGGCCTGTGACTAGTGGTGTGCCTCAGGGATCTGTGTTGGGGCCATTGTTGTTTGTTGTCTATGTCAATGATCTAGATGATAATGTGGTAAATTGGATCAGCAAGTTTGCTGATGACACTAAGATTGGAGGCGTAGTGGACAGCGAGGAAGGCTTTCAAAGCTTGCAGAGGGATCTGAACCAACTGGAAAAATGGGCCAGAAAATGGCAGATGGAATTTAATGCAGACAAATCAAGGTGGACATACACAGTAAATGGTAGGGCACTGAGGAGTGCGGAGGAACAAAGGGATCTGGGAGTTCAGATACATAATTCCCTGAAAGTGGCATCACAGGTAGACAGGGTTGTTAAAAAAAGGCTTTTGGCATCCTGGCATTCATAAATCAAAGTATTGAGTATAGGAGTTGGGATGTTATGGTGAGGTTGTACAGGTCATTGGTGAGGCCAAATTTGGAGTATTGTGTGCAGTTCTGGTCACCTAACTATAGGAAGGATATCAGTAAGATTGAAAGAGTGCAGAGGAGATTTACTAGAATGTTGCCATGTCTTCAGGAGTTGAGTTACAGGGAAAGATTGAACAGGTTAGGACTTTATTCCTTGGAGTGTAGAAGAATGAGGGGAGATTTTATAGAGGTTTATAAAATTATGAGGGGCATAGACAGAGTTAATGCGAGTAGGCTCCTTCCACCTAGATTAGGAGAGATAAGTACGAGAGGACATGGCTTTAGGGTGAAAGGGGAGAGGTTTAGGGGGAACTTCTTCACTCAAAGAGTGGTGAAAGTGTGGAACAGGCTGCTATCTGATGTAGTAAATGCAGGCTCACTCCTAAGTTTTAAGAATAAATTGGATAGATACATGGACGGGAGAGGTCTGGAGGGTTTATGGACTGGGTACAGGTAAATGGGACTAGCGGAATAACGTTTCGGCACAGACTAGAACGGCCAGATGGCCTGTTTTCTGTGCTGTAGTGTTCTATGGTTCTATTGTTATTCTGTGTTACTTCTACTTTATCTATATTTTAACAGATAGTTACATAGAGAAGTTAGATGAGCACGTAATGAACAAAGGACTAGAATCACAGAAAATTTGCACCACAGAAGAAGACTCCTTCAACAAGGAATTCCAGCATTTGGTCCATAGTCTAGCAGGTCACGGCTTTTCAAGTACACATCCTAGTTCCTGTGAGGAGGGTTTATGCCTCCACTCTGTCAGGCAGCGAGTTCCAAACCCCAACCACCCTCTGGATAAAGATTGTTCATCCACCTTCTAATCCTTCTACAATTAATTTAAACCTCTGCCTGCTGTGTTTTGATTAATTAGCTACAGAAATTAGGACCTTTTTTATTTCAAACACAGCCCCCATATGTGACATAGTCTCTGTTCAGCCTCCACTGTTCCAAAGAAAACATATCACCAAGATTTCACCTTAAATTTTCCAATCTTTGCAAATCCCTTATAAATCTTCTCTGCACTTTCTCCAGCACAATCGCATTTTTTCTGTAATGTGGTGACCAGAATGTATGCAACACAAGCTGGTGCCCTAACAAGTTCAATAAGCAATTCTACCATAACCTCTTTGCTTTTATATTCCATGCCTCAGCTAATAAATGAAAGCACCTAACTCCTTTTTAAACATCTTATCCACCTGCCCTGCTGCCTTGTGAACATAGACTTCCTCTACATTTTCTAGTATCCTTCCATTGACTATACATTCCCATGCCTTATTGCTTCTCCCCAAATGCATCACCACAAACTTCTCCACATTAAATTCTATTTGTCACTTTTCTGCTGAACTGACCAAACTCTATGCATCCTTCAGAAATCAAAAGCTTTCCTCTTACCTGACAACTACACAGCCAATTTTTATATTATTGACAAACTTCTTTATCATGCCCCATACATTTGGGTCTAACTCATGAGTACATACTACAGAATAAAAGGGACCAAGTACTGTTCCCCATGGAACAACACTGGTCACAACCTTCCAATCACAAAGACCTGTCAATCCTTACCTTTGCTTTCTGCCACTGAGCTAGATTTGGACCATTTTGACACTCTCCCTCAGATCCCATGTGTCTTTACATTTTTTTTAGAAACCACCCTGCCACACAGAATCTTGTCAAAAGCTCTGCTGAAATCCATGGAAACTACATTAAATATACTGCCCTCAACAATCTTCCTTGTTATCTTTACAAGAAGTTTGATCAAAGTGCTCAGATGTCTTTCCCTTAATAAATCCATTCTGGCAAAGCTTGTTTAATCTAATCTTTCTAAAGAAGGTCAATGTTATCCTTCATAAATTGCCCAATACTGAAGATAAACTAACTAGCCGACTTAACTGGTCTGTCCCTTCCTACCTTTTTAAAAACGAAGTTAAATCAGCAGTCCTCCAACCCTGCAGCTTAACTCCTGTAATCAGGTGTGATCAAAAAATTATGGTCAGAGCTTCTCCCTTGTTTCTTCTACCAGCCTAGGGCATGTTTCATCTGATCCTGGTGACTTATCCATTTTCAAAGTGTTAAACCTCTTAATAATTCAAAAATTCAAGGCAGCAGCTCACCACCATCTTCTCAAGAGGAATGAGGGATGGGCAATAAATACTGGACTAGTCAACAATATCCAAATCCCCCTAAAAGTGAATAGTTAAAACAAAACTTCCACTTTTATTATGCTCATCCCATCCATTATTTCATATACTTGCTCCTTAATTTCAGCATTTCTCAATTTGGTAAAGAGTGCTGCAAAATATTTATTAATAACTGTACCTACATCTCCCACATTTGTTACTCTTTTGATCCTGAATAAGCTCTGTTCTTTTCTTAATTAACCTCTTGCTATTGATAAAATTTACTTGGATTTTCTTTGATTCTACCTGCCAGTACTTTTTCCATGCCCTCCCTTTGCTTTCGTAATTTCCCTTTCAATTCTGTCCCAACAGCTATATTCTTCTAGACCTTCTGCAGCATTAAGTTCCCAGTGTCCGCCATAAGCTTTCCTTTTTTTTTGATTATTCTCACTTCTACAGACTTGGTCATCTAGGGGACTCAAAACTGGATAGCCCTGCCCTTTTCTTATAAGCACTTATACCCCGAACCTCCTGGATCTCTCATAAATGCCTCCCATTGATCAGAGACTGATTTACCATCAAGTAGCTCATTCCAACTGAGTTTTGCAAAATCAGCCTTACTCTAATTTAGAACTTTTATCCCCATTTTAACATTGTCTTTTTCCATAATTGAGCTAAATTTAACTTAATTATGATCACAACCACAACAGTTCCCCCACTGGTAGTTCATTGCCTTAAATCAAAGTCATAATTCTGCCCCTTCCCCTGCATTTGTCAGGCTTGCTACACATGGTAAAATATTCTCCTGAATGTAATTTTGGAATTTGTGCCCTCTATTCCTTTTACGTTAGCTGTATCCCAGTTAGTATTTGTGTTACTAAGATCCTTCAATATTATTATTGCCCTTCTGATTTTACACTAGTCAGAAATGTGTTCTACAATTTCCCTCAGACTGTGTGGAGGTCAAATGTCATTGCCTTTGCTCCTTTCTGTTCTTTACTTCAGCCCATATAGTCTAATTTGGTCACCCATCTAACTTATTCCTTGTCACAATTGCAATTGCTTCTTGAACCAACATTGCCATCCACTGTTTTTTTAAATTCCCCTCTCGATTCCATCTGAAAACTCTAACAGGGAATGTTAAACTATAATTCTGGATCCCTTTATGCCACATCCCTATAACAGCAATAACATCATACATGAGGATATGCTGACAGGGTTCGCTGAAAAGAGGTGAAAAAAAACTTGTATAGAACACAAGCAATGGCATAGACCCATTGGGCACAGTGGGCTGTTAATTCTATTATTTCTATATAATAAAAGAATACTCATTTTGATCAGCACTCATCTGCAAATCAACTGAACTTATTGGTTCTATGCTCCTTAATAACCTAATTTAACTATAAATCTGTCAATTTGTTCCACCACACAACGGATACATTCACTCCACAAAAGGCTAAGTATTTTCCAAATGTAGTTATTGTTGCTATGTAGGGTACTATTAACATCAATGATGCACTGGCTATTGTACTACAACATCAGTGCTGCAGTTATTGTATTGATACATTTCTTTAACCATTGAAATTAACTTACTATTCATCTGCACCTGCCTTTCATACTTAGAAACTTAGTGCAGGTTACGCAAACATTAATTACACTCTGATACTTACCTGTTTTAGGATTGCGAAGTTTGGTAAAAACAGGACCAGAGTCAATCTTCTCTGGTGCATCGATAGCAGACTCTGAAACAGGAAATGAAAAACAAATTTTTAATAAACTGCAAATGCTGGAAATTTAAATAGAAAACAAAATGCTGGAGACACCCAGCAGGTCAGGCAACATTTGTGGAAAGAGAACCAGAGATAACATTTCATGTCGAAGATCCTTTATTAGACTCTCTTCAACCTTAAATGTTAATTCTGTTTCTCTTTCCACAGATGTTACCTGCTCTGCGGAATATTTTCAGCATTTTTTGATTTTATTCTAAAACTGGAAAGCTAGAGGAACAAAATCAAACATAAATCTACAAGCTGCATCAAGAAACAATTTAAGCTTTCCATACAGAACACATTTTGCTGTTGTGCTCATCTTAGAGGAAATTGACCAGCATAATCGTTAAACTGGTCATGTGCTCAAATTGTCATTTTTGACATGTGCAGAAAAAGCAATCTGCTACCTGCCCTTGTGCAAGGCTGCAATTTGCTGTATGTGCTGATACAGAATGGTTTGGTATGTACCTCAGTACAAAAGGAACTGTTGTAGTTCAGATACTATTTAGTATATGAAAGCTCTGCTTCATAATGTTTGAGCTCACGAAATTATCGTATAAAACTAGTACTACTATTTTCATTTAATGTAATAAAATAGTCCAAAGTGCTTCAAAGGAAACAGTTATAAACAAAATACGATGCTAAGCTATATTAGGGATACTTAGACGGGGAGCCAAAGGCTTGGTAAACAAGGGGCAAGAGAAACAGAATGGAAGAGAAATTTGAAGGGCAAAGTCAAGGAATTAAAGCCCAGGCTTATGTCTAAAACAAAGCAGAGGGAAGAGGCTATTAATGTACAAGAGTTCTAGCTGGAATACTGCGTGAAGTTCTGGTCACCACACTAGAGGAAAGACATGATAGCACTGGAGTGGGTGATTCACTGGGACATTGTCTGGGATGAAGCATTTCAGTTATGAAGAGATTGGAAAGTCTGGGTCTGGTTTCCCTGGAGCAGTGGAGGTCAAGAGGGGACATAATTGAGATATATAATACGATGATGGGTATAGATAGGGCTGACTTGGGAATTCTTGTGAATGCTGCTTATTTGATGCTATGTGCCTGTGATGCTGTTGCAAGTAAGTTTTTCATTGCACCTGTGCATACTACAATAAACTCAACTTTGACTGCAGGAAACTTTTCCCCCCACATCAGAGGTAGATAAAACTAGAGGCACAGGTTTAGGGTAAAGGGGGCAATAGATTTAAGGGCATCTGAGGGGGAATCTTTTACACCCAGTGATTGATTAGTACCTAGAATACACTACCTGAGAGAGTGGTGGAAGCAGAGTCACTGACAGCATTTAAGAAGTGTCCAGATGAGCATTTGAATTGCCTTGGCATTGGAGGTTGCGGGCCAAGTGCTGGAAGATGGGATTAATACAATGGGTGCCCACTGGTCAGCGTGGACATTGTGGGCTGAATGGCCTGTTTCCATGCTGTATGACTCTTTTTATATATTAAAAAAAAAATCACCAAATGATTGAACAGAAGCCACTAGGGAGTAAATCACCATTAGAAGAAAGCATCACTCTTTGTTCTGCAAGTTCTGACCCCTGTACACGATGGTTCAGAGATTTATTAGAATGTTACCAGGAATGAGGGACCAGTTATGTGGAGAAACTAGAGAAGCTCATGAGGGCTTGAAAAACTTAGAGGTTAAAAGTTGATGTTTCAACAGACATGTCCACTGGCAGGAGGGCCAAATATTTCATCTGAAATATTTGGCCCTCATAGAGGTGGGGAAGGGAGCAAACTATTAAGGCCTAGAAGGCATTATCTGAAAGGTTGATGAAAGCCCATTCAACACTAATTTTTTTTTTTAATTGAATTAAATATTTTCCAGAAAAAAAAGGGAATGAGTTTGCTTTCTGCTTCCAAGGGCGGTTACCTTAGGACCAACAGAAAATCACCTAAATCTTTGAGAGGCCCCAAAAGAAACTTGGAGGGGAGAAAATTAGAGCAACACAAATTGTGTTTACCATTAAGCACCTATGTGGGAGACTTAACTCCCAAAGAGCAAGACATATTGCATACCCAGATAAACAATGATAGTTTTTTTTTCTCTGGATCACTGTCAGAGGACAAATGAAGCAGAGACATTTTTAATATGTTTTTTTAAATTGAACACACCATACTTTTAGCAGCTGACCAAGAAAATAATTCAGCAAATTGACTGATGTTGTTACCCAGCTTGTTAAAAAGAAACCCCTGCACTTTGCCTCTATGGAAGGAATGGAGAAAAGTTGCCCTTTGCTAGTTTGCTTTTTCTCAACCCTCATCAGAATAAATTAAACTGGGAAGGCTGGAGATGCTTGTTTGTAATGGTCATTTTCCTGCAAATAGAATTTTCAAACCTGGTCAACTACTTTTCCTGGTAAAATAGAATTTCAAGAGAAAATTAAGTTGGGTTATACTTCGGCAATGTCAATATGAAGATCAGGAGCTGTGAAGAACTCAAAGAAAATGAACAGAGATAAAAATCAGAAAGTGTACACAGAAAGTTGTTTATGTCATCAGCTTCACCTGGTCTCCCTTGGATCCTGATTATACTGCGTCATTTGTTTCACTACTTTTCAAAACCTCAAAGATAGCACATCTGGAATTGGAGAGGAGTTGTGAATTCTACCAAAATGAAAAACTGTTTACAACACATGGGCTATCTGTTGGTTATCGCTGGGTGCTGGCACTGAGGACAGCATTTCAGATCAGTTGGCAAATCTCAAGTCATAGGAAAAAAAACCTCAAAGTTGCTGATTAAAGTTGATGAACTGTGTCTGGATCATACTGTATTTACTGCTTGTAAACATGTTGTCCACCACTTCCAACTAATCACATGCTTTTTTCAAGATCTGACCATTCCCCAAATGACAGTTTCATTTCTTACAGCATATTTCAAGAATTTTCTCATGAGCTTCATGAAACCAAATTTGCTTCCAATGATAAATGATGTAGCTAAAGGAAACTGTTCCAGTTACTGAGGAAAACAAAACCTAGTCCCAGTCATTGGTTTTGCAGCAAAACAGTACATCATTTCACCGAGATGTCAACCAGTTTGACACAAATGTGATAAATTTTAATGTTATTTTCAGATGATGCTATTTCACCAGCCAATTTTCAAAGAAATATTTCAGATTACTGATGCCCCTAAAAATAAAATCATCTTCATCCCTTAGGCCTTAACATGTTTCCAAAGCAGCTGAAAAGATAGGTCAGCTAGTTCAAGAATTTACTAATTATCAAACCTACGATACTGTGAATGCAGAAAAAAGGAATATAACAAATCACAAGAAAACCTCAAATTTTCAATTTCTCTCACCACCTTGCTCTGTTGCAGAACTTTTCACGCTGTAATACTGACAGAGTATTTCCTTAGTAAAGGAAATGAAACTGTAAAGTAGAGCTCCTATTTTGTGAAACCACCTTGGCATCTACAAGGTGAACCTAGAATCACAAATGTACAGCACAAAAACAGACCCTATCGGCCCACCTCATCCATGTTGACCATGATGTTTGAAATTAATAGATATCACTCTATTCAATTTGAAATTAACCGTGCATGCTGGGCAAAAAGCCTAAATTGCTAGGACAAGCCTTTCTGTAGCAATGTTAAGTGCATAAGATGTAAAGGATGAAGATACAGTCACAACTCCACTTTCTACACTACGGCACACTAGTAATGATATAAATACCACAATTCTTCCAGCACATTTCCCCAAAAACTTTCCGAAACAATGAAAACACTGCAGAACATTCAGGAGGTGTTAAGTTTTAGTACGTCAAGTCTGGTTCATCAAAAAAAAAGCAAGAATCCCAAATATGCCCACTACTTTCAAGGCCAAGTATTGATAAATGGAAAAAAATGCCAGCAATGCTGTGTGCCAAGAATAAATTAAGTAAAATAACCATTCATTCCAAGTCTCATTCAAAATCTCTCCTGGCATAATCTCTATGCCTTATTATCCTGGTTGAAGCCTGTCTGTATGGGACAGAAGCAGCCCCATTTGTTGTTACGTTGCAACTTTATAAAGCTCGAATTAGGCTGCATCTGGAGTACTGCATTCAATTTTGGTTGCCCCATTACGGGAAGGATATGAAGGCTTTGGAGAGGTTGCAGAAGAGGTTTACTAGGATGCTGCCTGGATTAGAGGGCATGTGCTATCAGGAGAGGTTGGACAAACTTGGGTTGTTTTCTCTGGAGCAGCAGAAGCTGAGGGGAGACCTGATAGAAGTTTATAAGATTATGAGATGCATAGATAGACTGCCGGTATATTTTTCCAAGGGTCGAAATGTTTAATACTAGAGGGCATGCATTTAGGGTGAAGGGGGGGGGGGTAAATTCAAAGGAGATGTGTGGGGCAAGATCCAACCCCCCCCAGAGTGGTGGTGCCTGGAATGCAGGTGTTTAAGAGACTCTTAGATAGGCATATGAATATGCAGAGAACTGACATTGTGTAGGCAGAAGGGATTAGTTTAGTTAGGCGTTTAATTAGTTCAGCACATTAGGCCTGTTCCTGTGCTGTACTGTTCCACATTCTATTTAGTTTCCCTGATTGGGTCACTGAGCCTGAAAGTTGAAAATTCATGTCGTAGAACAGATACTTCCCTTCAACCATTCAGTTCTTGAACCAACCGGCACAACCCTAATCACTAGAGTTTAGCAACACTATGACCACTTTGCACTAAAATGGACTTTGTTTTTTTAATGTTCTAATTGTGTTCTCTCTTGCAAAAATTGTTTATCATTTTCTTGTGAATGTTTCTTATATGATGTTATGTGCCTGTGATGCTGCTGCAAGTAAGTTTTTCATTACACCCCTGCATACATCTACTTGTGCATATGACAATAAGCTTGACTTTATAAAACATAAGTTAGGCCACATTTGGAGTATGGTGCGTAGTTCTGGTTTCCACACTACAGGAAGGACACAAGGCTTTGAAAGGGTGCAGAAGAGGTTCACCAGGATGTTGCCTGGATTGGAGTGTATTCACTAAGGCAAGACAAACTTGGATTGTTTACTCTGAAGTGTCAAAGACTGAGGGATGACCTGATAGATGTATATAAATTTATGAGAGGCATAGTTAGGTTAGATACTCAGTCTTTCCCCCCTCCCCCCAACCAGAGTGGAAAATGTCAAATACTAGAGGGCATAAGTTTTAATGCAAAAGGGGAAGTTTAAAGATGTGCAAGGTAAGGTTCTTAAAAAAAAGTGGTGGGTACCAGGGGAGGCAGCAGAAGCAGATACAATAGCACTGTTTAAAAGGTATTTAGGCAGACACATGAACAGGAAAAAACAATAATACACCAATACCAATCCTGCCAGCACAGATATGGTGGGTTGAAGGACCTACTCCTGTGCTGTACTGTTCGATTATTCTATGGCACAGAAGGGACACTGACAGCAAGTTGTCTAAGTGACTGACATTAGAGTCATGGAAGGGGATGGGAGAAGCTTGGCGGTAGAGAGTGGGCAAATGAAATGGAGCAGGGAAAGAGATGATATTGGGAAAGGTAGTTGGACAGATAAAGGGGCAGAGTGCAACAGATGATCCGGGAGAGAGGGATGGGTGGGTACCGGGCTAACGATGGGGTCAGGCAGGTAACTAGATACGGCCATTACTGGGGAGTGGGTACAGGCGACTCACAGCGAAAGAGACACGGCATCATCCTCTGCGATTGGAAAGTGGGCAACAGGTCCGGGGCCGGGGCCTGGGCCTGAAAAGGGCGAGCAGGCACCTCGGCCTCGCTCCGCCTCCCGGGTGCCGGCGCGGAACAAGTTCCGTCCAATAACCCCCACCCCCACGGTGACCACGGCGCGGACGTCTAGCGTTACGGCGCATGCTCACTCCCGGCCGCGGACCGCCGGCTCTCGACCCCCTCTGGGAACAGACCTCAGGGTCTGGAACAAGCTGGGGCAGCTGTAGGGGCCGGTCGTCCCGTCCCGTCTCCGCCCCCGGCGCCATTCACTCCTTACCTGGAGCAAGCAGCACCCACTGGTCAGAGTTGCGCACACGGCTCTTCTTGCCGGGCATCTCGCCTAACGCCCTCCCCAATGTGCCCGGTCCGCCAATGACGCCGCCCTGCTCAGCTCACCGCGTAGGCGGGGAGGGGGGTGGGGAAAGAACTGGACCACAGCCACTTAAAGCAGTAGAAAGTTCCTCCACCCCCCCCCTCCCGAGAGGCACGGGAAGGTCAACCAAATAATGTATTGGGCTTTTAAGCGTGTGGATGGAATTGAAGGGAACAGTCGCCCTCTCTGCTTTACCGGCATAATAAAAAGGCCAACCTTCAACCTTCCCCTGTCTATTTGGTGCAGTCCTCCTTAAAGGGACACCATTTCCCCCCCCCCCCCCGGCGCGCCAAGGGCTGACTGTAGGGCAGGCTGGCAGGCAGCCCGGAGAAAGAGCAGCAAGTGGATCAAAATATAAAGAATGGTAATTCGGGAAGCAGTAAGACAACAAGGTCGTAACTTCGCCTTTAAGCTCGGCTCCATTTTCCGGCACTATCCCCATATTCCTTGACTTCCCTTCATATCCAGAACTCCAACAGTCTTCGTTTTGACTCGGCTTAATGACTGAACCTAGGCAGACTTCTGAGGTAGAAAATTCCAAACGTTCACCTCTCTCAAAGTGAATGAATGTCTCATTTTGGTCCTAAAATGACCTACATCTTGTTCTGAAAATGCCGGAAATACACTGCGGGTTAGGTACCAGTAATGGGAAAAGAAACCGTTGACGTTTCAGGGCAATGACTTTTCGTCAGAACTCTTCGGCTCTCTTCTCAATTTCTGATCCACCCACCACTCAATCCCTTCTGTTTCAGCTACCTCCCTTTCATACACTTCCTGTCCATCAACAGCAGCACTACCTGCTTTTATTTCATGTAAAAATGCTTGTCTCCTCAGTTTACTAAATCCTTAGTTTAGTACATAAATACTTTTTTTTACTTTAAATAAAAATGTAAGAAATTAATTAGATGCATGGACATATTGGGGGCAAAGAGGGAGATAAATGCAAGCTGGTACCTGTGTTAACTTTTCTCAGGACCATCGACCGTGAAAAAACATTCCGTTTGAGAAGTAAAATTTAAAAGGTGAAGGCGAAGTACAGAAGTGTTACAAAAACTTAGCGAAGCTTGTGAGTTTCATACAATATAGAGTCATACAGAGCAGAAATAGCCCCCTAGGTCCATCAAATGCATGCTTTGCCCATCTATGCCAATCCCAATTGCTCACATTAACTCCATATCCTTCTGTGTCTTGCCTATTTCAAGTGCCTTTCTAAATTGATTTGTGAAACTAAACTGACCTTGGAGAAAGCTTGAGATTTGTTATGTAGTAGAAAGCACTTAATTAGTGAATCAACAGGACAGAATGTAAGAGCAGCACATAAACCTGAGGAAATCTCAAGCAATGAGAGAAGAATTGCAATGTTAGGCTTTAGGAACCGCAAGGACACAAGAACATTAGAACAGTGGCAGGAAACATGAATTCCACAGGTTTTTCAAATAGATTCCAGCATCTGCAGTCCTTTGTTTCTCTAGTATTACTGCTCCACTGCAAAGTCTCTTCATGGATGCCCACCTTGAAGAAATTTTCTTCCCCTCTTCAAAGGCAGTTTCGTGAGTCCCTCTCTCACTGCTCCCCCTCTGTGATCTCTTCTGCTTTCCGGCTCCTCGACCCTGTGCTCACTTAGACTCGGTTCCACACCCATGTGACCTTCTCGCTCTGTGTCTACGCCACCATCTTGTTCCATCTAGGGGACCTTGCAGCCTAACGGCATGAACATTGAATTCTCCCACTTTAAGTAATTCCCACAACCCCCCACACCCACCCCAACCATGCCTCTTCTTCCCTTTCCTAGCCTATCTTTTTTCTACCTTTTTTTCCTCCTTACCTTTGACCCATCCCCCGATGGATCTGCTCTCCCCTCCTCCCCTGCACCTGCCTATCAGTATCTCTTACCTGCATCAACCTATCACCACCTTGTACCCAACCCGCCTCCCCTCTTTTGTCCACCTAGCGCTGCTCTGCTTTTCCCTCCTATATATTAGGTTTCCCCTTTTCCTGTCTTCAGTCCTGAAGAAGGGTCCTGACCCAAAACATTGACCGCCTGCTTTTCTGCACGGATGCTGCCTGGCCTGTTGAGTTCCTCCAGCATCATAGTGTTTTTCATCTGGATTCCAGCATCTGCAGTCCTTTGTTTCTCAAGGAAACAATTGTGTCCTGCTTTTTGTAAAATACTTCACAATGCGGAAAGATGAATAATTGGGAAAAGAAATGCCATGAAAAAGAATCAGGTACATAAACAGCCAGTGAGAACAATTGATAAGGCACCAAGAATAACAGATTTTGTTGTCAATGAAGTCATTGCTTTTGGTTTGGATGATGAAGAGTGTGTCACTTTTTGAGTCAGATAATTACCTAAGATTTCAAAGAGCAAAAGGAACCCAAGGTAAAATAATTTTACTTCATTTATAAAAGGAAACAACCAATGGTGAAGTCACATGAATCTGCAGTTATAACTTATGATGGGTCTCATCTTCT
This sequence comes from Pristis pectinata, assembly GCF_009764475.1. Lineage (NCBI taxonomy): Eukaryota > Metazoa > Chordata > Chondrichthyes > Rhinopristiformes > Pristidae > Pristis > Pristis pectinata. The sequence goes on along the minus strand of NC_067408.1, from coordinate 66,694,963 downwards.
TGTTAGTGTACAGATATGACCGTTGGTTCAGAATGCTAATTATAAATGTGAGTTTGGCTGTAATTTGGTGGATGTCATAACTACAAGACCTCTGCTGGGCAGAGAGGCATATTTGAGCATGTATAACAATAATGATGCAATAGCCCAGACAGTCTGACTAATTAATGAGACTAGGAAGGCAAATTTGGTACCAGGTGCTGGGATTCTTCACATTCCTATTCAGTAGCAAAAGGAAACTGTAGTCCCTGAGAGGATGAGACTGGGAAATAGAGAAATGGTAGGGCTTCTAATAATTACTTTGGATCAGTCTTCATGGTAAAAAAAACAATAAGACCATCCCAATAATAATAGAGGTGAGAGATACTGAAAACAACCTATCACTAGAAAAAGAGTACCAGGCAAACTTATGGGGTTATAGGCCAACATGTCCCCTACATCTGATGGACAGTGTTCCAGGGTCTTAAAGAAAGTGATTGCAAAGATATTGGATGCAATGGTTGTAATCCACCCAAACTCCCTGGATTCTGTAGAGGTCCCAGACAATGAAAGACCACAAACGTAACATCATTATTTCAGAAATGAGGGAGACAGAAAGCAGGAAACTATAGACCAGTTAGCCTAACACCTACAGTTAAGGTCTTAAGTTGGGGGAGGGTTGTCTTCAATAGTATAAGACAAAAGTGGATTCAGAGCAGCTACTAAAGGAAAAACAACATCCAATAAATGGGAGGCATTTGAAAGTGAAATGGTAAGAGTTCAGAGTCAGTATGTCCCTGTAAAGGTAAAAAGCAAAGACAGTAAGATTGGAAGGAGTGCAGAAGAGATTCACCAGGATGTTACCTGGAATGGAGGGCTTTAGTTATGAGGAGAGATTGGATAGGCTGGGATAATTCTCACTAGAGCGCAAGAGGCTTAGGGGTGACCTTATAGAGGTTTATAAAAATTATGAGAGACATAGATAGGGTAGATAGTCACAGTTTTTTTCCAAGGGTAGGGGCATCTAAACTAGACGATAAAGGTTTAAAGTGAGAGAGGAAGTATTCTAAGGAGGTTGGAGAGGCACGTTTTTCACACACAGGGTGGTGGGTGTATGGAACAAGTTTGCCAGAGGAGGTGGTACAAGCAGGTACAACCACAGCATTTAAAAAGCATTTTGGCAGGTTAGGATAGGAAGGCAATTGAGGGATATGGGCCAAATGCAGGAGAATGAGATTGGCATAGATAGGCATCTCGGTTGATATGGACAAGTTGGGCCAAAGGGCCTGTTTCTGTACTGTGCAACTCTATGACCTGTCACTGGGAAAATGCTGGAATCCATTATCAAGAAGGTAATAGCAGGACATAAGACAATCAAGCAGGAGATACAAGTGACTGCAGATGTTGGAATCTGGAGCAAAAAACAAACCGCTGGAGGAACTCAGCAGGGCAAGCAGCTTCTGTATGGGTCGACATCTCAGATCGAGACCCTGCATGAGGACAGTCAAGCTGAATCACTGTGGTTTATTGAAAGGGAAATCATATTTGACAAATTTGCTGGGGTTCTTTGAGGATTTAACAAACAGGATGGATAAGGGGGAACCAGCAGATGTTGTGCATTTGGATTTCCAGACGGCATTTGATTATGTGTCACATCAAAGTTATTGCACAAGGGTGTATGCTTAACAGAGAGTTGGGATAAATGAGTCACTTTCAGATTGGCAATCAGTAACTAGTGAGGTGCCACAGGGGTCAATGCTGAGCCTCAACTGTTTACAATTTACATAGATAACTTGAATAAAGACACTAAGTATGCTATAGCAAAATTCACTGCTGATAGATGGATTAGCGGGTTGTGAGGAGGACATCCAGAGTTTGCCAAGGAATATAGGCAGGTTGTGAATGGGCCTGAAATTGACAAATGGATTATATGTGGAAAATGTAACTAGGAAGACTAATGGAACATTGATCTTTACTGTAAGACACTTGAAGTATAAAAGGATTTTTTGAAGCAACTTTATAGCACACTGGTGGGACAACACTTGCACCCAGTTGGAGCTGCCGCTTCACAGTTCCAACAACCTGCGTTCAATCCTTACCTCCAGTGCTGTTCAGCGCAGTTTGGTCATTCTCCCTGTGACAGCATAGATTTCCTCCAGGTGCTCTGGTTTCCTCCCACAACCTAAAGACATGCTGATGGATTAATTGGCTGCTGTAAATTACCCCTGGTGTGTAGATATATGTAAAATCTGGAGGGAATTGGCCAAACTTAAGGAATGTACAGAATCAGGCTCAATGAAACAGATAGTGTGGTCAGACAAGATATACTGGTTCCAGTCACAACACTGACTGCTTAGACCAGTTTGGCAGCATCAATATCTAAGAAGAATGGACCACTTTGTATATGTTCAGCTCCTAAAGACCCAAATTGAGCTATCAGAAGATGATAGGGGTGGGGCTGCATGCTTACATGGTGGATAAGTTTTTTTACGGTTCTAGAGATGCTGAATAGGTTATGGCATATGAGTTTAGCTCAACAAGTCATCATACTTAACTACTTTCCATACATTTTGGGAGATACTGATAGGAATGTCTGCCATTTGGGATATGTGCTTGAGGTTTTACAAAGGAAAATGTAAGGGTTTGTTGAAGGATCCCAGACCCAGAAGTCAGAGGTGAGAATATGCCCTTATCATCAAGAAGCATTCCACTGAGTGCAACATTAAGGAGTTCTGGTAAAACTGAAATCAGTCAGCATCAAGCTCTAACTCCACTGGTTGGAGTCATACTTCACTGTAAGGAAGGTTGTTGGAGGTCTATCATACCAATCCTAAGATATGATTGTAGAAGATCCTTAGCACAGTGTCCCAGGCCCAATCATCTTCAGTGCTTCAGAAATGATCTTCCTTCCATCATTAAATCAAGAGGTGGGGATGTTCACTGATGATTGCACAATGTTCAATTCCATTCACAACTCCTCAGTAAATTAACCAGTCTATGCCCGCATGCAGCAAGACCTATACTGAGGAATGAGCTAATAAGTAGCAAATAACATTCACCCCACCACCAGCGCACAATGTCTACAGTGTGTACCATCTACAAAATGCACTGTAGTTATTCACTCAGGCTACTCCAACAGCACCTCCCATACCTGCGATATCTACTACCAAGAAGACCAAAGTCAACAGGTTCACGGGAGTGCCTCCACTGGCAGGTTTCCCTCCAAGTCACAAATTATCCTGCATTTTAAATATATTGCCTGTTCCTTATCATCATTGAGTTGAATTCCTGGAAGTCGCTACTCAATAGCACTGTAAGTACTTCACCAGAAGGACTGAAGCATTTCAAGGTGGCTTACCACCACCTTCTCAAAGCCACCATGGGATGGGCAATAAATGTCAGGATTGTGTGCTCTTGGGTGCCAGGTTGTAGAAGGTCTTGACAGTGCTGAAGAATCCACACATGTAGCAGTTATCAGCGAATTGCTGGATCTCCTGCTCTCTTACCACCCACTGTCTGTTCTTTTGGGCACTTTTATGTAACTTAGCCTTGACCCAGCTATAAAGAGGGAGCATTAGTCAGAATCCCAGGTCCTGATCACTATCTAATCTTCTTATCATATTGATGTTTTGGAGCCAGGTTATGTGTGGCAGTGTAAACGTCTGCCATGTTCCCTGGAAAAGATGAGAAGGTCAGTCTTTGCTAATATATTCCATTGTTTCACTTATAAAACACAACTTGATTTGAGTTTCCCTTGGTGTAAAAAATGTTCTCACCTTCCTTGACTAGCTGGGATTGGTTCAGGACTGTTTATTTATTACATGGAAGGTCTAGTCCAGGAAATTATTTGGTAGGATCAATGATTGGGCCTATATTTGCTATATCATTGTTCTTCCATTGTGACTGTCATTACTATTAAATGAGGAAAATGGCTTGAGTCTTTCCCACAGTGGGTTCCCTGATTTCAGATGTGAAAATAAACATATTGATAAAATTTTTTTTTAGGTTTATATATAAAAATATATTTTCACTATTTTTCATGTTCCGTTCACTGACTGTGTGCCTAACCCGGGGATTATTAAATCTATTCCTTGGGTATCTCCAACCATCCAGGTTTTATTCCAACCACAAAATAATTATTTTTTGTTAAAAATCCACAGATTTGCATTTCATCCCAAATTCTCACATTCCCTAGATTCTGGTATGAATTCGGACACAAGCTGATAAATGTTGATTGGATTGTTGATGTCACCACAGAACACTCTGATAACTCGAGTGGTAGGTAGTTTGACATAACAGACCACCTGAGATTTCTCACTCATTGGCTTTAAACCTCATTCTGAAAGACAGCCAAATCTTGGCAACTCTGTAAATAGAAATAGCAGAATCATTGTCTGAAATTATTAACTCATTTTCAAGTCTGGAAGGCAGTAATGTGACAAATTGAAGGATGAAGGTTTCTCATGCTTCCATTTGGTTTCATTGAAACAGTTTAAGGGGCCAAGGGCAAAGAGGTCGGAATGGGAGTGAAAGTCATGCTTGACTGGAAACCAGGGACATGTAACCTTTGCAAACTGAACAAATGCATCCTTGAAAATGGTCACTCAGTCTGCATTCAGTCTTCATATTGTGAGCAACAAATATAGTAAACTAAAGCACTATATCACTGTTTCACTGGAATGGAGCCCTGGATAGTGATGAGGAGCTACATTGATTGAATGGGTGGGTGCTGTAGGAAAGGGGTGTAGGTGTTGGTAAAAATGAAGGAGTGAACCAAGGGTCTTTCAGCCTGTTTCTCTCTATGTAAATGCTGCCTGAGCATTTTTTGTGTTTATTTCATACTTTCACCTGCCTAATATAGAGGTGATGGATCAGTATTAACTTAAAAACAAACACATTTTAAAATTTTATTTCCAAAGAAATGCCCTGCATCCAAGCCCAAACTAAATATTTCTAACAAACATATATGAAAGTACACATATTTCTGTGGCAACTCAGGGTGTCCCGTACAACATGTGGGACTTGCAGTAGCCAATTTAAACAGCAAGGTCTCTCAGACAAGAAAAATAAGATCCATCTCTTTTGCTATGTATGATGAAGGATAAATAATGGTCAGGACACTTGGGGAAACTCTCCAGGGTAGGAATTCCCCCTTTGTTTTATTCTATAAGATATGCATGTAAGGTATTTTATTAGAATCTTAAAATAAGAGGCAGCTGAGAGAAATGCTGTGAAAAGAGGCTACGACATTGAAGCTAAGTTGGAAATGCTGAGACATTTGAATTGCAGACCCATGGAGATGTGCAGATCCATGGCAACTAACAGATAAGGATATGTTTTAACAGATGGGCAGGAAGCAGCAGAGAGTATCACTGCAGAAATAGGATGAAATTATTGACAAAGTGGTCTGGTGGATCTGAAGGGAAAAATGTACTTTTCACATCATTTAGCATTATTTCAGGGTAAAATTTTTATTTAAATTTTCTGCTAGAAAGACAGACCCCAACAGCTGAGAATGAAGCAGCACCCCGAGGCTTCCACGAGGGATAGGTGCAGGCTGGGTCCTGACCTCTTCACAGTAAAAGATCAGTATGAGCTGGAACCTTTTCTCTCATGTCTCATGGCAAAGACATGATTACCAGCCAAGTTATAGTCACAGAATCGAGCAGCAGGGAAAAGGCCATTCGGCCCACCATGTCCACGCAGACCAATGGGCAGCCATCAGTATTAATCCCATCTTCCAGCACTTGGTCTGTGGCCTTCCACGCCCAGGCAATTTGAGTGCACATCTTGTTAAATGCTGTCAGTGACTCTGCTTCCATCTCTCTCTCTGGCAGTGCATTCCAGGTACTCACCACTCTGGGTGAAAAAGGTCATCCTCAGATCCCTATGTTCCATGGCAAACACCAAGGAGTTGGCAGAATTGCAGTTTTAGTGAATTTAAGCAAATTCATTAAGTACACTCTGGATACTTTCTAGTTTGCATGAAACATTGTCGTAGCCAGCCTAATATATATTTACAGAACTCATTCCTGACAAAGGCTGTTGACTCTGCTCTCCAGCCAGCATTGGATTGGGTAATGGGAGCAGAATTCTGCAGAAACTGAAATCTGAACCAAAAGCAGAAAAAGCTGGAAGCACCCAGAAGGTCAGTCAGCATTGTGGAGAAAGAAACAGAGTTAATGCCCCAGTTTAATGACCCTGCATCAGAACTCATTGGGATAGGTAATCTGGGCTAGTGCAGTAAATTTTAGTCTTCAGTGGCTCTCACTTTAATACTGAGATTAACTTTGCGTGGGCAAATAAAACTAATTGTTCTTAGCTGCATTGGTGTCAGTGTGAATCACTGACCCCCATATATGGTCAAATCTTACAACGCTCGAAATGCGCTCTGCACTAACCCTTGAACTCAGCTTCTGTGACTGCACAGAACTGAGCTCAGAAGCAAGTTTAATGTGCCAGCTAGCAGGTGGAACACGAGGCAAATCTCTCCCTCACTATCTCAGCCCAGAATAATGCTGGGAACACCTCCAGCCGAATTTTGATACATTTCTGATGATGCAGCCCATTTTAAGTGTGTCTAGAATATATATGCAAATCTCTGCAGCCGAAACCTTCTTATTTGCAGTGCGATTCGGAGAGCAGTGTTGCAACTGAATCAAGACTGACAGACCCGCAAGCACAATAATTGTGCTTATAGTCAGAGTCATGCAGCAGGTAAACAGGCTATTCGGCCCAGCACGTCCACGCCGAACAGTGGGCGCCCTTGAGTTTAAGGAGACACAAGAGACTGCAGATGCTGGAATCTGGAGCAACACACAAAAAGCTGCAGGATCTTAGCGGGTCAAACAGCATCTATGGAGGGAAATGGTGAGTCGAAGTTTCGGGTCGAGACCCTTCATTTGGACAGCTTTTTTGAGTGTTACCCTTCAGTCTTCCAACACTTGATCCATAGCTTCTGCCTAGACGATTTTAACGCTGTCAGCGAGTCTGCTTCCACCTCTCTCTCTCTCTCCGACAGTATATTCCAGGTGCTCACCACTCTCTGGGTGAAAGATCCTCAGATCCCTATGTTCCATGGCAAACTTGCAGTTGGCTGAATTGCAGTTTTAGCGAATTTATGCAAATTTATTAAGTACACTCTAGATACGCTAGTTTGCATGAAACATTGTAGGACCCAGCCTCATTGGGTACCAACGATCTCGAGAGCAAGAGGCGGAGCAAAGAGATGGCAAACTGGCCCACCCTGTGCAGCGCCCCCGCACTGGAGCCAGCTCCCTCCGTGGAGGGCGAACGGCGGGAATCCGGAGGATGCAGCGACCAATCTCTCTGCAAGCGTGCATCGCTCACCAGCAGTCGGCTCTCGCCATCCTTCGCCAGTACCTCGAGGATCAGCGGCACCTCGGGGTCGATCAGCCCCGCACCGGTCCAGCCGAGAACGGCCCCAGTGTAAACCTGCCCGCATCCAGCTCCCGGCAATCAGCCTCCTCCGCGGCTCCTTCAAACAGGCGAAGAACAATCTTGCAGGTGGCGAGAGAGAGCAAATTAAACCGTCTAATAGGCTTAACATCGGATTTAATCAACCTGGAACAAAATTCCTTGCTTCAGTTACGAGGCATACACTTCCAAGTGGAGTGTAAGGTAAGATGATCAGTAAAAATCCATTAAAATACTATATTGAATGGAATGAGATTGCATTATGTGCACTATTTGGAGATAAATGTTTAACATTTTCAAGTTACAGCATTCTCGAAAGTAAACCCTGAATTGTTTAACTATAATTGTTCATTTGCTGCGAGCAAGTTCCATGCTATCAAGAGCTTTGCATTTCTCAAACAGTTTCTGTTTGCTTTTTATTCTCAGCTCAGTGTGGATCTCCGGAATACCTGCGGTCGCATGGCAACCCGGGAAGATTGCCTGCGATTAGATGGAGATTTGAAAGCGGTCGAAGAGTGTCTGCGCAGCCTTGTTAACCAGTTTTTGCTTTCATTGTCCTCCGATAATTCGGGATCGCAGCTGGAAGTTACTGACCTGCTGAAAAGTCTCTTTCAAAAGTACCTTAATATCTGACATGAGGAAAAGTTCATGAGCACGTCATCTAAATGCAACGAAACGCTCCTGGGAACCACATGGAAGAAGAGCCTGGTGCGTGGCCAATACTCAAAGCCCAATTTACACATCACCAGAAGCAAATTACATGTCTCCCCCGGTTTACTAAGGGGTTAGTTCCTAAAATTTTTCCTTCCTGGGACCTTACAGCATAACGGCATGAACATCGAATTCTCCCACTTTAAGTAAACCAAACCACCCCTCCCCCCCCCCCCTTGCCTCTTCTTCCCTTTCCTAGCTGATCTCTTTTTTTCTACTAACCTATTTCTTTTTTTCCTCTCCTCCCTTCCCCCCCATTGGGCACCTGCCTCCATACCTTTGACCCATCCTCTGCTGGATCTGCTCTCCTCACCTCCCCCGTACCTGCCTATCACTATCTCTTACCTGTATCTACCTATCACCACCTCGTGCCCACCCCACCTCCCCTCTTTTGTCCACCTATCACTGCTCTGTTTTCCTTCCTATATATTGGGCTTCCCCTTTTCCTATCTTCAGTCCTGCAGAAGGGTCCTGACCTGAAACGTTGACTGTTTTTTCCCTGCTGCTGGGCCTGCTGAGTTCCTCCAGCATCTTTGTTGCTTTTTTCGTTCTGTTTCTCTAGTTCCTAAAAATACTTCCATTATGTGAAAACTCATTAAACGGAAGGTAGCTTTCCATTGTTTCCAATTGAAAAAAATGTAGTTTGGTACCTAGCGCTAGGAAGGTGAAGGAGGAGGAGGGGACTGAGGAAGTTCACTGAGCCACAGTTGTTGGTCAGTTTTGGAGTGGATCCAATTCATTGACCTGTGATCACCCTTTCCATTTCAGAGTGGGTCTGATTCATGGACCCGCAGTCGCCGGTCAGTTCTACTCAGTCATTTTGTTAGAGTGGGAGCTCGCTGCCCTGCCAGCTGGCAGTGATGTCATTGGAGAACACTGATGATGTCACCCTACGTAGGTGGCTCACTGCCTGATGTCATTGTACTCGTGCCCATTGTCCCCAAGATGGTGACTCACTGCCTAATGGCAGCATGGCCCCTGATCAATTTATTTGAGTCCAGTCGTGTTGTTCAAAGTGAAATCTGTCCCCAGTCTTTGTTATAGCAAGCAAAATCTTCATTAAGCAAAGAATCAGATTAAATAAAAGCCTTTGTTGTAGCAAAGATTCATAAGTGAATGTTCGCTAACTGTGGAGACCTGTTTTAAAGAGATTGTTATGCATGATGAAACTGCTGCCTTTAGTATGATAGTGACTGGCCCAGAGGGGTGCAATATAAATGAGATTGCTGTTTATTGAAGCCACCCATTGCTTAAATAAGGTGAGGAATGCTGAGATTTAGCCTCGCCTTAAAGCAGAGGACAGTGCACTTGATCAAAATGTAAAGGCTGCTTTACATGTGTCATTCTTTCACTCAAGGACATCTACCACATCTACTGTTTTGCCTTAAGTATAATCAGACTTGGTCTGATCAGTTAGCAAAGATATTGAGAGCAAGAGGGCAGAGCATACTGGTCCAAAACTGGCCCACTCTGTGGAGTACCTTTGCGTTAAAAGAAATGGTGGAGGATGAAGAGACCAACGGCTCTCCAAGTGTTGACTCTGACCGTTCTATGCCAATACTTCCATGATCAGTGGCAGCTTTGGTGTGGACCAGCCAGCCATTGTCTAGTGCAGGTGAGAACAGACCCTTCCTTGTCAGGTGTCGATATGTGTTTCTGATGGTGACCTTCTGCCACACTTTGATTGTTTTTCTTTCCTCCACTGTTGGAGCTGTATGTTCATCTGCCTAGAGTCTTAGCTCTGGAAGTGCCTCCCTAAATCTCTCTTTTAGGTCACTCATTAACATCTACCACTTTGGCCCAGCTTTTGATCACAAGTTATAAATGTGACTTTACATCAAATTTTATTTAATAACATTCCTGTGAACAACCTTAGTGGTTTTGCAACTCCCTATGTAAATGAAAATACTTGCTGGTCACGGACTGATAGCAGAAAACAAGTCAATCCACCTTGCAGCGTGCTGGTGCTGAGATTAGTCAGGTTTTGGCTACAGCATAGAAGTAATTGATTCACATTTTTTAAAAGAGAAAACAATTGTGGCTCCCTCTGTTGGAATTTGCATCTGACTGACTCATTGAGCTGCTTGTACACTTAAACCCAGCAGCGCTAATCTCAAGTTTATGTCATTTTGTGTTTGCTTGGACTCCTGCACAGTTTTTAAAAAACATGTTTAATTTTTAAAAAATAAATCTGAAGAATGTATAGTCTTGAGGGTCACAGAATTCTAAACTCTTAGTTACTTCTTCACAAACTATCACCAAGACATCTCAGATGCCATTGCAGCATGTAAACTTGTGCTTTAATTTCCGCTGATGAAATCTCAGAAATTTACAATGAAACAGATAATGCTGCAAATATCTAGCAAGTCAAGCAGCATCTGTGGGGAGAGAGAAATAGTTAACAGGACAATGACCTTCCATCAGAATTCAGGGTCACTGCCTTGAAACGTTAACTTTGGTTCTTCTCCACTGATGCTGCCAGGTCTGGTGAGTATTTCCAGTGTTTGTCTTTTTATTTCAGATTTAGAACATCTGTTTTTTGTTTGGTTTTAGAGATACTTTTGCCATGCAGAAGTGCACATGTGGCAATGTAGACAAATGATGTATTGAGAATTTTTAAATAAATTGTCTTTCTTGTCTGAATTCAAATCTGCCTGCTAAACTATTGCTTATATAATCCATGCAATAAGCACAGTACATCTCCAAATGGGACCAGGGTGTTCACAGCTTGAGACCACTGACTGTCAGGACCATAAATAGGACAAATCACAGTACAAATGAGGAAGGATCTTTATACAGTGACACTGGGATGAGGAAGCCCTTATGTTTGGAAGGTATTACCATTATTGGGGGGTGTAGATCAGGAAGGCTGGAGATGCACACATTTAAACTTTATCATATTATTGAATTATAGCTGGTAGGAAATTGGCCATCATCAGCATAACCATTGAGGTGCTTTGCTCCCAGTTGGCCAAAACACTGACTTCCTAACATCAGAATATAATAAGCAAAAGTTTGGTCTTTCAGTCCTTGAGTTTGCTCTATGTTATTCCTGGCCTGTCCATTTGTGCAATATTTTCTGTACATTTCTTAATGCTGGAATCATGGGGTTTCTGGGAAATGGTATTACCCATCCCAGCTGCAGTCACCCATGTGGGATGTGAGGTACAGTAAATAAGCAATTGTTAACCTGCTGTTGAATGTTATACTGAAGTTAAACAGGATTTAACTTGAGCAATCATTTCCCACCTTTTCCAGAGGAAAGAGACCTCTTATTGAGGGAATGTGGGAACAAGAGAGTTGGCAATTGGAGCCTTTGCTGAGATGGAAATCAGCAGACTGGGAAATGGGGAAGAACAAGACCAGAGAACTGGGGATGGGGAAGAGGAAAAAGATAAGCTCTGGCTCAGGATGAGTGGGAAAATGTTGGGAATAGGAATCAGTATTTCTCACTGATTTTATTCGAACTGCAAGAACAAGCTGAGTGAGAGTAGCACTGAGAGTGAAACATGGTGTCTTACTGTGGGTGAATGGTGAAGGATTATTTCAACTGATAGATGAATGGGGAATTAGTGAATAGAAAGCAAGTATTATCACTGGAAGAAATAAAGAAAGGTTGTTGAACCAAGACCTGTGGGATTGTTCATCACATAATATTGAAGATGAAGACTAAAATTGTATTTAAAAAGGAATAGGTCACATAATTAGACATCACATGGTCAATATCACATGCTCAAATCTCCAGAAATACCTGCAACAAGTGCTGGCAACTCTATTTGACATGCTCACAATTAAAATCAGTTGATTACAGTCTAGCTCCAGTTGCGCCTCACATCCAGATTTGCACTGCCCTTGTGTGAAACACCATTCCCTAATTCCATTCCCAAATGGCCTTAGCTCTAATTTTCAAATTATGACATGTTATTCTGGATTCTCCCACCAGAGGAAACAGTCACCCAAATATAAATACTCTACTGAAGCCTTTGACATTTTCAGAGATTTCACACTAAACTCCTCCAAAACCATTTGTGGATATAAAAGATCCCATTGGCTGTGTTAGTAAAACAGATTTTCCTGGTATCCTAGTCAACATCTGTTCGAGCATTCTACTACGTTAATACATAATTTTGCTGCTAAAGTGATTTATCCCTTCAAGGTACAGACTGTAATAGCTGTAAGTAGTGGGGTTAATTGGAGACTAATCCCTGCTGCTGTGGGTACTTTGGTTGCAGGTTGCATAGCAGCCAGTAAGTTCCTGACCTTTCCACTTAAGAAGATCTATTTATCAATAACATAAGAAAGCAAACCTAAATTGCAGGTTTTTTTTGCATACTTTTTTTGAAGATGCAACATAATCATTGATAAGTTTCTCAGATAATGATATGTAGATTTTATAAATATGTAATCATTTTATAAATGATTGTCTTCCTCATCTGATCTGTCAAGGTCAACACTATAGTGTGGACTTGTCCTCCTTCAAGCCAACACAACGTTTGTTCTCTCCCTTCTACCTGATTACAGCCTACTTGGGCCAAGAGTCTTCCCTGAAGAAACATTCCCTCTAATCTATGTCCTTCCCTCTTGGTGCCACTGTCTGAGCTGATGAATTGAAGAGATAGTCCTAATGACACAATGTCTTCTTCTACTCCTCAGATTCCTTATCCCCATCAGTAGTGAACCTGTAAAGACATTGCAATTTATAGCAGGATTGGACTACCTTAAGACTTGACCTCGGGGTACCTCACTCACCAGGAAAAGAAGCTTCTCTCATCAGTCTTAGCCTTACACATTCACTGAGGAATCTAGGAATGTCACTGCACAATAAACTGCCAAGAGTCTCCAGCTTCATTTTATTCCGTCTGCAAGCAAAACATGCCTTGAACCTCAGGACCCATTTTTCACTGATATCCACATAGTTTCACCAGCTAATTAGAGACACAAAAGACTGCAGATGCTGGAATCTGGAGCAACGAGCAACCTGCTGGAGGTACCCAGCAGGTCGAACAGCTTCTGTGGGGTGAAATGAATTGTTGACATTTTGAACTGCTGAGTTCCTCCAGCAGATTGTTTGTTGTTTCACTGGCTAACTTCCCAGAAATGCATGGGAGATACGTGTACAGAGCACTTTGCAAATTTAATGGTTTAAATGTTTTCAATACTTTATAAGAGTGTGTGTGCATTTAGCTTATTTAAATTTTGTTTTAATAATTTTTGATATCTTCTAATATTTTAACTTTTTTCCTTTTTAAGAAGTACTGTGATGTTAAATGATTGTGAAGAGAAAAATAAACAGAGCTGGAAAGGTGGTGGGGGTGGTTTGTTTTGACTCTTTCTTCATGAATGCTGTACATTTTGCTGAGTATCCCTAGCACTTCCTGTTTTTATTCCAGATTTTCAACATCTGCAGATTTTTGCTTTTCATTCCTTGACCAGTTCTGATATAACTCAGTTTTTCTCTCTGCGCAGATGTTGCCTGAGCTATTGGGCTTTTCCAACATTCACCTTTATTTCAATAAATTGGTTATTTTCCTCCTCACCTGTCCTCCCTTTATTCACGCCATCTCAGAGAATTAAGCTGCCATTAACAAACCTTTAGCACCCTTTCAGAGTTAATGTTAAATAGTGCCATCTGCCTTCACTTGGTCTGCACCTTATCACAGACATTCCCTTTGTTCTCACCAATCTCATCCGCTCTCTGCAAGTTGAAACTTGCCAGTTTTCTGAACTTCCCCAATTCTGAAGAAAGATCATCAACCTGGCAAATTAACTCTGTCCCTCTCTCCACAGGTGCTGCCTGACCTGCTTAGTATTTCCATATTTTCTGTTTTCATTTCATTAAAAATGATCTTCATATATGGGCAATGAGTAGTTTTACAGCTTTTGCTGGTGCTCTAATACCTTTCACTTTAAAAGGTATCCTCAAAAAGATTTTCCACAAATACTGCTCAACGTGCTGAGTTCTTCCAGCAGTTTATTTTTTGCTCCAGACTCTCTACCCTTTGCCTTGCAAAGTATTACTCACTGTGTAAGTTCATTGCAATTACTTTAACATACCTGTTGCTTAAATCCATGTAAAGTACACCATTTGGCAACCTTCTTGTAATTTCCTGGAATATATTTGAGCAGATTAGTTTTTCAGAGAATAGTATGAACAGATACATGCTGCCAATCCTCTTTGAACCCATGCCTTGATGAATACAGCTTAATAATGTGGCTGTGTAATCAACCTCAAAGGCAGAAACTGTAATGTAATGGTGACATGAATGTTTTTACTTGGCCTATGCACTTCTACAATTTTCAGACTTAACTTTTGTAATAATTGCATTTGTTCCCAGCTTTGGAAACAATGGAAGCAATAACCTGGAGAGTCACTGCCACTGAGGGAAGGCTCTTGGCAGAGACTCCAATTGTTCTTACACGTGAGAACGGGGGAGGGAGGGCTGAAGGAAGAAGGAGCAAGAGGGAGGAAGGAGCAGGAAAATAGGGAGGAAGGGAAAGGAGGAAAGGAGAGGCAGGGGAAGGAAGGAGAAAATAAACAAGTGGATCATAAAAGATTGTGGTCATCTTGCAAAATTTTAACACAACATTTGTACCACCCATCGCTATTTTAATGTTCCTACATCAGAGCAGAATAATTTTTCGACTTATGTGTACTGTTTCAACATAACTACTGAAGATTCCCAAGTTGAAGTGAATGCTTTTGGAAAATATAAAGTCAAGAAGGCCTCCCTCACTCTCTTCCTTGGTACTTCTCAAACCAATTTTCCAATTACCTGCTCTACATGTCAGTTGTGACTGACCCTAAAACTGAGTTGCCTTTCCAAAGCGTCATTACAGTGAGAAGTTTAACTCCTTCAAATCCTTTCAATCTCTGGGTGTAGAGTCTGTCTTATCAGTGAGTTCTTAACTGCTAACAAAGAATGTGCAGACTTGGATGTG
The DNA here is from genome assembly GCF_009764475.1 of Pristis pectinata. Lineage (NCBI taxonomy): Eukaryota > Metazoa > Chordata > Chondrichthyes > Rhinopristiformes > Pristidae > Pristis > Pristis pectinata. The sequence goes on along the minus strand of NC_067408.1, from coordinate 66,679,900 downwards.
TGATACAAGAGGAGCCCAAAGTGTTTGTGGTTTATTGAAAGGCACTTCTAATTATGCCTCCCTAGAACCTCATATAAACATTGTGCATCTCAGAGAGCAGTTAGTCACATGACACAATCCTGAAAAGAGTGACATCCTTAAAGTAATATATCTTGTTTGCTACTAATATTGAATATTGTGACCTAGCATTTCAAGAGGCAGTGGTTGTGATGATGTAGTCAACATTTGATGTCCAAAAATATATTCATGATCTAACATGGGCAGTTTTATGCTGAGTCGCTCAGATTCCTCAAACTGGGTTCAAGACTCCAGACCATAGCTACTTGGGGACCTTGTGCCAAGAGTTTAGTTTTGCCTATAATCTCCCAACATGTAACTAGAAATGAACCTCCAAACTACAGCCAGGACAACATCTGGCTTCACCTAGAATGGTCCTGGAGGGAAAAGACTCTGATATTCTGCTTTGTATAAGCTTTAATTCTTCATGGTAGAACAGATCCATCCTTCATTAGCTCCTGCACTGCAAAGAGCGGCAATCAAAAAGGGAGATGGAGAGGAGTGGGAAGAGAAAGGGGCAGAGGTATGGGCAGATGACATGGGTTGGGTAGTCGTAATGTACTGCCTGCCATTATCCAGGTGGATTGTTCCTTTAAGCTTTTGTTCTTGGTGATCCTTTTCAATGGCTCCCTGCATAAGCTACTGACCCGGATGGAGTTCCTGATTGTGTCCTCAGATCCTGTATGGATCAACTGGTGGGAGTATTTGCAGACATTTTTAACATCTCCCTACTCCAATCTGAGGTTCCTACCTGCTTTAAGAAGACCACTAACATCCTGGTGCCAAAGCAAAATAAGGTAACATGCCCTTAATGACTATCACTGGTGGCTCTGACATCCACCATCATGAAGTGCTTCGAGAGGCTGGTCATGGCATACATCAATTCCAGCCTCCCAGACAACCTCGAGCCACTGCAATTTGCCTACTGCCAAAATAGGTCCACAGTGGGTGCCATCTCCCTGGCCCTACACTCATCTCTGGAGATCTGGATAACAAAAACACCCACCTATTTATTGACTGCAGCTCCGCCCTCAATATCATAATTGCAAACAAACATCTCCAAACTCCTTGACCTTGGACTCAGCGCCTCTTTCTGCAAACAGATCCTTGACTTCCTGACCAACAGACCACAATCAGTAAGGATAGGCAGCAACACCTTCGCCATGATTATCCTCAACGCTGGTGCCCCACAAGGCTGTGTTCTCAGTTCTTTTCTTTATTCCCTATACACTCACGACTGTGTGGCCAGATTCTGCTCTAACTCCATCTACAAGTTCGCAGATGAAACCACCATAGTGGGCTGGATCTCAAATAATAACAAGATGGAGTACAGGAAGGAGATAGAGAACCTAGCGGCATGGTGTCACGAAAACAACCTTTCCCTCAATGTCAACAAAACAAAAGAACTGGTCATTGACTTCAGGAAGCAGATCAGAGTACACACCCCTGTATATATCAATGATGCTGAGGTGGAGATGGTTGAGATTTTCAAGTTTCTAGGTGTAAATATCAGCAATAGCTTGCCTTGGTCCAACCACGTAGACACTACGACCAAGAAAGTACACCAGCACCTCTACTTCCTCAGAAGGCTAAGGAAATTCAGCATGTCCCCAATGACCCTCATCAATTTTTATAGATGCACCATAAACAGCATTCTATGTGAATGCTACACAGCTTTGTATAGCGACTGCTCTGCCCAAGACTGCAAGAAATTGCAGAGATGCAAACACAGCCAAATCTATCACAAAAACCAGCGTCCCCTCCATGGACTCTGTCTATACTTCCTGCTACCTCAGGAATGCAGCCAACATAATCAAAGACCCCTCCCAACCCATCATTCACTCCTCCCCCCTCTGTCAGGCAGAAGATACAAAAGCTTGAAAACACACACCAGCAGACTCGAGGATAGCTTCTATCACACTGTTTAAAAACTCTTGAACGGACCTCTTGTATGATAAAAATGAACTCTTGACCTCACAATCTACCTTGTCGTGGCCCTTGCACCACATTAGGTACAGAAGCCTGAAGTCCCACACCACCAGGTTCAAGAACAGCTACTTCCCTTCAACCATTTGGTTCTTAAACCAACCTGCACAACCCTAATCACTACCTCAGTATAGCAACACCATGACCACTTTGTTTTTTGTTCTAATTGTTTTCGTTCTTGTAAAAATTGTGTATAATTTATGTTATGTTTTTCTTGTGAATGCTGCTTATCTGATGCTATGTGCCTGTGATGCTGCTGCAAGTATTTCATTGCACCTGTGCAATCATGTACTTGTGTATGACAATAAATTTGACTTTGACTGCACTTTCTCTGTATTGCAACACTATATTCCGCATTCTGTAATTGTTTTTCCCTTGTACTACTTGATGTACTTATGCTTGGAATGATCTGTCCAGATGGCATGCAAAACAAAGTTTTTCACTGTATGTCGGTACAGGTGACAATAATAAATCAGTTACCAATATCCCGCAGCAGATCATAATCCAGCATATGGAAGTGCATAAAATGCAATTGGCCTCATCACAACCATCAGGACTTAACAGACCTCTAATGTCTTTGCAAGTTTTATTGATTATAAACTTATTCACTTATCTGGTCATTGTTTATTTCTTTCTCACTGCATCTGCCAATGACGAGCTCCCACCCTTCACTCATCTCCTCACCCACTCCCATCCCACCCACTAACCTCCTTATCTCTTTCCATCCTCACCAAGCAGCCTTCCCACCCCTGCATCTCACTGCCAATCTGGTCATGAGCATGCTTCCTTTATGACTTCCACTGACCTCTCAGGAGACTGTGGATGAAAGGCACAATCACTTGTGTGAGCTTTCTTATGTAAGACCTGTTCCGCCATGTGTGAGGGTCAAGGGATTCTGCCCTGTAGACTGTCTGGGCCAAGGGGCCCTCACATCAAACTGGTTTAGGCTTAACAGGTGATTTTCTGTTTTTGCTTATACAACAATCTCTTGACACCAATTCTTTCAACAACCATTGGAAAGTAATCCTTTAAGTCCCCACTAGATGGAGAAACCTGCTTACTCTGAGATGGCACGGTTCAAAATTGACGGAATCAACTTACCTAATAAATCATTGCTATGTAGCTGGAACTGGCAACCTGCTGTGTTACTTGTTTGTTTAATTACAATTATGAGTTAATTCAATTTTTTTAAGGCTCTCTCTGCACAGATGTTGCCTGAGCTATTGCGCTTTTCCAACATTTACCTTTATTTCAGTAAATTAGTTATTTTCCTCCTCATCTGTCCTCCCTTTATTCACGCCATTTCAGAGAAACTGAGTTTGATATTGATCTCAGAGAAACTGATATTGAACTATCAGTTATTGAATGGTCCCCTAGGACGGTAAGATGGACTCTTGACCTCACAGTCTACCTCGTCATGACCTTGCTTATTATTGTCTGCCTGCACTGCACTTTCTCTATAACTGTAACACTATATTCTGCATTCTGTTATCGTTTTTCCCTTGTACTGCTTCAATGTACTGATGTGATGAAATGATCTGTACAGATGGCATGCAAAACAAAGTTTTTCACTGTACCTCGGTACATGTGACAATAATAAACTGATTTATCATCTACCATAACAAGAAAAATGCAAAAGTCATAGACCACATTGGTATATAAAAAGCACATTTACAAACCAAGTGACCAGGCCCATTGTAATATATTGTATTTGTTAATCAGGTCATGGACTTTTATTTACCAAATACAAAACAACTTTAAAAGTATGGCTCATTTGTATTGTGTGGTTTTACAGCTGTATGTAAACATGACACAGTGGCATGGACCAAACTGGAACATTGTTTTTGTTTGATAACTTTAAAAGTGTTAACACCAGGACTGTAAGGTGCCTGCCTGTATGAAGAGAGAGACTCTCATGTGTATAGGTGGAGGGAGAACAGGGGAAAAATTGCTGCAAGTCTGTAGCTGAGCAACATGAAATTTTGGCAAGGTTTCTACTTATATTATGGCAGGGTATCAGTAAATTGAACCACAAGTCAAGAAGTTACAAGTGACAGGCAAGTGTAGCATTAGATCTGCTGTAGCTATTTTGCTGGATTCAGAGTTGCAGTAAGAAAATCTGGGTCCCTCCTTACAACAGCTATTGGTGAAGGTAAGCCAGTATGAATTGGTATGGCATACTTTTAAGATTGTGACCTAATACGTTAGTTAGTTCCACTCTTGACGACAATTCCCAATTCATCAACACTAGTGAAGATATGTAAGAAAGTAAGTTGTGAAGAGGACATCAGGAGGCTACAAAGGGACATAGATAAACACCATTTACATGGCTCAAATCAGGAGTGTGATGAAATATTCTCCACTTGCCTGGACAAGTCCAACTTCAACAACACTCAAGAAGCTCAACACCATAGCAGCTGCTCGATGGGCACCCCATCCACAACCATTCATTTGCTCCATTGATGCACAGTAGCAGCAGTTTGTACCATCTACAGGATGCATTCCAGCAACACACCAAGACTCCTTATACACGACCTCTACCAGCTAGAAGGATAAGGGCAGCAAGAGCATGGGAACACCCCCATCACACAGCATCCTCACTTGGAAATATATCACCGTTCCTTCACCATCACTGGGTCAAAATCCTGGAACTCCCTCCCTACCAGCATTGTGGGCATGCCCACACCATGACTGCAGTGGTTCAAGAAGGCAGCTCACCACCACCTTCTCAAGGGCAGCTAGGGATGAGCAATTAAATGGCTCAGCCTGCAAAACCCATATCCTTTGAATGGATAAAAAAAAGATATGTTACTGAATGGGCAACTATTTGGCAATGGAATATAATATGGGACAACCTGAAGTTGTCCATTTTGACAGGAAAAAGGAAATGGAGTTGGGATTGTATTCTCTGGAGTTTAGAAGAATACGAGAAGATCCGATCTGGAAACAAAATTCTTAATAGACTTGAAAGGCTGGATGCAGGGAAGATGTTTCCCCTGAAAGAGGAATCTAAGGCTAGGGGGCATAGTCTCAGAACAAGAGGCAAGCTAGTTAGGACTGAGATGAGGAGAAATTTCTTCACTCAGAGGATGGTGAACCTTTGGAATTCTCTACACGGGAGGGCTGTGAAGGCTCAGTCATTTGTTCATTCAAAACACAGATGAACAGATCTCTGACGATTAAAGGAATAAACGGATACCAGGATAGTGCTGGAAAATGATGCTGAGACTGGATATCAGCTACGATCTTAATGAACGGCGGATGGCCTACTCCTGTTCCTATTTCTTATGTTAAGCACTTTATCTATATGGTTAGGGATTGCAGAGCTCGGAGGTGCAGAGTAATCTGGGTTTCCAAGTGTATGATTCACAAAAGGCTAGCGTGCAGGTGCAGCAAGTAATGAGTAATTAGGAAAACCAATGGAATGTCATTGTTTATTTCTCAAGGAATTGAATACAAAACTAGGGCAGTTGTGATTCACTTGTATAGGGCATTGGTGAGATGACATCTGGAGTACTGTGTACAGTACTGGTCTTCTTTATTTAAGGAAGGATGTTAATGTATTGGAGGCAGTTCAGAGAAGGTTTATTGGACTAATTCCTGGAATAGGCAGGTGGTCTCATGGGGAAAGGTTGGACAGACTGGGCTTGCATCTGCTGGAGTTTAGAACAGTGAGACGTGACTTGCTTGAACAAATCCTGAGGGTGCCTGACAGGCGACATGTGGAGAGGATGTTTCCTGTAGTGGGAGAATGTAGGACTAGGGGTCACTGTTTAATAATTAAGGGGTCATCCATTTGAGACAAAGATGAGGTAAGTTTTGTTTCACTCAGAAAATGGTTAGTCTCGAGCTCCCTTCCTCTAAGGGCGGTGGAAGCAGGGTATATGATTTTTAAAGCAGAGGCAGATAGATTCTTGATCAGCAGTGGGGTGAAAGGTGATCATAAGCATTCAAGAATGCAGAGCTGAGGTTGTAGTTAGATCAGCCATGATCTTATTAAATGTTGGAACAGGTTGGAGGGGCCGAGTGGCCTTCTCCTGCTCCTAATTTGCATGTTTTGTAATTTTGGTTCAATAGATAATGCAGAAGGGTATCCGAAAGCAGCGCCTAAAAATAAGGTAGCAGCCTGGTGAAGTCGGCAGCAAAAAGCCCACATGCAATAAATAAAGCCGGACAGTCTCACAACAAGTCTAGGCTCTGTGGTTCTGCCACATCTACTCGTGAATGGGGGTGGAGAATTAAACAGCTAACAGGATGAGGAGGCTTCAAGCACATCCCCATCCTCAAAGATAGCTGGGCCCAGCCGATGAGAAAGTTGAAGCATTTGCAATCACGTTCAGGCAAAAATGCCAGGTGGGTGGTCCATCTTGGACTCCACCTGTGATCCCCACTGTCACTGAAGCCAGTTTCTAGCCATTTTAATTCACTCCGGGTGACATGGTCTGGATAGAGTGGATTCTCCATTAGTAGGAGATACTGATAGGTTCTTGATTGGTAAAGGGGGTTAAGGGTGATTGGGGAGAAGGTGGGAGAATGAGGTTGAAAGAAATATCAGTCATGAGCAGACTCAATGGGCCAAATGGTCTAATTCTGCTCCTTTATCTTATGGTCTTATATCAAGAACGGCTACAGGACCAGAGAGCAACCAAACCGTGGTACTGAAGACTTGTGCTCTAGAACCAGCTGTAGCTCTAGCCAGGGTGTTGCCATGTGGTTACAATGTGGAAAGTTGCCCAGTTTATAAAAATCAGGACAAATCTAATCTAGCTAATTACCACTCAGTCGGTTCACTCTTAATCATCAGCTGAGTGACGGGAGGTGTTGTGAACAGTGCTGTCCAGTGGCACATCTTCACCAATAACCTGATCACCAATGCCCAGTTTGGATTGCACCAGGACAACTGGAGTGCTTTCCCCTTGAGACCCATTGACTTCAGTTTGAGCAGGGCTCCTTGATGTCGCTCTCCATTAAATGCTGATCATAACCTTTGTCCAAACATGGACCAAACAGGTTAGGTGAGAGTGATTGCCCTTGACATCAGGGCAGCATTTAATGGAGAGTGACATCAAGGAGCCCTGCTCAAACTGAAGTCAATGGGAATCAAGGGGAAAATACTCCAGTTGTCAGAGTGATGCCTCACACAGAGGAAGCAGGTTGTGGTTGTCATTGGTCAATTACCCCGGTCCCAGGACATTGCTTCAAGAGTTCCTCAGGTTAGTGCCTGGGCTCAACCAGCAGTTTCAACAATGACCTACCTTCTACCTTGTCAGAAGTGAGGATGTTCACTGATGACTGCACAATGTTCAATTCCATTTGTAACTCCTCAGCAAGTGAGCTAGTCCACACCTGTATGCACTAAGACCTAGATAGCATTTAAGCATGGTAGATAAGAGGCAAGTAACATTCATGCCACAAAGTACCAGGAAATGTCCGTCTCCATCAAAAGCGAGTCTAACCACATGGACAATCAATGGCATTCCTACTGCCAAGTTTTCAGCTGTCAATGTCCTGGGATTCACCATTGACCAGAGGCTCGCCTGGCCCAACCACATAAGTACTGTGGCTACGAGAGCTGGTCGGAGACTAGGTATTCTGTGATGAGTAGCTCACCTCCTAACACCCCACCTGCAAGGCACAAGTCAGAGTGTGATGGAACACTCTCCACTTGCTTGGAGAAGCACAGCGCTAACAACTCAAGAAGCTCAACATCATCCACCAGCCTAAACATTCATTCCCTCCACCACTGACACACTGTGCTACATTGTGATCCATCTAAAAAATGCACTTGAAAATATATTATTACTCAATCTAAATCCTGGAACTCCCTACCCCTTCACTAGAAGGACTGCAGTGGTCCATTCATCACTCTCCTGCACCCATTCCTCTCCAGCACCCAATGGTCTTAAGCACCCAACATTCACCGGTGCCCACTCAGCAGGTCAGGCAGCACCCATGGAGAAAGGAACAGAGTTAATGTTTAAGGTCAAAGACCCTTCGTCCGATGCTGCCAGACCTGCTGAGTGTTTCCAGCATTTTTCTACTTTTATTTCAGATTTCCAGCAGTATTTTTTTGATTTTCATGAACCTACCCCTAGCAATTTAGATATTCACCCCTGATGTACAAGCAGATCATGTGAAGAGCTGTCCTAAACCATTTTGGATCTCAGCCAACAGTCCACCGAGGTCTCTGGACGTGAGCGCTCGCAGTTTACCAGAAGTAATACTTCTCCATACCTGATCAAAGAGGGGATTAGATGTAGCGTCTGGCGCCAGTGTCCAAAGAGGGAGGCAAGTGACAGGTTCCACAAGATCAAAGGCAATTCTCTCTGAATCAGATGAAGTGCATTTGCAATTCAGCAACAGAACAAAGGAGTCCACCACAAACACAGCTGGCAGAAGCCATTTTATTTCTGAAACTCAGTTCCAACATGGCTTTTCAAAACCACATAAAACACAAACCAAAGCTGCACATCTGCTGCGTTAACTTCAACATATGATATATTTATTCCATGATTATAGGTTGAATAAGATATTCCATTTGCTGCTTAACTTTTTTATTGTTTGAGGGAGTCATCCTATACTTTTTACAAGCTCTGTTTGGCTACTTGCATTTGCATTTAAACACTGCTGCTGGAATTGAAACGATGAAGTTTAAATCAAGTTAAAAACCGGTTAGTGAGATTCCAAATTGAAAGCCAGACTTGTGCAACACTACTCCTGCTAATCATAGAGGGTTAACCTTCTCTCTCAGAGGGAAGTTTAACCCTCTGTGATTAGCAGATTTCTATGCTGGGAGCATGTACTTGGAATGTCTCTGTAATTACCTGCTTCTAGCATTGCATATATACTGAGACTCATAGGATATGGCCACAGCTATCTGTGGTTCTGGGATGGAGAGATCAAATCAAGAAGCATGACATTTTTTTTCTGGCCCCACAGTGTATAGCTAAGGGATGCAGTATCCTAAAGACCAGGGCCAGGTTGGCAGGTTTGACCTTGTCTAGAAAATATCCTCCCATGATTTTCAATTCTAGCCCAGCACTCCTGCGATGGAGTGATTCACACATTCATCTTGCAATGCTCTCATTCCCCATACCAATATGAAAATAAACAGATTCTTTGCTGTTCCGTTGGACAACCTATCAGTCAAACTGCCTTGTTTACCATCTCCAATATCTTATTAAGTAAGTCTTCCAAGGAAATGGAAGTACCACTGTATTTGAATGACCCTGTGATTTCCCTCTTGTCAGTGTCTGGAGAACTACCACCAATTCTTGGAGACTCCACAACATTCTGGGGTTTGTCAACCAGGAAGGCTCAATCCTCTCAAAATGAGTTGTAAAATTCAATTTAACAAATCTAGTCATTTGTGATAAATAATTGTGAAAGCTTCAAGACCAGCACAGCTCTATCCCGCTGTTATGAGACTATTGAACGGTTCCCTAGTACGATAATATGGACTCTTGACCTCACAATCTACCTCATTATGACCTTGCACCTTATTGTCTACCTGCGCTGCACTTTCTCTGTAGCTGTGACTTTTTATTCTTCATTGTTTTACCTTGTACTACCTCAATGCACTGTGTAATGAATTGATCTGAATGAACGATATGCAAGACAAGTTTTTCACTGCACCTCGGTACAAGTGACAATAATAAACCAATCCCAATTCTGAAACCTTAATTCACTCGTGTTCTAATGCCTAACCTGATTGCTCTCACCTGAAGCCATGTGGTTGACCTTGGGTGGCCTGACAAGCCCATGAAAAAGATGTGACACCTACGTTTAGGAGGTACTAGGGATGGCAGATTTGGCAGCAACACTCACAACTTGAGAGCAAGGCAAAAGGTCAGGGTCGCCCATATACTGCCTTGTCAAACTTTTATCAGCCCCCACACACCCCTTATGGTGCCTCTGAGAAACATTGTCCATTTACATACAAACATATAATCAGGTGCAGGGGTAGGTCAGACTGTACGACACTGTGATTATAACTTTACAACTCGAGCCTGATCTCCCATTTATATTCCTGTCTTCCCCCTTAACCTTTCATCCCCTGCTTATCAAGTATCCACCTACCCTTGGCTTAAAAAAATATTCAAAGACTTTGTTTCCAATGGCATTTATGGAATTGGAATTGAAATTGGTTTATTAGTGCCACATGTACTGAGATACAGTGAAAAACTTGTCTTGCATACCGTTCATACAAATCAAATCGTTACATGGTGCATTGAGGTAGTACATTTAAAACAACTATACAATGCAGAATAAAGTGTAACAGTTACAGAGAAAGTGCAGTGCAGGTAGATAATAAGGTGCAAGGTCATAACGAGGTAGATTGTGAGGTCGAGTCCACCTTATCATGCTAGGGAACTGATCAGTGGTCTTATAACAGTGGGATAGAAGCTGTCCTTGAGCTTGGTGGTACATGCTTTCAAGTTTTTATGTCTTCTGCCCAATGGGAGAGGGGAGAAGAGAGAATGTACTGGGTGGGTGGGGTGATTAATTATGCTGGCTGCTTTACTGAAGCAGCGAGAAGTATAGACACAGTCCATGGAGAGGAGGCTGGTTTCTGTGATGTGCTGAGCTGTGTCCACAGTTCTCTGCAGTTTCTTGTGGTCACGGGCAGATCAGTTGTCATACCAAGCTGTGGTGCATCTATGGTGCATCGATAAAGATTGCTGAAGGTCGATGGGACATGCCACATTTCTTTAGCCTTCTGAGGAAGTAGAGGCTCTGGTGAGCTTTCTTGGCTGTGATGTCTACCTGGTTGGACCGGGACAGGCTATTGGTGATGTTCACTCTTAGGAACTTGAAGCTCACAACCCCCTCAACATCAGCACTGTTTATATAGACAGCAGCATGTGCAATGCCCCCCTTCCTGAAGTCAATAACCAGGTCTTTTGTTTTGCTGAGATTGAAGGAAAGGTTGTTGTCATGACTCATGTCACTAAGCTCTCTATCTCCTTCCCGTACTCTGACTCATTGTTATTTGAGATACGGCCCACTACGGTAGAATCATCTGCAAATTTGTAGGTGGAATTAGAGCAGAATTTGGCCATACAGTCATGAGTGTATAGGGAGTAGAGTAAGGGGCTGGGGACACAGCCTTGTGGGGCACCAATGTTGAGAATAATCATGGCGGAGGTGTTGGTGCCTATCTTTACTGATTGCAGTCTGTTGGTCAGGAAGTCAAGAATCCAATTACAAAGGAAGGTGTTGAGAGCCCAGATCTCGGAGTTTGGTGATGAGTTTGCTTGGAATTATGGTATCGAAGGCGTAGCTGTAGTCAATAAACAATAGTCTAACGTGGGTGTCTTTACTGTCCAGATGCTCTAGAGATGAGTGTAGAGCCAAGGAGAAGGTGTCCGCCATAGACCTGTTTCAGCGATGGGCGAATTGCAGTGGGTTGAAGTTGTCTGGGAGGCTAGAGTTGATGTGTGCCATGACCAGCCTCTCGAAGCACTTCATGATGGTGGATGTCAGAGCCACCAGTTGTGAGTCCTTTGGAAGAGAGTTCCAAAGAACTCACAACCCTTCAAGAGAAGAAAAACTGCCTTTTCTCCATCTTATTTTTACATGGTAACCATAGATCTTGATTCTCCCACAAGGAGAAACTTGCTGTCTATATCCACCCTGTCAAGACCCTCATTTGCACTGAATTGTGAACATCTTACGCCATTAGGAACAAACAGTTTTATGTTTGACCCTCAATTGTGGAAGAGGTGATGTCTTAGAAAGGCAACATCTATCATTAAGGACTCTCAGCATCCAGGCCTTGCCCACTTCTCAATGCTGCCATCAGTTAGGAGGTACAGGAGCCTGAAGACCCACAACTCAAGGTTCAAAAACAGCTTCTTCCCCACTGCCATCAGGTTCTTGAACCAACCTGAAAAACCCTAACACTACATCCGACTATATTTCTTTTTTTCTCTCTCTCAACTTGCACTAACGTCGTTATGTTTATTTTGTCGTGTAAGCTATGTATAATTCATGTTCACTTATGTTTGTAATGTACTGTGCTGTTGCTGCAAAAAGCTAATGTTCATGGCATTTATACCCTGTGTATGTATGCCTGTGACAATAAATGAACTCGAGGCAGTAAGCTTTCATGCCAAAGAGATTTTGCAAACTCAGCGAACCCTTTGTCTGGAAATCCCCTATGACAAAACTAAAATATTGCAGATGCTGGAAATCTGGTATTAAGTCAGAAATTGCTAGAAATACAATCTGCATATCAGGCAGCATCTATGGAGGGGCAAATAGCGTGACTGCTTCCACTCAATGATTTTTCACCAAGACTGATGGTAATTTGTGTGTCTCCCATGACTGCATTGTATTTCCTTTCAAAGGTGGACCAAGTATGTTGGGTCATTTAGTCATTTAACCTCTAATAGGTAATTGAAATTAAGTTCATCCAAGGCTTGCAGGCAGCCCTTGTTAATGCTATTACAAAAAGCACATTCCTAACCAGGGGTTCTGTGTCCTTCAGATGCTCAGCGCTGATGTGAACATGATACCAGGGAGACACTGCAGTCACCATAACAACTGACAGTCGGCCGATGGCCTTCGAAATTCCCTCTACAGCACCTTTCCCTGCAAGTAGAGGAGGTGCAGCAGTTCCCACTGTCCGGGTACCAGACATTCCCTCCAGGTGAAAGAACAGTTTCCAGTCTGGCGTGCTGTATTCAGTGCTCACAATGTGGTCTCCTCCAGTGCAGAGGCTGAATGCAGACTGGGTGACTGCTCCCCCGAAAACCTCTGTTCAGCCTGCAATCAGGATCACGAGTATCTCCTCATATCTCATCTTGATTCTCTGTCCCACTCCCTCTTTGACCCCTCTGACCCCTGTGACCTCTTCTGACTACGGTCTCTTGGACTGTTCCAATGAAGCTCAACAAAAGCTCAAGACACAGCACTTCAACTTTCAATTAGGTATTTCATGGCCATCTGACTCAACACTCAGTTAAACATATCCATCTCATGATTCTTCTTTTCCTATTTTATCTCTTCTTGACATGTCTTTCTTTTGGCCTCTGCCATATCACTGCCAACTGTTTTACATCCAATGACATCTCATTCATTTAACATCTGCCTTGTGACAATTATAGACCTTCCCTCTTGTTCTTCCTTCCTTTCCCACTTATTTGTAACACCCATTGTCACACCTATTGCAGCTCTAACTTTTCCCCATCTTGATGAAATATCATTGATCTGAAGTGTTAACTCTGCTTCACTTGCTTTAGATGCTGCTTGACTTGTTGAGCCTTTTTGGGTATTATTATATAAATTGTGTATAATTTGTGTTATGTTTATGTTTAATTTATGTTTCTCTTGTGAATGCTGCTTATATGATGCTATGTGCCTGTGATGCTGCTGTAAGTCTTTCATTGCACCCGTACGTACATGTACTTGTGCATACGACAATAAACTCAACTTTGATTTTCCAATATTTTTGCTTTTATTTCCAGTTTCCATTATCTGCAGGATTCTGCTTTTGGCCTTTGGGTGTGTTAAAAAGCAAATCAGTTAAGACATCTGCTTCCAGGCTCATTGTACTTGATCCTTTTTTCAGTTCTGGATGTAATAGGAGAGAAAAAGCTGACAGAATCTTGGCTCCGTACAACATTAGCTTTTCAAAGTAAGTTATGGTGACAAATAATACTCATTGCCTATGGTCCAGTTACTCTGAAATTAATCTGTGCATGTTTCATTGCGGTTTTAGTTGTCAAAATGGAAAAGCGTGTTGGTAAATTGAACCTAACATTTATGCAGGTTTTACTTCACAGAAACAGTTTGGTTTCATTAATTGTTGTAGCTAATTTTCTCTCCCCATTGCTCTTGAAGGCTTCGGGTCCACCGGGGTTCTTCTCCTTCCACTGTTTGTTACAAAAGTATCACAGGCTGTTCAACTGCACAGTACTTTACGTCTGATCCCAATCCTGTCTGCACCCCTTCTTCCAGTAGTGATAGCAAGCAGGAGTGATTGACTCTTCTTGTCATTTCCAGGTGTCACACAAGCAACTTGTACCCTTAATAAAAGCAGAAGATACTGAAACACTCAGGCAAGATACTGAAACACTTAGGCAGCATCTGTGGAAAGAGAAACAGAGTTAATTTTTCAGGTAGAAGACCCTTCTCTCTTTCCACAGATGCTGCCTGTCTTGCTGAGTGTTTTCTGTTTTTACCTCGGAATTTTTTTTACTCATTCAAGGGGTGTGGGCTGCGCAGGCTAAGCCAGCATTTAATTGCTTATCCCTAGTTGCCCTTGAGAAGGTGGTGGTGAGCTGCCTTCTGGAACCGCTGCAGTCCTTGATGTCATACCCACAATGCTGTTAGGGAGGCAGCTCCAGGATTTTGACCCAGTGACAGTGAAGGAACGGCGATATACTTCCAAGTCGGGATGGTGTGTGGCCCGGAGGGCAACCTCCAGCTGGTGACGTTCCCATGTTTTTGCTGCCATTGTCCTTCTAGCTGGTTGAGGTTGTGGGTTTGGAAAGTGCTGTCTAAGGAGTCTTGGTGAGATGCTGCAGTGCATCCTGTAGATGGTACAAACTGCTGCTACTGTGGGTTGGTGGTGGAGTGAGTGAATGGTTGTGGATGGGGTGCCTAGCAAGCGTTCTCTATGATGTCGAGCTTCTTGAGTGTTGTTGAAGCTACACTCATCCAAGCAAGTGGAGAGTATTCCATCACACTCCTGACATGAGCCTTGCAGATGGTGGACAGGCTTTGGGGAGCTAGAAGTTGAGTTACTTGCCATAGGATTCCTAGCCTCTGACCTGTTCTTGTAGCCACATTGTGTATATAATTACTCCAGTTCAGTTTCTAGTCAGTGGTAACCCCCAGGATATTGATGTTGTGGTTTCAGTGAGGGTGATACCATTGAATATCAGGGGTTATAGTTGGAGTTTCTCCTGTCGGACATAGTCATTGCCTGGTAGTTGTATGGCGTGAATGTTACTCACCACCTGTCAGCCCAAGCCTGGATATTGTCCAGGGTCTTGTTGCATTTGAATGTGGACTGCTTCATTATCTGAGGAGTGGTGAATGATGTTAAGCATTGTGCGATCATCAATGAACATCCCTACTTGTGGCCTTACGAATGAAGTATTTCCAGCATCTACAGATCCTTTTCTTCTTTTCAACTTGTACCCTTGGGGATAACCACTCTGCCCAACTCAACACAGAATGGGGATTGACTGACTCTGTCATGCAACCTCTCACTAGGTTAACCAATAGGGCCACTGGTGAGTATGAGTGACCGGACCTGCCCAACTTCCATCCCAAAAGCTTGCGAGCATGTAACAGCAGACTCAAGATCAGCTTCTATCTCACTGTCATCAGACTCCTGAACAGACCCCTCACACAACTAAAGATGAACTCTTGATCTCCTTGTCAATACCCTTGCACTTTATTTGTTTACCTGCACTGCACTTTCTCTGTAACTGTAAAACTATATTCTGCATTCTGTTGTTCTTACTACCTCAATGTAATTGTGTATGGAATGATCTGTATGGATGGCATGCAAAACAAAATGTTTTCACTGTACCTCGGTACGTGTGACAATAGTAAACCAATTACCAATACCAATATTAAATAATGAAGGGAAAACTGACTCTGATAGAATTTTATTTATACCCCTGACTACTTGTGACAGACATTTCATGGCAGATTAATGTTGTTTTATCAAAGCTATGTCAAAATCTGTAAGTCACGTCCACTAATGCTGTTGTCAAGACCATCACAAGTTTTCAGGTTTCTTGTGAAGCTCACAGTAAACAGGCAGCAACAGTGTATAGGAGAAGGTTGGGTCAGCAAAGTGCCTGAAACAATGACAATTGCTTCTTTTGTTCTCCTGGAAAATAATTTTTTCCCTCCCTCCACCTCCCTCTCTTCATTTTCCATCCCTTTTTTTTATTCTTCCCTTCTTACCTGGTGCAGTAATTTTTTTTTCTTTGCTGCTAAATAGTGGAAAGGTCAACAGGTGGAAACCACCTGCTCTTTTTCAAGGTCGTCCCATGGACTCTGCATCCATCATTAAATGCAGGAAAAGTTATATAAATGGATTTAAATCAATCCATTTAATAATGGCAGCTCTTCAACACTGCAACGTTCCTCTGGATTTTGTGGTCAAATCTTACTGTAGGACTGAAACACACAATCCTCTGATTCAGAGTTCCCCGATGAGTCTTTGCTTGTGTCTTCACCAACCTGAAAGGTTTCAGTTCTAGGAAGTTTCTACATTTTCCCACATAAAGAGTTACAACTGACATTCCAAAGATCACACAGCATCTGCTACCTCAGACCCCACGGAACTGTGAATGGAAGCAAGTCACCCTCAATCCTAAGGGACTGCCTGAGAAGCTTTCTGGCATAGAGCTGCTGCCTCACAGCTCCAGAGACCTGCTTTGATTTGGAACTCAGGTGCTGTCTGTGGGGAGCTTGCACATTCTCCCTGTGGGCACTGGTTTCCTCCCACTTCCCAACAATGTGCGGGTTGGTAGGTTAATTGGCCACTGTAAATTGCCTATAATGTGGAGGTGAGTGGTAGAACCTGGGGGGAATAGATGGGAATGTGGGGACAATAAAATGGGTTAGGGTAGACTAGTATAAAAATGATGCTTGATGGTTGGCATGGACCCAGTCAAAGAGAAATACAGGCTGTTTCTGTGCTGTATCTCTCTACGACTCTAAGAGAGAGTTGGGTGAATAATCCCAATGAGGGACCGTTCAATTGAATACACTTGAGAACCCAGGGTGAACATTGATCTGATTTTACTGGACATAAGCTAAATTATTTTTATATCATCTACATAGCCATGACGGTTAAATGCATAATTCCTGGTTAGATTAAACTAGTTGCTTTATCTCAGTCCATAATCTGGTCACTATTATCTTGGCTGAATTGACTGCACAGGTTTCATATTCCTAAACCCCCATGATATCCCTGCTTGTTTTTCACCCCAGGATGGAGATCCCATTCCCCCATCCCAGGTCCTGGATCACTTTGGATGCCTTCATACCCCTGGAATTGACAATGTAAGTTTGGTATATTTGTAAATTTGTTTATTATTGTCACATGTACCAAGGTACAGTGAAACTTTGTTTTGAATGCCATCCATACAGATCATTTCATCACATCAGTGCATTGAGGTAGTACAAGGGAAAAGCAATAACAGAATGCAAAATATAGTGTTACAGTTACAGGGAAAGTGCAGTGCAAGCAGACAATAAGGAGCAAGGCCATAACGAGGTAGATTGTGAGGTCAAGAGTCCACCTTTGCATACAAGGAGACAGTTCAATGGTCTCATAACAGCAGGATAGAATCTGTCCTTGAGCCTGGTGGTACATGCTTTCAGGTTTTTGTATCTTCTGGCTGATGGGAGGTGTGAGAAGAGAGAATGTCCAAATCTCCTGATCTGATGTCTGACATCAATGTCCTAAGCCCCTGGTTCCCCTGCATGAGAGAGGGCACATTGATTTTGACCTTTCACAATTCATTGGATTTCAGAATGGGCACTGTGAATGGCAGGTAAGCGAGTGTCACTATTCAGGAAAGGAGGTGGAGAAAAAATCAGAGAATGGTAGGTCAATTAGCCTGTCATGAGTTGGGTAAATGCTGGAATTTATCAGGAGGATTGTGACAATGGGGCAGGTAGTTTGGGCAGAGAAAGGGAGACTGGTCCAGACTGTGCTTCTCAGAACTGCATGAGTCTGTGTGTGCCTGGGCTTTGTATGTGGAACATGGTGGAGATCAGATACCAGTGGTGGTGTGCACCTGACTTCCCACTCCACCACTGGACTCAGAATCCAACTCAATAGCACTGAGCAGAAGAGATTTTGTCATTGGTGCTTCCTCTGTACACCAGCTATGGCTGGCATATCAGGTGCAACCTTATTCATTTGAATGAGGTCATTCACCTGGGTGAGAAAAGCAAGTGGAAGTAAACATTGTTTAATTGAATCAATATTGTTTCTAATTAAGTTTCCACTTTGTGGGATTGCCATGGCCGAGAGGCTTCCAGTTGCTCGACTGGATGTCTAGGGCCAAGAAAGAAGAGTGCAGGTTGGGAAATGTAGCCCATTGTATTTAAATATCTACCCTGAGTTTTTTTGAGGATGCACCAGGCAGGTAAGGTAATGGAACATTGGGTGTAGTGCATTTGGAATTCCAAAATAAACTTTGTTACAGTGCTACAGTAGAGGGTTAGGAACTTTCTAGCAAATATATAACTAACAGCCACACCCTGCTCTTTCTTATCTTCCTCACAGCTGTAAATCCTGTGGAACTTGTGCTGGTTTGACCTCCCACAAGATCCAAAGTAGATTCCCCAGTTTAACTGCTGGGAAATTCAGGAAGTCAAATCCACCACTGTAGCTGAGTGCAAGACTTACCAGTGTGAACCTGTCACCAAAACCAGGACTTGTGCATTATGATGTACACACACACATTAGTCCTGAACTTGCTGGCATTTACAGGTTAAATGCAAGCAGTTGGTTAAGAGACATATAGCAAAACGCAGCAAAATCCAAGCCAATACAATCTACGTTATAGTGTCTTCAGTAAACATTTACATAGCAACCTTGCAAAGATCTGCATTCCTTTCCCAACCTTAAGTATCAATAGTGTTGATCAAACTTTGCTCCTGTACAGGTTAAAATAGTATTCAAATTGAAATATAGGAGTCCAATCTTATTCTTTCACTTCATTAGACAATGGTTGAACTGCACTGTGATCCCATCTATCCACCTCCATTCCATTTCCCTATGCACTTTTGCCCAATGAAAATGTAACTTATTTTTAGTTCTGAAATTTTCAACAGATCTTCAGTTTCGATAGTATTTTGGAGGCAAGAAAGAACCAGGTTTCACATACACTGTGTGTAAAGACGAGCTTCCCACCTCTGTACAGCCTGGTTCTAACTTGAAGATCGTATCCTCTTGTTGATGGCTCCCCAGGGTTTAACTCTACCTATCCTATCAGCCCCTTTAATCATCTTAAGCGCCACAATTAGATGACCCATTAATCTTCTACAGTCAAGGGAATACACGGCCAGTCCTTGTGATCATAAGGTCATAAGACATAGGAGCAGAATTAGACCATTCGGCCCCCATCGAGTCTGCTCCGCCATTCAATCATGGCTGATTTTCTTTCCAACCACTTTCCAACAAAAGTAAAGGTCGTCTTTACCAAAGGATATAAATTGTGTCCAATTCTGGATACCACACTGAAGGAGGAAGCCAACATCTCGGAGAGAGTGCAGAGGTTTATCAGAATGAAACCAAACATGAGCAGTCATCAGGAGAACCTGGAGGACCTTGATTGTTGTCCTTAGAGCAGAGACGTTTATGGGAAGTCCCAAGCGAGGTATTCAACATGAAGGTTGCAATAGATCAAACAAGGACAAATTGTTTCTAAGGGCAGAAGGATCACTAATAGGAAGATACAGATTAAAGACAATGGATGACAAGAATTGGGGTGGGGTGGGGGGGGGTGAGTGAGGAGAATAGTTTTGATGAGAAAAGTTGTTGGGGTTTGGGAAGCAGAGCCAGACAGAGTGATGGAAACAAATATTTTCAAAGGGGTATCAGATGAATACATGGGAAAATTGCAGGGCTAAGGGGAAAGAGGAAAATGGGAGAACTGAACAGCTCCTTCCTAGCACAAACTGAGTGCTCTTTTTCTCAGCTGTATGACCATGTGTAAATTAGGGCTTCAGTGGGCAATTTTAATTGAACAAGCAACAGGTTTCACAAAGTGAATAAGCAGCAACCGATGAGGTCTTCAGAGTGTGGGTTCACAACTGCTGGTTTTTGCATGTGTTAGCTTCAGCTGGAGTATTGAATAAAGGCCCAATTCTAAAATGAGAACAAAAGTAGAGACATGGGGTACATAGTTAATTGGAAATGGCAGGGCAGGTTATGAAAATGGATAAAAATTCATGTAGGATCCTGGTCTTTATGAAGAGAGGCAAAGTACAAGAGGTCATGATGGTCCTTTATAAAATACAAGTTCAGCCACAACTGGCACCACACTTTAGGAAAGATGTGAAGACTTTGGAGAGGGTGCAGAAGAATAATTCCAGGGATGGGAGACTGTAGTTATTTAGATAGACTGGAGAAGAGGAGTTTGCTAGTAGAGCTGATAGAAGCATTTAAAATCATGAAGGGTACAGGTAGAGTAGATAGAGAGAAACTGTTCCCATTGGTGGAAGGGTCAAGGACAGGGAGACATAAAATGAAGGTGATTGGCAAAAGAACCAAAATTGACCTAAAGGAAAATACTTTTACAGAGCAAGTGGATAGGGTCTGAAATACACTCATAGAACTGGTAGTGAAAGCAAATTCAAGTGTAGTGTTCAGAAGGGAGTTGGTAAGTATCTGAAAGGAAATAATTTGGAGAAATAATGTGTAAGGGATTAGATGAATTACTCTTTCCCCTGTTCTGAAATGGGTCTTTAGATCTGAAACATTAATTCTGTTTCTCTTCACAAAGATGCACCTGCTGAGTGTTTCCAACATTTTCTGTTTTTATTTTAGTTGGAATGTTCACAGAAGGAGCCAGTACAGAATTGACAGGCTGAATGTCCTCATTCTGGGCTGTGATTCTGTGACTATCAGGAGCCTAAGCAGGTTAGTGGCCACAAAATGTGGCATTGCCACATGCCCGAGATCACACAAGACACTCTACAAAGTTGTAACATCCGGCAACTATTAGTACTTAGCTTTCCGGATAAAAGCAGTCTTTTGGCAGTACATCTAGGTAATATAAGTCCCAAGGTCAGATGGTGCAGTGCAAGGATAGAATTGATTGGGATCACTTAGCAATTTGTAAATCAAACTCCAGTTATATAATGCAATTGTAAACATCTGTAGAAACAAATATGGTTCGAATTCACTTCCCTTATATGGAGCTTGCAGTAGTCCATATGGTAAATTACTACCAGAGATTGCAGGGATTGTAATGCACACCCATTTTCTAGGCTTTTTTGTTCTGTAGAAATGCATTTGTAATTATGCTTTACAAGTTACAAACCTCGGAAAATTCTAGGCTTCTCCAATTCCGGCCCTTTGTGCATCCCCAGTTTTGATCATTGCAGGATGTACGTTCAGCTGCCTTGGCCCTAAGTTTGAGAATTTCTTCCCTAAATCTCTTCATCTCTCCCCCCCCCCCCTCCTCCTTAAACATAACCCTTCAATAAAGGTGTCAATCATCTGCCCAGATACTCCCTCCATGACTCAGTGTCACTAGAGCCTCTATTGATGTCACACTTGTTATGTATCTTTGGACAATTTGTTATATAATTGAAAGTTGTTGTTGCAATACTATCTCCAAGCATTTTGAGTTCACTTAATAAGTGGAGTTACTCAGTTTTTCCAAATTGTTATGATCGACTTTCCTTTAAGCCCTATCTACACTGACATCCCTCATTGCATTAAACACTGCACAGCGGCGCAGCTAGTAGAGCCACTGCCTCACAGCTCCAGGGATCCGGGTTCAATCCTGACCTTAGGTGATGCCTGTGTGGTGTTTGCATGTTCTCCCTGTGAACACACAAGTTCCCCCAGGGTGTTCCAGCTTCCTCTCACATCCCAACAATGTGCAGGTTAGGAACACCACTGTAAATTGTTCCTAGTGTGTAGGTGAATGGTTGAATATGGGGGGAGTTGATGGGAATGTGGGGAGAATAAAATGGGTTAGGATAGAATTAGGGTAAATGTGAGAGCCTGATGGTTGGCATGGAGTCAGTGGGCCCTGTTTCCATGTTGTATCTCTTTATGACTCCAAGGAGCCCATGATGCCCATACCAACTCTTTGGTAGACCTCTCCAATAAATCTCAGCTCTACTCTTTTCCTTTCCCTCTGTACATTTTTTAACCTTAAAGATTTACCTAATTCCCTTTCGCATGTCACAATTTTCACACATTTTCCATCCTTTCAGCCAGAATGTTTCAGATCTCAAACAAAATAAAGTCATAATGTTATAAGGCACAGAAACAGACCCTTCATTCCAATTCACTCATGCTGACCCAGTTGTCTACTGGAAATAGTGCCATTTCTGCACATTTGGCCCATTTCCCTCTAAACCCTTCCTATCCGTGAACCTGTCTAAATGTCTTTTAAATGTTGTTATTGTACCTGCCTCAACCACTTCCTCTGGCAGCTCATTCTCTATACCCACCAACCCCTAGGTGAAAAGGTTACCCCTCAGGTCTCTTTTAAATTTTCCCCTCTCACCTCAAACCTATGCCCTCTAGTTTAGGCTCCCCTACCCTGGGAGAAAGACTGTGACCATTCACTTTATCTACAACCTCATGATTTTATAAACTTCTAAAAATATTTCCTCAAATTGCCGTTTTCCTGTCACCTTAATATGAGTCCTCTGGTCATTGACCCCTCTACCCCAGGAGGCACTCGCTCCTTATTTACTCCTCGTTACTTGAGTATCTCTACAAGCCTTCTTGCCTTCTGCATTCTGAAGAGAAAGCGCCAGTCTCTCCACACAGTTCATCACATCCCTATAGTGTCTTCCGGCAACTTTCTCCAGGACCTATTCTAACACCGAACTGAACACAACAGCCTAACTGTGAACTGACCAGTTTTTACCTTGTTTTTGTACTCTATAAATAACCACAGGAATCCCAAGTGCATTTTAACAATCTACTCACCATCACCATTCAGAGATTTATGACATAAGTCCCCAGCTCTTGCTGTTCCTCATCCTCTTCATGTCTATGTTCTCCTGAAGTCTTTCAAGGTCCTTGTCATTACATTTCCCAGTTTCACCTCATGAGCAAGTTTTGGCACTTTGCCCTTTTCATTTGTCTGGGTATTACAATACATCAGGAAGACCTGTGGTCCTAATTCTCTGTGAATTCATTCCCAGCTGACAAGCATTGGATCTTCATACCACCCCCACTCACCTTCTCTGCCATGTCACAGAATAACATAATAAGTTTGGTGAATCATGATTTGTCTTTAAAATCCATAATGCTTTTCCTTTATCAGTTCAGATCTTTCCAAATGGCGTTTAAACGTCTTTCTGGACCATTGTCCTTAAATGTTTTTCCTGCGCCTCCACTGGCAATTGCCTGATTGGCCAGGTGTTGCCAGTTTTGTTATTCTCCCTATTTACAACAGGGTTATAGCAGTTCCAGTATTTGGCACTCCCTCCATGTTCAGGAAGACTAGAAGCTTGTGGTCAGAGTTTCTTCCATCTGTGCCATTAGGTTAGTGGAAGCCTCTTCTCTAGTGAAAACAAGTACTCATACTCAGCCATGCCCTCTGCCTTTATAAAGTTATCTCCTTTTTGATCTCAGCTACTTATGCCTTTATAAAAGGCTTTCAGTTCTTTTTTTTATGTAATCATTAATCAATCCATTCACATACCCTTACTTGTCATGTTTTAAATCTCTTTTGTACTTTCTATGTTGATCTTGATTCTTTGCTGTATTATTAATCCCATCATTCTTTAATTTTTTGTTTATTTCAATCTTTCTATTTTTGGTTATCTAGGAAGGTCTAGCTTCTTCTCAAAAACCCCACTATTACTCCACACCTCCCTCTGATCCCAATCTTCATAGCATTGTGACTGCACTATTCCCAAAACATCTTCCCTATGAAAACCTCCCATTGTTTGAATATTGTTTGGCCATTACTTTTTGATTTAAACCCATCTGAACCAGATCCATTTTACAACTCACCTAGAAATAGCTTGGCTCTAGTTATGTATGTTGTAATTCCTTAATCCTTCTCATAATTATTCAAGACCTCCCCATAAGATCTCCAACTGAAACATTCGCCTCTTGCCTCACTTCATTTCCCCAGAACCAGATCCAATCATACTTCCTTCTTTGGGTTTGAAATAGGCTAATTAAGGTTTTCCTGTACACTTAGTCTTGATCCAGAGTTTTGACCTGAAATAGGAACAATTCCTTTCCCCCCACAGATGCTGCTCAACCTGCTGAGTTCCTCCAGTTGATTGTTGCTCTAGGTTTTCCTGTACATTTTCATAAGTTCCTCTCCCTCTGTTTCTTGGTCCCTTGTTTTCCCAGTTTGCATCTCTCAATGTGTCTATAGTACCTTTCTGTAGTTCAAATCATCTCTTTCATGCCATCTCCAGTATTTGGTAGCCTATTGTGTACACTGAGTAGTGTAACAGTTCCCCCATTGTACCATATTTTTAACCAATGGATTCTCTTTTATCACGTAACTACTTTGTCACTCTCCAGGGCTACTATCATTTTCAGAATAATACCACTCCTCCCCTCTTTATTTCCTTCTTTGTCTTAATGGAATACTTTGTAGTAAGGAATGTCCTTTCCTTAAACCAAATCTCTGTTATTCCCAATACATCCTGTTCCCAAGCAGAGACCTGTGCCTGCTTCTCACCAAGTTTATTTACCACCCTACGTAGATGAACTCAACTATGTAGATAATCTCAGCAACAGACAAAATGCTGGAGGAACTCAGCAGGTCAGGCAGTATCTATGGAGAGAAATGGTCCATTTTCCCCCATAGATGCTGCCTGACCTGATGAGTTCATTCAGCATTTTGTGTGTTACTCCAGATTTCCAGCATCTGCAGTCTTTCTTGTGTCCCACCTAATCTCGGACTGCATCAGATTAATGTTTAATGAATAATGATAAATGATTAATGTTTCAAGTTACTCCATATTCCCTTCAACATTCAGTCCCTCAGAAAACTCAATCCTGTTGGCGTGTATTATTTCTATTTGCTGGCTTGTAGTGCTATTGGTCCATTGATGGATAATTCCAAAACCAGAACATTGAGGTTTATTAGTGTCAATAATGTGAGAGATAACACAAATCAATGAAAACACAGATTTGATTTATATATCAGCTAAGATATGATTATACTTTTTTGAAACTCAGAAGGATAAAGTTACATTAGCCCTTTCTTTGGCAAGGTGACCTAATCTGCCTGTTATAGTCTCACTGAGGTTGGGGAACACATTGTGGAAAGCTGAAAACACAAATTCACCTGCAGTTCAGTAACAAAAGATAGCACTGTTTAAAATCATCCAAAATTACTAGATATGTATATCACAATGAATGCAATGTTTTTCAAAAACTCCAATTGTCTGGATGAAATATACCAATTTTATTTTACATTTTACAGAACAACTGAATTAACTTATAAAGCCTAAAAGCATTTTGCCATTTTTATTTATTGCTTCCTCCAGATAAAATAGGTAACATTAGAATGTGCTAACAAACAAAATGCCCAACTTCAGTTAATCATCATTTAACAATGAATCATGCACTAAAAGATCCAAAAAAAAAACAATTGTCCAGTAAGTGATTGAATCAATAACGTTGTCGATATATCCCTCTCGTGAAAGGATATTTGTTACCTGATTTGTTTGTGTTTATGGGGTTTGATTTTGATTGAGTAAAGTTACTGGAACTATGATATTTTCCTTCAGGAAGCACAAATGCCAAATGACTCCTTAATGACCTTTCCACAGCGCAAATTGAGGAAATCAAAAAGCAGAGGAAATTCAATAATAACTTTGTCATCCAATGTAGAATGTTCAAAGCAAATCAGATCAAACAAAATCACACTTGGAAAGCAGTAAATGACCATCATCTTTATTCAATAATACCCAAAGTTTCCTGAGAGTATGGAAAAATGAAGGGTGCTTTTATTGTGTGAGATTCTGTTGCCTTTAGAGAGATGTGATTAATGTACCCATGCTGGATTTAATTAGTGACTCAGAGTTTCATCTAAACATCAGTGACATTAACAATCAAACCAAACAGAGCAAGAGAGGTGCAGGTAGTAGAACTGCTACCTCACAGCACCAGAGACCCGGGTTCAATCCTGACCTTGAGTTCTGTCTGTGTGGAGTTTGCACATTCTACCTGTGGCCAAATGGGTTTCCTCCAGGTGCTCAAGTTACCTCCGATATTCCAAAGATGTGCAGCTCAGTAGGTTATTTGGCCAGTGTAATTTGCTCCTAGTATAGAGGGTGTCAGAATCTGGGGGGAGTTGATGGGAAGGTAGGGAGAATAAAATGGAATTACTTTACCCTAGTTTAAATGTAGTGTAAAGTAGTAAAGAACTGCTTTGTGAAGCTCAGGTTATTTTTGCAAAGACACCTATCAATCCATGACATTGCTGTGAATGAGAAAGGGGGAGTTCTCAACTAAATATTAAAGTAAGGTGCTTGATGGTTGGTGTAGACTTGGTGAGACTAGGGCCCTGTTTCTGTGCTGTATGATTCTAAGTGTTACATGACCCTAACCTGGGAGCACCCAATAATCGCTGACAACCCCAGTGAGTTCATCAATGATCGTGAAAATCTTATGATTTACAGACATGTGGCACACTGACGGTAGTAACTATAATACTTAATTCTTTACTTAGAAAACTGTCCCCTCATTCTTTGATGGGCGTGAGGAAGCTGAAGTTCCAAGTGACCCTATAACTCCACTTGCAACTTTCCAAGCTATATATTTTACTTGAAGTGTTTGATGCAATTCTAACCAAAAAAAGTAACTCATGTGAAGCCAGAAGTAACCAGCCTTGAAAATGTACAATGCTTCAAAGTGAATTTATCGGAAATAAGGAACACTTTGTGAAGCTTTAGTTATTTTTTTTAAAGTCACTTATCAATTCATCCTGTTGCTGTGAATGGGAAGTGGGATATCCAGGAGGAAACCCTCTCGGCCAGTGAATGAGGGCTCAGATAATCACCTTGCCACTGGGACTTTGGATGGACAACTCCTTCCCTCCCCACTGCTTGCAAATAATTGGACATGTGCCCCTCAAAGATTTCCTTCCCAGCTGAGCAATTGTAGAAGGTTTGATTCTTATAAAGGGACTGGAGTTTGTAAGAGGCTGTTCTTGTCCCTACTTTCCTTCCAATTTCCTCCAATCACATGCTGAAGCCCTAACTGGGCCGCAGCCCAATAATCAGGACTCACCTGCTTTTATAAGATCCCCCTTTGCAGTAAAGAGGAGGAGCTTGGAGTCAAAAGCAATCTTTCCCACTCTCTGTGTTTTACAGCCAAGGATCACTGTTGTAATCTGGGCCAGGCTCCCACAGAGAGCAATGCAATGATACCCAGATATTTCGTGATATCTATTGAATAAGCAATGGACCAGACATCAGGGAGAAGGCTACTCCTTTTGGAAATCTTTTATGTCCACGTGAGAGAACAGATGAGATGCTATTTAAAGTCTCACACCCCAAAAATACAGCACTCTAACGGTAAAGGACTCTGACTCCTATTCTCAGCATACTGACTCCCAAAGTGTTCTGGTTGAGGCCTAGTGTAAAACGGGTCTAATGCTGGATTTGGATTTGTATGCAACAGGTAACAAACCACTGATCCTAAATCACAAGAGCATGAGAAACAGGAAGAGGAGGCCATTCAGCCCTTCACGCCTGCTTTGCCTCTCAATAAGACCATGACTGACCCCTTACCTCAGCACAACTTTCCTGCACTGACCCCAAGTCCCTTAATATCTTTTCTTTTCTTCTTTTTTTTTACTCACGTTTACCACACGCTGTGGCCAGGAGACCCCTTAATATCTAGAAACCGTTGCAAGTATACTCAGTGATTGAGGCTGCACAGCCTCCAAGGTGGGGAATTCCAAAGATTCATCACCCATTGTCCCTGCATCTACCTGTCAGTTGGGGCTTCCTTCTGGTCTGAACATAACCCCTGTTGTGCCAGTTTTTACGCCCATAAAGCAATTATAACCTGGTTTGGTTCCAGTGCCTGAGTATCCAGGAGCCAAGCGGGAGAGCTGACCTTGTTGTAGTTTCTAAATTGAGTAGGTGTGTAATGTGGGACATCTGGTTGGAAGTGCAAAGATGGGAGATCTTTGTGAATGCAGTGACAATGTGAAGTGTCGTATCACCAACATATTAACCGAGGCTATATACAGTCATGAGGATTAAGCTGTTCCCAGAGAGATATGACTGAGGGCGCAGAAAGAAATATACCCAGTTCGTCTTAAAGACCGTGTTTTCAATTTACTGCCATATGGCAGAAATTAGTCATAACCTCTGGGGGGGATCAGGAACAAACAAATATTTATAGGGGTCACAAAATGGGCAGATTAACCTCGCAGTGGAGGTCAGCTCCATGAAAACAGCAGTTTACTCCCCCACACTGGTAACAAGCTAATTATTCTTTCCCTTCCCAACATTTTAAGTAGTTCGGGGTTGGGAGTAATCGGCCTCTGTTGCTGAGATTCAATCCTCTCTTCAATAAGTCTAACAGTGTAAGATGATATTTTTCAGATTTAAAAATTTCTGCTGACTCAGAAAGCTCTCTGCTCAGAGTTAACTAACCTCATGAGATTCTTCTTTTCTCTTTCCAGTACATCAAGTGGATTTGATTTTCACTCTTCCCCAGTTTTTTCACTTTTCCTATATCTGGTTCATTTGCACATATTTCATTCCCTCCCTTTTGTTCCTTTTGTTACTCTTTTCTCCTATCAACCTGCATTTGTTTAAGGCTCAAAATATATGACTCATCTCCTCAAATACGATAAGTACGATAAGTTCTCAAGTACGATAAGATGGACGCTTGACCTCACAATCTACCTCGTCGTGGCCTTGCACCTTATTGTCTGCCTGCACTGCACTTTCTCTGTAACTGTAACACTTTATTCTGCATTCTGGTATTGCTTTTCCCTTGTACTCCCTTGATGTGCTGATGTAATGAAATGATCTGTATGGATGGCATACAAAACAAAGTTTTTCAGTGTACTGACGTATGTGACAATAATAAACCGATTTACCAATTTACCAAATATACACACCAGCTCCTCATTGCAATGCATTGTCAGTGAGGGACGGTACACCCTGAAGCAGGCACAGCACTTGCCTAGTGAAGAAGAGGCAAGGTGCAAGTCTGAGACCCAGATCCAGTGGCGCCTCTAAGTGTACAAGTGCACCACGACTAAACCAGAGTCCAAGGAGTTAAGAAGAGAGAGTTTACAGTAGTTAGTAAACCAGGTGTCATGTCACCAAACATCCATGGAAACAGAAAACATTGGAAATACTCAGCAGTTGGGCAGTATCTGTGGAGAGAGAAATAGGCTTAACAGATTCAATCATGCTTTACCCATCTTGCACCTCAAGCTGGGAAGTGGTACTAGCCCAGATGCAATGGGCCAAATGACCTCTTCCAGCGCTGTGAATTACAATGACACGACCTCTGATCTTCTCTGGAAAGGAGGCTATGTCTTTCATCTTTTCCATTCTGCTGTAACCACATTGGTTGTTCAGGATGAATATTTATTAACCCATTCATGTTTTTCTTAAATAAAGGGGTTTCACCTCAAAAAACGCTCTGGACGCCTCCCAAACTATCAGAGATCCAAAGTTCCAGAAGAGTGAGCTCCATGAGTGGGATCATCAGGAACCTGACACTTTCCCCCCTCTCAGGTCCCTCACACTTACCACACGAAGGTCCCACCTCTGAGTAACCTCCCACTGTCCTTGAGGTTCCTGGACTTTGGCTGCTGATGGTGACTTGTAGACAGAGCAACGAGGTGCCTTTTCCGCTGCTGCGCCCTGCCTGTGGAGGTGGAACTGAGAATGGAGGGATAGTGAGGTCTGGGAGTGGCGATGAGGCAGATTGAGGTGCCTAAACCTTGTTATGCAGACGAGTGAGTGTGTCGATGGGATGTGAGTGGGAGGATTGGATCTGTGCAAATCGTCATCTTCATTGTCTCTGGTCATTGGCTCCATCTGGCCAAACTCAGGAACACAAGCACAGTCTCTGCAGCACAGCTATGACTGTGGTGCAGTGAGGTCCTCCACCCATCTGTTGCCACAGGTGGAGTTTGCTCAAAATCTCCTCCTTCCTGACAGTGCATTAGTGAGTGCTTACTGCAGTCGAACAGCTTGAAGCATGAGATGTATGTTTGTAAGTGTTTGCAGCAGGTGTGTCAGTGTATGTCCTGCCATACAGAAGTCTGATAGATGCTTTAATTGTTAGTAATTCTTCCTAGGTTTGACTTTGGTGGGGGGGGGGGGGGGTGGGGAATCTGGGGCATGGATCAGCGTGTGGGTGCACATGTGCTGTGCAGCCAGCTGAGATTTGCAGCTTGCATTGTCCTTGGCCACGCTTGTGAGGCCAGTAGACTGCCCGTGACACCAGGACCTTATCTGAGAGACGTCGCTATGTGCAATGATCTCTATTGTCACCTCCTTGCTGTGCAGGCGGGACCTTTCTCTGGGTGCCCATCTCTTGGACCAGGATGGCAGGACAGGATGTGCATCGTTAGCTGGGTGATCAGGAATGCGATTCAAGCCAAGGGTTCTCTCAAAGCTACACAATGATTTGCACCGTTAGTTAGCATCACGGGGCATCTCCCCATTAGGAGATGCAGGCATGATGTGAATTACACACATTTGTTTCAGCTGCAGCATGGGACTCCTGAAGTCATTTGTGGTTACTGTGGGCATGGGGGGGGGAGAAGCTCCTTAAGCACCAATTAATACACAAGGTGGGAGGGGCACTGGCATAAGTTCACGTGCGACCTCCGCAGAGCATCTTTCAGTGCATGTCTTTGATGCCACAGAATTTCCACCCTCAGGTTTCAACCGGTTCCATGCTGATGGTTCGAGATTCTCAAGCATCATAGAGTCAGATGCACAGCAGCTCAAAAATCTACACCAGGGAACTGAGCCAAAATCTATGCTGACCCTGAAGGAGACATTAAAGCGAGGCCCTGACCACCCTCTCAGGTGGGTGAGGAAAAATGCCAAGGTGTTATTTAAAGTAGAGATCTCCTGGCCAATATTTAATCCCTCAACAGCCTTCACCTTGACTGGTTATAGTAGTTTATATCATCAAAATGTGGTTTTGGGGTCATTTCTGAATACAAATTGGCTGGTCTGTTCCTTCGCTACAGCAGTGCCTGAACTACAAAGGCAGGGCACTGGATGTAAAGCATCTCGGAGCATCCTGAAGTCGTAAAATGCACACCATAAATGCAAGTTTTTGTTCTTTTTGGAAATGTGCAGAGTACAGTCCTTTAGAGATACAAATGCTGATTCAAATTTCCTATCTCTGTGTAGCCCCCAACAAGGAGAAGGTGATCAAATGAGAACAAGTCACCTGGTCTGACTTCACCAGTCACAACATTGCCCATTAAAGAGAAGTGATTGCTGATGACATTTACAGCAAGAAAAATACCCAGCTAAACATTCTAGGGAATAAACAGGTTCATAGAATTACGTTTCTGGAACAAATTATGGTGCAGCACTTAGCACAGTAACTAACATGAACAAGTGACTCCCAGCTTCATGTTTGCTCTGTCTTATCCATAACTGGGAATCATGTACAACACTCAGCCAAATCTGCCTCCACCCAACAAACATCAGAGAAAATCACGATGACTTACTGCTCTTGAGCAGTGCGGTTTCTGATCATCCTGCCTTCCATCTCCACCACGTGAACACATTCCGCCTACAACTCCGTGTTTCTCCTGTTTCACTTATTTAGCTTATGGCTGAGGTAAATTCCAAACATTGACAAAAAAAATTAACACAGTTCGCAATGGTTAAGAGTTAGAACTGTTGGTTAGAAATGTGGCTCGTGGGTTAGTGGGAGCGACAATGGTGATCCTAATGGGGTACACTCACTGAACCAATGGACACTGAGCCTTGGTGCCCATAACATTGCTCTATCATGGTATGCAAAAGCTTGAGACTTCTGGACCTCAATATGTACAATAAACCTGTCCAATAATGGGCACTGAGTCTGTGCATCAAACTGTCTCCACTGCTCTGTAATTTAATTCCCAATTAGGGTCAGTTCCCATAATGTGCTTTGAGCACTAAAGCACTACACCAGACACCCAATAAGCAGGGGAACGTTGAAGACTCCTTCCTTCAATTGGCTCCACACTCTTATAGAATACAGTGCCTTTCACCAGCCCAGGATTTACCAGTGCATTACAGTCAATGAAGTCAATCCTGAGGCACAGTTGTTGAACTGCAGCCGTCAGTCACACAGTGATGACACAGTTAGTCAGATCATCCACATTACACATTTGTGCATGCACGCAGTGGCAGACTGGAAACTGGTGGATGCCTTGGGACAGGGGGAACTATAATCAGTTGAATATTATCAGAACTGTGTGACAGCAGCTCTGCTGTTAGTAGAGCCATTTCCTCACAGCCCCAGTGACCTTGGGTGCTGTCTGTACAGTGTTTGCACACTCTCCCTGTGACTATGTGTGATTCCACTGGGCACTCCAGTTTCTTCCCACATCCCAAAGATGTGTGAGTTGGTAGGTTAGTTGGCCGCTGTAAATTGCCTCTAGTGTGTAGCTGTGTGGTAGAATCTGGGGGGAGTAAAATAGGTTAGGGAAGGATTAGTATAAAAATGGGTGTTTAATGGGCAGCAAGGACTCAATGGGCTGAAGGGCCAGTTTCCGTGCTGTATCTCTGTGTGACTCTAACTTTTATTAATCAGTTAAAATGCGTGCTGGAGGTAAGTTTAAATGCGTTAAGCTCTGGAGAAGTTTAAACTGAACAACCAGTGGATGGAAGACCAAACTGAATGCTACAACCAATAAAATACAACCTATCTCAGCTGGAGAAAAGGATGAAAGTTCCTCAAGGTGAAAAAGCAAAAACCTGCAGGTGCTGGAAACCTGGAACAAAAACAGACCTGGAAATGCTCAACAGGCCATCCTGTCCCAGGCTTTCTCCCTTCTTTCCACACCTCTGCAATTTACAACATGTTCAATTTCGAAGTTTTCCCAGTTCTGATGAAAGTTCATCAACCTGAGAATTTAATTCTGTTTCTCCCTCCACGAATGCTGCTTGACCTGCTGAATATTTCCAGTATTTGTTTCAGGTTTCCTCAAGTATCTAACTGAAGCCAAAATTTGAATGTTTGAGTTGAGAGGTCTTGTAGTGGCTGAATGGGGTAAGTGTGTTGCACATTAGAGTATTGAGCTGCAGGGTCCATTTGCCTGCCTTTACACAAATGGGGCAGGGAGGAGGGTAAAGTGGAGTTAGGGTCTTACCCAATCTTCTCTCAATTATCTAAATATTTCAAATTTTAAGTAATGACGGCAGGGACAAGCACCAAGCCAGTGAAATCCTCTTTAAATATGTGTGTTCCGCTCCCAGGCCTGAGCAGTGATGACTTCAACACCTAGCCAGATCTTTGGGAATTGGTTTGAGACTCCGCAGAGGATAGAGTCACAAAGATCAGCCATTTGGCCCACTGATTCTGTGCCAACCATCAACCAGCCATTTTCACTAATCCTACATTAATCTTGTTTTTAATGCCATCAGCTCCCCCCAGGTTCTGCCCCTAACCTACAGACTAGGGTCAATTTACAGCAGCCAATTAACCTACAGGCCCACACATCTTTGGGACGTGGGAGGAAACTGGGGCACCCAGAGGAAACCCATGTGGTCACAGGGAGAACGTGCAAACTCCACACAGACAGCACCCGAGGTCAGGATTGAACCCGGGTCTCTGGCACTGTGAGGTCGCGGCTCTACCAGTTGCGCCACTGTGCCATCCATAATTGTTTCCTATTGCTGTTTGCTTTCTTTGTGTACCAAGGATGGACTCCTCTTATGGTTTCTCTCTCCCTTCAACTCCCTGCCAAGGAAACAGGACACGCCTGTCTTATGCTTCACACATTCTGTCCTGACTGTCTACAAAGACCAACCCCTCCCTCCCCTGCCCACCCCCCCCCCTCCAAAACTGTGCTTACAGGACTACCACGATGAAACTGTGCTTACAGGACTACCACGATGGCATCCAGCGGCACAAAATCCTGCTCTTTCCCATCAGCCAGACAGTCCTGAAGGGCTGTCCAGGACTAAGATGGATTCCTGCTAGGTTGGGTTGGATGTCAGCTCTGGACCAGAACGCAAGCTTGCTCATCCAGGAGTCCCACATGGAATGACGCTGCTCCACTGCAGACCCATGCCACACCAACCAGGTAAGCTCTAGGACACCACAGTTGGCTTTCAGTGCAGGAAAGACCCCTCACTGCTGTCCACCATCGCTTCACATCCCTCCGATTACACAAGCTCCAAACATGTTATTTTAATAACTCTGAAAATTAGCTGACAACACTCATTTTCGAATGTGGCTTTGTTCAGCAACACATGCAGCCCAGATCCAACAGATGTTCCCAACTAAATCCAGTTGGCATCCAGCAGAAATACAAAACAGATCCTGAGGAAAGGGATGGTGCCTATTGTTTGTGTCACTGTTTGATCTGTGCAATTCCAGATGACAACTGCTTCTCCTCTGGTCTAGACTCATCACTGCAATAAATCCTTCAGCCCAATTCTGTGCCCTCAATCCTCTGGAAAGAAGATGAAATCATTTTGTTACACGCTCTGTTGCAAATGTCATGACTCATTTAAAATGACCAGTGAAAAGATCGTGGCAGTGTACATGCAAATACCTAATCGCTTTGCCAATTGGCTTTGAGCTTAGGAGGTCAAAGTCAGGATTTTATAAATTTCAGTGAGGTCCCCTCTCATTCTTCTCAGCTCTGCAAATGTAAGCTCAATCATCTAAATCTCTCTTCATATATCAGTCTGGTGAACTTTCATTGCACACCCTCCACAGCAAGAACATCCTTCATCAGATAAGACCAAAACTGCATACAGTACTCAGGGCGTGGTCTCACCAAGGCCCTGTACAATTGCAGTGAGACATCCCCACTCCTGTACTCAATCCCTCTCACTCTGAAGGCCCACATGTCATTTTGCTTCTTAACCACCCGCTGCTTCTGCATGCTTACTTTCATCCACTGGTGTACGCCCAAGTCTTGTTGTCCTTTTCTAATCTCTCAACATCCAGATAATAATGTCTTCCTGTTTTTGCCACAAAAGTGGATAACTTCCCATTTATCCAGATTATTCGCATCTGTCTGCATTTCCTCATTCACACTGAGCTCCTCTGCATCCTCCTCACAACTCACACTCCTGCCCACATTTGTGTCATCCATAGACTTGGAGACATTATGTCTAATTCCCTCATCTAGATCATTAATATATATTGTGAATAGTTGGGGCCCAAGAACTGAAACCCTGTAGTACCTCATGAGTCACTGTCTGACACTCAGAAAAGGACCGTTTATTTCTGCTCTTTATTTTCAATCTGTCAACCAATTCCCTATCCGTGTCAATATAATACTCCTAATCCCATGTACTTAAATTTTGAACATTAACCTCTCAACGTGGGAAGTCTGTATCATTGCATGAAAAGACAGTATACCCTGTAAGTTTATCTGAGTAAGTTTAGGATTATTCTTGTAGGTGTTTGATGAATCATTTCTATGTATGGAAGGTTGCAGTTGTTCAGATGCAGTCTAACCAACAACCTGTGCAGTGACAGAATGATATCCTTTGTTTCATTTTGTTTGAATGTTTCCAGTAATGCAACCCAAGTGTGCTGTTTGCTTTGCCTTTGATCTTTTTGTATTGCTTGCCAAATGTAAATGACCTTTGCACAAGTCCTGATGGAGGATCTCAAACCAAATCATTGACCATTCCTTTCCCCTCACAGAATTGGAATTGGAATTGGTTTATTATTGCCACATTTGCTAAGGTACAGTGAAAAACTTGTCTTGCATACCTTCATACAGATCAATTCATTACACAGTGCATTGAGGTAGTACAAGGTAAAACAATAACAGAATGCAGAATAAAGTGCAACAATTACAGAGAAAGTGCAGTGCAGGCAGACAATAAGGTGCAAGGTCATAACGAGGTAGACTGAGAGGTCAGGAGTCCACCTTATTGTACTCGGGAACCATTCAATAGTCTTATAACAGTGGGATAGAAGCTATCCTTGAGCCTAGTGGTACGTGCTTTCGGGCTTTTGTATCTTCTGTCCAATGGGAGAGGGGAGAAGAGAGAATGTCTGGGGTGGGTGGGGTCTTTGATTACGCTGGCTCCTTTATTGAGGCAGCAAGAAGTATAGGCAGAGTCCATGGAGGGGAGGCTGGTTTCCATGATGTGCTGAGCTGTGTCCACAACTCTCTGCAGTTTCTTGTGGTCACAGGCAGAGCAGTTGCCATACCAAGTCATGATGCATCCAGATAGGATGCTTTCTATGGTGCATCGATAAAAATTGGTGAGGGTGGATGGGACATGCCAAATTTCTTTAGCCTCCTGAGGAATTAGAGGTGCTGGTGAGTTTTCTTGGCCATGGCATCTACGTGGTTGGACCAGGACAGGCTACTGGTGATGTTCACTCCTCAGAACTTGAAGCTCTCAACCCTCTCGATCTCAGCACAGTTGCTGCTTGACCCACTGAGTTCCTCCAGCAGTTTGTTTTTTGCTTCAGATTCCAGCATCTGCAATCTCCTGTAGCTACAAGTTCATCTGGTCCCTCGTCCCAATCAACCACTTTCAGCCTCGCTCCCTGCAAGTGGAAGTTTAGTCTGTGATGATCCTGCCAGCATACTGAGCTTTGAAGTAATGCCCACGGATCTTCTACATCCACCGAAAGGACAGAGAGGTCCTCTGTTTACCACTGCATGCGAAAGACGTCATACCTGACAGTGTAGCACTCCTTCTGTACTGCACTGGATTCTCAGCCTAAACTTTTATGTTCAAATCTTAGGAGGGGACATTGAACCTGTGACATTCTGACCCAGAACTGAGAGTCTCTTGAGCTATGGCTCATGAATTGGTCTCAGAGCCTCTGCCTTCAAATATCCCCTCCTTTGATTCCCTTACTGATTAATGACCTACTTTTCTTGTTTTTGAACACCTTCTAAGGCTAGAGGCAGCAGTTACAGAAAACTCCAGAATTCTAAAGACTCGTAACCCCCTTGAGAGAAGGAATTGTTCCTCAGTTCAGTTTTAAATGAGCGCCTCTTATTCTGAGACTACGTTCTCTAGTCCTAAACTCTCCCAAACAGACAAGCATTCTCCTAGTATTTACACTGTCAACTTCCCTAAGAATCTTGTGTGGGTTCATTAAGATCTCCAATCTTTCTTCTAAATGCAAAAATACAGACCCAACCTGTTTGACAGCCCTCAATACCATAGAACATAGTACAGTACAGCACAGAACAGGCCCTTCGGCCCACAATGTTGTGCTGACATAGCTAATCCCTCCTACCTACAGAATGCCCATACCCCCTCCATTTTCCTCTCATTCATGTGCCCATCCGAGCCCCTTTAAAAGGTCCCTGGTGAACTTGCCTCCACCACCCTATCAGGCAACGCATTCCAGGCATCCACTGAGCAAAAACTTACCCTCCACATCTCTTCTGAACCTACCCCTTCTCACCTTAAATGCATGCCCTCTGGTATTGGATGACTGAATAATGGGAAAAAGATATTGCTTGTCCACCTTATCTGTGCCCCTCATAATTTTATACACTTCCAACAGATCACCCCTCAACCTCCGCCGCTCCAGAGAAAGAGCCCAAGTTTGTCCTGCCTCTCCTGATAGCACATACCTCTAATCCAGGCAGTCCCCTAGCAAACCTCCTCTGCGCCCTCTCTAAAGCCTCAACATCCTTCCTATAGTGAGGTGACCAGAATTGCACGCACTACTCTCAATGCTGCCTAACCAGAGTTCTAGAGCGATGCATCATAACTTCTTGACTCCTCTATTCAATACCTCGATTAATGAAAGCAAACATTCCATAAGCCTTCTTAACCACCCTATCCACCTGTGTAGACACTTTCAATGAGCCATGGACTCGCCCCCCAAAGTCCTGGATTATCCTCGTCAACCTTCCTTGAACTCTCTCCAATGATGATACATCCTTCTTTAAGGGGGTCGATACTGTGCACAGTCTTCCAGATGTGGCCTCACCAGTGCTTGTACAGTTGCAGCAAGACTTCCCTACTTTTATACTCCACTTCCTTAAAGTAAAAAACAGCAATCCCTTGGCCTAATGATTGCCAACTGCATCTGTCAGTAATTGTATCATATTTGAGGAGCCAAAATCATATTATGCTGCAGTTTATTATTCAAATTATAACCTGTTTTATCATTCTTCCTTCCAAAATGAACTACTACACATTTTCCCACATTATACTCCATTTACCAATTTTTTGCCAACTATTGATATCCCTCTGTAAATGACTGATGTTAGAACATAGCCCTGCTTTCATTACTTTTCCTTAAGGATTTAACTGTTGGGTCTGTACGTCAGTTCAGTTTTCTGGAAAAAGCATTTTCACTGTGGCTGCCACAATCTCCAAGGTTGTGCCCACATTTAATATGTGTCAGCAATGATAATTACCACAAGGCAAGTGTGAAACTGCTCCCTACAGATGGTGTGATGTCTTAGCAAGTTATTTTCATGAGCACCAAAAGCTAAGCAGAGCCACCCACTCACTCGCGTCATTTTTCACTTTCTCCTTACTTTCAATAAGCAAGGATCAGTTGAACGCTTTGCCTCCGTGAAAGCCTGTTAAACCATTGTAAGACCATGGCAGAAAGCACAACCAGCTGTAATACAGAAAGGGGAACTTTGACTTGCATGATAGTATAAAACAGATCATGGCAGCCATTTTATACCTTCCCCTTTTGAAGTCAATAGAAATAAAAATTCCATAAAGCCAAATCTATTCAACTTATGTGTAATGGTGTGTGGGATACAAACCGGACCCCACGTTCCGTCAATACTTGCCTTGTACATTCCGAAATCTGTCTTCAATTCTGTTTGAAAGTGTTTCAAAAGAAACCCATTTGCTACACCAGCAATCATAATCATTACTTTTTACTTTCCATATTTCAATGAAGAGAATAAAAGAAAATATATTCTTAAAATGACTTTTGATATATACTGGATGCATACATAGGTATATTTTATTCATTTATGAGCTAGCACATTTAATACAGATGCTCTGAAGTAACACAGTGTAACTGTTATAATCTATTAACTATGTGGTTTATCTTAATCAGCTGGATGTCATGTATTGCTTCAAGACCTGGAAATTCACCAAGCTGGGGTGGAAACATTAATAATGCATTGCAGTGAATACATAATGAATATTGAGAAATGTAATTAACTTGAGCTTTCTTGAAATTATAAAACTGCTAGCACGTACAGAGACCTGTATCCCATGTACATTATTTGTAGGGAATGCATCAGGGCATTTAATATAAAGCAGCTCTGGCATAAAGACCAAGGTGTAATGCATATTACTCTTTTGGGAAGTCATCATCCATTGGTCAGTGTTCACATGACCTTGATGACTCATTTGGATCAGCCATAACTCAGTTAATGACACTTTGTCCACTGACCTGTTCCAGGTTCAAGCTCTTCTTCTAAGACTTGTGGATAATCACTCCCGGCTAAATTAGTGGAAGTGCCACAGCGCCAAAGGTGCTGTCTTTCAGATGTGATGTTAAACTAGGACCATCCTAGGTAGATGCAGAAGATCCTGAGACAATGGGCAAACACTGGAAGTTCCATACGATCGTGACCGATATATGTTCCTGAAAAGAAACAAGACTTACTTCTAGAGACACAAGAGATTCTGCAGATGCTGGAATCTGGAGCAATACACACAAAATGCTGGAGGAACTCAGCAGGTCAGGCAGCATCGGTGGAGAGAAATAAACCGTTGACGTTTTGGGTTGAGACCCTTCATCAGGACTGGAAAGGAAGAGGGCAGAAGCCAGAATAAGAAGGTCGGGGAGGGGGAGGAGCACAGTCTGGCAGGTGACAGGTGAGTCCAGGTGAGAGGAGGAAGGTAGGTGGGTGGAGGAGGGGGGATGAAAGGGAATGGTGTAAGAAGCTGAGAGGTGATAGGTAGAAGAGGGAAAGGGCTGAAGAAGAAGGAATCCAGTAGGAGAAGGCAGTAGACCATGGAATAAAGGGAAGGAGGTATGGAATGGATGGGCAGGTCATGAGGGCGGGGGAAGGGGAAGGGGAAGGGAAAGGGAAGGGGTGGGGGGCCACAGGAATAAGGGAAAACAAAGGGGTAGGAGGAGGAACTTTTTGTATGTGGGATCTTTCTGTGCCCAATTTGACTGCCGTGTCCCTATACTGTATAAGAAAATAACATTTTCTCACCAGTTGAAAATTCCTGAGGATGGCACATGGTCGTGCAAGGTAATGTAAGTATTTGCCTGGAAATTCTGGTACACCCAAATGAGCATGATTAATGGCGGCTGCAGCTGTGGACTGGTGGAAGGAAGAGGGCAGGAGGCCAAAGGCCAAAGGCCGGGGATCAGGGCCTAGGGTCAGTTGTGTTTGTCAGGAGCGTGGGAAGGTTGCCTGGGAGAAAATTCCGGGCCTGGGATTGGAGATATCTAGGAACAGGCTGGCAGGAGAGTTTGGGAGGAATGGAGGGTTTGAGAGAAACATGGGTCACCAGCAGGAGGCTTAACGTATGCGGATACCTGTAGGAGACTGTGGAATTCAGAGATCAGAGGGTTGGGGACTTGGGGTTGAGGCTCAGGATGTGGTTGGGTGGGACAAAGGATGTTAGTGTAGACATTTCCTTATGGGGTCCCAATGGAGTATTGAAGTGTTCAAAACCATCCATCCCATGGGTCCTTGGTGATGGTTACTCTTGAGACAATTTGTTCCAACTTGCCCCAAAATGCCCAAGGTGGAGCACTGTACAGGAAATAACATCACCCCGTGTGGGACTAACATTATGTATTTCACTCTGGAAAAAAAATCAATTTTCAAATGCATTGTGCTGAAAAAAGTGTTATGTAAGCCAATTTCTATGCAACTCTCTTTAAGAAGTACTATTCATTGGGAGAAAATGTTAAAACTTTTAAACCATACCTAGTGCAAAGATGATTTGTGTTGAACTATTAGTAATATGCAGAACAATTTACCTTCAAACACAATTTAAATAACTTTAGATGAACAGTAATTTAAGAAAAGTGTTTTTCATTTAGAAGAAAAGTATTGTAAGTTTGACATTCAGATTTTGGAATCAATGCCAAGACTAAGTAACAGTGGTGCATCAACATCAGAGACCCAGGTTCAATCCTGACATCGGGTGCTGTCGGCGTGGATTTTGTGCGTTCTCCCAGTGGCCACGTGGGTTTCATCTGAGTGCCCCGGTTTCCTCCCACATCCAAAACATGTGTGGGGTGGTAGGTGTGTAGGTGAATCATAGAATCCCGGGGGAGGAGATGAGAATGTGGGAAGAATAAAATGTGGGATTAATGTAGGATTAGTGTAAATGGGTGGGTGATGGTCAGTGTGGACTCGGTGGGGTGAAGGGTCTGTTTCTGTGCTGTATCTCTCTAAGACTCGAAAATACAAAATTAATAGGATTGTGTAAATGAAACAATATTTAGGGTTTTAGCTGAATATAACTTGCTCTGTAAGAGGAGAAACGGAATGCAACCAGATGGTGGTGACTTATGCACCAACTCCATGTAACTGGGGTCTGAATTCAATCGCCATACTATGACACCCTCCATCCATTCTCTTAAAGTGGAGATGTGTTACAACTGCCAGATTTCAGTGAGGACAGTCAGGGGTCTCACATATTGATCACTGTTGAGAATCAGGTCAAGTCAGGCAAATTGTTCCCTGGACACTCTGGGCAGATGCACCCTCCTGCTGAGTGCTCCTCCCCCATTCCTGCCTCCCCTTGCAGTAGCTTGTGAAGTTTACTCAACCTCCCAATGACGCTGCACTCCATTTGTGTTAAATGCTGGTCAGCAGAGGAAGCAATGAAATTGCCCCTGGTGCTGCTGCACAGTGCAGCGAACTGCTTGCCGAAATCCTCATTTTTGCTTCAGGTGTAAGAGTCTAATAGTCAACAACAACTAACAGCTGGTTTCTCAGTACCCAGCCAGCATGCAACAACCTCAGAATTCAGAGCAAGAGTTGACCATCTTGCACTCATGCCTGTGCTACCATTCATCAAGATCATGGCTGATCTACTTCAGTGCCATTTTCAAGCACTATCCCCATAGCCCTTCATACCTTTAATATTAATTGGCAAGTTCTTCCAAACAGCAGACAATAACACATTGGACCAAATGACCTCTTTCTAAGTTGCGCTGTTTTGTGATTCTTAATCATTTGCTCCTTTTCACTCACTGCAGCAAGGCTCCCATCAAGGTACAGTCACAAGTTCTACCTTCACCCTCACTTCAGTGAGCGCAGCCTACACTGAGGGGAACGGCAGAGGTTTTACAGCTGAACTGGCTTTGGCAGACCGTTGCTGCACTGATCCCACTGCATTGCTCTGCGTCTCCACTCCCCTGTTGCTTCACATGAGATATCAGGTAAGTTATAGTGGGTTATTTTCCCAGGTTTTCCCCGTATCTTTGCAAAAACGTCCTTTTACAACTATTCATGGGTATTGTGTTTAACAAATGGTGAAACAATTGATTAAAAGATGAAAATTTCCCTTCATGGAAGCATAGAAGCTTTGACCAGCCTAGTCAGCAAGTCTGGGGCACAAATCCCAGAAGCCTGTTATGTCAAATTATATAACAGGTTTTTGTATTTGAGTGTTCCATTCTTTCAGGAATAAGTAAAAGTAGAAGAGAAACACAAAAATGACAGAAGTGCTGCAGGAAATTACTAAGCACGATACAGGAGTTCTCCAGTTAAAACCCACCTCTTTTATGACTTGGCACCCATTTCCATGTTTACACCTCTGCAAGGTGCCTCGGGGCATTTTTCTGAAGTTATGGACACTGAATAAAAAGCTTTTGTTAGGAAGTAGAATTTCAGAATTCATGATGTTAATACAGAGAGGGGATAAAATGCAAGGCAGTATTAATAAATTTACAGAGTGGGCATGCCATGGAAAACTTACTTTCAATACAGTTGCATGTGAGATGGTGATAATTTGGTAGGAATGACAGGGAGACCACATGCTCCCTGGGTCAGAGAAACAGAGCAAGCTGTAGACCCATAAATTACTGAAAGAGGCATCACAGTTTAATAGTCCATTGAAACAAAACAGTAAAATTAGATTTCACTTTTTGTTTG
Source organism: Pristis pectinata (assembly GCF_009764475.1). Classification (NCBI taxonomy): domain Eukaryota; kingdom Metazoa; phylum Chordata; class Chondrichthyes; order Rhinopristiformes; family Pristidae; genus Pristis; species Pristis pectinata. The sequence continues at coordinate 66,636,908 of NC_067408.1, read as the reverse complement.
GTGCATTAAAACCCGTAGCCTGAGCACCAATTCAAGACCCCTTTGAAAATTCAAGAAACCGGTCTTGATTCGGGTGATATACTCCCAGAATGAAGCTCTAAAACAAGGCCAGTGGGATTGCCAGAGGGACCAGATTATATTCAGCATAGCTGCAGTCACCAAAGGGTATCAACCTTAAAGGTACACTCCCCATAGCAGCAATACAAATGATGCCTGCCACAGAGGAGAGGGAGGCTGCAGGGGAGGAGGAGCATATAAAGGAACTAGAGAACTTGGAAAAAAGATTTACAAGGCAGTACCGGAAACTGAACAGGCCGATCTCTTATCCCTCTGGACTAAGAGAAGCATTTTCCATACATGTTGTGCAAATTTAGGGATCTTAATTATACAAGAGTAACTGCAGTAAAACTGCGATAATCATGCACCCTCGGGGACTTTGGTGGTGCTGGACTCATAGATTTTCCGTACTACTGGATGTTACTCCCAATAAAGAGCAACACACCTTTGTTTCACCTTTTTTCTTCATGTTACATAGTAGTATAAAACATTTTCCAGTTAGTTTAAAGGGAGCAAAAAATTTGCTCTGGACCCTGGCTCCTACCACAAACTTATCCATCCTGATCCCTGGTGTTCCAGATCCTGACCCCAACTCTGGCTACAGTCTGAACCCCCAGCTCTGGCTGCACACCCTGCTCACTAATGTACCACCAGGCTCAAGAACAGCTTCTATCCCGCTGTTATAAGACCCTTGAATGGACTTCTTATACGAGAAAGATGAACTTTTGATCTCTCAATCTACCTCGCATGGCCCTTGCACTTTATTGTCTACCTGCACTGTACTTCCTCTGTAACTGCAATATTATATTCTGCATTTTGTTTTATTTCCCTTTTGTACTACTCGATGTACTTATGTTTGGAATGACTTATATGGATGGCATGCAAAACAAAACTTTTCTCTATATCTTGGTACATGTGACAATAATAAACTAACCACCAATGAGTGAGCCAAATGCTGAACTATCAGGATTTCTGAACAATTGGATGCTGGATTATTGGAATTTTACTCTAATAAGTTCAATACAGAATTCATGACTATCTCTTTTAGTCAGGGAGTTGTTAAACTGAGGAACTTGGTACTACTGAATTGTTTAGATGTATTTAAAGGGAAGCTGGTTAAAGACAAAAGGTCTGAATACAGCGTGACCAGAGGGGACACATGTGAACAAAGCAATAATACAGCTAAGTGGCTGATTTCTGTGTTTTTGTGTCCTTTGTTCGGGACTGACTCCAAAGTTAGTGGGGATGGAAACGTACAAAAAGTATGGGAGAATTCTGAAAATATCTTTCCAACACTGCTAGTTGGTGCTGGAAGTTATGACACTAGGATCATTGCCACAAGTGCTATAAAATATCTACAAACCTTTACAAAATATTTTAACTGGAAGCCTTGATTCTTCAACAGTGCTCACATTTCAAATGAGATGTCCTAGTTGGGTGGATGTAAAAGATCCCGAGGCAATATTTTGAAAGGTAGAGATGATCTCCCTGATATTGTGGCCAGTTGTTATCCCTCAACCAACCGCACTTAAATAGATAATCTGTTCATTATTACACTGCCCTGGGTAGGACCTTGTCAAATATAATGTAGCAACTGCACTTCCTATATTATCATTATACATAGATATTGAAAGATATTTAATTGACTTGGTCCAGGTGTACTGTAAAATATTGCATCACCGTGGGGGTATAGGCAATGGGAACTGAAAGTCTGCTAAAAGAACTATATAGTGGTAGAGGAGCAGGAACTTCACACATTGTAGGGCAAACTAGTAATCTGATGTCAAACAGAAAATGCTGGAAAAACTCAACAGGTCAGGCAACATCTTTGGAAGAGAAAGAGTTAATGTCTCAGGTCGAAGAGCCTTCATCAGAAATGAGAAAGTAAGAAAACTAGTTGGTCCAGGTAGCAGAAAAGGTGGGGAGGGGAATGGGTAGAGTAATCTGATGTCCTTTGAATTAAAGGTGTATGATCTGAGTTCATTGTATAGATTTAGACACATGTATAAGTCTTCACAGGTTCCTTCTACCATGTTCACCACTAAGCAGAGGCTGAGGGGAGGCCCGATAGGAATTTATTTATTTTTTTTTACAAAATAAACTTTACTCATAATAAAAGACAAACTATATACAATTACAAAACAGTGCAAACCTTTACATTCTTGTACAAATCATTCATTAGTGTTACCTTTTTATATAGAAAACAGCACTGATGCCACACGTGTGGCTCCCTGGAAGCTACCCGGTCCTGTATTTACAATATTTAGGGGCTTTCTCCCTGTCCCTGCCCCTCCCTCTCCAGTGGCAGAAGAACCCTAAGCTGTAGTCCTTCCCCACCGAGCCTTTGCGTTGGCTGCGCCCAGCTTCAGTGCATCCCTCAGCAGGTACTCCTGCAGCCTGGAATGTGCCAACCGGCAGCATTCCCCTACTGACATCTCGCAGTGCTGGGAGACCAACAAGTTTCGGGCAGACCAAAGAGCATCTTTCACCAAGTTGATGACCCTCCAGCAGCAGTTGATGTCCGTCTCTGTGTGTGTCCCTGGGAACAGCCCGTAGATCAGAGAATCCTCTGTTATGCTGCTGCTGGGGATGAACCGTGACAAGGACCCTTGCATCTTTCGCCACGCCCTCCTCGCAAACCTACAGCCCGCAAAGAGGTGGGCAACTGTCTCGTCCCCAGCGCAGTCCTCCTGGGGGCAATGCATGCTGGGAGTGAGGTTCCAACCATACAGGAAGGATCTGACTGGGAGGGCCCCTCTCACCGCCAGCCAAGCGAGGTCTTGGTGCTTGTTGGTGAGTTCTGGCGATGAGACATTCTGCCAGATGGTCTGGACAGTCTGCTCAGGGAACCACCCCACAGTATCCATTGAGTCCTTCTCCTGCAGTGCCTGCAGGATGTTCCATGCTGACCACTGCCTGATGGACTTGTGGTCAAAGGTATTGGTCTAAAATTATGAGAGTTATAGGTAGGGTAGACAGTTGGTATCTTTTTCCCAGGGTCGAAATGTCCAATACTAGAGGGCATGCATTTAAGGTGAGAGGGGGAAAGTTCAAGAGAGATGTACAGGGCAAGTTTTTTTACACAGAGAGTGGTGGGTGCCTGGAATGCGCTGCCAGGGATGGTGGTGGAGGCAAATGCAATAGAGGTGTTTAAGAGGCTCTTGGACAGGCATACAAATATGCAGTGAATGGAGGGATATGGACCAACTGCAGGCAGAAGGGATTAGGTGTCATTAGCTTAATTAGTTCGGCACAATATCATGGGCCAAAGGGCCTGTTCCTGTGCTGTACTGTTCTATGTCCAATGTTAAGCAATGCAGCCACACGACCAAATCTTAATCCCAAAGCAACCTGGGCTACTGCACAGAAATCCTGTCATCGACACTGCTGAGTACCCAGTGTCAAACTGTGTCATGCTCCTGAATATTCCAGAAGGGTGACATTTTAAAGCCGATGTCATTTCTTCCCTTGCCAAAGTTGTGTTCCTAGCGACACACTGTAAAAGTCACAGGCTGTTGTCAGACGTCAGGTTGTGACAGATCCTTTCCCCTCATTGTGGAAGCAGGTTTTGAGCAAGGAAAATCGGTACCCAGTTCAATGTGGGCATGCGTGACCTCCGCCAACTCAGATCCAAGAAAGAAGCAACAGGGTTTTTTTCCTAAATAGTGCAGTATTGTGGAGGAACAAAGAGATTTGGAGGTGAGAAGACTGAAACCACTAAAACTGATGGAGAGGTAATGTGAACAATCCAAAAAGCTCAGAAAATGTTGACCTTTATCCCACAGGATCCGAAGCGCAGGAAGTTGTGTAACAGCCTGTATGGAGCTTTGATCAGACCCCCTTCAGAATAACGAATTCAGTTCCAATTTGGTGGATTCATTCTGCTAGGTAAACCACACCAGCTCACTGCTCCAGTTACGTTGAGCTCTGATTAACACATGACATGCTCAATCATGTGTATATGTGCATTAAACAAAACCCAGCTGCTGTGTGTAAAGTCCCTCATTCACACTTTGTATTGGTCGTAACTAAAATGTTGCAGTTAAATGGCATCTGTATGGGTCTTTAAACCAGCTTGCAGGCTCTTGCTGCAGTTAAGATTGAGTGGCAATTCGCACTAGCATGTCCCCATATTTCCTTACGACATTGGAAGGAGGCAATTTGGCCCATCAAGTCTATGCTGGCTCACAGCGCAATCCCATTCCTCCCCAATTCCTCCTATAAACTATTCTCTCCACATTCAAAATCAATTCCCTCTCCATTCCCCCCCAGATTCAATTGCTCACCTACACACTAGGGGCAATTTACAGTGGCCTATTAACTGATCAACCGGCACGGCTTTAGGATGTGGGAGGAAAACAATGTGGTATTGGTATTGGTTTATTATTGTCACTGGTACCGAGGTACAGTGAAAAACTTGTCTTACAAACCGATCGTACAGGTCAATTCATTACATAGTCCAGTTACAAAATGCATTGACGTAGTACAGGTAAAAACAGTAACAGTACAGAGTAAAGTGTCACAGCTACAGAGAAAATGCAGTGCAATAAGGTGCAAGGTCACAACAAGGTGAGGTCATAGTCCATCTCATTGTATAAGGGAACCGTTCAATAGTCTTATCACAGTGGGGTAGAAACTGTCCTTAAGTCTGGTGGTACGTGCCCTCAGGCTCCTGTATCTTCTACTTGATGGAAGAGAAGAGAGAATGTCCCGGGTGGGTGGGGTCTTTGATTATGCTGGCTGCTTCACCAAGACAATGAGAGGTAAAGACAGAGTCCAAGGAGGGGAAGCTGGTGTCCGTGATGCGCTGGGCTGCGTCCACAACTCTCTGCAGCTTCTTGCGGTCCTGGGCAGAGCAGTTGCCGTACCAAGCCGTGATACATCCAGATAGGATGCTTTCTATGGTGCATCGGTAAAAGTTGGTGAGAGTCAAAGGGGAACAAACCAAATTTCTTTAGCCTCCTGAGGAAGTAGAGGCGCTGGTGAGCTTTCTTGGCTGTGGCATCTACGTGATTTGACCAGGACAGGCTGTTGGTGATGTTCACACCCAGGAACTTGAAGCTCTCAACCCTCTCGACCTCAGCACCATTGATGTAGACAGATGTAGACCGCCCCCTTTCCTGAAGTCAATGACCAGCTCTTTTGTTTTGTTGACATTGAGGGAAAGGTTGTTGTCATGTCACCATTCCACTAAGCTCTCTATCTCCTTCCTGTACTCCGACTCATCACTGTTTGAGATACGGCCTACAACGGTGGTATCATCTGCAAACTTCACAGGGAGAATGTGAGAACTCCACACAGACAGTACCCGAGGTTGACAGAGCTATGAGGCAGCGGCTCTCCTCGCTGCACCACTGTGCCACCTCCTTGAAACATACTATTCTGCACACTTTGTGCCATTCTTTGTGTATGGCCAAGTGTCGTGCACTATATACATTTCATTCAGTTGAAACATCTCCTGTGATGGCAAAGAAACAACTATGGACTCCATTAATGAAATGATTACTCTTTGTGTTGTCAACATGAAGTTCAGACCCCAGCGGGAGCCAAGTGAGTATTGGCCTATTTTGACATGCCTTACAAACACATGGATAAAATTTCAAAAACAACCTTTGAGCATAATCTGCTGGTTCTGCGTGTGCCTTTTACTGCTGACAGACAGGGGCTTGGCAATTGAGGACCTTCTGAAATCCTGCTTACCGAGTTTCAGAACCCATGTGCTGCTCAATTTACAAACCAGTTAGAGAACAGGCTCTAAATGACACCTTGGAAGCAGGTGACCTTAAATCGAGCGCCCTTTAGGAGCCCAGCTGCAAAATACTTGGTCCAAGTGGACCGAGGGATATTTCTTCACCACGGAGAAACTGGCAATTGGAGCTGAAAGTCTGTTAAAATAAGAACCATACGCTGATGAAGGAGCAGACCTTAACACAGTAGTGGGGCACAATAATTAACTAATGTACTTTGAAACCACAACCACATTTTGTGAAAAACTAAATGTAGTTTGAAGGACATCACTGTGTAAAAATGCCTATTTTAATAAAGTTCATCTATGAAGTCTAACACAATCAGCACACTGGAGTGATTGCATTACCGGGTACAGGGCTAAGACCAACATTAAATCAAGAGCTTCCATTTGGCAGCTGTACTGACAAAGTGAAGATACAATAAACTTCTGCTAACCCTCTCACAATGAGGTGAGATGGTGCCTCTCTTTATTAGACATCATCTTGATTTTTTTTCTCTGTTGAACAGAGGAAATCTCCTACCATTACTTGTCCATAATCAACATCTTAAATAGGTCTGTGTCGTTACTTCAGTGGTCTTTCAGGAACATCAGTATGCACATTTATGCTCCCATTCTTCTTACAACAGTGACTATACTTCATATGTATTCAAATGGATGTAAAACTAAGACTAAACGTTTTGGCGGCATAGAGAGATACATCACAGAAACAGGCCCTTCAGCTCACTGAGTCAGCACTGATCATCAAGCACCATTTTTACACTAATCTCCCCAAACCCATTTTATTCTCCCCACATTCCTTTCAATTCCCTTCAAATTCTATCCATCACCTACACACCAGTGGAAACTTAGAACAGTCAATTAACCCATCAACCCACACATCTTTGGGATATGGGAGCAAACCAGAGCAACTAAGAGGAAACCCTCATGATCACAGGGTGAACGTGCAAACTCCACTCACACAGCAACCAAGGTCAGGATTGAACCGGGGTCTCTGGAGTTGTGAGGCAGCAGCTCTATTAACTGTGTGACTGTGCCACTCCCTCTTGACTTGACTCACTATTCTATGACCCCCGAACCATGGGTGATTCTGCATCAATGTCAAGAATAGATTGACACCTTACTTCAGCCCCAGCAGGTATGGCACCTGCTATCATCTGATTATCATGGGCACTTCTGACGTGATTTCTCATACCAGGTAAATACCTTATCAAAGCAAAAATTTGGACAATGTAGCCAAAGTCCCATTGCCAGTCTCATACTTAATGCTCTGGTGACTCCAACTCTCTCTTGCATTTATCGTCTTCCATACATCACATTTTGCTTCAGTTATTGTCTCTCTATTCTCCCCTCTAAGTGAGCCTGTTCTAAGAGTGATTGTGAGTGAATGCTGGAGTGCAACAGTACCAATCTATGGATTATACAATGTTTACACAAGATGTTAGTTCTTCAAGTCTTTTCACATAGCTGTCTTTACTGCCCCACTGGAGGAATCAATATATTTTTGATATTATTATTATCTCTCAAATAAATGCAAAATGAATTGTAGTCCATTGTCGGATACTAACTCTTCCTGTATTCCATGCGTGGCAAACATTCACCTCAACTCAATACCTACACAGCTGACTTCAATCCATTTTGTGTGTGCATCAATAAGCACAAGAAAATGATTGCCCCTTTTGTCAAAAGTTAACATAGACTTGTTGGAACAATTGAGTTGACCATTTCCTTGATTATAATAGTGTCATAGCTGGTATTAGCTGGCAGACTATACCCTTCCTCCGGTGTTTTATAGACGTTTGAACTATACACATAACCCCCGGCAATGGCCTTCATATTGGTTAATTGAGTGTGTTCGGCATGTAGCTCACCTATTGTGCTTTCCCTGAATGGAGGTTAACATTTGTGGCTGGCACAGGACAAAACTCCCCAGCATTCCTGTCCGCTGACTCCAAGGAATTTGAATCCTACAGGCCAAATCAAATGTAAGGCATTTTGTGACTAACAGCTTCAAGTGAATCCTATTGTGGCTTAAACCATGCAAGAATTTGTCTCTGAATGCACAAAAAATCTCTCCAGAATTCCAGTACTTTGATAGCTCAATGAATGCAACAATATGATTGCCTACAATTTCACCTGGCTTTTGCCTGCACGTGCTGAATTTAAAGCCCTCAACTGTGTTCAATTTAAAGCCCTCCACTGTGTTCAAATATTCTTTTAGTCTCTTAACTAGCTGTGCAAATGAGTTAAGCTTAGCTTTCTGGGGAATTACCATGCCAGAGAGTGTGCAATATGCCAGAGCTAATTTCCATGAGCAGCATTGCTTCATTTTCCCCACTGCAGCATTCGGTGCCTGCACAGTCTCAGCACTGTCTTCCAGCTCAAGAATATTAAGAATATTACAGGTGACCCCCACATTACAGGAGTGGGGGCAGGGTTGCATTCCTAGAAATTGGTTGGTATCTAGATTTTCTGTAACGCAAAGCTGTGTCATCTGCGCACGCATCAAGAAACACAAGTTGAAAAACAAGTATTTTTTATGTTGATTTATTTCCTTTATTTTCACATAAATTTCGAGAGAGAGAATTTTATCCCATATCTCAATTTTTTGGGTCATGATCTGTGAATTCTGTAATGGCAAATTTCCGTAACCTGAACGGTTGTAAGTTGCCTGTGCTGAAAAATATCTCCACCCTCTGCAAGCAGGAGAAGAATGCACTTTGCAACACATCCCCAGGCTGCCTATGGACCCTGCTTTAGATTGAGCTGTTATTTTCTCCTTTTATCCGCCAAGACACTGTGGCAGTCATAGACTTGTACAGCATAGAGGCAGGCCCTTTGGCCCACTGAGTCTATGTTGACCATCAGTACTCAAGCTTCCTGTGTGTTTGCACATTTAATTTCATCCTGTTCCACCATCGGCAAAATTACCCCGCCTTCCCACCCTAACATTACTGTAAATGATCACCAACTGATTCTTTTGCTGCTCTTTCTTGCAGCTGCAGAGTCCATGAGTAAGAATGCTTTTCTAAAATGCACGTACCAATTTTATTTTCACATTTTCTTCTCCAATTTTTTTAAATTTACCCCATCCTTGTTGCCAACTGTAATTTATTTACTGGGGGAGCTTGGATACAACTAGAGTTTAGTAAGTTCCACTAATAATAACTCCAGAACAAAAGAGTCTTGAATAAGGGTAATTAATTTTACAGTATGTACAAAAGTAATGTATAAATTTAACAGCCAGGAACTCACATTAAGCCTCATGCTTACATGTGATGATGTGTTTACCTCCCCTGACCACATGACTTATTTACATGACAATTACACAAATATGTGACACTGGGAAATTCCAAGGATTGTGCATGGTTAACAGGTACAGCTACGACTGAAAGTCTTGTTGACTGTTGTTCAAACTTCCTGTTTGATATTTCAGAAGTATTTTTAGGCCTTTTAAGTAAACAAAATATGTAAAGATATTATCAGCAACAAAAATTGTACCTTAACCTTCACTGTCTCTGGCCTCAGGGCAGTGCTGTGGTGTTTCATTGTTATAACATATTTTCAAAAGAGTAGTCTACCTTGTCTTCTAGGTAATCTGCACAATATTTCAACAGCTCTGGGTGATGCAGCAAATAAGATAAAGCAAAGTCTCCCAAAGGTTATTAAACACTGGGTCTGAAGTACACACTTCAGTCTCTCAAACTTTTCTATTCTATTAGATTGGGGCATTTATGTATCTCAGATCTATGTGTCTGCTTTCAATCCATATCCTTAATTAATAAAAATAATCATCCAATCCCAGGAGTGCAAATTTTAATTTGCACAGACTTTCAGTGATGGGAATTCCAGATTACATGATCTGCTGGAATGAAGAAACACTTCCCAGTTTTTGTCCCAGCAAGCCATTGTTCAAATGTTAAGGATGTGATGTCCTTTTGTTCGTCCTTCCTTCATCAGTAGATACAGATCTTCTGTGGCTATTCTATCAAATTATTTTATAATGTTAAATACCTTAATTAGATTGTCTAACAACCTTCAAATTCAGGGGGGAATAAACTTGTGCTGAGGTACAAACTGGGTGGTTACAGATCAACAATATTTAATATACAGGGCCCAATATTCAGCTGTATTAGGTATGATGGAACTGGATATTGTGTAGAACAGGGACCTGATCCAATATTATCCATTTTACAACACAATCTGATCTGGAACACAAGCCAGTATCTTGCAGCCTGCCCCGGTAAATTATCCTTTACCCCTGTCACCATATCACTAATGTACAGATTAGCCCCTTAGGATCACTAACTGTGTTGATGATGAGTATGGATCTCTTTCGTGTTTCATTGTGCCATCCATATAAAGTAATGATGCAAGCAGCCTAAAACTATTCAGGTCTCCTAACATGGAGGGGGTGAGTTGCCTGCATGTACTGATTATAATTATCTATCCCCCATGCTGATAATTCACACCGGTTATAGTAAATGGAGCAATACCTGTATGTGAGGGACTGAGACAGCAATCCTGAAAAATTTAGGCACATGTCAGAGTTTAGCAAAATGTTACAGGCATTTCTTCTGCTGTGAGAAGTGAACTCAGTGAAGTAGTGCTAATAAAACTTAATAGCAAGATTCATCTTTATCTAAAACTTAAATTAACATTTTACTTTAGTGTAGCCATCCTAGGAAGCAAAAATAAACAAGGAGGTCATAGAGCACAGAAACAGGCCTTTCGACCCAGTCAGTCCATGCCGACCAGCATGCCCATCTGAACCAATCCCATTTGCTCACATTTGGCCCATATCCCTCAAAGCTTTCCTATCCATGTACCTATCCAACTACCCTTTAAATGTTGTTAATGTACCTGCCTCAACCACTACCTCTGGCAGCTCATTTCGTATATGGACCATCCTCTGTGTGGAAAGAGTTGCCCTTCAGGTTCCTATTAAACCTCTCCCCTCTCACCTTAAACCTATGCCCTCTAGCCCTTGATTCCCCAGCCCTGGGAAAAAGCCTGTGTGCATTCACCCCATCAAGGCTTCTCATGAGTTTATACACCTCTACAAGATCACCCCTCATTCTCCTACACTTCAATGGAAAATGGAGGTATGGAAAAGAAAGCAACAAACACAAAACACACACATTTATTTGAACTAGAAATGAATAAAATATCCAGACATGTACAGGGAAAAGATTGCTTTTACAAAGCATTAACTTTCTGAAATGATTTTAGTATTATGAAAAAAAAGAACTCCCAATGCCAATTAAATCCTGGTCTAATGTTTTAAACTCTGAGCTGGAATCACAGTTACGAGGGTGGAAGCAGGAGAAAAGATTTTCCACTGTCAGGCCAGCTGTTTCCGCACAGATTTTCTGTCTTATGTTTTGGCTGTTGTTTTATGACATTTTGTTTTAATACACGAGTACCTCTCTCAGTTAGGCACAGGAGTCATGCAGGTGTGGTTTACATTCTTTTGTTTGTAACACGGAGTCATTGAGACCAGGCCAAAGAAGTGGAGATTCAGAAAGTTAGAAAAATAAGATCAATTTCAGCTAAGTAATATTTTGTCTATATTTTACTCCAAGTATGCAGTTCTGAATAAAACTAAGGCAAATCATAATAAAGTTTAACAGGGAAGGAGCCTGGGGATATTGATTGAGTAGACAATCCCATTGGCCCAGATGACTGCATTTCATATTTAGGATAAGAATCACAAACCTGTGGAAAATTTAGATCAACTGGTTTCTTTCCTTTTCCCTCAAATACTTTTGCATCAGTGCTTCCTGCATGTTGGATTAAGGTCTGAAAATTAATACAGTTGCCTAGAAATTGGACCAATTTAGAACCTATGCACAATTCCCACATCAACAAGTGTTTTGAAGCATTTGAACCCATTTACTATCGATCTCATCCTTCAGGAAATTAGACCAGGGACTTCCTATGCATTTCATCCTAATGTGGGCACCATTTCCCTGTCGCATCTTCCCCGCTGATATCATCATCATGATGTTAATTAGCTAACTGGATCAAGAGGGAATGACGTTTGACCTTTGTAAATATCTCAAAATAAACAAGGGAAGTGTGAGCTCTGCATGAATTGAAGTGGTTTAATGTGTGTAAAAACATCCCATGGAATTTTTAATTTAAAGGTGTTGGTATCGTCTGCCTTCCCAAAGATCAAGGGGTCTGTAACATCTTATCCCTCGATCTGTCACCCTGATGCTGCAGGTGATTGCAGAGACTGACGAAGGTTTACTAAACTATTACCGGGAATGGGCAGGTTATCCTGAGGTAAGATTGCACAGGCCAGGCTTGTATCCACTGGAATTTAGAAGATTGAGACAGGACTTGAATTAAAGATTTAAGATCGTGAGATGTCTTGATGGGGTGGATGTGGAGATGATGTTTCCTCTTGTGGGAGAATCTAGAACAAGGGGGCCAATGTTTAAAAATAAGAATTTATCCATTTAAGATTGAGATGAGGTGATTTTTTTTCTTTCAGAAGGTTCTTTGTCTTTGGAACTCTCTTCCTCAAAGTCAGGGGTGGAGCAGAGTGGAAGCAGAGTCTTTGAATATTATTAAGGCAGGAGAAACTAGATTCCTGATAAGCAAAGGGCTGAAAGGTTGCTGTAGGTAGACAGGATGAATATTTTTAAGGCAGAACTAGATAGATTCCTGATAAGCAAGAGGTAGGAAGACAGGAGTGCAAACCTGACGTTACGATCAGATCAGTCAAGGAGCAAGCTCGAGGGGCTGAGTGGTCTACTCCCCCCTAATTTTTTGCCTGTTTGTAGGCTGCCATGGAGAGATGACTTCAATTGTGCAGATCTGCTTCCTGGGTCAGTGGGTGAGTGACAGGCTGCTACCTGTCCAGCAAGTGATTGCATCCGTGAAATGTATAGGTGGGGTTTTAATACTCTTAAACGGGACCCATCCAGATAGCAAACTCCTAAAGCAAGGATGTCACAAATTCATAATCTTTTAGTGACTTTCAATTGGTTGTTAATACTTTATGCAGCACCCATTTAATATATCAAAAATACTAAGTCCAACTTTTGGACAAATTAATATAATTTTATTGAACGTATTGAACCAAATCACTTTCATCAGCACACATGTACAAAGCATGCTATCTCTTTAGCACCAGACTTATTTCCTGAGAAGGTATGAGTTGTGTAACCTGCCACAGAGCATGAATTTATGCAAGAACGTGCCTAGGCCTCTTTTGGCATACTCCACGTAGCTCTGAACAGCCCTTTATAGGCAGGATATTAGAACAATGGTTGCCTGGAATGAGCAATCATAGCAAAAACAGAACGTCTTGGAAAATAATGGCAGTTCTCACTGAAACAGAGTAAGATTAAATGGGGCACAATATCACAGAACACAGATGGAGCATTTGAAGGAACGATCCAAACAGTTTTAATCCTCCTGTGGATTCTTTTTCCAAGCACATGTCCAATTCCATGCAGGTTTCAAAATAACATGAGGGTAAATGTTAAAAGGTTGTTTTCACTTTTTGACGAGTTGGTTATGAGATGCAATGAGGACTGTGCTGGAAGACGGAGTTTCAGCAGGGAATAATTTCTCAGACGGATTGGGAAAACCTAACTGTTTGAATGCTGTCATTTCTCACCAATGTGGGATACCAGCTCAGGAGGTGAAGAGACATTTCTTCACTCGGAGGCTGGTGAACCTGTGGAATTCGTTACCACACAAGGCGTGCAGGCCAAGTCGCCGAATGTATTCAGGAAGGGGATATATTTCTAGATCCAAAAGCCAAAAAGGGGTATGGGGAGAAAGCGGCAACATGGTATCGAGATAAAAGATCAGCCGTGATTGTACTAAATACAGGCACAGGCTCGAAGTGCTGACTGGCCTCCCCTCCTATTTCATTTCACTTCTATTGTAGGAAGGACCATGGGTGCAGAGGATAAGACCAGAGGGTAGAGGATTGAATGGGAGAAAAAGACAATGGAGGTAGAGGTTCACGAGAGAGAGGACCACAGTTGTTAGAGGATCAGGGAAGAAGGACCAGAGGGGAGGAGGGGGGTAGAGAATCTCAGAGGAGAGGATAATGAGGGTTGAGATTGATGACGGCAAAGATCATAGGGAGAGAAGATTGAAGGGGGGGGAGGAGGAGGGGGGGAGAGAGGGAGGGAGAGAGAGAACGAACGAACCACAGGGTAAAAGAATATGGAAGCTGAGGATCATTATGTGGGGAGGACCAGGGGAGAAAAGACCAAAGGGGCAGAGGGTCATGAGGAAGACAACAGGGGGAGAAGTGGCAGGGGGAAAGAACCACAGGGAAAAAGACTATGGGGCAGATGATGGCAGGGGGACGGATTGCAGAGGGAGAGAGGGAGAGAGGATTGTCAAGAAGAGGGTGGTGGAGGGAGAGAACCATGGTGGGGGAAAAGAGTGGATGAGAAAAACGTATTATAGGTGAGACTGTGGGAGGAGGAGGTGGGGACATGTACCGATTAGACACTTTGGAGGAGCTGGGGGTTTGGTCAGGGGAGGAGGGTGATGTTCTTCTGAAATTTGATCTGGGATGGGTTTGTTGGGGAAATGGTTACCAGGGGTTAGTCAGGGAGATGATGAAGGAGAGTGGCCAATGTCCAAGGGCAATGGGGAGAATTGTTGGACTATCCCTGTAAATTATTTAATGTATATACATTAATTTATTTGACTGATTACAGACAAGATGAATCACAAATACCATTTTCCACATTTACCCTACTGAGCCCATCAAGAGTTTGTGCTTCTGAATTTTTAGAGTAGGACTTGGGTGAAGCACTTGAAGTAACTACAACCTGGTTCAAATATAAACTGTTACGATTGTAATCCAACTCAATAGGTCTATTACCTAAAACAAAATCAGGAAACACTCGGCAGTTCAGGTAGCATCTGTGGAAAGAGAAATAGGATTAATGTGTCTTCAACCTACAATGTTAAAACCCAACATAATCAAAGACCCCTCCCACCCCGGGTGCTAAACCCAGTCATTGTCTCTTCTTCCCTCCCCCCCAATCAGGCAGAAGATACAAAAACCTGAAAGCACGTACCACCAGGCTCGAGGACAGTTTCTATCCCACTATTATAAGACTACTGAACTGTCCTCTAGTACGATATGATGGTCTTGATCTCACAATCTACCTCGTCGTGGCCTTGCACCTTATTGTCTGCCTGCACTGCACTTTCTCTATAACTGTAACACTTTATTCTGCATTGTTATTGTTTTCCCTTGTACTACCTCAATGCACTGATGTGATGAAATGATCTGTATGGATGGAAAGCAAAACAATGTTTTTCACTGTACCTCAATACATGTGACAATAATAAACCAATCTACCAAATGTTAACTCTGTTTATCTTTCCACAGATGCTGCCTGACCTGCTGCATGTTTCTAACATTTTCTGACCTTGTTTCACATTTCAACATCTGCATTTTTTTTCCTGATTTTCAGGTCTATTATTTAGTTATGTTTAGCAATAAAGGTGGAAAAGTAAGCAGATGCTGCAATTCATGCCGCACCAGGAGAACATGCCCGATTTATAAAATTGTTCTTCCCAAACCAATCTGTTCATCCCGAATCTTTATTCCTTTGATAGCTGTTATATGTTTCAATCACAGCTGCACACAATGACATTTTAACCAAGAATGATTATAAGGTGGCTGCATTTCCAACCTATTTCAGTTACCTTTTAGTGAACTACAACATTAGGCATCTTTGCAACTGTCAATCAGGATGTACATTCCCCATACAAAGCCTCACTCTGTACAATGAATCAAGGTGGATGTTTATGGATCGTTAGATTTATGGTCCATCCAAAATTGCAGCAATGTTAATGGGCCTTAACTGGCAGATGTGTGCCATCAATAACATCCAGGGCATTAGGAGACCCTGCTCAATTGAATCCTTGCAAACCACCCTGCACCCCCCCCCCCCCCCCCCCATACCCCACCAAGTCAGTCTGTAGTTTCTTTCCTCTTTTGATCCTCTGAACAAAGCACTGGGTAGTTTTTCAGGATGTAGGCATCATCAGCAAGTCCAGCATTTTTTTCCCATTCCCAACTGCCCTTGAGAAGGTGAGCTGCCTTCTTGAACTGCAGTCTTTCCTTGAAGGTGCTCTGAGAGTGCTGTTGGGGAAGGACTCCCAGGATTTAGACCCCATGATGATGAAGGACCAGTGATATATTTCCTAGTCAGAAAGGTGTGGGACTTGAAGGGGAACCTACAGGTTGTGGTGTTCTCCATTGACACCAATCCCATGTTATTCTCCCCACATTCTCATCAACTTGCCCCAGATTCTACCACTCACCTACAAACCAGGGCCAACTGCAGTGGCCAGTTAACCTAAAGTCAGGAAGTCACATTGCAGCTATATGAAACTTTAGTCAGGCCACATTTGGAGTATTGTGTACAGTTCTGGTCGCCACACTGTAGGAACGACGTGGAGGCTTTGGAGAGGGTGCACCAGAAGTTCATCAGGATGTAGTGTGGATTGGAGAGTATTAGCTATAAAGAATGGTTGTACAAACTTGGATTGTTTTCTCTGGAGCATCGGAGGCTGAGGGGCAACCTGACAGAAGTTCATAAAATTATGAGAGGCACGAATAGGTAGATCATCAGAGGCTTTTTCCTGGGGTGGGCATAGCTTTAAGGTGAGGGGGGAAAGTTTAAAGGAGATTTGTGGGGCAAGTTGTTGTTTTATTACACACAGAGTGTGGTAGACATCTGGAACATGCTGCCAGAGGAGATGGTGGAAGCAGATATGATAACAATGTTTTAAGAGGCATTTAGACAGACACATGAACAGGCAGTGAATAGAGGGATACAGACCATGTGCAGGCAGATGGGATTAGTTAGATTAGCATCATGGTTAGCACAGACATGGTGGGCCGAAAGGCCTGTTCCTGTGCTGTACTGTTGTATGTACCAACCAGCATGTCTTTGAGATGTGGGAGGAAACGAGAGCAACCTGGGGAAACCCACACAGTCATAGGGAGAGCATGCAAACTCCACATGTAGAGCACCCAAGGTCAGGATTGAACCCAGGTCACTGGAACTGGGAGGCAGCCACTCTACTACAAGTGCCACCCTAAATGAGTGGGCTGGCACAGCGGCATTGTTAGTGGAGCTACTGCTCACAAGTACGTTTATCCCTTGTGTTTGTTCTCTCATTAGCTTCTGCAGAGCCAGTCTGACAGGCATGTTCTTCAAGACTAGGCCCATTTGGTTAGTGCTGGCACAACTTGGCGATGGACACTGAAGTCCCTCACTCAGACCACCTTCTGTACCCCCACATCTTCCAAGTATTGTTCAACATGGAGGAGCACTGAGTTGTCAACTAAGGGAGGACAGTAGGTAGTAATCATGAGGAAGTGTCCTTGCCTGCCTTTTTCTACTGATGTCAGGACACCTTATGGAGTCAATGTTGAGGACTCCCAATTCTCTGCCCTCAGATCAGTACACAAGAGTACTGCCCCTCGGGTAGGTCTTCCCTGCTGTGGGACAGGATGTACATAGGATTGTGATGGAGGAGCTCAGCATGTCATCTGCAGGTTAAAATTGTGCGAGTAGAGCTATGTTAGGCTGTTATTTGACAAGTCTGTGGGACACTTCCCAATTTAGACTCCAATTCCCAAGGCTTGTGAGGAAGACCTTGCAAGGTTGAGCTGCGAGTGACTTTGCCGTATCCAAATTCAGGACCTGGGTAGATGGAGAGCAGCCTGTCCACTGGCTGACTGGTGTAGGTAAAGATTTGAAACCTCAGTGTTGGACCCTGTCTGTTGCTGACAGTTCAGTCCCCGTGCTGAGGGTTATTGGCAGGTCAACTACATTTGTAACACAACCGTGGCATTGCCTGGCCTATAAATCTTTAAGGAGAAGTTCATAGGTGGCCATGCTTAGAAAATGAATATGGAGACTCTATCTCCTGTGCACCCAGATCTTCCTGGAACCCCTGTCTTTCCCCAGGGAGCTTAGTGTTAAAGTAACACTGAACACTACATTCTCGCTGGTAACTTGGTCTGCAGAAATCAAGATCCAAGGAGTTTGCATTTGAGAATGCACTTCCTAAGATGGCAGAATATAATTATTAATTACATTTGGATGAGTGAACTGTACAAATTCAACCGTACAAATCCAATTTAAACACAGTGCAACTATATGCAAGTTTATTTGCACAATATCACATACTTTGATTGAGGTCTTTCCATCTTTGTGCAATTTCCCAGCTCCAAGTGCTCAAATCATGCCAGACATAAAATGCACCATTAAAATCTAGAGGGAACTTATAACTGGTGACCAAAATTATTCTCAGTGACAACTTAATGGGTTGCCTATTCTAAATTGCTGTCCCAAACCTGGCATTGATTGAATGCAATGGATACATTCAGTCAGTTCTCAGATCTACCAGTAGATGGAGCACCATCCAATGAAATATTCTGACTGCCAACATCAACAATTCCAGCTATAACCACAGAGAAACACAAAGATTGATCATTCAAATACCCCGTGAATATGAGAAAAGTATCCAATTCAACTAAAGAACCAGAAGTGGTATCAAATGTACACTTTGTTAGATTCATAGACGCCCTTTGGAAACAGGCCCTTTGGCCCAACTTGTCCATGCCAGCCAAGTTGTCTATTTGAGCTAGTCCCATTTCCCCACATTTGGCCCATATCCCTGCAAACATTTCCTATCCATTTACCTGTCTAATCATTCGGTAAATTCTAGTGGAAGTCGTCTTGGTTATGCCATTTATTGGGGTTCAGGAGCCCCAGATTTTGTCTGGAATGGTCAGGGGCTGGGACTGGTGACTGCACATTTTTTAAGTGCCTTTGGTGGGAGATTGGCAGATGACCCCACCCACCAAATCTCCAGGGGAAAAACAGTGCAAAAGCCAGCATTTCTATCCTTTTAGGACATTCCTCTCTGGTTCATCTGATCTCCCTTCAGATAACCAGATGGTTTATTATAATAGATTTATCATTGTGAGACATTCTGTTGCATTCAAAGAATTAAATAAACACATTGTAGTTGTTATTGAGGAATTAGTGAGACGTTATCCTCTTCTCATTGACTACAAGGGGCAGAACCACTTCTAAATGCGTCCGTGATTAGTATTTATATGTGGTGCAAATTTTACATTCTGAACATCACCAAAAACAGATTAGCCAGTGATCTATCTGATTTGCTGTTTGTGGGATCTTGCTTTTCCCTACAAGAGTGACCATTCCTTAGCAGGAGTGATTCATCACCAATGAAGTGCTCTGGGGTGCTCCAATGTTTGGAAAAGTCCCGTTACTGATGGATGTACTTTCTCTTAATGGCTGCCAATTTTTTCACATTTGCTTAGCCACCCTGCTGCCCGCTAACCTGGCACCACTGGATTGGGCCCAAGGCTGAAGGAGCTTGTAGCGGGATATGGAGAAGGGTAGGAGAGAGGAGGAGCAGAATTGCCTGACAGTTTGGTTCCAACCACTGCATGGTAATAGTGTCTGTCCACAAGTAATGGCCCACCACCAATTCAGTGAAACCTCTCTCAACTGTACTCTTGTATCTTGCCACACTAGTTCTCAGTTGGGGTTTGCACAGCATAAACACATGACCAAACACTGCATAAAGCTTCTTTTGTTGTCTCGGTTACCTTTGTTTTCCTCAGGTAAGAGCAAGACTGTTGACTCTTGATAGCTTGCGTGGGGATTTCACAGGGTAATGGCAGCTCTCCTGTAATGAGTTCATGCAAGGTTAGAAAATGTTTTCAATTATTAATCAGGGATCAAATCACAATGGAGACATGTACACATTGTGCAATCAAATCAGGGCAACCCACCTAAACCACACAAACACACTCTATCCTGAAGATCTCAGTTATGTAAACTCTGCCCAATGAATAACTGATATTTTCGTGCAAGGGCTGTGAATCTAATATCTTTTAGATGCAGAAATGAGTTTGCTGTCATTATCTGGTACTATCTCTGCGTTCTGAAGGTTGTTTAGCAACAGTCAGTCTCCTTCTTGTAACATGAGTTGGTAGGTTTATCAAGGAAAATCTTATACCAGCAAAAGCACCACACATGAAGGATGCTACTACTCTGTTATTCGTGACTGTTAAAATATAACCATGTCTTCATCTTGTTTGCAGTGTGCTCCAGCTTTCCATGAACTGTTGCAAAAGCTCGTACAGCATCATCAGAGATAAACAGGTGGTAAGAATGTTCAAATTAGTCATTCGTTTTGGCAGCCAAACTTCACCTGACATTTGCTGAATACATGAACTATTTTGGTATTTAAATATTTAAGTGTCTCTGCTACTTACCACAACAGAGAAGATCATTTAACCTCCCAGCAGAGCAATCCAAACAGTCCTACCCCTCCAATTTCCCTACAACTTATTCTCTCTCATATGTCCATTAATTCTTTGACCACTTACCTACATTGGGGGTAATTAGCCAATTAAATTAGAAGCGGGGGCATGAGAAGAAACCAGAGCACTCTGGGACAGACAGACAGACAGACAGAGACACACACACACACACACACACAGTCACAGGGAAAACGTGCAAACCCCACAACGTCAGCACCGGGGTCAGGATTGAACCCATGTCTCTGGACCTGGCAGCGACACTAACTGCTGCACCAGCATCTGTAGCGAATTATTAGAGAGATCATAGTTTGGATACAGTGTTCAGCCATGGCCCTGCCCTCTCAGGTAGGAATAAAGGGATTCCCTGGTACCTTTTCAGGGGAGTTATCCCTGTGTTCTGCCAACACATCCTTCAAAGAACATTAATAAAAAATGTACAATTTGTGACCACTGTCACCTTGCTTTGTGCAAATAGGCTGCCATGTTCCCTGTCTTACCACTGTAGTCACACCTTAACTGCACCTGCTTGACCATAAAGTTAGCAACAATCTGCGGGAAGAATTCCGCGGGTCGAGCAGTATCTGTGGCAGGGTTTTGACCCAAAACGTCAACAATTCCTTTCCTCCCACAGGTGCTACTCAGCCCACTGAGTTCCTCCAGCAGATTGTTTGCTGCTCTATATTCCAGCATTAGTAGCCTCTTGTGTCTCCTCTGACCGTAAAATGCTTTGGGATGTTGTGATGTTGTGAAAAACACAATGTAAGAATTTTTCTTCAAGATATTGCCCATGATATGTAGAAACATTAATCACTTAAATTGTCAACTGCTGGGAAAATTATAAGCAACCTGACCACATTGGCACAGGGAAATTAAAAACTAACTTTGGTTGAATTTGACTGTAGCTGTGGTATTATTTTGTGTTCTTCAAAAAAAAGTCAGCACTTACAGTGTGAAGTAAAGATGAATTAGATGAATAATAAAGCTTCCTATACTCCGTCTCTTAATTACAATCTAATGAGACAATTCCTGGAGCACCAGTCTGTTTTCCAACCAATCACACTTCAGGCTCTCTGGCTGAAGTAGCCAATTAAGTGACAGCTTGCATTGGAAGACAGTAAGGATAGTGGAAGGTGGATAGAATTAGTCATCATCCAATTATACTGGTCTTCAGAGGAAACAAGCAGACACCATGCCATATTCAGAGCTGAAGTTCAGCCAAGGAACATCCTAGCAACACACACATAATTCAGTTGCCTTAATTTTTATTAAACTCTTCCATTTCCCAAATGCCATGGTGGAATCAATGGCAACAATGCATTAAGCTTTGTGGATGAGACAAGGAAATACCTCAAGGAAAGAGCTGGTCAAACCCTGTTATCTTCTGCCTCTCTTGCTGCAACCTTAGAAAAAGATAAAATCAGCAGCGAACAATAAAATACAGCAGATGTTGCCACCCTAAAATAAAAATAGAAATGCTGGAAATACTCAGCAGGTCAAGCAACATCTATGGAGAGAAATAAGAGTTAAGATCTCATGTTTGAGGAAATGTTATTGATCTGAAATATTAAATCTGCTTCTCTGTCCACAGGTCACAACTGAGGCACTGAGTATTTCCAACATTTTCTTTATTTACCTCAGTTGAGGTGAAGCTAGGATGGGTATTCCACACAGGAGGAATTTACTAATTCATCTTCACTTCACGCATTGGTCTTACTAACTGGATTTATAACTGCTGATAAATCAGATCCGGCCAAGGTTTTTTAAAGTTCAAATCAGCATGGAGATCACAGTCCACAAAGGGGAGCAGCTACTTACGTGGCTGAAATGAGGCTGCAGTTCCTCAGAGGAGCGGGAGACTGGTGGTACAACTGGGAACTAGGCCTGTGATGTTTCTGCCCATTGTTTACCAGGCTTGTCAGGGGCAACAACCACTGTGTGCTCTGCTTTCAATAGCACAGGGGATGGGGGAGTAGTGGGAGCAGAGACTTTGGTGGTGGTGGGTGGTGGAGGGTGGGGGAATGGGAAAGGGTCGCTAGTGAGCCAAGGTCCCCAACTTAAGAACGTACCCAGCACTTTCAGCAGTAGTCAGTGCACAGGCTGAGTCAGCATCATGAGTCAGGGCCTCATTATGTCACCACAGCTGTAAACCTGCACTCTCTGGTTCTCAGTCGCCTGCCAGTGGAGACAGTCATCATATATTCTCTCCTCAAACCCTTTGCCATTTTGAACATCTCTAATGAACTTCACCTTAACCTTTCCTGCCTTAAGGAGAGTAATCTTGCAGGTCCTCCCCAGGTTACGAACGCCCGAGTCACGGACACCTCGTACATACAAACAAGCGTTTGGGAGACCGGCAGGGTGGATGGGGGTTGACTTGCTGGCTGCTGTGGGCTGCAGGCACCTTCTGAGTGCCTTCTCTTCCCACCCTCACCCCGAGCCACAGCATTCGGGGGCTCGGTTGAGCCAACCAGAGCTGGGAGCGCTCAGCAGACCCACTCACTCACTGAGTCCGTGAGTCCGGCTGGCGGCCGCTCTTCCCGTGCCTGCCCACTCTCCCGTCACACCCATTTCTGAGATCCTCTCCCACACATTTATGACTGACATACTGTTTGGGTTTATGAACAGTTCTCAGGAACGGAACCCTATAGTAACTTGGGGACATCCTATAGTTTCTTCACACAAACCCTCCCCTCAGTACCAGCCCTAATAAATCGCTCTGCACTATGAAACTTTTCTATCCTCCGAGTCCAATTCTAGCCACTACATTTCTCAAAGAGTTAGCATCACCTCCACTGTACTCCTGCGCATTGAGACTAAACTGGAATGGGCAGCAATGAATAGGTGAACTATTATATGACTAACCCCGTAATTAAAGTGTAACGTCGTACGTGTTGTGCACAAGTTGCTAAAGATAAGTCTGCTTATCTCGCACCACTGATAGGGCCTAGGATCCCTTATTCTTTCCACACAGCCTGATTGATTTGTCCCGGGTCCCTTGAAGACCAGTGTGGCCCAGAGCGAGGGGAAGCACACTCAAAGTGCTGACGATGTCACACAGATAGAGTCTTTTTTTAAAGTTTAGTCCTTTCCTTATGCAACACCCCCTTAATGGTTATTAATGCACATACGTATACTTCCTAATAATAATTTTACCATACGGCCACGTAAGCTCTTTCTCTAACAGTGTTATCAATGCTCCTCTGTAACCTGACCTCAATACATGTTCTAGTCCTAAAGAAGGGAGTTTACCCATGTTTGCTGCGCTATGCACTGTTTAGCCCTACCACCCGACAGGAGAGACAAAAAGAAATGCTGAACTGGTGACAATTACCTTTCACAGATCTTTCCCGCGGTTTTAACGTTATTGTTTTGCCTGCATGGAAGCGCTGCCTTGCAGCCGCGGCGTCACGGCTGCCACACGGCCGGGAGAGTGAGTGCACCCTCCGTCACCGCAAGGCTGCCCTGGAGGTGAGGAGAGAACACGCCCTGGCCGTCTCTGGCCACACTACTCCACGCCTCGCTTGCAACGGGTGGTAGGTGCGGTTGCTGGGCACAGGGCAGCAATGCAGTGACATCACTCTGCTCCTGGGACCATGACGTCAGATTCACGTCACTAGCCCGATTTCTGCCCATAAGGCGGGCGCCCTGCCGTTCCGATGACGCAATGATGCTCGCAGATGACGTCGGGAGATTGACAGATGCGCTCCGGTGATTGGCACTTCAGGGGTGATAAAGTCCAATTGCCCCTTAGGGTCGGGACTGGAAATGGGCACAAATGCATCATAACATGCACCAAAGTGATTTGCAGATCGAAATGCAGGCGCTACAAGTTCCAATCTCTAGGATATCAATTTTCAGCAGAGATGATTGCTTGGGCAACGCCCATCCTGGGTAAATTGCTGGTTGAGGATTTTGCATCCTAAACTGAGGTTCCTGCTCACCCAAGAGACAGCGTTCAATGTGCATTATATAATTCACCTCACCTCCCCCTCAATCCACACAACACTCAACACTTCACATTTTGCACCATTGGCTTAGCACTAGTCTCTAGGGTCAGCGTCATGCGTGTTCTGCTCTCTCACGGGTTAGACCATTGCCACTAAGCCCAGCTGACGATTACGACGGCTTTCTTGGATTTCTCACAACTTTAAGCATCTGGAGTCATAGAGTTGTACAGCACAGAAGCAGACTCTTGGGCCACCAAGTCTAATTCATCTGCATGAATTCCATTTGCCCAAGTTCAGAAGTTCTTGGTTTTAATAGAAATTACCTCTAAATTTACATTTTCTTCCCCATATCATTTTAAGGGTTACTAACTGAGTACACAGATTGGCAGCAGAGATATAACTTTATTTTCTTTCTTTTTCAATCTTTTTATTAGTTTTCAAATTAATACAGATTAATATATCAATGCTTATACATGTAATACAAAGAGATCAAGAGAACAATCATGACATGGATAATCATTAAGAACAATAGAGTATGAAAAAATCTGTAGATCCAATGATCTGTTAGTGAATGAATATATAAAAGAAAAAGATTTATTATAAAATATAAAAAAAGAAAAAAACCCAAAACAGTAAGAAAAATTATAAACAATATATCAAACCAAACTAAGTTAAAGAAAATTTAAAAAAAAACAGAAAAAAAACTGGACTAAAATTTCTCAGTAGAAACAGAGCAACATTATGTCATCAATTCCGTTCCTCTAAGTTGAAAGGTTATTATAAGGGGATCTATATCATGTGAAAATATTGAATAAATGGACCCCAAACTTGCTCAAATTTAAGCGAAGGATCAACAGTACCACTCCTAATTTTTTCCAAGTTTAAACATGATATAGTTGATATAACTCTCATGAGGGTATATCAGAGAGGTCACAAGCACATTGTGACTTCTCCTGGCTTTACTTCAGGGCTTCCTTGGGAACATTAGGGATATAAGCTGCCCACCCTCTACAAAGGCAGGGACAAATGGAGGGGTGGAACCAGAGATGGGATTTCCCAAATCTGAGAATCCCCACCTTGCTGGGCTCCGAGTCGGTGAATGCATCACCAGGGCCACCTGGAAACGCAAGCTGGGTTTATGGTCTGAACCTCAAAGCAGAAAGTTTACTTTTTAAAACCATTGACAAGGCACAAATCAGGAGCGTGTTGGAACACTCTCCACTTGCCTGGACTAGTCCAGCACCAACAACTCTCAAGAAGCTCAACACTGTGAAGACCTTTCACCCAGAGAGTGGTTGGACTGCCTGAGAAGTTGTAGAGTCACATACTCTCATAACATCTAAGAAGCATCTGGATGAGCACTTGAATCAACAACGTATAGTAGGCTACAAGCCAAGTGCTGGTAAATGGAATTAGTATAGAAAGGTTCAATGGTTGGCATGGACAAGGTGGGCTGAATGGTCTGTTTCTGCCCTGCATGGCTCTTTCACTCGATTACCATCCAGGGCAAAGCAGCCCACTTGATTGACTTGGACATTTTATTACTTGGAAGGTGTCAGTTTAGGTGATGTGAAAATATACAAATCACTTAAAGTTGAGTCATGGTTAGCAAAGCTGCAAAACTACAAAGAAACAGTAGGATTTATTTCTAGAGGGACAAAATAGAAAGTAGGGGTTATGCTAAAACTGTGTGGAATCTTGATGGGATCACATTTGGAGTAATGCATACAGTTCTAGTCACTGTTTCATAAAAAGGATACGGAGACAGAGGAGCATGTAGAGAAGATTTATAAGGATGATTCTACAAATGCAAAGGTATAAATACCAGGAATGGATGACCAGACTGGGGAGGTGGAAGGATGACCTAATAAAGGTCTTTAAAATGATGAAGGGTTTTGGTAGAGTGGATAGAAAGGGAATGTTTTCATTTGAGAAAAAACATAACTAGAAGGCATCAATATAAAAGAATCATCAAAACCCCCATAAGAACAGATTAGGTGGAAGGAGACTGCTTGCTTCCATCTTCCACAGGATGCTATCTTTCTCATAATTCAAAGCAGCCAATTATTTAGCAGGCATGGTAGTGTAGTGGTTAGCGTAACGCGATTACAGCGCCAGTGACCAGGTTCAATTCCGCCACTGTCTGTAAGGAGTTTGTATGTTCTCCTTGTGTCTGCGTAGGTTTCCTTCGGGTGCTCCGGTTTCCTCCCACATTCCAAAGACGTACGGGTTAGGAAGCTATGGCCATGCTATGTGGGCACCGGAAGTGTGGCGACACTTGCGGGCTACATCCCCCAGAACACTCTATGCAAAAGATGCATTTCACTATGTGTTTTGATGTACATGTGACTAATAAAGAAATTTTATCTTAATTTTCAACTTCACCCAGACCGCAAATTAGTGTCCTTTATGAAACTATGTGGAAAAATTGGGTCAATGAAGATTACTTTCCCATATTCTCAGTGAACATTCTAGCTATCCTTGCAGACCCAGTCATGTGCTTCCTCTTTCTCTCGGTACCTCTGATATGAAGCAATGGCTGGCACTGGAGGAGGGGTCTTTCTCTCCCTTTGTGATCCAGATATGGATGATATTTGCAAGCTCAGGTCCTTACCTGGAACTGTCTGAGAAGCTGGCATATCAGTTTACTTCAGTTACACTGCATGCCCTGGGGCTAGATATGACCGGGGTAAGGGGTCTAGTTTGCCTTCACTGGGTGGATGTCGGTGGACCATTGGATTATTACTATGGTTTGGCAGGCTTTTTCTTGGTGGTTGCCAATCTTAGCAGCAGGAGTCCCCTGCATCCCAAACAACCCTACAACCAATTAAGTACCATTGAAGTTCATTCAGGCTGTGTAATGTGAGCAAGCAGCCAGTTTGTGCCTACTAAGGTCTCTCAAGCAGCAGTGTGAAAATGAGGCTGATCTTTGGTGGTGTTCATTGGGGTTTAATCTCAGTAAAGGCACTGGGAGAACATCCCTCTTCATCATTAAGTAATGTGACAGAATCTTCTACATCCATCCAAGAGGCCAGACAGAGGTTTTGGTTCAACAGTTCACATGTTGCACCATCTCCATCATTACAACATAAATCTCCAGAGTGCAATTTCTTCAGAGTTCCTGGATCCCGTTTCATCTAAGTTGACAAATGCTGGGTTTCTAGTTTTTAATTGAAATTGCCCCCATAATTATCGCCCCCATTATCGCTGTCTGACATTACCTACTTCTTAGTCACTCAGCACAAATGTTGACAGCGGAGATACATTCTGTGCAAAGAGGATGGGGTACTGAGTTTCACGTGATGTGAACTTTTCACCGTGATAGAACTCAATGAGAATGGGAGGACAACACAAACTTTCTCATCCCTTTTTAAGGAACATTGCAGTAATACTTTGCACTTAGAGATAGGAGAGATCTTAAATGAATTTTTTGCGTCCGTATTTACTCTGGAGACAGATACAGAGACTATAGAACTGAAGCAAAAGAGTAGTGAGGTCATGGACCATATCTGGATTACAGAAGAGGAGGTGCTGGCTGTCTTGAGGTGAATTTAGGTGGATAAACCCCCAGGGCCTAACAAGGTGTCCCTTTGAATCTTGTGGGAGGATAGTGCAGAAATTGCAGGGGCCCTGGCAGAGATATTTAAAATGTCCTTAGCCACAGGTGAGATGCCAGAGGACTGGAGTTGTTCAAGAAAGGCTCCAAGAATAAGTAGGGAAATTGTAGGCCAGTGAGCCTGATGTCAGTCATGGGTAAATTAGTGGAAGGTATTCTAAGGGACAGGATATATAAGTACTTGGATAGACAGGGTCTGATTAGGAACAGAAAACATGGCTTTGAGCGTGGTAGGTCATGTCTACCCAATCTTACAGAGTTTCTCGAGGAAGTTACCAAGAAGGTTGATGAAGGAAAGGCGGTGGATGTTGTCTATGTGGACTTTAGCAAGGCCTTTGACAAAGTCCCACATGGGAGGCTGGTCCAGAAGGTTAAATCACTTGGCAATTGGATTCAACATTGGCTTAGTGGGAGAAGCCAGAGGGTGGTTGTAGATGGTTGTCTCTCTGACTGGAAGCTTGTGACTAGTGGTGTGCCACAGGGATCGGTGCTGGGTCCGTTGTTGTTTATCATGTATATTAATGATAATGTGATAAACTGGATCAGCAAATTTGCAGATGACACCAAGATTGGGGGCGTAGTGGACGGTGAGGAAGGCTATCAAAGCTTTAGCGTGATCTTGACCAGCTAGGAAAATGGGCTGAAAAATGGCAGATGGAATTTAATACAGACAAGTGTGAGCTGTTGCACTTTGGGAGAACAAATCAGGGTAAGACTTACACAGTGAATGGTAGGGCCCTGAGGTGTGCGGTAGAACAAAGAGAACTGGGAATACAGATCCATAATCCCTTGAAATGGCATCGCAGTAAGATAGGGTCGTAAAGAGAGCTTTTGGCACTTTGGCATTCATAAATCAGGGCATTGAGTACAGGAGTTGGGATGTTATGTTGAAGTTGTACAAGACGTTGGTGAGGCCAAATTTGGATTATTGTGTGCAGTTCTCATCATCTACCTACAGGAAAGATATCAATAAGCTTGAAAGAGTGCAAGGAAAATTTACAAGGCTGTTGCCGGGACTTGAGGACCTGAGTTATAGGGATAGGTTGAATAGGTTAGGACTTTATTCCCTGGAGTGCAGAAGAATGAGGGGAGATCGAATAGAGGTACACAAAATTATGGGGGGTATAGATAGGGTGAATGCATGCAGGCTTTATCCCCTCAAGTGTGAGACTAGAATTAGAGGACATAGGTTTAGGGTGAAAGGTGAAATATTTAAGGAGAATCTGAGGGGAAACTTCTTCACTCAGAGGGTGGAATGAGCTGCTAGCGGAAGTGGTAGGTGCGGGTTCAATTGTAACATTTAAGAGAAGTTTGGATAGGTACATGGATGGGAGGGGTTTGGAGGGATATGGTCCAGGTGCATGTAGATGGGACTAGGCAGAAGATCAGGCGGCATGGACTAGATGGGCTGAAGGGCCTGTTTCTATGCTGTAGTACTCTACGACTCTATTTTAGGTCCAAGTACATCAGCGAAGGGCCCCGGTGGAGAACACAAGAAAATAGGAGTGGGAGTAGGCCACTCGGCCCCTTAAGCCTGTCCCATTATTCAATATGATCATGGCTGATCTACACTGGCCTCCTGTTCTGTGCCAGTTCCCCATAGCCCTCAGTCCCTCGATCTTTCAAATAATTATCTATCTCCACTTTAAATACATTTAATTATCTGGCCTCCACCACTCTCGGAGGCAGAGAATTCCAGAGGTTCATTACCCAATGAGAAAAGAAATTTCGATGTACCTCAGATTCAAATGACCAGCCCCCTATTTTGTAGCTACGCCCCCTTTTCCATGACTCTTCCATTAGTGAAAACATCTCAACATCTACCTTGTCAAGTGCCCTTAGGATCTGATATGTTTGGAATGAGGCCCCTCATTCACATGGAATCACATGCAGTGGCTGGAGCACAGCTCTGAGTGGTCACAGGGAGCATGAGTGACAGCTATTCCCATTGCATACACACTTTAATCATCCCCGGTGTTTTCCAAGGCCATGGATTTGAGTTGGGTCAACACAATATGCCAAAATGTAATCATTTCAGTGCAGTGCTGAGCATTCAAAACTCCACTGTTCTCAGCTGTGTACAAGTCTCCATCTGGACTCATTAAAACGATCTGCAGGGAATGGCGTGCAGATTCCCACTGAAACTAAGATCATTCCCACGTGTTATTACATTCGGAGCTTGCTTTCTAAGCGTATGCCCAGCTTTACCTCCTGTGGCTGGAGCATAACACACCCGCTCTCACGTAAATGCTTATTTTCTTGACAGTCAGCTATTTTCCTTTGGTGGATTTAATTTACACTGATGTTTTGTCAGGCCGATTCACTCCCAAGGTGCAAGGGAAGTCAACAAAGATACTTAAAAGGCTGCCTAAAACTCTAGCCCACAGAACGAGCGAGCTTGCAGAGCAAGAATCGATGGGGAAGGTGATTGGACTGATTTGTAATGAATCAACTATGGCTCACAAGTAGCCCCCTTGCCTCTGAGTTGTGAGTTCAAGTTTCCATCCAATGGACCTGAACACAAATATGTTGGGGATATGACCTCTGGGTAAGGTTCCATTGATGGCTGTCGGAGATCTCTTGAGATTGGGAATTAACCATTACCCCTCAACCAACATCAACTGAAATATGAAAATGAAAAACAAAAACTGTAGATGCTGGCTATGTGAAATAAAAAACAGAAAATGCTGGAAATACTCTGCAAGTCAGGCAGCATCTGTGGAAAGAGAAACAGAGTTATGGCCAAAAGAGCTTGGTCAAGACTGGGAAGGAGAGAAAACACATTAGTTTTAAGTTGCAGAGATGGTGGGAGATGAATGGATGGGACAAAAGGACTTTCTCTGAAAGGGAGAGTCAAGGGTTGGCATAGGGATAAGTTGTAGAGGTCATCCGGACAATGGGTTAATGGGAGCAATTAGACAGAAAAGGAAATAGAATGAATGCAATGAGATGAGGGTAGTTGGAGAGTGAGAACACGGAAAAAGGAACATGAAAAGCTGCAAAATGCAAAGTTGTAGTACATGTTCAGCAAGTCAGGCCATGCTAATGAAGAGAGAAAAACAGTCAATATCACGGAGGGATGACCTATAGCAGAAATGGCCGACCATGCCGTACTACTTTGAACCTATTTTATTTATCTGCTTTACTTCTCTCTCTAACTGCCCCCACCTCACAGCTTTGTTCCATTGTTTCCTCTCCCTCATTGCCCCCATTAACAGGTGACCTCTACAACTTATCCCCATAGCAACCCTGACCTCTTCCGACCAGAAATATTCCCTTTATCCTTTCCATCCCTCTTGGAGCTTCTCCGCAACTTAAAACCAATTAGTTTTCTCTTCCCCAGTTCTGACCAAAGGTCTTTGATCTGAATTGTTAACTCTCTTCCCACAGATGCTGCCCAACCTGCTGAGTATTTCTAGCATTTTCTGTTGTCAAGTTGAAATATATTATCTAGTCATTACCAAGGCTTTTTCCCACACCTTCCTGACTACATTGGCCACTGCATTATCTGCATTCCAATAAGGACTACAATTTGATAATAAGACTATTTCATGAGCCAAACATACAGTCATAGAGATATACACGTAGAAATAGGCCCTTCAGCCCATTGAGTCCGTGCCAACCATCAACCACCCATTTAACCTAAGCCTATATTAATCTAATTTTTATTCTCCCCACATTCTCATCCACTCCCCTCCCCCCAAACCCAATCCTACCACTCACCTACACACAAGAGTCAATTTGCAGTAGCCAATTAAGCTGCCAATATGCATGTCTTTAGGCAGTGGGAGGAAACCGGAGCACCAAGAGGAAACTTACATGGTCACAGAGAAAACATGCAAATTCGAGAGGAGTTCCTGACGGAGGAATCTAGGAACAGGGGTCAGCATCCCAGATTGAGGGCTAGGCTGTTTAGCAATGAGGTGAGAGAAAGTTCTTCTTGCAGTGTGCAGCAAGTCTTTGGGGTCCTCCAGCCCAGCTAGGGTGCGGCAAAGAATGTTAAGTATAGACCTTTCACAGACAGCACCCGAGATCAGGAGTGAACCCATGTTTCTGGAGCTGTGAGGCAGCAGCATCACTAGCTGCTCCACTTTGTCACTCCTTTGGGATATCCCGAGACTGTGAAAGGTGTCATCTAACGGGGAGTATTTTTTTCTGCAGTAAATTTATACAAGGCAGACTGTTACAATGCCAGATTTGTGCCTTAGTGATTCCTGTGGTTTTGCCCAATAATACAGAATAAATCCAGAAACAACACCCCTCCTAACCACCTCAGTGAACCAAGGAGTTACCACATTCACACATGCATCTCTTTCCCACATCCTTTAATCTTCACCCAAGCACCAGCTACGAGTCATTGCTTTCTTCTGCTAATATATCATTATAGTCTGTCAGTCTTCTGCAGTGAAAGCTTTAATACAGGGCTGCACTGTTTCCTTTTGCATCATTGAGCAAGGCTTCAGCATACATGGTGGAAAAAATGCCTCTTAAGCCAATATTGATGGGTTCCTTCCAAGTGAGAAGCCTGATTCCTGACTCCCGGGGATCAGCTCTGGTTGCCCAGTTGTCAGGAAGTACTAGACGGGTGTAACAACAGCCCCAGTGGTCTCAGCCATGGCTCAGTCCGTTGCATCTGAAACATCCCATCAGGTACTACAGATACCAATATGGCTCAAAGTTTATGCACAAAATGCGCTGACCCCCTTTTTGTAATAAGGCAGTAGCATTAATTAAAACAAAAATATTGGAGAAATTAATGGGACAGAAAGACAATAAATCCCCAAGACCCAGTTACTTCTATCCCAAGATTTTGAAGGAGGTGACAATACACTGGCTGAATGTCCATTGATTCCAGAGAGACCAACAAAGAAACAGGCCCTTCGGCCCAACAAGTCTGTGCCAACCATCAAGCACCCATTTACATCCAACCCATTTTATTCTCCTCCCCCCATTCCCATCAACTCCCCCCTTCACCCCTTCACCTACACACTAGGGGCAACTTACAGTGGCCACACGCACAGTAGTGTAGTGATTAGCATAATGCTATTACAGCACCAGAGACCCAGGTTCAATTCCGGCCACTTTCTGTAAGGAGTTTGTACATTTTCCCCATGACTGCGTGGGTTTCCTCTGGAAGCTCTGGTTTCCTCCCACATTCCAAAAGATGTCTGGGTTAGGACGTTGTGGGCATGCTATGTTGGTGCCAGAAGCGTGGCGACATTTGCAGGCTGCCCCCAGCACATTTTCAGACTGCGTTGGTTGTTAACGCAAAAAGACGCATTTCACTGTGTGTTTCGATGTGCATGTGGCTAATAAATAATAACAATAATTAGTAATAATAATAATAATTATTATTATTATTATTAATTAACCCACCATCCCAAACGTACAAACTGGAACACCTGGCATAGCACCAGAGGTCAGGATTGAACCTGGGTCACTGGAGATGTGAGGCAGAGGCTCTACTACCTATGCTGCCCGAAAATATTTGCAAGTAGCAAATGTAACTCCATTGAAGAAAGCAGAATGAGAAAACAGGGCACTACAGACCAGATAGCAAGACATCAGTACAGAACAAAATTCCAGAATCTTTTACTAAGGCGGTGGTAACGGGGCACTTAGAAAATAATAGCAGGATTGGGTAGAGTCAACGTGGAGTTATGAAAGGAAAATCATGTGTGTGGAATCTGTATTCAGCATGTAACCAGTAGCATAGATAAGAAATTGGTAAATTGGGTATGGTCACATGTACTGGGGTACGTTAAAAAACTTTGTTTTGCATGCCATCCATACAGATCATTTCATTACAACAGAGCATTGAGGTAGTACAAGGGAAAAACAATAACAGAATACAGAATAAAGTCTTACAGTTGGAGAAAGTGTAGTGCAGGCAGACAATAAGGTGCAAGGCCATGACATGGTAGATTGTGAGGTCAAGAGTCCATCTTATCATACAAGGGGACTGTTCTTATAACCGCGGGATAGAGTCTGTCCTTGAGCCTGGTGGTACGCACTTTCAAGCTTTTGTATCTTTGCCCGATGGGAGGGGGGAGAAGAGAGAATGTCTAGGGTGGGTGGAGTCTTTGATTATGTTGGCTGCTTTTCCGAAGCAGCGAGAGGTGTAGACAAGTGTAGATAAGAAGCAGTGGATGAGGTATTTCTGAACTTTCAGAAGGACTCTGATGAGGTGCCACACAAGAGATGATTAAACAAAATTTGAGCACATGGGATTGGAGGTGCTGTGCAGCATGGCTTGACTGGTTAAGGACTGAAAACAGAGAATAGAAGTAAATGAATCATTCTCAAGTGAGAGACTGTGACTGGTTGATCAGTGCTGGGGCCCAGCAGTTTACAATCTGTATTATTCCAGATGATGTGGATGAAGGCAGAAGGTGTAATATATCTGTGTTTGGCGAGGATGACAGGTTGGGTGGTAATCTTGGTCGTCCAGCACCTTTTTCCCATGGTGGCAATGGCCAATACCAGAGGACATCTGTTTAAAGTGAGTGGAGGAAAGTTTAAGGGAGATGTCAGAGGTAGGTTTTTTACACAGTGGTACGTGCCTGCCTGGACTGTACTGCTGAGGGTGGTGATAGAGGTTGATACAACAGGGACATTTAAAAGGATCTTAGATAGGAACATGGATGTAAGAAGAATGGAGGGTTATGGGCTGTGTAGGAGGGAATGGTTAGATTGATCATGTTGTAGGGTTATGTAGGTTGGCACAACATTGTGGGCTGAAGGGCCCGTACTGTGCTGTACTGTTTTATGTTTATATTTATGTCATGGATGAGTTGGGTTGAATGGCCTGTTTCCGTACTGTACACCTCTATGACTCTCTGACTCTAATGTGAGTTGTGCAGAGCATTCAGAGAGGTTTCAGGGGATATTTACAGGCTGAATGGGCAAAGACATGGCAGTTAGCATTTAATATGGAAGTATATGAGGTCATTTACTTTCTTAGAAAACATAGAAAAGAATAGTATTTATTGTTTGATAAGTAATTGAAAGGTGTTGGTGTTCAGATGGATTTGGGAAGCTTGAATATGAATCAGGTTCAGCAAGCAATTAAGACAGCAAATAGTATGTTGGCCTTTGTTGCAAGAGGATTTCAGTACATATAGACTCCAGACTTGGAATATTGTGTACGGGTCTGATCTTCTTATGCAAGGAATGTTATACTTGCAATAAGAGAGAGTGCAATGGTTCACTAGATTGACTCCTGGGATGGAGAGATTAAGCAGATTGAGTTTACACTCTCTTGAGTGTATATGAATGAGAGGCAATCTTGTTGAAACTTACTAGTTTGTTACAGAGTTTGAGGGGTGAATGTGGAGTTAATATTTCCGTGGCTGGGTGTCTAGAACCAGGGGTCACAGTCTCAAAACAAGGGGACAGTCATTCAGGGCAAGATGATGAGAAAAATTTTTCCACACAGAGGGTAATAAATCTTTGGAATTCTCTACCCAAGTGGGCAGTGGAGGCTCAGTCGCTGAGTATCTTCAGGAAGAGAGATCAATAGATTTTAGATAATACAATGATCAAGGGTTGTTATATTTCTTATGATGTTTTACTATGTTAAAGGAACTGTTGAATTCCTCTATGGATGTTGTGTTTAGCCCTCCAGCATTACCAGCTTTTATCATGGGCCAGTACGAACCCACTAGATCCACACCTGCTTCAGCATTGTCACTCCATTGGAATCAAAGCTGATGGCTGGAGATATCGATGCTGATCACCCCTTTGCTAACAAAAACCTATCCCATTTCCTTCGATTTACTTTATCTTGTTAGATCTGGCATTTTGCAGACAGGACAAGAATGTAGCTGTTGGCTGTTTCCAATTAATCAAATCCCTGCATAGAATCTCAAAAGAAGCCATCTCCCCATACTCTGCTCTGTTAGGTCTGGGGTGCAAAATTTCTCTTCATTGCTTATTCACAAGGTTTGGCCATTGGCCTCACTAGGTCCTTCTTAATAAGTCAGAATGTGTTTGTGCTCTCACCAAGATCAGAAATGATATTTTCTTTTCAAATATAAATATGATACACAATTTTCAAAGTAATCCAACAGTTTGTTTGGTTTGTTTACCTAGGTAATTAATCCAGTTTGTAGTCATTCACACCATTCAGCCACACCATATGCCAAGGTCTTTTATGTGACATAAGGCTTGGTGAATGGCTTCCATGGTTTTCATTAGAATTGGAACTGGAATTGGAATTGGTTTATTATCATCACATGTACTGAGGTACAGGGAAAAACTTTGCTTAGCATGCAATCCATACAGATCATTTCATTACAGAAGTGCATTGAGGTAGCACAAGGGAAAAACAATAATCCAGAATAAAGTGTTACAATTACAGAGAAAGTGAAGTGCAGGCAGACAATAAAGTGCAAGGCCATAACGGGGTAGATTATGAGGTCAAGAGTCCATCTTATCGTACTAGGGGACCGTTCAATAGTCTTATAACTGAGGGATAGAGTCTGTCCTTGAGCCCAGTGGTACGTGTTTTCAGGCTTTTGTATCTTCTGCCCGCTGGGAGGGGGGATAAGAGAGAATGCCTGGGATGGATGGGGCTTTTGATTATGTTGGCTGCTTTACTGAGGCAGCGAGAAATGTAGACAGAGTCCATGGCTGATTTTTGTTTCTCTTCAACCTCATTCTCCCGCCTCCTCCCCGTAACTCTTAACTCCCTTAGCAATCAAGAACCTATCAATCTCTGCTGCCCTCTGTAGTGATGAATTCCACAGATTCGCCACCCTCTGGCTGAAGAAATTCCTCCTCATCTCAGTTTTAAAACAATATCCCTTCATTCTGAGGCTATACCCTCGGATTCTAGACTAATAGAAACATCCTCTCCACGCTCACTCTATCCAGGCTTTTCAGTATCTGGTATGTTTCAAACCCAAACACCGTATCATCTCTATACACAGAAGGTATGCCAGTAGCTCAGTGGTTAAGTGACCTGTCTACTTCTCCAGAGGCCTGGCCTAACAATCCAGAGACCCGAGTTCAAATCCCACCACAGAAAATGAGAAATTTCAATTCAGATTAAAATCTGGAATTTGTAACAATAGCAAGTCTGAGTGATAAAAACTACTGAATCATCAGTAAAACCCCATCTGATTCACTAATACCCTTTGGGGGAAGAAATCTGCCATGCTTACCTGCATCTGGCTGATGCATGACTCTCAGCTGTGACTATCTTCTCAACAGGTCATTAAATGATGGCCTTGCCAGCGACGCCCAGATCCTGAAAAAAATGAATGCATTTGTTTGAAAAAAAATCACTTTGTTCAAATATTACGTTATCAGTTTGCAACCGTTCTCCTCAGACAGAACAGCTTAAAGGCTGTGTCTGTTGGGATGAGGACCCTGCATAAAGCAGCAAATGACAGAAAGCCCAGTCAAAGGTAAGCATAAAAGAGGAGAAGGTGAAGGAGAATTTTCCAGCAACTTGCAATTATAGAGCACCTTAAGTGCATTTACATAGCTCAAGGCACATATACGGGAACGATTATTAATGAAAACTGTACCAATATTTGATATCAAGCCACTGAAATTTAGCTACAGAGGTGGCCAAAGACTCACTGCAAGGGCAGTTGGCTGAACAAAGAGAGGGACCACAAGAGGCCAAGTCAAGACCAGAATTGTTGGTTGGAGAAGGTTACAGAGATTGGGACACAAGGTTGGGAAATTTAAAAGGAGACCTTGCAAGATGTCAGCCAATGAGCACGATGGTTTGGGGGAAATGGGATGGTTGAGTTAGTCAACAAAGGTGGCAAATGTTTATAGAGTTTGGGAGAGTGGATGAGTTCATTAGAAAAATCACCTAGAGATGACAAAAATAATGGGTGGTAGCTTCATGGGGGGCACAGAGCTGGAGATGGGAGGCACTGAGGAGGTGGAAGACGGTGATCTTTGGGATGGAAATCTCAGCTCAGTCATTGGATGCTGAAGTGGTGAGTGGTCTGGTTATCCTGAAACACTGTTCAGAGAGAGAGATAGGATCAAAGGCAAGGGAGTGGAGTTGTGGGGTCTCCAGTAACAGCTTTTGTTCTTCCCAATGTATGACGAGAAGAAATTGTGTCTGGCTGCTGGTCAGTTGGTCTGGTGGGACAGAGGCAGTGTAGGATTGAGGGAGATGGTGGTGAAATTGTTGGAGGGCCACCAGTCAAATCTGAGGTTAATCCATCAGAAGAAGACATTAAGCAGCAAAAATGGGAGGGGCCAAGCACAGATCATGTAGAGCTTCCAGAAGTAAGGCTTCA
Source organism: Pristis pectinata (assembly GCF_009764475.1). Classification (NCBI taxonomy): domain Eukaryota; kingdom Metazoa; phylum Chordata; class Chondrichthyes; order Rhinopristiformes; family Pristidae; genus Pristis; species Pristis pectinata. The sequence continues at coordinate 66,598,891 of NC_067408.1, read as the reverse complement.
GACGTGGATAGAGAAATTGGTGTAGAATATGTTCTGGCTAAGACTGGATGAATAAAAATGCAGCCTTATTCAGCTGGACACTGGAATAGTCTCTACAACATCAAAGGCTGCAGGAAAGTTGAGAAGGATGGGGAGTGGCTGGTCACAATGACAGAGCATTCCATTGGCTGTTTAACTGCTGTACTAGGATAGAACCTGATTGGATGTGTCCGCACATGGGAGCCCACATGTGGTTTTGGAAGTCATCAGCACATTCAAGCACTTTGAAGAGGAGAGAGGGGTTGGGTATTGGGACATAGTTTGACACAATGGAGGGGGTAAGGGTATGGTTTTTCTTGGAAGGAAATGATGGCAGATTTGATGGAGAGGGGGTCAATTTTACTAGGCCGATGGTTAAAACAATCTAAGAATTTATGGCCAATTGAAGTTAGACTGTTAAACCTTTGCAACACTGCATGCTTGAAGCATCCAATAAGCATTATATTTATTGGGAGGGGTGAAAAGGGTCTTTTTTCACCATGGGGGGAAAGCAGTTGTGACTGATGCTCGGCTCTAAAGACTTGCATTTCATTCATTGCATATGTTCCGCTAAATTGGGAACAAACTCCAAAATAATACATTTCTGAAGTACATTAGCTTTTGATACAAAAGTTCTCAAGCTTTTCCCATTGTGTTCCCACTTCCAGATTTGTCAGTTGGCCCATACCTGTACCAGCATATATTCCAGTTTTTAACCCCAAATGACAATTATTAGTTTCATTGAACATTGTTAAGTAACTCTTAAAACTACCCTAGTTCTTTATGTTTATCACCCGTGAAAACAGTAAGTTGCTTCATCTTTCAATTGGCTCACCTACCTAGTTTATAAAGGATAATCGGTGAAAATCTTTATGCCCCTCCAAACCTCTCAGCCACAGCTCCCCATTCCTTGGTACATGATCAATCAATTGTTGGTGCTCAACCAGACTTGAGTTACATTAGAATGTATCAAGCCTAATGAAGTAGCAAGGCTCACACCAGTTACTAATTTACATGTAACATATTTCTTAGTTTTAGTACCAAAACTTAAAAGGGAGCAGTGAAATATCATGAAAGCAACAAGAACCCTTAACACCTTCTTGTAAAAAAATACCAAAACCCAACTCGAACCTATTGGAGATGCACTAAGTACTGACAGTGAAATACAGATGTACTCCTGGAGAGCTCTGTAAATACTGATGCCCTCATGATTACCTGCCCACCCCCCCAACCAGCCCAACCAGCCCAACCCCCCCCCCCGCCCCCGTACAAAGGCTGGAAACAGTAGTCTATTCCCCCAGAGTCTAAACCATTGCCCAACATATCCTTCATTCTCCAGTTATCATCTGGGCAGAGGATCAACATTGGTTCAAGGAGAAGTACAAAAGGGTATGCCAGGAGCAGAGGTGAAGTGTCAGCCCGCAAAGTGGCAACACGGGATGACGAGTGAGTGTTATATAATGTATGGAGCTAATTGATCCCAGGATAAATAGATGATACCAAAGTTCTACAGTCCTGCCACATCTAGTCCTCAATGGTCATGGCAATGAAAACATATGATGGAGGAAGAGATTCCAAGAACATTCCTACGCTCAACATTGTTCCAACCCAAGAGTGTCAAAGACAAGACGAAACATCTACAGACCTGTTCAACCAGAAGTGGCCAATGGATGATCCGACTCAGCTTCTCGTGGAGATCCCCATCTTCACAGAAGACATTTCTACTCACTTTGGGAGATATCCAGAAACAGTTGGATAAATCAAAGGCTCTGGGGTCAGACAACATTCAGGCAGTAGTACAGAACTAGCCACCTCTTGGCCAGCTGCTTGAGTTGTAGAAAAGTGCCCTGGTATGACCTGTCCATAAGGCAGGACAACTCCTGCTGCACTGATCTACCCTCTATTGCTACACGCTAAGTGATGGATAGTGTCAACAGTTCTGACTAGCGGCTCTTCATCTCCGACAACCTCCTCACTGATGCCCAGTATGGATTTTGCTGGGATTACTTGGCTCCACTTGCCTTAGTCTGAACAGCTAAATTCTACAGGTGAGGTGAGAGTGTCTACTCTTGACATCAAAGTAGGATTTGATTGAGTGCGGTATCAAAAGATAAAACTGATGAACCTGCTCAATGGGAACCTTGGAAAATTTCCACTGGCTTGATTCATAGCTCATACAAAGGCAGGTGGTTGTGGTTGTTGGAGGTCAATCATCCCAGCTCCAGGACATCCCTGTAGGAGCTTCTTAGGTCAGTGTCAGCATCTTCAACTGCTTCATCAATGACCCTATCAAAAACCAGCTAGAAGTGGGGATGTTCACTAATGCTTCCACAATGTTCATTTTCATATATAACTTATCAGAATGTGAAGCAACTTGTGGCTGCATGCAACCAAAGACAACATTCAGGCACGGGCTGATTAGTGGCAAGCATCTGGCAATGATCGCTTCCACAGGAGAGTGTCCAACTGCCTACTCTTGACATTCAATACTTTGCCCTAAGTATTCCCCATCAACATCCTGGGTGGGGCGAGGGGGGGGGGGCAGAATCACCATTTAATTGGAACTGCCACATAAATACTGTGCTTGCAAACAAGTGACCTATCTCCTGATGACCCTGATTACCATCTGCAAGACAAAGTCAGGAGCATGACAAGATACTCTCCACTTACATGGTTCAGTTCCAACAACCCTCATGAAGCTTGACACTATTCAGGACAAAGCAGCCCACTTGATTGGCACCTCATCCACCACTCTGAATTTCACTCCATCCATCACTGGCACTGGTACCTTCTACAAAATTCACTGCAGTTACTCACTGCTGTATCCTACTACCACCAAGAAGCACAAGGGCGATAGACACATGGCAACGCTACCACCTGCAGGTTCTCCTCCAAATTATGCACTATCCCGACTTGAAAATATATATCGTCATCCCTTCATCACTGGGTTCATCCAACTCCTGACCCAGCAACACTGTGAGAGCACCTTCACTAGACAGACTGCAATGGTTCAAGGTGAGTAACCACCACCTTCTCAAGGACGATTAGGAATAGGCAGTAAATTCTGACTTTGTTGTTGATATCCATATCCCATAAATCAATAAACAAATGACAATAAAAATTTCTTACAATATTGACAACCCCAACGACTCTGGATATCTCGTAAGCACTGACAAACATTCCTTGGAGATGCCTGCAAAGAAAGGAGAGACAAGGATTGATTAGGGATAGTCAACATGGCTTTATTCATGGGAGATCATGTCTCACAAAGTTGATTGAGTTTTTTGAGGAGGTGACCAAGAAGATTGATGAGGGCATGGTGATGGATGTTGTCCACATGGACTTTCGCAAGGCCTTTGACAAGGTCCCACATGGTAGGCTGGTCCGGAAGGTTAGGATACACAGGATCCAGAGCAAGACATCAAATTAGATACAAAATAGGTTTGGTTGGAGGAGGCCGAGGGTGGTAGTAGAAGGTTGCTTGTCAGATTGGAGACCTATAACCAATGATGTGCTGGATTGTTTGTCATGTACATTAATGATTTGGAAGTGAATGTAGGAGGCATGATTATTAAGTTTGCAGGTGCCACCAAAATTGGTGGTATGTATAGTGGACAGTGAAGAAGATGCAACAGGTTCCAGGTCAACTGGGAAAGTGGGCAAGGGAATGGCTGATAGAATTTAACTCAAACAAGTGTGAAGTGATACATTCTGGGAAGTTAAACCAGGCTAGGACATACATAGTGAATGGCAGGGCCCCGGGGAGTGTTACTGAACAGAGAGACCCAGAGGTACAAGTATATAGTTCCCTAAAAGTGGCGACACAGGTAGATAAAGTGGTGAAGAAGGCATCTGGCATCTTGACTTCATTAGCTGAGGCACAGAGTATAGGAGCTGGGACTTCACATGTACAAGTTGTTGGTTAGGCCACACTTGGAGGATTGTGTGCACTTCTGGTCGCCATACTATTGGATGTGACTAAACTAGAGAGGGGGCAGAAAAGATTTACAGGAATGCTGCCAGGACTGGAAGGCTTGAGTTATAAGGAGAGGTTGGATAGGCTGGGGCTGTTTTCCCTGGAGCGAAGGAGGTTGAGGGGTGACATGCACAAGTTTATAAAATTATGAGGGGCATAGATAGGGTAGATAGTCACAGTCTTTTACCCAGGGTAGGGGCATCTAAAACTAGTGGGCATAAGTTTAAGGTGAAAGATTTAAACGGGCCCTGAGGGGCACATTTTTCACACAAAGCTGGTGAGTATGTGGAACGAACTGCCACACAAAGTGGTTGAGGCAGATACAATAACAACACTTAAAAGACATTTGGACAGGTATATGGAAAGGAAAGGTTTAGAGGGATATGGGCCAAGTGCAAGCAAATGGGATTAGCGTAGATAGGCATCTTGGTTGGCACAGATGAGTTGGGCTGAAGGGCCTGTTTCCATACTGTACCACTTTATGAATCTGTGTATGCCATGGGTCACCCCACCCACTCCCAGCCAACACCGCAGAGACTCCATGTAATTACACAAAGGAGACTCTTGTCAATACTGAGCGCCATCCCACCCTGAACATACTGACACACCAACGGAGATCTGTAAATACTTGCACCCCAATACTCAAACAATGGCCTGAGACTCCTACGAGTAATATTACTCTCCCACGCAAGGGTTTCTCTGTAAATATTGACTGTTCATTGGAGACCCCCATAAACACCAGCAAGAGGGACATCTGTTATTAATGGCAAAGTCCTGAACACCACTGTAACCATTGGCGTTGCACTCGACATTAACGACTGACACATCAGTGGAAATCTAAAACCAAAACAGAAATACTCAGCAGATCAGGCAGCATCTGTGGGAAGAGAAATAGAGTTAATATTTCAGGTTGGAGATCCTTCATCAGAACAATTCTAACAAAGGGTCTCCAACCTGAAACATTGACTCTGTTTCTCTTCCCATGGATGCGGCCTGACCTGCCGAGTATTCCCAGCATTTTCTGTTTTGGTTTTAGATTTCCAGCACCTGCAGATTTTTGATTTCCACATAAATGGAGATGCCTTTAAGCACTGATGACCACCACTCTGGAGGCTCGGAGAGGATGGAGATGCAAAGCTTGGTGTCAACAGCTGGGAATTGAAGGAGTGTGGGATCAGAATCCAGGCCAAGATCTGTGGAAGGGGTTGAAGACCAATGACTGGAGGGTGTTGGATATCAGGGCAGGCTCAATGATCCGTGATCGAGAAGCTGGGAAATGGGTTTGGAATTTATCAGTTCAAGCTCCGAGTTGTCCATACATTAATGCGGGAAGTGCATGGAGAGATGATCGCAGGATCTGTGCAGCTGTCCCTGACTTTCTGTCGTGTTTAACTTCCGGAATTCTCACAGAAGTTGAATCACTGAGCTATAAGAACATGCTGTTATATGATCCACAGCCTCTTTGCAGTGACGCGCCTATACAAATGCAGAGCCCCAACCTCTCCATGAGGGCAGGTCCTCAGCAGCCCCGGTGATCTGCTGCACTGCTGTGGCACCCTCCAAGCCCCCTTGAACTGACCCATGCAAGCAACATTCTGTACTTGTGACCTTGCACTACAGCAATCAACCACTGGGTGGCGGCTCCCTGGGCTGCAAGGAGAGCTGAGACCGCCACTGAACCGCACCCGATGGCTGAAACTGGAAATGTTGGGAAGGACTTGCTGGAAAAGATGGACCAGGCTCCCCCAAAAACCCCACACAAGGAGGGAGCAGGTTTCTCCTGTACTTGACATTCCATACATGCTATTTGGCAAGCTGACCCATACACCAAGCTTGCCAATGTGCACCAGCCCTTGGACTTCATCTGCAGGCTGCCCCATTGAAGTCCTCCCCTATGGCTGAACCCATGTACAATGTTACCCTGTGGGCACTGAGCACCTGGACTCTCTTCATGCGAGGTCCCACATCTGAGCTTTACTTCACATTACACAAAAATTGCCAGTTTCCAAGGCTGTGGGTGTTTGATCAAATGATGGGAAGCCTCCATCTTTCAGCTCCACTTGCATCTGGTGGAAACTGGTAGCAGCTCCTAGCTACCTGAGAGAAGGCAGGTAGAATGGTGGGTTAAAGATGAGGGGAAAGAGGCACATTATGGAAATGCAGGTTCACGCCATCTGTGATCTGTGGATCAGGAACAAGTGTAGGAAAATGGAGATGAGGGCTTTGAGGGAATCTCTCTCTGATGGACCTGGTGTGCTATTGCACCAACTGCTCCTGCAATAAGAGGGAAGAGTGTTGATAAATGCCTTGTAACGTGGCTGGGTGATGTCCCTGCCAGTAGAGTAGTTGATAGTGCGTGGATACTGTGAGATTAGAGTAGCATTAAGTGTGTGAGGTTGTATTATGAGCCTGACTAATAGAGATTGATGTTAGGTGCCAGAGACCGTTCCTGAAATAACTCCTGGGATCAGGAATAAAAACAGAAAAATGCTGGAAACACTCAGCAGGTCAGGCAGCATCTGTGGGAAAATATTTCAGGTCCATGGTGCTGGGGATTGATATTTCAGGTCCATGGTGCTGTCTGACCTGCTGAATATTTCCAAATTTTTCAGTTTTTATTTCAGATTTCCAGTATCTGCAGTTTTTTGATTTTCAGTTCCTGGGGTCTGGTCTTGGAAGGAACATTGGTAGGTCAGGGAACCTGGGAGAGGTAGGGTCAAAACGTTCCTGCCATGGCCAATAAATGGTGTACAGCATAAAGCCAAGGACAGTTCAGATCTGGTCAGTTACCTGTTCAGACGTATTAAGTGGATGAAAGCAGCAAGTATATCAAGAGCGAGTGCAGTGAACAGGGGCATTGTCTTATCCTAATCTTGTGGGCAATTTCTGTTCAAGTGTATCGTAAACCCATTTCATATAAGCATTAGCTCTAAGAGATCCAACCTGCCTTTATCCAGTCAAAGCATGTTTTAACTATTAGTTGTATGCACCGCAATTGACTCATTTTATCATGTCCTTCTGTAAACATGGTGACGTTGTGATTCATCCCAAGAGACTGACTATGTCAACAGCAGGCTAGACTTCATTACCTCATTAAACAGAGATAGGGAAAACCCTTTGAAGAAAGTTTCTTTGATGTATTTCATGAAAGGTAGTGTTTGCATTCAGTGGGATTTTTAGACAAACTCTTTCACTCAAAACCACTGAACATTCAAAGAGAAATTTCCAATTCAGAACCAGTCTGTTATTACAGGCTATCTTAAACCCTAGTTGTAGGAGTTTGTAGGCATTAGCAGATGGAACCCAGTTCAAAATAATAATTAGTAAACAGTGCGTAGTGTTTAAAAGCAGAGATGTAACCAAAGAACTTCAAAAGCTGACACAGCTCAGCAACACTCCCACTGATGCCCCTATTCACCTGTCATTTCATCACAGGTTTGAGTACCAGAGCCTGCTTTTGCTTTTAGCTGTTGCCACGGTTGCCATCTGTTGCCAGGGCTGCTGGATGGAACATTTGGCTATTGCTAAGTATTGCAAGATGGGAGCCAAAGAAAGCACAGCACCCTTCACAAACCTGAGATATCCAAACTCAATGAAGTGCTTCTAAAGTGCTTTCTGTGTCCGAGTGTCAAAACTACTATTCAACAGTGGGCTTAGTACTATAACAGCTATAGTGCTGACTCACAGGTCAGGGGTTATGTGCCCGGCAGTAGCTAATTTGTACACAACCCCAAAAACATCTGGAAATGGCTAGAGATGTTAGTTGTGGAATAAGTATTGCCTGAACACCCCCATTCTTCAAAAGAAGCACCTTGGAATAATTCACGTCTACCCAAGAGACCATTCAGGTTTTACAAGAAAATAGGAGCAGGAAAAGGGCACCAGGCCCCTCAGGCCTGCCCCACCATTCAATATGATCACAGCTGCTCTATGCTGGCCTCCAACTCCTCTTCTGTGCCAGTTCCCCATAGCCCTCAATTCCTCGACCTTTCATATATTTATCTACCTCCACCTTAAATATTTCTAATGATCTGACCTCCACCACCATCGGGGACAGAGAATTCCAGATTCACTACCCTCTAACAGAATAAATTTATACGCACCTCAGTTTTAAATGACCGGCCCCTTAACTTGGAACTATATCCCCATGTTTGAGACTCCTGAGTTGTTCAAGTTATGTGTTTGTCTCTGCAGTGGGGCATGAACCTACTGCAGACATGCTGGCTGGTTTACTGGCTCCTGTATATTATCCTTGGTGTAGATAAGTGACAAGAGAGTCAAGGAGGAGAATCAATGGGCACGTGTGAGAGAGAACAGGTTGCAGAGCAACAGGGAGGTAAGAAAACGGGAAATTGGATAGGCAAGCTTCAGGCCAGCTGATTCCAAACAGTAAGAGTATATCACAACATCAGTGAGGTAATTCAGAGATGTATGCAAATAAGGTGCAGGACCTTTCATAACATAAAGAGAGCCTGTGAGAAAAATGAAAGGGTTTGTAAAAATAGCCAAACTACCCACCACCTACTCAGTCAAATATATCTTGTTCTTCGAGGATGACCAATCAGAGCTGTGAAAACCCCTTCACCAAGCTTTCTGCAGAGATTTCAGCAGAGAAAGCAAATGAAACACCGTACAAGTCAAACAGGCTATTTCAACTGCAGCCAAGAGCCAAGTAAAGATCGTAACAGTTCTACATAATGACTTGTCCCAGCCCCTCACTGCTGCAACACAGGGATGTGGATGGAAGAAAGCTGAAAGTGTTGCTGTGACTGAGTTATTAGAGACAGACCTGTGTTTTCATCATGCATTCCATTTGCATATCAGCACTGGAGCAATTGTGTAATCCCCGTGGTACTTGCCAAGGCTTTTACAGACTACTGGAGAGCAGGAGCTTACACATATAGGCAAGAAAATCTGTTCATTAACCCTTAGCCTGCTGACAGAGCAGGGGAAATTCACAAGACACTCTCTAATATAAGTCATTTCATTTCTCTTTAAGACATGGACAAAACTTAAAAGGCCACCATTAATGCCCATCCCTGATTACTCTGAAAGGTTAGTAGCGGGCAGTGTTACCAGGAAACCACCAGTTGCCGTACAACTCCAATGAGTGACCCATTAGAATTTTAGGAAAAGTACTTCCATGATCATTTGTGCATTTTATTAAGACTGCAGCCTCTACCATATAGAGGCTCAAAGGCAGCAGGAGCATCTTCACATTACTACATTCAAGCTGCCCTCCAAGTAATACGCCATCCTGACTTGGAAATACATTGCCATTCCTTCACTGTTGTCGGGTCCAGCTCCAGGGACTGTCTACTCCACACAGTAATATAGGGGCACCTTCACCTGACGTACTGCAGTGGTTCAAGAATGTGGCCCGTCACTCTCTCAATAGTGAAGGAAAATAGGTATTAAATGTTGGCCATGCCAGAAATCTGCCTCGATCTCTCAATCCAACTTGTCATGACCCATTCAATTTATTTGTCTACTTGCACTGCACTTTCTCTGTAACTGGAACACTATATTCTGCATTCTGTTTTTTCTCCCTTTTGTACTACCTTGATGTACTTTTGTATGGAATGATCTGTCTGGATGGCATGCAGACAAAAGCTTTTCACTGTATCTCGGTACAAGTGGTAATAATAAACCAATGCCCAATTACCAATGACCACATCCCAAGAAAGGATCCAAAAAAATATAAATCTTGCAAATTGCCTCAGAAAGATTTGAACTCACAACCTCTGGGGCGTGTCAATGTCATAGCCACTGAAATACTAACTCTGCATTTAATAGTAGAATCCAGGTCCACTGTGGTCTTCCAGTGGTTGCTTTGGCCTGACCAACAGTCACCAACGGGCAGGTCTTTATTTCTATTCCACTTGGATGTGTCAAAAGGAGCTGCAGTTCTTTTCCCAGCTCCAATATGACAATGAGGCCAGCCTGCAATGAACTCCCACCCCCTCCATTCCCATTCTCTACCACCCATCTCCCCCGACCCACCTCAGGTACCACTGTTGGCATGGCCTCCAGCTCCAGTAGATCCACATCAAGCCACCAGCTCCCTCTGGTGGCACAGTTTCCATCTGCTGGAAGTATGTTGATAGAACCCAAGCCCCAAACTTCAAGTGACCTGAGCCCTTTGGCCATCTGCAAGGTGCTCTCAAAATGACATGAGTTTCACATGTGCAAACACCAAAACAAAGAAACACAGCTGATGAACAGGTGTAAAAGACTTTCATTGAAGTACTTAAACATTTAAAGTCTAGGATGGCTGAGTTCTTCACACCAGTTGCTCATTAAATGCCCAGTCACAGGTTTGAGACACGTCCCAGCTTTCTCAGTGCCAGCGGCCAAGTTGTGGTTTGGCACAGTGGTTCTGTCATCGTTAAAAGTGAAGGGTGTGTCAGGGTAGGACTGGAATTTTGTAGTATGCCTTCAGCAGGTCCCCAAGGAAAGCCAACGAAGTACTTTCCAAGTGCGCTCAATGTTGCAAGACAGCAAAAGGGTAGCAAAGTAAATCAGTAACTTTCATCTGTACCACAGTCACCTTCAGCTGCAATGAATAGTTAGCAAAAGAGTCATGCAACACAGGAACAGGCCCTTCAGCCCATCGAGTCCATGCCAACCATCAACCACCCATTTTTACACAAATTCTATTTTATTCTCCCCACATTCCCATCAACTCCTCCCAGACTCAGCCACTTAACTACACTCCGAGGGCAATTTACAGCAGCTAATTAAGCTTCCAACTCACACCCCTTTGGGATGTGGGTGGAAACTAGAGCACCCGGGAGAAACTTTTGTGGTCACGGGGAAGAGAAATTAGAGGCAAGCTCCACATGGACAGCACCAGAGGTCAGGATCAAACCTGGGTTGCTGGAGCTGTGAGGCAGCGGCTCTACCAGCTGTGCCATGGTGCTGCCTGTGTGAGATGATGGGACACTTCATGAAGTGTAACACAGGACACTTAAAGTGTTTTGTTTCTAAAGCATGTGAGCACTTGCAATGGGGCTGTGCCCCAGGGTGGAAATGGCTTGTATGTTTCAAGTAATTTATCACAGTGGGACTAGTGTGCTGTTCCACAGTGTAAAGCCTTTCTGAGCATCAGCATTGCTGCTGGTTGTCCCAGTGGTCAAACTGGGAGCCAGACTTGTGCATCAATGGGGTTTTGCATTGCCATGAAATCTGCGGCCAGATTTCAAATGCAACACCATCACTACTCAATGTGTGGAGTGTTGGGATGTTGCAGTGGCAGTACAACTGGCCAGCTGAACTCTACAAGATTAGCTTCACTAAAATAAAGGAGGCAATGCCCCCCTTGACATAGAAGATCTTTGGTGAAGAAGGGCTCTGCGAAGGAGGGCTAGCCCCTCAAGCCTCCCAGAGACAACTCTCCTACCTCCTTGTGCCTGAAGGACAATGTATCTGCGGCTGAGATTTTTGGGGTTTTGATGGGGTTGGGAGGGGAGGTGTAATTTTCAGTGTAGGTCCAGGGAATAAGCTGGGCAGGTGGATGGAGCGTCAGTGTGGGGGCACTTTTGTAGTAGTGATCATAGTTCAGTTACATTGAACCCAGTTATAGAAAAGGACAAAGATAAAACAGCAAGGAATGCTAATTAGGGTAAAGCCAGTATTACTAGACCAAGAAGTGATTTAGTAAAACTGGACAGGAAAGAGCTGCATGAAGTTAAAACAGCTTCAGAGCCTTGGGAAGCATTCATAAAGGGGATTCAGGATAAACATGGTCCTACAAAGAAAAAGGGTGTGACTGTCAGATCTGGAGCCCACTGGATAGTAGGGTGCACAAGGGGTATGGTGAGGCAGAAGGGGAAAGCGTATGTCAGACACTGCAAGCTTAGTACAGCCAAAAACCTGGAAGAGAATGGAAAGTGTAGGAGTGAAAATAAGAGGAAAACTTTAATAAGTGCGTATGAAAAGGTAAAATCAAAAATAATCCAAAGTACACGAGAGGCAAGAGGATAACACTTTTCAGCTTCTGAAGGTTCCCCTTGCAACCCTCTGGTCCGCTCTTCCGCCCCCGTCAACCACTCTTCATGTTATGGCACTTCCCCATGCAACTGCCGGAGATGCAACATCTCTTCTTTTATCTCTTCCCTTCCCACCATCCAGGGAGCTAAACACTCCTTCCAGGTGAAGCAGCGATTCACTTGCACTTATCCCAATCTAGTGTATTGCATTCAGTGCACAGAATGGAGAAACCAAATGCAGATTGGGTGACTACTTTCCAGAGCACTCTCTTTCAGTAAACAGGGGGCAACTCTGAACTGGTTGCCTCCCCACTTTAATTCTCCCCCTTACTCCCACTTGGAGTTTTCTCCCTGAAACCTCCTGCACTGTTATAACAAGGCCAAATGCATGGCTGAAGAACAGCACCTCATCCTCTGACTAGGTACGATGCAGCCTTCCAGAGTTAATATCAAATTCTACAACTGCAGCTAACTCACTTTCCCTATCTGGTTTACAACTGGCCAGTTCTGCTGTTGGTCATCTACCTTGAATATTGGCTCACTTTTTCTCTCTCCGCTAGCTTGACCTGACTGCTGGGTACTCCCTACAGCTCTGTATTTCACAGCTTTTATGTTCCTTTGTTCATGCGCACTCTTTCTAACAGCCTGCATTAACCTTTCAAAATGATAACTTCATCAACAGCTTATCCCCATGGCAACCCTAGCCTCACCCTAACAGAGGTATTCCCTTTGTCCTATTCATCCCTTCCCCTCTCTCCCTACAGATGCTGTCTGATCCTCTGAGTGCTTCTAGCATTCTCTGTTTGTGTTTCAGATTTCCAGCTTCTGCAGCATTTTCCTGGAAATGAATTCCCTGTTCTTAGTGTGAAGTAATTCTCAAAATAAAAGTTCAGTAAGACTACAGGGTAGGCTGGAAGAACAATTTACAGTTCACCAGGAACACTTTTCTAATAAAGATTGGCCCACAGACAAAACTTTTCACAGAGGTTAAAACCCTAGACCCATGCAAACAGTTTACAATGAATCAACATGGCAAATCAAGTGTAGAGTTGAGGATTTCACCTCAGCAGTGTTTGTTCTCACATGGAAGAGGGTGATCTTGTGGTCCATGACTTCAGACCAAGAATTTTGAATAATTTCTGTAATGACTTTTTAACTGATTACAAGTCAGAATTCCTCCCTGCAGCTTAAAATGCTTTAAGTTTGTACCTCAAGTATTACATGTGCTCAGGAGCACTCATTTTTCAGTGCATTGAGGTTTCGTGACCAGGTATTAGTTGCAATGTACACAGAGAGGTTGTATTACTCCAAGACACCTGTGATAATTCAGCTGAGTCTTTGTTTCTGAGACAAAAAGCTCTTAACTGGGTCCAGCCATGCATTTCACGGAAACCTGGTACACAGTGCAGTGTAGAAGACGACAAAGTAAATCCCAGTTGCACGGTGGTTCCACCTTCATCAGCCCATAATCTTGTTCTCAGACTGAGGGTGGGGAGGGAGTTACAGGCCTTCCCCTGGGGGTGAGCATTTAATATGTATGACTACATACACAACGCCATGCCAAGAGAATGTATTCAGGAAATCTACCTTGATGAAACATGCTATTAGTTCTCATGGGCTACAGATGTAGACTAGCATCATATAAAGAGGCCATTTGGCCCACCTTCTCTGTGGCAGTTGGAAGAGACCAATCCAGCCTTATCCCTCCTTCTAGGTTTTGATCCATAACCCAGTTTATGTGAGTCCTGTGCAGATTGAGGCAGGAAAAATTATACTGGGGAATAAGGAAAGGGCAGAGAAACTAAACAAATGCCTTGCATCTGTCTTCAAAGAAGGCCACACAAAGAAGCTTCTGGAAATAGGTCCAGAGTGAATGTGGAGCTAAAAGAAAGCAGCACTGGAGTAATTAATGGAACTGAAAGCTAACGAATCCTCAGGATGCAATGACCAGCAGCCCAAGGACTTGAAAAGGGGTAGCACTGGAGATAATGGAATCATCAGCTGTCAAAACTCCATGATTTGTGAAAGATTCCCATGGACTGGAAGGTAAGTCCGCTACTTAAGAGAGGAGGGAGAGAGAAAATGGGGAACTACAGACCTATTAGCCTGACATCGGTCGTAGTAAAACCTATTATTAAAGTGAGTGGTAAGGGAGCAATCAGAAAATAACAGAACAATTGGACAGAGTCAACATGGAGCTATGAAAGGGAAATCATGTTTGAAAAATCTGTTCATGTACTTTGAGTTTGTAACTTGCAAAACAAGGAGAAACAGTGGATATGCACCGTAAGAAAATGTTTGATAAAGGGCCCACAAGAGGTTATTAAACAATTTCATATGTTCTAATTATGGGATGGTCAATATATTGGCCTGGATTGAGAAATGGATAAAGGAAAATAAAAGAGAGGACCAGAAGAAACATGTAACTTTTGGCCTGGCAAGAAGTGCCCAATGGGTTGCCGCAAGGATTGATGTTTGCAATCTATATCGATGATTCAGACAAGGGCACCAAATGTAATATATACAGATTTGCAGATGGTACAAAGCTGATTGCCAATGTGAACTGTGAAAAGGATGCATAGAGGCTACAGGGTGACTCAGACAGGCTAAGTGAGTGGGCAAGAACAAGTTAGATGGGACATCGTGTAGAAATGTGTGGACATGGGCCATTCGACCAACTGAACTATTCAACTGGATCGTGACTGATCTGTAACTTGGTCTCTGGATAATGGTTAGAGAAACATGCTGGGTTCAGTGCGGAAGTAGCAAGCAAATGCCGCCATGGTGTCTGATTTACATCAATGGTTTAGATTTAGAAATTCAGTGTAGTTTGGTCATATTTGCAGAAGGAGCAAATAAGGAAGGCAATGTAATCAAAGGAGTGGTCTCAAAAACTGGAATGGTGGGCAAAATATGTAATGAGACACTTGCTGCCAAGTGAAAGCTGAAGAATATTATGATGAATAATGAAGGAGCTGTGCTTGACACTTGCATCCTGTAAATGTTACTGAAGTGACATTACAGGAGCCCATTTTCCACATTGACTGTTCTAAACAGTGCAGGAATGAGATGAAAAGTGTCCCTTAATATTTTCAGCTTTTGAAGGTGGTGCCTGAGAGGAGATTCCACGGAAGTGCAGAAGATAGTGAGTGGTTTAGAAAAGGTGAATCAGGAAAATCCCTTTACATTATATAAATAGTGCAGAATAAATGATTCAAAGTTGGTAAAGGTAACATTGGAAATACTTCTTCATACTGTGATTAATGGTCACTTCAGAATAAACTCCCTGAAAGAAGAGTAGTGAGTGACTAAAGTGCTGGAGTCATTTTAGAAACAATCCAATCCTGCAATGAAAGTGGACTAAGAGTCATTGTAGATGAGTAAAGTAAAACCAGCTGAGTTTTCTATCTATATATTATCAAATTTTGATTTTCTAAGGCTCACAGAGCTTATGCGGCTAATTGAACAAAGGGGCCAGATATGTCCATCTCATCTGAAACCTGATAATGGAGATGCAGATTTTCGACCTGAAATGCCGATGATTCCTTTTGTCCCCACAGATGCTGCTCGACCCACTGAGTTCCTCCAGCAGAGTGTTTGTTCCCTCAGCTGATAAACAACCAGGCCTCAGAAGCAGATTGTTTTCCTGTTAAGTTCTCAAACTTGGTGGAGAAGAAGTTCAGGTATAAATTCACAGCCTCGTTCCCCAGGGGTTCTCAGAGATGTCGTAACTGTTACCACCTTCAAATGATTGAATTAACTTCAGAGGGGTCTTGGTGCAGTTTGCCACAGGGAGAGTTATCGCCACGGTATTCTTCAACTTCCTTCACTCAGAAGAGCTGCTCTCGGAATTGCTGTGTGGACCTTGTCCATCTGGAGGGCATGATGGTCATCGCACAATAAGTAAGGATCATATACGACAGATCCAAGAACATTGTAGGGTGCAGTATCAACCACTATCATGGCTTTTATGACCTCGCAAAAGACTCCATCAATCAAGGACTTCCCTCAGAAATTTGACATGGAAGGCCATTTGGCCCATCAGGTCTATGTTGGCCCCCAGAGTAATCCCAACAGTCTCATTCACACGTTTCCCTGTTTGCTGTTCTCTTACGCACAACCACCAGTACTCTTTTGGATTCTCTTGTCACCCACCTGTACAAGGGATAACTTGCAGTGACCAACTAATCCACCAGCCAGCAAGGTTTTGGGAGTTGGGAGGAAACTGGAGCACCTGGAAGAAACTGACAGAGGCATAGGGAGAACATGCAGACTCCACGCAGGCAGAACCCTGGGCCAGGATCTAACCTGGGATGCTGGAGCTGTGGGGCAGCAGGACTACCCGCTGCACCTCTGTGCTACCCATTCTGCTTCTGCTACATTATGACACGTGAAGGGTGACCTTATCCAGTGGGTTTATAACAGACCTAATTTCAAGGGAGGATGGTGTCCGGCAAGTCTGTGCCATGGCACCAACACTCCTCTCAGCCTTTATCATCCCATCCAACCATGTCACTTCCACTCAATAACCAAGGTCCCCCCAACCTCAGGCATCGAGCTGCAGCACACAGACAATGCTGGTTATGTTCATGTTCAGCTGCTGAGCTCCACGTCACTGTTGCCTTCTTCACTGAAGCATACAAGCGAATGGGCTTTAGTCAACATCTGCAGAAACAAAACTCCTCTACCAGTGGCCTCAAACTCAACTGCACTCCGACAGTAAAAACCCACAACAAGCCCCTGGAAAAACGTGAACCAGTCCCCATACCTCAGGAGCCATCTCTGAAAGAAGGCAGACATTGATCACCACCCCATTCACTTAGTCAACACAGCCTTTGGCCGTCTGTGGAAAAGTGTGCTTGAAGATCAAGACCTCAAACCCAGCACAAGGCTCTTGTTTACTGGACAACAGTGACTCCTGCCTTCCTGTATGCTTCTCAGATGTGGACAAACGACAGTGGGCATTTCAGGGCACTGAAGAGAAACCACCAACGTTGTCGCTGCAAATCCACTGGTAGGATAAGCAAACCAGCATTACCAACCTTTCCCAGGCCAACACCAACAGCAGTAATTCTTTAAATAAACTCAGCTGGTTCCTATAGTTACACCATGACCCTGCACCGGACCCCCAAAACTCTACTCCCAGCTCTATCAGGGCAATTGGATAACAGAGGGGCAGAGAAACTGATTTAAATTTATTCTCAAAGTCTCCCGTAACATCCACAGCAACTCATAAGAACCCCTGGCCCATGATCACTCAGAATGGAAATAGAACATGCAGGAATGTACTGAGAACCTGATGTCCACAGGTAAGGTACAGAAGCCCAGGGGAAATGGCGGAAGGAGTGCTCCACCTGCTACATCACCTACCCAACCTCCTAGTCCAGCACTTTGGCCTCATCAGCCAGCTCTGAACCTGAAGAACTGGAGGGGAAGGAGGTCAAACTCAATCCAATGGGACTGCCTCAGAAGAAGAGATTATCGTGTGCTACAACAGTTTGGATATCTATAAAACAGCAGGGGTATGTATAGGAGTTTAAATGTGCCAATCTTGTGTTGACGTGCAGGACATGTGTGGCCCTGTAACCTCACATTAGAACTTCTTTTAGTTGATTACTGGGGTGGTCTGTGCCCTTAGTGTCCCCAGCCCCAACTTAATGCACAGTCCTGGTCCCAAGGCACGTCACAGGAGAATGATCAAACAAAACTTAACACAGAGCCACAAGGGGGATATTAGGGCAGAAGGCTCAAAATGGCAGGTTGAAAGAAGTATCTTAAAAGATTAAAGTGAGGTAAAGATGCAGAGACTTTAGAGGAAAATTTAAAGGGTGTCCAAAATAATGAAGGACCTTGATGGAATAATAATGGAGAGAAGTTTCCAGTGGCAGGAGGACAAGATTTGAAGCAAAGTAATTGGCCCTCTTCAACCACTGCTCTCCCAGAAGTCAGTGAGGTTGGCACTGGAGATGATGGGGGTGGAAGTGAAGCCAAGATAAGAAGCGTCAAGTCCCTAAGGTAAATAAGACTGGGATCAACATGTGGAGCAACCTGGAGAGGAGGGAGTTAATACTTGGAGGAGATGGAGGAGGGGCAGGGCTAGACAAAGGGAAGGCCAGTGTGTGGGAGCTGGAAATGGAAATGGAGCTGCAGACGTTGGAGGCTATCATCGTCATAATCACAACTGGAAATTCAAGGAGTTCAGAAACAATGCACTGGTGAACAGGGGTCCGAGACCAGTGGCAGAGAAGTGGAGCTGGGTGATATCACCACACATGTGGAGCTGAGCCCATCCATGGCGGTTTGCTGATGTCAGCAGCCAGCAGCATGTAGACAAGAAACCTCAGGAATGTGCCTTTTTTTAAAAATTTTGTTTCACTTGTTTTGTTTGCAGCCAAAATGACTTTATCTCCCAGCCTTAATTATTATGTGAGGGCAGATCACTGTTGAAGTTTCTGCTGACATTTTTCGTTCCCATTCATGTTTACTTGATTGGCTTGAGATTAGTCTGTTTGACTCTCCAAACCTTTCCTGAATTTTGGTGGGGGAATGTTACTGTTATCTTGCTGCACAGGCTTTGAGTGAACTGATAGGTTGGTACTGTCCTCACCAATTTGTTGTCCAGTCAACATTAAATGACTGGCTCCCTGCCATTGAGCACTATAAGTAGCCACAGTGTTATTGGAAGCATATGCTCATTAACCATGTTGGCGCTGAGTCAGCAACTGCTGTCCGAAGCTCGCATTATGCTCCAGACAATGGAGCAGTGTAGGATCTGTCTAGGCTCAGGGAAAAAACATTCTTGTTCATGCAACTAAGAACAGTAGAAACACTAGCTCCCCTATCCTTTTTTCATTCTCTTTCCACGTCAGGCTCTTTAGGCATGTAAACTAAAATTAATCAATATCTTCGTTGTCAGGAACATAATTGTATTCCAGCACCAGAAAAGAGCTTATCGGAATATTTTTAATACCCGGATCCTTTGAGAATTAAAAAATAAAAAGACCATCCTTCTTGGCACAGGTCCCAACTATAGTTTTGGCTGCTTAAAGACACAGCACTTTCCTATAATAACTGTCTCCACAGTGAACACAGAACAATGAACCAGAAATCCCTGTCCATTCTGCATTATATTATATGGCATGTGTAAAACAAGATAAACACATCAAAATGTTAACGTTAGTGTTTTCGACTGTACTCTAAAATTAACCATCCACTTTTAGTTCACTATTAACTCTATTCCCATGCAATATGTTTTAACAAGTTGCTTTTTGAATCTCCTTTGCATTGCTAACTCCTGGAAGCGTACACTTTGTTTAAAGTTACCTGTTCTTAGTTCACAGTACTGAAATTATGAACGGGAGACAACTGGTTCAGAGGCTTCACAGCTGTTTGAGGAAAGGCCACTGTAAATAAATATAGAAACAAAACAGTTTACATTCAAAATCTCAGATTAAAACAACAAAGAAAATTCTGAAAACAAGAAGGATGTCAGTCAGCTGTCATAAAGAGGCAAGTTATTACTTCAGATACAAATACTGGAATGCTGGAAATCTGAAATAAAACAAAATGCTGAAAGTTCTCAGCATCTGTGGAGGGAGAAACAGTTAACAGCTTCAGATTAATAAATTGGATCAACTGTGTTTTTCTTTCTACTAACACTGCACGATTTACTGAGCATTTTGAAGCCTTTACTGTTTTACAATATAAACCAAAACCAGCAATGCAAGAGCCTACCTCTCTTGACAGTGTGTATGTCGGGCACTTTATGTTTGTGAAGAAACAGTAGGCTTGATCATAATCTAGCCTGGCGGAGACCTGAAAATCAAAGGGATAACTGCAGAAGCTGGAAATCTGAAATAAGGTCAGGAACCACTCAGCAGCATCTGTGGAAAGAGAAACAGAGTTCACGTTTCGGGTCTGAGAGCAACTCTGCCAGCTGTGCCAATGTGCCCAGAGGCTAGTTCAGAGTGAACACTCTTGGTGGGTCCAGTGTCACACATAGGACAGGCAGGAGATTGCAGTGGATTTCTTTCTCTGAAAGACATTGCTGACCCAGATTGGTTTTTACGATAATCCGTTAGTTTTATGGTCAGTATTGGTATTGGTTTATTATTGTCACTTGTCTTGCAAATTTGTCTTGCATACTGATCATACAGGTCAATTCATTATACAATGCAGTTACATTGAGTTGGTACAGAGTGCATTGATGTAGTATAGGTAAAACCAATAACAGTACAGAGTAAAGTGTCACAGCTACAGAGAAAGTGCATTGCAATAAGTTGCAAGGTCACAACAAGGTAGATCGTGAGATCAGAGTCCATCTTTTTATTCCAGATTTTGCTCTCAATCTCACTTGGTTTTAAAAAACAAGAGTACAGCCACATCGGAGGTAAGTTACCGGACTAGTCTCCAGAGGCTAGGGCCCAGGGATCTGAAGATGTTCAAATCTCATCGCTAGATGAGATGTACTGGAGTTGCAGTAGTGCAAACAAATGCTCTTTTACTTTGAAAGTGGCAGAAAAACTTCTATATCAAGGGCTGGTAAATGGCATCAGTACAAACCAATACTTGATGGTTGGCATGGACATGCAGTTTCTGTGATGTATGGCATTATGGCTATGACCGAACCAGGTGGCCCTCTGGTCTGGATACTGCCTTCACTGTGCTCCTTGAAGAGTTTGGGTATTGTTGCAGGTTCACCAGAAGCACATCAAGAGTTATTGGGTTCAATTCTGAGAAGTTGCATGGAATTGCATTTTATTGCCTTGGCTCTAGAAGCTAGAGGCTGGTGTGAATGACATTTAAAAATGATGAAAAGAACTTGATATTGTAAAAAAAGAAGAAAGGATTTCCTGTGCTGGAGGAATCCAAAGAAAAGGAATAATGTTAAGAGCTCTGCCATAAAGGAGCAAAACCACTCAGCGTGTTTACCACAAAAACCTAGAACTCTTTTCACGAAGGGATGAGGACACTCGTGGCCAACTGGACCACCGAGGACTGAAACTGGTGGGTTCACCTTAGGCTGTGAAGGGAAGTGGAGAAAACTTGTGAAATTGGAAATGAGCTGCAGCTGAGCCATGAGCAAATCATATGATGGGTGTCTGACTGGTCCTGCGGTGGTGTGGGAAGGGATGGCTTTGTGTACGCCTGGTGTTGTTGAGCATTGTAATGTGGTTTTTGCCCTATCAAGAGAGGTAGACGTTTTGGGTCTGTGCTCCTTGGAGTTTAGAAGAATGAGGAGTGATCTCATTCAAACATATAAGATCCTAAGGGGAATTGACAGGATCAATGCTAACCTCTTTCCATTAGTGGAAGGACCTTGAACGAGATGAGGGACTGGTCATTTAAAACTAAGTATGTAGAGATGTTTTTCTTCAGAGAGTGGAGGACCTCTGGAATTCTCTGTCCCAAGGGCAGTGAAGGCTGTTGGATCCAGTTATTTTCGAATCCGCAGGTTCTTTGAGGAGTCCAGGCATGAGTTGAAAGCAACTTGGTGCTTCACAAAGTCTTACTGGAAAAGTTTAAAACAAAGAAACAGTCACAGAGCACGTGGCACTAGCTTTACTACTAGGAGATGAGCCGAGACAAAAGGAACTAAAATGAGCTGGGGGGAGGGGGAAGAGAGCAAGGGAGCGATGAACAAAAAAACGACACCTTTTGTACCTGAGGTAAGAGGTACTCCTTCGCTAACAATAGTCCAGTTAGAAAACCTATTAGATACCTGTGGCAAAAACAACCAGTGAGAAAACACATATTCATCTGACAGATGATTCAATAAGCTAAGAAGCCGTGATACCTTGTACAGCCACTTGAGGTGTACTTAACACTCTACATGTTAAAAAAACTACTTAAAACAGTCGAATCCAACAAGGCCAAATCACTAGATATATTTAAGATGGAGGTAGATAAATATTTGCAAGATCGAGGAATTGACGACTATGGGAAACTTGCACAGAAGAGGAGTTGAGTCCTGGAGTACATCAGTCATGATCATATTGAATGGTGGGTCAGGTGTGAGGGGCCTGGTGGCCTCCTCCTGCTCCTATTTTCTTGAGTTCTTGTTTTGTGTTTGAGGCAGGTTGTAAAATTGACTGCCCATTTGATAGACAAGCTTGCTTGTGTCAATGTAACAAATCGCAGGGCCACTGATGAACAGTGAGTTTGCCTAGAGAAACAAAGGACTGCAGATGTTGGAATCTAGATGAAAAAAACAAGATGCTGGAGGAACTCAGCAAGCCAGGCAACATCCGTGGAGAAAAACAGATGTCAATGTTTCAGGTCATGACCTTTCTTCAGGACTCAAGATAGGAAAAGGGGAAGCCTTTTTTATCTCTCTGTCTCCTTTTCCTCTCCTTCCCCTCCTCCCCATGCTGCCTGCCTCCATACCTTTGACCCATCCCCTGGTGGATCTGCTCTCCCCTCCTCCTCTGTGCCTGCCTATCACTATCTCTTACCTGCACCAACCTATCACCACCTTGTGCCCACCCCACCAACCTTCTTTTGTCCACCTATCACTGCTCTGTTTCTACCCCCCTGTATATTAGGCTTCCCCTTTTCCTATCTTCAGTGCTGAAGAAGGGTCCTGACCTGAAATGTTGACCGTCTGTTTTTCTCCACGGATGCTGCCTGGCCTGCTGAGTTCCTCCGGCACCTTGTTGTTTTTTCATTCAGTGAGTTTGACTTTTCACTTGGGCAACTTTCACCTGTCATTGGTTGTTCCTCTCTTTAATTTGCAGTTTGTGGAATTTGCATCCAATTTGCCTTCATACAAAGAGACCGTGCTTTAATAGAATTCATTGGTCTCAAAGCAATCTGAGCTGCAAGCAGATATGAAGGCAAATGATATCCTGACCTTTATTTCAAGGGGGTTTGAGAACAAGAGTAAAGACATCTTACTGATCTACCTGGTGACACCACAAATGGAACATTGTGTACAGGACTGGCCTCCCTCCCTAAGGAAGGATATACTGTATCTCTGATAGAGGGAGGTAGATAGACCAGATTGATTGATTGGGGGATTGTCCCTTGAGGAGAGATTAAGCAGTTTATATGACTATTAAATGAAAGATCCCGAAGGGGCTTGATAGGTTGGATGCAAGGATGATGGTTCCCTGGCTGAGTTGTCTCATACAGGGGTCACAGATTTATAATAAGGGGCCAGCCATTCAAGGCAGAGATGAGAAAAAAGATCTTCACCCAAAGGGTGTTGACTGTTTGGAATTCTTCACCCAAGAACCTGTGGCGGCTCAGTCGCTGTTTATAGTCATGACAGAAATTCATGGATTTTTGAATCTTCGAGAATCAAGGGACATGGAGTTAGTGCAGAGAAGTGCCACTGAGGTAAAAGATCAGCCATGATGTTATTGAATTTTGGAGCAGCAATGAGGGGCTAAAAGGCCTTCTGCTTCTGTTTCTCCTGTTCCTATGAGACATTCCTCCAACATACAAGTACACGTTCTCCCTCGCTTTCCTTTACAGGATGGAACAAGTGAGTCCTCAGCTCAGTTACATTGAATCTCTGTCAAAAGGTGAACAGTTCCACTACTGCTGTCTTTTCTGAGTCAAGACTAGAATATAGTCTCTAAATGTTTGCATGCGGTAGGGAGTAAAGCAGCTCAAAGACAGCATTCCCACCTTGGGCCGTGAGGATTATGTTTGGGCCTTACTTCACAAGACCTGGGCAAGTGGGCGATAACCGAAGCACAATTCTAATCCTTCTGAATCTGAAGTCATATGTGGAGAAATTTCAGGAAAAGTTGGGATCTTCCTGCAGTTTCCAACCCACATTGTCAGCGCTATCTACTGAGCAGGTGGGAGATGATACCCATGCCTCTTCCAAATCTGTTGTATGGGCTCTGTAGAGATGAAAGCCATGAAGAAGACAAGTAGGAAGTAACCCGGCTCTTCCTCCCCAGATACAGATTCGCAGGACCTATCTCAGAGCATAACTCATAGAAAGCATAGAAAATAAAAGCAGGAGAAGGCCATTCAGCCCTTCAAGGTTGGTCTGATAATCAATGCAATCATTAATGATCATCTACATCAAGACTATATTCCCTGCTTTCCCCAATAATACCTCTTGTGAATACAAATCTACCTCCTTGCATATATTCAGTGACTTGACCTCTACAGCTCTCTGTGGTGGCAAATTCCACAGGTTCACCATCCTCTGAATGAAGTTCATCTCCATCTCAGTCCTAAATGTTTTGCCCTGTACCCTGAAACTGTGGCCTCTCAATCTACCCATTCCAACCAGAGAAATGTCTCTTCACCATCCAGTCTGTCTACTTCAAAGCACAATAACAATTGACAAATAACCCCTGATATTTAGTATTGTCCAATGTGTTTCTGAACAAACTAAATCCTTGTTCAGGATAATCCAGAGGTAAGGTGGAAAATTCCTCCAACTATACTGAGTAAGGCCTCCAGCCTTCACAGACTTTGCATGTTGAAAATGGCAAGGGCAATGCTTTGTCTAGTACAGTGCTGTTTTGAACATTTATAAGTAGATTTAATTATATTCTTTTGAAAAACAGCCAAGTGAGCTCACTCTCAATTTACATAACTTAAACTCAAAGGCATCGTATTACATGCGACTCTCTGTAGTGAGTTAAATGCCGGAATTAAGTGTTTGGGATGATGCAGGAATCTGGGCAAGAAGAGAATAAAACACTGGGCCCGAGACACACACGCAGAAAGAGACAGAGACATAGAGAAACCTACTGTATGATCATTTGACTACAACATCTACAGTTTAATCTTCCAGTCTGATTTACTAAAAGCAACACAGACAATGTGACAAGTAGAAATTGAAGATTTCTCCTCCAATGGTCTTGGACCATTGTTTAAAACAACATCCTGTCCCATAGCTTTAAACCAAGAAGAATTCAGATCAGCTGGAGATGTGGGAGGGACTCCAGACACTGGTTTGAACTCGGTCCAGGAAACAGCAGCTGTGTTTGGAAATGATGTCATGATGGTGACCTTCCTGTGCCTTCAGACTGAAGGTGTTGGTCAGTATCCTGGAACGGGTAACATACCAATGTTCAAAGAGATTGTGTTAAATTGATAGTCAGGAGGATGCTGATGCTTTGTTTGAAGTCTTTTATCATCAAGGATGGCTAATTGGCATCTAAGTATGACTCTGCCAGCATTTTGGCTCCTTATCAATTGTATTCATATTAATAGAAATCTGGAAAAGTTCAGCTAATGTCCACCATCAAAGGAAAACATTGCACATTAGATTTTATTATGTCTATTTAATGTTCATAAAACCAGATTGACAAAAGCTAATTTCAGAGAACAGTGACTGTACCCAAAGATAGCTAGAAAATGGGTGAGCCAAACTTGAAATAGGCTTTATTCCAGCCATCTCTGGCACCTGGCTTAAACATCCATTTCATCTCTTCAATATGGATATGAGAGGTTTGATTCCTGCTCTAGCTGTCTTCAGAAAAGTACCATTACAAAAAGTGGGCCAGAGAGAACATCACCTTGAAAACTAAATCTTAATAGTCGTAATTGTAATGGTGACCAGAAGATACGGATTCACTACTGTCCTTTAGCTTAAGAAATATTCTAACCAGGTCCATGCTATATGTGACTCTACCTCAGTGTGCTTGACTCTTAAGCTCTCTGGAGTGATGTAGCTGGCCACTCAGTTCATTTTTACTCTCTCATGAGAAATGGGCATTTTTGGTAAGGAGGCATTTATTTGCCCTGTAATTGCCCTTGAGAAGGTGATGGTCAGTTGACTTGTTGAACCATCGCTGTCTTTGAGACGACGGTGTGCGCACATCACTGCCAGGTAAGGAGTTTCAAGGTCTGGGTCCAGCCACGATGAAGTTACATATTTCCAGCTTGGGATATTGCATGGCTTGAAGAAGAGTCTGTAGGTGGTGGGGTTCCCATTCGCCTGCTGTCCTCATCATTCTTGGTGCTAGGGGCTGCAGGTTTGGGAGGCACTGTCAAACCCACCTGGGTGAGTAACTGGAGAGCATTTTGCAGATGGTTCACACTGCAGCCACAGTGATGAGGGAGTGCTGGACTGAGCGCCAATCAAGTGATCTGCTTTGTCCTGGATTTCCATAGGGCCAGAAAGACATATGGCATGGAAACAGGCCCTGGAGCCATAGAGTCAACCACCCATTTACACTATCCCTATGTTAATCCCAGGTTTTATTCTCCCCACATCCCCATCAACTTCCCCCAGATGCTACCACTCACCTACACATCAGGGGCAACTCTACAGCAGCCAATTAACCTACCAACTCGCACGTCTGTGGGATGTGGGAGGAAACCAGAGCACCCGAAGAAAACCTACACGGCCACAGGGAGAACATGCAAATTCCGCACAAGCAGCACCTGAGGGCAGGATTGAACCTGGGCCTCTGTCACTGTGAGGCAGCAGCTCTACTAGCTGCACCACTGTGCCGCCCATGAGCTTCTACATCAAGCTTCTTGAGCATCATTGGGGCTGCATTCATCCTGGCAAGCGGACAGTATTCTATCAGTCCTGACTTGTGCCTTGCAGATGGTGACAGGCTTCAGGATATCTAGAGGCAAGTCAGTCACATCGGGATATTTAGCTTCTGACCAGATTTTAAAGCCAGGGTAACAAGTGACTGGTTTGATGATGTTGACGGAAATGGTTGAGTTCTGTGGCAGAGACATTATTTGCCACAGGTACAGCCTGGCCTGCTCAATATTTCCAGCATTCTGTGTTTTTATTACTTGCTACTTATCAGCCCTTTCCTGAACATTTCCTATCAAGGGAAACTTCATTATCTGAGGAATTAGTAACAGAACTGAACACAGATAATTTTCTCACTTCTAACATGATTTGAGAAAGTCTCCAATGAAACAGCTGAAGGTGGCTGGGCCAAAGACACTGCTTCGAGGAACTCCTGCAGCAATGCCTGGGGCTCAGGTAACTGGCTCCCAACAACCATAATCATCTCCCTTTCTGCTGGGTCCCACTTTAGCCAGTGGATAACACTATCCTTGTTTCTGAATGCCTTCCGTTCTAATTGTGCTCTTTGATAGCACACGCGCCTTGATATCAAGAGCAATACCTCTCACTTCAGCCCTGAGATTGAGTTCTTTTATACCTCGTTAGGCCAAGGCTGCTTTATCCTCTGGAGCTGAGCTGGTTCTGGCCAAACCCAGACTCAGCTACTGGTGAGAAATCACTATCTAATTATAATCAATGGAAGCCTGCCACAATCTTTCTAGAACAGCCAGAGGAAAACAGTAAATCATGCTCTTCAAACACTGTAAGGTAATAAAATCTATGGTGCAGTAATAGCAGCTCAGGCCAGGCATTGCTCAACCATAGCACACTCATATCTGAGCTAGAAGTTTGTGAAGAAATGCATCACTCCAGAGAAAGGAGCGCATTATCTATCCCCCATTGGCCTTAACAAAAATGGAAGGTACTTGATGGTCAGCATGGACATGGTGGGCCGAAGGGCCTATCTCTCCGTGCTCCTTGACTCCATAACATTTGGTCACTGTCACGTTGCCGCTCTGGAGAGTTGTTGGTGCTGCACTCATCCAGGCTAGTGGAAAGCATGACATCACCCTCCTGACTTGTGCTTTGTAGAAGGTGGTTAGGGTTTTGGAGGGGAGGGGAGGGGAGGGGAGGGAAGGGGTCAAGATGCGAGTCAATTCAGTTGTTGCCTTCGCTAAGTTACAACCATGACTACATTTCAGGAAGTACTTGATTGGCTATAAAGCATTTTGGGGCACAACGTTTGTGAAATGCAAACTCCTTATTTTATTTAAAGAACAGGAAAAATAACACTCAAGCTCTTCAGCATATTCACAGAGGACAGCGGAAATACTATTAAAAAATGCTGAGAGGTCCCGGCTCTTTTTGTGCCATTTTACTGGGATTTCTGCTTCTTTCCAACAAAATCATGGCAGATGAACAGCAAGAGCACTGTGGATAATTGTTGCAAGTATCTCCCCCTATCACAGGCTTTCTGTCCACTTTGTATCAAAGTACTTCTGCTGTGTAGTAGTTTCTGGTCCTCAATACATATGTACTCAAAGGGTTTACTTAATCTTGAAACAGAATCAGAAATTGGACGAAGGCTGTGGAGATTCAGTAAACCCTTTGAGTACAGATGTCGCATCATTTTGTTTTTCTTGAATTCTAATCTGTAACATTCAATATATTAGCTTGCTGAGCCATGTGACAAAAAATAGAAGCAGAGTTTAGCAGTGAGAAGGAGATGGTTTCTCTAAACAGGGCAACTTCCTTTGGGATTTAACTGGAAGTTCTATTATTTTCTGCTTTCAAACAAAACAAGGAGATTCATGGCCTTGACTAATTTAGGGACCTCCCTTTTTTAAAGACCATTATTTGAAAAATTAGTAAAATATCAGCCTTTGTTAGCTTTATTTATCTATTTGGAAACAAGCTGGACATTATGAATTGCTGAACCACAGTGATGGAGAAAGAACCCATTTTGACTTCATTTTATGATGCCTTAAATATATTTTGCTAAAGTTCAAACTGGTTAAGTTGACAGAATTTAGGCTTTACTATAGCAACTCACCATCCGAGCAAGCAAACCGGCTCGGCGGTCGGGTCACATGTCGTCAGAGCGGCAAGGCCCAAAATGGCGCTGGGCCTTCGTCTTCCCCGAGCGATGGGGACAACCCGCGCGCGGTAAGGGTTTGATGACGTAGCGGATACGTCATTTCCGTTTTCGGTGGGCGGGAACCGTTCCTCTTAAAAGGCCCATGCAAGGCTGGAAAATAAATCAGTTTTGTTCTGCAACTCATCGACTAGTGTCTTACTTTCACATCGCAGTAGCAGCCGCTACATTGGTGACCCCGACGGTCCAAACGGATTTTAGACCCACACAATGGACGACAATGCAGCAGCCAACACAGTGGCACTCAAGGTGCCCACCTTTTGGATGCTTCGGCCCTGCGTCTGGTTCGACCAGGCCAAAGCACAATTCCAACTTCGGCAGATCACCTCGACTCCACACGGTACTACCACGTGGTCAGATCCCTGGACCAGGAGACAGCTGCCCAGGTCGGAGACTTCATCCAGTTTCCTCCGGAGGAAGGCAAGTACCCAGCTTTCAAAGACCTTCTTATTCGGACCTTCGGCCTCTCCTGTCACGAGCGCGCCACCCGCCTGCTTCATCTCGATGGACTGGGGGACAGATCCCCATTGGCCCTGATGAACGAGATGCTGGCCTTGGCTGAGGGACACAAGCCCTGCCTGATGTTCGAACAGGCCTTCCTCGAACAACTACCCAACGACATTCACCTGCTGTTGGCTGACGCCAATTTCAGCAACCCACATGAGGTAGCCGCCTGGACAGATGTCCTGTGGAAGGCCAAATGCGAGAGCAGGTCGTCTGTTGGCCTAATCGCCAGACCGCGGGCCCAGTGCCTACCTAAACCAGTCCCAGCAACCGAGCGACCACACCCCAGAAACACAGACGACGACGCTGGCGACCAGCTGTGTTTCTACCATCAGAGGTGGGGTGCGGAGGCCCGTTGATGCTGCCCACCCTGCAGGTTTCAGGGAAACGCCAGGGCCAGCTGCCACTGATGGCTATGGTGGCTGGCCACCAACACAGCCTCCTATTCGTTTGGGACAAGCAGTCCGGGCATCGTTTCCTCGTCGATACTGGAGCAGAGGTCAGTGTTTTGCCCCCAACTGGCTGCGACACGTAGCAAGCAACAGGGTCTCGCACTCAAAGCCGCAAACGGCACAATGATACGAACTTTCGGTACCCATACAGTTCAATTACAATTCGGCGACAGCTGTTTTACCTGGAACTTTACCCTTGCTGCCGTCGCCCAGCCACTCCTGGGATCCGATTTCCTTTGGGCCTACAGCCTGTTAGTCAACCTGCGAGGGAAGTGGCTAGTGCACTCCAGAACTTTCCAAACCTACTCCCTGGGAGAAGCAGCCTACCAGCCCCGCGCCTGGACTCCATTTCCCTGTCTGGCAACAAGTTCACCATCGGTTTTGGTACCTCAGTTTACAAATTCGATGCCCAAACACAGAGTGTGGCATCACATCATTAGCACAGGGCCACCCCTTCATGCCCGAGCACGACGACTACTTCCAGACAAGCTCCGCCTGGCAAAGGAAGAATTCCACCGCATGGAGGAGCTGGGGATCGTTCGCAGGTCAGACAGCTCCTTGGCCTCCCCCCTGCACATGGTCCCCAAAGCCACCGGCGGGTGGAGGCCCTGCAGCGACTACCGCAGGCTGAATGACGCCACACCCCAGACCGCTACCCCGTCCCTCACATCCAGGACTTCGTGGCGAACCTACACGGGCCCCACATCTTCTCCAAGGTGGACCTTGTCCAGGGATACCACCAAATCCCAGTCCACCCTGACGACATCCCTAAAACTGCGCTCATCACTCCATTCGGCCTCTTCGAATTCCTTCGAATGCCGTTCGGCCTTAAGAACGCCGCGCAGACCTTCCAGCGGCTGATGGATGCGGTAGCCCACGACCTGGACTTCATGTTCATTTATTTAGATGACATACTAATCACCAGCCGTGACCGCCAAGAACACCTTTCCCACCTCCGCCAACTATACTCCCGTCTCAGTGATTTCAGCCTCACTATCAACCCGGCCAAGTGCCAATTCGGACTCGACTCTATCGATTTCCTGCCACAGAATCACCAGCGAAGGAGCAAAACCCCTACCCGCCAAGGTAGACACTATCCGCCATTTTGCCCGTCCCAACACGGTCAAAGTCCTACAAGAATTCCTGGGGATGGTCAACTTTTACCATCGGTTCATCTCCGCAGCAGCCCGTATCATGCACCCTTTGTTCTCGCTGATGTCTGGCAAGGGCAAGGACATCGCCTGGAACGACGAGGCCGCGGTGGCCTTTGTTAAGGCCAAGGACGCCCTGGCAGATGCCGCGATGCTAGGACAGACGTCCCAACCGCCCTCACGGTGGACGCATCCAACACCGCGGTCAGTGGGGTATTGGAACAACTAATTGAAGGCCGTTGGCAACCCTTGGCATTTTTCAGCAGGCACCTTAGACCACCCAAACTGAAATACAGCGCTTTTGATCAGGAACTTCTAGCACTGTACCTGGCGGTCCGGCATTTCAGGTACGTTTTAGAAGGCAGGCCTTTCACCACTTTCACTGACCATAAGCCTTCTCCAAAGTCTCCGATCCCTGGTCAGCTCGTCAGCAGCGACATTTGTCCTACATTTCCGAATTCACAACCAATATCCAACATGTTTCCGGAAAGGACAATGTCGTTGCTGATGCGCTTTCCAGACCGACTATCCACAGCCTGTCCCTGGACGTAGACTACACAGCCCTGGCTGATGCACAGCAAGCCGACTACGAGCTGCCTAGCTACAGAACCACAGTCTCGGGCCTACAGCTCCAAGATTTCTTAGTCGGTCCAGGTCAGCAGACCCTCCTTTGCAACGTTGCAACAGGTCAGTCCCGCCCTATAGTTCCTGCAGCCTGGTGGAAACATGTTTTCGACTCGGTACACGGGTTGGCGCACCTGTGCATCAGATCAACTGTCCGACTGGTCACCAGCAAGTCAGTGAGTGGGCCAGGACTTGTCCGCACTGCCAGACATCAAAAATCCAACAGCGCACCAAGGTCCCACCACAGCAGTTCAAGCCTACCCGTAGAAGGTTTGACCACATCCACGTCGACCTCGTTGGTCCCCTGCCAGTTTCAAGAGGAGCCTGGTACCTCATTACCATCATGTACCGGTTCACGAGGTGGCCAGATGCAACCCCTCTATCCGGCATCACGACTGATTCCTGCGCCCGGGCGCTGCTCACAACTTGGATCTTGCGTTTTGGTGTTCCGGCCCACATCACTTCAGACAGGGGCGCCCAGTTTACCTCCAGCCTATGGTCTGCATTAGTGAACATGCTAGGGATGCAGCTGCACACCATGGCCTACCACCCTCAAATCAAACGGGTTGGTAGAACGTTTCCACCGCCATCTGAAATCAGCCCTGATGGCACGCCTGAAAGGTCCTAACTGGGTCAACGAACTGCCTTGGGTCCTGCTCGGCATACGCACTGCCGCCAAGGAAGATCTCCACGCTTTGTCTGAACTCGTGTACGGTGCACCCCTGGTCATCCCAGGGGAGTTCATTCCTGCTCTTTGGGGGCAAGAGGAACAACCCGCAGCAGTCCTGGAAAGACTGCGCGAGAGGCCCCGCAGCTTGGCACCGATTCCCACTTTGCGGCATAGTCAAGCCCCATCCTGTGAGCCCAAGGAACTATGAGACTGTAAGTTTGTTTTCGCTCGCAGGGGCACACCCCAGGCACCATTGCAACGACCATACAAGGGGCTGTTCCAGGTCATCAGGAATAATGGGTCCACCTTTATTTTGGACATTGGGGGCAAGGAAGAAGTCTTCATGACGGACCATCTCAAACTGGCCCATTTAGATCTACAACGACCAGTGGAGGTCCCAACTCCGCAACACAGAGGCCGACCTCCTAAGCAACGGCTAGCTCAGCCCGCAAACCTTGGGGACCGTATCGCCAGTTCTGGGGGGGGGGGGGGGGGGGTTGTGTAGTGACTCACCATCCAAGCAAGCGAACTGGCTCGGAGGTCAGGTCGTGCGTCGTCGGAGCGGCGAGGCCCAAGATGGCACTGGGCCTTCATCTTCCCTGAGCGACGGGGAGAACCTGCGCGCGGGAAAAGTTTGATGACGTAGCGCATACGTCATTTCCATTTTCGGTGGGTGGGAACCGTTCCTCTTAAAAGGCCCACGCAAGGCAGGAAAATAAATCAGTTTTGTTCTGCAACTCATCGACTAGTGTCTTACTTTCACATCGCAGTAGCAACTGCTACATTACCTAATTTTTATTAGCTGAGGTCAAACAACTTTAGCAATGGAACAATGATCTGTTCTTTTCAGTCTATGCCACTCTTGTCTTGCATGTTGGTCTGGATCCTCTGATGACCGATGAGCCATCTGAGTTCACTGGTCACCTGCTCTTAAATCCCATTTTTACCCGGTGCAACCTTCAACTGGGAAGCAGGCTCTAAGCTGATTGGTGAGTGTCCCCAGTTTAGCCTTCCGCTGGGAAGCAGGCTCTAAGCTGATTGGTGAGTGTCCCCAGTTTAGCCTTCCGCTGGGAAGCAGGCTCTAAGCTGATTGGTGAGATTGCTTAGCCACCCTCGGGTGCTGTCAATGTGGAATTTGCATGTCCTCCCACATGGGTTTTCTCCAGGTGCTCTAGTTTCCTCCCACATCCCAACGATGTGAGGGTTGGTAGGTTAACCCACCATTGTAAATACCCTAATTTAGTTGGCTGATGGGAGAAATAGGGGAAAGATAATGGAATGTGGGAAGAATAAAATGTGTTATTGTAGGATAGGTGTAAAAATGAGTGCTTGGTGGTCAGCATGGACTCACATGAGTCTATAATAATGGATTGTCATAAAAATCCATCTTGCTCACTAATTTCCTTCAGGGATGGAAGTCAGCCATCCTTCCTGGTTTGACCTTTCTGTGAGCCACAAGAGTGATTGGCTCTTAACTGTCTCCTGAGTTCAGGGACAATTATAATTGGACAATAAAATATCACATTAGCCAGTGAAGTAAAAGCCCTTTAATGTGAATAGCCCATGAATGACTTATAAAAAATGAATTTCCACCCCCCAGATTTTAGCTGGCTGATATTAACCAGATGGCCAGTAAGGGCTACCAGTTTCCCTTGGGGAAGAGGTTGGCCAGATTTCAGATGACAACTAAAGTGAAGAGTTTGGGGAATGGAAAGCTGGGGCTGAGGTCAAAGGGCAGTTTGCGTTGGCTATGATTAGTAGCCAGAGGGGAGAGGTTGCTTGGGTGGGTGGAAACAGGGAGTTGGCAAACACAATAAAGAATGAAAATCCAAATAAAAGAACTACAGATGTTGGTATTCTGAGAGAAAAACAGAAAATGCTTGGAACACTCATCAGGTCAGGCAGCTTTTGTGGGGAGAGAAACAGGGTTAATGTTTCAGGTCAGAGACCTTTCATCAGAATTGTTCTGACAAAAGGACTCTGATCCGAAACATTAACTCTGTTTCTCTTTCCGCATATGCTGCCTGACCTTCTGAGGGTTTCCAGCATTTTCTGATTTTAAGGAAAAAGTGGATTGTTTATTCTCCACAGAAGAGAAGAAAGGGCTTTTTCAACCATGATCTGGGGAAACCAGCATTATTTAAATTGTAATAACACTCACTGTCTGCCTTAATGAGTAGAGATTCTGTATCACTGAACCGAGGTAACCTGGATTCAATAAAATACAGTCAGCAGAATTGACTAAACTATGCAGGTCCTGCCAGGTCACTGTTGGATAAACCTTTCTGAAAATAACTCCTTTCCCATAGTGAGAAACATCTGGGAAAGTGCTTTTAAAATCAACACAATTATTTTAACAGCATGTAAGAACGCTTAAAGAACTCTAAGCAGTTCCCAGTGAAGGCATGGGGTTACACACAGAACCCAGACATAAGACCAAGGTCCTTTGGGGCTTGAGGCTGGATCTACTTGGGTCACAGGGGTCAGGAATGGGGGAATAATAAACACTAGCAAAATTGGTTCACAGGGCCAATTTAGGCACCAATAGTGAAGACCTTGGCAGCACTGCATCCTTTATCTCAAACAACTAGTTGGGAGGTCTGAAGCAAGTTGCAGGCAGCACCAATCCAACTCCACAGGAGTAAAATGGAAAGGTATATGTGAGTGGGAGACAAAAGTGTAACAGAGAGGATAGTCCAAGATTGTATGATGGTAATACTGTGACAGGAAGTAAATGTGACACAAGTGTTGCATACTCAATGTAAAACAATATGCAGTAGGTATGAGTGAGAGCAGTAGATAATTTCCATGTAAAAGCAAATTCTAATTATAGAGCTGATAATCTAATTTAATAGAGTAGCTTCTTTTGAACAAACCTAGGTCCAAATTTCCCATCTGCACCAAAGGTGAATGCCATAACTAATTACTTTTTCCAATCTATTTGACAAGCACTTATTCGCCAACAGAGAATGTGTTGTTCCAGGATGCACTGTTCTCACACTTACACACACAATCTCTCCAGACAGCAACACTTCACATTAGTGCTAATAGTTAAATGCAGGTCCACACAGCAAGGGACACTGATCCCCTTCACATCAATGTTGGATGGTGAGAATGGAGCTGTCCCTGTAATACATTCACATAAAGACCACTCAGTGTTTAGTGACTTTGCTTTTATCAGTTCAACTTTGAGAAGAAGTTTTAAAATGATGCAGAAACTTCTATTCCACTTTGAATGAAATCGAATCCCACTTCATTTCTTTAGCAGCATTAATTGTTGTGGCAAGTGCATATGGGAAGAGCAGCTGATGAAATTGCTCAGGGTGCTGAGAGAGTTTTTAATAAAAAGGACCTTGCTGTGGTATTGTACATTCTGTAACATACGGCACGGCCTGACGTATGATTTTTACTTCCATGACTGGGCTGAAAACTCATAACAGAATTATTTTTTATGTATATCACAGTAGACAGCCTCATTACACTGAATAGATGCAACTTTGTATAAAAGCTCTACTTATATTAATCTTTTAATTACTGATGCAACAAGGTGCATCAAACACTGTGGCGCAGCGCATCACTTCTTGCAGGTACTTTTGTAGTTATTTCAGCAATTGCTTAATCATCAGTAAGTTGGCAGGTATATGGATGAAGGCGAAATGCAAATGTGTGTACATCAGGGTAAACATGAGTACGGGTGTTTTGGTAAACTGCAATGCATATGCTGGGTGCTCATCAGTTGTTCCCTGGGCTGTTGTTAGATCATGTGAACACTAGAGTGTGTGTGTGGGCCTGGGTGAATGGTGGGGTGCATGTAAGCTGCGCTTTTTCTCTGGGCACATTGCATGAGTGTCTGTGGGGCTGTTGCCATGTGTGCATCAGTGCGAGAGAGAGAGAGATAGAGAGAGATTGTGTGAGAGAGTGAGGGAGAGTCTGGGTTATGTGTGAACAAAAAGGAGTATTTGTGGATCTGTGTGAGCACTTGTGCATGTCAGTCTTTGGGAAGGACAGCAGTGACTGTTGCTGTGTGCGTGCGTGCGTGCGTGCGTGCGTGCGTGCGTGTGTGCGTGCGTGTGTGCGTGCGCATGCGCATTTGTATGACTGAATGATTCACAACACCTCCTTGTAGTAGCCAGACATCCTCTCAGGGTTGCAATTTGAATTCTAAGACATACATAGGATGTGATCTTCACTGCATGGCAAATCCAAGGAAAATGTAGAGAACAGCACCAAACACTACACCATGGCCTTTCCCAACCTCACAATATCCTTCAGTTCTGTCAACCAAGAGAGTTTATGGAGAATCCTTCTCAAATTTCCCTGTCTTCAGAAATTCATAACCATCCTTCAGCTGCAAGCTATGGTCTGAACCAAAGGTTCTCTACCAACATATCCCTGCTGCACAACACATCTCCCAGACAATCAGGTTCAGCAATGAGGCCATGGAAAACATTGATCACATTCTATATCTCAGGAGACTCCACTCAGCAAGGGATGACATCAGTCACAAAATTCACAGCTGCCTCCTCAGCCTTGGCCAGCTGAGGAAAAGAATATGCAAAAACCAAGTCCTCAAACCCAGCACTAATCTCATCATCAAGTGAGTCACAGTGATGCCCATTAGTGTGTCTCGGAAGCATGGACAACCTACACTAGGCACCTCAAAGCACAGGAGAATTACCATCAATGTTACCTCTGCAAAATCCTGCAAATCCATTGACAGATTAGGTGAAACAATGTCAGCACCCTAAATGGGAATGGGATTAGCATGGTAACTGGGATTAGTATGGATAGGTACTTGATGGTCAGAGTGGGTTGAAGGGCCTGTTTCTGTGCTGCATGCCTCTATGACTCTATCCCCTCGCAGGTCAATATCCGCAGCACTGGGGATTTGGATGCATTCAACCAGATCTGGTAGGAGGGATGCACATCCCACATGTCCGATACCAGACTTCCAAACAGTGGACACTGTCACCACAAGAGATGCGCAGGAGGACAGAGAAAATGCTCCAAAAATGTTCCCAAAGTCTTCTTGAAAATATATT
Organism: Pristis pectinata; assembly: GCF_009764475.1. Lineage (NCBI taxonomy): Eukaryota > Metazoa > Chordata > Chondrichthyes > Rhinopristiformes > Pristidae > Pristis > Pristis pectinata. Next base: position 66,561,796 of record NC_067408.1, on the reverse strand, counting down.
TCATCCACAGTGTTTCTTGGCAACCCCAGCAGGGTTTTAACACGGAACCTCAGAGTCCTGATGCAGGGTTTCAACCCAAACGGACGACAATGTCTTTCCTCCCACAGATGCTGCATGACCCTCTTAGTTCTTCCAGCAGATTGTTGTTGCTCCAGGCCATGATTGTTCAAAATGGAGGAGAATCCAGGACAATAAATTGGGTTGAACATTGGCCTGTATCTAGGGAAAGGATTGTGTGGGTGAGTATTGGTGTATGTCTGGGGAAAGGGTAGGATGGGTCATCTGGGAAGACCAGGTGTGTGTCTGGGGAAGGGGTAGAATATGCGCATATCACAAGACCTTCAAGTCTGCATGGCCCTGACCTTCTGGCCTCCAGGTATTTATAATTCAGTTCGCTGATTAGATCTCAGTTGGAATGGAGCCAGAAAGAGGTGGACTCAAGACCCATCTATACATGACGTTATCCAGAGTTGCCCCTCAGTACAGTACTGAGGTGGGTTGACTGGGTGAGCAAAGCTCACCTAGTCAAAGTTGCTCCCTTTTGGAAGAAAGTTTAAAGTGAATTTCCATGCCCCTGTTCAGAGATGTTATGATATCCATTGCATTCCTCTAAAGGCAGCAATGAGGTGACCTGCTTCATTGCGTGTGGGATCGTGCTGCAGGTAAACTGATTCCCATGTCTCCCTATGCAACACCAATGACTACACATCAAAAGTGTTTACTTTGCTATTAAGAGCTATGGGGAAGTTTGTGGATATGGGAAGCACTATTCAAGTTCCTTCCTTCTTTTGTCACAGCTATTGATACAGTAAGAGATTAAGACAAAGACTGTGGGCAGCCTGCTTGTGTCTCTGCGATAGTGGAAGTACAAATTCTACTTGTACCGCTGTTCTCAAGTGCACTTACTAGATCACACCCTGTCGACAAGACGTCAATTGTAATCTGAGGATTCTCTTAGAAAACATGAGCTAGTGGAAAAGCTAGAAAAGCCCACTCTTCCATGCCTATTTTATGGGGTGTCGATTATGGACGGTGTCCAATTCCTGTTGATAAGTCAAAGTTTTCAGCTTGATGTTTTAAATCGCTGAGAGCAAGTGCCTCCAGGTTATCAGTGAGAAATGATCTGGGGCGCTGGTTTGAAAATGTCTGGTGTGGAGGGATGTGCGGATAGTATCTGTGTTTGTGAGGGATCACTCCCGTGTTTGTGTGGGCTGCTCACATCCTGATTAAAGCTCTCTGCAGTGTGAGTTCCAGGGTATGATACGAGACCAAAGTTTCTGTGACCTTTGTTAAAGGTTGACTGCGAACCTATCTGACTCATAAGAGGAACTGCACTATAGATTGGCGCTCCAGATTAGCCTCAAACAAGCCTGTACAGTTAATTAACCCCTTCCCTCCTGTAAAGCCTCCACAAAACACCTCCCGGTCCGAAGCCACCATCATATGCTTTTTGCAGCTGTTGGAATTTTATCTTTACCTGGAATTCCTCTGGCTAGGTACAGCCAGGGGTTTACTAAATAATTTTCTTGAAAGAACATCTGCTAAACTGTTTTTATTTTGACTTGTAGAAGCACACAGAAGATTGATTTTGACATTTTGCCCCTTATTGTGGTAGCAAAGAGACTTCCTTAATTTTAAGGCCTTATCAGTTCTGCAGGGGAGGTGCTGAACAGATATCCCAATGTTGACCAGCAGTCTGTGACCTTGAAGATCAGCCTGGAGTTTCTGTCAGCAGGGTAAGTTGTATGAGAGGTTGGATGGTTAGGAGCAGGGAGGGAGGGTAGCAGGCTGAAAATTAGGCTTTTGGGCCCTGGTTCTGGATAACCACCTCCTAAAATAGTGGAGCACTAGATTTGGATGAGCATCTTCTCCACATCTCCCATGGAGTTGGCTTCAATGCCTACACCATTGGCTGTGGCAGGTTATCACCCAAATGGCAAAAAGGATCTTGATACCATCAAATAGATCTACTTTCCATATTAATGGAAGCTTAATGGATGTATGGTATTGGTATTGGTTTATTACTGTCACTTGTACTGAGGTACAGTGAAAAACTTGTCTTGCATACCGATCGTACAGGTCAATTCATTACACAGTGCAGTTACATGGCTGTTGGCCCCCTTCAGAATGGAGCTGGACACATCCCCACAATGGGCCAGCAGGACTACCAATCCAGTTATTAGGTCATTGTCTTCCCCCACTGATGTCAGGTAAAAGGCACTCGAGGTCAAGGCACTGAAATGTAGGTCAGGATTAAATTCACCTGAAGCCAAAGATTATTATTTAAATGGTGAAAGGTTGCAGCATGCTGTTGTGCAGAGGGACTTGAGAGCACTTGTGCATGAATTGCAGAAGGTTGGTTTGCAGATGCAACAGGTTATCAAGAAGGCAAATGGAACATTGGCCTTCATTGCTAGAGGGATTGAATTTAAGAGCAGGGAGGTTATGCTGCAACTGTACAGGGTACTGGTAAGGCTGCACCTGGAGCACTGCATGCAGTTCTGGTATCCTTACTTGAGGAAGGATATACTGACTTTGGAGGTGGTGCAGAGGAGGTTCACCAGGTTGATTCTGGAGATGAGGGGGTTAGCCTATGAGGAGAGATTGAGTTGCCTGGGACTATATTCGCTAGAATTCAGTAAAATGAGAGGGGATCTTATAGAAACATATAAAATTACGAAAGGGATGGATAAGATAGAGGCAGGAAGGTTGTTTCCATTGGTAGGTGAGACTAGAACTAGGGGACATAGCCTCAAGATTCGGGACAATAGATTTAGGACAGAGATGAGGAGGAACTGCTTTTCCCAGAGAGTAGTGAATCCATGGAATTCTCTGCCCAGGGAAGCAGTAGAGGCTACCTCATTAAATATATTTAAGACAAATGTAGGTAGATTTTTGCATAGTAGGGGAATTAAGGATTATGGGGAGGCAGGCAGGTGGAGCTGAGTCCACGGCCAGATCAGCCATGATCTTATTGAATGGCGGAGCAGAATCGGCAGCCCAGATGGCCTCCTCCTGCTCCTATATCTTCTTATGCTCAAAGGGAGTGCAAGGTGAGAGTCCAGACTACCAAACGTGATGCTGGTTGTGATGGGCATCGGGGCACCTGGGCAGCCAAAGAACCTCATGCCTATTGAATGGAAACAGCTCCAACTCTCCCCTTCTATCCCTCCCATGCACCGTGACACCAACCAGCCCCCTTCCTTCTACCGACTACTCCCCCAACTCCCATATCACTTCTCAGGAAACTGTCACCCTTTATTGAATCAAACAAAACAGTGGCATCAGTCTCTGCAGAAGTCAAAGTCCCGGCCTTCAAAAGAGCCCGCACTCCTCATGGGTGGCACTCATGCGTGCAACTACGTGGAGATGCGTGTCAATTTATTTTCTACCAGAGAAAAGTAATTTGCAACATGCCCACATCTCCAAAACAAGTTTGAAAATACCGCGCAGAACTTGCAACCTTTGACCGCAAACTAACCAAAACTGAAGTAAAAGGTTCATTCCCTTCCTCTCCCCCAACCTTTCAGTTTGACTGAATCACAAGGGGCCCTCACATTCAACAGCTATGTATCTACATTGTTCACAGTAGATATTTGCCAGTAAGCAACCAAAACAAGTAAGCAGCAGTCTTTTTTTTTGACAGGTCTTTGTGAGTAAGAATGAACTGAGATACAACAGACTGATTCAGTGCAGACTAACTCTAAACCTATCCGTAAGACACAGTTTGCTTCATAACATGGGGATCCCCGATAAACCTCACTAATTTTTACAGACGCACCATACACAGCATCCTATCCAGATGCATCACAGCTTGGTATGGCAACTGCTCTGCTCAAGAGTGCAAGAGATTGCAGGGGATTGTGGACACAGCCCAGTCTATCATGAAAATTAGCCTCCTCTCCATTGACTCTGTCTACACTTCCTGCTGCCTCAGTAAAGCAACCAAGAGAATCAAAGACCCCTCCCACCCCAGTCATTTTCTTTTCTCCCCCCTTCAATCGAGCAGAAGATACAAAAGCTTGAAAGCACACATCACCAGGCTCAAGAACAGCTTCTATCCTGCTGTTATAAGACTCTTAAACGGACCTCTTGTACGATAAAGATGAACTCTTGATCTCACAATCTACCTCATCGTGGCCCTTGCACCCTATTTGTCTGTCTGCACTGCACTTTCTCAGTAACTGTAACACTATATTTTGCATTCTGTTATTGCTGTTCCCTTTGTACTACCTCAAGGTACTTATGTTTTGAAATGATCTGTATGTATGGCATGCAAATCACTGTATCTTTTTCATTGTATCTTGGTACATGTGACAATAACAAACCAATTACCTGTTGGGTAGTTTAGTGTCAACATGAACATGGACCATGTCTAGAAAAAAAATTCAATTGCAATAGAGAAATACAGCATGGAAACAGGCTTCCTGGCCCACCAAGTCTGCACCAACCATAAACCACCCATTTACACTAATCGGGCTTTTTTTATCCTCCCCACAGTCTCATCAACTTCCCCCTAGGTTCTAATATTCATCTGCACTAGGGGCAACCTACAATGGCTAATTAATCTGCCAATCCTCACTTCTTTGAGATGTGAGAGGAAAACGGAACACCCGAGGGAAAGCCACGCAGTCACGGGGAAAATGTGCAAACTCCACCTGACGTCAGGATCAAACTCGGATCTCTGGTGCTGTGAGGAAGTGGCTCCATGAGCTGTGCCAACTGTGCCGTCCCTATAGTATCAATGGTATGTTGAAATTATTATTTTTGTGGTAATGGTGAGGCTGAGTCAGGAACAGAGAGAATTGTGAGTGACTGCATTGTGGTTTGGTTCTGATAGACTGTAGTCAGATTGGCTTCATGTGGGGTGATAATTTCATATCTGGGCACAATCTAATCTGCCCACTCCTGCCCACTCCTGCCCACCTGAATTTCAGTGCCCAGTCAAAGGCGCAAACTAATCCTCCTGAATAAAATCCCTCTTGGAGAATTCAGCCCATCGCGAAGTCATCTGCAGTTAAAACAGGTTTGAAGCTCCAGGCAGAAAAGCCAGCTCACCAACATCTTAAGATGCCAAAGTATTTGAGGCACCTACAGTTTTTAATGACACCAGCAGTGATGCTTCCTTTACATGCAACGGGTTTTATTTTTGTCCCAAGGGAGTGTCTTGGCCAATGAGTTTCAGTACAGTAAGAGCAGATGTAGAGAGAAAGTAAGGTTAACACTGTTCTCTGTGGGAAAGCCTTGATACTTGGTTTGCAAGTAGAAGCTTAAGAAAAGTAACTTTAATTTCATTCATCCAAGAACGGTAAATTAGCCTGAATATCATTTGGCAATTTACTGACTCAGTCTCCAACTACAACAAAATAAATTTTCTGTCATACAGGTTCCTCGATGCACATTAACCTCTCTCTGTAGAAGTGACATAAGTGCTGCCTTTCCTCACATTGCCACAGGGACTAGGAGGGTGTGTCAGCCCAGATTTTACACAGGGTCTAGTTTACCAACCTTCTTATTTATGCACCTCACAATTTCCTCCTCAAAAACTCCTGGACAAACCCACCCAAAGTTTCCGCTATTGCACAGCTTTAATAGGAAAAACCTCGGGACTGATCAACAATCATGAGTAGCAGGATTCAATCCTCTTTTTGTACTCATGCACTGAACACTATAATTGCAAAAAAAAGACCTACCTTAATACCTATTTATCTATAAGGAGTGTTATCCTATATCAACACAGGAGCTATCTGATGAAGAACAAAAATAATTTTCTTTGCTATCTGCTTCTCGTGATTTCATAATGCCCCAATTCCATTCAAATCCAATGAAAGATTTGGTTTTTGAAGCATTATCAATGGACAAAGACAGCAATTAATTTGCACACCACAAGGTTCCAGATGTAGCAAAATAAATAGACGCTTAATCTGTTTTGGTCGTGTTGGTTGAGGGATGAATCATGACCACAATTGTGTGCATTTTCCACGTATTTATTAACAAAAACACATTATGACACATTATATAAATTCAGACTGTGCATTGTAAGCAAGAGGGTCAGAACCAACTAAACGGACTCCTAAATGGGATAATGCACAGATCTTTCACCCTCAGGGCCTGAGTAATACTCCAGCCTGCAATGATGGTACAAGTATCTTCTCTGTTAGTGTTAGGAGTCTCAATAAAAGGAATCTGAGTAGTCCCAGTCTTGTTCTTTTCGGCCACATGTCCAGAGCACAAAAATGAAGAGTGAAGAACCATCTAACTTGCCATTCTCACTTGACCGACTGGAAGATGGCTGCTTCTGTAAGTTGGGAAGACTCACTTGAACACAGTAGCCAGAAATATTCAGAGCTTGAGTAAATCAACTGAAAGAAATCGCACTGATACAGCACCTTTCACAATCTCCTGATGCTGCATAACCAACAAAGTCCTTTCAAAGTGTAGCAATGTAACAAAGTGAACAGCAGCCATAGTCAAAACAGAATTAAGGGAGTTTGATTCCACTTCACTCCAAGAACGCATGGCTTGGTCACTGGGTGATGATTGTTAACATCAGAACAGGGTGAACCGGTTTCAATCCCGACCCTGGTTGCTGTCTGCGTGGAATTTGCATGTTCTCCCTGTGGACACGTGGGTTTCCCCCAGGTGCTCCGGTTTCCTCCCACATCCCAAAGATGTGTGGGTCAATAGGTTATTTGGCTGCTGTAAATTTCCCCTAGTGTGTAAGTGAGTGGTAGACTCTGAGAGAGGGTTGATGAGAATGTGGGGAGAATACAACGGGATTAATGTAGGATTGGTGTACATGAGTGGAAGATGGTCGGCACGGACTTGGTGGGCCAAAGGGCCTGTTTCCGTAGTTTATTTCTCTATCACTCAGGTTGCTAAATTTAAATCTCAGGAAGAAAATAAACAGGGATAGGAGGAAACGATAGTACCAAATTGACTCCCACCCCACCCTGTTATACACACAGCTAAGCTATTTCTTTCATTGACTTCACCCGAAGGGACAGTTGTGTGGTGTGATTAATAGGTGCCCATTTGACATCGGTTTTACTCAAATGCTTAAAGTTAAAATTATCCCCAAAGTGCATAAATGTACAAAAGGATATTAAGGATATTAAAACAATATATACTTTTCTCTCTCTTTTATAGTACCAGAAGATGTTGGGAATGTAATGAATTTAGGTTTAATCCCCAGGAGTGTCTACCACTTGATAGACTCTCAACAATCCAACCTACACAGTATTTTGTTTTACTTTGCACAGACTTTTCATCAGATTCATTTTTATTCAATAAACTAGTTGAAGATGACGGGGCTGCAGAAAACTTCTGACATCTTTATGAGTGGGCCCATAAATATCCCAAAGCCTTTACATTCAGTGTTTAAGGAACAACATATGTTATAGCGCAATGCTTCCAAGGGTGTCAGGAAAGGTTTGAACTACTTTCTAGGTAATAAATAAGGTTCTGTTCTTTTGAATAGATTGAGTGCGTGGGCGGACAGACTAAGTGACTGGGCAAAGCTATGGCAGATGGAGCTAATGCAGGCAAGTGTGAGGTCATTCACTTTGAACCAAAAAAAGACAAATTGGAGCATTTTCAAACTGGTGAGAAGTTAGGAAATATAGGGAAGCAAAGTGACTTGGCAGTCCATGTATATAAAATTTAAAGCAAAGTAACAAAGTGAAACCTAAAAGACAAATAGACCATTAGCCTTTAGCCTAACAGGGTCTTATATAAAACCTCAGCCAAACACCCTATAAATACCATCTGAGGTGTCAGTTTGGCTCTTGTCTCAAACTGGGAAAGCTGTCGGTCCAAGTCACACTCCAGGTAATTGACCGCTTAACCCATTTATATCATTTCAGTGCAGTACTGAGGGAGTGCTATCTGATCAAGAAAGCCATCTTTCATATGAGATGTTAAACCAAGACCACATTAGCCCTCTTTTGACTGTAAATAACCTGTGAGACTGATTTTCAGAAGAACATGGAATTATTCCTGCTGAATTGAGGTGTTTGTCACTCACTGAACAGGTTATCTGGACTTTATCACATGGGTCCCTGTCAGAGCCTCCTATGTGTAAATGGGTAGCGAGATTCCATACATTACAACACTGCCTTGGGACAGTTTGAATGATGGCACTTTAAATGTAAATGCTTTGTTTTACTGCATTCTGTTCTTGGCACCACATCTCAATAAGAATATGTCAGCCACTAAAGAGATTTTTTTTGTTTTACTTATTAATATTTTTCGGATGTTGCTGGAAAGGCCAGCATTTATTGCCCAACCCTAGTTGTCTTTGGGAACGTCCAACTTCTTCAACCATACAGTCTTTCTGTTGAAGAAGTTGGACATTCCCAAAATTCCTGCAAAGCTGTTGGATGGGGAGTTGCAGGATTTAGACCCAGTGAAAAAGGACTAGCGGTATATTTCCAGGATGGAGGGGAACTTGCAGGTGGTGGTTTTCCCATGTCCCTGTTGACCTTGTCCTTCCCAGTGGTAGACCTGCTGTCTGCTAGGCGAGTAGAGAAGTCCAAATGCAAACTGGAGGAGTAACGTCTCATTTTCCATCTTGAGACCTAACAGCCTAATGGCATGAACATCAAATTCTCCCACTTTAAGTAAACCAAGCCCCCCCACCTTGCCTTTTCCGTTCTTCCCTTTCCTAACCTATCTCTTTATTTGTCCTCACCATTTTTTTCTGTCTCCTTTTCCCCTCCTCCCCTCACCCCATGGGGCACCTGCCTCCATACCTTTGACCCATTCCCTGGTGGATCTGCTCTCCCCTCCTCCACACCTGCCTATCGCTATCTCTTACCTGCATCTACCTATCACCACCTTGTGCCCACCCCCACCTCCCCTCTTTTGTCCACCTATCACTGCTCTGTTTTTCCCTCCTATATGTTGGGCTTCCCCTTTTCCTATCTTCAGTCCTGAAGGGTCCTGACCCGAAACGTTGACTATCTGCTTTTCTGTACGGATGCTGCCTGGCCTGCTGAGTTCCTCCAGCATCTTGTTGTTTTTTCATTGTCAGTGGTACACACTGTAGCCACTGTGCACTGTTGGTGTAAAGAATGAATGTTTAAGGTGATTGATGGAATGCCAATCAAGTGGCCTGCTTTATCCTGGATGGTGTTGAGCTTCTTTAGTGATATCGGATCTGCACTCATCCCAGCAAAGCAGAGAGTATTTCATCATGCTCCTGACTTGTGCCTTGTAGATGGTGGAAAGGTTTTGGAATGTCAGGAAGCGAGTTGCTCATGGCAGGGCACACAGCCTCTGACCGCTCTTGTAGCCACAGAATATAGGTGGCTGGTCCAGTTGAATTTCTGGTAAATGATGAATCCCAGATTATTAAAACTGGAAGCTCAGCGATGGTAATACCTTTGAATGCCAAGGGGAAGTAATTAGATTCTCTTTTGATGGAGATGGTTATTGTGTGACATTACTTGCCACTTGTCAACCCATGCCTGAATGTTGTCTAGGTCTTATTGCATTGCAGACATGGCTGCTTCATTTCCTGAGGAACGGTGAAGGGAATTGAATATTGTGGAAGAATCATCAACGAACATCCCTACTTCTGATCTTATGCTGGAAGGAAGGTTACTGATGAAGCAGCTGAAGATGTTTGGGCCTGAGGCACTGCCTTGAGGAGCTCCTGCATTTATGTCCTGGAACTGGGATGATTGACCTCTGACAACCATGAGTGAGTTTCTTTGTGCAAGGTCCCTTGCTCCCTTTGATATCCATTGACCTGCTTTACCGGGCCTTCTTGATGCCACACTTCATCAGGTGCTGCTTTGATGTCAAAGCCAGTCACACTCACCTCACCTCTGAGCTCTTTAGCACACGTCCTGAGGAAATCTGGAGCTGAGTGGTGCTGGCAAAACTCAACTAGACATCGGTGAGCATGTATTTGGAGAGTAAATGCCACAATGGCACTATCAATGACATCTTCCATCACTTTGCTGATGATTGAGAGGTGACTGATTGGTAGTAATTAGTCAGATTGGACGTCCTGCTTTTTTGTGAACATGCCTGGGCAGCTTTCCACATTGTTGGGCAAATGCCAGAGTTGTAACTGTACTGGGACTGCTTGGCTAGAGCCCAGCTATTTTGGAGTGCCGGACTTCAGTACTACAGTGGAATGCTGCCTGGTCCCATTGCCGTTGCTACATGCAGTACTTTCAGCTGTTTCTTGACATCACATGGAGTCAGGCGAATTGGCTGAATACTGACTTCTGTGAAGGTGAAGATCTCAGGAGGAAGCCAAGATAAATCATCCGCTTGGCAATTCTGGCTGACTGTGTCGGTGAATGTTTCAGCACTGTCTCTTGCACTCACATGTTGGGCCCTGACATCATTCAGGACGAGGATGATCTTGAAGGCTCCTCCTCCTGTTAACTGTTTAATTGTCCACCACCATCCATGTGGTAGGACTGCAGAGCTTGGATTTTATCCTTTGGTTGTAGGATTGCTTAGTTTTGGCTATTGTGTGCTTTTTTTTTGCTGATAATCCTATGTTATTGCTTTGCCAGACTGGCATTTTTAGGTATGCCTGGTGTGGTTCCCAGCATGCCCTTCTGCCTTTCTCACATGCTTGGTCTCCTGACTCAATTGTAGTAGTGGGGAGAGGGACATGGGGGAACAGGTTGTGGTGATGGCTTACTATCTCCTTCCCAAGGGCAATTAGGGACAAGCATTAAACGCTGGCCTCACCAGCAATGCCAGTATCCCAATAAATAAATGGATAGATAAGTAGATAGATGGACAAAGAGGAGATAGTTGGTAAATAGACAGAGGCAGATAGATAGGCAGATAGACAGACAAGGCCATAAGACTATAGATATAGGAGCAGAATTAGACCACTCAGCCCATTGAGTCTGCTCCGCCGTTCAATCATGGCTTATTTGTTTTTCAACCCTATTCTCCTGCCTTCTCCCTGTAACCTTTAACCCCCTTACCAATCAAGAACCTATCAATCTCTGCCTTAAATACACCCAATGACTTGGCCTCCACAACCCTCTGTGGCAAAGAATTCCACAAATTCACCACCCTCTGGCTGAAGGAATTCCTCCTCATCTCAGTTCTAAAGGGACATCCCTTTATTCTGAGGGTGTGCTCTCGGATCCTAGACTCTTCTATTAATGGAAAATGGATAAAAAGAATGATAGATAATTGAAACCGAGTATAAAGAACATAAAGATCAACTTTGTGATAATTGCATGAAGATTAGGTAAGCAGAAATAGCTGTCTGATTTATCCAAGGCAGTTGATATGCTAAATTATCAGGAGATAATTACGTATATCATTGTCTGTCTCAAAGCATAATATAATATTGAGAAACCTTGTTTTGAAGTAATTTGGTTAAAAAAGCAATAACGTGATAATTCAGACAGCAAATGTCAAGGACAACAATATGCTCTCACAGTGTGTATCTCAGTGTCTCCATCCTCCAATAATACTCCTGAGGTATGATTAGGCAGTGACAAGTTCTTATTAAAGGGGAATTGTGTTTACTGAACACATTTGGTGTTCTTTGAGGATGCAAGTAGCAGGTTAGATAAAACAGAACCACAGAAATGGTCTATTTGGATTTCATAAAGGCATTTGGTAAAGTGCTGAGTAAAAGTCTACTACATGAGATAATGACTCATAATATTGAGGGGAAATTATTAATATGGTTAACAGACAGAAAGCAGAGGAGGGATTTTCAAGATGACAAACTATCTCATGGGGTGCCTAAGGGATTAATGCTGGGGCTTTGATTATCTAGATGAAGGGACTGAGTGCAGTATTTCCAAATTTGCTTATAGTACAATGAGATTTGGGAAAGCAAGTTGTGAGGAAATAAAAAGTCTGGAAAAGAATCCAAACAGGTTAGTGAATGGACAAAGAAACGTCAGATGGAGTATGATTAGGGGAAATATGGTAGGAACAGTAGAACAGTATTATTTAAGTGGTATGAGACTATTAAGTCTTTGTGTACAAAGAGATCAGGGTGCCCTTGCACAAGAAACACAGAAAGTTAACATACAGAAACAACAAATAAACAAGAGAAGCCATTTGAATACAGTAAATGAAAATTTAAATTTAAATTTTAAATTTTATTTACAGCGTGGTAACAGGCCCTTCTGGCCCAATGAGTCCGTGCCGCCCATTTTTTTCAAACCCAGATTAACCTACCCGTACATCTTTTAGAATGTGGGAGGAAACCAGAGCACCCGGAGGAAACCAACACAGACACGAGAAAATGTACAAACTCCTTACAGACAGCGACGGGAATCGAACCCCGAACTCTGGCGCTGTAATAGCGTCACGCTAACTGCTACGCTAAAATACTGTAATATTCTGCAAAATACTGTAAAATATTGCAGATGCTGGAAATCTGAAATAGGATATGCTGGAAACATTCAGCAGGTCGGACAGTATCTGTGGAAACCGTTAATGTTTCGGGTCCATTCATTAGACTGGGAAAGAGATATACTGCAAGATCCAGTGAGGGCAGATTGAGCAGCAGAGGCTCATACTCTCTTGAGATAAGAAGAATTGGGCATAATCTCAATGAAACATGTAAAATTCCAAGAGAACTTAACAGGGCAGATGCCTCCCTTGGGGGAATTTAGAACCGGGGGTGGGTGTGAGGGTATAATCTCAAAATAGGAGGTTGCTCAATTAAGATGGAGATGAGGATGAATTTCTTCTCCAAGAGTGTTATGAATCCTTGGAATTCTCTACCCCGGAGACCTGTGGATGCCAGGTCAATAAGCAAATTAAAGATTGAAGTAGTTAGATTATTGTACCAGAACGAATCAATGTTTACAAAATATGGGCAGCAAAATGGAGTTGAGCCTAACATCAGATCTGACTGAATGGTGGAACAGGATTGAGAAGCCAGACGGTTGTTCCTAGTCCAATTTCTGCTGCAAATATGAATATTGTACCGTTGTGTAATTCAATATCAGCAGTAAGATCAATTGGACGAGGAGAGCTTGGAGGATTGGTGTTGTGCTTTGTCTACAGTTTTACACATTTCCAGCCAAAACAAAAGCCACTTGGATATGAGATTGGGATTGGTGCAGCCTGTTACTTTGATGCCACAGATAATGTTTAGGGACAAAAATGCACCCACGAAACACTTTGGTTGGAGACTGCAGTGAAAACATCAGTGAACATACGGTCAGATGAGCGACAGACAAAAGAGCAACCAAATACTTTTAAAATAAAATTAAAATAATAAATGCTGCTGTTCCAAATGTTAGGGGTGTTCTTTGTACAAAAGGTATAGAATTTTAATATGAAGGTCAGCGAGGAATGAAAAAATTTAATTTCTTTACTACACAGCGGCACAGTGGAAAATGCACTCTACAGATCATCAGTGAGACCACATCTGAAATACCACGCTTGCACTTTTGATTTTCACTCCTGACAAAATACTTATTTCCCTTAGAGGCTGTGCAGCATGAGAGTAAATCTGGGATGAGGGGTTGTCCTAAGGGATTTAGAAGAATGAGAGGTGATTTTATTAAAACAGTTATAGAGAGTTGATGCTGAGAGGCTGTTTATTCCAGTTGGAGAGCAAAGAACTAAGGGCCATAGTCTTAACACAAGAAGTTATACAATCACACAGCAGGGAAATAGATCCCTCAGCCCATAACTCTGTGCTGACCATCACATATTTGTATTGATCCCACACTAATCCTATTTTGTTCTCCCCACACTCCGTCAACTCTCCCACTTCCACCAGATTCTACCACTCACCCACACACCAGGAGCAATATACAGCAGCAAATTAACTGAAGAGCCTACATCTTTGGGATGTGCGAGGAAACTGGAGCACCCAGAGAAACCCATGGAGTCACTGGAAGAATGTGCAAACTCCACACAGCACCAGAGGTCAGGATTGACCTAAGTCACTGGAGCTGTGAGGCAGTAGATCTACCAGCTGTGCCACCGTATTCACTTTAGTTGACTCTTTGGGACAGATTGGGAGCAATGTCTTCACTTCGATGATTGTGAATATCTGGAATTCTCCACCCAGTTGTTGAGTATACTGGAGACTGATAAATGTTTGGAATGGCAGGAAATGATATAAAGTTGAGCATTATCCAGAACTTACTGAGTAGCAGAACAGGGACAAAGAATCACATGGAGACACAAGACTGCAGATACTGGAACCTGGAGTAACACACAAAGTGTTGGAGGAACTCAGCGGGTCAGGCAACGTCTAGGGAGGGAAATGACAGTCAACGTTTTGGGTCGAGACCCTTCATCTGGACTGAATCGTCAACTGTCCATTTCCCCTCATAGATGCTGCCTGACCCGCTGAGTTCCTCCAGTGCTTTGTGTGTTGCACAAGGAATCACATGATGCTGTACTCAATTAAACTTATGCAAGTGAACACACAACAGCAGCAAGAACTGGCTCAGCAACCACTGCACCTCCCTGCAGCATGTTTAAAAGAGAACATCAACTACTTGCAACCAACTTCCAAGTTAGACCCTGATTCATCTTCCTTGATGGTCGGCACAAGTCAACAGGCGTTTGACAGTTTTTACATTAGTTTCAAGATGTAAGCAGGCGCTGAAGGACTTTTTGCCGACTTCAGGCCTTCCGCACAAACCAGTGTCTCTCAGACCCCTCGGAACTGAGAACAACTTAGAGTGTGCGGACACATAGAACAGGACAAGCTGCAAGGACAGAGAAGGAGAGAGAAGCAGAGAAGTAAGTCCAGAGTGTTCTCATGCATTAACCTGAACAATGTGTGAGATTTAGGGTAAGGGGGAAGAGATTCGGGAGGGGGATATGAGGGAGGACCTTCTTCATGCAGAGGGTGGTGAGTACCTGGAATGCACTGCCTGAGAGAGTGATGAAAGTGTTGGGGGGGGGGGTGTCACTTGAAGCATTTAAGAAGTCTGTAGTTGAGCAGCTGAATCACCTAGGCAGAGAGGGCTATAGGCCAAGTGCTGGGAGATGGGATTAATGTGGAGGAGTACTCACTGGTCGACATGGATGTGGTGAGCCGAATGGCCTGTTTCTAAGCTGTACATCTCTATGACTCTATATCTACATTTCAATAGGAAACCCTCTGCCACCTTCTCCAGCCAGAACTGCAACCTGACTGCAGGATAAAGACTACATTGCTAGAGATTATCAAGATGACCATAGCCGTACACCTTTCTCCCTTGAGGAGTGAGGTAGGGGTATTTGCTATGTCTTGCATTTAGAACTTAGTAAGGAATTTCATTGAGGCTTTCTATTTGAACAAATATAACCACATTCCATTCCCTGCTGACAGAGGGAAGCAGGTGGAGCAACTGTGAACCCTTGCTGCAGAGGCCCTTGAAGCCAGATATTGATCACTAATGGTATCTGTTCCCACTGCCACCTATGTCTGGAAAGCCTCTCATTATTCTATGTATTTAGACCATCTCTTCTGCTTGTCACCTCCTCCACCAAGGCCTCCTGGGCACCTTTCAAAAATCATGGAGCCTGCTGTTCTCATGTTGTGGCATTCTTAACCATTTCCCTGATCAGATTCATTTCCTACATGCCAATCAGTCCCTGTTCCAGCCATGATGCATCACCACATTAAGAACCGTATCTTAGCTTTAAGCAGTGCAGGACAACTTTAAGTGGAGCTGGTAACTTTTACTGAAGCATTCAGCCAATTAACCAAGTGTACACAGAAATTATTACAGCAAGCAGGCTCTTTGAGTTTGGTGTGATAATCTGCAATAGAATTGTGCACTTCTATCATTGCATTGATTCTCAGGACTGCCCGACTGAGCCCCATTTGCTTTTGTATGACACCCTTCCCATAGGTAGGTCATCTCAAAATGCATCACACCCAATGAGTTACTTATGAATGACATTATAATAGCCAAATTGGTTGCAACATTTCTTCATTACAATAGTTATTGGACTTTGATGCTTGCAAAGTGTCTTGGGATGTCTGAAGATGTGAAAGGAACCAAAACATTAAAAGTCATTTACCTCCCTACCCATCACATCCACAGGATATTTTAATGTGTTTCACCACAATTAATTGCTAAGTAACCAGAAAAAACATTAAGCTGATGAAGAATATTTATGGTCAAAACACAATGGTGAAGGTGTGCTCCACCTTACAAAATTACACAGTATGAATAGAATATATAATTGAAATTAGCTCACTCACCCCAAGGCAAGTTGCCTTTTTGGCATTATTTTTTCCATTCTCACTGGCGTCAGCTAGTCCCCTTTAATTCTGGCCATGTTATCATTCTGGTTGGAATAAATAAACAATTTGGATTCTTCAGATCATTAAGCCTGTGCTCATGTGTCATCCTGCAGCTTTCCACTAGGCTATCCAATTTTTTTTTGTTGTTTTGCTGGTTGAGGATATGAGTCTTCATTTTCCGAGTGTCCTCCTTGGCATGGACCGTGAAGCCAAGAGCAATAAATTCCAGGGCTTCAACGATCCCAGACGGAAGCAGCACCTAAGAGTTAAAGGGGAATTCCCTGGAGCCTTGCTGGAACCCACTGTAGTCTTTCTTCCATGTTAGGTCTGAGCATGTTTGCCCGAACTAAGGTCTACAATTCAGCAGTGGGGAAGAACCAAGCATAGATGCCCTCTCTTTCATTGAGTCATAGAGATTTACAGCATGGAAACAGGCCCTTCACCCCACCAAGTCTGCACCAAACATCTAACACTTACCTACACTAATCATACATTGATCTCGTTTTTATTCTCGCTTTATTCTCGTCAACTCCCCCAGATTCTACCACTCACCTACACACTAGGGGCAATTTACAGCGGCCAAAAACCTACCAACCAGCACATCTTTGAGATATAGGGAGAACCTGTAGCAGCCTGAGGAAACCCACACAGTCAAAGGGAGAATGTGCAAACTCCACACAGATGCATCCGAGGTTAGGATTGAACCTGGGTCACTGGCACTGTGAGGCAGCGCCACTGTGCCTCTCTGTACTGCAGGGGAGAAAACAACATCCATGCTTAGGGCACGATGTGAGAGAGATATGGAGGTCTCATTGTTGGTAAAAGTTTCAATTTACGTTATGGCCTTTGGCTATGATATTTATTCAGCATCAAGAGAGCAGGTTGTCCAATATTATGCAGAAACACAGAAGTGAGAGTGCACCAGTATGTGTCACGCAACCACCTCCCTATTATCTTAGCTTTGAATCTGCCATCCAGCTCACAGGAAGGTCAAAATATGGTGTGATTTCAACTCCAGCATTTAAAGGGCCAGTCTAGAGATGCAGCGTGTAGCTGGAGGCCACACTAGGATGCAGTGTTGGTGGGGATCAGAATGGACAAAGGCTGTGCCCTGATCTAACGATACCTCTCACAGTCTGTTGCAGCAGACGGTCAGGTCAGAATGTGGTTCTGCTGATGTCAGGAAAGCACAGCTGGGGCTGTGGCAGAGGCTGTACCAGACGCACAAGTGAGGGCAGTGCACAAAATGGTTCAATGGCCCAGAGGAGCCCAGAAAGCTGAGCAGAGCTGCACTGTGCATCTACCCAGCTCTATTCCCCCTTCACCAATCGGGGATCGGCGGGGAAGAGGGGAGCTCAAGCGCTTCACCCCATCTATAACTGCACTGGATTATATCTGTTACAACTGTAATTGAGGAATAAAGGCATTCTACACCTGAGAGAAAAAAAACACCCGTCACACTTGTCAAGCCTACTCACATCACTCGTCACACCCATCCACCCAGTATGACCACCCATCCTCTTTGAATTGCACCAGCATCCATCCACCCCTGTCCTTTGTGCAATTTCAGGCAATGGTTCCTCCCATATGTGCACTGTATCCATTAGGGGGAGACTTGCCATTACACCCACCTGCACTGTAACTCAGTAGTCTTTCAGCATCAGTGCCAGAAGACCAGGAGCCCCAGGAAACCGGTTGGCTCAATGAAACAAAGGCAGACCACACTTCAAGGCTGCAGTCAGTCATGTGGACTTGACTTCAACAGTGAGCGAAATGAGATAACCTTCATAATAAGAATTAATGTTTCCATACCTTGCTGGGTCTTTATCTCTGACAGGCTCTTCCACCCATGCAAGAGGAGCCGGTGGAAATCGGCAGTGGCGATTCCGTGGAGGTGCTGAGCCCGTCTGTGGGTGCAATGTCACAAGAGATGGGCATGCCTTGCTCCTGCTCAGATACTCTCAGATGGACAGAGTTTCACCTGCTGACTCACACTGAGAATGAGAAAGAGCTCAATTTGAAGCTGTGTCTGGAGTATGCTGGTGCAGAGGGAAGTCACTGAGCAGCAGCTGCAGACAACATGCAATGCATTGACAGGCCTCCCAGGCACAATGCAGAGAACTGCTCTGTTTCCTCCTCCAATGGCCAAGATGGCCCTGCATCAGTACAAGTGGACTCGGCCTTTGTGGGGGTCCTAAAACCTCGGCGAGATTGAACATCCCAGCACAGGAACCTGAACTCCTTTGTACAATAACTGCAACCTGCCAACGCTACCTTAGAGAAGTGTTTAAAACTATGAGAGACATAGATAAGGTGGACAGTAACAGTCTTTTCTCCAGGGTCGGTGAGTCCAAAACAAGGGGCCATAGATTTAGGGTGAGAGGGAAAAGATTTAAAATGGAGGGGCAACTTTTTCACACAGAGGGTGGTGAGTATATGGAACGAACTGCCAGAGGATGTGGTTGAGGCAGGTACAATAGTATCATTTAAAAAGCGCTTGGACAGGTACATGGAGGGGAGGGCTCTGGAGGGATATGGGCTGCACGCAGGAAATTGGGACTAGCTGGGTGGGCACTGTGGTCTGCATGGACTCATTGGGTTGAAGGGCCTGTATCCCTGCTGTATTGCTCCATGACTCTATGACTATCTCCACAAGTCATTGGCTGCGTGTCTCCATAATGTTGTGAATGGTGAGCATCTGTTGAAAGCAGCTAACACCCTAAGACAATGACATAGGGGAGCAGAATCTTTCACACAATCATAAGAATCAGAAAAAATTCACAACAGGATGCCATTCAGCCTGTTGTCTTTGCATGCTACTCACAGCTCACTTTCCTACTCAACCTTTTATCATCAGCAAACTGACATACATTGCACTCTCTCTTCTCAGCTGTCACTGATATAAATTGCAAATAGCTAAAGCCGCAGGACTGATCCCTGTGGCACCCCACAAGTAGCAGCAAGTCTGAAAAGCACCATTAGTATCAAACAAATGGTCTTTGAAAATACAGATAAACTGTATTCAGTAGAGCCCCCTTTTCTACTCTGTTTGTTCCATTCTCAAAAAGCTGTGATAGATTTCCAAAATACAACATTCCTCTATAAATGCATTGATCCTACCTAATTATATTTGATCTTTTCTGTCTCATAAACCAGCACATCAAAACCCCAACACTTCAGTGATGGATTCTAGCATTTTGTTCGCAGTAGACTAACTTTTTTTATTTTGTCTCCACATTCTTTCTCTGAGTGTCAGTGCTACCTTCCAATCCACTGGTACCATTTCAGAATCCAGGGCATTATGTGCAGTGAGACATCAGACATGTGGCTTGTGATGACTGCAGGGGGAAAGGATTGTACAAGTACCAATTCCTAGTGGGTTGAGGTTGCACACAAGTTCAGCTGCATAGGAGGCAGATCAAGCAGTCTGAAGGGGACTGTGCACAGTGAAGTCCTCAGTGTGTTGACAGACTTCCAAGAAGGCTTCCTTGTAAAATCAATGATGGTGGAAGAGTCCAGCACCAGCCTAGTACAGGGCTTTGTGAGGAACCCAGAACTTACCTTTCCACCATGGATGTGTAGGTAACTCAGTTAACTCAAACATAATGTAACTTCCTTCCATTACAGCACCAACAACTGGTTACTGCATTGGAAGTTCAGCCTTCTGTCATGCAAGGTCAACCTATTAGAAGCTAAGAGCACCATGGTCAAAGTCAAAGTCAGGTTTATTGTCATATGCACAAGTACGTGTATGCACAGGTGCAATGAAAAACTTACTTGCAGCAGCATCACAGGTACAGAGCATCAGATACACAACATCCACAAGAAAAACATAAATTAACTGTAAATTATACAAAATTATGCAAGGAAGAACATAATTAGAGCAAAAACATCAAAGTTCATTGCAGTGCAAAGTGGTAACACTGAGGCAGTGATTAGGGCTGTGCAGGTTGGTTCAAGGACCAAATGGTTGAAGGGAAGTAGCTGTTCTTGAACCTGGCAGTGTGGGACTTCAAGCTTCTGTACCTCCTGCCCAATGGTAGCTGCAAGAAGATGGCAATGGCCCAGATGGTGGGGATCTTTGATGACAGATGTTGCCTTCTTGATGCAGCGCCACACGTAGATACTTCCAATGGTGGGGAGAGATGTGCCCATGATGTATTGGGCTAAGTCCTGCAGCTACTCTCTGCAGCTTCTTATATTCCTGCGCATATTTGAATTGCCGTACCAGACCATGATGCAACCAGTCAGGATACCTTCAACAGTACATCTGTAGAAGTTTGTTGGAATGTTTGGTGACATGCCAAACCTCCTTAACCTCCTAAGAAAGTAAAAGTGCTGGCGTCGCTTCCCTGTGGAAGCTCAGGATGAGGCCAAAGGGGCTCAGACAGCGTTCCAGCAGTCTATCTCTCTGGCTGCCAACAGATTTACAGCAGAGCAAATCCAGGGAAGGCTCTGTGGAGCATGAATCCACTGTTTCTTTCTCAGGATGATACCATTCATGTTCCCACCACTGCCACACCCCAGTCATCCAGGCCAGACTGCAGCAGCTCCTTACCCACAAGATGTCGCCTGAATCAGGACCTTCTTGGCATAGAGCCATTCAAGGCCACTCATTTAGACATCAGCAGTCCAACGTACTCTGCACTGGAGCTGCTGAGCACATCTTCAGCCCTACACCTTTAAGCAAGGGCAATGGCTACAATGTCCTTCCCGAGTTTGGCAGAACTGGTAATATATTGGACATTTTGATCTACCTCCTCTGTGCCCTTCCACTGCACAGAAGTTGCATGGCAACCTTACCAATATGACAGCTGGGGCAAACAAACCACAAGTATGACTGCACATGTCAGACACCAGAACGGAACCCCTGGGCCAACATCCAACATGCCCAAAAATCACAAAGTGCGAAGCAAATTTTGCAATTTGTCTTTCTCAGCCTGGAAAAGAAGGAGACAAGCAGCCAACCTCATGGACACATGTAAGATAGTAAATGGTTGGTTAATGCAAAACCAACTGGATTTGGTAGCTTAATCCAAATTAAGAAGTGGAAGTAGGATAATATAATTTTATACAGGTAAACTAACTTGAGGAATATCAGGAAGTTCTTGTTCCTGCAGATTACTCTTGGAACTCAGGCGGAGAAGTGGAGGTGATAACCCTGTAATCATTCAAGAACTAAACAGAAACAACATTTGGAGTTGGCTAGGGTGCATGGATGGTGAGGGAGGAGAATGGGTGAGTGTGGAGTACATAGGCTGAGAAGTGGCAGATGGAGTTCAACCCAAAAAAGTGTAAAGTGATACAAATTCTGCCGGCAGAATTTGAAGGCAGAATACAAGGTTAATGGCAGGATTGTTAGCAGTGAGGAGGAACAGAGGGATTTTGGGGTCCACGTCCATAGATCCCTCAAGGTTGCCATGCAGGTCGATAGGGTTGTTAAGAAGGCGTATGGTGTGTTGGCCGTCATCAGTCGGGGTATTGAGTTCAAGAGCCACGAGGTAATGTTGCAGCTCTATCGAACTCTGGTTAGACCACACTTGGAGTATTGTGTTCAGTTCTGGTCGCCTCACTATAGGAAGGATGTGGAAGCTTTAGAGAGGGTGCCGAGGAGATTTACCAGGATGCTGCCTGGATTGGAGAGCATGTCTTATGAGGATAGGTTGAGCGAGCTAGGGCTTTTCTCTTGGAGCGAAGGAGAATGAGGGTGACCTGATAGAGGTGTACAAGATGATAAGAGGCATAGATCGAGTGGACAGTCAGAGACTTTTTCCCAGGGCGACAATGGCTAATACGAGGGGACATAATTTTAAGATGATTGGAGTAAGGTATAAGGGGGATGTCAGAGGTAAGTTTTTTACACAGAGAGTGGTGGGTGCGTGGAACGCACTACCTGCAGAGGTTGTGGGGGCAGATACATTAGGGACATTTAGATAGACACATGACTCTTAGATACACACATGACTCTTAGACACATGAATGATAGAGAAATGGGGGGCTATGCGGGAGGGAAGGCTTAGATGTATCTTATAGCAGGATAAAATGTCGGCACAACATCATGGGCTGAAGGGCCTATACTGCTCTGTAATGTTCTATGTTCTATGTTCGATGTTCTATAACATTCACCTGGATGGACAAATTCAGATGGGCCAAATGGCTTTTGCCATCTGTAAGTGTTCTGTTGGGTGATCTGGTGCTTTCTCACTGCTCCTCCCCTAATTCATCACCCAGTATTCACTCCAACCTAATGCAAAACTAACGCTTTACTGTATCTGGTGCTGCTGTTTGCTGTAACACAACCCAAGGTGCTATTCTGAAAGTCACACTCACAGCTACTGACACAGTCCTGAAGAAGAGAGGATCATTTGAGGACACCCACAAGTTTTGGATCTTTGAAACATGAAGGTTTTACAGCTCCCAGAATTAAGAATGTTTTGTTGACAATAATCTTCTGTCCTTGCTTCTCATGGCTTATATTTCATTTGATATCATTTTCACTGTAACCATCCATAGACACCTTGTAGTCAATCTGAACTTTCGCAGCTCAGTGGGAAAAAGGCACTTTGGTTCCCCCATGTAAATAGTGATAAATAATTTACTAGCATTGTAAAGTACTGTTTCTGTGATCTTTCGCAGTTTCTTGTCATTTCAATTTTTACTTGGGTTCCTGCGCTGTGACATGGGTGGAGTGGATTCTAACACCTGAGCCTATATTATAGGCCCAGGTTCTGACAGACCTCAGAGAGTGGGGAGAGGCTGGGACTTTGAGGAAGGTGGAATCTAAATTAGGGAAACCAATGTCGGGCTTCTGCAAGGGACTCACAGATGTAGGGGTTCGGGAGATGCAGTGGGTATGAGAGTCAGCACATCCCCACCCAAGGCCGCAAGAAATTCCAGAGAGTAGTGAATACAGCTCGGCACACCACGGAATCCAGCCTCCCTTCCATAGACTCTGTCTACACTTCTCGTTGTCTCGGTAAAGCAGCCAGCATAATCAAAGAACCCACCCACCCCGGACATTCTCTCTTTTGTCCACCTATCACTGCTCTGCTTTTCCCTCCTATATATTGGGCTTCCCCTTTTCCTATCTTCAGTTCTGAAGAAGGGTCCTGACCCAAACATTGACCGCCTGCTTTTCTCCACGGATGTTGCCTGGCCTGCTGAGTTCCTCCAGCATCATAGCGTTTTTCATCTAGACTCCAGCATCTGCAAGTCCTTGTTATCCAGTGCCTTATTCAAGTAAGCCAAATGGTGGGAAGGCTTAGGGAACGTATCCATGGAAGGAGAGAAATCTCCTCACAGTCTGAACAAGGTAGGCTTCTTCATGATTGCATCAATGTGTTGGGCCGAGGATAGACCCTCTGAGATGTTGACGCCCAGGAACTTGAAGCTGCTCACCCTTCCACCCCTGAAACCCTCAATGAGACTGGTCTGCATTCTTCTGACTTCCCCTTCCAGAAGACCACAATCAATTCTTTGGTCTACTAGGAAGACCAACAGACTACTCAAGGACCACAGACTTGTGATCTTGGTCAAGAACATAAGCAGGCCATCTGGCCCCTCAAGCCTGCCCCACCATTCAATATAATCATGGCTGATCTACCTCGGACCTTAACTCCTCTTCTCTGCTAGATCCCCACAGCTCTCAATCCCCGATCTTTCATAAGATATCTTTATTAGTCACATGTACATCAAAACACACAGTGAAATGCATCTTTTTGTGTAGCGTGTTCTGGGGCAGCCCGCAAGTGTCGCCACGCTTCCGGCGCCAACATAGCATGCCCACAACTTCCTAACACGTACGTCTTTGGAATGTGGGAGGAAACTGGAGCACCCGGAGGAAACTCACACAGACACAGGGAGAATGTACAAACTCCTTACAGGCAGCGGTGGGAATTGAACCCGGGTCGCTGGCACTGTAATAGCGTTACGCTAACTGCTACACTACCGTGCTTTGCCCTTATTCAAAATTTACCTACCTCTTCTTTAAATACCTCGAATGATCCGGCCTCACAAATCTTTGAGGCAGCGAATTCTAGAGGTTCACCATCTGCTGCAAGAAGAAAGTTCAACACATTTTGGTTTTAAGTGACCGGCACCTTAAATGACCTCCCTTAAGCAGACAAGTCTAGGGACAGAATTCCAGAGGCTGGAAGCTTGACAGCCAAAACATATTAGGAGATGGTGATGTGAAGGAAAGGGAGGAAGTACAGTCAGAACATTCTGCGCTCTCGGAAGGCTACAGGAGGAGTTTTCAGACACAGTTAACGCTAAGTCTTGGAGGGGATCCGAAAACATGGATGGACATCTTAAACTGAAAAGTCTTAAACTTCAAATTCCCAAACCCAGGCATTTACAATACTGCACATAGGCATAAGTCAAAGTCTTAATGAGAAGTAAAACTGTAAAATAAATTCACTTCACACCAGAAAATTAACTTCATGATCATTAACTACATTCATGTTTTTCACACTGGCACTACTGTTGCCTTTAAATGTAGCCCAAAGAACAGTTTAGCTGAGTTGTATTAAAATATGAAATCTTCTGTAGTTTGCAAAAAAAATCTTGCTTACTCTAATGTCATACAGTGCATATCAAATCAAATTGAATCAACATGTAATTTAGGATGTAATTTTGCTTCAGTTATTCAAGATAACTTTCCAGCATTCTCCCATATTAAACAGTGGGTTTTTTGATAGCTGCACGCAATCTATTTTTAGTGTGTTGCTGCCTGTATCAATGATCTCTGTGTTTATTTGGTTATAAAAGAACATAAATAACATTGTTCCTTCTAGTTGCTGCTTCTTCCTTCATATGGCTGGTCACTCAATGGCAGAGAAGGTGTATGTTGAACTAGTATGTTGAGGTTTGACAGCCAGTTGATAATGCCCAGACCAGCATGAGTAGTAGGCTGCCCCCAGCACATTCTCAGTAACACAAAAAGATGCATTTCACTGTGTGCTTCGATATACATATGACTAATAAATACGTATCTTATCTTATCTTCAGTCCCTGTAGAATCTGCAAGTTCAGTGCCGGCTTCAGAGCAATGTGTAACTTGCTGTGTTTGCAGCCCCATGATGGCCCATTTGTTCAATAACTAGGCACACTCTCAATGTTGTGTACAAATGTGGTTCAATGTGGTTCAGTACTTACATAGCAGGCAGAAACACAGAAGCCTGTGCATATCTTCGACTGAACCTTTGCTGCTCACTGATGCTGGGGACCAGATTTTGTGCCAAGGGCTCTCAACCTCCAGAGTATTTGGCAAAAGTGGGAGCACATGCGACTGGAAAGGCTTTTGTGAATTAAGACAGTTCTTGGGTGAGTGACTGAAATCTTCACAGCAGGAATTCTCTATGCTCTGTGCTCTGGAATCCCTTCCTACTGCACAGGGAGCAATGTTTGATAACGTTGGTTGCCAAGTAGTGTGGACTTGAAAGCATCACCTCCTGCTCCTGAGACTCCTCAATGTATGTCGATGCATCGGGTAGGCGGACTTTGGCACTGCAGTCTTGCAATGGCACACCGGCAGTGCGCCAGCTGTCCCGGTGACACTCAACTCCTCATCCTTGTCTGTAACCCACAGATACTGGTGACTGGAACAGTCAGGCAACACATGCACAAAGATCTACAGTAGATCAGTTCAGTCCACCAGCTTTCCTTCCCCCTTTCCCATTCCTTTTACTCTGGAGGAAGGAAAGAAAGGACCTGCAGCCACAATGCCCAGCGGAACATTTAGCTCTGATAGGAACTTTGGACCATCTTTTCAGACTTGAAGAGTGAATGATTGCTACAATTTATATTAACAGAGGCAGAGGTCATTGCAGTCAGAATCAGAAAGCCTGCTGTTGACCTGATAGGAAGGTGATCGATCTCTATTTTGTCTGCAGTTGTCAACAAAGGAGTGATTACAGGCCTGGAAGTCACTACAGGTCCTCCCCAGCTTACGAACGCACTAGTTAGATACGCACATACATACGAACGAGCATTTGGGAGAACAAGCATTGGGATGGACTTGCCAGCTGCTGCTGAGACAAGCTGGAATTTTGCCACATCGAACCCAAGAAGAATACATTCCAGTTACCGCATTGATGTCCATTTTGCGAATCCTATCTAGAGACATGCCACCAAAAGCATTTAAAACCTTGCCTGCAGTAAAATCTTTTTAAAAGATTGGAGATAGGCTCAGGCTAAATTTGTTAACATCAGTTTATTATTAAGAATGGCAAAATAAGATTTAAAATACTTCTCCATACAGTCTATTTCTATGGGACAACCAACATCTGCAGGCATCTTCTGCCGTGTGGGAGGTTGGTTTGTAGCCACATTTCCGACTTGCAAACCGTTCGGATTACAAACAGTTCTCAGGAACGGAATTCTGCTGTAACCTTGGGGGACCTGTATGCCCAAATGACCAAGCTGACCTTTGGATAAACAGAAGCTGCTCTGATAGTGCTTTAGCAATGACCAGCCATATTGAAACAGATTCCAATCCAAATTAAGAACAGGAAGGCTGGCACTTATAGACCTGCATTTGATGCTCTTTGAAGTAAAGGACTCTTGCTAAAGTTGGTAAATGATATCAAATATAGACCAGTTCCTGCACTAAGGAACACAGTCTTTCCAAGCTGTTGACTTCAGGAGGATTTGTGGCACTGTCAAGCTCTTAATACAGGCAACCCCAAGATAATAGCAGTTCAGGTAACAGAAATTCGCCTTATGGAATTTACAAATTACCACCAAAAAAATCTGAGATATGGAATAAAAATTCACTCTCACAAAAGTTATCTGAAAAAAAGTAAATAAATAAACACAACATCAACTTTTTTCAACTCACATTTCTTGATGTGTGCGCAGATGATGTGGTGTCACGTTACAGAAAATCGCAATACGGACAGTTTTCTAGAAACAAAACACCCCTGTAATGCAAGGGTCACCTGTAATGGTTTCCCCTAGGGTCTGTCTTTCTCCCATCCTTTTCAGCCAGCAGTATCTCATTGACAGTATCACACACATTATTTACAGTGATGATACTGCTTTCACCATACAGACAATGATCCTAAAGTGTTACTTCCAAACCTGACACTCAAAGTTTAATACAGCACGGATAGCCATCTTATTGTTCCATCTGAACAACTCTCATACTGATGAAAATAATACACGCACATGGACACCAATGGTACCTTGGAGTAATTCTAGATTAACTCTCACTTACTACCAAACCTTCAAAGATACTGGCAGGGAGATACCAATAATTTGTGCTCACCAAAACCTCCTGTGGAAAGGGTACTCCAATGATCCATGGATCAATGGGGCAGCAGTAATGGGTGAATTCCAGCAATCATCAGGGAAAATCCATAGGTGCTTCAGACATAGCTCCAGGGATATTGCAAACTGCCCTGAATATAGATGCAGAAGCATTGAAATTACACTTAAAAAAATTCTAGGACAAATGGGGTGAAGGGCAAGGACAGATTACACTGGTCACTGTAATAGATATTTTAGTTGTAGATTATTTGGGTAATGCATACACTTCAACTGTATGGGGGCAACTCAATTAACATTTTATCTTGATTCACTAGGTAATGTGATCTACACCATTTCTAAGGAAAATAGCAGTTTTTCATATTTCAGGTTTGGAGGTGACATACATGGAGGTCACTCCAGGGTGTGGTAAT
The DNA here is from genome assembly GCF_009764475.1 of Pristis pectinata. Lineage (NCBI taxonomy): Eukaryota > Metazoa > Chordata > Chondrichthyes > Rhinopristiformes > Pristidae > Pristis > Pristis pectinata. Next base: position 66,533,893 of record NC_067408.1, on the reverse strand, counting down.
TCCATGTAAGGTAGGTAGAGTTAGCCAATTCATAGGCATGAACGTACATTCTAGTCATTCTCGTGAGATTCTTGTGTTTTTGGATACACCTTTCATGAGAAAGCCAATATGAAACTAGATACAGAACACGATAAAGCAGTGAATTTTTGCAAAGTCAGTTGATGCATAGTTTACCCAGTCAGTTTCCCACGTAGGACTTTCCTTGAGTATGCAGTTAAGCCTTTCATTCACTGAGACGTAGATGATTAGAATGAACCAACGATGTTAAATATCTAATTCAAAACTATGTGTAACTAATTTAAATTTCCATATTTACAACACAATCCCAATGGTAAAATGATTTGGCTGAAACTTACAACCACCTGTTGTTACTCACTTGCTGTTGGCTGCGGGCTGGATCAAGGTGACTAGTCTCGTCTTGCTTCCAGACACAGCTCCTTCTGTCCTTCTGACCCACAACAGCTAGTGCTAAATGTTTCCTTTATTACTTAGCCCACCTCATGAACCCATTTGTTAGTGAATTTGGGAAACTAGAGGTCTCCTTTGCTGGCCAAACCTCCAAAACGAACCTGCATGAAAGGTCACGGAACTGAAATGTTAGCTCTTTTTCTTTCTCCACAGATACCAGCTGCCCTGAAGACTATTCCCAGAATTTAATGTCTTTATCCCAAATCACGCTCTGTTCTTTATGACAACCACTGCCCCCACTACAGCCACTCACCCACCCCTACTACAAAAGGTACCACAATTATCTCCATTCTTTTCCAACCATTTAAGTGTGTTATCATATAGCAAGTTGAGGCAACTTGTTTAGAGTAAAGATTCAGAAGTGTCAGAATGATTCATAAACAAAGAAGCAGTGTGAAGGAGGGTGATTTTTGTGGAGGAAGTCAGGGTTTTATTAAGGCTGAAGTATCAGAGAAATTTATCTGATTAGACTATACAAGACAGTTCAAATCCAGAAACTGGGTAATTGTTAAAAGAGAACAGCATACAAATTGCAAAAGCTTTGATAATGTGTTGTTTGTAATGATAAACAGCATCTGTCAAAGGTAGCTGTCAAGCAGTTAAGGTTATTTCATGATTATTTAGAACAAATTATAAATCTCAGATTCTGCGCAGTTGGTAGAAGTAAACATGATATTTTGTGCTTCAAATGTTTACGATCTTTCAAGTGAGGTTCTTATCCTAGTTTGAGAGCATAGAAGCATTCATATGTATGTTCAATAGACACATGACTGGCCCAACATTTCCGCCGAAGAACTATCCATCCCAGGTGATATATGCTTCCAGAAGGCATTCAAGAAGGCAATGGAGAGAGATGAAGTAAAAGAGTGAAAAGTAAAGCATACGTAGTGTACAGAAAATGATCATGAACAAGTGAAAGAGGGAGATCTCATACCAGTAGTCCCAATGCACAAAGAAATGGTTAAAGGCTGCAACATGATTAAATTCAACAATAGATAGAAGACCCAATAACAGAAACTAAAAGTCAAAGTCCTTGTTATTATGATGTTTTGGTGCATGGCAGTGAAGTCAAGGACAAAGGAATAAAAGCCCAAACAATGAAAGTTGGTTGGAAAAAATTTGATTTACTCTTAGGTAACAAGTGAGTGTTACCCAGCTTTGCCACATAAATGATAAGAAAGATCTTTGCAATTGGGCACTTAAGGTTTAAGTGAAAAATTGAGGATGCTGGAATCAAACCAAAAAAAAAGAATTTAGCATGTCAGAAAGCACGTGTGGAAACAGTGTCCACTTCAGGTTGAAAACCCTTCATCTGAACTGTTCATTCTGAAACGTTAGCCTCGTTTCTCTTTCCACAGATACTGCTGGAGCTGCTGAGTGCTTTCGTATTTTCTGTTTTTATCCAAAGTTAAAGTGATGTTGACTCTGAGGAATAAGTGGAAGAATGGACTTTCTCATTGATGGAAAGATATTCTTAAGTCTTCTGCAACATAAAGAAGAGACATTTCTGCAAGGTGATTGTACCTTGGAGTTTGAGAAAAACATCATTATTATGAGTGGATTAGAGTTTAAAATTGGGTGTCAGGTCTGCGAAACTTTTAAAATGATTTGGTATAACTTTAAATCAACAATCTTATTCAGAGGTTTGTTTCCCACATCTCTGTTAATTGTAACTCCCAAATTATCACAGGAAGTATGTTGCACCTACAGAGGAGGCAGTGTCATCATGAAATCAGTCAGTTGAATCATATGAGTATCCGGAGGATATTTTATTTTTTACGTTAAATTAGGAGCTTTGTCAAAGCACCAAATATTTAAATGGCAAATTAAGTCCAAAGAAATGCCTCTTATCTGTCCAGTCCTAGGACGATCTGAAGAAAGTAAAGTTGGTTATCTTTAGCAATTCTCCACATGCTGACCTTCCTGATAGTTATTCTAATACCGTTGGCTTTATATTAATTCTTCTCTTTAGGAATGAGAAATGTTACCCATTAATTTGGGATCCTAACAAAATAAAAAGGCACTACTGAAAAGACTACCTATTATAGCTGCAATGAAATGCAATCTTCCTGACAAATTGTACCAGAGGCAAGGGTCATGATTTGCTTAAAGCCAAAACCATCATCTTAAATTTGAGTGAAACAAATTTAGTAGGCATGAGTTGTGAGTTGGCTGTGGATTGGGGTCAGATTATAGAATAAAATAAATGATAGGCAATGGCAAACCTTTAAGGATGGACTTTGTAATTCACAACACAACTTGCCATGCATGGCTGCATCAGGTTCATATTATAAATAATCTACACTGTAGTGTTGCTAATGCCACAAAACTGGGAAAAAGAATCTTTATGACAACAGGATACAACCTGAAATCGAAGCCAAGTCACACAGATCATTTGTCTCTCTGGCAAATTAAAGTTATAATAAAGGATGTCATGGGATGGAAGGAAACGTTTTCATCCCACTGTCAACTATGTCAAATGTATGAGCTCAATTTCAGTGGAAAAGAGAGGTGAGGATGGTTGACAGTTTGTGTTGGAATTATGGACATAGAGTCATACAGCACAGAAACAGGCCCTTCAGCCCATCATGTCCACTCCAACCATCACTCCAACCCATCAATACTAATCTTATTTACCAGCACCTGGTCTTGACGTGTTAAGCATTTATCACCATCAGGCCAATGTCACACACCTCTGGCAATTGACATCTACAGCAGGTGAGTGAGTCTCCTCCTTGTCTTCCCAACCCCAGTTCACAGTTAACTCATCAAGATTAGAACAACAGGATTAGAGAAACACATTTTAAAATAAAAAGAACTTTGCCATCAGACTGAAAAAAGCACTTGCATTCACATATGCCTTATATACTTATTAAACAACGTAATGGATGCATTCCATCCTGGGCATTACATTACATTGCATTACGTCCTGGCAACAGGACAAATGATGGCAAGTCCGGCAGAGTCAATAATCTATTCTATCAAGATGTGAAAGCAGATCGATTTCAAGTTACATTATGTGATGGGCAGCACAGAGCTGGTTCTCAAACCATGGAGTTACCCAACTTGGACAGAGGACTTGATGCTCAGAATTAAGACAGTCCTGATGATGCTCTAAGTGAAATCATTCATTAATAAAGTAACCACATGTGATAATGGAAAAACATCAGTTAAAATGCTTAATGAAAACTCCCATTGCTCTGCCAACATTGCTTATCTGTCTTGAGAAAGAAGAATATGTTGTCACTCTATTGTCTTTTCATGTTCATAAGAACATAAGAAAATAGGAGCAGGAACAGGCCATTGAGCCCCTCAAGCCAACCCCTCCCTTCAATATGATCATGGTTGGTCTGCCCCAGGACTCCTCTTCTGTGCCAGTTCCCCAGAGCTCTCAGTTCCCTGATCTACTTCCTCTACTAGCCCAGGAAAGATGCTAAGCCCAGATGTACCAATTCACATTCTATAAGTGCCCTGCACTATCAGTGCAAGAGTCTGTTTAAGCATCAGATTTCTACACAGTAATTGCCTAACTACATCTGTTCCTGTTTTGTATCAAATTTTTATTTTTTACTACTGCACTCGTTAAAATGACTCATGAAAAGCAGATATTAAAATACGGTATGAGAAAGCCATGATGAGATTGTGCGATTGTACTCAACACAGTGCAGAAGCTGGCATTATGAGGGAATAGCTGTGTCCATGTAACTGACCTCCTCACATGGAGATCGTCCAGAATGTGTCCAAAGCTGCTGTGTATCTTCTGGCTTTAGGTTCTGTAATTTGCTGAAAGAAATATCTCGATGCCTACGAATGAACGTCTTGCTTCACATTGGATCTAATCTGAATATATCTGAAGATAACAGAAACCAGAGCACTTTGGCAAACATTTGGTATTTTTCATGAATTTAAATAGACTGCTGCCAGAACTTTACAATACATTTCCTCTCTTAAATGAAAATATAGCAGTACTGCAGGATCAACTTTTGATTTTAAATGAATGGATTTATATGTACTGACATCACCGAAATCACCTACACAAAGATGATGGGTGTTTGGTACAGGCCAATATTACAGCATCCCCCATTAAAAACAATGGGGAGCGAGAAGCTGGCCAGAAATAGTGCAACTATTCAAAATTGGCAATACATTTGAAATGCAGTTCAAAGAAAATGAAGACTCTGTTGTTCCCTGCTACCAACTGTGCAAAATGATTACCATAAATCAAAAAATTTAAAGAAACAGTATCCCCTTTGGTTTGTCCAAACAGATTGTTCAGGGGCGAAACAAAGTTCAAACCAAGTTCTACATCAATGTGCTATGTGATATGTTCCAACTGTCCCCAGCTCCATGATCCTCACAGCTTATTATTTTCATAGTTCATATATTAAACCATTTCTAATAGTCTTTGCAGAGTCTCCATTGCATCCTCTGCTTATTGTGTAAAGCCTCACTATTGTGTAACCTCTTCCATCATCTGTCCAATGTAATATTGTCCCTAAAAATGACAGACTCCAAGAGTGTTGTCAGATTAATGCCTGCAGAATGTCACGTCTAACTTTCAAAAGAAGAGAAAGATTGACAGTATGTGGAATAGGTTGCTGATTAATAGGATAAAATCGTCAGAACTTTCAGAGCAAAGTATGGTTTGGATGATCTTCCTACTTCATTGCTGAAATATTCATGCGTTTTAAGTCCTTGAAATTATACATTGGGGAGGGTGGGTGATGACAGGTGGATGAGCGGAGATGAGGTGTTTAACTGAAGAGTGCTGTCTTAATTTTCTTCCACCACTATATGAATTTGGTCATTAGGACCTTTATATCTGAGTCAGACATTGTGGGTTAAGGCCTCACTGTTGTGAACCACTAATCTTTGCTGTACCACTATCAGTGCAGTACCAAAGGGCTGCTGAGTTGTTGCCATCATGTGGACGAGGCTTTGAACCAAGGCACTGGCCTGCTTTTAGATTTTAGAAGGCTCCATTCAAAGAGCAGGAAGCTCTTCATATCCAACATCAACAGCAACAACACAGTCTTGCTGTGGCTAAATTGACCAGCAAATGACCCTGTATTACAACAGTGACAATATGTCATTGGCTGTAAAGCACTTTGGGATGACTCAAGGCTCTGAATAAACTATAACTTTATACATTTCCAACAGCCACTCTGTTAGCTCTCCAGATTATACAAAAAAATTGCTTCCTTCCTGACTACCAATTAAATTCAGGAAAGCTTCCAGATTAATATAAACAAAGTGAGGAGAAATTTACAATCTCAGCAAGATGCAAAGAAGGTTGGGGGAGATTTTACAGAATACATAGGATCATGACCAGTTTAGATAGGATAAACAGAAGGCAGTTGTTCCCATTAGTGGATGGTGTACTGTAGATATAACTCTCTGGGTAAAAACACAGGGCGTGGGGATATGAGGAAAACCTGTTTTTTAATTTAGAAAGTACCTGATCTGGAACTCATTGCCTGTAGGGGTTGGCAATCAGGGCTTTCAGCAGGGAATAGGACAGGCTTATGGGGAAAGAGTAGGGGAATAGGACTGATGGGACTGCTCTGCAAGGAGCCAGCATAGAGCTGATGGCCTAATGGCCTCCTCCTATGTAGTAATGTGTGAGTAAGGTTGACCGATCATTGTGACTGACAACCCCCATTGTAATGCTTGGGTCATTCCAAAGCTCTTTTCAGCCTGATTCAGGAGCTCAGCAGTAATGGACCCTTTGGGAGACTTCTGCACTTTGCTCAGAAGTTTATAGCATGACCATAATTGCAACAGAAGTAGAGTTGACAGGGAGCAATGTTCACAAAGAGAGCAGGTTGGCAAAGAAACACTCCTTATTGAGGTTATGAGTTCACACAAGCATCCCTGTTACTCTAAGATGGTGTCATATCAAGTGTGAAATGTCATGGGGTTTTCTGGCCTGTGGACCGGTTATAAAATGATGCAAAGCTAAGCATTAACTGTTTGGAAAGTGTGAAGTCTCCTGCTGGTGTCCTCAAACCCATTAACTGCTAATGACTGGAAACAAAGTCCTATGCACATGAGGAATGTACCACTGTCAGAGGTGACGCCTTTCAAACGAGACTTTAAACCAAGAGTTTACAGGGCTTGTTCAGTAGATATAAACTATCTAATTGCAATAACTGAAGATGAGGAGGAAGCCCCCTCAGTTTATCCTTCAAAACATTTGTTCCAGTCGCTGCTTGTGAAATCTTCCTCTGTGCAAATTGGCTTCTACACTATAATCCAAAACAATCTTTGTATTAAACTGTGACTGCTTGAAGCCTGCGAACAGCATAAGACCAACACCAGAAGACCTTTCTCCCCTTAATCTCAATTCATTTTCCCTACTCATCTGCCCATATTATGTCTAGTTGGATTTGTGATGTAGTGTCACTGCTGGATGCTGAGCTAATGGAATACATACTTAGTTCCAGTGAATGTTCTGATGACCTGAAACCTTAACTTTGTTCCTTCCTCCACCAATGTTGTCTGACTTTCTGAGTACTTCTGGCATTCCCTTTTTTTGTATTACTTAGTAACCCCTTAGCAAGCTGGATTGTACGTAACTCCTCTGAGAAACAACCTGGTTCTGTAATTTGATTAGATGCCGACAAAGCACATCAAACTATTGGCAAAGTTGATTCAAAGTCAATTCAAAAGTCAGGGAGAAACAAAATGGAAGCATGATTATAAATGGGTTAGTTGGCTAAAGAATCATAAATGGCTGAGGAAACCTAATGTCCTGGTCACATGGATGCAATGTGAAGTTAGGGGTATATGAAGATTGCCTTGGAATGAAGGGGCAGTATAAGGCACAATCACATGTTCAAAGGATTGAAATGAAATCATTTGTTGTGCTTCCTGCATGGTAAGTGTGAGTAGATAATTGTATTTGTAATCAAATTCATTGATGCCACTGTAATATTGGCTTCTCAACTGATACCCACTGTTTCCTACACTACAAAAATGACCTAAAGTAATCCATTGGCTGCCTATGTATCATAGGACTGTAAAAGTGCTATAGATATGCAACTCCTTTTTCTTTCAATACACCTATGCTGAGAGAACACTGTCGGTGGCAAGAGCTCAGATTTGTCAGTCACAGTATAAACATGATACCAGTAAACGAGAATTGCCCAGTTAGGGCAGTGACCACGCAGTAAAAATACAGCCTTTGGCAGCCACAGTTGTTGCCACTCAGACTAGGGAAAAAAATCACATTCCAAGACCACTTGTTTCTTCCTGTCTCAGTCGCACTTTTGCTACCCCAATGCCTTTTGGGAAAGGACTCTCAGGGAGCTGGCGTCTTCATACGTTAACACAGAAGCTGTTTCCAATCAGCCGAGATGTTCTTTACTTAGCCATCTGGGAGAAGCATTAGCAAGAGTGATTACATATTCTAATAGCGTACGGACCAGCACCAGATGAGTTTGCTCCCCTTAATCCCAACCCGATTTCATTACTTATCTGCCTGTATTAACATGGTCGGTCTGATCTGTGATGTGATATCAGTGTTGGATGCTGGGCTAACAGGATACATATTTACTGCCTAGTCAACTGGATTGTACATTATATTTCACTCCACTGAGCAATATCCTGCACTGTGGTTTAGTTGGGTACTGACAAAGCACGTCAAGTTATTGGCAGATTTGAAATCAGTTGGCAAAAGCATCCAATCATTATGACCACAGCTATTTAAAGCTGCAACCCTAACTACTACACCAGTAACTTACTCAACATTAATTGAATTTTGCACATATCACTGAACAGAAAGTTTTGGACAGTGAAATAATTTTGCTTTTTTTTTCTCCTTCACAACAGGTATGGAGAACTGTGATCATTTCACAGTAACACATCTATAAGCATTAAGTTCCTTAGCCTTGAAATAACATTAAAAGAGGTTAAAAAATGGATGTGCTTGTATTTCTGTGGCTCCTTTCCCAACTCAAGGATGTCTAAAGCACTTTACAGACGATGGCTTACTTCAGAAGTGTAGCAATGTAAGGAAGCCCACCACCAAGCTCAGCACAGGAGCTCCTGTAATCAGCAATGAGATACAATAAATGAGATATAATCCATTTTTATTTATCTAAACTGTGGGATAAATATTGCCTGGGACACCAGAAAACAAATTTGTTTCATGACCTTCACAATTTGTACCAAGGTGTCTACCTCAGAAGCCATTTTTCCTCCTGCAGACAGCACTGCCAAGAGCATAACACTCCACTGCTTTATTATGGAACTGACATGATGTTAGAGTAACCAGGCTGTTTGTGTGAGCTTATATCGTCTTAGGACCAGAATCTAAAACCTTCTTACCGAGAGGTGACAGCACTGCCAGTTAAGTCACAGCTGACACTACTATGCAAAATATTAGCGTGTAGACTTCAAATCTGTCTGCACAAAGTTCACTTGAACAGGGGCATCAACCAGTTTTCATATACACTATCATTCTGTATTTAGCTTCATAATAGTCAATCTCTTTCATGGTATGTGGATTGGGAAGTTTGTTAAAAATGCTATCAATGATCACACAGATGCATTTTACCTATAGGCTTCATATTCTCTTTGTTTATTTATTCTCTTTTGATACTTTTAAATCACGGAATTTTTGATAGCTTGTATTTTCAGGACATGGGCATTGCTTACAAGGCCATCCCCACCCAGGCTGCCTCTGTATATTGGGAAGGACTTTCTTGAACTGCTGCAACTTATATGGTGAAAATCCTCTTACTCCTTCCAACAATTTGCTGCATCATTTCAGAGTGAACCCGGGAGTCTTGGATTGTTGTATGCATGAAGGGCCAGAGAAGTAAGGCAGGATGTGAGAGAACCTGTTGGGCCCCTACATTAGTCTGACAGTTTTGTGGTCACTTTTGGAATTACCAGCCTTTTCTTTCCCAAAAAAATATTGAATTCAATTCCTAAACTACAATAATGAAAACAGAAAATGCTGGAAAACTTGCGGGACAGGCAGCATCTATGGAAAGAGAAACAGTTCATGTTTCAAGTTAAAGACCCTTCATCAGAACTGTTCAGTGTTTCTCTTTCCACAGATGCTGCTTAACTTGTTGACTTTTTCCAGCACTTTCTGTTTCTATTTGAGATATTCAGCATCTGCAGTTTTTGATTTTCCTAAACTACCATGATTATGAGCAATTCTGGGCCCTATATCTAAGGAAAGATGTGCTAGCTCTGGAGGTCTAGAGGAGGTTCACAAGAATGATGCCAGGAATGAAAGGCTTAACCTGTGAGGAGCGTTTTATGTCCCTGGGCCTGTACTCGATAGAGCTCTGAAGGATGAGGGGGGGATCTCATTGAAACCTACTGGATACTGAAAGGCCTGGATAGAGTGTATGTAGAGAGGGTGTTTCCTTTAGTAGGAGAGCCTAGTATCTGAGGGCACGGCCTCAGAATAAAGGAACGTCCCTTTAAAACTGAGAAAAGGAGGAATTTCTTCAGCCAGAGGGAGGTGAATCTGTAGAATTCTTTGCCACAGATGGTTGTGGAAGCTAAGTCATTGGGTGTATTTAAGGCAGAGACTGACAGGTTCTTGATTGCTAAGGGGGGGGGGTGGTTAAGGGTTATGGGGAAAAGGCAGGAGAATGGGGTTGAAAAAAAATCAGCCATCATTGAATGGCAGAGCAGACTCAATGGGCCAAATGGCCTAATTTTGCTCCTATATCTTGTGGTCTTATGATGGGATATGAAATCTCTATGGTTAATCTCAATACTAGTTTCAGAATTAACTCTCAGCTATCTGACTTCAAGACAAGCATGCCACCACTGCACTATAACTGATCCACAAAATATGCAAAACAAGTTTCTCTCTTTTATTCTTTGTCAGCTCACTCAATCTTCTCACTGGTAAACACCTGTCACCAAGACGGTTTACTCGAGCAGTTCGTACAGAGTAGACCATGACTTCAATCTGGATGCAACACCAATTTGCAGCCACCATTGACAGTGCTTCAGCAGTACCATCCCTTACCCTTACATGCTGGTCACACATTCAGTATGGTCGACGTCCCACCAGTGTGATTTACAAGGATCATCAATGACTTAAAGGTCAGTTGATGGCAGTTTTTCCAGTTGCTTCAAGTTTCCAAAGTTCAGAGGGACAAATGTACCGGCTGCAGAAGGATACTTATCTGGCTTTAAGACTTGTCCACAATGAATTAGTAGGCATCCATCTTGCAATACAGAGGGAGAATAAGGGTATGCAGAGCAGATCAGGTTGCTGAAGAAGTTGTGGAGGAAGTGGAGCAGAACAAATTGGTATTTAGGCATCAATTTCCCGATCTAAATCTCAGCAAGGAATGATATGTGAGATCTCAGTGCTCCTGTGAGGGTGTCATTGCTGAAAGCCGGCCCCTGCTGCAGCATCAGAGCAGGGCAGGGACCGCACTGGCAGTGGTTGTCAAAATGAATGTGTGTGTCTGAAACTACCCTGCAGGGTACTTGTTCCCAGTCTCTCAGGCAGTGTAGATTCCATAACCATGTTGAACTGGTTGCTGTTTGATATAAAGGTATGTCTTTATCATAGAAACAGAGACTTCTATGGCACAGAAAGGCCACTTGGCCTATTGCATCCATGCAGGCCCGAAGTGAACTTGGGATTATCCCACGTCCCAGCCTCTAGTCCATGAACTTGAAGGTTATGGCTCTTCAAGTGTTCATCCAGGTCCTCTTTAAACATGGAGAGTGTATCTGCCTCTGCCACCCTTTCAGACCCTCACTACCAGTTTAGCACAAAATAATTTGCTCAGCTCCCCTAACCATTAGTTTAAATCTTTGTCCATTAGTCAAACTTGTTTGCTCTGTCTTGACCACTCTTAAATTAATACCTCAGTCAAACTTCCCCTCGTTCCCCTCTGCTCCAAAGAAACAAGTCCAAGCTCAACAGTTTCTCCTCATAACTATAATCACCCAAGCATCATCCTTGTAACCTGCACGTTCTCTTGTACTATCATGTCTTTCTTGTAGTGAGGTGAGCAGAACTGTATATACACAGTGCTCTAGTGCTTATAATCTCCTTGCCCTTGTAGCTCCATGCCTCAGTCAATGAAGGCAAGTAACACGTATCTTGCAGTTCTGCTCTGCCTGACCAGCTTGCAGTCAGTTGGTGCCTGAAATGGAAAAAAAAAATGAGGGCAACAAGGTGACGTGAGGATGGAAATGCCAAGGTCCTTCAGCCCACTGAATTATACTGACCATCAACCACCCATTTACACTAATCTTACACTAATCCCATTTTATTCTGCCCATATTCCATCAACTCCCCCCATTTTCTGCCACTCACTTACATCAGGGATCATTTACAGCAGACAATTAACCTACCAACCCACACGTCTCTGGGATGTGGGAGGAAACTGGAGCACCCGGAGGAAACCCATGCAATCACAGGGAGAACATGCAATCTCCGTTCAGACAGCACCCAAGGTCAGGATCGAACTTGCTGTGCCGCTGTGCTACCCCTAAATGAGGAACACCTGCCCCATAGTCCATAGCATGTAAATCAGAAAGGAGTGTGGGTGCGATAGGAGGTGGGATCAGAATAAGCTGATTAGGAATGAGGATTCTTTCCTCTATAATGATTTCAATCCACCACAAGCCACACTCAGCAAGGGCATCCCAACATGGCTGGCATTGCTTCCTCCATAATGTTTAGGGCATACTTGCAGTATTCCAGCACATTTCTAATTGGCCCTGGTTGTACAGTGTGGGTAAGCTGCGAGATATGGCTATTAGCCTTGCAACAGTGCTAAATCTATGAGCATTATAGTGTATGAGTGTCAGGCATACACAAGAAAATAGGAGCTGGAGTAGGCCAACTGCCCCACTATTCAATGTGATCATGGCTGATCTATGCTGGCCCCAACTATTCTTCTTTGCCAGTTCCCCAGAGCCTTCAATTCCCCAACATTTCAAAGATTAATCTGTCTGCACTTTAAATACACCAGTAATTTAGCCCCACAATCTTCTGAGGTAGAAATTCCAGAGATTTATCGCCATCGGCAGAAACAAATTCTACGCACCTCTGTCTTAAATGATCTTATCTTGAAACTATGTCCTCTTGTTCAAGACTCTCCCATCAGTGAAAACATTTCAGTATCTACCTTGTCATGCCCCCTCAGAATCTTACTCCTCATTCTCCTGAATTTCAAAGAATACTGACCCAAACTGTTTTGCCTCTCTTACTAAGACAACCCTCTCATCCCAGGAACTAGCTGGGTGAATCCCCTTTGGACTGCCTCCAATGCTACAAGGTAAGGGGACCAAAACTGTGCACAGTACGAGTTCTGATTAACAGAAGATGCAGATAGTTTAGTGAGGGTGCGATAAATTGAGCAGTGTCTCAGGCTGGTGATGCATTTGGTAAGGCATGCCACTTCACAATGCTTTCACTGAACTTGAGCTCGCATGAGATCATGTACGTTTTTTTATTCATTCATTTGATGTGGTCGTCGCTGGCAAGGGCAGCATCTGGGGATGGGCAATAAATGCAGGAAATGGAGATATAACAAATTGTAAGCAAGTTCAGAGGCAGGAAAAGAGGGGGAAGGGAGGAAAGAACAAAAGGGAAACTTGAGATGCTTCAAACCTGAAAGGGAGCATGGAATTTACATGTCTGTGACAGCTATCAACACATCTTAAAAAGTGAGTCGCTGTTTTAATCATTAGTGGGTGAATTATAAGACTTTAAAACATGAGGTTTTTAACATTTGTATATGAGCCATAGAACTGGTGGAAAATTTCAATAGGTTTTTCATAGACTCATACATTTCAGAAACAGGCCCTTCAGCCCATCATGTCCATGCCGACTATTAAGTACCTATCTATACTCATCCCATTTCCTAGCACTCGGTCTGTAGCCTTCTATGCCTTACGTCAATGGATTCTCACTGAAGTGTACAGAATCTAAAAACGAGGCACTTACTGGAAAGCATCAATATATCCAGTGCCATGTTGCAACTGGCCTAGGTATCAACATTAGTTTTAACACCCTGCAAATGAGAGATTAAATCAAGGTTCTGCATGACCTATCAGGTAGATGTAAATGATCCCAAGGCACGATTTGAAGAAGAACGAAGAATCACTCCTGTGCCGATATTTACTCTTCAACGTATATCACTAAAACAATGAATCACTAGATTAGCTGGCGATTTATATCATTGCTGTTTGAGGGGCCTTACTGTGCAAAGCAGTGACCTGGTTTCCCCATGCTGCAACAACTTGTATTTATAGAATGTACATAACACTATTAGATTTCCCTGGGCTCTTTAAAGAAGTGTTGTCAAACAACCCCAATGCATTCTACACATATGTGAAGAATAGGAAGATGACTAGAGTGAGGGTAGGACTGATCAAGGATAAAAGAGGAAACATGTGCCTAGAGTCAGAAGAGGTAGGGGAGGTCCTTAATGAATACTTTGCTTCAGTATTCACTAGAGAGAGAAACATAGAACAGTACAGCACAATACAGGCCCCTTGGCCCACCAGGTTGTGCTGCCCTTCAAACCACACCTAAGACTATCTAACCCCTTCCTCTCACATATCCCTCTAACTTAAATTCCTCCATATGCTTATCTAACAATCTCTTGAACTTGTCCAACGTATCAGCCTCCACTACCACCCCAGGCAGCGCATTCCATGCATCAACCACTCTCTGGGTGAAAAACCTCCCTCTGACATCTCCCTTGAACTTCCCACCCATTACCTTAAAGCCATGTCCTCTTGTTTTGAACATTGGCACCCTGGGAAAGAGGCACTGGCTGTCGACTCTATTTATTCCTCTCAATATCTTGTATACCTCTGTCATGTCTCCCCTCATCCTCCTCCTCTCCAATGAGAACAGCCCTAGCTCCTTCAGTCTCTCCTCATAATCCATACTCTCCAATCCAGGCAGTATCCTGGTAAATCTCCTCTGCACCTTTTCCAATGCCTCCACATTCTTCCTATAATGAGGCGACCAGAACTGGACACAGTACTCTAAGTGTGGCCTAACCAGAGTTTTGTAAAGCTGCATCATCACTTCGCGGCTCTTAAACTCGATCCCCCGACTTATGAAGGCTAACATCCCATAAGCTTTCTTAACTACCCTATCTACCTGCGAGGCAACTTTCAGTGATTTGTGGATATGAGTCCCCAGATCCCTCTGCTCCTCTACACTGCCCAGAATCCTGCCACTTACCTTGTACTCCACCTTGGAGTTTGTCCTTCCAAAGTGTACTACCTCACACTTCTCTGGATTGAACTCCATCTGCCACTTGTCAGCCCAGCTCTGCATCCTATCAATATCCCTCTGCTAGCTTCGACAGCCCTCCACACTATCCACAACACCACCAATCTTTGTGTCATCTGCAAACTTGCTAACCCACCCTTCCACCCCCTCATCTAAGTCATTAATAAATATCACAAAAAGTAGAGGTCCCAGAACCGATCCCTGCAGGACACCAATAGTCACAGCCCGCCAATCCAAATGCACTCCTTCCACCACAACCCTCTGCTTTCTACAGGCAAGCCAATTCTGAATCCACACAGCCAAGCTTCCCCGTATCCCTTGTCCTCTGACCTTCTGAAGAAGCCTACCATGTGGAACCTTATCAAACGCCTTACTAAAATCCATGTAGACCACATCTACTACACTACCCTCATCAATCTTCCTGGTCACCTCCTCAAAGAACCCTATCAGGCTTGTGAGGCAAGATCTTCCCTTCACAAAGCCATGCTGGCTGTCCCTAATCAGTCCATGTTTCTCCAAATGCTCATAGATCCTATCTCTTAGAATCCTTTCCAACAGCTTGCTCACCACAGACGTAAGGCTCACCGGTCTGTAATTCCCTGGACTACCCCTACTACATTTTTTGAATAAGGGGACAACATTCGCCACCCTCCAATCCTCTGGTACCATCCCCGTTGACAACGAGGACTGAAAGATCCTAACCAATGGTTCAGCAATCTCCTCCCTCGGCTCATGAAGCAGCCTGGGGAATGTTCCGTCAGGCCCCGGGGACTTATATGCCCTAATGCTTTCTAACAACTCCAACACATCCTCTCTCTTAATATCTACATACTCTAGAACATTACCCTCAGTTCATCTCCCTTATTCCTGATTCTTCTCGCATTCAAGTAAATTTAGCACATCCACCTTACTACTTTTGTAGCCTGTACTATGCTTCTCCTTCCTCAAAGCCTCTCTACCTGTCAGATCTGCCTTTTCCCCATCCCCTTCTTCCTATGACCTACTCCTCCAGTTCCCTTCCTCCTCGCAATCGAGTTTAAATCCTCCTGAACCACCCCAGCAAACCTGGCAGCAAGGATATTGCCCCCCCGCTCAGGTTTGGGTGTAACCCATCCTCTCTGTACAGGTCCCACCTTCCCCAGAAGTGATCCCAATGATCCAAAAATCTAAAACCCTCCCTCCTGCACCAACTTATCACCCACACATTTATCTGCCATTTCCTCCTATTCCTACCTTCACTATCGAGTGGCACTGGCAGCAATCCCGAGATCGCTACCCTGGAGGTCCTGTCCTTCAGCCTTCTGCCTAGCTCACTAAACTCACTTTTCAGGACCTCATCCCTCTTCCCACCTATGTCGTTGGTACCAACATGAACCACGACTTCTGGCTGTTCTCCCTCCCGCTCTAGAATCCTGTGGACCCGATCAGTGACATCCCGGACCCTGGCACCTGGGAGGCAACATACCATCCGGGATTCATGCTCACTGCCACAGAACCTCCTATCTGTTTCCCTGACTATCGAGTCCCCTATCACTACCGCCTTCCTCTTCTCCTCCCTTCCCTTCTGAGCAGCAGGACCAGTCCCAATGCCACAGACCTGGCTACTGGCTGCTAGGCCCCGGCAGGTCATCTCCCTCAACAGCCTCCAAAGCAGAAAACCTGTAACTGAAGCGAACAGCCTCCAGAGTCCTCTGGTCTATCTGCCTGTTTGTTTTCTTTTTCCTTTTCCCTCCCCTGACAGTCACCCTTCTATCTACTTTCTGGACTCCAGAATTACCTGCTCAAGGGGGGGGGGGGGGGTGACCATTTCTTTATGTACAGTATCTACATAACTCTCCCCCTCCCTGATGCTGTGCAGTGTTTGAAGCTATAACAAACCTTGACGTTTGTGAGGATGGCATACGACAGACTGATATGCTAGGGCATGTCGATGTGAGGAAAGAGGATGTGCTGGAACTATTGAAAAGCATAGGATAGATATGTCATCGGGGCCAGACGGGATATATCCAAGGTTATTAAGCGAAGCTAGGGAAGACATTGATGCACCTTTGGCTACAACCTTTGCATCCTCACTGGCCACAGGAGTAGTGCCAGGTGTTGTTCCTTTGTCTAAGAAAGGGAGGAGGGATAACCCTGGGAATTACAGACCAGTGATTCTTACTTCAGTGGTGGGCAAATTACTGGAGAAGATTCTTAGAGACAGGATTTATGGGCATTTAGAGAAGCATAGGCTGATTAGGGACAGTCAGCATGGCTTTGTGAGGGGCAGGTCGTGCCTCACGAGCCTGATTGAATTCTTTGAGGATATGACAAAGCACATTGATGAAGGGAAAGCAGTGGACGTGGTGTACATGGATTTTAGTAAGGCGTTTGATAAGGTTCCTCATGGAAGGCTTATTCAGAAAGTCAGGAGGCATGGGATCCAGGGAAACTTGGCTGTGTGGATTCAGAATTGGCTCGCCCATGGAAGACAGAGGGTGGTGGTAGATGGAGAGTATTCTGCTTGGAGGTCGGTGACCAGTGGTGTTCCACAGGGATATGTTCTGGGACCCCTGCTCTTTGTGATTTTTATAAATGACTTGGATGTGGATGTGGAAGGGTGGGTTAGTAAGTCTGCTGATGATACAAAGGTTGGTGGTGTTGTGGATAGTGTAGAAGGTTGCTGTAGATTACAACAGGATATTGATAGGATACAGAGCTGGGCTGAGAAGTGGCAGATGGCGTTCAATCTGAATAAGTGTGAAGTGATACACTTCGGGAGATCGAATTTGAAGGCAGAATACAAGGTTAATGGCAGGAATCTTAGCAGTGAGGAGGAACAGCGGGATCTTGGGGTCCACATCCATAGATCCCTCAAGGTTGCCATGCAGGTCGATAGGGTTGTTAAGAAGGCGTATGGTGTGTTGGCCTTCATTAGTCAGGGTATTGAGTTCAAGAGCCGTGAGGTGATGTTGCAGCTCTATAGAACTCTGATTCGACCACACTTGGAGTATTGCATTCAGTTCTGGTCGCCTCATTATAGGAAGGATGTGGAAGCTTTAGAGAGGGTGCAGAGGAGATTTACCAGGATGTTGCCTGGATTGGAGAACATGTCTTATGAGGGTAGGTTGAGCAAGCTAGGGATTTTCTCTTTGGAGAGAAGGAGGATGAGAGGGAATTTGATAGAGATGTACAAGATGATAAGAGGCATAGATTGAGTGGACAGTCAGAGACTTTTTCCCAGGGTGAAAATGGCTCACACGAGGAGACATAATTTTAAGGTGGTTGGAGGAAGGTATAAGGGGGATGTCAGGGGTAAGTTTTTTACACAGAGAGTGGTGGGTGCCTGGAACACACTGCCTGCAGAGGTTAGGGACATTAGGAACATTTAAGAGACTCTTAGATAGACACATGAATGATAGAGAAATAGGGGGCTATGTGGGAGGGAAGGGTTAGATAGATCTTCGAGCAGGATAAAATGTCGGTACAACATTGTGGGCTGAAGGGTCTGTACTGTGCTGTGGTGTTCTAAAGTAAGTTTTAAGGACCACCTTAAAGGAGGAAAGAGTAATGGAGAGATGGAGATTTTGGAAGGAAATTCCCAAGCTTAGGACCCTGGCTGCTAAAAGCACGTTTAGAATGATGGAGCAATTAGAACTGGGGCCCAGATTTGGTGGGATGTGCATTACTCTGAGAGTCAGTGCAGATTACAGAGATGGGGTGGGAAAGGTGATGGGTAAGGGTGTGGGGCAAGGACTTATAAGCAATTCAAGTTTTTTGTCCTCAGGTTTTAAGGTGGGAGATCAACCATGAGTGTGTTGCAGTCATCAAGTCTGAAGATACCAAGGTATAGATGGGTCTTTCAACAGCAGATGAGCCGAGGGAGAGGCAATTACACAAAGGTGGAATAACATCGTGTTGGTGATGGTGTGAAGATCATCTTGGGTAAAAATAGTGCAAGGGTTGCAAACCACCTGAGCCTTAGACACTTTCTGGGGGAGGAGTGGAGGTTCTGCCTGAAAAACGCGATGATGCTGGAGGAACTCAGCAGGCCAGGCAGCATCCGTGGAGAAAAGCAGGCGGTCAACATTTCGAGTCAGGATGCTTCTTCAGGGTCCTGAAGATAGGAAAAGGGGAAGCCCAATATATAGGTGGGAAAAGCAGAGCAGTGATGGGTGGAAAAAAGAGGGGAGACGGGGTGGGCACAGGGAGGTGATAGGTAGATGCAGGTAAGAGATAGTGATAGGCGGGTGCGGGGAAGGAGGGGAGAGCAGATCCACCGGGGGATGGGTTGAAGGTAAGGAGAGAAAGAAAAGGGGGTGGTTAGAAAAAAGCAAGATAGACTAGGAAAGGGAAGAAAAGAAGAGGCATAGTTGGGGGTGGGGGTTGTGGGGGGCGGAGGGGTGTGGGCATTACTTAAAGTGGGAGAATTCAATGTTCATGCCGTTAGGCTGCAAGGTTCCAAGACGGAAAATGAGGTGCTGTTCCTCCAGTTTGCGCTTGGAATTCTCCTGGCAGTGGATGAGGCCGAGGACTGACATCTCTGTGATAGTGTGGGAGGGGGAATTGAAGTGACTGGCAACAGGAAGATGCCGATCACAGTTACGGACAGAGCGCAGGTGTTATGTGAAACAGTCACCCAGTCTGCGTTTGGTCTCACCACGGATGCTGCCTGGCCTGCTGAGTTCCTCCAGCATCATAATGTTTTTCATCTAGATTCCAGCATCTGCAGTCCTTTGTTTCTCTCGTGGCTACAACCTTTCTAATATTCAATAGAATGAAATTTCTGGTACCCAGAGTTGAATGTCAGCCTGCTGTCTGGGAATTTAGTGGAGAGATGTGACAGGTGCTGGGCAGGTACAGGCTGGTGTCATCAACACACGTGAAGAAAATGATGCGTTACTGTAACTTGTACATTAGCTACTTGTTTCAGCAACAAATTAATTGACGTCACTGGATAAAAAGAGCTGTTTTTCGGTATGAAGACAAGATGCAGATGCTAGAATCTGGAATCAGTGGATGCTGCTTGATCCGCTGAGTTCTTTCAGCATTCTGTTTTCTGCTGCTTTTCAGAACTTTGACATACAGCAATTTAAAGGCCCTGATATAACTACAGATTCTGTTTTCAACCAGACCCACTTTACCACAGCACTAAATCACACTGAGATACTTCTGCACATCAGTGGATTTTGCACAGTGGGATAACTTGAGATGAAAAAATACACAGAATGTAATCACATATTATATTCAAACTCACTTCAAAGCCAGTTTTCCTTCATATATTACCCAGCTATGTTAACCCAGACAAGACTCCATAAAGAAAAATGCACTTAAGGATCTTCAAACCCACAGGAACTGACAGAAAGCAAAGGCTCCTCACTAGTTGCTTGGAATTTTCATAAATTTGGAATTTATTCTTTGACAGTTTGAGCTGGTGGGGTTACAGGGGTGGTTCTGAATTTTCTCTGGATTGGGGAAAAGGAATTGATAAAAGGATCTTTTAAATCCAACTCTTAAAAGAAAATTCAATTTATTCTTCCTTTAACTCGCTACCATCAATCCTCACACATGTGCTTGAATCATAATCATATCCAGGAACAGCTGCATATTTCTGTAACCAGCCATCCCACAGAAACTGATTACTATGTTAGAGTTCTATTTTTAATGTTGCTTACTTCAGGTTTCCACGATTTTCCAGTGTCATTGGCTTTAAAATACATAGTTGTGCAGAAGCATTTTATTCACAAAAGCAAAAGGTGAGCAATCTGAATATGGAAAAAAAGATGGAAAGAATTTGCACTTATATTGTGCTATTCACATCTTTAGAATATCCCAAAGCATTTTACAGCTGATGAAGTTCTCCTTAGATGTAGTCACTCTTTCTTTGCAAAATATGGAAACAACAATTGGTCGCCACACCACAGGAAAGATGTGATTAAACTAGAGAGGGTTCAGAAAAGATTCACAAGGATGTTGCCTGGATTGGAGGGCTTGAGTTATAAGGAGAGGTTGGATAGACTGGATTTGTTTTCCCTGGAGCAAAGGAGGCTGAGAGGTGATTTGATAGAGGCTTATAAGATCATGAGGCATTGATAGCGTAGATAGCCAGAGCCTGTTTCCCATGGTAGGGGTGTCTAAATCTAGAAGGCATAGATTTAAGGTGAGAGGGAGGAGGTTTAAAGGGGATCTGAGTGGTAAATCTTTCACACAAAGTGTAGTTGGTATCAGGAATGAGCTGTCAGAGGAGGTGGTGGAGGCAGGAACAGTAACAACTTTTGAGAGGCATCGAGAATGAGGGGGGCATTGAGGGATGGAATTAATGCAGACAGGTGAGATTGGTAAAGATAAGCATGATGGTCGGCATAGACACGATCGGCTGAAGGGCCTGTTTCTATGCTGTACAACTATATGACTCTACAACAATGACATAATGACCAGGCAATCTCTTTTAGTAAAGTTGGTGAGGGTTAAATATAAGTCTGGACACGGGGTGAACTTCCTCCTTTGTTCTTTTACATCTGGTGAGAGAAAAATAGTTAGCTACGTTCTAAACTTCCTCAGTTCTCCTCGAGAATGCCAGCTCAAATCAAGTGCTCGAGTGGGACCTGGACGAGTGACCTTCTGACCTGGGGGTGAAAGTGCAGAGACAAGGCCAACACTCTTGCTGCGATAACTTCTGCCAGCTTTGTAGTTATAGAATCATATAGTACAGAAACAGGTCTTTCAGCCCACTATGTTCATGCTGACCATCAAGTATCTGTCTGTACTAATCCTGTTTACAAGCATTTGGTCCATAGCCTTCTATGCCTTGGCAATTCAAATGCTCATCCTGATACTTTTTAAATATTGTGGGAGTACCTGCCTCCACCAGCTTCTCAGGCAGTGCATTCCAGATTGCAATCTCCCTCTGGGTGAAACCTTTTTTCCTCAGATCCCCTCTAACCTACTTACTCCATCTCTTAAATCTATGTGGTTTTAGATTCTCCATTCTGGGGAACAGTTTCTCACTTTCCACCCTACCTATTCCCCTCATATTTTCATATGCATTTGGAATTTCCGCTGGGACCCAAAGTTTGATGGAAGATCACTATAATCGCTCAAGAAATGGCTTAAAAGCAACCGCTTACATCTTCTTCTTGAGCGATTGGAAAAATTGGGTATAAATTTTCCCTCAATTTAAATCTATTGAGCTACAGCTGTTTTCCTTTCCAAACAACATTTTTATTTCCCTATTCCACAGAATATTTAAACAGAAGCAAGCTAAAGTGGCCTGAGAATATAACTTGCTTTGGGTAGTGTTCATCCACTATGAAAGAAGATTCCGCAATTAGAATTCACCTGCAATATGCTCCCTGCACATTTTTCAAAAGGCTAAACTGTCACTTAAAATGCCACACAAGAATTAAAATTATCTGTTGTGGAATATCACAAACAATTTGTGGAATGGTCAAAACTTTGGGAAAAAAATCATGTAATATGCATCCACTCCACTGACTGGGAGACAAAAGTGCTGATTGACAGTACTTCTAAGAAATGCAACTTATAGTTTGAGTTAACAAGAACAGAAAATGCTGGAAAATCTCAGCAGGTCAGGCAGCATGTGTGTGGAGAGGAACAGAATCAATGTTTCAGGTCAATATCAGAAATGGAAAAGTGAACAAATAAGCATATTTTAGGTTGCAGGGAGGGAGAAGGCAGAGAGAACAGGAGGGCCTGTTTTTATTTTATGATCCATAACCCTTCACTGGATTCTAAAGTTGATAAAAAATTGCAACCTTAGCCAAATTGATAGCAGTCACTGTGATGATTATTTTTTATATTCATTTTCGGGATCTGGGTATGATGGTCAACACCAGTCCAAAATCGAGTCCCAGACCAGCCGTCAGTTGTGGAAGGACTTACATGCTATAACGGGCTACAAAACAAAGTCAGGCAGCATCGCCGACAACAGCACATCCCTTCCCGATGAGCATAACACATTCTCTGTACATTTTGAACAGAAGGGAATTGGTACCCCACCCACCCCAACAGCCTCCAATGCACCTGAACCCATAGTCACTATTGCTGACATAAGATCAGTCTTTCAGAGTGTGAACCCGCGGAAAGAATCTGGCCTCAATTGTGTCTCTGGCCATGTCCTTATATCCTGTGCAGATCAACTGGCAGGGGAATTTGCAGACATTCTTAACCTCTCTCTGCTTCAATCTGAGGTTCCCACCTGCCTTAAGAAGACCACTATCATCCCAGTACCTAAGAAAAACAAGGTAACGTGCCTTAATGACTACTGCCTGGTGGCTCTGATATCCATCATTATGAAGTGTTTTGAGAGGCTTGTCATGGCACGCATCAACTCCAGCCTCACAGACAACCTTGACCCACTGCAATTCGCTTACTGCCAAAACAGGTCTGTGGCAGACACCATCTCCCTGGCCCTACACTCATCTCTGGAGCATCTGGACAGTAAAGACACCAACATTAGACTATTGTTTATTGACTACAGCTCTGTCTTCAATACTATAATTCCAAGCAAACTCATCTTCCAACTCCAAGATCTAGGAATCAACACCTCCCTTTGCAATTAGATCCTTGACTTTCTGAACAACAGACTGCAGTCAGTGAGGATAGGCAGCAACATCTCCAGCTCGATTATTCTCAACACTGGCACCCCACAAGGCTGTGTCCTCAGCCCCCTTCTCTACTCCCTATACAGTCATTACTGTGTGACCAGATTCTGCTCTAGCTCCATCTACAAGTTTGCAGATGATACCACCATTATGGGCCATATCTCAAATAACAATGAGTCAGAGTACAGGAAGGAGATAGCGAGCTCAGTGACATGGTATCATGACAACAACCTTGCCCTCAATCTCAGCAAAACAAAAGAGCTGGTCATTGACTTCAGGAAGGGGGGCGGTGCACATGCATCTGTCTACATCAATGGTGCTGAAGTCGAGAGGGTTAAGAGCTTCAAGTTCCTAGGAGTGAACATCACCAACAGCCTGTCCTGGTCCAACCACGTAGACACCACGGCCAAGAAAGCTCACCAGCGCTTCTACTTCCTCAAGAGGCTTAAGAAATTTGGCATGTGCCCTTTGACCCTCACCAATTTTTATCGATGCACCATAGAACACGCCCTATCTGGATGCATCACGGCATTCCTCTTTTGCACTATTTATTTATTTTTATAACTTATGGTAATTTTTATGTCTTTATGTCTTGCACTGCACTATTGCCACAAAACAACAAATTTCACGACATACGTCAGTGATAATAAACCTGATTCTGATTCTGATTCTGATTCTGATTCTGATTCTGCTTGATATGGCAAC
This sequence comes from Pristis pectinata, assembly GCF_009764475.1. NCBI lineage: Eukaryota > Metazoa > Chordata > Chondrichthyes > Rhinopristiformes > Pristidae > Pristis > Pristis pectinata. The sequence continues at coordinate 66,509,860 of NC_067408.1, read as the reverse complement.
TGCTCTGTCTGTGACTGCAAGAAACTGCAGAGAGTTGTGGACACAGCTCAGCACATCTTGAAAACAAGCCTCCCCTCCATGGACTCTCTCTACACTTCTCCCTGCCTTGGTAAAGCAACCAACATAATCAAAGACCCCTCCCACCACAAACATTCTTTCTTCTCCCCTCTCCTATTGGGCAGAAGATACAAAAGCCTGAAAGCACGTACCACCAGGCTCAAGGACAGCTCCAATCCCACTGTTATAAGACTATGGAATGATTCCCTAGTACGATAACATGGACTCTTGACCTCACAATCTACCTTGTCATGGCCTTGTACTTTATTGTCTGTCTGCACTGCACTCTGTCTGTAACGGTAACACTATATCATACATTCTGTTACTGCTTTTCCCTTGTACGACCTCGATGTGATGAGGTGATCTGTATGGATGGCATGCAAAGCAAAGTTTTTCATTGTACCTCAGGATATGTGACAATAATAAACCAATTTACCAATTATCAGCAACAAGGCCAGCATTTATTACCTATCCCTAATTGGTCTTGAGGTGGTGGTGAGCCACCTTCTTCAATCTGCTGTCCTTCTGGTGAAAATACTCCCACAGTATTGCTGCATAGCGTGTTCCAGGATTTAGACACAGTGACCATGGACTGGTGATATATTTCCAAGTCAGGATGGTTCACTAGTAGGAGGGAAGCCTGCATTTTGTGATGTTCACCTGTACCTGCTGCTTTGTCCTTCCTGGCGTTGGGGTCACAGGTTTGGGGGATGCTGTCGGCACAGCCTCGACGAGTAACTGCAGTGTTCTTTGTAAATGGTAACACGGCAGACACCATATCGTTAGTTGAGGGAATCCACGTTTAGGGTAGTGGATGCTGCCAATCAAGCAGCTGCTTTGTCTGATATGATGTGGAGCTTCTTGAGTGTTGTTGGTGCTGCATTCATCCAGGGAGAGTATTCCATGTGGGAGATTAGGAGCATTGTGAGGAAAATGAGGACAAGACAAATTTAAAATGGAGTTGAAGGACATAGTCAGGAATTCAACTTTCTACAAGTCATGAGATAGGCACACTGAAAACCATTTGGTGGGGTAGGAAATGTACAAAACAAAAGGTATTATATGTGTGCCAATAAACAAATGTAATCTATTACTTGAAAACATTGGCACGTATCCAACCATCCTGTTTGAATTGAGACTGTTTTATCATTCAGAGGACAAACATACACAGCAGGGCTCTCGTGTGTGGAGTCGGTGATGGAACTCACGTATCAACAGTCTGCATACACATTGGGACCATTCAGGATGTCTGGAAGGAAAGAGGTCGAAGGGTTACCTTATTAATTGTCTGTGATAGCGGAAGGCAAAACCGAAAAACAAAGTAACAAACAAATATTAAAGAACAGGAAGTCACCAGTTAGCAAATACCTCTTGTAACTGTTAACAAATCTCATCACTTGGGTAATTACACTTTAAGCTGATTTGAACCCCAGACTGAAACTGCTTGAACTTCCAGCTGAGTGAAATAACAGGGCCTTTTAAATTGGTAAGTACTTGTAGAGCATCCTGAAAAAGCCAGCACGTTTAGACCATTATAAGTTGTCGTATTGGTGGATACATGCAAGATCATTTATGGCATATGATGTCACATGTGTATCACTGTGTGCATGGGTAGTCTGTGGAGAACTCTTGAATATACTGCACCCACCTTGTTTGAGTTCCTCATGTCTCACTGCGTCGGTCTGTATACTCTGTATTGCACTTCGTCAGAGGTTAGAGCTGATACAAAGTGTGTTGTTTAGTCAAGAGCTTTTCATGGACTTACTCCTGCACAGAGGTCTGTTAGAGAGTAAGGATTGACTCAGTGCTTGAGGCAGAGGATCATTTGTGATCTCTGGAGTGACAGAGCAATATCAAGGGCCCAAATGGCAACTCCTGTTCCTATCTCTTATGTTTTTTATCACATGACTGCATTTGTAGGATGAGTCTGAGAAGCTGACGATTAATCGTGGCAAAGTCTGAGGTGCAGAATCAAGCATGAAGGCAAAGAAGTGGTAACACCTGCAAAATTTGTTGCATATAAAAGACAGGCCCAGTAATTCTCGATGTAGACCACGGTTCTAAAAGCAGTCTGGTCCCAGACCAATTCTTTTGGTAGTCTACAGTTAGCCCCTGTAGCACTCCAGTCACTAACAATTGGTTTGATAACCAATTGTTATCAAACCTACCAACACGGCCGTTATGTTGTTATGATGAATAGAAGTAATAGACGTAATAGAACAGTACAGCACAGGAACAGGCCCTTTGGCCCACAATGTTGTGCTGAACTAATTAAACTAGTAACTAAATGCTTAACTAAACTAATCCCTTCTGCCCACACAATGTCCATATCCCTCTACTCTCTGCACATTCATGTGCCTCATCTAAGAGCCTCTTAAACGTCTCTATCGTATTTGTTTCCACTACCACCCCTAGCAGTGCATTCCAGGCACCCAACACTCTCTGTGTAAAAAACTTGCCCCGCACATCTCCTTTGAACATACCCCCTCTCACCTTAAATGCATGCTCTTTAATATTAGACATTTTGACCCTGGGAAAAAGATACTGGCCGTCTACCCTATCTATGCCTCCAATAACCTTATAAACTTCTATTAGATCTCCCCTCAGCCTCTGCCACTCCAGAGAAAACAACCCAAGTTTGTCCAACCTCTCCTTATAGCACATGCCCCCTAATCCAGGCAGCATCTTGGTAAACCTTTTCTGCACTGTCTCCAAAGCCACTATAACCTTCCTATAATGGGGCGACCAGAATTGAATGCGGTACTCCAGATGCAGCCTAACCAGAGTTTTATAAAGCTGCAACATTAATTCCTGACTCTTGAGCTCAGTGCCTCGACTAATAAAGACGAGCATGCCATCCGCCTTCTTTACCACCCTATCAACCTGCGTAGCCACTTTCAGGGAGCTATGGACTTGGTCTCCAAGATCCCTCTGTATGTCAACACTGTTAAGGGTCCTGCCCCTAACAGTGTCCTGTCCCTTTACATATGATCTCCCAAAGTGCAACACCTCACATTTGGCAGGATTAAACTCCATCTGCCATTTCTCTGCCCATACCTGCAACTGATCTATATCCCACTGTATCCTTTGGCACTCTTCTTCTACACTATCCATAACACCACAACTCTGCGTGTCATCTGTGAACTTACTAAACCACCCACCAACATTTTCATCCAAGTCATTTATATATATCACAAACAGCAGAGTTCCTAGTACGGATCCCTGCAGAACACCGTTATCACAGACCTCCAGCCAGAATAAGTCCCATCAACCACTACCCTCTGTCTTCTATGGGCAAACCAATTCTGAATCCAAACAGCCAAGTCACCATGGATCCCATCTTCTGGATGAGCCTCCCATGAGGGCCTTGTCAAACGTGTTACTAAAATCCATGTTGACAACATCCACAGCTCTACCTTCATCAATTGCCCTCGTCACCTCCCCAAAAAACTCAATCAAGTTAGTAAGACACGACTTGCCCCACACGAAGCTATGCTGACTGTCCCTAATTAAGCCACGGATGTCCAAACGCCCATAACTCCTATCCCTAAGAATCTTCTCCAATAGCTTCCCTACCACTGATGTGAGACTCACCAGTCTATAGTTTCCAGGATTATCCCTATTTCCCTTCTTGAATAATGGAACAAGATCACTAGCTCCTTGCCAGTCCTCTGGGACCTCACCTGTGGCTGGAGAGGACATGAAGATCTTGGTTAAGGCCCCAGCAATCTCATCTCTTGCCTATCTCAATAACCTGGGGTATATCCCATTAGGCCCTGGGGACTTATCCACCTTAATGTTCTTTAAGAGACCCAACACTACCTCCTTCTTTTTCTCAAAATGTCCTAGCATATTAGCATGCTCCACACTGATCTCACTATCCTCCACGTCCTTCTCCGTGGTAAAAAGTACTCATTGAGGACCTCGCCCATATCCTCCGCTTCCAAGCACATGCTCCCTCCTTTATCCTTGAGTGGTCCTACCCACTCCCCAGCTATCCTCTTGCTCTTGGTGTATGTATAGAATGCCTTGCAATTCTCTTTAATCCGACTTGCCAAGGACTTTTCATGGCCCTTCCTGGCTCTCCTAATTCCCTTCTTGAATTCTTTTCTGGCTTCTTTATAATCCTCAAGGGCTCTGTTTGACTTTAGCTTCCTCAACTTTACATACCTTACATTCCTTTTCCTTCCTGACTAAATTCACCACCTCTCTCGACATCCAAGGTTCCTTTACCTTTCCATCCTTGTCCTTCCTTCCTACTGGAACATACCTCTCCTGTACTCTGCGCAGTTGGTCCTTAAACAACCCTCCACATGTCAGATGTGGACTTGCCTAAAAACAGCTGTTCCCAATTAACTATCCCTAGTTCCTGCTTAATGTTCTGGCAAACTGACTACTATCTTGTAGAGGCCAAACATCAGTTCTCAGATACATCCTCATACCTCCCAGTGGACCACAATCCCACCATTGAACATTGGGACCTTGTCTCCCACACAGTCACAGACATCAGTTCCTCGCAAGATCTCCCTCCACAACTTCCAGCCTTGTAGTGCCCTAGATCCACACTCCCAGCTTCTACCTTTTGCCCAATATACAAAGCAGGACAGTCTGGGCAAACCTATTGTTTCAACCTTCTTCTACCCCACCAAACTCATTTCTTCCTACCCTGATTCCATCTTTTCTCCCCTGGCCCAGTCCCTTCCACCTTATATCCATGACATTTCGGATGGCCTCCGCACTTCAACAGTTTCCAATCCCCTGGTCCCAACTGGTTCATCTTCACTGTGGATGTACAACTCCTCTACACCTCCATCCCGTGATTCCTTGAACTGAGGCCCAATCACTCTCCCTCCACCAACACATTCATTTGCCTGGCTGAACATGTCCTCACATTGAACAAGTTCTCCTTCGATTCCACTCACGTTCTCCAGATCAAAGGTGTAGCTATGAGAATGCACATAAGCCCAAGCTACATCTGTCTTTTTGGGGGATATGTGGGACAGTCCTTGTTTCAGTTCTACTTGGGCCCATTCCCTTAACTCATTCTTGACAACTGCTTTGGATGCTGCTTCCTGCACTTACACAGAACTCGAAAATTTCATCACTTTTGCTGCCCATTTCCACCCTGCTCTCGCCTTCACGTGGTCCACCTCTGACTCTCCCCTTCTCTTTCTGGATCGTTCAGTCTTCACCTCAGGGGATAGGCTTGCCACAAACATCCATCACAAACCTACCAATTCCCACAGCTATCTCAACCATACTTCCTCAACCCTGCCCACTGTGAGGACACATTTTCTCCAATGATGAGACATTCCACACAGGTGCATCTGACATATCACCCTTCTTCCTGAACCATGTTTTCCCTCTACTAACCAGCTTTGATTCCCTAATGTGATTCCCCAATGAACTAATTTGATTCCCTCAACATAATCAAAGACCCCATCCACCCCGGACATTCTCTCTTCTCGAGGGAACATTGCCTTCAAACCTCTCCCTCCCATCGGGCAGAAGATACAAAAGCCTGAAAGCACGTACCACCAAGCTCAAGGGCAGCTTCAATCCCACTGTTATAAGGTTGTTAAAAGGTCCCCTAGTACGATAAAATGGACTCTTGACCTCACAATCCACCTTCGTTATGGCCTTGCACGTTATTGTCTGCCTGCACTGCACTTTCTCTGTAACTGTAACACTTTATTCTGCATTCTGTTATTGGCTTCCCTTGTGCTACCTTCACACTGTTGTAATGAAATGATCTGTATGGATGGCATGCAAAACAAAGTTTTTCACTGTACCTCGGTACATGTGACAATAATAAACCAATTTACCAAATTACTATCGTGGACAGAGCCCTTGACCACGTTCCATCTATTTCCTGCTCCTCTGCTCTCACTCCTTCACCTCCTGGAAAGAACAAGAACAAAGCTCCTCTGGTCCTTACTTTCCACCTCCACATTCAGTGGATCGTCCTCCACAATTTCCACCAGTTCCAACAAAGTTCCATCGCCAGACACATGTTTTCCTCTCCTCCACTTTCATTATTTCGAAGGGATCATTGCCTTCATGACTCCCCGGTTCTCTCTTCCATCCCCATCAACCACTCCCTATTTTATACCACTTTCCCGTGTAATCACAGGAAAAGCTAGGCCTGTCCTTTCGCCTTCTCCCTTCCCACCATCCAGGGACCCAAACCGTCTTTCTGGGTGAGGGTAGTGATTCACTTGTATTTCTTCGAGCCTTGTGGATGACATTTGGTGTTCACAATGTGGACTCTTCTACATTGAAGAAACCAAACACAGATTGAGTGACTGCTTTTCAGTCTGCAAGGGTGACCATGAACTTCCTATTGCCTGTCACTTTAACTCCCCATTCCACTCCCACTCTGACCTTTCTGTTGATGGCCTCCTGCACTGTTACACGAACCAGAGGAACAGCACCTCATCTTCTGCCTGGGCATATTGCAGCCTACAAGACTCAATATTGAATTCTCCAGCTTGAGGTAACTCACTGTTTCTTTCTGCCTGTTTCAGAATGGGCCATTTCAGATCTCCAGCATCTGCAGCTTTATGATTTTCATTTCCTATTGGCAATCTTGGCAGTTATGGGGAAAGCATGAGAACAGTTTGATTTGTATATCAAATGAATGATGTGTCTTACAGCAGCTAATATCATCGAAACAAAGGATGAATATAAAAATGCTCAGAATGAGGCCAGATGTGCACTCAAGAAGGTGAGCCTGTTGGTAGAAGTAGGCCAGACACCAAGTTGATGCTGGCAAACTTACCTGGCAAGCCCGTAGGCCATTTGATGGCCCATTTAACAAAGTAACAGAAATGCTGCAAAACCAATTCAACCCAGAACTGTTGGAGATTGTGCAAAGTTATAGGTCTGGAAGCCATTATCAGAGGTTAGCGATTGTACAGTTGTCCTAAAAAATCTATTGCAACTTCAGTGCATTCTTGGAAAACTCACTGCAAGATGAGTTGGTGGAAGGACTAACATGTGGATGGAGTATATCCAGTCCAAGCTACTAAACACACCAGATCTAATGTCTAATTGAACATGAAACTGGTGAAGAAAGCATATGGTATGTTTGCCTTCATTGGACGGGGCATTTGATTACAAGAGTTGGGTCATTATGTTACAGTTATATAGGACGTTGGTGAGACTGCACCTGGAATATTGTGTGCAGATCTGGTCGCCATACTATAGGAAAGATGTGTTTAAGCCCGAGAGGGTGCAGAAGAGATGTGCAATGATGTTGCCAGGAGTTGGTGGATTGAGTTATAAGGTGTGACTGAATAGGCTGGGCCTGTTTTCTCTGGACCAAAGGAGGCAGAGGGGTGACCTTATAATATCATGAAGGGCGTAGATGAGGTGGATGGTCACAGTCTTTATCCCAGAGTAGGGGATTCTAAAACTAGAGGGCATAGATTTAAGGTGATAGGGGAAAGGTTTAAGGGGGATCTGAGGGGCAAATTTCTCACACAGAGGGTTTGGGTACATAACCAGCTGCTAGAGGAAGTGGTAGAGGCGGGTACAATTACAGTGTTTGGGCATGTTCACGGATAGGAAATGTTTAGAGTGATACGGGCCCAATGCAGGCAAATGGGACTAGCTTAGGAAGGCACTTTGACAAGCATGGATGAGTTGGGCCTAAGGGCCTGTCTCTGTGCTGTATAACTCTATGACTCTAAATATGGAAATGGACCTTAAACATGTAAAGGAACTTTGATTGGCACAGAACATAGAGTAACATGATATAGAGAACAACGGTATTGAGGATGGATTACATGAATGTGAGTGGCACAATAAGTGCATCTGGTGGGAAACCTTCCTATTGTGGCAATGGGAATCACTCAGACAAGTGTGCCAGTTAAGGTCACCAAGATGTTTTAATTGTAGAAAGCAAGAGTACGTGGCCTCTTGAGTGCAGAGCTAAATCTGCAGAGTGGTGTCCCAATGGAAGGAAAACAACTAATGTAGAAAACCACAGAAGGGAAGTTTACATAAGATGAGGCAGATGAGCAATATGAAAACGCATTTTAAAAAACATATACTCCACTAGTGGTTAGAATAAACAGTGATTTCAAAATTGAAAATCAAGACATCAATACAAATATTGAACACGATATGCGTGGGATTATATGTTTAGCAAGAAACACATTAAAGCTGAGAACATCTTTTGAGAACATTAAGGCAGGTGGAATGTGTAGTTCTCTAAAATGGACAGAAGTGAACAAACAAACTGTGGCAGTGAGGGATTGGCTGAAAGTGGTAAAGGTGAACTGGAAAAATGTATTTATCGTGAATGCCTCATGACAATATTTAAAGAAGCTTCTGGAACAATCAGAAGGTATGTTTAAGAATTCATGCACATGCATCAAGAGCACAAATCTCACATTCATATTAAATGAAATGCCAAACCGATCCACTGTAAGTCTAGAACGGCACCTCATGTGCTAAAAGCTCAGGTATAAGAGCGAAACAGAGCTAGTAGAACTATTCCCTCTCAGCTCAAGCAACCTGGGTTCAATCCTGACCTCTGGTGCTGTCTGTGTAGAGTTTGCACATTCTCCCTATAATTGCATGGGTTTCCTCAGGGTGCTCTGGATGTGCGGGTTGTTAGTTTATTGGCCACTGTAATTTGCCCCCAGTGTGCAGGTGAATGGCAGGAATCAATGGGAATGTGGAGAGAGAAAAGAAAACAGGATTATTGGAATTGGAATTGGAATTGGAAATGGCTGCCTTTAGTTTTTAGCCTGATGAAAAGGCATTGACCTGAAATATCAGTTTTGTTTCTCTCTCCAGTGATGCTGCTGGACCTGCTGACTATTTCCAGCATTCTCTGTTTTTACTTTATATCAGGATTTAGCCAATTAAAGAACAAGTAGAGGCAATCAATAAACCTTGAAATCTCCAAAGCATTATTGAGCTCCAGGTATGATCCGTTTAATACACCAGATCTCTGCACAACCTTGCCACATTGTCGACTCCACTTCATCGACTACTAAACTAAAAACAAACCAAGGCAGTAGGGTAAAGACCAGCAATATGTTTACAAACCATACAAGAAAAGCCTCAGCACTGAGTTCTTCATACACTACACCATTCATGCGCTAAAACTTTCTTGCCTTGAGAAGCCTATAGCGCACTGACCAACATTTAAGAAGTGTCTAGATAAGCACTTAAATCACGTCGGCATAGAAGGCTACAGACCAAGTGCTGGAAGATGGGATTAATGCAGGTGGGTGCCCACTTGTCAGAGACATGATGGGACAAATGGCCTGGTTCCGTGCTCTCACTCTAATTAGCCTCAGAAGACCTTAGCAACTATATTGGGATCTACAAGGTTTCTCTAAATCCTGCTGGGAAGACCATTCACACTAGATAGTGATCACAAATCTTTGTTGTCCATTCTGATACTGAAGTCTGCTTAACCTATGATGGGCATGTTGAGCATGCAGATTTGGGCCACCTTACTGGTCTTAATGATTATGACATTGAGGACAGAGCATACAAACCAAATGTATGGTGGTTGCTGTGTTAAGTCTACATTATGAAGGAGCCACAATGAACATAGAACTCAAGATTTATTCCTTACGAGTGGTAGAAAACAACTTCCTAGTCGTAGCAATGGAAACAGAGCTACACAAAAGACACAGGTTTGAATGAACACATGAGCACGTGTATCATCATAGATGCAATGATTCCAAAGGAACTGCAAAGCAAAATTAGGGATAAACTCCACACAGATCTCTTGGACATTGTAAGTATGATGCAGTGACCAGAGGAGTTACCTATTGGCCTGGCATAGATAAAGGTATACAAGCCCTAGCCCTTAAATGTGGATACATGACCTCAGGTGTGCAGAAACCTACCTCCTGAAGGTCCAGTCCAGATGTAGAAATGACCACAATACTATTACAGTGCCCCCATTTTGATTATTGCCAAAAAGTTGCAGACAGCATTTTAGTATTAGCAACATTTAGTATTGCATTCAGAACATGCAGTGAAGGAATTAAATTAAAATCTACCTTTGCCACAACTGGTCTTCCAGAAGAAGGCATATCAGACAACAGTCTACTGCTCAGATGGTTTCGGTTTGAAGAACTTAAAAAGAGCAGCAGGAAGAAGGCACTGTTTCACTTCTCTTTACCGTTGGGGAAGTGGGAAAGTTAGCTTGCACAGTAAAGGAGATGCTGAATAAACAGGTCACTCAAGGTCACCAACATAGTATTTCTTCCAGCCCATGGAACAGTGCCACACTTCACAACAGGGCACATTCCCACACTAAATGTTGATGCACGGAAGACTAGGGACATAGCTAAGTCTCATTTAGCCCAAGTTGAAAGGCAGCTGAAACAAAGTGAACATCACAACACAAGCCACAGTGATAAGAGTTCAAGTGCCAAGACCTCCCAGCAAGTCAGAGGTGAGCAGATGGAATGTTGGGGGAAATTGTGGTGAAATATGATGCTAAGAATGAGCTCATCTGGATTTTTGGACTTTCATAAAGGTTTGCCTGGACTGTTTGATCCATGCCAATACGTTACTTCCTGTTCATGAGCTATGATGCACCATTTTATCAATGCCTCTGAAAATCTATGTATAGTACTTCCACCAGTTCTCCTTTATTCATAGCACATGTTACTTCCTCAAATATCTCCAATAAAAAGGTCAAACATGATTTTCATCTCACAAAATCAAGTTAACTTTGCTCGATTACCCTGATAATTTTTCTAAATGCTCTGCTATAACATTCATCCTTGCAAAAATAATTTGTGTTTTCTTTAAGTTTGATGCCATCGTTAACTTTTTTAGTTTACACAGATGGTGAGCCTGTCTCTTGGAGTTCTTCTTTCTCTTTGGAATATACCTGTTCCAAGTATTCTGAAAGGTCCCCTTAAGTGTCTGCATCTCAGTTGATCAACTCCTGAATCTAATTTGTCAGTTCACTTTTGCTAGATCTGCTTTCATGCCTTTATAATTATCCTTAGTTAAATTTAAAATAGTAGCCATGGAACCTATACTTCTCTCCTTCAAACTAGCTGTAAAATTCAATCATATTATGATCCCTGCTATATATGGACACAATAAGGTCTGCCTTTTTCTCTCATTCTCACTTTCTATATTTCTTTCATTCTTTGGACTTTGGAGTTTAAAAGAATGAGGAGTGATCTGGAAATATAGAAGGTCTTTAGGGCACAGGACAGAGGTAATGTCAAGATATTTCCACTAGTGGGAGAATCTCAAATGAGGGGACATAATTATAAAATTATGGGGCAGTCATTTAAAAATGAGGTGCATAGGAACTTCTCACAGATGCTGGTGAATCTCTGGAACTGTCTCCCCCAGAGGGATGTGGAGGCTAGATTAATGGGGGTATTTAAAGGGGAACTACATACATTTCTTAAAGAATTGAGAACTGTGGGGAACTGGCACAGGAGAGGAGGAAGCCTGGGGTGGATCAGCCATGATCATATAGAATGGCAGGGCAGGCCTGAGGGTCCAGGTATCCTATACCTGCTCCTCTTTTCTTTTGTTATTTGTTCTCTCCCTTTCTCTCTCTCTTTATTTCTGACTTCCTGACCAACAGACCACAATCAGTAAGGACAGGCACAACACCCCCAGCACGATTATTCTCAACAGTGGCACACCACAAGGCTGCATCCTCAGCCTGCTATTTTATTTCCTGTACGCTCATAACTGTGTGGTCAGATTCTGCTCTAACTCCATCCACAATTTTGCTGGTGACACCACCATGGTGGGCAAAATCTCAAATAACAATGAGTTGGAGTACAAGAAGGAGATATAGAGCCTAGTCGCATGGTGTCATGACAACAACCTTTCCCTCAATGTCAGCAAAACAGAAGAGCTGGTCATTCACTTCAGGAAAAGGGGTGGTGCACATGCACCTGCCTACATCAATGGTGCTGAGGTCGAGAGGGTTGAGAGCTTCAAGTTCCTAGGAGTAAACATCACCAATAGCTTGTCCTGGTCCAAACATGCAGACGCCATGGCCGAGAAGGTTCACCAGCACCTCTACTTACTCAGGATGCTAAAGAAATTTGGCATGTCCCCATTGACCCTCACCAATTTTTATAGATGCACCATAGAAAGCATCCTATCCAGATGTATCACGGCTTGGTACGGCAACTACTCTGCTCAAGACAGCAAGAATCTGCGGAGAGTTGTGGACACAGCCCAGCGCATCACGGAAACCAGCCTCCCCTTGATGGACTCTGTCTACACTTCTCGTTGCCTCAGTAAAGCAGCCAGCATAATCAAAGATCCCACCCACCCAGGATATTCTCTCTTCTTTCCCCTCCCATCAGGCAGAAGATACAAAAGCCTGAAAGCATGTACCACCAGGCTCAAGGACAGCTTCTATCCCACTGTTATAAGACCATTGAAAGGACCTCTTGTAAAATAATATGACTCTTGACCTCACAGTCTACCTCGTCATGGCCTTGTACTGCACTGTCTGTCTGCACTGCACTCTGTCTGTAACTGTAACACTATATCATGCATTCTGTTATCACTTTTCCCTTGTACTACCTTGATGTGATGAAATGATCTGTATGGATGGCATGCAAAGCAAAGTTTTTCACTGTGCCTCAGGACATGTGACAATAATAAAACAATTTACCAATTTCTTATTCTTTTTCCTGACATCTTTCCATCTATGTTTGCTGGTGCAGGGTGATTCTTTATTTAAACATTCCCAATCTCATTTGGCCACTGAGCTGGTATCACTCACTCACCCAAAGGTTTCAGAGTTTACTCCACCACATGAATGTTAAAAATGTGTCAGAGGCAAATTTATTTCCCAACACATTGCCAAATCCATTCTTCCCTACGACATCCAGCCAATGTAGTTTTGCAAAAGCCCTTAACCCTAATCTTGGTTCAGACTACTCCAATTTTTATGTGGGAAAACTTAAAATAAGAGTGAAAGTAACCTGCTGGAACAGCCCATCCACATGGCACATACATCGCAATGTGACACATGTGTGTGGAGGAAGACAGAGAGCCTTAGGCATAAGCTTAAACAAATAAAAATAAAATTTGTGTAAGCAAATCTTTTATAAAATCATCCATCAGTTTTTAACATCTTACTACACTGTTATTATGTAACCAATACACAAAGATGAACCTAGGTTAATGCATGGTTAATCCATTCCCAAAGGAGAGCAAATATTAACAATTTTTCTAAAATTTATTTTAACGTATTAAGTAGGAGAAATAGCCGACAGCCCTAAAACATCAAAATACCCAAACCAGCAAATCTTCTAAACAAAGCTCCACATTCTAGTGATGTCCTACTTATTTAAGGTCATGCTGAGAACTCTCTGCCATGTGAACAACATTACCATGGCATGCTGGTCCTCATACATTGATGTGGACCTACAGCTTTCAATACTCAGAGATATCTGTGCAACAGTATCAAGATGTAACATAATGCCACAATCCAAAAGGGGGAGAAAAGTCCTGAAAGAGCACATTATTTTTGGCTAACTCAGTCAAATTAGTTCTGGGCACATGATTATGGCAGCTATACACACTTCATGCTATAGCCAGGCAGGAACCTCATTCACACCACCTCACTGGAAATGTATCAGAACTTTACAGACTACCTGGCTACAAAAGCAGAATATTATTTAAATGGAGGGACACAATAGAGTGTTGCAGTGCCAAGGAATCTGGGTGTCTTTACAGAGTCAGAACACATCGACTTAACATGCAGCAGGAAGTTAGGAGGGCAGGCAGGATGTCGGTTTTTATTGCAAAGGGTACAAATTAGGGATGTCTTGCTAAACCATACAGGGCACATCTGGAACATGCGTACAGTTTTGGTCTCCCTATTTAAGGATGGATATGTGCACACTGTTGGCAATTCAGAGGAGGTTCACTGGATTGAATCCTGGGATAAAGCAGGAAGGGTGGCTCAGACAAAACTAACATTTGAAATTAGGGTTAATATTGGACCCACGGAGGAGATGTGTAAATTGGCCTGAAAAAGCAGCAAACTTGATGATTGGGAACAGTTTAGCTCAGCAAACGATGACCGAAGGATTAATTAATAGGGGAAAATAGAATATAAGAATAACCTTGCAGGGAACATAAAAATGGACTGTAAATACTTCAATAAATATGTGAAGATAAAAAGAGTATTGAGTCAAACGTAGACCCCTTAGAGTCAGTGATTGGACCCCAATTATTCATAACATATATTAATGAAGTAGATGATGGAATTAAATGTAATATCTCCAAGTCTGTGGATGACACAAAGATGGGTGGGAGTGTGAGCGGTGGGGAGGATGCAGTGAGATTCCAGAATGATTTAGACAGGTTGGGGGAGTGGGCAAATGCATGGCAGAAATTGCATAATGTGGATAAATGTGAGGTTATCACTTTTGTGGCAAAAGCAGCAAGGCAGATTATTATCTGTATGGCGAGAGTTTAGGAGAGGAGGACGTGCAGCGAAACTTGGATGTCCTTGTACGCCAGTGAATGAAAGTAAGCACACAGGAGCAGCAGGTGGTTAAGAAGGAAAATGACATGTGGGTCTTCAGAGTGAGAGGAATTGAGTACAGGGGCAGGGATGTCTCATTGGAATTGTACAGGGCCTTGGTGAGACCATGCCTTGAGTACTGTTTACAGTTTTGGACTCCTTTTTTGAAGAAGGATGTTCTTGCTGTGGAGGGAGTGCAGTGAAGGTTCACCGGAATGACTCCTGGGATGGCAGGAGTGACATATGAAGAGACATTGGGATGATTGGGTTTATATTCGCCAGAGTTTATAAAAATGAGAGGGGACCTCATTGAAACCTATAAAATCCCCTCGAGATTAGACAGACCAGATGCAGGAAGGATGATTCCGATGGTGGGGAAGTGAAGAACCAGGAGACTAAGGAAATGGAGTAAGGCATTTAGGACTTCAATAAAGAGAAATCTCTTCTACCTTAGAGTGGTGAACAGGTGGAGTTCTCTAACACAGTTGAGGCCAAATCATTAAATATACTTAAAAAGGAGTTAGATATAGTTCTAAAGGCTAAGGAGTTCAAGGGCTAAGGAGACAAAGCAGGAATGGAGGTCTGAAGTTGGATGATCAGTCATGATATTACTGAATGGTGAGCAGGCTCGATGGACCAATTGACCTACGCCAGCTCCGATTTTCTATGGTTCTATGTTTACCCAAAGGAGTTGTTAATGAGGAACAGTTGACTAAATTGGGCCAATATTCACTGGAGTTTAGAAGAATGAGAGAAACTTCAAACGCTGAGAGAATATTTTCTCTAGAACTGGGGAGGGTGGAGGGCATCGTTTCAGAATAAAGGGGTCGCCCATATAAGGCAATAATGAGGAGGAATTTCTTCTTTCAGGGATTTTTGAAATTCTCTATTCCAGAGAGTTGTGGAGAAAAAGTCATTGAATATATTCACTGTTTAAACAAGTCTCATAATTGAACAATAAGGATTATGGGAAGCAGGCAAGAAAATACAGCTGTGGCCAAGAATAAATCTCTTTACTGAATGGCAGAGCAGGCTCAAGATTCCTATTTCTTATGTTCTTAGGATTTTTTATAAATGTATGTACAGATCCCCCCACAACAACTATAAAAAAATATCTCAATTGTTGTTTGGTTCTTAGTCAGCAGGACACCACAGAGACAAGTACAAGATGCAGGTGGACACTCTGTAATGATAACAGAGATTGGTGGTTAGGCAGCAAACATGTAGGGAAGAACAGAGTCACAGTTTCAGGTTGATGATCTTTCATCAGAACTGGGAAAGGCTTGCACAAAGGTTATGGTGGGTATGTAAAAACCCAAGGGAAAAGCACACACTTAAAACTGAGCTAAACTCCATCTCAGACATCTCTCAGGTGAGACATTAACCTGAAGCCCCGTTTTCCTGTTGAGGTGGATGCACCGAATGGGGAAATCAACATCTAACCCTCAGACAATATCAACAACAAAGCACTCTCATCATTTATTTTGCTACTGAACACTCCATAAACTACTGTTGGTAATGAAGTGGTTTCACAACAAAAACAGAGCACTGGAAGAACTCAGCGGGTCAAGCAGCATCTGAGAAGGTAACAAGTGTAAGTCGACATTTCAAGCCCAAACCCTGTATCAGGACTGAGAGGGAAGAGGTCCCCTCCCTCACCTGGTTCCATCTGCTCCAACGTCCCTGTCTCATCTGGCTCTACCTATCACCGACCAGTCTCTATCCCATCCCCTTATGTACAGCTATATACTGGCGATCTTTCCTCTTCCCCCTCAGTCCTGATGTAGGGTCTTGACCCAAAACATCGACCTACATCTTTTGCCTCCACAATTGCTGCTTGACTTACTGGGTTCTTCCAGCATTCTAATTTTGTTCTGGATTCCAGCAACTGCATTCTCTTTTGTCTTTGTGGATTTACAGTCTGCATGAAATGAAGCCAAATCCATACACTACACAAAATCTTAATCCCCTTCACTCTGAGTCCCAGACCTGAATAACCACGTAATATAACTGTAGCCATAGACTACTTCCAAACAATGAGGTTCTGTATGCTGTCAAACTAATGCTGTGCAGTGTGAAACTGAAGTCGTAACACTCTTAGCTTATGTGGGGCAGTTGGATATATTTAGTTCAAGTCCATGCAAACTACATGGAAATATATTAAAATGTTAATCTTTGTGACCCAGACTAGGGATCAGTTCAATGCTTGCTTGTTCTATATTGTATAGTGATAGAATATGTTTGTGTGTCTGGATGAAGTCATTCAATTTCTATAATTAATTCTGACTGATTCATGTTAACTCAGTAGAAGCAAGTGTCCAGCTACAGTGAGAGCACCAAACATGGTTATCTACAACTGCAGATCAAAAATGTGCTTGAGGACATTTTGAGTGAGGAGAACACAAGCTTCTATGTGAATGGCGGATTAGTCAAATCTGAGCCTGGTATTTCCTGCACCTTGATCTCAGGACCAAAGTCACAGAGGCTGCCTGAAAGCTGAAGGGATTCTGGGAGCTGGTGAGCAACATGCATAAGAACAATACCCTAATGACCTCTACCTTTTGCAGTCACCTGCTGCTTGATCTACCAGATTGCACAGCTAGCTGCAATGATGGCTGCACTCCCACATAACACAGCCTTATAACTGAGTTTCTTCCAATTCAGTCTCCCCTCAAATTACGACCAGATTATCCGTGCAAAACAAGGTCGTTTTTCTCATGTTTCCCCGTGACTTGTTGAGCAATTTTAACAAATTATCTTCAATAAGACCTGAACAGTGTTAAATGTTATTTTGAATGTATATATATTTTTTATTTTATGCTGTAATTGTAAGCAACAGTAAAAGAATAGAGAGTTTCTGAAATTGCGTGCTCTTGAACACACTTGGGGCTAGACTTGATTGCCCGCAGAATGAACCGTGAGAGAGGTGGTGCAGAATGAACTGTGGTTGTTCATTAAAATGCACACAGAATCTCACATTCTTGTTGTCTGCTAATTATAATCATTGTAGCATCTAACTTACATTATGTGTACTGCACAAGGGATCGATACTGGCTTTCACCAGTTAAGCCTGCACTTCCTATAGGGGTGGTGCACTGTGTTCACGTTAAAGGCTGGTAAGCATTCTGTGTCTGAATCTGACAGAGTCACAGAGTTAAAAATCACGGCCAACCAAATCCATCAGGCACCCATTTTACACTGATCCCATTTTATTCTCTCCACTGTCCCATCAATTAAACCTGTCCCAGATTCTACCACTCACCTACACACTAGAGACAATTTACAGTGGCCAATTAACCTAACAACCCACACGTCTTTGGGCTGTGGGAGCACCTATTGGAAATCCATGAGGTCACGGGGAGAATGTGCAAACTCCACACAGACTGCACCAGAGGTCAGGATTGAACCCAGGTCTCTGGTGCTGTGAGGCAGTGGCTCTAATGGCTGCATGACTGTGTCACCTTCCAACTAGGGAAACAACAGCCTGAAATTTGCTGAGAGTAATAGAAGTTCTGATGAATGCTCTTCAACCTAAGTATTAACTCTGTTTCTCTTTCTCCACGGATGCTGCCTGACCTTCAGAGTATCTCTGGCATTTTCTGTTTTTATTTCAGATTTTCAGCACCTGCTGTTTTTTTTTGCTGTTTGCTTGCTGAGAAAGGTTAACCACCCACACTTGATGCTAAGATACACAAAAACTTCATACTTACCTTATTCTAGTCCAGCCATGCAAACACTGAAAGACAAGTCCAAATACAAAATGGTGAGGCCCTATTCAGAGGCAGAGTCTTGAAAAAAGTAATATGGTCTCAGAGGTGGGACTGAACAAGCTCCAACCACGATACAACTGGCAACAGTTTGACATGGTGCAACAGACAGCTCCACTGCCTGTCAAGATCTTTAAATGTTTCTAAATGTCTCTTGCATTCAGAAGCAATCAAAAATATTCAGAGGCTCTAGAGTGAAACCCCGCAGAATTCGAGCTCCTTCACTGGGCGCCATGCAGGATGTCAGCCAGAAAACTGCCAGTGGTGCTGGGCTTGCACGTTCAAAACATCCACATTCCCACAAGTACCTTGCAGGCATTGAAGAGGGTAATGCATATTTTGTAAATGTAATGGGAGGTAATGCACACTTAGTAAATCTAATGGGAGGTTGTTTTCTCCAGATGCCCAGTCAATGTCCAGCAGGTGCCCTTTGGGACTGCCACTGACAGTGCTGACCCACTGTGTATACCTGTAGGCTGCACCGAGAGAAGGCCTGGACCCATTATACCTCCCACAGATTCCTGCACCTCCCACAGGGAATTTCTCAGAAAGCAGGTCGTCCACCAGCTCACTTCTACGTATGAGAAGCATTAAACAGTAAACTTTTAGGCCGGAAACGTGGCAACACTTGCGGGCTGCCCCCAGAACACTCTAGGAAAAAAAAGCTGCATTTCACTGTGTGTTTCAATGTACATGTGACTAATAAAGATATCTTAATGTAGGAAATTGGGTAGTGAAACATTGGACCGAATTACAGTGGATGCCCCTACAATATATGCACAGACCATTCACGATACTTTATGAGTTATCAGGATCCACTCCTTCTCCTCTGTCCTGTGCTTTGCAAATTTTGATGCTTGAAGGACAGAGTAAAAGAAAATTGGGACACCCTTATCATTGTCTGTTTAAATAAGTACATTTATGTCATCTGCTCTGTAACATCACCAGGAAATAGATCTTCTAGTACCAGAAACACCCTGTTCACATAAATTTCTTCAGTTACACATTCTTCCTGCAGCAACTGCCTTATTTTAGATTAAGATGAAGTAATCTGATATATCAGACAACCCTAAGAACAGGCTTGAAACTACTTATGAGTTATAAGAATTACATAAAATAGTTAAACTAAATAATTCATTGCAGGGACTAGGTAAAAGCATGTATATCATTGATTTAATTCATTCAAGATTCTCCTACTACTAATCAAATTGTGTAAAGCATTTTATTCATTTGTGCAAATGGTGCATGGATAATCCAGCCTTATTTTGGGAATGTTGGAATAAGCAGTTGGTTAAGAGTTGGTAAACTCTCAGCAATTATGAATAAATCACAAGAAACATAGAAACATAGAAGAGTACAGCACAGGAACAGACCCTTAGGCCCACTGTGCCTGGACTAAACATGATGCTAAA
This sequence comes from Pristis pectinata, assembly GCF_009764475.1. NCBI lineage: Eukaryota > Metazoa > Chordata > Chondrichthyes > Rhinopristiformes > Pristidae > Pristis > Pristis pectinata. The sequence continues at coordinate 66,490,109 of NC_067408.1, read as the reverse complement.
TTAAACTAATCCACCTGCCTGCACATGGTCCATATCCCTCTATTCCCTGCCTGTTCTTGTACTGTCTAAATGCCTCTTAAACATTGCTATCGGATCTACTTCTACTACCTCCCCTCCTGCACTCTCTGTGTAAAATAACTTGCCTTGTAAATCTTCTTTAAACTTTCCCCCTCTCACCTTAAACCTATGCCCTCTAGTATTTCCACACTGGGAAAAAGACACTGATTATCTACCCTATCTATGCCTCTCCTAATTTTTTATGTATCTATCAGGTCGCCACTCAGCCTCCAACGCTCCAGAGAAAGAAATGCAAATTTGGCCAGTCTCTACTTATAGCTAATACATGCCAATGCAGACAACATCTTGGTGAACCTCTTCTGCATCCTCTTCTATGTTTCGACATCCTTCCCATAGTGTGGTGACCAGAGCTGCATATAATACTCCAAATGAGGCCTAACCAAAGCTTTATACAGCTGCAACATAACTTCCCAACTTTTATACTCTTATGCCCTAACCAATGAAGGTAGATATGCTATATACCTTCTTTACCACTCTATCTACTTGTGTTGTCACTTCCAGGGAGTTATAGACCTGCACCCCAAGATCCCTCCGTACATCAATGCTTCTAAGGGTCCTGCCATTTACTGCTTGCTTTCCTCTTACATCTGACTTTCCAAAATGCATCATCTCACACTTGTCGGGATTAAACTCCACCTGCCATTTCTCTGCCCAAATTTCCAACTGATCTGTATTCTGCTGTATCCGTTGACAACTTTCCTTGCTATCCATAACTCCACCAATTTTCATGTCATCTGCAAACTTACTAATCAGACCACCTACATATTCATCTAAATCATTAAAATATATTACAAACAAATTAATTTTTAAAACATTCTTGGTAAGGGACAATTGTGTATTGAACATTAGGTAGTCTAGATTCATTCGACCGATTACTTGAATTGCAAAGAATCAGACTATTTCCTGTTCAGGGGTAATATTGTGATCCTTCCCTAATGCTGTGTATTTTCGGTATTATGAAATTGAAAATTATCATTCCCAGAGTGATTCACTGCAGTGACCACATTCAGGTCATTTTGCGTCACTTCTGTAATGCGACTAGGTGCTGCTCTGCATGATTCCCACATCAGGTGTGCTTAGGGTGACATTATTCTCCATGCAACTTGGTCTATGTTGTCCCAGGAACACCTGTCATTCAATACTCCTGAGAAAACTAATCACAACACTGGACCGAGACACCAGCCAGGTGTGAATTATTTACCTTCATCCTTTGTGGCTCCCTCACACCTACCTCCCTGTCCCGAATTCCAGGTCGGCCCAAACCCTGCGATCACTTGAGTCCCGTTCTCCAATTTGCTGCCCACCCTTCCCTCATGCCCCCACGTTGATTCTGTCTGTCCTAACCCCACTCCCTTCTCCTACAAACATGTAATACTGGTCCAAGTTGAAATTCTAATCTACCATCTTCTTCCAAAATGTTGGAACCTTATACCTGCCTTCACTACCCCAAACAGCCAGGCCTGAGACTACTAACCCACTGAGTCCAACTTCCAACGAAAGTACAGAATGGCATGTTTTCATTGCCGAAATTGTCCAATGCTGTCCCCTGTGCATCTGAGCCTTGGGCCTCTGGGGCAACTGAATTTCCCAGTGGAGAGTCATCAACTGAAATGGAAGTTACTGCTGTGCCCATTTTACAAACCCTTTGGGGTACGCTGGGCAATATTACTCTCAACTCAATCAAGTTTTAAAATAATCACATGCATGTAGATCACCCTTTACAAAAAATCCGAGTACCTTGGTAATATGTTAAACTTCATAGCTGTGACTCTTCACTGATACTGCAATCACAGTTGGATCAGCCCCAGACCACAGTAAGAGATATCTGATAACACTTTTGTCCCTTGCACTGTGAGGAGAACTTTGGGTTTACTTACTTTTTCCTCACATAACTAATGAAATCCATTGCCTTATTTCAATTATAACGTCAAATTTTAGAATAGGTTGAAGCTCTTCAGGCTCTTATTACATATGATATCTATTATTTCACAGCTAGTATGATTCAAAGCTCAGTCGCAAATGTACAAGACACACACAAATATAGAGTTGAGATGTGAGTTATTAAAATAGTTATTGAAGAGACAAGGCTGGGGACAAGGTATGTGAACAAAATGGCTTAATTTTCAATGGGCTTGTGGAATGATCCAAAACATTTGAAATATAATGATAATATTGTACAGCCACACAACAGATAAATGTCCGCACAGTGTCTCAGAAAAGTAAGAACCATGTACTGAGGCTGTGCTTAGAACATAGCTACAATATCGTTACTACATTGGAAATTTTGACTCATTCTAGTAGAAACTTAGGGTGCTGTTTTTAGAAGCTGTGACTGTGAGATATTTTAATTTTGCTCATGGTTTATTAGTATGATGGGTCTATATGACTGGAAGAGGATATTGGTTTTGATGACTTGAAATTGGAGTGATATGAACTGATAAGGTAGCTTAGGGGAATTTTTGGGGCTATGTGTCAAGTAAACCTAAGCTTGTGTGTAGGTGTAAACATCAGACACAAGTTATTGACGCACTTAAAGTTTCTAAAATTTTGACATTACCACAAAAAGCATATCGTTATTTGACTGTGTTGCTTTACCTAAATGTTTGCTTTATTTAGCAAAACATATTGTTTGCTTTACTTTTGAATAGTTCATCAGTTATCCGGTAGATTATTCACAGATGTCAAAGATAGTCAGCATCCTCAACATTAAAAGCAAACATTTCTTATGGAATCACAGATGACAGAGTGTAGGAGGAAGCCATTGGCCACTTTCTGATGCAACTGAGCTAACAAATTATCCACAGGGGTATTTTTATCATACGTATTCATTCTTTGTATGTGGGTGTTTGCTGGGCAAGGCTGGCATTTATCGTCCATTTCTTGTTGCCTTGAAAGGAAGGCATTGGATCATCTGCAAACAACCGCAGTACTCTGGGTTAGCGTAACCACAATGCCACCATACTCCAGCATGCCTGGCCAGGGCAGGCAAATCTGTAGCTTTAATTGCTAGGTATCACTGCAGTGGCAACACTGCTTTGAACAGTAATAATTAACATGGCAGAGTAAATGTTGCGTCAAGATGCATGTCTCCATAACTTCAGTGCCACAATTTTACACGGCCTACTTAAAGAAATGGCTTCTCTTTACTCCAGTTTCATCTGTCTATTGGATCGAATTCCACTCATGAAACATGAATTCCAGCCACACCCTAATCAAGTCAAGACATCCTACTGCAGTACCAAGTTCTAATAAACTATGGTATGGTGCACAGTGGGGTTGAAGCAAACTTTAGATTTAATTCAGATTCTTAATGCGGCCAATCATACAACATGTGTTTCTTTAAAAAAAACTCCCATAATTGGGTTTTAATGTAACAAAGGTGAATCTGTTTATCGGAGTTCAGTTTCAATAATAGCCAGTTTAGCAATGTAATGCCTTATCTATTCTACATAAGAGTTAGGGTGCCGATAAAATGATTAGGTACCTTCCTTCAGATGGTCTTGCAACATGGTTCTCAGTTTAACAAGAAGCTCTAGCACACTCTTCATATCTGGACTTCTAAATGGTCACAATGTGCAATCACAGTCTGGAACAGCCTAACTACCGATCCCTAAAGGGATGACTGGGCACTGCTTGAAATAGGCCTCTTGGGTCTCTCCATTCGAGCACATCCTCCACAATATTGCCAGAGGACGCAGCAGCAATAAATAATTTAGGCTTCTACTATTCAACTGCTGGGATTAAAGAGTTGGTTCCACAGAAACTGATGAGAATAAATTCTGAAGAATTTTGCATTAGTGATAGTTTAGAAAACCTACAGCACAATACAGGCCCTTCGGCCCACAAAGTTGTGCCAAACATGTCCCTACCTTAGAAATTACGAGGCTTACCCATAGCCCTCTATTTTATAATTGTGAATCTCACTCTTGGTTTCACTCATTGAATTGCCATAATTTAAATTTATAACTGTTATAATTTATAATATAATTCTGTAATGAAATGATAGTTTTTTTATTTGGGAATTAATATTGTAGTCTTGTTGGATGAGATTGATTGTTGGGACAAAACAGTTAACACTGGCATTTTCATGATTCTGATTTGTAATAGTAATGGATTAGCTGCCATCGGATCCCACTAATAAAGCACTGGATGGACCTTAGGCATTACCCAATGACTTCTCAGCCAGAGCAATATAGTCTCTAAGTTACTATTTGCAAAACCCTAGGGGTAATTTTACAGTCTCTCTTTCTCAAGTGGGAGGCGTTGCTTAGGAAGAGTACATTAGGAAACTAAGGCTGCAATGAGATAGTCCCACATCTGATGGCACTTTGCACATAGCCTCCATGCTGAGAGAATGGGACTGCAGAAAGAAAGCCTGGAACAACAAGAACTTGTATGTATGTAACACCTTTAGCGTACTAAACTATCCCAAATTCATTCTCAAAAAATAACATGTTAGAACGAGTGACTGAGAAGTAGAGCTGCTGAGTGTCTTAGAGCAGAAGATTGCAATAGAAAGGATTAGATAGAACCATAGAACCATAGAACAGTACAGCACAATACAGGCCCTTCGGCCCACCATGTTGTGCCGACCTTTAAACCTCGCCTAAGACTACCTAACCCCTTCCTCCCACATATCCCCCTATTTTAAATTCCTCCATATGCTTATCTAACAATCTCTTGAACTTGAACAACATATCTGCCTCCACCACCACCCCAGGCAGCGCATTCCATGCACCAACCATTCTCTGGGTGAAAAACCTCCCTCTGATATCTCCCTTGAACTTCCCACCCATTACTTTAAAGCCATGCCCTCTTGTATTGAGATTTGGTGCCCTAAGAAAGAGGTACTGGCTGTCCACTCTATCTATTCCTCTTAATATTTTGTATACCTCTATCATGTCTCCCCTCATCCTCCTTTTCTCCAAAGAGTAAAGCCCTAGCTCCCTTAGTCTCTCCTCATAATCAATACTCTCCAATCCAGGCAGCTTCCTGGTAAATCTCCTCTGCACCCTTTCCAACACTTCCACATCCTTCCTATAATGAGGCGACCAGAACTGGACACAGTACTCCAAATGTGGTCCAACCAGAGTTTTGTAGAGCTGCATCATTACCTTGCGGCTACCATGCCTACCATGTGGAACCTTATCAAACGCCTTACCAAAATCCATGTAGACCACACCTACTGCACTACCCTCATCAATCTTCCTAGTCACCTCCTCAAAGAACACTATCAGGCTTGTGAGACATGATCTTCCCTTCACAAAGCCATGCTGGCTGTCCCTAATCAGTCCATGATTCTCTAAATGCTCATAGATCCTATCTCTTAGAATCCTTTCCAACAGCTTGCCCACCACAGACGTAAGGCTCACTGGTCTGTAATTCCTTGGACTATCCCTACTACCTTTTTTGAATAAGGGGACAACATTTGCCACCCTCCAATCCTCCAGTACCATTCCCGTGGACAATGAGGACTCAAAGATCCTAGCCAACAATTCAGCAATCTCCTCCATCGTCTCGCGGAGCAGCCTGGGGAATATTCTGTCAGGCCCCAGGGACTTATCTGTCCTAATATTTTCTAACAGCTCCAACACATCCTCTCTCTTGATATCTACATGCTCTAGAACATTAACCTTACCAACACTGTCCTCAGCATCATCAAGTCCCCTCTCTTTGGTGAATACTGAAGAGAGATATTCATTGAGAACCTCACCCACTTCCACAGCTTCCAGGCACATCTTCCCACCTTTGTCTCTAATCGGTCCTACCTTTACTCTCGTCATCCTTCTGCTCTTCACATACATGAAAAAAGCCTTGGGGTTCTCCTTAACCCTACTCACCAAAACCTTTTCATGTCCCCTTCTTGGTCTCCTCAGCCCCTTCTTAAGTTCCCTCCTTGCTACCCTATATTCCTCATGAGCCCTATCTGATCCTTGCTGCTTACACCTTATGTATGCTGCCTTCTTCTTCCTAACTAGTTGTTCCACCTCTCTTATCATGGTTCCTTCACCCTGCCATTCTTTCTCTGCCTCATCGGGACAAATTTATCCCTAACATCCTGCAAGAGATCCCTGAACATTGACCACATCTGCATAGTGCATTTCCCTTCAAAAATGTCATCCCAATTTACACTCTCAAGTTCTAGCCTTATAGCCTCATAATTTGCCCTTCCCCAATTAAATATCTTCCCGTCCTCTCTGCTCCTATCCTTGTCCATGACAATGCTAAAGGTTAGGGAGCGGTGGTCAATGTCCCCCAAATGCTCACCCACCGAGAGATCTGTCACCTGACCCGGTTCATTACCTAATACTAGATCTAATATGGCATTCCCTCTAGTCGGCCTGTCAACATACAGTGACAGGAATCCATCCTGGACACACTTAACAAACTCTGCCCCGTCTAAACCTTTGGCACTAAGCGGGTGCCAATCAGGGAATTAGGGAGGAATTCTGAAGGCCAGGGTCACACCCAGTTCACAGACACACTTCACTAACATGATTGAAGTGCTCATCCAGCACCAACCATTCATCCACATCCACAGGTGTAACTTCAGGAACTATTAGCACCAGCTGAAGAAAGATGCTGCTGAATGAGTTGATGCCTGTGCCTCTTAAAGCTAAGGGTGCTGGGGACACAGGGACTTCATGAGTGGGGTGCTCATTGTTCCTAATCTCTGATGTAAGCTTGGAAGACTGATTCAACAATGGCAGAAAGGGAACCGGAATGGGCACTCTGTTTTCTGTTGTAACTACTGAGATAGTCGTTGAATAGATGGAGAGGGGGAGTGAGGTTCTCCCTACCCCGTGGCCTTTGAAACCCTCCAGATCAGAGACAAAGTAACCTGATAAACTTGGCCAAGGCCAGTAACCACATCAAAGGTCTACAGCCTCCAAGCAACTGCAGCACTGCCCTCACATACTGCCTGTGTCAGACAACAACCTTCAATGATCAACGCTCTTCCCTGACATTCACATCCTCACACTTTTTCAACTACTCTAGGACAGACACACGTGCATACTCGTGTACGTGCACACACACACACACACACACACACACATGCAAAAGAACACCCATAAGCACCTATATACACATGAATGCACGCATACATGCACACACATACGTACGCATGCATGGGCATGCACACATGATCATCAACACATGCGTACCCATGAACAAACACTTCACATTTGAGGCTCTGTTCCAGGAAATGGTTAGCGGGAATGATACCTCTACCCCCACTGGTGACAGTAAGTCCTCCAGTTTCATGGTTATGGGGTACCAAAGAGCACCAGCAGTCTTGGGAATGGACCAGATTATAGCCTGGAACAGCAAAGAGATGCACATGCCACTTACAGGTTTGGACGCCAGTGTTCAAAGGGCCTTTGAGAGTCACACCTCTCCATCAGCCAATCCTCCGGGAGGTTACCAGGATTGCTGGTGCTGCAGCCCATGGGAATAGGGTTGCCTCTGTGAAGCATGAATCTGTTGCACCCCTCTCCTCTCTAGGTGACACTTTCATGACCCACTTATTGCCATCATGGCATTGCCTTGCTGATGGGTGGTGAGATGGTGTCTCTGCCCAGAGATACACAGGGGTCATCACTCACAGCCATCTGCATTGTCCTCTCCTGTGGATTTCCACCAGCCTGGCTGCTGCCAAATTGAAGGCAGGGTCAAAGAGTCTGAATAAGGGTTTTTAGTCAGTCATTGTATGGTTGTGGTACTGTTTGGATGTATAAATGCATCAGCCATGTTAATCTGAGTTACTGTGTTCACGGCCTACGCTCAAGTGACACTGAGGTGATCAGTGACATTGGGCAAGTGACATTGGGCAAGTAATATGGCAACTCTGTCAGTATGGGAGCTCAACATCCTCATTCTTATTGACTGTGGGACGTGGAGTCTGAAGAGCAGCCCAAGGCTCAAGATGAATGTCCCTGCTCTACTCCTTGTAGCACCTTGCCTCTCACAGTAAGAGTTCGGCAGGACTTACAGAAACCAAGGAATCATGAAGTCAAGGGGTATGACTCAGCCCCAGGTCTTAGCCACAAGGTCTGGGAAGGCATCTGGAACAAGACAGGCACAGCAATCGGCTTCAGCATGAGCAAGTCATGTGACTAACCTGGGTGCAGACCTTTGGCCATCCTAATGGTGTAATTATAGGTTGGGGTGTCTGTGGGAATCCTTCAACAGAAGGTGGCTCCAGTCCCCAGGCACTGAACCTATGGGAAGGCTTTCTACCTGAGTAAATCTGTGCACTAGCACTGGTCGCTATCCTCTACCCAAAGGGAAGACGACATACACCCCTCTCCAGTTGCAGGGCTCCTCTGTCCAATGCATGGCTCCTGAAGGACACTTGGAGATTAAGCCTCCTGGCAAGAGCTCTCCTCTATCCCAGGTGACCTTGTCCTCAGGTGCTCTCCCCCTGCTGGAGGCCCAACAGGAATGCAACTAAAGCTGCAATATCTTTTCAAAAATATATGCAAGGGGCAACTCAAATCTTCAGCATGATTAACAGCAACCCTTCCCAGCTATTGTTCACCCCAGTTTAGCACGATGTTCAACTCCAATCCAATTGCAACAAGACTGTAAGTAATTAAGGATCCATTTTAATAGTGTAGATTGGGAGTGTTTGTGGGGTGGGGGTGTTGATTGGAAGGAGTAGGTGAGGGTGCAGATGTTGTGGTGGTGGATTGGGGGGTGGTCTGCCCTGCTGCTTCCTCTGCCCAGTTCCCATATTGAGATTGGTGCCACTGCATCACCATTTGAAAGGGCAAGTATCAGATGAACCTTAGATTATTGACACCCTCCTCACAGCACATAAGCGGCATGCCGAGAACCACATTCATAATTCAATTTTTTAAGTGGTGTGAGGACCGAGGCCATGTTGCAATTCATGAGTCAGGATCAAAATTCCAAACAAATTAAGAGAAAAAGCGGCTCACAATCCAGTTTTGAGGTCCAAACATTCATAAATGCGAAGGTGCAGCAGGCAGCAATTTCTGGGCTACCATATTCTTTTGGAGCGAGCAACTCCGGTAACACTGAACAAGCACAGACTACTGCCGGAAAATCTCGCCTGCTGTCTATGTTCTGCATTCACAAAATCATAAGACATTCAAGTGCATGCAGCAGTTTTTTTTGAACTGTGTGAAAAACTTAACAGCTAAACACAATCAGGACCTTATAGGACACCTAGAACATATCAAAGCTGTGGACTGCACAGTTCTGTGCCATCATTTACAATAAACATGAAGGACCTTGGTTACACATAAGTAATGTCAAGTAATGTGTAATGATTCTTTTGGAGCGAGCAACTCCGGTAACACTGAACAAGCACAGACTACTGCCGGAAAATCTCGCCTGCTGTCTATGTTCTGCATTCACAAAATCATAAGACATTCAAGTGCATGCAGCAGTTTTTTTTGAACTGTGTGAAAAACTTAACAGCTAAACACAATCAGGACCTTATAGGACACCTAGAACATATCAAAGCTGTGGACTGCACAGTTCTGTGCCATCATTTACAATAAACATGAAGGACCTTGGTTACACATAAGTAATGTCAAGTAATGTGTAATGAACACTCAACACCGCTGCTACATCATTGCATAGCTGTATGTGGAACACCTTTATAAATGCATTAAGGCACAAAGTATATACATCCGAAGAAGTAGTGGTTTATTTACAAGGGAGAATGCTTAACCTACGTACATGTTGAGTCTTCAGGTCCCTGCTATGCACTGAGTGTTCCAGTCATTTTCATACTGCTACAAAGCAGGCATTCTCCTGTCCAATAGAGTTCCAGTAGGTCCCCACACATGTATACACAGATAGACAATATTAAGCATGAAAGAAGCATAGAGGAAGGCACGTTCTAACAGAAGAAAGCAGACCCACTCATGTGAGAATTGAAGTGACATATCATTATCTGCATCTTTAGTGGGACCCGATTGGAGCAGGCTTCAATGGAATCTGGTCAGCAGATTCCTGATCATTACTCAGGCAGCCCTTCTTTTGTTTTTTGGCAAGTTCCCAAAACACCACAATTTCCCCTCCAGGTGTCCACTGCTGCCACCACATTAGCCCATGTCTGTCACAGCTCTCTTCACACCAGCTCACCTCAACCTGTGCCATAACGTGCAGCAGAAGTTGCAGTTCAGCACTGCTGCTTCCAGGTCTCCAGCCTCTGCAGCATAGAGTGCCGGCCCTTTCATGGTTTGAGCATGAATCCCACGCAAAATTACACACCGTCAATGTCGACAAATACGCAAGAGAATGGCAATGGTACCAGGGACATGCACAAAGTCTTGCATGACATCCACCAATAAAAACCTTCCTGAGTGCCACTTGCACAAACTGGCACCGTTCCCATGCCCTGCACCAATTTTGTCTTCTTCTTGGGCAGTCCCTCACAAAGGCAGATGATTTGCTTCCAATCTGGTTTGGTTGTTTCTGAGGTGACTGATGAGGCCATTGAGGGAATTGCAGATTCTTCTATTGGTGGGGCAGGTGGTGCCAGGTGGGACAGGACTGGGGGAGCGGTGCAATCATTCTGCCATTTGCTCTGGCCTTCTGTGCACTTCTGGTGCTTGGACTTGCAGTTCTCAGTGCCCCTGAATTCTCCTACGCCACATGGAGTGGTCATGGGCCAGGGGTTCCCAGGAATGTTACATTTTTTCCAAGAAGGCTTTGAAAACTTATTTACAGCTTTTCTCCTGTCTGACTAGTAATCTCGTCTCATGACAGGGCTCAGAATAGAGTGCCTGATTCAGGATTTTAATGTTGGGCATGTGAAGAATATGGCTTGCCTGATGGAATTGACTGAGCAACAATCCGAGCCAAAGGGTTGACAATGGAGCCAATCTCAGTAAAGTCAGGTGTCAAACAAGACAACTTCATATCACAATTTTTTTATATCTTTCTCTCCATAATGCCCCACCTTACTGCCAACAAGCTTCCCACTGGAGTGGAAATAATCCAGAGGATAAATGGGAGATGGTTTAAACTATGGAGCCTCCAAAACCAAGGTCACCCCAACCTCAATAGCCAAGCTGCAGTACGATGCTTGTGGTTATGCTCTCTCAAAGGCTGAGCTCTGAGTCATTGTTGACTTGTTCAACAAAGCACATGGGAGGATGGGCCCTACACCCAACATCCACAAGACAAAGGTTCACAACAAGAACCTGGAAAAGGTGGATCACTTCCCATATCTTGGGAGCAAGCTCCTAGCAAAGGCAAACCATCCCAGTGTATGCTTGCAAGCAACCATGGATTTGTAAGCCATGAATCACTGCATGCTGCAGCTCAGAAGGAGGCATTTTGGTCCACTGTTCTTTGGTAGCACTGTGGAATAAATTCCACTCCCTCTTTCTGTGAGACCTGACAAATAATTTTCCTTCAAATATTTATCAAATCCTCCTTTTGGAGTTACTGTTGAATCTGTTTACAACATATTTCCATGAGTCCATTCACAACTCAGTTTAAAACAGTGCTTTCTCATGTCACTTCAGGTTTTTTTGACTTTAAATCTGTCTCCTCACTGCTGCAAACAGAATTTCTTTATTTACTCCATCAAAAGGTCTCTAACAAATCTCTTTCTCTTCTCTGTTCTAAGGGGAACAATCGGAGCTTCAGTCTCTCCACTTGACTGAAGTTTCTCATCACTGGCACCATTCTAGCAGTTCTTTTCTGCACCCTCTTTGACATTTCAACACTCTTCCTAAAATATGGTGCCCATAAATAAACATAATACTCCAGCGGAGGCCTTGTCAATGTTTTATAGAAGTTTACTATCACAACTTTTGTTCTTTATTAGTAACGACAAGATTCCCAAATGCTTTTAATAGCCTCTTCTGCTTCTCCTGCTACCTTACAGATTTACATGTACGCAACCCCACTACCCTTTGACCTTGCACCCCTTTAAAAGTGTACCATTTATATTGGTTAAAAAACAAAAAAAACTGCAGATGCTGGAAACCTAAAATCATGTCCCATAGAACTTACTTCTTCCTGCTCTGAATCTATTCTCTCTCCTCTTGTCTGGTCTCTTCCCACTTACATCTGTGACATCTCTGATACATTTCACCACTTTGAGAGATCTGGTTTTCACTATGTACCATGGATTATTTTCACCATATACTCCAGTCCCTCCACACCTCCAGCCCTCACTGGGATAGCCAAAGGACCACAAGCTTCTTCTTTTAACAAAGACCCATCCCGTCTCCCTCTACGCTCGCTCTCCTTAACTGGATGAACTCATTCTGACACTGAACCACTTCTCCTTGAACTCCACTTCTCAATTCAAGGTGTAACATGGGAACCGGTACGGGTCTGTGCTGTACCTGTCTCCTTGTGGGATACATGGAATAGTCCTTACTTCAAGCCTTATTCATCACCACTTTTCCTGGTGCATTGATGCTGCTTCCTGCCCTCATACAGAAAGTGAAAGTTTCATTACCTTTGCTGCCACCCTGCTCTCACCTGCAGGTGACCATCTCTGGCTCTTCTCTTCCCTTTCTCGATCTCTATCTCCATCTCTGGGAATACATTAGCCTATAGCCATTACAAGCCCTCAGACTCCCACTGCTACCTTGACATTTCCTCCCATCCTACTTCCTGTATGGATTCCATTCATTCTCCCAGTTTTTCCGGCTCCATTGTATGAGTTCTGATGATGACTTTGCTCATCAGTGCTTCCAAGATGTCTTCCTTTTTTGCTAGCTCTGTTCCCAGAGAGGCAAGCTCCATTTAGGTACATGCCTTTAGCTACCTCCTCTCCTTGGGGCACTTTTAATACCAACACCACCCCATCCACCAATTTCATCCCATCTCACTCCATCCCCTGACTTTGGTCCTGACCTCTGATTGTATCATTTCCCCAACCGTCCACGATTCCACAATCCAACCTCCAACACAGTTATGAGTCAACTCCTCAATGGCCCTATTGCCCCTGCTTGACCCCACCCCCCTAAATGCCCCTCAAAACCCTTTACACCTCCATCAACTCTGTCCCCACTACACAATCAACCCCCAAGTCTCCAGCTGAACTCCCAATTCTGTGCCCAATTTCTGATCGAAACATCCAGGTCTTCAATTGATCCCCAGCTTCTGTTCCAATGTCCTGACCAACCCTTGATGGCCTCTACTTCAATTCCCGATCCCAACTGGGATCACCCAATTCTCCCTCAATCAGGCTTCAACCAATTCAACCCTTGCTCTCCTCTGTGATCCCTACCCAATACTTTCAGCCATGGCTCAGCACACAAGAGGAGCTGTGTGAGGACCACTCAGTGATGGCCCACATGTCCGACCTTGGGCACTGATAAGTTTTATTCTAAAGCACTCATGATTAAGGCAATTGGCGATGTGCCCATAATAACCCTTTAGCACTCTTTCCCCAATACCAATGAATTTCTTGGTCTGTATGTTTATCATTTGCATATTTTAAAATGATAGTTAAAACAGAAATACAATTACTTCTTTAACCCAATGTGCAAATAATTACTCCATCCTTGAATAATGACACAAATATATCTGAATTTATTAAACATACTCCACGTGTTCTCTGCTCATCCGTTTTACTTTAACATGGAGTAATTAAACCTTAAATTATCTTTTACAGACTCTGCTATGTTAACTGATTTACAATGGTTTGTTCAATAAGAGTTTATCCAAAAGTACAAGTCACTGCTTGAAGATCCTAGCGGTCCCAAGTCAGATATTTACTCCTATTGCCATTTTTATCATATTGACCAAAGAGGTAGGGGTTTTAGAAGGGCAGGTAGACCACGTGCTCTCTGGTGAAATCATGCTAAAATATAAGAACATTTTGAGAATTTTCCTCTGTAAAGCTTGGAAGTGAGAAATGCAGCATACAATAAGAAGGACAGTAACAGGCCAGTGACACACATGCAGAAGAAACAATTGACGCCTTTTGAACACTCTGAGTATGTGAGGGCACAGCATTAAATTCTAACAATTGCCATGATGAAGTCAGCATATTCACAAACTGAAAAAATAGTGTCAATGAATAGGCACCAAAGTACCTTTCCAGGGCTGCGATCTTGAATTTTCAGATGGTAGTTATAAACACCGAAACATCACTGTTACAGCTCATGGCACCACCTAAATAATTCAAATTAAATGAGGCTAGCTTGCAGTCACTCCCAGGTATGATGAGATGGACTCTGACCTCACGATCCCTTGCACCTTATTGCACTGCACTTTCTCTGTGGTTGTGACACTTTACTCTGCACTGTTATTGTTTTTACTTGTACTACCTCAATGCACTCTGTACTAACTCAATGTAACTGCATTGTGTAATGAATTGACCTGTACGATCGGTATGCAAGACAAGTTTTTCACTGTACCTCGGTACAAGTGACAATAATAAACCAATACCAATACCAATAATACAGAGTGACCAGGGTTTAATTTACCTATCATTGCAAATAATATTAAAACTGAAAAAAGTAATATTATATCATAAAGGCAGTTAAAGTACAAATATTGTTATCGTATTATTAAATACTCTTATAAATTTGGTAGTAATAAATGTGAATGGAGATTCTAGTGAAATAGAACATTTTTAAATGAGAACACGACTGATATTGTTCACATTCTCTTCTCTGTGCATTACTCAGTATTGTGATGCATTATACTATCTACCTATCTGTTGATTGTTAAAAGCAGGCAGAAACTGAAATTCAAATCTTATGGTTTACCAAGTTTGGTCTGAACTATAACTTAGTCATAAAGCACAAGAAATGAGATCAGGAATTTGTTTTTACTGTTTATTATGTCCCAGTTCCACTCTGTAGTGCTGTATTGTCAACCCCATTCAAATGAGGACAATTCGATACTCTGTCTGTCTCTCTAAAATAAAATTTCAATCATCTGCTATTCTATTATTTGGAAATCTTCATGGTCCAGCATCTGGCCTACCAGGTGATGTTTCCGTCTCTCCATTTAAAAAGCTAGTGGCCATTTCCCTTGCTTCCTTTAAACTCACAGGGGCCCCGTTTCCTGCACTCCCTTTAAACTCACCGGGGCCTCATTTTTCTTGCTCCCTTTAAACTCACCTGGTTCTGTTTTCTGTGCTCCCTTTAAATTTACTAGGTTCACTGAAAAACTTATTATACGTGTAATATCTAAAAAAAGTGAATTAAAAGTGTTTTGGGGTGTTAACAGGAATGACATTCAATAGTCTGGAAATTCTAACAGCACAGCACCACCAGAGTCCCCAGTGTGCCAGATTAATGTGGTCTTACCTTTCTCGATCACATTCCCTGGGTATGTCCTGTCCCAGCAGCAAGACAGACCCAACAGCTGAGGTGGGTTTGCACTACCGTGGTAGACATGTGAATAGAAGTAACCCTGGGAGTCCTTAACATCGACTCCAGACCCCTTGAAGACTTCCAGCATCGTGAAACAGACACAGGCAAAGAAACCTCTTGATTGTCACAGTGGATGAACCAGTGCTCCTCCCACTGGAAGAAGTTGGCTACATAAACTTTTGAAAAAGTCCAACTTGGCAAGCTGGTGAAAAAAAGGTAAAAACCCATGGGATCTAAGGGAAAGAGGCAAGTTGGATCTAAAACTGGCTCAGGATGATCAGTGACTATTTTTGTGACTGGAAGGCCGTTCCACAGGCTTCATACTCAGTTCCCTGCTTTTTGCAATGTATGTTAATGATAAATAAATGTAGGAACATGATAAAGAAGTTTACAGATTATACAAAATGACAAGGAACATTATCAACAGCCGGAAGTAATAGGTGGTCAGGTCTATTAGCCAGAAGTGTGGCAAATGGAATTTAATCCTTAAAGTGAGTTAATGCATCTGGGGAAATACAAGAAGACAATGGAATACACAGTGAATAGAAGGTTACTGGAGAACAATGGGACCTTGAGTACATGTCCAGAGAGCCTTAAAGGCAGCAGGGTAATAGATAAGTTGGTTAAAAAGGCATGTAGGAGGCTTCTCTTTATTAGCTGAAGCGTGGAATATAAGAGCAGGGAGGTTACAGCAGAACTAAGTACAACACTAGTTGGAGCATATCTTGAGTACTGTGTGCAGTTCCCGTCACCACATTACAGGGAGGATATGACTGCAATGGAGAGGGTGCAGATGAGATTTATGAGGATTTTTTGAGGATTGGAAAATCGTAGATATGAGGAAAAAAAAAAACGGATAAGCTAGGGTGGTTTTTCTTGGAGCAGAGAAAGCTTAGGAGAGACTTAACTGAGGTGTACAAATTAAGAGGTGCCCAAACAAAACATAAAGGACTTACCTCCCTTAGCAGTAGGGTCATAAACCAGCAGGGTGGACGTACAAAGTAATTGGTCAAGGATTAAAAGGACGATGGTGAAAATGTTTCTCACAAAGAGGGTGGTGTACTGTATGTCTTGACCTTGGACCTCACTGCCTGAAAGGGATGTGGATGCAGAAACCCTCACCACATTTTATCAATACTTAGATATGTGCTTGAATAGCCATGACCTGCAGGAAGGTGGGCATAGATTTGATAATACTTTCTCAACCAATAAAGTCACAATGGACCAAATGGCCCCTTTCTATGTCATAAGTCATCTATAATTCTGTTTTTTAATCAATGCTTAAGTGCTTAGCTCTAAATCATATACTTTCTCATACCCTAAAACCTGGCACAATTTCAAACTTCACACACACACATATACACACACACACACACACACACACGCACGCACGCACACACGCACGCACACAAACACACACACACATACATAAACACACACACATAAACACACGCACACAAACACACACACATACACACACATACATACATAAACACACATACACACACACACACACACACACACACACACACACACACACACACACACACACACACAGAGCACTGTCCATCAAACATTTCAGTCACATTTCCCAAACCTTATTAAACCTTAGGCTGTCCCTCAGGGGGCTCTCTTTGATTCTGATTCTGTGAGGTCTGAGGCCTAGTTCTGAGGTCTCGTTTGGGAAGGGCCTCCTTCTGCCATTTACGCAGGGCTTCTGTGTGCTCCCAATGCATGGCCTCAAGGTTCTCAATATCCTCCGGAACCCTCCTTCTCCACTTGGAGCAGTCATGGACCAGGGATTCCCAGGAGTCAGTAGGGTTGTTCTGGCATTTCAAATATACTGCAGGACACTCACAAACTCAATTCCCTATTTCTTTGGGATAAAGGTGGTACATAATAAAGAACTGGTGGAGGTCATGCACAGCTGCATGTGGAGGAAAAGGTGATGCCATCACTAGAAGAAGTATCACTGAGAAAGTGACCATGGATGGATTGGAGAGATGTTGGATGATAACATGTACACCAGCCCTACTCCTCTCATCGTCAATCCCTTCTGTCTGAGAAGCTACAAATAGTGTAAGCACAGAGTTCCTCCTCTCTCCTGTCCCCTCATCACAACCCATTCCCTGACACTTTTCCATTTCAGATCCTCAAGAATTAGCACCTTCCCAGTCAGTGGAGGAAGGAGAAGAGAAGCAGTCTACATGATTGCAAGGCCAGAGTTCCTGGAGGTCACCCTCTGCATCCTCCCAAGAGCTGGAGGTCAGGAGCCAACCACCTCCCATGGTGGGGCAGGACCTATTGGGAGAATTAGGAGAGGAAGGTAGGTAGAAGACAAATCTAAGGGGATGCACAAGGGTGAATAGCTTACTTTAGGCTGAATCAGGTCATAATTCATGGCTTAGTTCAGGCAAAGGTAAAGCTGTAATCAGCATCTGGCATAAGTTGCACATTGTTAGACATCAAGGAAATAGAATCCCAATCCCATAATAGGCCCAATTTTCAGCATCTGGCTCAAGTAATCAGTTGCTCTGGACCACAGTATATGTCATGGGCATACGTACTCTGGGTACACATGCCCCAAAGTCAAACAAGGATCCAGTTTGCCCGGTTGTCAACTAGGTTTAAGCATCCAGACTTTAGAACTGATAGCCACTGATCTAAGTTCTCATTCTTCTAAACTCCAGTGAACATAGGTCTAAGGGCAGCAGAGTGGTGCAGCTGGTAGAGCTGCTGCTTCATCCCTCCAGTGAGCTGGGTTCATACCTGACCTTGCATGTTGTCTGTGTGAAGTTTGCACTTTCTTCCCTCTGAACAAACGAGTTTCCTCCCACGTCCCAATGATGTGCTGGTTAGTGGGTTAATTGGCCACTGTAAATTGCTCCTTGTGTGTGGGTGAGTGGTAGAACCTGAGGGAGAGTTGATGGGAATGTGGGGAGAAATAGTGTAGAGTTAGTGTAAATGGGTGCTTGATGGTCAACATGGACTTGAAGGGTCAAAGGGTCCATGCTGTACAAATCTATGGCTCTATAAGCATTCAACTGTCTAGACCTAGGCCTTGCTTAGTAGGGAGTCACCCAGATGGTGTTTCCTGACTATGCTACAGACTTTATCTCACAGAGACCTGCCATCACAATAGGATGTTCCTGACCACTGAATTTTCTGCAGCTGGTCTCTTCAAGCAATGCCGCTACACTCAACTCCAGCCGTGAGAACGATTCTTGCTGAGCATGTCAGATTTTAAGACAGGTTCTATTTTTGTCTCTCTGCGGGCTGAAAGAGTTACAGTTTCAGAAATTACTCATGAGAAAGGCAGTGGATGTGACAGAAAGAATCCTGTGAACCTAATATTTTCATACCACAAAATGAGAAGGAATAAAGCACTACTTCAGGTCACTGTAACAACCAATGGTTGAGTTGTGCAGTCAGTATCTCTCATAATCAGCAGCATTCTGTGTGAATCTGTTTTACTCTAATGAACAGTATGTGCAAGAACCAGTATAAAATGGATGGAAAGATTACTAATTTAGCTCAGTCAGTTGTGGGACCCATAATTTAGATGTCATGAGTGGCTGTTTTAAACAGGCATTAGATCTCTTGAATACGTTGATGAGGTAACTCACACCTTTGAAGAACAGTTGAGCAGAGTGAGTCACTATCTATTGTCCTGCCCATTGGTTCCGCATGCTTCATCAGCCTCTGCAGCCAAAATATCTTTTCCCTCATTACTCAAGTTGCCTGTGAAACTTCCCCAAATATATAGGTGCAATTCCTGGCAGCCCTCGCACCTCTGGCTCAGGAACTCTCTGCCTCTGCAGCCCTGTGTTCAGGTTTGAAGGCAGGTTCAGACCAAACTCCGACCGTGTATGTAGATTAACGAGCCATGGAATCCAGCCATGAAAGAAAAAAAAGCAAGTGGAGCCTGCATTGAAATATCTCTGTGTTTCTAATCAGGATCAATGATGCTGGGTTCCATGGAGCTGCCTGTTTTTTTCCCATTCACTCTCCTTCATCCTACCTCATGGGACTCATCAAGACTTCAAGCATATTGGTCTGATGCCATCAGAGCACTGAATGTGATGATGCTGGGGAGCTTATCCCACTTTGAATCTGGCATGTGAAGGTCGGAACATTGGACGTCCACCCCTCTGAACCTGTTCTTTTAGATCAGAACTGATTGCATCCGAATTCTTTGCTTATTTTGCCATTAGGGGTTGGGTGAAGCTTGGGAGAGGTTCCCGGAAAACTAGGCAAGGTACGAGTGAGGAGCCAGGGGGGTTTGGCAGGAAGGAGGCCTGGGGACGTTGGAAGAGGCCCAAGTGAGATGTACAGGGAGATAAGAGGACCAAGGAGCAGGAATCAGACCCTCTGGGGGTGGGGATCCAGGGAGCAGGAATCGGACCCCCTAACACTGGGGTCAACGTTTCTACTGGATGAAGCTACTGGCTGTGTGAGAAGCTCCTGCTCCAGTGGGATGAATCCACCCCAATCCACTGGGAAAGCCCATGCTGGGAGGCAGCAGGGGACCTCAGCCTGGCCACATCGGACAGCCCCAGGAGGGAGATTGATCGCCCTGAGGTTTCCTGGGGAGAGTTCCCAGGGATCTGGGCCAGGCCACCGGCTTTGAGTGACACAGCTGCTGAGACCCGGTGGGGCTAGGGCTGGGACGATTGGGGAGTGAGCCCTGACAAGGTCGAGTCACAGCGGGCGGTGGGCCACCTCGCACAGAGACAGGGATCGGCCGGCAGCTGGAGACTGGGAGCAGCAATGGTGTGGGAAGTAAGGGGGAGGGGCTAATGGTGAAAGAGGTGAGTGCAGGAGGAGGGAGGGGGTGCAGTTATAGGAAAGGGTCAGAGACAGTGGGACAGGCCAGGTGGCATCAGGGTAAGGGGGAAGGGGAGACGAGCAAATGAGGATGTGCAAGATGATTTGTCCGTATCCATGGTAAATGGGAGATGAGAATACACATGTGTGTACTTTTCACGTGTATGTGTGTGTACGTCTGCGTGTGCACGCTAAGTCTGTGCAACAGAGCCTGACCAGTTTTCTTGTTCCTCCTTGGCACAGGATGAAGGCCTTGCTCTGTCAAGACTTCGTGGTGGTTGGTGTGCAATGGCTATCCCACATTGAAAGAAGCTGGTAGAGCTGTTGCCTCACAGCTCCAGTGACCCAGGTTCAATCCCAGCCTCCGGTACTGTCTGTATGGAGTGTGCACGTCCTCCCCGTGAACACGTGGATTTCCTTCAGGTGCTCTGGTTACCTCCCACATCCCAAAGGCATGCAGGTTTGGTGGGTTAATTGCCCCTGGTGTGTAGATGGGAGTTCGAACCGTAGGGGACTTGATGGGAACATGGGGAGAATAAATTACAGGAAAAATTAGTAGGTGAATGGGATTGCTCTATGAGCCAGCATAGATTTGATGGGCTGAATGGCTTTCTATGTTGTAAGGAAATACGGTAATCATGTTCAATCACTTTCCACTCCTCAGAGGATGCACGTAATCCTTAATCCAGAGGGAATGCCCAAGAAGGCATACACTGACAGGAACACATTATACTCCGTTTCTTACTTCAATGGAACTAAATTTCAAGGGCAGAGTTCATTGTGCTGCTGCTACTAATCAGCACGTTCAGCACCACTGTCTGGGGGTGAATTAGACACAGGATCCTTCGTTTTACATGTAGAGGAAGCAGCTGGTTCTTTTCTATGATTTGCAATAGATTCAAAGCAGAAATTCCACCAAGAAATGTGATTGTCACTTCCATGCACACACAGACCTCTGTCCTTGCAAAGTGTCACCAGCATGCAACACAAGTGTGATACTGGTGTATGCTTGGAGTGCATATATGTGTGGAAGAAACCATTTGGGCCTCAACAGAAAAGACAGACCTTCAGGGAAGAAAGACAGTCTGTTTGAGTGAATGGGGTGTTTTTTGCCTCTACTGTTGTCCAAGGGTCTGGTGTTGAAGTCAGCCATGGAATCTCCACTAACCAGAGTCTTTCCGTGGGTTGTGCAAGAGGGCCCAAACTCCAGGACATCTCCAAAGGGTGCTCAGCACTGTCAGGTTGGGGAATTCCAATTATTTGATGTCATGATTGCCACCGAGAACCACCAGAGAGCTCCCATCAATGCAGCTCTTATAAGTTCAGCCTTTTAAGACAATGTGCTACCGTATCAAAGCTACTTGTGCATCATGTGTTGACTAAGTTCAGGGTTAATTCATGGAATGTATTTCCAGGGGTGGTAGTGGAGGTAACTTTGATAGAGGCATTTAGATAGGCACATGAATGTGCAGAGAATGGAGGGATCGGGACCTTGTTTAGGCAGAAGGGACTAGTTTAGTTAGGCATTTAATTACTAGTTTAATTAGTTCAACACAACATCGTGGGCTGAAGGGCCTGTTCCTGTGCTCTACTGTTCTATGTTCTATAATTAAATGACAGGAACTGGCATGGGCCGTAATAAGCAGTGCCATCTTAACCCACATTTTCACACAATTCTAGCCTAGAGGGTATGAACGAAGTTAAATTCTACAAACTCATATATATTGTTGATTAGGCCTTGGCTGGAATAGGAAGGATGAAAAGTCTGTCAGAAGATGCAACGGAGATTTACCTGAATAGCAACTTCCTCCCGTCCCCACCTGCCCTTCTTTTGTCCTTCACTATTACTTGTCATTTAATTCCACTATTTCAGAAACCGCTTTTACTCCTTCCTTCCCCTCCAAGTTAAAACTAGTTTTATTTTTGAAATAAATTAATCAAAACAACAGGAATATTCATCAGGTCGGGCAATGATGAAAGAAACAGCATAAATAGAGTCATAGAGTTATACTGCAAGGAAGCAGGCCCTTCGGCCTAACTCGTCCACGCCAACCAAGTTGCTTACTTGAGTTAGTCCATTTGCCTGCACTTGGCCCAAATCCCTCTAAACCCTTCCTATCCGTGTACCTGTCCAAATGTCTTTTAAATGTTGTAATGGTACCCATGTCTACTGCTTTCTCTGACAGCTCATTCTACATACCTACTACTCTCTGGATGAAAAAGTTGCCCCTCAGAGCCCCTTTAAATCTTTCCCCTCTCACCTTAAATCTATGCCCTCTAGTTTTAGACTCTCCTACCCTGGGGAAAAGACTGTGACCAACCACTTTATCCATGCACTTCATGCTGTTATAAACCTCTATAAGGTCACCCCCTCAGCCTCCAATGCTCCAGAGAAAAAAGTCCCAGCCTCTCCTTATAACTCAATATTTCTGGTCAATAAATCGGGTCACTGACTTGAAATATCAGCTTTGTTTCTCTGCTCATGGATGCAGAATGTTTCCAACCTTTTCTTTGTTTTTTTACTTCAGACATCCAACATCAGAAGTATTTTGCTTTTGTCTTGTTTTAATTCTAATGTTGTCATGTTCTGATGACACCCGTTGTTAATTATTCCTCAGAAGACGATTGAACCGTCAAGATGCTGTGTGGTCTTGACAGGTGCATATGGAGAGAAACTCTAATAATCCAGCCACTTCAGGTGCCAAATTGTGGATTTTCCAGATTATTGGATGTTACTATTAGCCTCAACTACTTTCATTACACTTTTTTACATGTTACACGGTAGTATAATAAATCTTGCAGTGAACCAAGTAAATTTAAAGGGATTGGGAAATATACAAGCACTCCGGACCAACGTTCTGGCCACAAACCTAACCATGTTCATGACCTCTGGTTTTCTGGACCCCAACCCCAGTTGCACACTCACTCCACACTCCTCATTCCTAACCCACGTCTCTGGCCACACAGCTCCATGCCCTCTGGAACCCTGGCTCACAGTCCGGACTAACGAGTGAGCCAAATGCCAAACCATAGGGAATTCTGAACAATCAGATGCCAGATGATTGGAGTTTTACTGTAAATGACGGAGGAGGCTTGAGAGAGGGAGTGGCCTACTGACCCTAAATGATGCATTCAAACCCGATCAAATGGTGTAGGGAAACTTAAGGTTACATTTCCCAAGGAGATAGGGGAACATGCTGAACTCTGGGTTCTCATGCACCTTGGATGAGAGAGGGGGCAGCAAAGACTTTATCATATATTACACAGCACTCTGCATACCTCAAATATCACCACTAATGATGGGAGAGAGAAAACAGGGTATCATTTGCGCCTGCAATGATTAGTTGTTCTTATGCCATAGCAAACTGTGGCACAAACATTGTTCAGTCCAGCATTTGAAAAACACATAGTCAGTAACTTTCGTGGTTTGGTTAAGTGCTTGTTCCAACCATTCCAGGAAAGGCAAACATCCCCACTCTAGTTTGGTATAATTCTGACCTGCAACTTGCAAAAAAAAAGAGGCAAAAAGAATGCCAAAGAATGATAGCAGAACTGAGAGATTATAACTTTCAGGAAAGACTACACAGGCTGGAGGCTCCCCTCTGTGAATCACAAGGATGGAGAGCCATGTCTCTAAAATTCAGTCTCATCATTCAGTGGAGAACCAGAATGGACATGGAGAACAGGAAAAGAAAATAAGAATATCAAAATGAATGCTTGAGAACAGGTTAGCATGTACCTGAAAACAAAATGCCAGAAGTTTTCTTATAAACACATAGAACATAAAAGAATAGCCAAAGGAAGAGGGATGCTAAATAGCAGCTAAGAGAAAAATCTTCTTGTGGAAGTATTTGGAAGATTGGCAAAGCTCAAAGTAGAAGTCACCCAGTCTGGATGGATTGCTGACAGAAGCAAGGATGGAAATTGCAACGGCTCAGGCCGCATTCCTCCTGGTTATAGGAATGATGCCAGAGGGCTGAAGGGTTGGAAGTGTTACACCCCTGTTCAAAAATAGAGCAATGGAAAATTTAATGTCTACCATCAGCATAATTGCAGTGATGCAAACTTTTTAAGACAGTTATCAAAATTAATTGGAAAAAATGGGGGTTAATAAAGAAAGCCAGCAATTACATTTTAAGACAGAATTTGACTGACACGGAGGTTGCTCAAGATAGTCCAGTTGACAGTTGCGTATCTTTTATAATGCGCTTGATAAAGTATTACAGTTGAACAAATTATTGTCAGCAAATTGAAGTCTGTGGGGGATTAAGGTCTTTGAGAGGAACATGACACTGGGACCGTAGGATATCAACTACAAGTGTTGGCACTTATACAGTAGCTTTAATATAGTAAATATTACAAGTCAATTATGCAGATGTTGAGTACTCAGCCAGTCAGACAGCATCTGTGGACAGCGTAACAGAGTCAACATATTGGCCTGAAACATTAACTGTTTCTCTTTCCAGAAATCAACATCAGGGATGCATTGGACAACATGGTTCCCCATGCAAACCTTCTTCTGGAGCGATGTAGGAGAATTAGGAGCACATTGTCTTGGGGTTAAATGGAGCATTGCGTGGAAGATCAAGAAGTAAGAAGCTAACCCAAATCCTTGGGCAACTTTTCTAGCACCAAACCTCTGCGCAACCATGACAACTCACAAACCAGTTTTGCTTTGGTACAGCCAGTGTTAACAGCTGAATTTGCATATGCAAATTGCTCATCAATTGGCAATCCTGCCAGTGCTGGTTGATAAAGAGGTGCATGGCCTAATCCCACTTTTCACCACCAGGTCATGTCTCTTCAAGTGCACATTCAGCCATTTTTTTTAAAAGCGATGGTATTTCTGTCTTGACTATCCTTTCAGGCAATGAATTTCAGATCTCTACAATTTTCTGGGTGTAAAAATGTTTCCTCCTCTCTCCTCTAAATCTTCTACCAGTTCCTTCAAATCTATGCCCATTGGTTTTTGGTCCCTCCACTATGGGAAGTAGGTACTTCCTAGTTATCTTCCTAGGCCCCTCATAAATTTTACGCTTCTCAGTTAAGTCTCCTCCTATTTGTGATCTTCCCTTGTAGCTAAAATATTCCAGTCCTGGCAACAGCTCATTAAACCTTCCTGCATCCTGTACTCGCCAGTACATCATTCCTCCCCTGTAGTGCAGTGACCAGAAACGTACGCAATACTCAAGCTGTTGCTTCACAAGCATTGTTCCAACATAACCTCCCTGCTCTGATATGCAACACCCTGGCCAATGAAGGAAAGCATCCCGTATGTCTTTTGATCACCTTATTGACCTGTCCTGCTACCGTTAAGGATCTGTGGCCCTACACTCCAAAGTCCTCCTGTTCATCCTCACCACTTTACATCCTCCTACTTTTTGTCTATTCCCTTGCGTTATTACACTTCCCCAAATGTGTAACCCCACCCTTCTTTGGGTTAGATTTTATTCGCCATTTTTCTGCTCTTTGACCAGACCTTGTATATCTTCCTGCCAACTGAAGCTTTCCTCCTCTCCCTCAAACATACTGCCTAATTTTGTATCATCTCCAAACCCTTTTATCATGCTCCCTACATTTAAATGTTAATCATTAATATATAACATGTAAAAAAAAGCAAGGTACCCGGTTCTGAGCTTGTTTGGATGCCACTGGTAACAGTCTTCCAATCACAAAAAGTCACATATAACCTTCCTTTAATGAATCCATGATGACTATCCTTGATTAATCCCTGTCTTTCTAAATAAAGCTTTATATCGTCCCTTAGAATAGCTTCCAATAATTTGTCCACCACAGAAATTATACTAAGTGGTCTGTAATTACTTGATTTATCCCTTCCTCCCTTTTTAATCAATGGTACCACATTAGCAGTCCTTCAGTCCTCTGGCACCACTCCTATAGTCAGGAAAGCTTGGAAAATGATGGTCAGAGCCTCCACAGATTTCCTTGAACATTGTGGAACATACTTTGTCCACACTTTGTAATCAATCCACTTTCAAAGATGCAAAACCCCTTAACACTTCTTCCTGTAACTATGCTTATCCAGACCAATGTCTCACACAGTTCCTTCTGAAATACATTATCGATGCCGTAGCCCTTTCTTGTAAAGACAATGGTAAATTATTCATTATGCATCCTACCTGCATCCTCCTGCATCCATACACGGGTTGCCTTTTTGGTCCCCAATATGTCTTGTTCTTTCCTTATTTATTCCCTTGCTCATTATTTAGAACATAAAACATGGAACAGTACAGCACAGGAACAGGCCCTTCGGCCCTCAATGTTGTGCCAAACCGATTACATTAGTAATAAAATGCCCAACTAAACTAATCCCTTCTGCCTACACAATGTCCATATCCTACCATTTCCCTCACATTCATGTGCCTCTCTCAGAGCTTCTTGAACACCTCTATCGTAGTTGCCTCCACCACCAACCCAGGCAGCACATCCCAAGCACCCACCACTCTCTGTGTAAAAAAACTTACCCCACACATCTCCTTTGAACTTACCCCCATCACCTTAAATGCCTGCCCTCTGGTATTAGACATCTCAACACTGGGGAAAAGATACTGGCTGTCTAATAACTTCTGGATTTTCTTGGAGTGATTTTTCATGGCCTCTCTTTGCTTCCCTAATTTCCCTGTCAATTTTACCCCTGATTTCTAATCCTTTCCAGGCTTCTTCCCATATTAAATTCTCGGTATCTGACACAAGCTCCCCCTGTTTTGCCTTTTCCTCCCCTTGTCACCAGGTGCTCCAGGTTACTGGGCTTCCACAGCATTTGCATGTGTTCACTGTCCTCTGCTGAAGAGCTATTAAGATGGTAGAGAGGAGCTGCCATGCCTCTTAAGATTTTATTTTACTTCTTTCCTTGCGAGAATACACCTGGCCGTCTCTCTTGGCGACGTAATCAAAGACTGAAAACTTACCACGTGGAATGTCTTGGATAACAAATCCACAAAAACCACTGATATGGGCCACAGAGCTAACCCTGCCCAGTTTAATGAGCCATGATACCAAGCAGATTTTCTAATACAGCGTAAGCTTCTGCATTTGAATGCCACAGCTCTCCCAGGCCGTATGTAGCTACAAAAGGGAGTTAATGTTTCATTACGAATCTTAGAGTTCTTACTTTAATGTTTCATTACGAATCTTAGAGTTCTTACTAATCAGTTCCTATTAACATTAGTGCCATTAGCTTTAAATCATAAAGCAAGGAAACATGTCCTTCAACCCACCAAGTCTACACTGACCATCAAACACCCATTTACTCTAATCCAACACTAATCCCACTTTATTCTCCCCAAATTTCCCCTCCCCCCCAATTTTCCCCAGATTATAGCAATTTACTGTGGCCAATTAACCTACCACCAGCACATCTTTGAGGGTGGGAGGAAACCAGAGCACCCAGAGGAAACCCATGCAATAGGAGCTGAACTAGAACCACCTATGTACTTCTACTGATTATCGTGATAGTTCATCTCTATATACAAAATGTTGTTTGAAACAATCGTTGTGGTTTATACCAAAAAAAGGTTGTTTATATATCCCATAATGTGCCATTACTTTTAAAGACGACACAGGGAAGCCCTCAGTTAGCAGGGTTCCCTGACACAGGGAAGCCCTCAGTTAGCAGGCGTGAATGGCTCAGTGCCTCAATTGACTAAAACTTACAGAACAATAAATTATAAAACACATGATCAACCCCGGTCATATCTCAAAGCCTGGGTCTCAAGGCATTGCTTCAAACAGTTGAAATTCAAAACAAATATGAGGGTGACAGAGATAACATGGGTTATTTGTCTCCCTTCTTAAATGTGTTATGCTCATTTCATTTGCATTAGCAGAGTAAAACTTAAACCTCAATAGTAAAGCTCAGCAACAAATGTACTATTCAAATGGTAAGAATTATATATAATTTTAAAATAAGGACCTGTCAAAATAGCTATGTAAATAAACATCTTTTCTTTCTTTTATTTTAGATTCTTTTGCTCTCTGTTAATGTATTGCATTAATTTTCCTAGCTTGTTACATTCATACTGATTTACATTGATGCCATACAAACACAAAGATCATTCCTGAAAAATGTTGCACTCAGAATATTCAGGACTGCATTGTAAGAGACATGAAGCTTTGATATCAGTGATGTTTGCCAACATCTTGAAAGGGACCTCAAGCATAGTGCAAATCATTCCTAAAACATTGCATAGTATTAGATCAATACAATGCAGATCATCTTGAAAAGGATTTTGGGGCAGGACGTCTTCAGGTACAAGTTACAAGCTGTTTTTAGTTGGTGGAGCTCTATTTTTCATGTTATTATTCCAGCTTTGTTTTAGTCACCCTGTGCTACTTACCATTTCTTCTCACCAGCAGGGACAGACAGGCAGCATCCACATACCATCCTGAGTCATTGGGGCTGGGATAGGTATCACTTTGAAGGAATGGGCCTGGCCCCACTTCCTGCCTCACTCCTATCCCACTCACAATCCAAACCTTCCCCAACTCACGCACCTGCCCCTGACCTTGCACCATTCCTGGTCCTACTCCACTCTTGCCCTACTCCTAACTCTGCACCAACCACCACACCCTGCCCCACTTCTGGCTGCACCCTTGCCCACCGCACCCTGCCCCAGTCGTACCCCCATTCCTCTACTGACTTTTATCCCTGCTGCCAGCTCCAAAGCCCCTGCTCCCAGCCCCAAACCTGCCCCTATAGCTAACCCCATGTCTGCCTCCAATTCTAGCCCCAAATCTGCTCTATTCCCAGCCCTATGACTGCCTACTTTTCCAGCCCCACAGCCTGCCCACATTCCCAGACGCGATTTGCAATAACTGTGGATGGTAACATTTTAAAGGAATGCCCTTAGGAAATAAATTCTACAAACAGCAAGCATTGAAAAAAAGTATTGAAGGTGCATGGAAGGTGCTGAGGAGGCAGAGAGGCAGGGTCTAATTCAGAAAACAGTGTGCCAAATAAAGCTAATTCTGTGGAAGGAACATTAATTAGATGCATCTAAATCAGGATGTGAAGATACCAGCGAACGTACGAGAGGATATGCCAGGTGAGAACACCACAGCTCAGCAATAGGGAGAACCCCTGGAGAACCATAACCTGTTAGGAAAAGGTTTTAAAGGGCTGTCTGTCAACTCAGGTATCTGAGAGATCTTGTACCAAAGGGAAACAAATGACCATTGGACAATTATTTTGGATGTTTCTTTTTCCCCATTTTGTATCTCATTACTAAAGAATGAAAATAACATATATTAGTAATATTAGTTCCAAGCTATTTTAAGGCTGTACCAGTTTGAGAATTGAACCATGTGACCAGCTGTTCTCTGTATGTTGTAACAACATGTAGTGTTGAACTGTGCAGAACCAGTCTGTATGTGTGGAAGAAAGCCACAGCGAGGATGGTGTACCTTTGAATCACAGACTATTATCGAAGATCAGAGAAAGAGAGTGAGATAGATAGAGAGAGACAAAGACAGAGATAGATAGAACATAGAACGTAGGACAATACAGCACAATACAGGCTCTTCGGCCCACCATGTTGTGCCAACCTTTAAACCACGCCTAAGACTACCTAACCCCTTCCTCCCACATATCCCCCTATTTTAAATTCCTCCATATGCTTATCTAACAATCTCTTGAACTTGACCAATGTATCTGCCTCCACCACTACCCCAGGCAGCGCATTCCATGCCCCAACCACTCTCTGGGTGAAAAACCTCCCTCTGATATCTCCCTTGAACTTCCCACCCATTACTTTAAAGCCATGCCCTCTTGTATTGAGCATTGGTGCCCTGAGAAAGAGGAGCTGGCTGTCTACTCTATCTATTCCTCTTAATAGTTTGTATACCTCTATCATGTCTCCCCTCATCCTCCTTCTCTCCAAAGAGTAAAGCCCCAGCTCCCTTAGTCTTTCCTCATAATCCATTCTTTCCAATCCAGGCAGCATCCTGGTAAACCTCCTCTGCACCCTTTCCAATGCTTCCACATTCTTCCTATAATGAGGCAACCAGAACTGGACACAGTACTCCAAGTGTGGTCTAACCAGAGTTTTGTAGAGCTGCATCATTACCTTGCAGCTCTTAAACTCGATCCCATGACTTATGAAAGTTAACATGCCATAAGCTTTCTTAACTACCCTATCCACCTGTGAGGCAACTTTCAGTATCTGTGGATATGAACCCCCAGATCCCTCTGCTCCTCCACACTACTCAGAATCCTGCCATTAACCTTGTATCCTGCCTTGGAGTTTGTCCCTCCAAAGTGTACCACCTCACACTTCTCCGGATTGAACTCCATCTGCCACCTCTCAGCCCAGCTCTGCATCCTATCAATATCCCTCTGCAAGCTTCGACAGTCCTCCACACTATACGCAACACCACCGACCTTTGTGTCGTCTGCAAACTTGCTAACCCACCCTTCTACCCCCTCATCCAAGTCATTAATAAATATCACGAAAAGTAGAGGTCCCAGAACCGATCCTTGTGGGACACCACTAGTCACAGCCCTCCAATCTGAATGCACTTCCTCCACCACAACCCTCTGCTTTCTACAGGCAAGCCAATTCTGAATCCACACGGCCAAGCCTCCCTCAATCCCATGCCCTCTGACCTTCTGAAGAAGCCTACCATGTGGAACCTTGTCAAACACCTTAATAAAATCCATGTAGACCACATCTACTGCACTACCCTCATCAATCTTCCTGGTCACCTCCTCAAAGAACCCTATCAGGCTTGTGAGACATGATCTTCCCTTCACAAAGCCATGCTGGCTGTCCCTAATCAGTCCATGATTCTCTAAATGCTCATAGATCCTAACTCTTAGAATCCTTTCCAACAGCTTGCCCACCACAGATGTAAGGCTCACTGGTCTGTAATTCCCTGGACTATCCCTACTACCTTTTTTGAATAAGGGGACAACATTTGCCACCCTCCAATCCTCCAGTACCCTTCCCATGGACAGAGATAGAGAGAGACAGAGACAGACAGACAGACAGACTGAGATACTCAAATAGGAATGTCTCACAGAAGAATCAAGGTCAAGAATGGGCCAGGGCAGATTTCCCTTGTGTGCTTGACATGAAACTCACTGAAGGTCCACAATTCTGAATCACTCTGGACAATGTCCAGTTCAATTCAAGGGTTAGCATGAAGAGATCCAATAATGGTAGTTATCATGTTTCACTCCAGGTAAAGTTAATTTTCATTTGCATTATACTGAAAAAAATCATATTTTGCAATTTAATTTCCAGATTGTAACTTTTAGAGAGTGACTTAGAGGAGGAGCAGAAAGTAGAGGGGCTGCGAAATATGGGCAAATATGTCCAGAGCTTAGGACCCAAGAGCTGAAGGTATACCCAGTGTTGGGGAGAAGATGTTCAGGATTTACAAACAGACAGAGCTTGGAGGATACAAAGCTCTCTGAGAGTTGTAGACCTGGAGAAAGTTAATGAGCAAGGCCAATGTAGAACAAAAGGTCAAGACTTTTTTAAACTTGAGCTGCTGAAGGAGTCAGTGAACAGGATGGCATGGGGTGGAGATGAGCCCAGAGTTTTGAATTAGCTCTACATTACAAGATCCCACCTGCCAACAAAGATACATCAAAGAACAGGAACTAGATGCATGATGGAAACTTAAATGCCAGTATATAGGAAATTGTATCAGTGATGCCACATCAGATTAACTCCCATAAGTTCCCGAAACCAGTGAAACCACAGGCATAATGAACGATGACAATCAAATCAATTATCTTACGTTGATAGGTTATTGTTTAGTCGTCTCTAAATCCCTTATCCCTTAGCACAGGGACAGCTATTTAACCCCTCAAGCCTGTACTGTCATTCAATGACATGGCTAATCTCCAAATATCTGCCTTTGCCCCATAACCTGATATCTTTGGCGAAAAAAATGCTATCAGTCTCAGAGTTAAAATTAACAAGTTACGTCACATCAATTGTGATTTGCGGAGGGGAATTCCAAACTTCTACCACCTCTGCAAGTCGGTGTTTCTTAACTTCACCCTTCAAAGGTTTAGTTTTAATGTGAAGACCAAAACCCCACCCTGGTCCCTATGTCATAGAGTCTCAGAGTTGTACAGCTCAGAAACAGCCCCTCTGGCCCATTGTGTCCATCCTGACTTTTTGCCCATCTATATATATCCCATTTGCCCACATTAGGCCTGTATCCTTCAATACCTTGCCTATTCCAGTGCCTGTCTAAATGTCTCTTAAATGTAATGATTATATCTGATTCCTCCACCTGGACTGTCCAACCAACAAACATCATTCCTCCCAATCTATCACATCAGTTGCTCTGAATTGCTTGAAGACTTCAATAAAATAACCTATGTACCAAAAATACAACCCTATTCTGAGTAATCTCCCCTCATAACACAGGAAGAAGATGTTGGCAGTGAGAAGGTGCAAAGAAAATTTCGGAAGATCTGCCTGACCTACTGGGTATTTCCAGCATTTTATCTTTGTCTTTCTGACTGACAGGGAAGGAAAGCTATTGTTGTGAAGAGGGACTGACCAGGCTGGGATTCCTTTCTTTACATCAAAGGGGGATGGGGAGTGAGATTTGACTGGGTGTATAAAGTTAAGGTTAATTATCCACTGTAAATTTGCCCTAGTGTGTAGATGAGTAGGAGAATCTGGGGGGAGTTGATGGGAATGTAGGGAGAATAAAATGGGATTAATGTAGTATTTGAATAAATGGCTGGTTAATGATTGGTGCAGACTCAGTGACCAAAGAGCCTGTTTCTGTGCTGTATGACTCCCCGACAACGACTGGATAGGATAAACAGTAAAGATATATTTGCTTTAACAAAGATTTCAGCATTGGGACCATAGATTTGCTCATTTGTAGAAGGATCGGAGGGGAGCTGAGATAACAAATTACTTTAGTAAACAAGTGCTGGGGTACAGAACTCACTGCCTGTAGGGGTATCGGAGACACAAACCCTCACCACGAATAAAAATTACCTGAATGAATGGTCAAATAGCCATAACCTTGCAGGGTTATGGACCAAGAATTGGGAAGTGGGATTAACCTGAAGTCAATTGTTGCCTGGACTGAACACAATGGGATGAATGGCCTCCTTCTGTGACATAAGATCATGGCATGACAGAAAATAATGAACCCATTTCTTGAAATTATGATTATTTTGGTAAATTGTGCTGCACTCTCTGTCATAAGATCCCTCACACAAGGAAGCTGCTTCCTGAGCACACTGTTCTTCAGAAGCCTATGCAGGTTCCTTTGCCCCACTGGCACGACTGGGCCACCTCATCCTCCCATCAATCTGGCTTGCACTCATTCCTTGCCAACAGTCCCCAGTGAAAGAATGCTGGTTGTACTGCTGTGTGACTCTTTCAGGGCTACTTCCTAAAGTCAGAGCTGTGAGGGAAGGTACTACCACCACAGGAAATTTGACCCACTGTTCCTAAATCAAAGGACTACTTAAGCAAGGCCACTACCACTCTTTTAGAACTGGCACCAGCAAATATTGATTTCACTTAAAGAACAGTGTTAGGGAGTTGGCAGATGTCATTTTAATGTTGGGAAAACGGTGCAGTGGAAGTTCTAAGCCAGACACTACAGTATTCTTCCGTTCAAAGTGGAATCCTGATTTTTGATTGCATTGAAATATATTTCCCACAGTTTGCCCCATTTGTTTAATCTGCTTAGATATGTTTTATTCAATGCTCTTAGAGTGGAGAAAATGGAGGAGGGGTTTGGATGCAGAAGAAACAAATTTCTCTGAAGCGGAACATAACCAAAAAATGGTGAGTTCCTTTGATCTACATTATTTACAAAAACAATGAATAGTTTGTGGCCACAATACCTAACCTAGTGGGCCCCACTAGCAACATCCTGCCAATTTCTGTGTCTATCCAATATCCCTTCTCGATATCTTCTACGACTCAATAACTTGCTATCGATTACATATCTCTGAGATCTCCTTATCTCTAACATCTCCCTCTGTCCATCCTCCCCACCCTCAAAACTAACTTGTTTTCTCTCTTTCCCAGTACTAATGAAAGGTCTTCGACCTGCAATGTTAGCTCTGTCTCTCTTTCCACAGATGCCACTTGATCTGCTGAGTGTCTCACTCATTTTCTGTTTTATTGTTCCATATCCTTGGTACTGCACCTAATTACACACACGTCTCTGGAATGGTATTTAAACTCACAGCCTTTTCACTGAGAGAAGCTGAGCTAATACTGAAACAAAGCTGAGACTGATAAAACACTTGTAACTTGTACTGATAGCCCTGGATGCTTTCCGAGAATGACACATTCTTTTATTTTTGACTGAACGTTTGTTCATCATTGAATGCAAGTCCATTCCATATCCAGGGCTCTAGACCTGACTCTGAATGACAGAATAAATCCAGTTTTGTGAACACTTCCCATGCTGTTAACTTTAAATCTAACATTGATAGATTTTTAATAACCAAAAAGTATTAAGAGATACAAAGGGGGATAAAGCAGCGGAATGATGTTAGATCAGAAGTTCAAGGGGGCTATATGGCCTACTCCTGTCCCCATACTATCTCTCTTGAAGATGAATATCGCAGATTAGTGTACATAATTGTAGTGTAAAACAACATGACTGTAGCAAGAACGTTATGCTAAGACTTTATACGTTCATGTTCAACTGGAGTATTGTAACCAATTCTGGACACCACACTTCATAAAGTATTCCATAGTTCTTGAGAAGCTGCATGGGAGATTCCCTAGAACGATGCAGTAGATGAGGGTGTGGTTATATGCAGAGACTAGGAAGGCTGGGATTGTTCTTCTTAAAACAGAGAAGGTTATGTGGAGATTTCACTTTCAAAATTATGGTTTAAATATGAGGACATATTTAAACACTAAGACAAAGGTTGGAAACCAGAGGACACAGATTAGAAATGCCTGCTGAAATAACAAGAGGGGAGATGAGTACTTGGTTACACAATGAGTGTTTGTGATCTGGAATTGTGTGCCTGAAGGGGTAGTAGAAACAATTCAATTTCAATATTTAAAAAGAATTTTGATAAATTCTTAAAAAGGAAAGAGAACAGATGGAGCAGAGAGAGTTGGTTTACCTCCACCCCACTCATAAATAAGGGTGGCTGAATGGCCTCCTTCTGTGCTTAATATTTGAATATTCTAAATCAATTAGTTTGGGATTAAGAATAACTGTTTGCTTGTTAGTACAAGCTGTTGCACCAGCCCTAGAGGAAATGACTGGCCTTACGCTGAATGAGGGAGCTCCAACATAAAGTATCTGTTGACCTATATGTGAACTTGCCACTTGCTGTTAGCCCAGTAGACTAAATCTGGATGTCTGCTGTGCATTCATCAAACAATCTACAAGAAAGCTTCCTTGTACATTTAAAAGTGTTGCATATTAGTAAAAAGCTGGTACTTGTAGGTTATTAAAAACTGCAAGTGTAAAATTAAACACACATGTTGCCTGAACATTGTGTCTGAAGCTATCAGCTACCTCTGTCGGTAGTATTGTGGCACTTCTGTAATGCAGCCACCCAACAACTGCACACATTGCAGACATTGTGGGTGTGTGCCTGTCTGTTAGTTGATATCTGTGGAGCAGCTGAGCCCACTGACAAACAGTCTGGGCTGTCTTAGTGTTCTGTTTGCATTGCTCTTTATCTAGTGTTGCCTGTTCAAGTGTTTCATTGAAACATTTACGAGTTGACAATATTAAGCAAGACCAAAAGGGAGATATATTTTCAACATGGATACAGAGTAGGCACAAGACCACAATCAGGAGACCCAAGGCCTTTTCACCAGTGTTGTGGCCACAAAGGACGTTTGGTTGCAACTTGCCTATTTGTTGTACGGCTGGACCTATTGGAAGCAGGAGCAGCAGATCCTGGGGAGAGGGACACAGGAACAGACCTGCAGTGTACTGTATGGTTGCCAACTTTGCATGGAGGCATTCCTGGAGATTAGATCAAGAGTTATCACCAGATATCTGTTCTTGTGATTCTGTGTCATCTCAGTTTAGGTGCCCATTGTTTTAGCCATCCTCAGCTCCAATGCCTTTCTCTACCCGTGGTTCCTTCAGTGAGGATCCTCAGCCTCCATCCTCTTGATTCCTGCTCACCCACCAGTGGAAAGTCCCTGGTTTCACTCACTCCTTTACTGGTTTCCCCTCCCAGTCCTGCTTGCACTCATCATATAGTTGGTACAGTTGCTCTGTTTCTGGTTCTGAGGGAAATGGTAAGTTTACTTGGGACTGAGGAGAGTCTTAAA
Organism: Pristis pectinata; assembly: GCF_009764475.1. Taxonomy (NCBI): domain Eukaryota; kingdom Metazoa; phylum Chordata; class Chondrichthyes; order Rhinopristiformes; family Pristidae; genus Pristis; species Pristis pectinata. Next base: position 66,453,586 of record NC_067408.1, on the reverse strand, counting down.
AACCTACTTTATCCAAGCAGGCTCCTGTGGAATCTCAGGAAAGCTGGTTAAACTGCTAAATGCATGAAATTACAATGACTAGCATGTGCATCATATGTCCTGCTCAACTCCCCATGAAAATTGCAACTGAGGATGTAGAGTCAGTGCACATTTGCAATCTGAATCATAGAAATATTGAGAGATACAGAGGAGAAACTGCCCTTCAGCCCACCAAGTCCATGCCGACTATCAACCACCCACTTACACTTTTCCTACATTAATCCCCTTTTCTCCCCACATCCCCATCAACACCAGGGGCAATTTACGACGGCCAATTAACTTACCAATCTGCATGTCGTTAGGATGTGGGAGGAAACCAGAAGGGCCAGAGGAAACCCATGTGGTCACAGGAAGAATGTGCAGACTCCACGCAGACAGCACCCAAAATCAAGACTAAACCTGATTCTCTTGCACTGTGAGGCAGTGGCTTTATTAGATGTACCACCGTGCCACCCTATCCATACATAAGAGGTCTTCCTCCCTCTAACTCCAAGCTGGAATGCTGCGTGCCCATTTAACAGTCTGTCCCCACCCTACTTTTCTCTGTTACAGCAAATAATTTGTCAGGCAAGAAATGAATAGCTGGCTGTTAAAACACGCCTCTCCCCAAGCCATTTATCCAACCCATTGCTAAAATACGTGGATTAATACTTGAAGGTCTTTTAACTAGTATTTCTTGTAACAGTAAAATCAAATCTACAACTTCCATTTAACAGACATTTCTCCTCTTTCTAAGTTTCCCTGCACATTTTGTTCATCAAGGAAGTTGACTGTGGCTATGATGACCTGCCTTAGATCTGAAAAATTGCCTTTGAGCGATCATGACCAATTCTGTTCTAAATATTTAATATCAGAATGATAATAAAGTTTGGGAGTAGCATTTAAAAATTTAGGAAAAGGATCCATTGTGTACTGTAAGCTTAATTTCATTTGTTGTTACCATCTCAATTATCTTACATTTAATAATTCTTCACATTGCATTTTTCTAATTGTGGGCTGCCCCCCAGCACATTCTCAGTAATGCAAAAAGACGCATTTCACTGTGTTTCGATGTACATGTGACTAATAAATAAATATCTTATCTTATAAATATCTTATCTTACCCTGTCTTTAGAGGTGCTAGTCTTGTCTCTGAGTCAAAAGATCAAGGGTTTCAACTGTCCCTTGTCTAAGACTTGAGAACCCATCCGAGGTTGACAGCCAAATGCAACACTGATGGAGTGCTGCACTGTCAGAGGTATCGTCTTACAGAAGGAATGTTAAATTAAGGACCTGCCTGCCATATTAGGTGGATACAAAAGATCCAACAGCACTATTTGAAGAGACGTTTTCCTACTGTTAATCAACATCTCAAGAACAATTAATCAGATCATTAGATCCTTGCTATTCATAGGACTATGCAATGCAGTGATTGTTTCCTATATGACAATTTTTGATTTTGCTGCCAAAGTTGTTAATTGGTTATAATGTGCTTTTGCACCTCCTGAAGTCATGAAAGGTACTATATAAATGTAACTCTTCTGCTTATTAAAATAATATTGCCTAAATATTTACAGGGATACCAAAGTGGAGCATTAGCACTTCTGTTAACAAAGAAACATTTACTAAGTGAATAGACTGCTGCTAACACTGAGAACCAAGAAACTGATATAAAAGAAGGAAATAATGCATTTTCTTTAATTTTACAATTCTGAAAATCTGACATAAAAATAAAAATTGCTGGAAATAGTCAGCAGGTGGAGTAGCATCTGTGGAGAGAGAAACAGGGTTTACATTTCAGCTCAGTGATCTGTCATCTGAAGTGGAAAAAGTGAGAAATGAAAGAAGTTTTAGGTTGCAGGGAAAGTGGGGAGGTGGAAGAGAGAACAAATAGAGAAGAAGGTGTTATGAGGAGGAGGCGAAGGAAATCTGAAATGCTGAAAGAGGAGGGAGCAAACAAATGCTGGAAATAAGATTCAAGACTAGAATCGCTGATTATTTGAAAATGTTGAATTTGATTTTGAACCCTGAATGTGCAAAGTTGGAAGGTTCCACATCTTGAGCTTATGTTGAGCTTCTCTGAAACAGTGCAGAAGACGAAAGACTGAGAAGGCAGAGTTGGAACGAGATGAAGAATGAAAGTGACAGACAACTGGTCGCCCGTTCAAATTGATGGTGCCCTGCAAAGCAGTCAGCCACATAGGGGAGACCACATTGTGAGTTGGAAGTAGTACAACTAAATCATTGATTCACTTGAGAGGAGTGTTTGGGTCCCTGGAAGTGAAGAGGAAGTGTTCCATCCCCTGCAGTTGCATGGGAAGGTACCAAAAGGAGAGTGGTTGGTACATGAAAGGGAAGATATGTTTGATGTCTTTTGAGAGGTGTCATTAATTTCAGGGGATGTTTATTGAATGTCGAGGCTGGTGGGATGGAAGGTGAGGACAGGAGCAACCCTACTGTTGCCCTATGTGGGAGGCGAAAGGATCAAGTTCAAGTTCTCAAGTTCAAGTTCTCAAGTTCATGATCATTGCCACAGGCATACATACACAGGGTATAAATGCCATGAAAATTAGCTTTTTACAGCAGCAGCACAGTACATTACAAACATGACAAACATAAGTTAATATAAACTTAAATTAACATAAATGATACATAACGTACATGATAAAATAAACATAATGACATTAATGCAAGTTGAGGAAGAGAAAAAAGAAATATGGTCCAAGATAGTGTTAGGGTTTTTCATGTCAGTTCACGAGCCTGATGGCAGTGGGAAAGAAGCTGTTGTTGAACCTTGAGGTGAGGGTCTTCAGGCTCCTGTACCTCCTGCCTGATGGCAGCATTGAGAAGGCATTGCCTGGATGGTAGGAGTCCTTAATAATAGATGTCACCTTCCTGAGACATCACCTCTTGTAGCTGTCCTCGATGGTGGGGAGAGCTGTATCCATGATGGAACTGGCTATGTCCACCACTCTCTGTAGCCCCTTGCGATCTTGTGCAGTGGAGTTTCCATACCAGGCCGTAATGCAATCAGAATGCTTTTCACTATACATCTTTAGATGTTTGTCAGAGTTTTTGATGACATGCTGAATCTCCTTAAACTTCTAAGAAAGCAGAGAAGCTGGCATGTCTTCTTCATGGTTGCATCTATGTGGCTGGGCCTGGGATAGATCCTCTGAAACGTTGACAGCCAGGAACTTGAAGCTGCTGACACTTTCCACTGCAGACCCATCAATGAGGACTGGTGTGTGTTTGAGTGAAAGTGTGGGAAATGGAACAGACTCAGTTTGAGAACCTTTCAAACCATTATGGAGGAAAAAGAAGACATGTTGAAATCACTGGTGTGAAGGGTGGCAATGTCAGAGCAGATGCGATGGAGACAAAGAAACTGGAAGTATAGAATGGAGTCCTTAAAAGGAAGCAGGGAGGGAAGAAGTGCAGTCAAGGTAGCTACAGGAGTCTCTGAGCTTGTAGTGGAAGCCCAGAGATAGATTTCAAACTAAGCTTTTATCTCTCAAAATTGTGGTGCAGAGTTTTCATCCCTCATTTTGATCTAAAACCACAACTGTTCAAGTGAATTTTTGTAATTGCATAACTTCATTTTTGATAGGGAATTTCTGAGTACTACACTGGAGCACTAAAACTAATTGAAGGAATAAACAGACCTTTCAAGCAGAAATAGGAAGGAAATAGGGTTGGAGAGTTTCTCAGAAATGCGGCAAACCATATTGCTTAACAGGAATTGAGCGACATGAAGAGAGATATAGATAGAGCTTGGTTTCCCTAGCTATGAGAATAACATTATATTTATCAGTAAAATTTGTTTATATGAATATTTTAACTAATTAATCTGTACTTTCATACTCTGTACTCAGCATTTTTAAATATTCTGGTATCCTTGAATTAATCATGGGTAATCAGTTTTTGAAAGAGAACGTAAAATTAATTCAAAGTTAAATAAATATTTAATTTGACTTCCTAATAGAGGTTTCTTTTGTATTTTGGTTTAACAGTCTTTTACCATGGTAGAAAAAGTTACTTTGTTTTTAAATGAGAAAGCATTGTGTGCAATATAAACTAGTTTGGTTTGAAAGTGATTCTTGACTGGTTTCAAAAATAATACCAATGTTTAGAATTTGGCCTCTAAGCATTTGCTGCCTCATATGACTTGCCTAATTTCTTATTACGTGAATGTTGTTTTGAAAATTTACCAGTTCATATCTTATGAAACTACTGAAAGGACCTTTATTACTGCAGTTTAGATAGTCACTGGGATACTTTTTAAAACTTATATGTACATAAAAATATTAGTCATAAAGCAAGAATCCATCTCATACTACGAAACACTTCAGAAGATACAAATGCCAATTGTTGTCACATATATATTACTGCCATTGTGTTATTGTATTTGATTACATTTGATTACATTATAGTTTGCTTAACACTATGAGGAAGTCTGCACTGTTAAGGCCAACAAAAATAAATTCTGCATCTTTAGTTGTATTTTCATAATCCTAACATCACTACAGTTGCAGGATGAGTCCAGAGTATAAGTGTTTTATGTTGAGGCAAATGGATTATAAAATGCCTTTCTTAAAATTCATTGACTCCTGCCAGACTGTTTATTAAAGCTAATTCAATCTAAGCAATTATCGACTCATTTAGGTAGAGCACAATAATGGAGCTTCAGCTGATTTATTTTTCAATGAACAAGCTCATTGAATAAAGATCTGGCCCAAGGAGGAACAGAGTGTAAAAGCCTTTGCGTAAATCACAAAACTGAATTTTGGCTGTTTCATTTGTCAGTATTTTGCCATCGTAATGTATGTTGTCACAAAAGTCAACATTCTAGCACTGGTCAACTTACTGATCAACCAGACTTCTGTTGAACTAACTATTGCTATCAATAGGGAGTGATATTACACGGAGTTATGTGAGACCTAAAGCACAGAGAAGGAGAATTGTTATTGAATTACAGATGGTGTACATTGCTGGCAAGGCAATCACTTATTGGCATCTCCAATTTAAGACAACTAGTCAATGACGTTAACACTCCTCCTACAGTAGCTACCTTTTTACCCAGTCCCCTTAACCACTATTCTCTGCTCCCTCATGTACGCATCAAGGTCCTTCATATCAAATCCCTTCATAACCTTTCCAGAAAGAAAACCCCCAGCTAGTTCAATCTTATCTGGCATAATTTGGAAAAATCATTGCTATGTTCATTTATTCAGTGTTGGCTAAAAATGTCTTTCAATCAACTGGGCATTACTGTTTAGGAAAGTGGTTTAAAAATGATCTCTTTATGTTTCACAAGTTTGTGGTTTGATGAGGGCAGGGCAGTATTGTGATCCACAAGGACTTTATCAAGGCCTTTGACAGGGTCTCACATGGGAGACTGGTTCAAAAATTTAGGGCCTATGGGATCCTGGGCAAGTTAACAAACTGAATCCAAAATTGGCTTGGCAATAGGAGACAGAGGGTGATGGTAGAGGGTTGCTTTTGTGATTGGATGCCTGTGAGCAGTGGTGTCCCACAAGGATCGATGCTGAGACATTTGCTGTTTGTAATATGTGTGAATGACTTGGATGTGGATGTGGGAGGCATGACTAGTAAGTTCACAGATGACACAGAGGTTGGCGGAGTCCTTGATAGTGTGGAATGTAGTCTCAGGCTGCAGAGAGATATCAATGTGTTAGTGAAATAGGCTGAAAATGGCAGATGGAGTTTAATCCAGACAAGTGTGAGGCAATGCATTTTGGGAGTACTAATGAGGCTAGGATATACACCATGAATGGTAAGGTCCATGGGAGTATTGAGGAACAGAAGGACCTTGGTGTACAAGTCCAAAAATATTTGAAGGTGGCAACACAGGTAGATAATGTGGTTAGTAAGTCAGATGGGATACTAGTCAGAGCATTGAACACGAAAGTAGGGAGGTTATGCACCAACCTTTTCAAACCTTGGTCAGACCTCAGCTGGAGAACTGCATGCTTCAGGAAGGATGTGATGGTGCTGGAGAGGGTGCAGAGGAGATTCACCAGGATGTTGCCTGGGATGGAGCAGTTCAGTTATGAGGAAAGACTGGAGAAACTACATCTTTTCTCCCCGGAGCAGATGAGGTTAAAAGGGGACACGACTGAGGTGTACAAAATTATGAGCACTATAGATAGGGCAGAAGGCAGGAAACATTTCCTCATATTTGAGGTAGATAAAACTAGAGGACACAGATTAAGAGTAATGGGGAAGAGATTTAGAAGGAATATGAGGTGGACCTTCTTCACCCAGAGAGTAGGAAGTACCTGAGAAAGGAGTTAAATCTGGGTCCCTGAGGGCATTTAAGAACTGCCAAGATGAGCCCTTGAATCACTTAGGTACAGAAGGCAATGGACCAAGTGCTGGGAGATGGGATTAACATGGAAAGGTGCCCCCTGGTTGGTGTGGATGGGTTGAGTTGAATGGCCTGTATCCATGCTGTACAATTCTACGATTCTATGGTTGTTGTATTGGCTATAACTCACAAATAAAAAATGAAAAGTGATTCCTTACAGCTCCTCCCTGAGTTACAAATGCTTGACTTATGGACAGCCTGTGCATTTGGGAGACCAGCAGGATGGATAGGGATGGATTTGACGGCTACCGTGGTACTGCAGCAACTTCTGCCGAGTGGAAATGGGGCATTTCCGCGTGCCTTCTCTCCCCAACCACAACCTGCAACCACCCTCCCCCACCCCCGTTCCCACTCCCGAGCCAGAACCTTTGGGGGCTGGGTCAAGCAGGACAGAGCTAGGAGCACTGAGAAGACCCACCCACTCACTCACTGAGTCCGTGAGGGTGGCTGACAACCACTCTTCCAGTGCCTGCTCACTATCCCATCACAGATGTTCCTGCGATCCTCTCCCCATGCACTGTTTTTGTTCATTTCTGACTTACAGCAGTTCAGGTTACAAACATTTCTTAGGAACGGAATCCTGTGGCAACCTGGGGACTGCCTGTACTCTATTCCAATCATTTTGTAAGCTGCAGAAAGAGCCTCAACGTTCTTGATCTGTGCTATTTTGATTAGTTTAGCCAACTTTGTTAAACAACCTATTTAAAAACAATGCTTCTCAGGATCTTGCTGCTAAAACCCAACATATATATACGTCAAATTCAATGGAGTTAATTACTTCTTTACTGGCTGTGTGGATTGGATCAATATTGTGTAAGCAACCATCTAACTGGAAAGTATAGAACTTATTCAAAGCAATTTAAACATATGTAAAGGAATGGTAGAGGCCAGATGTGTGCCCCTGCAATACATTTCAGCCAATAATGAAAGTCTGAAATTAATTAAGAATATGCTATGTTTTTTTTCTGCTCTTAACTTTTAATCTGTCCATCTGATGTAGTCGGTGTACAATCAGGAAAGTTCACAAGTTTCTTTGTCAGATGAAAGTCCTGCCAAAGCCACTGAAGACAATGACTTAGTGATGGAAGTTCCCCACCCCAATTCCACCCACATGCTCATTGCTTTAAATGTCTCATTGGGACAGTCATGAATTCAGTGACTCAGCAGACTCTTTTGTATCAGAAAGTTTAAGTTTAAGAACAGTATACACTAAAAGTCATGGATGCTTTGGGCTAGATTTGGTTTATGTGGTTGTTTCTACCATATTTCTCACAGTCAACGCTTTGTGGAAGAATTCATTAAAAATGATGCTTACATAAGCATGAACAAACATTTCATTCTGGGAATATTATAGACACCAGTACATGGGACATTTCTGAATGTGTAACTAATCTACATTCACATCTCCAAAAGGCCCAATGCTTTATTCCAATTAACAGAATATATATGTATTTACATGATACATACAAAAATTGCCATATAAAAGCCAGAGGAAAAAAAATCACACACTGATTGAAATCAGAAATATGCATCTTTTTTTTAATGCAATAATTACCTCATGAGTTCATTTTAGGCCATTCATTTAGTTTCACTTTGAAGTTTAGACATGAGGCACACTGAACTTCTTGAATTTGGTGCAGTTTGGAGGATCATGAACAAATGGGGGCAGCACAGTGGCACAGCAGGTAGTGCAGCTGCCTCATAGTTCCAGCGACCCAGGTTCAATCCTGACCTCGGGTACACTCTATGTGGAGTTTGTACATTCTCCCTGTAATCACCTGGATTTCCTCCAGGTGCTCCAGTTTTCTCCCACATTCCAATGATGTGCAGGTTGGTAGTTCAATTGGCCTTTGTAAATTGTTCCCAGTGGTAGAATCTGGGGGGAGTCGATGGGAATGTGCAGAAAATGAAATGGGACTAGTGTAGGATTAGTGTAAAAATGGGTCCCTGAAAATTCGCACAGAGCTGGTCACCCAAAGGAGCTGTTTCCATGATGTATGATTTTATGATGTAAGGAATTATGATGTTGTAGCCATTAGTGAGACTTGGTTGCAGGAGGGGCAGGATTGGCAGCTCAAAGTTCCGGGGTTCCATTGTTTTAGACATGATAGAGGGGGAGGTATTAAAGAGGGAGGGGTGACACTACTCATCAGGGAAAATGTCACGGCAGTGTTCAGTGAGGACATATTGGAGGGCTCTACTACCGAGGCAATTTGGGTGGAAATGGGGAATAAAAAAGGGATGACCACATTAATGAGATTATATTATAGACCTCCCAATAATCAACGGGATTTAGAGGAGCAAATCTGTAGAGAGATAGCAAACAGTTGCAGGAAATATAAAGTTGTGATAGTAGATGATTTTAACTTTCCACATATTGACTGGGACTCCCATACTGTAAAAGGACTGGATGATATCAAGTTTGTCAAATGTGTTCAGAAAAGTTTCCTTAATCAATATGTAGAAGTCCTAACTAGAGAGAATGTGATACTGGATCTCCTCTTAGGGAATGAGACAGGGCAGGTGACAGAAGTGAGTGCAGGGGAACACTTTGGATCTAGTGATCATAATTCCATTAGTTTCAAGATAATTACGGAAAACAATAGGATTGATTTTAGGGTTAAGATTCTAAACTGGAGGGAGGTCACTTTTTATGGCATCAGAAGAGATCTGGCAGGCATGGATTGGGATGCGTTGTTTGCCAGCAAAGAGATGCTTGGTAAGTGGGAGGCCTTCAAGAGTGAAATATTGAGAGTACAGAATCTGTATGTTCCTGTTAGGATAAAAGGCAAGGCTAACAGGTTTAGAGAACCTTGGTTATTGAGGGATATTGAGGCCCTGGTAAAGAAAAAGAAGGAGGTGCATATCAGGTATAGGCAGTTAGGATTAAATGAGACTCTTGAGGAGTATAAGAAATGCAAGAGAACACTTAAGAGACAAATCAGGAGGGCTAAAAGAGGACATGAGGTTGCTCTGGCAGACATGGTGAAAGAGAATCCAAAGGGTTCCTATAGCTACATTAAGAGCAAAAGGATAACAAGGGACAAAATTGGTCCTCTTGAAGATCAGCATGGTCACCTATGCGTGGAGCCAAAAGAGATGGGGGAGATTTTAAATGGATTTTTTGCATCTGTGTTTACTCGGGAGACAGACACAGAGTCTATAGAACTGAGGAAAAATAGTAGTGAGGTCAGGGACCGTGTCCGAATTATGGAAGAGGAGGTGCTTGCTGTCTTGAGGCAAATTAAGGTGGATAAATCACCAGGGCCTGACAAGGTATCCTCTCAGACCTTGTGGGAGGATAGTGCAGAAATTGCAGGGGGCCTGGCAGAGATACTTAAAACGTCCTTAGCCACGGGTGAAGTGCCAGAGCGCTGGAGGATAGCTAATGTTGTTCCGTTGTTTAAGAAAGGCTCTAAGACTAAGCCAGAAATTATAGGCTGGTGAGCCTGACATCAGTCATGGGTAAATTATTGGAAGATATTCTGAGGGACAGGATATACAGTATAAGTATTTGGAAAGACAGGGCCCGATTAGGGATAATCAACATGGCTTTGTGCATGGCAGGTCATGTCTAACCAACCTAATAGAATTTTTCGAGGAAGTTACCAGGAAGGTTGATAAAGGGAAGGCATTGGACGTTGTCTACATGTACTTTAGCAAAGCCTTTGACAAAGTCCCACATGGGAGGCTGCTCCAGAAGGTTAAGTCGCTTGGCATTCAGGAGGCAGTAGTCAATTGGATTCAACGTTGGCTTAGTGGGAGAAGCCAGAGAGTGGTAGTGGATGGTTGTCTCTCTGACTGGAGGCCTGTGACTTGTGGTGTGCCACAGGGATCGGTGCTGGGCCTGTTGTTGTTTATCATCTATATGAATGATTTAGATGATAATGTGGTAAACTGGATCAGCAAATTTGCAGATAACACCAAGATCATAACATGCCCATAGCAACTGCCTGGCTAAAAGTGAAAAACAGTATGTGCTAGATTATTTTCCTATTCAAGTTCTTTTCTTCTCTCAGCCTTGGTAAAGCTTCTATTTCAGGTCCATCTTTTGAGATCACATTAAATGATTCTTCTAAAACAAACATACACACAAATCATACAAGCTTGTTTAAATCCCGTGCTTTACAAGGAAAGATATACTGCTGTAAATGGGTAATTTTTATCCCTAAGTAAATTCCAAATTAAAATTTGTCCTGTTCACTTAAATAAATACACAAGGGCATTACAGGATATACTTAATTTGAAGAATAAAATCAGAGTTCTTTTTTGATTAAGGCATCGGTTATATTAACTGTGTTTCATTCTTTATAATCGGGAAATGAAACATAATTAACTCATACCTGGTTAAGATGTGAGTAAGAAATAATCACATAAAGATTTACCGCAACTTACAGCATATGGTCTTTCGCTCATTTGTTATCTTATAACGTCAGCGATCTGTTTGGATCATGCCAGCAATTGAAACGCTCCCAGTCTGAGTGGGTGTTCTTTAGACTTCTGTAGCATTAGTCACTTCCAAAATTATATTATGTCAATACTTTACATTATGACTGCATTGAATATGTAGAACTAGACTATAACCTTGGTACAGTTTCAAAGTTAAGTTTAACATATTATCTGCATTAAATAATTGTCACAATAAAAGCAGGAATCTAGTGGAAGAACTGTAGCCTTAGGCCATACTGAACAAACAAGAGGGAAGCTACTCTCATGCCATGCCAGATGAGAGAAACGGTAAAGTCCCTCATCTGGTGTGAGTCTAGTTTCCTCTCTGTTATAATAAAAAAAGGAAATGCTGGAAATGTTCAGCAGATCAGACAGCATCCGTGGGGAGAGAAACAAGAGTTAATGTTTCAGGTTGATGATCTCTCATCATCTCTGTAGAACAAGGCAGCTCACAACACAAAGAAAAGCAGTAGAGACACGAGCTGCACAGTACAATATAACGAACCTCTTTGAACCTGAGCAGCAAGCATGAACAGGCCCCCAGAGTGGTCCATTTTGGACGGGTGGAGACTGCAGGCTCAACACAGACCATCAACAGGGTCTCTAATTATTAGTTGTCTGGCAAGAACACTTTCACACAGTCTAAGTACATTGAGCTGTACTGTGGAATGTGTTATCTGCTACTTTGTCTCCTGGTTCCAAGCTAACTCTTGCCCTTTTGTCTTTACTCTAAAAGGATTTTCATTTATATTGAAAAATAGAAGGACTGCAGTCTGAAATAAAAACAGAACATGCTGGTAATGCTCAACAGGTCAGGCAACAACTGTGGACAGAACAATGGGAATGTGAGTGATAAGGCAAAAACATCCAACAAAAGGGAAACTTGGCTCTTACCAAAAATGCTGGAAATACTAAGTAGGTCAGTCAGCTCTTGTGGAGCGGGAAACAGTTAATGTTTCAGGTCAATGACTCCTCATTAGGGCTGAGAACATATAGAAATTAACATGTTTCATGCAACAACGAAAGAATTGTAGCCTGACGCCATGCCAGAAGACAAAGCAGAAAACCAGCATCAAGCCTTGTCATTCACTATAGAAGAAATAAGCCTCCTTCCATAGGAGTAGTCAAAGAAGGGAGGCAATGATGGAAATTAGCCTCCTGCCTTATCAAACAGTGAGCAGCAAAACTAATCTAATCTCATACCAGATATTGAAGTGAGAAACAAATATCCTGCCAACACATACAGTGAAGAAGGTGACCAGCCTAATGCCAGACCACACAATCAAGTAAGAAACTTGGCCTCATGCCACACCAGATAGCAAAAAAAAACAAAAACTGCAAATGCTGGAAACCTAAAATAAAAATAGAAAATTCTGAAAATGTCCAACAGATTAAGCAGCATCTAAGAGAGAAAGAAACAGAGTTAGCATTTCTGGTCAAAGAGTTTGCAAGTGATGACAGATCATCAACCTGAAACATTAGCACTTGTTCCTCTCTCCACGGATGCTGTCTGACCTGCTGAACACTTCCAGTATTTCCTATTTTTGTTATAACAGAGAGGAAACTAGACTCATGCCATACCTGACGGTGAAGCGGAGAACTAGCCTTATGCTAAATCAGACAACAAAGAGGAGAGATGAGGTTATCCCATGCCAGACAATAAAGAATTGAACTAACCTTTTCCCATAATGGACAGCAAACAAGGAACCTCACCACAAGCCATAACAGGCAGTGAAGAGGGAACCTTGCCTTGTATCATACTGGATAGTGAAGAGGGAAACTGGACACAGCCAATCCATAGGGTGAGAAATGTAGAAAGGAGGAGTGGGATTAGGCCTTTCTGCCTTTCTAGCCTGATCCACTGTTCAACACCATCATGACTGAACATCCACTTCAGCACAAAAAAAAGAAACTGCAAGAACTCAGCAGGTCAGGCAGCGTTTGTGGAGGTGAAGGGATGGTCGACATTTCAGATCAAGACCCTGCATCTTGACCCAAAACACTGGCCATTCCTTTGCCTCCACAGATGCTGCTCGACACACTGAGTTTTTCCAGCAGTTTATTTTTTTGCTCCAGATTCCAGCATCTGCAGTCTCTTGTGTCTCCATCCACCTCAGTACTCTGGTCCCACCTTCTCCCGGTATCCCTTGATCCCTTAAAAAACATATCAATATCCTTCTTGAATACACATAATGACTTGGCCTCCACTGTTCTTCTGTGGTAAAGAATTCCACAGATTCACCATCCTCTGGATGAAAAGATTTCTGCTGATCTCAGATCTAAATGGCTTATCCCATATCCTGAGTCTGTGACCCCTGGATCCATACTCTAGAGGCATCTGGAACATCCTACTACATCAAGTCTGTCTAGTCCTGTTAAAATTGTACAGGTGTCTATGAGATCCTCTCTCATTCTTCCATACTCCAGTGAATACAGGCCTAACCAACTCAGTATCTCCCCGAATGCCAGTCCTACCATCCCAAGGATCAGTCCAGTAAATCTACATGGCACTCCCTCCATGGCAAGAACATCTTTCCTAAGGACATCCTTCCTCAGATAGGGAAATCAAAACTGCCTACTAAACTCCATGTGGGGTCTCACTAAGGCCACGTGCACTGCAGCAAGACATCGCTGCTCCTCTACTCAAATCTAACATATCAGCTGGCTTCCTAAATGCTTACTGCACCTGAACATTTGCTTTCAGCAACTGGTGTACAAGGACACCCAGGTCTCATTGTACATTTCCTTTACCCAATCTGTCACCATTCATATAGTACAGTGTACTCTCAGCCGTCTAGCATCCACGGGGAATGGGAGGAACCGGTTGAATGAATATGCTGGTTGCATGAAATTGCTCAAGAAAAATTACTGTACATCACACACAAGTATTCTATGCTTAAAACTTTTAGCAAAATTGCCAAATTATATATCAGCTCCTGAGCCTTTTAAATAACAATATCCTACACTGCAATGTTATATTTTTAAGGCTGAAACAGTACTAACATAAAATACAGCAAAAATAAATCAAATGAATGACTGTATTCACTATCACATAAACTGCCAAATCTTCAAAGAGGATGTTGCTGCTAATCAGCCTACATCAGCACTGACCTTATCTGTATACAAAATAAACTGAAATGTCTTCTGATGCTTATTTTGTATAACACTTGAAATAAAATTCAGTTTGAGCTTACTTTCATAAAAAACAAATTTTGCCAGTTGCATGAGTATTTGGATACATGAATACTGGATAAACAAAATTTACTGAAATTTGTTTCTTTCTGTTTATAGAAATCAAAGCATATAACCTCACATTTATTCACATTAAACTGTATCTGCCATGCATTTGCCCCACTCAGCTAACTTGCTTAAATTACATTGGATTCTATTTACATCTTTCTCACACCTCACAATCCACCCCAGCTTATGTGTTATTTGCAAACTTGAAGATATGTTTCAAACATAAGAATAAAACTGAACAAACCACCTGATGTCAACCTAGGCACCGAATTTGGACTTGGCAATGTCAATCCCAGTCCACTCAATCTTGTAAAGTCCTCCTGACAAACATCTAGAGACTGATGTCTAAAATTGGGAGATCTGTCTCACAGACTGGTCAAGCAACAGGCTGCCATAGGCACGAAGCTTCATATCTTACAGACAATATGATAGAATCCTACATCACAATCTCTGTGTCACATCGCTATCTCACTGGCTAGACAGACTCATTGGATCTCACAACCAATGGATCAGATTGAAGCACTGCAGTCCAATTACACTTAATTGTGAAGGTTGGTAGACAATTAAACAGCCAATGGGAGGAGGCTTCAGCAATGGTGGGACCCAGTATGTGAATGTTAAAGACAAGGCTGAAGCATTTGCAACCATGTTCATCCAGAGCTGCCAAGTAAATGAACCAGTTTGGTTTTCTCCTGGCATCCTCATGATCAGAGAAACCAGCCTTCAGCCAATTTGATTCACTCCGTGTGATATTAAAAATCAGCTGAAAGCACTGGGCACAGCAAAGGCTACGGGACCAGGCAAATTCCCCGTACTGAAGACCAGCACTCCAGAACTAGTTGTCCCTTGAGCCAACTGTTCCAGCACCATTACAACACGGGCAACATCGGTGTGGAAAATCGCCCAGGTATGAGAAGAAGGACAAATCTAATCCAGCTAATGACTGCCCCGTCAGTCAACTGTCAGTCGTTAGCAAAATGATGGTGAGTGTCATCAAAAGGGCTATCAAGTGGCACTTGCAACAGTCGTAACCTGCTCAGCAATCCCCAGTGTAGGTTTCGCCAGGACAACTCTGCTCCCAGCCTCCTCATGGCATTGGTCCAAACAGGGGCCAAAGAGATGCATACCAACGTGAGAGTGAACAACATCAAGGCAACAGTTGACCAAATGTGGGATCAAGGCGCCCACTAAAACTCGTCATTGGGGATCTTGGGGAAAATATTCCAGTGATCGGGGTCATACTCAGGGTCGAAAATAATTTAAATCTCTTACCGGTACGATTATGTAAATCCCATTGTTAGCCACTTTCTTCTCAGTTGGACATACTAGCCCATACTGGCTTGCTTTCACCTCTGGTCATACCTTGCACACAGGAGTATATTTGGGCTTGTTGCTCAGCATCAGGACATCACTGCTGGAGTTCTCCAGAACAGTGTCCTGGGCCAATCACCTTCAGCTACTTCATTAATGACCTTTCTGTTATCATAAGTTCAGAAGTGGGGGCGTTTGCAAATGAACGCATGATGTACAGTTCTTCAGCAAATGAAGCAACCCATGTCTGCATGCAGCAAGACTGAGACAACATTTAGGCATGGGCTGACAAATGGAAAGTAGCGTCCTCACCACAGAAGTGCCAGGCAATGACCATATCCATTGAGAAAGAATCCAACTGCTTCACCTTGACATTACCATTGCTGAGTTCCCGACAGTGGCTGCAGTGTGTACCATCTACAAAATGCACTGTGGTTGCTCACCAAGGCTACTACATCAACATCCTGGGCTCACAAATGAGCAGAAACTCAACTTGACCAGCTATATAAATACCATGGTTACAAGAGCAGGTCAGCGGCTGGGTATCCCACAGTGAATGACTCACATCCTGCTACTCAAGGCCTTTCTACCCTCTACAGACCACAAGTCAGGAGCAGGATGGAACACTTGCCTGGAGGAATGGAGCTCCAACACTTGAAAAGCTCAGAATCATCAAGGACAAAGCAACCTTTGTGATTGGCACCAGACTACCAGCCTAAACATTCCTTGGTCCACCACTAGCCCACAGTGGCTGCAGTATGCATCATCTACAAAATGCACTGTGGTTGCTCACCAAGGCTACTACAACAACATCTCCCAAACCTGTGACCTCTGCCCCCAGGAAGGCCCTGGGCAACAAGTACATGGGAACAAGTCACACACCATCTTAGCTTAGACAAATCAAGTCATCGTCACTGGATCTAAAGCCTGGAACTCCCTACCCAAGGGCACATGGGAGACCCTTCACCAGGAGGACTGCAGTGGTTGAAGAAGGTGGTTTACTGCCATCTTCTCAAGGGCAACTGGGGATGGACAGTAAATATTGGCCTTCCTGGTGATGCCCAGATCCTGAAAAATGAATGATTAATAAAAGTATCGGCCAGTGAGGAAGGAAACTAGCCTCAAGTCAGATCAGAAAATAAAAAGGGAAGGTAGCGTCATGCAATATCAGACAGCCAAGAGGAAAACTATTCTCAGGCCAGACTAGTCTCATGCCATACCAGACAGCGAAGACAAAAGTCAGCCTCTTGCCCCACCGGGTGTGAAGAGGGAAAACTATTCTCCTACCACACTGAAAGTGAACTGGTCTCAATCCTTCCTTGATGGTGAAAAAGGAATCCAGCCTCAAGCCGTATCAAACGTGGTGGGGAACTAGGCTCATGCTAAACCAGGCAGTGAAGAGAAAAACTATCCTTACGTGATACCAAACATTGAAGGAGCAAAGAAACCTCAATCTATACTGAACAGAGGGAGACTAGCCCCTTGATAGAAGAAAACCTGCCTCATGCCAAACAGGAGAGCCAGAAGGGACACTGGAGCTTGCCTTTGCAGAAGCAAACCAACCTCCTGCAATACCACAGTCAATGGGTTACTATCCTCATGGAAGATTTGGCACTGGACACTAAAGAGGGAAAGTAGTCTCCTGCCACACCCAACAGCAAAGAGGGAAACTCATCTCATGAGATATCACACAGTGGAAATGGAAGCAAGCCTTTTGGCATAAAGGGAGGTTACTAACCTCAAACTATACTTGAAAAAGTGAAGAGGAAAACTGGCCTCATTCCAAAGCATACAACAAAATTACTTTTGTGCAACACCAGGTAAAGAGGGAGACAAGCTTCATGTTCAACCAGACTTTGTGAAGGAGGAAATTAGCCTTGTGCCATATCGGGCGGAAAGTGGGAAATTATCCACATTCTATACCGAGGGAGATAAGCCTCCTGCGATACCAGACTGCGATACCAGACTCATTCCTTATTGGACAATGAAGTGTGAAAGCAGCCTCATTACTATACCACCAGGGAAGTGGGGATCTATCCTTGGGCCATACCGGAAGTGAAGAAGGAAACCAGTCTCATGCAATACAAAATGTTATGGAGGGAAGTAAGCCCCATTCCAAACCAGACAGTGAGGAAGAGATGAGGTTTCTGCTATAGCAATGAGGAGCAAAACTTACCTCATGTCATACTAGAAGGAAAGTAGCTTTGTGCCATAGCAGACAGCTAAGAAGGAAAATTATAAGGTAGAGAAGAACGAAACTAGCCTCAGGCTATGCCAGACATCAAGGGAAACCAGACTCATGCATTACCAGTTGAAGAAGGAGACTGGTTTCATGTTATTCCAGGAATTGAAGAGACAATCTAGTGTTGTACCATACTGGAAAAGCACCATTCCATACCATTGGAGAACTGGAAACTATTCTCATGTTAATCTCATGCCATTTTATACAGCAATAGGGAAATGTGCCTCATATCTTACAGGAGGGCACCCATCCTCAAGACATTCCAGTGAAGGGAGGAACCAACTTCACAATATTCCACGCTTTGAAGAGGGAAATTAGCCTTTTGCAATTCTGGAAAGTGAGAAGGGAAACGTGCGTAGTAACATGCAGAGTGAAACTAGCCTTATCACGTACCAGATGAGAAAAGGGAAACAGGCAGTAATACCAGAAGTGAACAGAGAACTATCCTCACACTGTAACGGACAGCGAAGAGTGAAACAAGTCTCATGCCATTTTGGCGAGTGAAGCAGGAATCTAGCATAATGCCATACCAAGTAAAAGCTATCCTTGTGCTATACTAGACACTGAGGAGAGAACTTGGCTTTTTGAGCTTGTTCTGTCATTCAATAATATCATGGTTGATCTGCCTGTGACCTCAACTCACATTCGCACCTACTGCCAGTAATCTTTTACCCTTTGTTTATTAAGTATCTATCTACCCTTGTCTTAAAAAATAGTCATAGACTCTGCTTCCACACAGCCCTTTGAGGAGGTGTTCCAAAGATATGTGACTCTCTGAGAGAAAAAAAATTGCCTCCTCTGTCTAAAATGGGCAACCCCTTATTTTTAACAGTGGCCCCCAGTTCTAGATTTTCCACAAGAAGAAATATCCTCTCCTTATCTACTTGTCAAGATTCCTCAAGCTCATATAAGTTGCAGTCAAGTCACCCCTCACTCTTCTAAATTCTAGCAGACAAAAGTGTAGCTTGCCCAACCTTTCTTCATAAGACAACTTGCCATTCCAAGTATCAGTCTATGATACATTACATATTCTGGTGTACTCCACATCAGTCTGTACACCATATCCAGATATGCTGCACATCTGGGTGTTAACCCACCCTTGTATTGGTATAGGTATTGGTATTGGTTTATTGTTGTTACTTGTACCACGGTACAGTGAAAAACTTGTCTTGCATACCGATCATACAGATCAATTTATTACACAGTGCAGATACGTTGAGTTAGTACAGAGTGCATTGAAGTAGTACAGGTAAAAACAATAACAGAATACTGAGTAAAGTGTCACAGCTACAGGGAAGTGCATTGTAGGTAGACAATAAGGTGATAGGTCAAACAAGGTAGATTGTGAGGTCAAGAGTCCATCTCATCGTATAAGGGAACCGTTCTATAGTCTTATCATCGTGGGATAGAAGCTGTCCTTGAGCCTGGTGGTATGTGCCCTCAGGCTCCTATATCTTCTGCCCAGTGGGGGAGGGGAGAAGAGAGAAGGTCCCAGGTGGGTGGGGTCTTTGATTATGCTGGCTGCTTCACCAAGATGACGTGAGGTAAAGACAGAGTCCAAGGAGGGGAGGCTAGTGTCCATGATGCGCTGGGCTGTGTCCACAACTCTCTGCGGTTTCTTGCGGTCCTGGGCAGAGCAGTTGCTATACCAAGCCATGGTGCATCCAGATAGGATGCTTTCTTTGGTGAATCAATAAAAATTGGTCAGTGTCAAAGGGGCCATGCCAAATTTCTTTAGCCTCCTGAGGAAGTAGAGGAGCTGGTGAGCTTTCTTGGTCATGGTGTCTATGTGGTTGGACCAGGACAGGCTATTGGTGATGTTCACTCCTGGGAACTTAAAGCTCTCAACCCTCTCGATCTCAGCACCGTTGATGTAGACAGGTGCATGTACACCACACTCTTTCCTGAAGTCAATGACCAGCTCTTTTGTTTTGCTGACATTGAGGGAAAGGTTGTTGTCATGACACCATGACAATGGTGTGATCCACATCTTGTGCATTCCACATCAAGATGCACTTCAATTCTCAGTATAAGCCGCACTGTACAATGTGATTTACTGCCCATCTGGTTGTATACAGCAGCATGTGCAAGTGGGGACATGGCCCCTAAATAATCATCAAAAAAAAACATACATTTCTGCAGATTAAATCATAGAATTAGGGGCAGAGAGAACAAAGACCTGTAACAAGGCATCTTCAGCATCCAGGCCTGATGAGTATATTTAGGCCCTTCTTCCATTTTGCCACTTATGAACTCTAGAGCTGGCTGGCCTAATGTAGTGTCCATTTAAGGTCTGATGTCCATCCATACAGGATAGAAAGTGATGGCACTGCACAAATAAGCTATATCTGACTCCAAGAGCTAAAAATAAATAACTTGTGCCACGTTTACCTTTAGCTGGTGGCTGCTCAATGCTCAGAATGTCTCCGTCCAACACTGGTCAAAGGCTGAGCCACGGCACACCTGACCTGTTTCCCCACCTGAGGTGCTGGAGACAATCACATTGGCTGGGTGTGAGAACAGCCACCTCGTTCATTTGTATGGAACCTGTGGAAAAAAAAGTGTTGTGCAGGCAAGTTTATTTAATATTTATCTTTAATTCTTTGCTAACATTTTAAGCTTTCTTTTCCACAATGTGCTTACTTCATATTTCATTTCTTTTAATCATCTAAATCTATTTGTAAGCGACCAGTTACAAAGGTAGGTCCCTGGGTCTTTTGAGAGCAATGAGCCGGAGGCCATTGGAAGGACGCTCCTACTCACAGGGATGGGGTCTGGGCCGCTTGATTGGCCTACCAAAGCCCGGAAAGTTCAATGTGAGTGGGCAGCTCCTGCAGCGGGCTGGACCTAGGACCGATCTGTCAATGAACTCTGTGATTTCACTTAACATGGAACTGGTACATAGGAGGAGTTGGGGCCGGGGCAGATTAGCCGAGGCTTGAGAGGCTTGGTGGTTTATTCCTGCTATGTGCTTGTATTCTTGTAGTTATACCATGAAATAGTAGTACTGTAATGCATATTTGTAATAGCAATGGCACACAATCTTAATTTTTTTTTAATCTGGAAAATTCAGTTTAGAAGAGGAACTTAACTAACAGTTTGTTTGAGGTCACAGGATAATTAGCCCAGGCTAACACTTGGATTATGATTGTGAAATGTTTCCAAGAAGTTAAAGTGGTGGGAACAATCATCCCTGTGTCCCAGCTCCACTTTCCTCTCCCAGATCCTCTGAGGATCTAAAATCTCATCAATCTCACCCTTGAATACATTCAGTGACTGAGTGAGTATCCCATGAAGTAGAGTAGTCCTTAGATTTCCAACCCACTGATTAAAGAAGTTTCTCCTCATCTCAGATCTAACCAGGCAGATTCTCATCCTGAGAGGAAAGAGCCACTCAGGATCGCTGGTTGAGGGGTGGGGTTTGCCAATAAGTCTAGGCCATTCACCTATCCGATGAGGTACCAAGTCCATGGCTGCTCACTAAATGCAAAAAAATACAATTTGCAAGAAGAGCCCAATCAAATTCCCACTGGCATAATTCGACCTAGAAACCCTGGTAATTGTGTTCCATTAAAAAAAGTCATCCATATTGTGCTAAAATAAAAATGTACCACACAATTGAATTCCTGGATAATACTTTGTTAGATATGGAAACTAAAACTGAAAACAGTTCTCCAAATAAGAACTCACCAACACTCTATCTAATCTCAGCAAAGCTTCCTTATTTTTGTACACCAACCCTCTTGCAATAAAGTCCAACAAGCCACTTGCCTTCATGAATGCTTGCTGTGCCTGCCTGTCTTCTTTCTGCATTGCATGAAGCAACACATCAAGATGCCTTTGCACTCTAGCATCCACAATGTTTAAATAGTATTTTCCATTTCTATTCATCTAACCAAAGTTGATAGCCACACATTTTCCCCACATTATAATCCATTTGCCACTTCCATGCCTGCTTGCTAAAAATCTCTCTATCCCTTTGCAAAGCAAAAAGCTGGGGATGTTGGAAATCCAAAGTAAAAACAGAACATACTGGAAATATTCTGGAGGTCAGGCAGCATCTGTGGAGAGAGAAACAGAGTTAACAGTTCAGGGCAGTGACCTTATTTCAAAAGATTTTTTTTCTTGCAGAGAGAGGGAGAGGTGGACAGTACAAAGGTCAGTGACCTGAAATATTAACTCTATTTCTCTCCAGATGCTGACTGACTTACTTAGCGCTTCCAGCATTTTCTGTTTTTATTTAATCCCTCGGCAAATGTTTTGGGTCCTCCTCACAACTTGCTTTCCCACTTAGCTTTGTACCTTAAGCAAATTTGAATTGTCTCACTGTGTAGGTCATGAGTCATAGTCACAGAGTACTACAGCACAGAAATGGGCCCTTTGGCCCATCTAGTCCATGCTGCCTGATCTTCTGCCTAGACCCATCTACCTGCACCTGGACCATATCCCTCCAATTCCCTCCCATCCATGTACCTATCCAAACTTCTCTTAAATGTTACAATTGAACCTGCATCTACCACTTCCACTGGCAGCTCATTCCACACTCGCACCACCCTCTGAGTGAAGAAGTTTCCCCTCAGATTCCCCTTAAATATTTCGCCTTTCACTCTAAACCTATGTCCTCTAGTTCTAGTCTTACCCAGCCTTAGGGAAAAGCCTGCATGCATTCACCCTATCTGTACCCCTTATAACTTTGTATACCTCTATAAGATCTCCCCTCATTCTCCTGCACTCCAGGGAATAAAGTCCTAACCTATTCAACCTTTCCCTATAACTCAGGTCCTCAAGTCCCGGCAACATCCTTATAAATTTTCTCTGCACTCTTTCAAGTTTATTAACATCTTTCCTGTAGGTAGGTGACCAGAACTGCACACAATACTCTAAATACGGCCTCACCAACGTCTTGTACAACTTTAACGTAACATCCCAACTCCTGTACTCAATGTCCTGATTTATGAAGGCCAAAGTGCCAAAAGCTCTCTTTATGACCCTGTGATGGCACTTTCAAGGAACTATGGATCTGTATTCCCAGGTCCCTTTGTTCTACCACACATCTCAGTGCCCTACCATTCACTGTGTAAGTCTTACCCTGGTTTGTCCTCCCAAAGGTCAACACCTCACACTTGTCTGCATTAAATTCCATCTGCCATTTTTCAGCCCATTTTCCTTGCTGGTCAAGATCACCTTACAAGCTTTGATAGCCTTCCTCGTTGTCCACTATGCCCCCAATCTTGGTGTCATCCACAAACTTGCTGATCCAGTTTATCACGTTATCATCTAAGTCACTAATATAGATGATAAACAACAACGGACCCAGCACCGATCCCTGTGGCACATGCTAGACGCAGGCCTCCAGTCAGAGAGACAACCATCTACTATCATTCTCTGGCTTCTCCCACTAAGCCAATGTTGAATCCAATTGATTACTTCATCCTGAATGCCAAGTGACTTAACCTTCTGGAGCAGCCTCCCATGTGGGACTTTGTCAAAGGCCTTGCTAAAGTCCATGTAGACAATGTCCACTGCCTTTCTCTCATGAATATAAATGTTCATAGCTCAGGATTCAGAACTGACTCCTGTAGCAGCTAGTATCAGTCTGCCAACCTGAAAATGACCTGTTTATTCCAAGGCTCAGTTTTCTGTACATAAACTAATCCTCTATTCATGCTAATATGTTAACTCCATCCTAATCAACCTTTATGTTAAGTAATAAGCTTTTGAGTGGTATCTTATCAAATGCTTTTGGAAAATCCATCTGTATCCACACATTCCCCTAATCTAGCCGACCAAAATAAAACTCCAATAATCCGCTGTCTGACTATTTGGATATCCTGATAGTTCAGCACCTAGCTCACCAGGTGATGACTGCACCCATCTTTCCACTCATCGAGGCCCAAATTCCCACATCCTCTTCCCACTCAATGGGGCCCCTGTTCTCATCCCTTTCCCACCCACCAGGACCCCAGTTCCCGGCATCCCCTCCATTCACCGGTACTCCGGTTCACTTGTTCACTTTCCACTTACCAGGACTCCATTTCCTGCACTCCCTTCCTACTCCCTGGGGCCCCAGTTCCCATACTTCCTTCCCATTCACCAGGGCTCCAATTCCCACACTCTCTTCCCCTTCACTGGGGCCCCAGTTCCCATATTTCCTTCCCATTCACCGGGCCTCTGATTCCCACACTCCCTTCCCATTCACCAGGGCCCCAGTTCCCACACACCCTTCCCATTCACCGGGGCTCCGATTCCCACACTCCCTTCCCATTCACCGGGGCCCCAGTTCCCACACTCCCTTCCCATTCACCAGGGCCCCAGTTCCCACACACCCTTCCCATTCACCGGGGCTCCGATTCCCACACTCCCTTCCCATTCACCAGGGCCCCAGTTCCCACACTCCCTTCCCATTCACCGGGGCTCCGATTCCCACACTCCCTTCCCATTCACCGGGGCTCCGATTCCCACACACCCTTCCCATTCACCGGGGCTCCGATTCCCACACTCCCTTCCCATTCACCGGGGCTCCGATTCCCACACTCCCTTCCCATTCACCGGGGCCCCAGTTCCCACACACCCTTCCCATTCACCGGGGCTCCGATTCCCACACTCCCTTCCCACTCTCCAGAACCCCAGTTTCCATGCTCCCTTTCCACTCACAGGATCCCCAGTTGCTACACTCACTTTAAACTTACCTGGTTCACTGTGAAATACTGTGCAACATCTAAAGAAATTGAATTAAAAGTGTGTTGGGGTATTAATAGAAATAACATACAATTGTCTGGAAAATCTGGCAGTCCAGCTCCACCAAAGTCCCAAGGGTGCTGAATTAACAGTTTTACTGTGGTTAGATCTTCCAAAAACGATATTGGATATTTCAAACCAGTTTTCCTTTCAAAAAACCATGGTGACTCTGTCTAATATTATGATTTTCTCAGTTCCCATTCACCACATTTGTAATAATGGATTCCAGCATTTTGCCAACGACAGACATAAGACTAACTGGTCTAAAATCCCTAATTTTTTCTCTCCCTTGTTTCTCCAATAGCAGTGTTACAATGGATGGAAATGTTCCAGAATTTTGAACTATCGCCACTAATACATTTACTAACTCGGCAAGCCCTATGGTGCAGGCTTTCAGATCAAGGAGATTTCCATGATTTTTGTCACTTTCATTGCTCCATTTCTTTCCCTTTCATAGTTTTAGTGATGTTAATCACCAGTGATCATGATTAATTACTGATATCATGAAACCCTTGATTTCTTTCCATTTCTATTATATTCATTGTGCTTAATTCCTTAAGTCTTTTACCTACTTTCCATAATGACCACATGTGCCACAGTCTCTTTGGAACCAACAATCATTTTTGCTACTTACACTTTCTCATTGTTGCAGAAGTTCTTACAATTTTTTATTATATGTCTTATTAGTTTACTCTGTTAATATATCTTCTCCTTTTTTGCCATTCATTGCTGCTTTCTAAAATTATTGTGATCCCTTGACCTCAGGGGAATCCTTACCTCAAGATTATTAATTAACCTTGTCTTGTTGTATAAAAGGTTATAAGAAAAAGAGAACATTAGGTGGCACAGTGGTGCAGCTAGTAGAGCTGCTGGCTCACAGCTTTAGTGACCTGGTTTCAATCCTGACCTCCGGTGCTGTCTGTGTGGAGTTTACATGTTCTCTCTGTAACCGCATGGGTTTTCTCCTGGAGCTCTCGTTTCCACCCACGTCCCAAAGATGGGTAGATTGATAGGTTAATTGGCTGCTGTAAATTGCCCCTGGTTTCTAGGTGAGGAGTGGAATCTGGGGGGAGATGTGGAGAGAATAAAATGGGATTAGGATAGGATTAGTGTTAACAGGTGCTTGATGGTTGGCACAGTTTTCATGGGCCAAAGAGTGTGTTTCTGTGCTTTATGACTCCATAAACTCTAAAGTCTAAGAGAAGTGATTCCATAGTTGGTTCCATAACATATTGTTCCAGAAAAATGTCCCTAAATGCATTTTATGAATTCATCCCTCAAACTACATTTACTAATTTGTTTTGCCAGATTACAAGCTTTTTTTTATTCCTTGAATAGTTCTTCAATTGTGCTGCTGTTTTCAGGTCCAACCAGTGTGTCTTTTGTTCCTTATTATCTCCACCCTTAATGATTCTACTTCCTGTCCTCCTGGACCAGAATCATTCTTCACTTCCGCCCTTACATCACACCATGTGAACTCCTTTGCCCACCCCTTCCCTTTTTACATTTTGTCCTTCCTTTTTAATCTTCAAGTATCCCAGAATATTTAATTCACAGTCTTAGTCATCATGCAACTCTAGATCTGTAGAAAACTTCAGGTCAAGTCCATTTGTCCCTATTTGTGCTAACAATATGCAAGTTTGTAATGCCGTAACGATTTTAAATTTTGTAACGATATGCTTTGTAAATTCAAATACAAAGTTTAACATTATTCCATTTTTCCTTGAGCAAACTTTATTTACCTTAGCACTGAGCTCACTTGCCTAGAGGCAATTAAAAACATTGAATCAAATATTCATAATTATCCACTCTTATTCTTGCCTTCTTCCCTTTAAGTCTCCACTCTGACAGATCCTCAGCGTAACTGCTGGGAATTTCAGAAAAGTCATGCTTTGTTGATGGACTCCAGGTGGCAAAGCACAGCTGGAGAAATCAGTGACCAAACTTGGCCAGGAATTATGTGACTTCCTTCTTCACACAAGAGTCCTGAACTTTCTGGCTCTTGCAGTGGCTACTTGCCAGCAGTTTGCAGTGGTATTGCCAGCATTTCCCAGGAAGAAATTATTATTTGGCCATCATTCTTTCTAAAGAAAGTCAGACATCTCATTTAGAAAATGCCTTCCAAAGTCACAAGACAAGAACTGAGTATAATTAGTGCTGTTCTGTAGGAAAGGCAGTGGCCAATTAATGTGCAGCAAGCTCTCACTGGGATAAACTGCTGGATGATAAATTTAGAGGATTAGATATTGACCCAGCCACTAGAATGAAGTATACTCCCTTATGCAGAAATAATGCCCTGGAATCTTTAACACCCATCTGAGGAGGTAGAAATGTTTAATGTTAAATGTGAAAGACTGTAAATCTGTCATATATCTAATTACATCTGAATTTGCTGTGACTTAAATTACAATCTATGATTATTATATGCCAAGATTTAATTATCAAGACATTAATGCAATCTAGAGTTGTAATGTTTCCTGTTTGTTCATCTTTCCCTATGTGAAGGATGATGTTTTTAGGTATTGTTAGACATGGGACAGTTGTGAGGAATTATATGGATATCAGGCATTAAAACAAATGAGAACCAGTCTTCAAAAAAAGCTGTTCACATGTAACATCCATTGAATCTTTAAGGACATTGAAACCAGCCTTTGGTCATGGGACGTTCTGGTTTCGCACTATTGGAAATTACACAGGACAGAACAATAGGTGAATGTTTATGTTAATCAGGACAGGATGAGATCAATGAAGGATTAAGTGGCCATTCTGTCACTTAATGCATTATTAAAAACATATTCCTGCCGCTTAAAGCATAGTTAAAGACATATTTGTTCTGTTAATCAATAATCTGGATGTTTGTATATCCAGGGAGCCATCTCTCAATACTGTGATAAAATAAGTACAGTATAATCTGGGTGTATGGGGTTTTGTGCTCAGACCTCCTCAGACCATCCATGGGTATTCAAAGGTGTCTTGTCAGTTGAGACGTGCTTCCGTTGCAATTATGTAATTCTACAAAGTTACTTATCTACACCCAAATGTTGAAGTAAACTATGTAGTTGTAACCATTTAAACTGTATTTAATCTCCTGCTGTTATCATTGTGCTTAAAGAGTATAAAACCTCAATGTACTTTTGAGTTAGAGAGATTCTCTGAGAGTTGCTTCCAGAGTGCCTGCTTGCTGTGCTGTAAAAAAAGACCTTTTATATCGACGGCTTTAGTCTCTGTGTGGCTCACTCACAGTCACAACAATACTAACAAAGTGCCACACATCCAGTTCCTTTCTTGCTCATTTTCTCCTTTGGTACATTATGCACACCATCCTTTCTACCTTTTCTTTCCAACCATCTTCATTCTCCAACTCACACTGTTCTTCCAGTGGAATTAGCCTGTGTGTGAGTAATCTGTAAAGATCTGATTTGAAGTTTTCAACATTTACATGCTCTTAGGGCATTTTAATCACTGCAATATAAGAAATTAAACTATAATTTTGCCTGCAGATGAAAGCAAATGATGAATATTAAACATATGTTATGGGTGATGCAATCTTAGCCCACATTAAAAGTGGTTGCTATTTTTATACATTGATGACAATTTATCTTCACATAATAAAATCACTTTGGTTCACTACATTGACTTTGTGGCTCAAATAATTTTCAGTTGTTTTACATACTTTTCTTGCTTTAATTAATTCTCCCACCAAGCTATAAAGCTTGTGTTTGATATCCCTGTGGTTTTACAGTAATAGCCAAGAGGCACCCATTGCTCTTTCTTGAAAAATACTTCCAAAGTAAATAAGACGAAACCCTCAAAAATATCCTGATCTCCTGGGAACATTTCAGAATTAAGCATCCTCTTTCTATCTTCATATCAACATCATTATTTCCTACTTGCAAAGCAATTGTTTGATGGTCATCTATAATCTTTAAGTCATCATATCTGTGGCATTCAATGTACTTAAATTTAAACACTGCTAATCCAACAATTACGTCAAACACTAATGGAGTTGCTAGTCTTTTTCCTGTGGAAGTGAATAATTTTCATTTATGTAATAACCTTCACAACCCAGTTTATCCTACAGCTTCAGTAAGGAGTTTTTCAAATCATCTTAGCATGTATTTCTATGCTTAAATTTGTAACATGTACATGGAGTCATTTTAATAAATATTTTATTCAACTGCTGCATAAGTTGCTTTTAATAAAATAAAAGTGGAGGGTGCATGGAAACACCACAGCCAATTTTCACTCAGCAAAGTCAAACCAACAGCGATGTGATAATGACCAGATGCTGGGAAGGGAGTTGGGAGGGGGAGCTTTTGATCATAATAGTGAACTTGGAATCCAAGGCCAGTTTGACCAAGAGGAGGTCACACCTGGAATACAACCACATTATAGTGATTGCAAAGTCCAGCCAGCACCAACCAAGCATTTGAGCACTTGGATGCAAGATACACTTTCTCAAGTTGATAGCACCAGTTGAAGCTAACAGGAGCTGACTGAAGCCATATCTGCACTCTGTAAGAGGAGGTTCTCATTGCCAACTGCTGCTGGAAGTTGTACAGCTTTGGGAAGATAGTATCTAAGCATGGCAGGGCAGGAACATGAGTGGCCATCCTGAGTTTTGGATACTCTCTAGATATCTTAGTCAAGGAGATGGGCATCTGGAGTGAAGTCTTCCATCAGGAGCACAGAAGTCCTCCAGATCCACTATTAAGCTTTACATACTGACTCACACTTTTCACCTCTGTCTAGCACTCAATAACAACCTCAATCAATCAGGACTCTTAACATTCATGTCCCTCCTCACTCTCACAAACTTACCATGACTTCAACATTCAAATCAGTATCTCATGACTTAAGGGCATTCTTAAGTTATTCATCCATAAAGGTGGCATCATACAGACACATTAGAACACTTTCTCTGCTTTGCAAGATAAGCTGGTGCACCCAGTGGCAAACAGGTTTGTGTCCTTCGGCTCAACAGCCTGGAGGAGGAGATGCTGACTATTGCAACAGAAAATGGATGACTGTTAAAAGGGAGATATTACAGATACAGGCTAAGTACATTCCCACACAGGGGAAGGGGAGGGGAACCAAAGCAGGAGCTAAGAAGGGTGGAGATGCTTTAAGTAATCGACCTGGACCAGACGAAGTGCATTCTATATTGATGAAGGAATTTGGGGTAAACTCACCAAAACCTTCCAATGCTCCCCTCCAGGCTGCTGAAGGACTTGAAAAAGACAAATTTGTTCAAAGAGAGTGTAAGAACATCCCTTGCTATCCCTTCCAGTCAGTTTAACTTTGATGGTGGTGAAGCTTTTAAAATTGATAACTAGGGGTTAAAGTGAAAACACTTGAAAAATTTTGAATTGACAATAAAAAACGAGCATAAATTTGTCAAAGGCAAATTTTGTTTAACTAACTTCCCTGAATCATTTGATGAGGTAACAGGGAAGAATAATGAAAAGAACAGAGTTTTTGTTTGGTTGGATTTTCAGAAAACAGTTGACAAAATCCCATATAAATAGCTGGATAGCAAAACTGAGGGCCAAGGTTTTGTGGCAGCTTTGGTAAGAAATTGGCTCAAGACAAAAAGAGAAGTTGTGGTAAGTGGTTGCTTTTCTGATCACAGGATGGTAAATAACGATTTTCCTAAGTATCAGTGCTGGAGCTTTTGCTTCCTTTGATGTACGTTATACTGGATCGGGGAATGTAGGGTAAAATTTTTAAATCTGCAGATGACACAAAACTTGTAGGTGTGGTAAAGAGCATTGCATCAAATTCTGCTCATCACACTTTAGGAAGATGTGAAGGTCCAAGAGAAAGAGATGATTTCCTGGAATGGTTCCACGTATGAGGGATGTCAGCCACAAGGTTAGAGCGGGCACGTTGTGATTGTTCTCCTTGGAAGGTTAAGGAGGGAGTTACTAGCAATGCCCAAAATTGAGATGGGTTTAATTACGCAAAAGGAAAGATGTTGTTTAAACTAACATTTAGTTCAACAACCAGGGAACAGTAATACAAAGCGATGGGCAAAAGAATCAGAGTAAGTGTGAGGAAAACTTTTTTAATGCAGGAAGTGGTTATGATGTGCAGCTCACTGACAGCAAGCATGGTGAAAAATGAATCAATCAGTGCCTTCAAAAGCAGATTGCATGTGCACTCGGAGGAGGATGATTAGCAGGACTACAGCAATGAAATGGCACAGTGCAACTGACTTGACCGCTCAACGTGAGAGCTAGTGCAGACTCAGTGGCTTCCATGTGTGCTGTAATGGCTTTATGATTCAACACAAGGCAATAACTACGGAGCATGGGTGGTAAGGGTTTTTTTCAACATATTATTCATGGAATGTAGGTACTGTTGGCCAAGTCAGGATTTATTACCCATCTCCAATAGTCCCTGAATTGAATGCTTTGCTAGACCATTCCAGAGGACAGTTAAGAGTCAACCACATTGCTGTAGATCTGGAGTCACCCAGTGAACCAACCAGGTAAGGGCTGCAAATTTCCTCCTTTGCTCTGGCAAGGATATGGAAGCTTTAGAGAGGGTGCAGCAAAGGTTTACCAAGATGTTGCCCAGATTGGGTTGTATTAGCTATAAGGAGGCTGAGGGGTGATGTGATAGAAATATATAAAATTATGAGAGATGTAGATGGGGCAGATAGTCGTTTTTCCCAGGGTGGAAAGGTCAAATATTAGAGGACATAGGTTTAAGGGGGGGGGGGAGGTTTAAACGAGATGTGCAAGGGAAGTTTTTTTGCTCAAAGCGTGATAGGTGCCTGGAAGGTGCTGCCAGGGAAAGTGGTAGAAGCAGATACAATAGTGATGTTTAGGAGGCATTTAGACTGACACGTGAGCAGGAAGGGATACGGACCTTGTGTAGGCAGAAGAGATTAGATTGGCATCATGGCTTTTGCAGTCAAGGTGGGCCGAAAGGCCTGTTACTACACTGTTGTATGTTCTATGAAAGATGTTACTGAATCAAGTAGATTTTCATGTTCACAATCATGGATACTAGCATCTTAATTCCATATTTATTTAACTATATGACTAAGTGGATAGCTTTATCAAAGAGCTTGTATTCATATGAAGTATCGAATGACCTTCTGTGCAATATGATTCTATGGTTCAATTAAATGCCAGCCTTGCTGGCAAAATCCCTTTCTCAAAGTTTGTTCTTAAGTTCATAATAAGCTGAACACCAGACTCATAACAGCTGCTGGTAGGAATGGTGCACTACTGCTATTGTTGCTGATCCATAAAAGTACCACAACTTCCATTTAAACCAATAATCATTTATTTATCCCTCGTTACCAAAGGCAGAGATGAATCCACTCATTGAAACAAAGAAAAGTCACACTTCAAATCAATTACATTTTGAAATTATTATTCTGCTACTTGTTGAAAATGATAACTAGAAATGTGGTGTTTGCAATTAAAATTCTTAATTTTAAGAAGACTAAATTAAGTGTGTAGTGTGGACACTAAATATCAATCATAATAAACATCAACATTTGATGAAGTCTGAAATATGACAAATTTGAAATCATGAACGTTTCTCCTAAAAGAAAATGTGATTTTAATTAAATATGTATACGCACCAAGAGACAGTTTAGCTCGTACAATCAACTCCAAGATGTTACTCACCATGTCAATCCCTGGGAAACCTACCTCAACACAAGGCCCACCTCCCAGCTACTTCTTCCAGACCGAAATGCAAGTAATTCAAATAATTGCCAAAAATGGTCGAAATCTTCAAGCTCATCACCCTGAAACCTGAATACTATTTCCCTCTCCATAGATGCTGTCTGGCCTACTGAGTATTTCTGAAATTTTCTATTTATATATCAAATGAAACATATTTTTTTATTTTTAGCATTAACCTTCAAAATGTCCACTTTGTGACATTTGCAGCTTCAATGGATCATTTGATCAGGCAAAAACAGAGATTAACAGTTCTTGCATACTTCAGATGAAAGGCACTTCTAGCTTTTGACTGAAAAAAAAACTGCAGATGAAATCTGAAATAAAAACAGAAAATGCTGGGAACACTCAGCAGGTCAGGCAGCATCTGCAGAAAGAGAAATAGAGTTAATGGTTCATGTCAACAGTCCTTCATTAGCCTGGGAAGGAGAAAAAAAAGGTAGTTTTAAGTTGCAGAGATGGTGTGGGAGGAATGGAAAGAACACATGGGATATGGTGAGGACAAGGATGCTGTTGGGATAAGCTGCTGATGAGGGATCTGGCTGATAGACTAATGGGGACAGTCAGAAATAAATTACAAAGAAAACTTAAAATATTTAAGGTGAGGACAGTTAGAAAGATATAACACAGAAAATGAATGCAAAAGCCTTGAAATGCAGAGCTGTAGGGACTGCTAAGCAGATCAGGCCATACTAATGGAGAGTGAAGAACTGAGCCTATTTTTGCTATGAGTGAAGGAAACAGATTCGAAGGATCTCGAAAGTAAAGGACTCTGAACACAGTCTGGCAAGGAAGGATCTTATTTACAAAGACAAACCAGGGAAAATGGTAACGGGAATAACACACACACACACACGCACGCACGCACTCACGCATGCATACACACGCACAGTTCGCTGGAGCGTGGCGACGCATTGCAAGCTGCTCTCTACAGATCTATTCATTTCCTTTACTATGATCGTTCTCAATGTAACGGCACTGTGTAATGAATTGACTTGTACTGTCGGTTTGTAAGACAAGCTTTTCACTGTACCTTGGTACAAGTGACAATAATAAACCAATACCAATACCAGTTTATAACAAGCGTGGGAAAATTGCAACGGGGTAAAATATGCACACACAACTAACTGGGTACATACAATCAAGGAACAGTCAATACGATACCTGCCCCCCCTTGATTCAGTGCAGGCACCGCTCTATGCTACCGGGAATCCTAACTTAGGACATCCTGACCCTGTTGAAGTGCACACCTTAGAAGCGGTCTCTCCAGCGTCATTCCACAATTCCTCGGAGCAATCAAAGAGACAGAACCATGCACATGTGGCACTCTTTATAGTGCTTGAAGGGCTGGTGGGGGAGGGGGTCCAGCCCAGGTAGTTCAAACAGGCCAATGGCCCGAGGCCAAGTACAAAGGTGCTTAAAGGTACCAATGGTCAGGTGTGCACTGATGGGTGGGGTGGAACCACACCTTGATTGACAGCAGTGTGCCTTTCAACCAGGTACTGGGCAGTGCTGTCATGTGACAGCCAGGGCCCTCCACAATACAATTTTACACCTGGATGACCTGTGGCAGAATTAGCCAGTTCTGATACAAACAAAGACAGCATGTTACATGACACGGTTGAGTTTGCTACTGAGTCCAGAAGGCTGCAACGTGCCCAGACAGAAGATGAGGTGCTGTTCATCAAGTATATGTTGGGCCTCCTTAAAACAGTGCAGGAGGCCAGAGACAAATAGTTCAGAGTGGGAGTGTGGTGGCAAATTAAGTTAGCAGGCAACCAGAATTCAGGGTCATCCTGTGGACTCAGATCACCTCAGCCTTGCAGGTAGAGAACAAAGCAGTCACCCAATCTGCATTTGGTTTCTCCAATGTTGAGGAAACCCTGGTGTTGGCATCAAACACACTACACCAGATTGGAAGAAGTGCAAGTGAATCACTGTTTCAGCTGGAAAAAACCGTTTGGGTCCTGGGATGGCAGGAAGGGAAGAGGTCAAAGAACAGGTGCTGCATCTCTGGCGGTTACATGGAAAAGTGCCAACAAGAAGAGGAGGGACTGATGGGGATGGAAGAGAGGACCAGAGAGCTGCAAAGTGAACAATCTCCATGGAATGCTGAAAGGAGAGGGGAGGAAGTTTCTTTGTTTATGTTATCTCTCTCCCTCTCTCTCTCTAACTTCCCTCATTAATCCATTAACCAGGTTACTCTTCAACAACTTTTCCCCAAGGCAACTCTGTCCTCACCCCACCAGAGAGAGTCCCTTTGTCCCGTCTGTCTCACCCCAACCCTCACTGCAACTTAAAACTACCTTGCCTTCACTTTCCCCCAGCTTTAAAGAAAAAGCCTTGGACCTAAGCCATTCTCTCTTTCTCTTTCCACAGATGCTGCCTCACCTGCTAAAAGTTTCTAGAATTTTCACTTCTTATTTTCGTTTGTGGCTCTTCAGATTAAATAACACAAGGAAACGATTTTTTATCACTATGCTTTGTTTCTGATCTACAAACGGGAGAAGAAGTAAAAACACCTGACAGAGTGCAAATGTGTGCCAGGTATGTTTGCGTAACGGATTTGGACAGAATAGTACGAACAGATAGGTGCAGATAGCCGCGCAATCGAGATCCAGCAATGATTTATTATCACTTCTACAGCTCACGTTGTTAACTATTTCCCTGTACAGTCCAGAAGTAGTGAAACAAGCAGGAATAAATCCACAATGGAAACTCTTTGGAGAAACGTTCGGTATTGATGAAATTTGACAGAGTCCCCCGCGCCCCGCAACATTTCCATCGGAATATTGTAGCCGCCTCTGGTAACGAATAGAAAATAACGTGAACGACCTTTATCGGTCGAAAACAGGACCGACGCCATAAACTGATTCATTTTCAAAAATATGATCCGATAAAATGTGAAGAAAGCTGAGACGCTGCGGGCGGAAGTGTGGAAGCAAAGTCGGAGAAATTTAAATCGCCAGTAGACGATAATAAAAACGAAATGCAAAGTTAACGATTGGATTCGGTCGGCTTGCTCCACAATGGAACTTTCGTGGGTGTGGAACGCACTGAAAACCGCTCAAACAGATTAACTCGTTTAGGATTTCAGTAAACTCAAGATTGAGTAGCAAGTCACCGCAACGAGTTTGGATTTTTTTCAACCTGACTTTCGTTTTCATTCCTAGATTACATGCTCAGTCTAAATTTCTCCGTTGCTTTTGTAGATACCTGATGCGTTTCTAAGAAGTTCTGTTATTACACAGACAGCTCAATGTTCTCGCTCAAGGCAGTATTGATGTCATGGCAATACACAATCAAACTGCTTTATTGCATTTAAGACATTTTCATTTATTTACCAGCCGATTTTGCTTTAAAAATAAAAGCTACACAATTGTAATTCTTACATTTCAAGCGTAATTCATAAAAAGGAAGAGAGAATGGAAAGATAAAGTCCTGGACCCATTTAAAATAATTTACTAAACAGGATGTTAATTCGAATTATTGATCAATTCTTTTCATCAAGACACACTTTGAAGTATCGAATTAATTTTGACAATAGAATCAATAAGTCCCTTGTGAAAGTTAGTTTAATATGTGGGTGGAGCCGATCTTTGTGCTGTTATTATTACCAAAGCTACATTTATTGCATCCTTATATCTGTTAAAAGTAATATTGTTGATGTATCGGTGCTGTTATTTTGTCTGTTTCTAACTAGTTTTGCTAATAATTTGCATTTCAAATTTAAAAATACTTTTATTCTGTTATCTTCTGTCATGGCTAGTGGTTTTTTGATGAGAATAATTCAACGTCACTTCATGGATTAAATTACTCCACAAAATGTAGTTCCGCGTTTGCGCTAGATGCGAGTGCAGTATTTTTTTTGTATCTATTGGCGGTCCTGAGCTGGTTGGGGTAGATTTATTGATAAACTGTATTAATACCAATCGTCACATGGTCGCCTTTCGTTTTTCAACGCCGTCTCTGCCTATCTCTCTCGGTCAGGAGTAGGTTATCCCGACGGAACTGCATGACGTTCTGTTATATTTTCCAAGCGGATTCACGGAGAGAACTGCGGAGAGCAGCAATAAATCAACAGCGCCTTGTACCTTCTATATAGTCACTACGCGCAAACAGACCCGGGGCCGACTGTGAGAAAACTGCCCCGCTCCTTCTCGCTTGTTTAACTGCAGATTTACTTAAATTGCGTCCACCCATTACTGTACCCCCACTTTAAAGAAGTTTGGAGTAGAAATTGTTTTTTTCAGCCCATCCAGTGTATTCCACTATATTTGCTCTATTTTAATTCCATTTGCTCAATTTGACATGATAATCATTCGCACTGTCGCACAGTGTAAATCTATCAGAGCAACTCACAACAGTCCTCTCCTACCGGACTCCTTCTTCAGTCCTTTGCCTCTTCTACCCATCACCTCTCAGCTTCTCCCCCTCCCCCACCCACCTACCTTCCCCCCCCCCCCCCCCCTCACCAGGACTCACCCATCACCTGACGGCCGGCGCTTCTCCCCCTCCCCTACCCTTTTATTCTGGCTTCTGCCCTCTTCCTTTCCAGTTCTGACAAAGGGTCTCGGCCCGTAACGTCGACTGATCATTTACCTCCATGGAGGCTGCCTGACCTGCTGAGTTCCTCCAGCATTTTGTGTGTGTTGCTCCAGATTTCCAGCATCTGCAGAATCTCTTGTGTCTCCTTAAATCTATCAGGGTCGGTTCTGGTGGGTGGGGATCAATCCTATTGTATGAAGTGGCCGAGAGTGCCCGAAGGGCAGTGTAGCATATTCCAACTTCTACTTGTAACCCTCTTCGCTTCCCGTCACCACCTCTGAACGGTCTAGTTCTCATTATAAGGTTATGCTCCTCTGGATTCCCAATAGTTTCCCACTGATCAGTTACCGGAAGCACCTCAATTTCCTCTTTATCTTCAGCAGATTTTTTTCCCCTGCCGCATTTTCTTTGCTCCATATTTGCATACAAGCTAAAATTTCCCTTGTCGTTTAGAGGGGCCTAAACTTTGTCTCTACGTTTGTTGTCTGCCCTTTTTTTTTGCTATTTCGTTTTAACCGCATTATCTTTTTGTTAAGCAGAAATCGATAGAGAAGTGCTGGCGGGGCGGGGGGAGTGAGAAAAAGTTGCGGAATTGTGCGCGGTCAGATAACTTGTCAACGAATGACACCAAACCGGGGCGCGGACCCCCGTCACTCTGTCGCCTTCAAGCCAGTAGTGATCTCTAGGACTGCAATTTCGCTATGTGGTCTGTCTCTGTCACGTAGTCCCCGAGCACTGAGCCAGTTCAGACGCAGCTGTTTCCTGCATATTCGAGGCTGTTCGAAGTAACTAAAGTACATCATCAAAGCGACCGCAATAATTTCATGACGAGGCGACCGGCTTCTCGCTCGAATTTCTCAGCAATTGCGAGGGGTAAACGGGAAAGGGGGCAAAGGAAAAGACTAAAATGTTTCATTTTTTGAGAAATTGTCGCCGATTTCTGACCGAGTTTTCTCGGCAGCGAAGGTGATTATCGGCGGGGTTGCACGTAGGGGTCACGAAGATTCAGAGTTTAGTAGGAGACGCTGTGTGGAAATTGTGTAGAATTGTTATTTAATTAGAGTGGGCATCAAGAATTGAATGTATAGGAATGTCTTCATTTTGGTAAAGAGTTATTCATCATCCATCAACGCATAAATTCCTATTTTCATTCTATGCATGCTTGCTCTTCCTACGATATCTCCACCTTCCTGCCATTCACGTGTTTTAATTCCAAAACGCGAATAGCTGCAGTAGCTTCGTTGAAATTGAAGTTAAAAATTCTGTGGGTTCTGTGCAGTGTGGTCTGTATTTCGCTTACGCCCTTCAGGACAAGCCAGCCACCCGCGAGAGTTTCGCAGTGACTGCAGTTTATCGACAAGTGAAAGAGCAGTCAGCTAGATAGAGAAGTTAACCTGTCACGTCGGACCATACAGCACTGCGGATTCCTGCTGCTAGTGTAACTGTAACCCGGGAAGGCTGCTTAGGTCAACTCGTTTCGATAGGACACCAAATATTGAGGAGTTCAGTACTTCTGTTCTCTTTGCTTCTGCTTTGCCCTTTTTCCTTTGTGGTTTTCGCTTTTATAGTGAACCCTCTGAATCTGCTCTCCATGACATTCGGCCGAGGAAGGCTAAAGAAATGTGCGCCAAATGGTTGGGAGAGGTTTTGACTTATTTCCTGTCGAAGGGCTGGCGAGATGAAAACTTTCATGTCGGCCATTTCGCCCGAGCAGCCACCTAAGCCTTCAATGATCTGCATTTTAAAATATTGTCTTTTATATAAAATGCTGCAATATCACCGATACGTAACGCATTGGAAGTTAATGTCAAATACAGCAAAGTTAAAAATAAATATTTTGTGCTTTCGCCTTCATTCCGCTTGGTATCTCTTCCTTCGAAAGTTCTTGAATCCTCGTGCACACCCAGATGTTCGACATACACACACCTATCCACGAGAATAAATCAAACTGCAGCCCTATTAAAGTTTCAGAAAATGTGGAACGCGAGGGCTGGTCATGATAATTATTTCTTGCAGTAAGGTTTTGGTTGAAACCTAACCCTGATATAATTTAACAGCAAATTCTCCAGTCGTTGTTATTGTCCACATTTTAACCGCTTATAACCATAAACGGTTAAAAACCATAAATGATAATTGTCTCCTACGCCTGAACAACGTAAAAGTTGTGTGAGATAAACTAAACTCACAGGACCACGTCTCCTAACAGAAACTGAACAAAAAAGACGGCACGAAACCAATAAGCTATTCTTCAATGGCGAATCATAGTAAAATTGCATCAAGCCAGGTAACTGGAATACTAAAGGGAGTGGGTATTTATTCTGCTTCATCGGCAATGGAGCAATAGGTTACGCATGCAGAGAATCCCCGTAATACAAATCCAATCCAACTGCATATTAATTTTCGCACCGTTTATTTATAATTCAATCCACATATCTGATAATGCCCCAATATAAATGTAAATACAAATTTGTGTAATAGAAATCGACACATTATAATAGTGAGTGAAACTCAAAAAAACAGCAGATGCCAGAATTCTGAAATAAAAATAGACACTGCTGGAAACACGCAGCAGGCGTGGAGAGAGAAGCAGTTAACGCGTCTGGTTCGCGACCCGTCAGAACAACAGGACTTTATGGTGGGGACTATATATGTAAAGCTGATAGGAAATAGTAACAGAGGGACGCATTCCAGAACGAAATGAAAGAGTGAATTGATTAAACCCGAGTCTTGGTCATCAGTTCTGGGGGTTATAAACGGTTGAAATGCGGGCAATAACAACGTTAGGAGAATTTGCTGTTAAATTATATTAGGTTTAGGTTTCAACCAAAATCTTACAGCAAGCCTGTATGTGAAATTATCAAATGGAAGCTTAAGAACGTTCTTGTTCAAAATAGATAATTAAGAAAAAATAGAATCTTAGAGTGGAGTTTCAAATAAAATCCTGCATGACAAAAAGGCTGCAAATATTCTGTGCTGCATAGCTTCAATTCCTGGTCTTACCCAGTCTTAAGTAGATCAATCCCACACTAACCTTCTCAGCAAACGAAGTGTTCCATGCCTGTATGCAACAAGGCCTAGACAACATTCAGGCACAGCCTAATAAGTGGAAAGTAATATACATGCCACAAAAGTGGAAGGCCATGATCATCTCCAACAGGACAGTCCAACCATTTGACCCTGACAGTCAATGGCTTTACCACTGCCAAGCCCTCCGCCATCAACATGCTTGTGGTCACCAGTGACCAGGAGTTCATCTGGACCAACTACATAAATATTGCAGTTACAAGAGTAGATGCTGGGTATCCTGCAGTGAGTGACATACTTTCTCATGCCTTGAGATCTTTCTGCCATTTACAAGGTTCAAATCCACTTGCCTGGACAAGTGCAATGTCAATGGCTCTCAAGGAATTTGACATGCCCCAAGACAAAGCCGCCCATTTGATAGGAACTCCATCCACCACCCCAAGCATTTATTCCCTCCGCCACCAGTGTATAATGTGCACTATCTATAAGATTTATTGTAGTTATTCACTTAGACTACTCCAACAACACCTCCCAAGCCCAGGAGTTCTATCACCAAAAAGGATAAGGGCAGCATGCACTCTGCATGCAGGCTCCATTCCAAGTCGTGCACCACCATAACTTGGAAATATATCGCTGGCCCATCATCATTCTTAGATCATTCTTGCATCTAAATCCTGGAACTCCCTGTCCAACAGCACTCTGGGAGTACCTTCAGCAGAAGGATTGCAGCAGTTCAAGAAGGTGTCTCACCACCTTCTCACGAGCAACTAGGGATGGGTAGTAGATGCTGACTTGCCAATGATGCCTAAAAATGAATTAATTATTTTAAGAAATCTAAAGCTATTGTGATCTGCTCCAACCATTACCAAAACTTGAAAGGGAAACATATAATTTTTTTAAATTTTATTTACAGCATGGTAACAGGCCCTTCTGGCCCAACGAGTCCATGTCGCCCATTTTAAACCCAAATTAACCTACCCGTATGTCTTTGGAATGTGGGAGGAAACGGGAGCACCCGGAGGAAACCCACGCAGACACGGGAGAACGTACAAACTCCTTACAAACAGCGACGGGAATCGAACCCCGATCGCTGGCACTGTAATAGCGTTGTGCTAACCGCTACGCTACCGTGTGTGATAAATATATATATATATATATATATATATATATATATATGTATGTATGTATGTATATGGCACATTTTTAAATTATCACAACTCTATACCAATAGTTTATGTTTTCTGTTATTTCCCTATTGATGTATTTTGCCCATTTGTTTGTTATACTGGCAAGTATTACAATCAAATTACATTCAAATTGTGCTCTACAAAACAGAATTACAAACCTGATTCCAACAAGAGATTAAAATATAACACATGAATGAATTGTAGAATGGTAGACCTTGTTTAAATTTTCATTTTCAAGAATATTTTTCCTCTTCCACTTTAAAAAACAATAAACCTTGCAAACACGTTTATGTGATTGGAAGTACCCCATCCAGTCACCTCCATGAGAAATGTAGCTGCAAAAAGGACAAATGTTGGCCTACTGCTGTATTTTGTTTTTGCCTGTTTGTGTGGCTATACCTTCAGGTATGATATGTAGCTACAAATCTCTCGAACCAAGACAGATGCATTGAAGGCACACCCAATATTAAGCCTGTGGCTTTCACAAATGAGACTGTCTATCCTTTAGCAGTTGACCAGCAGATCTGTATTGGATTCCAGGATGGTGCAGTAGTGGGATAGTTCCAGGGAAACAAGTGAGAGCTGGGAACTGATTGGGAAGGAGCTGGTGAATGAGTGGAATGGATGAAGGAGGAAGTCAATCAGGCCTTAGCAGTAGCTTGCAATATTTTTCAGCACTGCAGTGCAGCTGTTCCTCTTGGCTCAAAATTGGTATTTTGTAATAAACTCTAAAGACTGCTAGTCAGGCTAAGGGTAGACTGGTTTTCCTGAATGCAGCTGCCACAGTATCAGCTGCATACAATGCAGACCACTTTTACAAACTGACGCTTGCACAAGCCATGACCCCTTGTATGCACATGCAAAGGCTTCAAAGGTTGCTCTAGGGAATACACAAGACATCTGTTCTGCTTTTACCA
Organism: Pristis pectinata; assembly: GCF_009764475.1. Lineage (NCBI taxonomy): Eukaryota > Metazoa > Chordata > Chondrichthyes > Rhinopristiformes > Pristidae > Pristis > Pristis pectinata. The sequence goes on along the minus strand of NC_067408.1, from coordinate 66,411,815 downwards.
ATGTCACAGGTGGCACAATACCCACACGCAAGCTGTCTGCATTCTAGATATCTGGTACCTGCTATGGTGTTCAACTATTTTCCAACTTGAAGCTGTTTTATGAGTATTTTTTTTTAATTTTTTAGATTTTATTTACAGCATGATAACAGGCCCTTCCGGCCCAACGACACGGGAGAATGTACAAACTCCTTACAGACAGCAATGGGAATTGAACCCTGATCGCTGGTGCTGTAATAGCGTCGCGCTAACCACTATGCTGCCGTGCCATACAGAGTGAAAGAGTTCTCTTCATATATTTTGAATGACATCTTCAAAGTACTATTGTTTTACTTGGAGCAGATCATTTATGTTTTTATTAAGCTATTTGCTTAGCTTTTAATTTTCATTTGTTGTGTAGGGCAGGACATGATATACTTGCAATGAACAGAAGAGATTATAGTCAAGAAAGTTGGCACTTGTAGTGTCAAGATGTGCTTCAAATGCCAATTTGCTTTGAATTTCCTGTGTGATGCAAACAACCACATTCTGGTTGAGTCAGTAGCACTTGCAACACACCCAGTCACCATAAGTGTGCAAAATAGGTAGATTGTTATGTCAGCTATCATGCAACAGGTAGTCTGTACCAGCACTGCTAAATTGCAGTTAATGACATGCTTAGTTTATAAGCTCAGCCTAGTGTTTAGCAACAGGAAGAAATATCTCACCTGTACTATTTAAAGGCATTGACAGATATTTGCAAGTTGGTATTTGACTTGGAGAAGTTCAAGTCATCAAGAGATTGGGCTACCTGCCTACCTTCTCACAGTTTCTGGAGTCTCATGGTGATGTGGCAGAAGTAAGAATTATGTTCCTTCTTCTAATCTTTAGCCAGATGTCAGTGCTCTTGAACATGGGGGAATTTGGTAACCATTTCTCTCAGCAGGATAGGCTGGATAAGGGTCTGCACATCATAAAAAAAAAGGAGTTTTAGGAAGATGCCCTTTACAGGAACTATTTTCCAGGAGCAAGTTTTTCTCTTATGCACATCAAAGTGAAGCGATGTGTGGGGAGATTTGTTTCCTCCACAGAGTGTTAACACAATTATGTCACACACTACATCAATAGAGCAGAGCCAGGCTGCATTCCTGTTATTATAGAGCCATGTAGTTGAACAGCGCAGTAACAGCCCCTTCAGCCATGATGTCCATGCCAAACATTACAGTTATCTATTACAGTCACATTTGCCAGCATTCGGCCCCTAGTCCTTCTCTGCCTTGTTGTTAGTGAAGGTCATGGTGAACATCACTTTGCATGCCTCAGGATCTCTCTAGGTTAGCATAAGATCATTTGGAATACCTCACTGTTTGCAGCATATCTTAACACTGAGAAGGTCACAAATTCCATCCACTCAAGAGTGTATATTCACATCTCTCTCACAGGGGATCATTGGGCAACAAAAGCACGTATACTGTGGGTCTCTTGATGGTGAAGATCCCATTGACTAAACTCACACAGCTTTGAGGGTACCACAATTGAATTCTGACATGTTTTGCAACCCAAGGGATTTCACTCCCTGTACATGCTGTTCATAGTTGTTACCTGATGCACAAGAAACAGGCACTTCCATTTCTCAGCAATCTTTTGAGCCCTCCATTTTCTCACCATGCCAGATCAAAGGGTGATGACCCAGAGACAACCTGGCTCCTGATGAAAGAGAAGAATGTAAATATAATGAGAGCCAAACTGCCATTAACACCAGCACTGGTGTTCTCAAACAATGTTTCTACTGCCTGCACCATCTTTGCCTGCTGCCGGAATGCATCTTGCAGTATGCAGCAGATGGTTTGCTTTATGCTCTGTAGTCTGACAATAACGTGCCTCGACCATTGTTAATACTCATGGACCAGGAAACAAAGAAGGGAGAAGAAGAAAGTGTGGGCTCAAATATGACACCTTATGCAACTGGAGGAGATACAACTCTGGCTTTTTGCCTTTTCCCTTCCCAACTTCCAGGGACACAAACATTCCTTTCAGGTGAAGTAGTGATTCATCCGCACCTCTTCTAATTCAGTGTGCTATTCACAATGTGGGCCATTGTTGCTGGATACCACCAACTTCCTGAATGTTGCCTCCGTATTTTTGAGCAGGCCTGCTAATACCCCAAGAATTTCATCATGCATACTCACTAATCCTTTAAAATGCCATCCCTTCAATCTCCAACAAAGAGCTGTCAACTGGGCAATCCTTTCCTCCTGCCTGGCTGCAAACCACACGTGCCTGCTGACTCCACACATGTTGATCCCCACCTCTCAGCTCACCTCTATAGTTATCACTGTGTAAGTATCTGAGCTGGTCACTTTGATCTCCAATCAAAAAACAGGGTCTTGCTCTCATACTAGTGAGGCACTACTGCCGGGTCAAGCAGGAATTATTGCCTGAATAAAAAGGCACAATTTTAGGTTCATGGTGAGAGGAGTGGATGTCAGCAAAATGGGTGAGGCATATGCTTACATCATCTATAGCTGGTCAAAGGAAAGTGATTGTGGGATGAAAGGGAGGTGAAATGCAAGGAGGTTTAGTTATGAGCATCCCTTTAACTTTGATTATACCTGGATTGTCACTGATCGAGGCTTCTGTGATGGCTGTTCCAACAGTTTTGGGCACTCCTGCTGGTGAGGTAGACTGTTAATCATTCTTCACCAGTTTTGAGTCACTACCATCAGTTATGCTCTCCCTTCTCCTTGAAGAGAGGACAAAGCGTTCCTGTCAGATCTGGTTTGGCTTCCTGCAATGGTTGAATATCTAGCAGTGTCTGCAAGCTGTGAAATGTGGGTGTGAGGGCTCGAATAATGGTAAGAGTGTGAGGGGTTGTTGGAGCATATGTAGTTCAATCTGATTGGTTGAAATTGTTGGTGGGTGGGTAATGGAACTGTCAGGCATTGACCATCAGGATGCCAAGATATATTTACTGCCCATGTGAGTTTTCCCTGCACCCCTTACATTGACCTTGATTGCAATCTCCTCCCTGGCCCTTTACATGTACTTGATCTCTCTCCTTCTCTTCACTTTGTTAAGGAAGGCTTCCTGTTCCATGTAAAAAAATCTGGATATCATCTGCTATTGCATTCTGCATGTACCAAAGACCTTTGAATGATTTCCATCACTAGTTTTATCCCTAAAGTATTTTCCCCTTTAAGTGGTGCAGACTGGCTTTATTCAATGCTAGCTAGCTTGAACTGGTACTACCCACTAATGGTAAATTGGTTTATTATTGTCACGTGTACCAAGGTACAATGAAAAACTTGTCTTGCGTACCATTCATACAGATCAATTCATTACAACAGTGCATTGAGGTAGTACAAAGAAAAACAATAACAGAATGCAGAATGCAGTAACAGAGAAAGTGCAGTGCAGGCAGACAATAAGGGGCAAGGTCATAACGAGGTAGATTGTGAGGTCAAGAGTCCATCTTCTCGTACTAGGGAACTGTTCAATAGTCTTATAACAGCAGGATAGAAGCTGTCCTTGAGCCTGGTGGTACGTGCTTTCAGGCTTTTGTATCTACTGCCTGATGGGAGGAGGGAGAAGAGAGAATGACCCAGGTGGGTGGGGTCTTTGATTATATTGGCTGCTTTGCCAAGGCAGCGAAAAGTGTAGACAGAGTCCATGGAGAGGAGACTGGTTTCCATGATGTGCTGAGCTGTGTCCACAACTCTCTGCAATTTCTTGCAGTCACAGGCAGAGCAGTTGCCATACCAAGCCATGGTGCATCCAGATAAAATGCTTTCTATGGTGCATCGATAAAAATTGGTGAAGGTCAAAGGGGACATGACAAATTTCTTTAGCCTCCTGAGGAAGTAGAGGTGCTGGTGAGTTTTCTTGGCCATGGCATCAACATGGTTGTACCAGGACAGGCTACTGGTGATGTTCACTCCGAGGAACTTGAAGCTCTCAACCCTGTCAACTTTAGCACCATTGATATAAATGGGAGTGTGTGCACTGCCCCCCTTCCTGAAGTCAATGACCAGCTCTTTTGTTTGGCTATTGAAATTGGGTGCTGTGGTGATGCAGCAGCAGATTCAGGGTGAGCTATTTACTGGAAACATGGTAATGAGGTCACTTCACTAATTTTGTGTGCATTGCATCTTGGTTCCACCATTTCCCAAGCTATTCCATTTAGACCCCCCATAGTCCTACAGAACTTCCATTTGATAATTTAAGACCCAAAATTATTTTCCTTTGAAATACATTACAGATAATTAATTTGGATAGTTTATTGTGTTTCATGTCAGAAGGTGATTATACTGTAGGTTGTAAATATGAACATGAAAGTCTGGATTTAGTCATTTGCTTCCTTGGATGTACATGAGAAACCACTTTTTGTTCATTACTGGTGATTAGCATCAAATCCTAAGGTACACCTTACTTTCTTGGTTGTTGTGAAGAAGGACCGGGAGAGGAGAGGAATTTGGTGTGGATACCTGACTTCAGCACTACATTAGAGCTAAATAGAACACTCTTTATCCTCTTGGTCTTTTAAAAACTTACTTTAATTTGTTTATTTTTGAAGTGGTTTCTTCTGCTGTCCCTTTAAGGCCACAAGTATATCTGAAGTGAAAACAGAAATTGCTGGAAATAGCAGGTCAGGCAGCATGTGTGAAAAAATAGGTCAAAGATCCTTTGTCAAAATTGGGAAGTGGAGAAACAAATTAGCTTTAAGTTGCAAAGAAGCTGGAGCGGATGGATAGAACAAAAGGGATATTGAGTTATCAATGTCATCCAGTCAATAGATTAATATGAATTGTTAGAGAGTAAGAATACAAATAAAGGAGTGTGAAAAGTTGCACAATGCAGGATTATAGGACATGTCCAGCTGGTCAGGTTATGCTAATGGAGAGAGATGGAACAAAATTAGATCACAAGGTTTGAAATAAGATTAATTGTGGCAAGTATTGAAAGAAATATTTCAAAATTCTTACAAAATGGTCATTCCAGTGATAAATAAACCCATAAGAAAATTATCCAGCATGGCTAACTATGGAGGCCAGGGATAGTATCAGTATAAAAGAAAAGGCATATACACTGCCAAGAAATGTAGTAAGCCTAAGAATTGAGAGAGTTTTAGGAAGCAGCAACAAATGGTGAAGAAATTGATAAAGAAGATAGATTATGAGAGTCAATTGGCAAGAAATGTAAAACAAAAATCTTCCACAACTTCTTCAACTTCCATTTGCAAATGCTTAGAATATAAAGCATTCCATGGGTGTACAGGATAACCCAGTAAACATGCAGGAATAGGCTGATAAGTGGCAGATAACAATTATACTACATTAGTGCCAGATCATCACCTCCCATAATAGAAAATTTAACCACCTACTCTTGATATTCAGTGGTATTACCTTCACTAGATTCTCTAACATCAATAATTTGAATGTCACCATTGACCAGAAACTTAACTGAACCACCCATATAAATACTGTCGCTCAAGAACAGGTCAGAGGATGTGGATCCTACAGTGAAGGACTTAATTCCTGACACCCAAAGCCTTTCGACTAACTGCAAGAAATGTGATGCAATACTCTCCACTTGCCTGGATGAGTACAGCTCTAAGAACAATTAACAGGCTCAGCAAAATAGTCCATCAATTGGCATACCATCCACCACCGTAAATATTCGCTAAATACTGAATGGTATGCTGGCCCTATTGCAAGAGGTTTGGAGCACAAACATAAAGAAGTCTTGCTGAGATTGTACAAGGCTTTGGCGAGAGCTTATTGGAGCTCTGTGAATAGTTTCAGTCTCCCTACCTAAAGAAGGTCATAGTGGCTTTGGAGTTAAGGCAACATCGATTTACCCTTGATTGCTTCTAGGAATAAGGGGGTTGTCCTAGCAGCAAAGATAAGGATAATCACTGGAGTTTAGAAGAATGAGAAGTGATTTCTATGACATACAAGATTTTTTTGAAGGATTGACTGGATAGATGCCAAGAAGCAGTTTCCTTTAGCTGGGAAGTCTAGGATTGGGAACATAGTGTAAGCATAAGGAGTCAGCCATTTAGGAATGGGATGAACAGAATCTTTTTTACCAGAGGACTCTATATCCTTGGAATTACATGCCTCATTGTTGTGTATATTCACAGTTATTTAGTATATTCAGGGCTGTGATCAATAAGTTTTCAGACAATCAGAGGATATGGGAATTAGGTGGGAAAATACATGAGAGCCAGTATCAGCCATAGTTTTATTGAATGACTGAGCATGTTTGAAGGTTTGTGTAGCTACTCCTGCAACTTTTTTTTGTGTTTCTGATTAATTGTCAATATCCCTTGGCTCTCAAAAACTAACTTGTTCCATACTTATTTTCAGTAGATAAGATTGTTCAAATATTGTGTTCTTTATTAGCCACATCTAAACTTGCCAAAAGTGTACATTAAGCAGTGCAGTAGTTTTTCATGCCAACTAGGAAAAATTTTAATTGGTGATAACAGTGGTTTTTATTATAAGGTTACTTTAAGAAAATTCCAATCCAATATTTTTTCAATATTAATGTGATACAGAGCATTCTAGAATTACTGAAAAAGAAAGGTGGTTTTCCTTTGTAATTGCTACTTCCTGACAATCCAGCTAAATAGTGAGCGACTGGTCAAACAAAAAAACACCAATTTTAATGAAAATCAAAATGAAGTTAAAACAGAGAATGCTGGAAACTCTCAGGGATCAAGCAGCTTCTGTGGCAAGGGAGACAGAATTAATGCTTCTGGTCAGAGACCTTTCATCAAAACTGTTCTCACCGAGTGATGCATGTTATTCTCTGACCTGAAATGTTCATTCTGCTTCTCTTTCTGCAGATACTGCCTGATCTGCTGAGCATTTCCAGCACTTTCTGTTTTTATTACAGATATTTACACTAAGGCAACAAAATAAAAATCTATTTCTTCGTGATTTTTTTGTGTTTGCAGGGGAAAATAACAAGCAGGGAATTTTTCTTTATTTTAGTACTTTGGGGGGAATGTGAATAACCTTTTACCTTAAAGGAAGTATTCCAAGTTTTTCTGTGTTCTTTTTCCAATCACTCTACTAGTTATTAGGGCTATCACAATGAGTCAAGGGCAGAGGGCATTAGTAATTAATATTACAATCACATCCGTCTTTCTCCTGGATGATGACTTGAAGGTTCCTGCAGCGAAAAGAAAATAATACTAGCCAACTCCACAGCAAAAATCAATAAATGCAGCAATTTCCTCTTTCCCCTTTGACACCAAGATCCATCCAAAACATGATGACTCACAAGATACTACACGTGGCCATCTGTGGTTGCTGCAACAGAGGGAATGTGGGTTTCTGACCTTTGAAATCTGAAATCCGAACAAGGCAATTTGTCCAGTTTGAACAAAGAGTTAATTTGTTATGAGACACTACATAAAAAAATTGTCACTAGAAAATAAGTAACGTATCGATGTGGCTATTTGTATTAAATGCTCCAACAAAAGTTATAGTAATTATATCTACATGTCTGGACAAGCCCAGACCTGACTGGAGGGATGCATCTCTCAGTATGAGGACTCCTTTTCATGAAATGAATGTTATTTGCCATATAATTTGATGTAGAAAATAGATAAATAATGCTTTAAAGTGCACTGAATTCTACTTATCCAGGATAGTCACAATTTAGGGGATATATATTGCCCTCTATGATCTGGTGGCTGCATTTTCACTGAAGCCCATCTCTTCACAGAGTTGTTTAACTCAAGAGTTCACTATTGGTTACAATTTGCTTACGGAATTAAACACAGTCTCATGGTGCTGGACAATCAGTTTGCATTAAGTGTTATTAAATTTGGTTACACCACAAAACTAATTAGTTTAGTTATAATAGACAAATGATGCACAAAATATTCAGCAAAATGCTAAACATCGCACTGATCAGATAGAGGTTACATGCTAGAAGCTACAATTAGGATATCAGAGCTCACCATTATTTTGAAGTAAATCAAACAACAGCTTCTGGCATCAGCCCGAGGGCAGTTAAATGCAGCAATCAGAAAGTCGATGTCCCAACTACCATCCTCCTTCAGGCACAGCAATATAATGTCGTATTGCTAGGAGTCTCAACATTCACACGCTTGGAAAGGCATTAATTTGTGGTATTTACTTGATAGGTACCCATTTAACATGCTAGATAATTTAGGGCTTGCCTATTCAAGTATACATAAATTATTAACAACATGAGTGTAGTTATAGAAACACAATCCTATGTACTTAAAACTACTCTTAGTGAAGCATCTTATTTCTTCAGATTGTAATTATTTAAGATAATAAAAATTAAAGTGCATATCTTTCAAGTTTTTCTGTCTTTTATTTCTCTCTTTCTGAATACTCTTACCTCGATTTTCTTTCAGCAGATGAATTAGCATCATCAAATATTCTGACACATTTCCTATTTTAGACTCTGCATGCCTCAGTTATGATTTTTCAATCTGATTAGTTAAGAAATACCTTTTCTTATCTTGTTCAAAAGGTCCCAAATTCCCTGCAAAGAAAGCTACACTGCTTTGACTCTCCAAATAATGTAAGTTACAGTGTAGAAGCTAACCAGGAAGTTTGAGGGGAAATAAGGGTATAATATACTGATGGAAATCACTAATTGAAGATTCTTTCTTAAACTTGTATCAAATTTGCCTGGATTTTTCTTATCATTCATAATGATTGACCGTTTGGAATAAAATAAATACCTTGAGATTTGAAACAATGTCTGCTTACTGCAACATAAATTTTTGTGTTTTTCTTTCTTCCCAAACTATTTTCAATACCAGTATGATGTACATAGTCTCTGTGCAATAACAAAAAAAATACCTGCAAAAAAAACTTTTGGCTTGGAGATTGTAAGTCAGGATTCAAGACTCATTCCATGGCCTAAAGTATTAAATCTATCTTGACTCTGGGACTGATCCATTATCAGAAATCTTACCTTTCAAATGAGATATTAACCTCTCCATCTCTTCAAATAGCCTAAGAGGTGTCAAGCCATTATTCAATGAGCAACAAGACAGTTGTTTCAATGTCTTGACCAATATTTATCCCTTAAGCAACACTTTCTAAAGCAGATAAACTTAAAGGGGAGAAATCAGCTAACACCCCAAAAATAAGTATGGAGATCACAATTTCCCAATACCCATGCCCAGATTTATAGGATTGTTGAATTCAGGGGAACCAGTTTTGATGAAAGTGTGGCATCCTCTACATTGGCAAGACCAAACGCAGACTAGGTGACTGTTTTGCAGAACACCTGAGCTCCGTCCTCAAACTGGAGAAATAGCACCTCATTTTCCATCTTGGAACATCTAGTGGTATGAATATTAAATTCTCCCACTTCAAGTAATCCCCTCAACAACCCTCCCACACCTCCCCCCCCCCAACCATACCTCTTCTTTTCTTCCCTTTCCTGGCCTATCTCTCTTTCTTCTGCCCTTTCTTCCTCCTTACCTTTGACCCATCCCCCGGTGAATCTGCTCTCCCCTCCTCCCCTGCACCTGCCTATCACTATCCTTTACCTGCATCTACCTATCACCACCCTGTGCCCACCCCCACCTCCCCTCTTTTGTCTACCTATCACTGCTCTGATTTTCCCTCCTATATATTGGGCTTCCCCTTTTCCTATCTTCCATCCTGACCTGAAACGTTGACCCCTGCTTTGCTCCAGGAATGCTGCCTGGCCTGCTGAGTTCCTCAAGCATCATAGTGTTTTAACCTACAATGGTGAATTCTTGTTAGAAGCTCCAAAATTAGCAATGACCAGATTAAGTACAAACATTTTGACAGTGGTTTTGCTTCACATTTTCAATGTAATCCCAGACAACTTTACTGTGGACACCGCTTTCCATGTTTGCTTTTGTTCCAGGTTAGCTGAAAATGAATTAGCCATGCCCCATGCGGATGGTTTCTTTTGTATTTGTCTCTTCAAACTCAACAGATTCTAAGAGGGCCTTTCTGAGAAGTACCATTCTGACATCTCAGATGAATACTCCCATCTTTTGGTTTAACTTTGGTATAGCTTTGAATCAGTGGACTAGATCAGATTCAGGGATTCATCTGCAATCTGAATGAATATGCTACAGCTGTCACCGACCTCATCAAGACCTGCGTGGATGAGTGTGTCCCTTCGAGAACGTACTGAGTTTTCCCAAACCAAAAGCCCTCGATGAACAAGGAGATTCGCAGTCTGCTGAGGGCAAGATCTGTGGCGTTGAAGACCGGCAATCCAGAATCCTACAAGAAGTCCAGGTACAACCTACGGAAGACCATTGTGAGAGCAAAAAGGCAATTCCATGTGAAGTTAGAGACACAATCGGATGCACAACAGCTGTGGCAGGGTTTGCATGCCATTACTTCCTACAAGGTGAAACCTAACGGCATAAATGGCAGTGATGCTTCACTCCCTGATGAGCTCAACACCTTTTATGCACGGTTTGAAAGGGAGAATAACACTACACCTGTGCGAATCCCCACAGCATCCACCGACCCTGTAATCTCTGTGTTGTGGAGAGCATTCTGACTGGTTGCACCACAGCCTGGTATGGAGGCTCCAATGCACAGGGTTGCAAGAGGCTGCTGTGGTTTGTAGACTCAGCCAGCTCTATTACGAGCATAACTCTCCCCACTATCAAGGAGACCTTCAAGAGGCGATACCTCAAGAAGGCAGCATCTAGCACTAAGGACCCTCACCACCCAGGACTTGCCCTCTTCTCATTACTACCATCAGGGAGGAAGTACAGGAGCCTGAAGACCCACGCTCAACGATTTAGGAACAGCTTCTTCCCCTCTTCTATCAGATTTCTGAATGGTCCATGGACACTACTTTGTTATTTTTTCTGCACTATTTATTTATTTTGTAATTTATAGTAATTCTATGTCTTTGCACTGTACTGCTGCTGCAAAACAACAAATTTCATGACATGCAAGTCAGTGATAATAATTCTGATTCTGATTCTAACAAAGAATTTTCCTTCCAGCACAGTTCCAATCTGATTTGCTTCTGTGTCTTCACACAGATTGTTGTGTTGAAACAGTCAGATCTCTGTATTGATTTTTGTTTTCTCCTTAGTTGCCTCAGTCATGTTGACTATGCGCCCCAGTATTTTACTACAACTGAATTAAAGTGCTCTTTCCAAGAGTTTCTTGATTGCAAAGTACACATGCCCAACTGCCTAACTGACTTGATCTGGACATTGAGGACTTTTCTTATCCCAAAAAGTTGTTAGTAAGCTTTTCAGATTTCTGAATCTGTTCTCTTGGTCTAAATTCTTCACATGGATTGGAAACTCTCGAACACCCATTCACCTTTACTTTGGACCTTGTCCCTTTAAATGGCAAACCACTTTTAACCGGCTCTTTGAAATCTATGCAATCGACTATTCTGACTAACTAAGCCATTTCTCTTCCAAGTTCTGCAATAGCTTGCCATTAATTGCTCTGTATCTGCCTGCCTCAACAATTCCTTTAGCAGTATCTATGTACTACCGCACCCTTTTTTGGTGCTGATTTGTGGTTGCACTCCTGACCTGCCCAGGGCACTTCCTGTCTCTGCTTTTACCATTGGTTCACTTGAGTGTCTGTCTCTCCCTCCTCTTGTGATGAATCAAAAGCAAAGCAAGTGACTATGAAGGGAAAGACAGCTCTACTCAGCACTGAACCAAAGCAGAATATATTGGTCCCACATACTCGAATACAGACTCTGCCCAATTCTGTTGTTCTTTTTAGTGTAGAATTGCTAATAATTATCAGCAGTGTGACCTCTCTATTACCTTGGGCAGAAGCACCTCATGTTTCCAAGCATTCATGTTTCCAGAGCAAGTGCTGAACAGGTTATTAACTTTCTTTAGCAAGTTATAAATGTGGACATCTTGCTCTATTACTGGGCAAACTTCTGCAGTTCCCACACCCATACAATATGCTGACCATTTATTAACTCGTTGCAGTCTTTTGTTATGTCACCATCTAGGACATAGATTCCCTTCAACATGCATTCCTTGATATCATGGCTAACTTCAATGGTATTCAAAGCACCTCCGAGCAAACTATAGACTACAGTTCATTGTGTCAGCCACGTTCTGTTTGCATCTGCCGGGGGTGCCAATTTTATCACAGTCATAACAGCAGCTGCTTTAAATGAGCAGACAGAAGTTGTGTAGTTTCCCTGATATCAGTAACAGGGACAGTTTTCTTGTCCTTCAGTTTTCTTGCTGCTCATGTTCCCATGGTTAGCGCATTTCCTGTTGAGTCTACCTTTAATTCCTAGATCCAAGTGTCCAGACTGGGCCGGGTGCGTGGCTAGAGCCGGGGTCAGGAACACCAGAAAATGGGTTGGTTTGTGCCTGGAGCAGAAACTTACAACCTGAAACTCACTGGGTTCTACTGAATTCATTGAAAAAATTTTTACAATGTAAAAAAATGTAATGTTAGAAAAAGTGAAATAAAAGTGTATTGGGATATTAATAGGAGTAAGATACAGTAGTCAAGAAAACCTGTTAGTCTGGTACCACCAAAGTCCTGAGTTTGCTAGATGTTTGTACTGTATATTGCACTCCATGTTGTCAACAAATTCACTAGTATCAGATAAGCGTCCAAGTCCACATTTATTAATAACATGGCCTTTGCCCACTCATGGATCACCACAGCTTACTCGTCAATATTCTTCATAACCTCTACGATCTTACTAGCCTTAAAGAACATGTCCAAGCACTCCAAGTAAGTACTAAGCATTCCTTGTGCTTTATTGTCTCTCCTGATTTTTGCCACATAACCCATTTATGCTGTTCTGCTCTATCGTTCTGAGCTCCTTTCTGCATGTGCTTATTTTAATTTTGAGAATGCCTTCTATTTTGCTATGCTTTTGCAAACTTGCAAATTCATCCAGTCTTACTTTTGATGGCTTGGTACTTTCAAACATCCTGTCTTCGTTGTCAGTGTTGTATATTGTGGGTTCTTTTGAACGGGTCTGTGCAGCTGAGTATCACTGTCACTCATTCACTCATTCACTCATTTACGCATGGAGCATCAAGTTAGCATAATTGCTTATTATGGTAGTCTGTCCTCAACTGAACTGCATACATGGTACAAACTATGTTACAAGTTACAACCACGTTGCATGGCATGGCAACCCACGAACCTCAAGGTGGCAGTTTTCCATAGCAGCCAATAGACATGGCAACAGAAGGCAGATGGAAATTTTTCAGAAAAGGTGAAGTGAGAATTTTTTGACTGCTGCCCTGAAAATAAATTAGAAGTATTTTCCTTGGTTTTTAAAAGTGGGTAAAGATTTACTCTGCTCACTAAAATCACATAAATGTCGATAATTCAGTTAGCCCAGAATCTGTACACTTTAGCTTTCAGTGCTCAAAAAGATAAAAAGATGGATGTCTAGAAAGCCACACAGCATCTACGCACATTATGGGTGGTATGGAAGAGAGACTCCAGGGGAAAGATGGATTCATGATTCATGGAAAGGACATTATTTTAATAGAGATGCATGTTGGAAGGGATGTCTTAGGTGCCAGCGGACCAGGAGATCCATCAAGGCAAGCACTTAATAGTGTCATTTCAGGAATGAGAATCCTCACATAATGAAGCAATGTTACAAGAAATTTCCCATGCTCACTTGAGATATGAAGGAGAGCTCCAGATCAATAAATGTACTACCCCTTCCAAACTCTCTCACAGACAAATACATACGCCCACACAAAAAAATGACTCCATCTACAACTGCACTGCCACACTTACCCTTGCCAATATCACCGTCACCCACTCTTTGATATTCTACCCTCTACACTACACAGAGGTTAAGGATCTAGAAGGACAATAATGAAAAAGTCACGATGTCTTTCATCCCCTCCATTTGGCTAGTAGAGTGAGGTGTAGGAAGGAAGCCACTGACACAAAGGGCTCTTTTGTAGTTTGAGTGCCTAGCCCAATAAAGATCATCCCCCAACTAATGAGCAGAGAAGCCACTGAACCCCAAACCTCCTCAAGAGCAAGTGCAGTTTGTAGCCTGTTCACCAACAATGTTACCTTTGGTTTGATGAACAGCAGACACTATCATAACCATCTATGCATCACTACATAGATGTTTTTAATTTCCCTTTTTTTCTTTGCAGGGATAGATCACCTGCTTCCCCACCACCAGAAGAGGAGGACACAGAGCAGGAGTAGCAGAAGGGAGTACCCAAGGGAGATGAGAAGTACTGAGATGTGAATGATGACGATTCCATATTTCATTGTGCCTGAAACCCACATCACCGAATCAAACTGATAGAATGAGGGATTAGCTGGTTGAAAAGACAGGTACCACAGGGAACTACACTGGGCACTAGCAGGTTACAGGATTCGGTAAACTAGTGCAGTGGCTCACCAGAAAGAAGTGTACACTGCAAGGTTCAGAAGTAAACTCCAACTGGAATGCTATCATGTTAAGACTGATGCAGCTGCACAGTGATATGGTTAGCACATTGTCTGGCCTGCCTTACTGAATACAGGAGATGACAAGAGATATGGAGGACCCCATCATCAAGTTCTCACAGAAAGTTGTGCAGAGCCAGGAGCCACTTGGGAGGTCATGCATGCTTCTTCGCTGGGGATCTGTGGCCATCATTTTATATAGTATCATTTGGTTCAAATGGAGGCAGAGGCAGAGGCCATACAAAGTCTTTTCAACTAGATGAACTGTCTCTACGATCCAGAAGCTTGAAATTTTCCAGGAACATCTATATGCCACCTTGATATCCTCATTAAGTCAAGTCAAGTTCAAGTCAAGTTATACTTTATTGTCATTCACCAATATGCTATAAAAACACATGGAGGAATGAAATGTCATTTCCTCCAGACTCACACAACAGAGGACATACAATAAACACAGACAAAAAAAATTTTGCAAGTACAAATAGTGAAAAAACCAGTATATACAGAATACAAAATTAGTGCCATCATGAGCAGATTGAGCAGAGACTTATTTCCAAGAAAAGTGAAGACACAGGGTCCAGACACCTAAGGTTCCTGATTTTGATATCACCCCTCAAAGGGCACCAATTCACCCCCTACCGTGCATCTAAGGCAGAACATTCAAGTTACTCCTTAGCCTGTTGGCCCAGCTTGTTCCTTCAATCGACCAAGGCCTGCAGACTGAGACCAGCCCTTCTAGGAGAGGAGCTTCTTGTGGATCATTAGGTACTTCTTAAAGAAAAAGGTAGCAGCCTTCCATTAGCTAGACTGCAGCCACATAGAGGACACTGTTACACAGCACATATAGCACTGTTAAAGATCAGTCTCAACTGTTATTATGTTTGTTTTTTGCATTACAATTCTGAACACACTAGCACTGTGGCAGCTGCTGGCATTGTTGCAGACCCTGTCATGCCTCAACTGGGAAGGTTACTAATGGAGTGCCGCAAGCAGAGTCAACGCTGAGACAGCCTTTGAATAAGTATTCTGGAGAAAATACACTCTGTCATTTACAGCACACTCTGTGGATTTTGGAAGGTGCTTGAGCGAGTTCTGAAACAGCCCAGTCAGATATCCGATGTTGGCAGATCTATGCATTTTCAAGATTCTAGACGGAGAGAGCAGAGGCATCATCACACATTTTATAATTCATTGGAAAAAGGTGACGTTCCTGAGGGCGCAGAGATTGCAAATATACACCTATATTTAAGAAGGGGGATAGAACATATCAAGGTAAGTCAGCTTAACATCAGTGGTAGGAAAAATAACGGAATTGTCCAAAGGAGAAAATAGAAGAACATCTAGAAACAGAAAATTTTACAATGATAGTTAGCATGGACTTCAAAAGGGAAGACCTTGACAGACTAACATCATTGCATTTTTTGAAGAGGCAACTATGATTAACCAATAGTAACAATTCATCTAGCTTTCCTAAAGACTTTTGATAAGGAAACTGAATAAGGTCAGAGAATGCAGAATCAGGGAACAAGAAGCAGGATAGATTGCTAGAGAAGAGACACAAGTGACTGCAGATGCAGGAATCTGGAACACAAAATAGACAAATGGAAGAGCAGCATGTATGGAGGCAAAGGGATGGTCAACATTTTGGGTTGAGATCTTGCAACAGGACCGAGTTTAAAGGGAAGATGGCCAGTATATAGAACTAAGGGGTGAGAAGGAGCTAGAAGGCAAAAGGCAGAATCAGACTGGGAAGGGGGTGGGGCAGGGAGAATGATGGGCAGATGGAACCACGTGGGGAGGGGGATGTGTCGAGAAAGAGGCCGGTGGACAATAGGGGGAATCATATGAGAAGAAGGAAAACAAAATAGACAGCTGGAGCCGGGTGGGGAAGAGGAAGGGGGAAGCATAGAGACAGACACTGGTAAGTGATAGGTAGAACCAGCTAAGGGAGGGATGATGGGCAGATGGAACCAGGTAGGGGAGGGGAGAGGAAAGGTTAACTAAGGGAGAAGAAATCCAGGTATGTAGGTATCTGGGTGATGCGCTGATGGAACCAGGTGAGGAAGGGCAAAGAGTCCATGTAACAAGGTTGGGGGAGGGGGGAAGAAATTGGAAAAGCTGAACAAAGAGAGAGAGAACCTGGGTGGACTGGTGGGAGTGGGGAAGGAACAAAGTGGAGTGGGTTACATGAAAATGGAAATTTCGATATTTATACCATTGGGCTGTAAGCTAGCCAAGCAGAATAGGAGGTGTTGTTCTTCTATTTTGCACTTGGCCTCACTTTGGCGGTTGAGAAGGCTGAGGACAGGCAGGTCAGTGTGGGATTGGGAAGGGAAGTTGAAATGACATGCAATTGGAAACTTAGGATGTCCATTGCAGACAGAACGCAGGTGCTCTATAAACCAGACGCTTAGTCTCACCAATGTAGAGGAGGCCACATTGCAAATACCAAATGCAATAGACCAGAAAGAGGTGCGTGTGAATCTCTGCCTCCTGGAAGAGGTATTTAGGTCCTGGATGATGGTGAGGGAGGAGGTGTAGGGACAAGTGTTGCACCTCCTATATTTGCAAGGGAAAGTACTGGGGGACGGGGAGGGGTAGGTGAGAAGGGATGAGTAGACCAGGCAGTCATTGGAGAAACTGGTCCCTGCAGAAAGCAGAAAGGGGGGAGAGGGCAGGATGTGGCCAGTGTGCGATCCCATTGGAGCTGGTGGAAGTGGCGAAAGGATGACGTGCTGGATGTGGAGGCTAGTGGGCTTCTATCCGCCTGTTCTGTCTGGGGAGGGGGGAGGGTGAGAGCAGACTGCAGGAAATGGAGGAAATGCATGCGAGGGCGCTATCAACTATGGCGGGGGGGAGCCACGTTTCCTGAAGAAAAACATTTCACAAGTCCTAGAGTGGAAAGCCTCATCTCGAGAGCAGATGCAGGGGAGATGAAGAAACTGAGAGCAGGGGATGGCGTCCTTACAGGAGGCAGGGTGGGAGGAGGTGTAGTTGAGGTAGCTGTGGGAGTCCATTGGTTCATAATAAATATTGGTGGATAGTTTGTCTCCTGAGATGGGGACAAAGAGATCGGGAAAAGGAAGAGAAGTGTCAGAAAAAGTCCAGGTGAGCCTGAGGGCAGGGTGGAAGTTGGTGGCAATGCCGATAAAATTGACCAGTTCCACACGAGTGCAGGAAGCAACACCAATGCAATGGAGAAAGAGTTGGGGAGTGCCAGAGTAGGTTTGAAACAAGGACTGTTCCACATAGCCAACACAAGGACAGACAGAGTTAATGGAGGGGAACTGGTTGAGTCTTTGTTCCAGTGAGAAGCTAAGACTTTCCTGAGGGACTGGAGGGCCATGGTAAAGATGAGGCAGTTGGGATCAGGAAACTGGGTATTTTTTTCTTTTTTTTATGTTTCTACCTCTCAGCCACTGTCTCAACATTTGTCCTCCCCCACCTGGCTCAATCCGCCCATCATTCCTCCTGCACCTATCACCTACTATTCCTGGTCTCACCCCTCCCTCTCACTTCTCCATACTGACTACCCTCCCCTCTACACTCTCAGTCCTGATGCAGGATCTCAACCCAAAATGTCAACCATCCCTTTGCTCCACGAAATGGATCTCTAGCTGGCTCCAAGACAGAAAGCAGCTAGTGCGACTAAAGGGTAGCTATTTGCATTGGAGGAAGGAGGATGGTGGTGTTCCATAAGGATCAGTATAGGGACCATTGCTGTTCTCAACTTATGTTAACATTTTGTATTGTGTTTTCACAATTTCAAAATTTCTGTATGATACTAAATTGGGCAAGTTAGCCAATGCTGAAGAGAACTACAACAAATTACAAGAGGACGTGAATAAACTTGCAGAATGGGCAAATATTTGGTAGATTAGGTTCAACGCAAATAAATGTGAGGTAGTACATTTGGTAGGAAGAATAGGGAGATCACGTTACTTGGAATGTGCAAGTCTAGGTGGTGTATAACAAAAGGGTATCTCAAAGTGAACATACACAATCACAAAAAGCTGTGACACGGATTATTAAAGAAAGCAAACTAAGCACTGGGGTTTTGTTTCTTGAAGGATAGAAATAAAAAGTTGAGAAGTTATGCTAAACCTGTTTGAATCCTGGTTAGGTTACACTCAGAGAAATAAAGTTGACATTTCAGAACTAGAAAAGTGAGAAAACAAGGTGAACATCATCATAACATTCACTCTACTCTCTCCACTCATCCTCTCTTGGCAACTTAAAGGATCCTTATGTCATTCTTTCACCACTCAAACAAATAGTTTCTTAAGCATTACCAATCATTAATTTTCCATTTTCCATAGAATATACAGCATAAAAGCAAGTTGTTTGAACCAACCATTCAGTGTTTTTGTGAGGTCCTCCCACCCCACTTCATCCATCATGTAACTTTCTGTTTTCTCTCATCTATTCATATACCTTTCAATTTCCCAGGTATTCCAGTTTCTGCCAACATCCCAAAGGCATGCTGGTTGGTAGGTAAATTGGTGGTTGTAAAATTACACCTAGTTTAGGTGGGTACTTGGAGAATCAGGGTGAAGTCGATTGGTATGTGAAAAAGAATAGATTACAGGGAAGTAAGTGGGAATTGGGATTGATGAGATTGCTCTGAGGGCCAGCATGGGTCAAATAGCCATCTCCTGTATTGTAAGAAAATAAGAACAGCTGCTACATACATGCAAGTTGTTGATACTGGCATTGTGCTTTACCAAGTGCCACATCTGGACTTTGTTTGTTCCAGGTGGCTCCTTCTCCTTCCTTTTCACAAGCTTGCTGAGTCCCTGATACTTATGACATACCTTGAGTGCCAAAATGCTTGACCTATGTCTTTCAACAAATGTACATGCAAAATTCTAGTGGAAGGTATGCAAGCGAGTTGCAAGGGACGCACAGACTGCATTTGAGTAGTTCTCTTCCTACAGCAGCTGGATGTGAGAAACATTTCAAGCAATATATGCACAAGATTTATTTGTTGAAAGCTTTCAAAACAAGGAAACATTGTTTGAGGTTATTACACCAGCACTATCCAATACCACAAAGCTAACTCTTTATTCTGAAACAGATCATGGGACATAGTTCAAAACTTGCCCCAGGCACGAAGCTCATCCTTCTTGGTATTATCTTAAGTGAATTCCTAATATACTCTCTCCATGATTTTGGTGTGTTTCAGAAAGTAAGGCAAACAAAACTGAATGAATATTCTAATCTCAATTCAATCAAAGACTGCTTAAAGTTAAGCAGTTCCTTTTTTTTGTACTTAAACTAGAATACATAAAAAAGCAAGATCTCCTCTGCTTTATTTTTATAAACTAGCTTTATCCCACATTCATAGATTTGTGCATCTGAAATCCAGAGTCTATCCTGTAATTTTAAAGTTTTATCAATTAGTATACATGTTTACTGTAATTATTCTTCCTCCAGAAATGTAGCACAACAATTTGTGCTTCTACTTGCAAATCTCATTTACATTGGGCTGAATTGAATTAACTGAAATAGCTAATGGTTCTGAAGCTAATGGTGGAGTTCATCTTTTGGCAGGTAAATATATCATAAGCCCAGGACATGGAGTCAATGGGTACCCCAGTTTTAGACTGGATAATCTTACATGTCCCCTTAGAATTCAACAACATCGCCTCTTATTCTGCTAAACTTCAAAAAATACAGTCTCAACTTCTTTAGACACTTATGGTAGGACGATCCTTCCATCCCAGGAATTAATCTGCTGCATCTCTTTTGGACTCTCTCCAATGCTACTATATCGGTTCTTAAACAAAGGGACCAAAACTGTGCACCGTATTCCAGGCACAGCCTCACCAACCCCCTGTGCAATTGCAACAATGCTCCAGCCCTCTTGCAATAAAGGCCAATATGCCGTTTGTCTTCTTTCTTGCAGCACTTGCCTGCTAATCTTTTGTGATTCATGAACATGTAGACCCCCTGTACTTCATTCATTTCTAATCTCTCTCCATTCAGATAATAGTCTGACTTTTGATTCTGGGGACACCCTACTAGATACATCCTTCCAAATTGAAAAAGATCCAATTATTCCTACTCTCTGTCCTCTATATGATAACCAGTCTTCAATCCTTGCCAACACACCTATTCCAATACCATAAACTCATAGCTTGTGCACTATTCTTTTATGTGGCACCTTGACAAATCCTTATTCAGTTGAACGGAGATTCCAGATATGAAGATTAGAAAGAAGTTTATTTTTTAGAAAATATATATTGCAATGTTTTTAATTGTTTGTGGTTTTGTGCTTTTAAATGAAATATATATTTCTGTACATTTTTAAATCAATTATTTTAAATACCCTAATATAATGGAAACATTTAAAAACTCTTCCAAAGCCTTTCAAATTTTGACAGATAGTGAAGCAACCCAATATGTGGTTGCTGCTAAGGTGTCAATCTACCTCACCATGTGATTCCAGGATCAGGAGGATAATTGCACTTTTGCATCTCTACAGGATTAACGCAGGCTTGAGAAGACTTGTATGGGAGAGTCCAGACAGGTGGGGGGGCATTAAGTAAAGCATAATTTGGCTCATTATTTTGTACAAATGGCCAGAAAAAGCGAGGCATTTTGCTTCAAAGCATGTAACAGTCCTGTAGCAATATATGTACAATCATGACAATCATGTCAACAAATGTATGGAAAGCAAAAAAACTGCAGATTCTGGAAATCAGAAATAAAAGTGGAAAATGTTGAAAGCACTTTCCACTGAAAGCTGAAAGTATCTGAAGAAAGAGAAACAAAGATAATGTTCCAAGTCTGAGTCCCTTCATCAGAACCATATGTATTCTGTATCAACAAGTATATTATGGTGAATTGTGTCAGTGTGAACTGATACAAGCTAATTATGCCATAATAAGAACACATTAATCAATTTAAATTTTTGCTTTATTTTCAGAAGATTCACTACAAGTTATTTTATTTACATTTCATGAGCGAATATACTTAAAATCTGAAAATGATTCATACTCTTATGATTTCTGTTAATATCAAATCTTGACATAATAATTTATTTTTCAGTAGAATCAAACTTCTTATAAAATCTTAACAAGTAATTTTCATTATTTTCCCCAAATTGTGCTCATTTTTACTTAGACTTTGATTACTACCAGCTTGCTATGATTTATTTGAAAATATTGAAATTTCTGAATGTGGGTTATTATTTAATATGCTTTCCATGTAGTCATGCTAATGCAAATGTAGCTTACTACAATTCAAAACTTGCATAGAATGGACAATTGTCCTGATCACAATAATCTGAGATTTTCATACCTACTATGACAGCCAGAATGGTTTGGGTTGAGTGTGGGGAAAAAAAATTATAAATACTTGGACTTAGATAAGGTTCAGATTAGCTGTTGTGGGATTGGGTTGGATTTTATTTTTACATGCAAGTAGATGTTCCTTGCAAAGGGTAACAATAAGAATGAGGCAATTTACATGATTTTGAATTCATTGAGTTATGTTAAATGTTTTAAATTGTGCTTTAATGCTCCTGTGTTATTTTTAAAAAAATTTTAATAACTTTCAAAATGTTAACATTGATTTTAATAGTTTAAAGTGTTTCTGAATGTTTTTACTTACCATGCAGGTAGCAGGAAATTAAGAATTGTGAGTTTGGGGCCAGAGTCATCAGTTATCTGGCAACTGGGCACTTGCTGGACTTCTTAGATGGGAAAATAGCATGAGTGTAAAAGGGGGGAGACAACTTATAAGAATTAAAAGAGCATTGTCAGTAAATTAAAATTTGTAATTCAGGTACTATTTCTTACACTGGAGCAACAGCAGGCATGAGCTTAGATCTTCTTCCGCACCAGGAGCATAAAAGTGTGGTACACAGGGCATTCCATGCCAGCTTTGAGTCAGGACTCCAGCAACCAAATTCCATTACGCACAATGCCCAAGGTATTCAGATGCACAAAGGTCTTTCCTCTGCTAACTCCCCCAATATAGAGTTAGGTAGGTCACAAATGGCGGGATTGATAGGGAGGGAAGATCGGTGCAAGGTCAGATTGTTTTGAAGGAGGTTGGTAGGAGAGGCGTATTGGGCATGAGATTGAACTGGGTCTGGGGCAGGTGGGGATGTTGCAACATCAGGCAACTAGGATTCAAGCAGTCAAGGAGTCAAGCAGGATCAGGCAAGTGAGGTGGAGGGTCGGGGAGGAGGGTGGGCCAGATATGCGAGTAGGAACTAAAAAGACAATGGCATGGAGAGAAACCCAAAATATAGTAGAGAACAAACACCAAGGAGTATACATAAGTGAGGACCAACCTGCCAGTAGACACATGGCTCAGACTCCATTGTTCCAGCACAAATACAACCCAAATGCACAAAGAATTTTAGAACACAACATGGGAGTAGAGTATGATGGTGGTGCTGTGGTTAAATCACCAGACCAGTAATCCAGAAATCTGGATCTAACAATCCAGAGACTCAAGTTCAACTCCCAAAATGGCAGCTGAGGAAAGCCATAGCATCTGTAAATTCAGTTAATAACCTGGAATTGTGAGGGTGGGGGATAGAATCAACAAGTCTTGGTAATAATGATGAAAACTACTGGATTGATGTAAAAACCTATCTAATTCACTAATGTCCTTCAGGAGTAGGAAACTGCCATCCTTACCTGCTCTGGCCTATTTGTCCAGACCTACCCCAATCTGTATGTACCCAGCGTCAGCCCAGGCACTGAGTTTGGACACAGCAAAGTCATGCCCAGCCCAATCATCCTTGTAAAGTCCTTCTCCCAAACCTCTAGGGATTGGTGCCTAAATTTTAAGAACTATCCCATAGAATATTCATCTATGATATGATATAGTCTGATATAGTTAGACTATATAGTCAGCTCACAGAATCATACTTTAAAGATAATGTGCCAGATGACTCCATCCCTGGGTATGTTCTGTCCCACTAGCAGGACAGACCCTCCAGGTATGGTGGCTTAGTGGTACAGAGTTAAGAGATAGTAGCCTTTGGAGTCCTCAACATCAAATCCAGACTTCATGAAATCTCATGGCATCAGATCAAACCTGGGGGAGGGAAACCTCCTCCTGACAACAGTCTACCATCCTCTCTGAACTGACAATGAAGTGCTCCTCCAAGTTGAACAATACTTGGAGGAAGCATGAAAGTAGCAAGGGCACAGAATTTATTCTGGACATATGTCCATCATAAAGAGAGGTTTGATTGTACCACTACAGATTGAGCTGGCTGATTCCTGAAGAAAATCACTTGTCAGACTGGGTCTGCAACAGGCAGTGAGTGAACCAGTATGAGGGATACATTTATTTGACTTCATCCTCACCAATCTACTTGTAGCACTTGCATTTGTCCATGACAGCATAGGTAGGAATGGCCATCATACAGTTCTAATGGAGACAAAGTGTCATCTTCAGGATGAGGACTTTTCCTTCATCTTGTTATGTGGCACTACAAACGATAGACTCAGAACAGATCTGGCAACTCAAAACTAGGCATCCAGGAGGCAAACTAAACTATCAACAGCAATAGATGTGTACACAACTATAAAATATGTAATTTCATTGTATGCCATATTCCTTACTAACCCATTACTATCAAACCAGGGAATCAACTCTGGTTCAATGAGTAGTGCAGAAGAGTTTGCTGGGAGCAGGACCAAGTAAACCTAAAAGTGATAAGTTGCCAGCCTAGTGAAGCTGTGATACCTAGCATGCTAACCAACAACATGAGCTAAGTGATCTCACAACCAACAGATCAGACCTCAGCTTTGTAGTCCTGCCACCTCTAGTCATGAATAATGATGGACAATTAAATAACTTACATGAGGAAAAGGCATGAAGAGCATCAACAATGGCAGAGCTCAGCTTGTGAGTGCTAAAGAAAAGGCTGAAGTATTTGCAACCATGTTCAGCCAGATGGCCCGTCTCAGCTTCCTCCGAAGATCCCCACCATCACAGAAGGCAGTATCCAGCCATTACCTGATATCAGGAAATAACTGAGTGCACTGAATACAGAAAAGGCTATGGAACCAAACAACATCCCAGCTACAGTACTGAAGACCTGCACTATACAACTAGCTGCACCTCTAGCAAAACTGTTCCAGTACAGTTTCAACACCAGCAAATCCACAGCAATGTGAAAAATGTTCTGTCCAAAGAAAGCAAGACAAATCCAATCCAGCTAATCACTGCCAATCAGTCTATTTTCAAACATCAGCAAAGTGAGGGAGGCTGTTGTTGATGGTGCAATGAAGTGACACTTACTTACCAATAAACTACTCACTGATGCAGAGTTTGGATTTCATCAGGATCACTTGGACCCAGACCTCAATCTTGGACTAAAGAGCTTAATTCTAGAGGTGGGATGAGACTGACTGCTCTTGACACCAGGGCAGCATTTGACTGTAACATCAAGGTGCCTTGGTTAAACTCAAGTCAAATGTCAAATACTAGAGGACATAGATTGAAGTTGAGAGAGGGGAAGTTTAAAAGAGATTTGTGAGGCAAGATTTTTTACACAGAGGGTGGTGGGTGCCTGGAATGCACTGCTGGGGAGGCGTGGAAGCAGATAGGAAGGTAACATTTAAGAGGCATTTAGACAGGGACATGAATAGGCAAGGGATGGAGGGATATATTTAATTTATTTCAATTGACATCATGGGCAGCATAGACATTGTGGGCCAAACGGCCTGTTCCTGCGCTGTACTATTCTATGGTGTCAAACAGAAAACATTCCAATGGCTGGAGTCATATCTCACACAAAGGAAGATGACTGTGGTTGTCAGAGGTCAAGCATCCCAGCCCCAGGACGTCACTACAGGAGCTTCTCATGTCAATGTCCAAGGCTGTATTCAGCTGTAACATCATAAGATCAGAAGTGGGTACATTCATTTATGATTGCACAATAAACAAGAATCCCAGCCCAGATTAAGGGTCTCAACCTGAAATGACAGCTGTCCATTTCCCTCCACAGATGTTGCCTGACCCGCCGAGTTCCTCCAGCATTTAGTCTTTTGCTCCAGATTCCAGCATCTGCAGTCTCTTGTGTCTCCAATGATGCACAACGTTCAATTCTACTCACCACTCTTGAGAAAATGAAGCAGCCCATGTCTGCATGCAGCAAGGCTTAGACAACATTCAGGCATGGGTTAACGCTTGGAAATTAATATTCACACCACAAAAGTAACAAGCAATGACCATCTCCAGTAAGAAAGAATCTAACACTTACTCTTGATATTACCATCACTAATTGTGCACCATCGATATCCTGGTGGCCAACGTATAGGCCTTACAATAATCATTCTCTTTGTAAAAAGAAACTTTCCCCACTATTCCCCCTTAAAACTCTTTCCTCTCACCTTAAACCAATGTCCTACCATGGGGAAAAAGGTTCTGACTATCTACCCTATCAATGCCTCTTATAATTTT
Organism: Pristis pectinata; assembly: GCF_009764475.1. Lineage (NCBI taxonomy): Eukaryota > Metazoa > Chordata > Chondrichthyes > Rhinopristiformes > Pristidae > Pristis > Pristis pectinata. Next base: position 66,385,947 of record NC_067408.1, on the reverse strand, counting down.
ATATACATATATCAGCCTCCTTCGCTCCAAGGAAAATAAGCCCAGCCTGACCAATCTCTCCCCATAACTAAAGCCCTCCAATCCAACATCCGGGTGAATCTCCTCTGCTCTCTCTCCAGTGTAACCACATCCTTACTATAGTGTGGTGACCAGGACTGCACACAATACTCCAAGTGCTGTCTCATCAGTATTTTGTAGAGTTACAACATAACCTCCCAACTTTTATATTCTGTGCCCTGACCTATGAAGACAAGCATGCCGTATGCCTTCTTCACCATCCTATCTACCTGTGTTGCCACTTTCAGGGAACAATGGACTGAACCCCAAGGTCCCTCTATTCATCAACATTCCTTAGCACCCTACCATTTATCCCTGTTGGTCTTCCTAAACTACATCACCTTGTCTTGATTAAGTTCCATCTGCCAATTCTCTGCCCAACTTTCCATCTGATCTATATCTTCCTCGCTATCCACAACATCACCAATTTTCATGTCATCCACAAACTGACTAATTATAACTTCTGCAATGACATCTAAGTCATTAATACATATCACAAACTATAAAGGTCCCAATACCAATACCTGCGGTACACCACTTTCAATCAGAAAAGTACCTCTCTATTACCACCATCTGCCTCCTATCGCCAAGCCAATTTTGGATCCAATTAGATCCCATTGTGCCTTAATCTTCTGAACCAGCCTACCATGTTGTACCTTGTCAAATACCTCACTAAAGCCAACATGGACAATGTCTACTGCCCTGCCTTCAACAATTTTCTTGGTTACCTCATCAAAAATTCAATCAAATTAATGAGACAGGATTTCCCCTGCACAAATACATGCTGACTACAGCTGATCAGTGCCTGAAATGTGCTGGAACATGCTGCCAGAGAAGGTGGTGGAATCGGTAGCTATCACTATGTTTATGAATAAGCAATGTACCGATGGATATGCTAATGCAGGAAGATGGGATTAGTGTAGATGGGCAAAAAGGTCAGCATGTACATGGTGGGCCAAAGGGCACAGTTCTGTGCTCATTGATTCTATGACTCTATGACCAGAAACTCAACTGGACTAGGTAAATAAATGCTGTAGATGCAATAGCAGGTAAGAGACTGAGTGTCCTGCAGTGGGTGACTCACCTCTGAAGACCGAGGCCTTTCCGCCATCTACAAGGCACAAATCAGGAGCATAACGGAATATTCCCCACTTGCCTAGATTAGTGCAATGCCAACAATTCTCAAGAAACTCAATACCTTACAGAATAAAGTAAGTTCCACTTTCTTCACTGGCACCCCATCAATCACCTCAATCATCTTCAACATTCATTCCCTCCACCATCAGCACACAGTGGCTGCCTGGCTATTCTGACAGCATTTCCCAAATCCATGACCTTTACCACCAAGAAGAACACCACCATAAGCAGTTTTCCCACCAAGTCATTGCCCCATTCTAACTTTGATTGCTGGATCTTCATTGTTGCTGAGTCAAAATGCTGCTACTCCCTGCTTAACAGCACTGTGGTTTCATCAGAAGGAACATAGTGCTTCAATAAGGCATTACACTTGCTACCATCTAACTTGTTGGAATTGTTCAAGACTTTATGAAAGTTTGCAAGATGACAACAAGTCTCTTCTCTACCTCTTTGTAAACCTTGAGGTGCAGTTCATCAATCCTGGGGATACATTGGCTTTCGATCCCATTAACGCACACGGTAGTGTAGGGCAGGCACAGTAGTGTAGCGGTTAGCATAACGCTATTACAGTGCCAGCGACGCGGGTTCAATTCCAGCCGCTGTCTGTAAGGAGCTTGTACTTTCTCCCCGTGTCTGTGTGGGTTTCTTTCGGGTGCTCCGGTTTCCTCCCACATTCCAAAGATGTACGGGTTAGGAAGTTGTGGGCATGCTATGTTGGCGCCGGAAGCGTGGCGACACTTGCAGGCTGCCCCCAGAACACCCTACGCAAAAGATACATTTCACTGTGTGTTTCGATGTACATGTGACTAATAAAGATATCTTACCTTATATTCTGAAGATGGAGACATAAAATACTGCAGATGCTGGAATCTGGAGCAAAAAACAAACTGCTGGAGGAACTCAGCAGATCAGGCAGCATCTGTAGACAGAAATAGACATTTCGGGTCGAGACCCTTCATTTGGACTGATGGTCAGTTTTTTTTGCATTAATATTCTCATCTTTTTTTTTAATTAATGCCAATTCCTTTTAGCTTGTTATTTGCTCTAGACCTATTACTCTCCAAATTTATGTTTTTTTGTATCTTCCTCTGTAAAAACAAATATTGTTTAATTTCTCTGGCACTTCCCCAGTATAAATTTTCCTATATCAAGCTGGAAGGAGTTCATATTAACTTTTGATAATCTTTTCTTTTTTTACATCTCAATCGCCACTTTTACAATTTTCTTTATTATTCATGCTAAATTACTCTTGTATTCTACTTTCCCTTTTCTTTTCAACGTCTTGATCATTCTTTGCTAAATTCCAAAATATTCAGTAAACTGTATATTTTGTAAATATTGGCTATTGCTTTTAATGTCACATTTTTAACACAGTTTCCCAATTTATCATAGTTTATGTTTCATATCTTTATAGTTTATTTATGTTTGATCCTGCTTTTAAATTGAATGAAACCACTTTTAGTCTTTATCTAAAATTCTATGATATTATGGTTATTCTTTCCTAAAGGCTACTTAACTATAAAATTATTAATTAACCCTTTCTCATTGCACAATAGTAGATTTAAAATAGCCTATTCCCTTGTTAGCTTCACAACATACTGATCTAACAAAATTCATCCCATATACCTTCATCAATTCCATTTGCAACTCTTGGGAAATAAAGCAGTTTATGTCTACATGCAACAAGACCTAGACAACAGTTAGGCGTGGGCTAATAAGTGACAAAAAACTTTTGTACCACGAATGTACTTTACAGTGCCATCTCCAACAAGAAAGTGTCTAACCACCTATCTTTAACAATGCAGTGGCATTATCACCATGGAGTCCACCACAATCCACACCCTGGGAATCATCATTGACCAGCCATACAAATACTATGGCTATGAGACCAAGTCTGAGACTGGTTATCCTGTGGTGAGTGATTTACCTGATATACCAAAGTGTTTCTACCACCTATAAGGCACAAGTCAGGAGTGTGATGGAATACTCTCCATTTATCTGGATGAGTGCAGCTCCAACACTCAAGAAACTCAACGCCATCCAAGACAAAGCACCCTAAAAGTTCTTTCCTTTGCCGCTGATGCACAGAAGCTGTAGAATGTACTGTGAACAAACTCCACTGTACCAATTTGCCTGGGCTACAATACAGCACCTCCCAAACCCACAACCTCTACCGTGAAGGACAAGAGCTTCAGATGCATGGAAACACCACCAACTGCATGTTCTTTTCCAAGGCATATACCATTCTGACTTGGAAATATATTGTTGTTACTGGTTCTAAATCCAGGAACTTCTACAGCACTACGAGGTACCTTCACCAGAAGGGCTGTGGCAGTTCAAAAAGACAACTTAACAACACCTTCTCAAGGCCAATTAGAAATGGACAATAAACGCTGGCTTTGTCAGTGATGCCCAGATTTGGAAAAATGAATAAAAATAAAGGGGAAACTCTGCCCATCACTTTCCACTGTCAGTGGCTACAAACATGGTGAAGAAAACAACTGGAAGAAAGTTAATGTTTTATAATTTAAAAGGGGAGAAAGTGATAGATCAATTTATAAGGAGCCAGACTAATATGAATGATCAAAAAAAGTGTGACTGTAAATCAGTACTTAGATAGTGCAGTTTAATCATGCATTCGGCAAGGGCATGTCACGTCTGATTAATGATTGAATTTTTTAAGTGAGTAACAGGCAGGGCCAATAAATGGAGTGCACTTGAAGCAGCTTACACAGATTTTAGCAAGGCATTTGAGAAAGTCTCACATGACAAACATCAAAAGTTGGATTCAAAATTAGTTCAGTGGTAGAAAACAAAAGCTGAAGGCATATTTTAGTATTGAGAAGGGTGTTTGCAATAAAGTTATGCAGAACTCAATGCAGCAGTTTTCATTGTAGATATCAATGATTTGGACAAATATAGATAGAGCCATGAATAATTTGCAGATGGTATCCAAAATTCACTGTGTGATTGATATCAAGGAAGGAAATTTTAGGTTGCAGGAATATATTCAAGACTGGTTAGTTGGTGTATTAGTGACAATTGATTTTCAATCAGGAGAAGTGTGAGATAATGGACAGGTTAGCACAGGTAGATAATCTCATTAAGGGGGCTTGTGGATATTTGCGTTTATCCTCAGAGTGATTGAATACAACAGCAGTAAGATCACGGTAGACTTGTATATGATGTTTGTTAGGTTTCATCTTCAGTCCTGTATGCTTCTCTGGTCACTACATCACAGAAAGGATACAAGAGCGCTCTAACGAGTTGCAGACAAATTTTGATAATGTTGCCAGAGCTGGAGAATGCTGGTTATGGGGAGAGACTGGCTTGGTTTTTAATGGGACAAAAGCAAGCAAGGGAAATTTAATCAAGGTCCATAAAATTATGAGAGGGCTAATCAGGGTGAACAGGAAGACCTATTTCCCAAGGCAGAAAGATTAGTAACTAGGGGACATACATGTAAGATAATTTGGGATTAGAGGGAATTGAACAAAAAAGTCTTTCACCCAAAGAGTTGTGGGTCTGTAACTCACTGTTTCAAAGAGTACTTTCTGATCAAATTTAAAATATGCTTGGAAGAGCGCTTGAGGTGCCGTAAACTTCAAGGCCAACAACAAAAAGGGATTAACCTAGATAGCTCTCTTTTGGCTAGGATGACAAGGACGGCTGAATGGCCTTCTTGTGGTAAATGTCTCAGAGATGGTCTGCAGTTTATGGACCTTGCCTTCAGTAGTCGAACATAAACATTATCTTCGTCAGGTGTCTGTTGGTATGAAAAATACAAGTTGTGTACTGTTACCAACCACTCTCCACCACCAGCACATAAGGCTGCGTGTTGTGGCTGTGAATGTGTTATATGAACATGGAGCAGGAGATGGCCATTTGAACCCTCAACTGACATCTGCCACTTAATAAGATCATACTGATGTGATTGTAACCTCAACTCTGCATTCCTATCTACCAGTGGCAACCTTTCACCTCTCTCTGTCTCAGGCAGTCCCTATAACAAGAATCTGCCCTAAAAATATTCAAAAACTCTGCTTCCAGCACCCTTTGAGGAAGAAAATTTCAAACACTCACAGTCCTCTGGGAAAACATTTGACTCATCTCTGTCTTAAATGACCAACCAGTTTTTTTTTAAAAAGAGTGACCCAATAGTTCTAGATTCTCTTATGCGAGGAAGTATTGTCTCTACATACACTCCGTCAAGACCTCTCAAGAACTTATTTGCATTACTTTTCTAAATTCCAGTAGATAAAAGCCTAGCATGTCCAACCTTTTCTCATAAGATAATCTACCCTCTCCAGATATTAGTCTAATAAATATTCCCCATTCATCTTCCAGCACATTAGAGTAATAAAGTTGTACAGCACAGAAACAGGCCTTTAGCCCAACTCATCCATGCCAATTGTGACCATAACATCATTCTTTAAATAAGGAGGCCATAACTGTACATAGTACTCCAGATGTGGTCTCACCCGATATAATGATGCACAATCTTCCTACTTTTACAATTCCCCTGGCATGCTCTAGGATACCCAGAACCCTCTACACCTCAGAGCTCTGCTCTTTCTCACTGTTTAAACGATATGCTCCTTGTTTAATTTTTCTGACCAAAATGGAATATTTTCACATTGTCCAATGTTATACCTGTATCTACCTAGCCTGAAGGATATTTCCTTCCCAACACCGACTGTTACTTTGAAAACTAGCTTACAGCTTTCCAGAAGTTCTCAGTGAGATCTGAGGAAGAACAGGAACAAGGATTGGAAGAGAGGAGTGGTGAAATAATGGTGAATGTCAAGTGGATTTCCTTTTCACAAAGCTATCTGACACTAGATCTGCACAACTTCCCTTTTGTTAACCTGGATAATACTGGTCTTAATAAAATTAATGCTGGAGATCAAAATAGAGAAATAGATATTAAGCTTGGGAATCAAATTATACTCAGCATTCTGCTTGGCCTCTCAGTGTATCATTATTACACCATCATTCCTAATCTAAAAAATCATAAAAGTGTCTTGTTTGACGTTTCTGTTCCAGTCACCTACATATTGAACAGCTTTTCAGAAATGGAATTATTCAAATCATGTATTTTGCTGAGGCCTTTTTCATGAATGCAAATTGATGTAGCATTTCCATAGTGTTCACAGTGCAGATAAAAAGGAAGTTGAAAAGCAGATAGCAATGGTACATTTCTCAGGACCAGAATTGTTCAGCTTTGAAGATCTCAGTATTAAACCTCAGCCCCATTTGGATCGGGAATTGGGGTTGTGCTGTAATAATTTAATTATTGGAATCGCACTATGTATATGGCAACAGATATCAAAGGGATTGATGTCCTACTACTGACAGCTGAGAGACTTCATTAATGTATTTATCTGGCTCCCATAATGCAATTAAGAGCCTAATTTAAAATTTACTGCTGCTCTATGGGTTTTTCAGGGATTGGGAAAGAGTGAAAGGAAAGAAAGAGTTGCCTGTTCTACCAGGTATATGCCTTTCACAGCCCTCATTGCAGGCCAGAAGGATCAGTTATGCTCCCACAAGAAAGTGTTCAGCCATTCCCTGCCAAACTCTACCCGCCATTTTCTCTGTCTGGATTTACCTCCTCCCATCACCATCAACACCACCAAGCCATAATTCGTGACTAATCTCCTCTCTCAATTCCCTTAGATTATCCCCATTGTGGCCTTTTGCTTCTCATTTTCCTTTCAAGCCATTGGTAAGGTTGTCATTACTTCATGTTTGAGAAGTAGAACAAAAGACATGTCCTTCTCATGGGATTTTCTAAGTTCTTCTGATCTTTTTGGCCAATCTTACTCTCCACATCTTCCTGTATATATTGGAGTCAAAAATGGTTTCTCCAGGACTATCAACTCTATGTGCATGAATCTATATCAATCCCATAATTAAGGGAGAAAAGTAAATTAGTAATATTCTCTGGATGTCACCAAAGAATGTATTAATATGTTGGAAACATAGTAATGTAAAGTAAATTATAATGCGTTTTCACTTCCTTTGCAATCATTTAATATATTGAAATTGATAGTAGATACTGTAGGTTAATTGCACTTTAAGTAGCAGGCAAACTTTACTCTGTAGAGTCCAGGTGCAGAGGTCTAAAGAAATTTATATAATTAGCATCAGCTGAAAAAAAATATTACTTATACCTCACTGTTAATATGGTTGGCTCAAAGTGAAACATTAACTTGATTCAATTGGTAATATTCATGCTCAAGTCAAAAGTTTGCGTTTTTTCAATTCAATTCCAGTGATTGACCAAACAATCTGGGACAATTCCCCGGTGCAACACCGAATCAACTTTACACTCATCAACTGAAACACTGGTTTGGATTGCCCTGGAATGGCCTGTCCTGGATTGACCATTCATCCCCAACTGCCTGCATTGGACTAGTTCCGATGATGAAGGCCAATCTCACTGATTGTCCACATCCTGCAGTCAGAGAGCATGAGCTCAGTGGTGGCTAGGCCCTGGGTGGCATAGTGTTAAGGCTCATCCACAGAACACCCTGAAAGACTTCATTAGAAAGGAAAGTTGGGGGTGGAATTTTGGCTTCTGTTGAAGCTCTGAGGCTTTTAAACATCTTTTAAATTTCTGTTACAGTCAGAAACATTTAAAAATGTTTGGTTTATGTAAGTGATTAAGTAAATCATATTTTAAAAAGAACATTCATTAGAAGTACATTAAAACTTCAAAATTATTAAAATCATTAGAGCAAAATAATTTTTTAAAATCTTAACTTCCCCATTCTGCAGCCCAAGAATCACCATTGAAATGAATGCGGTCTCTGATCCTGTGTCAAGTACCAATATGATGTAGGATCTGAGTATGGATTCCTTGGAGTAGCTGGCCATAGCCAACAAGATTCATCTTAATGAACCGAGGTCATGCACGTCTATTCAGGATGTTAAAAATTTCAACACACATTTACGAGGAACAGTGGAGAGATCGCCCAGTTCTTGGCCAATATACATCACTTAACCAACAATAACTTGCAGTTACACAGCACCTTTAACATAGTAAGGTATCCAAAGCCAACCAACACCACCAAAATAAATATCTTTGTAGTTTGAGGGACAAACATGCTTGCAAATTAATTGCCTAAAATACAATAGAAACTACTCTTCAGAAGTACTTTAAGGGGCATAAAGTGTTTTGAGACATAATGAAGATAAGTAAATACAAGCTTCTTACTTTTGGTTAGGGATCATGAATTCATCATAGTTTACCCACAAAAGAATACTAATTGACTTGCAGCTCCACTTTATCCATCCACAGGGAAATAAGTAGAGATAATTAAAAAGCCATCAGTAAGCAAGGAATCTATTGGTGAGAAGAATTTGTATGCAGCCACGAACCAATTTCGATCAAAAAATTCATAAGCTGCTGCCAAATAATAAGACCATTTATCTGCTGCCAGATTCTCCATAGGGCCTCTGAGAACTATCTCAAACAGTCTGGAAAAGCAGAATCCTTGTCATTATACAATCTGGAATCAACCAGTGGGAAAATGACGCAGTGAAACTCTGTGGACTAGTTTGCAGCGGCATGGTCCTGTTGGCTGGAATATACCTGCATATACCTGAGCCAAATACAAAGGGCCCATCTTGCTGGGTCTCCAGATGCCAAAGTACAGCAACACAGTTAGCGGGCCAATTGGAGAAGCATTTTGCTGCCTGTAAAAATAGCTGCTGACTGTTTTTTAAATGTATGTTGTTCAGAGGTGTCTAAAAACAATTAAAATCAAAGTAAATAATAGAAAGTACAATACTGCATTTTATATTTAAAAATAAAAAGTAACTTAAATTAGTAAATTAAAACAAAAAATATTTTTCAAAATTAGCTCTCTCCTTTGCCTCCTTAATCTTTAATCTGTAATATTCTTTGAAATCAATTAAGTTTTAAATTTTTCACCAAGTCTGGCTTTGCACAGGACCAGTGGAATGCAGGGGAATCCCAGAATGATTAGGCCCTGCTACTGTACTCCAGGAGCAAAATTATAGATTCACCCCTCCAAATCTATCAAAAAATAACAGACATACAGTAGCTGAACATCAGTAGCAACTTTTGGAATCGCTGATGTGACTTAACTAGATACAGCCTAACAATATCATTCTTGGTTTAAGACTGGATGATAGGCTCTCTAGTTAATATGATCAATCGACAAGTGCCAATCCAGTAGTTATCTTCAATATTCTAGGGTATGTGGCTAGTTCCTTAATTTTTTCTCCAGAGGCTGCAAGGCCTACATCATCCTTCAACATTAAGATCCTTTTAAGCTTTGGTTATCAGCTTTCCTTGGATCTGAAAATAAAAATGAAAAAGGATTTAGCTTTTTTGCTGAGGTTAACCATAAAACTTTTCAGTGGTCACTCTGGCTAGGTTATTGCTCTTGCTCTGAGACATGATGGCTATGGTATTCAATTCAATACCAAAAGACGAGCCTAAACAAGTCGGCAAATATGTTAGCATACTGACAGAATACTACTTTGTTGGAGATGCTATGTATCATATTGGGACAGGAGGCCAATACCTTGCCTGCCCTTTCAATAGATGCTAAACCTAAATTGAAAAATGTAGATTTGATGGTATATACAAATGGGTACAAGGCTCTTCTTCAACTGAATTTACATAATGTTTCTTTTGCCTAGCTTATGAAAAACCATGACAGCATGCCAGAATCTATAGAACTTATTTAAACATTTTTTGCACTGACCAGCTATTCAGTTAAATAATTGCATTAAATAGTTGAGATAAAAATTGATTAGTTAATATTTTTATTTGACAAAATTGAATTATGAATGTACAAAATACTTGTTATTTGAGAAAGGAGGTGGGCATTACATGAGCAATACACAAAAAGTGCTGGAGGAACTCAGCAGGTAAGGCAGTATCCATGGAAGGAAATAAACTGTTGATGTTTCGGGCTGAGACCCTTCATCAGGACTGAAGGATCTCATCCTGATGAAGAGTCTCAACCCAAAACATCGATTGTTTATTTCCCTCCGTAGATGCTGCCTGACCTGCTGAGTTCCTCCAGCACTTCTTGTGTATTGCTCCAGATTCCAGCAAGTGCAGAATTTCTAGTATCTTCTGGCATTACATGAAGATTGACATCACCTCAGCGTGCTTTACACCTTCCTTCAAATGCACATTACACACAGTACCACATGATTGAAAGTTACATCAGCAATTGCATTCAGCAATTCACTTCTATCACAATTCAGTGACATATCGTATATCTTGCACCAGCCAATTGAATTTCAAGACCATTGAGTTTCAGTGTTCCATTTGCTATTTGTAGAGTGAGAGGAGAATAAAGAACAGCATAAAAGGTGAATATCAGGGGTTTCTTTGAAAGTCCAATGAGCAGAGAAAGGAAGAAATTATTTTGAAAAAGACCACTATATTAAGGTGGTTGGTAAACTAAGCATTAACAATGTACAAGATGATTTACAACCTATTCAGTTTTTGAGCCACAAGACAATGCAGAAACAGTTAAATGTGCATATTCAACAGATAAAACTTACAGGAAAAGAGAAGCTATGCTGTTTGATCACCAGCACCTGAAATCACACTTTAACTAAAGAAACAAGTTGCCTGTCTACAAATTCAAAATCTTCTGCCTAATATAAGTTTTTCATTAATCCATTTCTCATGCATTCATTCTAAATATTGGCAGCATTGTGTTGAGATGCCAGGATGTTTTCTCACCCACATTTTTTCATGAGATGTGGGCATTTCTGGAGAATTGAAGGAAAGCAATTGAATCCACTAAATGCCCTTGGAAAAGATGTCAAACTGCCTTCTTGAACTGCTGTTGGCCTTATGATGAAGTTACATTTACAATGTTGTTTGATAAAGGGTTCCAGAATTTTCACCCAGTAATGACTAGGGAAGAGTAATATATTTACTGGTCACCATGATGTACAACCTGAATATTAATTTGTAAAGGATGGCAATCCCATGAACCTGTTGTACTTATCATTTTTGATGGAAGAGGTTACAGGTTTGGGTGCTGTTGAAGATACCTTGGCAAATTGAGAAGTATGTTTTTTAGATGGTAAACAGTGAAACTACAGTACATTTTTAGTGAAGGGGGTGAATATTCTATGCTGTCAGCGGCGCACCAGTGAAAACTGTTGCTTTGGCCGAGATGGTGTTGAACTAAAAACAGAAAGTGCCAAAAATACTTAGCAGGTCAGGAGGCATCAATGGAGAGAGAAAAAGAGTTAAAAGTTTCATGTTGATAACCTTTCATTGGTGTTATTCTACTTGATTGCGGTTGGAGCTATACTTATGCACTTCTGGTGGAAAGTTTTAGAAGAGTTAAGAGGCAATTCTCTTGCAGGAGAATACCCAGTCTTTGACCTGCCAGTGTACCATGGTATTTTTATGTGACTGGTCCAGTTAAGTTTCTGATCAACGATGACCAACAGGACATGGATGGTGGGAGGTGATTCAATGATGGTATTGTTTTTTAATGTCAAGGGGAAGTGGTTATACTCTTTATATTGGAAATGGTCATTATCTGACACTTGTTTTGCAATGTTACTTGTCACTTACCAGCCCTTGTCTGAATAGCAATGAAATGGAATCCTTTGTTATCTGAAGTACTGCAAATGGAATCAGCACTATTCAATGAGTACCTTGACCTTCTGATGGAGGGAAGACAAATATGAAGCAGCTGAAAAAGAACATTGCTCAGAGGAACACTGTCATGATGTCCTGGTACTCTGATGATTGACTTCAAGTATGATTCCAGTCAGTGCAGTTTTACCCTTGGTAGAGAGATAGAGAAGTCTTTGTGTAGTTAATTGGGACCAGAAAGTATGTCTTGAATACCAAGGGTCTATGAAACCCACCAGAGCCGCTAGGAGGTGACATGGGAATTCATGCAGCAAGAAGCAATGAAAACATCAGGGACCAGCCACCAGTGAATTGTGGTCTGCCTGCTGGCTCAGCTTTGGGTCTGGAGGTTGAAACAATGGTAGCACTGCTCGAGTCCCAGAGGTTATTGTACCAGTATCTACCCAGTCCCCTGTGACATCACCTGCTGTGCATCAGGGCACTCCTTACAAGGACACCAATTCATACCCACTATGCTGTCTCCAATAGCATGTTCACCCATGTTTCACAGCCAGCTATCTCAGACCATTCCTTCATAAGGCCCCTGGTAGCTCTCTGAAGCCAGGCTATCTAGAATAAGAGTTCTTTGTGCTTTATCAAAGATATCTTTGCCAACTCAAAGGGAAAGGCAGCAGCCTTTCAGCATACACTCTGCAGTCAAGCGACATAAGTCCAGGACCAACATACAAGATTGTGGAACGGGAAGGTCCTGAAGAAGGATCCTGACCCAAAACGTTGACTGCCTGCTTTTCTCCACGGATGCTGCCTGGCCTGCTGAGTTGCTCCAACATCATAGTGTTTTTCATCAGGGCATTAGAATGCTTTATTTTACCAAAATATGTTATGATTTCCATGAATGTATATTTTTAATTGCCATTGTTATAAAGTATTCTCAAGACAGGGCTGCTGAATAACAGTGTCAATAACATGAAAGTGCAGACATAAAACACACAGATCTGGCAGCTGTTGTCAACGTTGCACTCCCTGCCATATCTCATCTAGAAAGATTCCTAATGCCTCATGTCAACATGCTCAAGCTAAAACCTTGATAACACCTACAAACTACATGATGCATTCCATTTAAAGATACAGGATCTCTCTTAAGCGTCCTTTCCTTGAGGTGGTCTAACTACTGTAAGAGCAAAACAAGCAATAAAAGCTGCAGCAAATCACATAGATGTGAAATATTTAAAACACTGGTACAGCTGCCATGTTGTTCTAGCAACGATTACACGTGACTGCCACTGCAAAATTGATTATTGTCTCATGATTCTTATCCCTGCTTACAGTAGTCATCAAGGACACCTCTGAGGAAGGGCTTCTACGAAAGGCAGAAAAATTTGAAGCAGGTCACATGTAGAAATGACCTAACTGCTCTATGTTACCCATTTTCTAGGACCCGTCACCTCTGTTCTGCAGAGTATTGAAAGGGACTACATTAAATGAGGGGGAGTTAATGAGAAATGATGGCTTTTGCAGGAAAGCACAACGCAACATTGATCAAGTCCAATTTCTAAAAGCTGAATGAGACACAGTCCTTCTGCTGCTGATGCCTCATCATTCCTGCCCCATCGTAGATTGTGAAATGGTCAATTATCTTAATGGCTTAATATGGAGCTCAAGTGAAGTCAAATGAAGGATTCCTCATTACTGAATGAATGACGTGGACTTCATTGGCTTGAAATGTTAGCCCCTCCATGTACCTCTCAACAACATACTGACCTGACTGGCATTCAGTGGGTAATGTGCACTATTCTCACTTATTGTGGCTACAACGTTGTTTAGCTACCAGCAGAAGTCAAAAGGGTTTAAGGGCTTGACTAATATTTAGACCTGTGGAGCTGAGCCGACCTGAGGCAAATGTATTTTGGTTAGAAATCGCATTTATTTAAGCAAGGTGCCACTCATCAGGAACACAGAAAATTTGTCTCAAACCACTGAGGTTAGAGGATCAGGGAATCATGCACTGGGCTTATTATATTCTGTGCGGGTGAACCTGCATGACAGGATGTGAGGAGAGTTTATGTACTCTCTGGGGTTGATTATTGGTGTATTATGTTGGTGCGCCTAATGTCCCTCAGGTTCCAGTTCCACATGCCGGCACCTGCTGCTGGTTTCCACTGGCTGTTGTCCAGCATGCAGCACACATCTACTGACTCTGAAGTACAAAATACTCCCAAGTTGAAGCAGGCACTAGAAACTTCTCAGAAGACCAATCAGATCTCCCTTATTGCAGCAGCTCTTAGTAATTGTGGCAGGATTGGAAATTGGTGTGAGCAGCCAAGTAGAGGGTACCCCTTATCTACCAAGATCCATCCTTCTGGGAAATGATGGCCAAAGAAAATGTTCGGCTGTTTAGGTCTTACTGTGGGTGAAGGCAACACCTGTACTTCCTGGAGGTATGCCATTGGCCAAAATGAAATTCCTTTCATGATTCACAACCATCTACACATTTAGGGAATGGAAACATTTTCTTTCGAGGAAAAGGCCTGGGTTATTAATGGGAGCCCTTTTGGTCACAAGTACAGTCAATGGATGCCAGAATGCATGGGAATAAGCTATGCTGGTAAATTCCAATGTTCAAGATGGCATGTGTTCCTTAATGAAAACAAAGTAAATGAAATCATCTCTCCTGAATACAGTGCTTAGGTGACATCTCTAATGTAACAGTGAGCAATAAATTGAGAGACATGGCAGAAATCTGCTGCAATGGCTTAGAATGATCCAGTGATGAAGAAGTGCAGAGTCAAGGTAACCTTAACACAATGCAGAGTATAGTCCAGATATAGGAACATGGCCGAAGGTCTTTCTATAGCATTTTGCATATTTCTGTTGGAAAACCTCAGCCTGAGAATATATTGTTCATCACAGTAATCCAGTAGGAAATAGTGGCTCTGAAAATTGAGGAAGTATGCTCCACACTGATTGGCATTTGTGCCTCTGCATCCAAGGCTGCACCCAACCTGCATGGCAAGTCATTATCATATTGATGCCTCTAATCATGGATTGCTGCCAGCAGAATCAACACTAAGGTACCCAGTGAATAAGCATCTCAGCAGCCAATTGCTGAGAAAGCACTTCCTATTAGATGCAACATATTCTGTGGAATTTGGAATGCCCTTGAGTAGCCAATAGTGAGTTGTGAAACTGCTCAGTTAAGTCTACCAACGTCAGCACAATGTCCCTTTAAATAGTAATGACTGCAACAAAATGGTGCATTCTTAATTCTACTGTGACTGTTTAACAACAGGCGTAGCTTACACCATCTGCAAAGCACCAGTTTATGTTAAGGCACAAATGGGTATTGCATGAATACAGTAAAACTCTGATAATGCAGCGCCTTTGGGACTTTGGTAATACCAGCCCAGCAGATTTCCTAGACTATTGGATGTTATTCCCATTAATACCAAAACACATTTTTATTTCACTTTTTTTTAACATGTTACACGGTAATGTAATAAAATTCCCAGTGAAGCTGGTGTGTTTAAAGGGAGCAGGAAACATACCAGCAATCTGGATCCCAGCTGCAGCTGCATATCTACTCAGCTTCCTGACCCCTGGTGTTCTGAACATCAACCCTGGCTCTGGCCATGCATCCAGCCCGCAGTCCAGATGCCGACCTGAGCTGCACTCTGGATCTTGGCTTGTACTCTGGACCCCGGCTTGTACTCTGGACCCATTGTTCACATTCCAGACTAATTTGTGAGCCAAATGCCAGACCATCAGGAACTTCACACAATCGGATGCCAGATTATCAGAGTTTTACCAAAGTTCATTATGACTAGTTTAATTTTTTTTTCATTAATTTGTGTGTGCATTTTCAAATAGGTCTTGGGTGATTTGAAATGTTTATGAATGTCAAAGCACAGACATACTGATGTACAGACATACAGTAATGTATTATATCCAGCAGAGTCACCCCTAAAGTAAGTTTGGTGGCAAGTCAGGGGTTAGGGAGGGGAAGGGTGTGGTAAGGCCTCACTGGCTGTCAAAGTTGTTCTGGCAGTGCAGCAGGCCCTTATCTTTTATTCTTGAACTGTTGCAGTTCTTCTGGTGAAGCTGCTCCCACAGTGCTGTTGGATAGGGAATTCCAAGATTTAGATCAAGTGACAATGAAGGAAAGGCAAAATACTTCCAAGTCAGGATGGTGTGTAACTTAGAGGGGAACCTGCAGGTGGTGTCATCCCGATGCTCCTGCTGCCCTTGCCTTTCTTTATGGTAGAGGTTGCAGGTTTCAGAGTTGCAGATAGAGTAGCATAGGCAAATAATCATGATGCATTATGTAGATCTTTAGCCACTGTGCCTTGGTGGTGAAGGGATTGAATGTTTCAGCTGGTTGACAATTGCCAATCAAATGGTCTGTTGCACTGAGCTTGAGAGTTATTGGAGTTGCATCTATTTAAGCAAATGAGGAACACTACCTCATTCTCCCGATTTGTGCCGTGTAGATGTTGGAATGGTCTTGTGGTGTCAGGAGACAGACTGACTGTCAAGCTCTTTTTCTCCCTTGTTGGAGATGGTCACCACCTGATAATTTTGAGTTTCAAATGTTACTTGCCCCTTATCAACATCTTCCTGAGGGTTTCCTAGATCTTACTTCATGCAAGTATGGCCTGCATCATTTGCTCAAGAATGGCAAGTAGAATTGAACATTGTGCAATCATCAGTGAACATCCTCACTTCTGAATTTTTGATGGAAGAAAGGTCATTGATAAAGCAGCTGAAGATAGTTGGGAAGTACAGCTCCAGTCACTGGAGCATTTTCTTTTTGATGCCCATTAATTTCAGTTTTACCAGGATGCCATGATGTGGCACCTGGTCAAAAGCTGCCTTGATGTTAAGAGCAATCACTCTCAGCTCACTTCTAGAATTCAGCACACAAGTCCACATTTGGATCAAGTGGCCCCAGCTAAATCCAAACTGGGCATCGGTGAGTAGGTTATTGGCGAGTAAGTGCCACTTAATAAAACTATCGACAATAGCTTCTATCATTCTGACATCATGAGAAAAATAATGTTAAATCTGGGGCAGGGACAGGAGTAGAAACGAAACAATGATGAAGAAAATAGTAACACTGAAGAGTGACAATACCAAGGACCAGTTTGCTTCGACAACAGGATCTTAAAATAGGCAGATGTCCTTACTATGATCTTCCAATATACACTCAATTTGGGAAGCTTTCCTTTAGACTGGAAAATGTCACTCAGTTAGTTAAGAAAGCTAAGGGAGACCAGGAACTTATAGACCAGTTAACTTCTCACCATAGTATAGAACATCCAGTCTGCAGGATCACTCTATCAGGCACACTCGCACTTAACACCCCTGCATCCTGCACAGTCTGCTTCTATTCAATCTGGCCACTGTCAACAGTTGAATATCTGAAAGGAAAATTGGCTGTCTGAATTGGGGAATCATTTTTTTCTTGTAAACCTGACAGAAGTTGTGATATCCAGGACATCCCTTTCCCTTAAAGGAGCAGACAACATAAGCTGGAGGTTCAAAGGGAGCACAATGGAAGCTACAAAACCAAGGGGTAGGAGTTGACAGTCCACCCACCTCAACCCCACTCTCACCCCAACCACTAGGAACAAAAGTAATATTTTTGGGCCTAGTTTAAGATTTCTGAGCCTGAGTGCAGCTCCAGGCAGTATTGAGCTCTAAGCCCAGGGCAACTGGATTGGCGGGCATGAGTTTATCCATGTAACATGAGTAAAACATTAGTGGGTATAGGCCTGTCCCTGTATAACACAGTCCATAATAAGGATGAGTACAGATCTGACATTTGACATCTGACATCTCTTCTTCTCTGTGCTCCTCCACTGAAGTCCCTATTAGAACTTTAGAGAAAATTGGAGCTCAGTCTCTCCCATTCATTCATGTCTCCCAGATCAAACTCATTTCCTGCATGACTCCAGCATCTCCTTTCAGGAATGCAAGCACATTTAATTGGAACTAGTCACACTTGATACTTGCCCCTCTAATCCAAGTACCTAATCTATAGCACTGTTAACACGGTTCAATCCTAAAAACGTTGAAACAAGTAGAATTATAATCCTGCAATTATAGCCATTATGCCACAAAATCTGTATGCCTGCATCTGTTCATATACAGTACACTGGTGTGAGTTTACCAGTACATTGCCTCTGACATAATCTGACCAGCTTTGAATTTATCCTTTACTATAATCTTTTTCCTGAAAAAATGGGAATTCCAGATGGGAAACATAGGAAACCCTCCAGGCACTAAAGTGGTAGGGAAAACGGCAAATCAACGGAAAACCTCAAAATAATTTGTAAGGAATGCAAACAGAAAAAGCACAGAAAAAAGAAAGCTAATCTAAAGAATTTTCTCCTCACCGAAATAACTAAAAATGAGAGAGGGATCTACTGTAACCACCAAAAATCAGGGTTGAAAACTGGTCAGTCATAAACGTGCATGAAGGTCCATTGTTACAAAACTGCTCAATTATCCAACTCAATTTATTAATCTGTAAAGCAGATGAATAATACAGCATCAGATTCATACCAGCTCTTTTAAAAAAATGATAAATAACAAATGGTTGAACACATGAATAAAAAATCTCATGTAGCATTGGAATAGCAGAATCAGCAAAAAATGACTATTTACTTCACAGAGCAGGGCTGGTAAATGACTCGGCATGGGGGTTCAAAAAGAAATTAGTACCTCAAATTACAAATAATGGACCCATATTTCCACCTGAGAGCTCTTTCAATATACTTTTTATGGTCTCATCCCTCTCAGAGACTGTCATTTTTACAAAGTCACTGATAGAGAACTACCAACTACAACTCTAATTCAGCTATTCCTGTGCTATCCACATGTCACTGCTGGAAGGCATTTATTCACAGTTATCAATTGCGCTATGTTGGCATCTCACAGAATCCCTTCATCTTTGTTGCTAGTAACTAAAGAGTTCAAGATATTTTTTTGGAATTTAGCCCCAAAGCACTCAAAGTAGCAGTGCAAGTATTTATATGAGATGGCCTGTGTCCCATTTTCTATAAAAAGTGATAGAGCACATGTTAATAACTAGAAGCCCATCAGCCTATCTACATTAATCTGCACACCAATAGAATTCATTATCAGGAGTCAATTTGAATATCATCTGATGATACTACAGACAACATGAATTGATATTGGGAAATACCTGCCTAATTAACCACAATAGCACTTTGAGGAAGTATCATTCCAAACCTGGAAGCATTGCAACTTATATCTGCAGTATCTAGTTTCTTTACGTAACCTTCTGGGTGACGAACAACAGCAGCAGCACAGCACGATGGGGGCCTCTTTCAGTAAGGTTTCCTATATATTTATAGACAATTTCTGCAACCCAAGAGCAGGGAGGTTATGGAACAACTTTATAAAACATTGGTTAGGCCACAGCTGGAGTACTACTTGCAGTTCTGATCACCCTAACATAGGAAGGATGTGATTGTGCTAGAGAGGTGATTCACAAGGATGTTGCCTGGGATGGAGTGTTTCAGTCATGAGGAGAAACTGGATAGGCTGGGTTTGCTTTCCTTACAGTAGAGGAGACTGAAGAGGACTGATTAAGGTGTACAAAATTGTGACTGGCATAAAGAGGGTAGATAGTGAGAAATTTTTCCCAGCACAGAGGTGTTTAAAATCTGAGGGCATAAGTTTCAGGGGTAGGAGGCTTAGAGTGGATCTGAGAAAGATTTTTTTTTTCACCCAGAGGTTGGTTAGCATCTGGAATGCACTGCCTGAAGGCATGATACAGGCAGAGATTCTTGCTTTAAACATGGATAAGAGCACTTGAATCTCAAGGCATAGAAGAATATGGAGCAAGTGTTTCTAAATGGGTTTAGTATAAATGGGTACTTGATCAGCATTGATATGGTTGGCCTCAGGGCCTGTTTCTGTGCTGTATGACTCTATCACTCTAGCTGATTACGTGACTCTGTACATAATATGGTAGCAGTCTTAAAGACACAGTTAACCTTTAAAGCCGATACTAGATATACTACACTGACCCCCTTCTTTTTAAAGAAAACTGGAAGGACATTATTTATGTTTTTTTTAACAACCCATCACCATTAACTAGAAACTCAGCTGGATTAGCTGCAGAAATACTGTGACTACAAGAACAGTTAAGAGGTTGGGTATCCTGTGGTAAGCGACTCACCTACTGATATCTAAAGCCTTTCCATCCATCTACAGGGAATGTCAGAATTTTGATGGAATACTCACCATTTGCCAAAATGAGTGCAGCTCCAACAACACTCTTGACATCGTCCAGAATAAAGCAATCCGCTTGAATGGTACCATTTATCCAATCCACCACCAGCATACAATGGCTGCAGTGGGAACCATCTGCAGGTAGCACTACATACCTCACCTAGGTTACTTCAACAGGACCTCTCAAAACTTATCACCAAGAAGAACAAGGGTTTTAAGCCTACAGGAACACCACTACCTGTATGTTCCCCTCCAATTTGCATAACCTTTGACTTAGAAATGCATTGATGATGCTTCCTGATGTTGCTGGACCTCCCTCCTTGATAGCTCTGTGGGAGTACCTTTTGGAACAAGTATCAGAAGGACTGCAATGGTTCAAGAAGGTGCCTCATTATCACCTTCTAAGGTGCAATTAGTGATGGGCAATAAATTCTGGCCTTTCCAGCAATGCCCAGATACTAAAAAAATGAAAAAAAATCATAAACTGTAATCTTCCCATGGATCTTCTTAAACCCTCTGACTTCCAGACAGATACAATCGTGACCATTATCTCACATGCCTCCCTTGAACATCACATTTAAGATTTACTGGAGTTTCTCTTGGAATCTCTATCTCAACTCTGTCTGCTTCCCTGATTCACCCCATGGCATCCTCTTTGAATGTATCATGCACCTCAAAATTTAATTTCTCATTTTGTCTCCTCTGAATTGCCTGTGGCAAGCAAATGGTCCACGTGAACCTTACCAAATTCCCTATCTGCATTTACCAACTAATTCTCCCAGATTCTATTTGAGTGTCGTTGCTTGACCAGGAGATTTAAGTATCTTTACCTTCTCACCTACTAAGAATTATATGCTTTTCTGACTCATCTGGACATGTCCTTTTTGGCTCATTTTTCCTTCCAAGCAAAACTGTGGCAAGTTTAGCCTCACCCTGAGCCTGCGATTTATTAGCATTTCATTTGGAGCATAATCAGTGCTAGAGTGGGGTGTAGTCTTAAATGTCAGGAGGAAGATTACAATGCTATGCTTTGAGGACCTGTCTGTCCTGTTGATTAGTTGCTTCTTAAGAGCTTCCTTCATAGTACAAAATGTTCCACTTCTCCATTTGTGGTAGGATGGTATGGGGAAGTAAATCTATGTTTTATGCTGCTGCTCTGCATAAAATGTTCAAACTAAATGGATTGAAACTATGGTCCATTGTCTGACAATAGTTCCTCCAGGGTAAAAAAATTGATTGCAGTTTTTCTATGGTGGTGCAGATCTTATCAGTCATACTGCCAGCCACTTCAAGTGACTATCCACCAAGATCAAAATAATTTCTGAAAGGGAGTTGCAAGCCATTTCCACATCTGAATGGGTGTCCATAACAGCTGAACCTACAGGTGTTAACAATGTTACCTATATCCTGATTTATTCTTGGCCAATAAACAAAGCTGTAGACCATTATCTTTGTATGTTCAACGCTGAGGTGTTGGGCATGATACCTTGCCAAAGTACACCTCTGAGCTGCTCTAGGGATAACTATTTGGTATCCTTACCTGAGACAACCTTGATTGGTAGACAATTCTTATCTTCCATGGTGAAAGAGTTTTATTGCTTCAATAACTCAGAGATGAACTTTTTCCATTTAAAACTTTAAAAAAAACTTTATTTATACGGCACGGTAACAGGTCCTTCTGGCCCAATGAGCCCACGCTGCCCAATTACACCCATGTTAACCTTCTAACCCCTACATCTTTGGAATGTGGGAGGAAACTGGAGCACCCGGAGGAAACCCACATAGTCACGGGGAGAACGTACAAACTCTCTACACACAGCGGCAGGAATTGAACACCACTCGCTGGCACTGTAATAGCATTACACTAACCGCTACACTAGCGGTCAGCCAGAGTATATTTGAACGCTTGTCATAGCATGATATTCTCTTGGGGGGTCCTGGCAATTTCATCTGCCAGTGCCAGGAAGTCAACATTGAAGGCACATAGGTGTAAAAATTTAGCTTTCTATGTTGGCCTTTGTTTTTATTTTATATATAAAAGAAGTTCTGAGAGACCAATAGCAGTGGCATTCAGCTTCAATGTTGTTCTTATGCTGCTGAAGCAATATAGCACATCGCTGTAACCTTGATTCTGCCATTGTGAAGATGGCTGACTAGGGCCTGAAAATGATCACATACCACCATGAAGGGCTGTCTAACAAGAATTGGCAAAAATGAGTAACTGCCGAAGTGATGAAGATTATTTCATTTTTAGTTTGCACCGTTTTTTTTCCACTTGCAGATATGAGAAACATATGAAATTGGTCTTGTGATCTGTATCCATAATGTTAGGGATGACAATTCCAATATTGTAGTCAGAGGCATTATTAGAGGTATCACAACTCACTCTCAGTGTCCTCTTTTGTCATAATGTATCAGGAATTATTTGCTGCTGGATTTCACCTTGTATTTATTATACACTTGTTACTGATCTTTGCCACCTACTAGTGTTCATACTTTTTCAAAGGATGAAAAATACGATGATGCTGGAGGAACTCAGCAGACCAGGCAGCAGCCGTGGAGAAAAGCAGGGGTCAACATTTTGGGTCAGGATCCTTCTTCAGGACTGAAGATAGGAAAAGAGGAAGCCCAATATATAGGAGGGAAAAGCAGAGCAGTGATAGGTGGACAAAAGAGGGGAGGTGGGGTGGGCACAAGGAGGTGATAGGTAGATACAGGTAAGAGATAGTGATAGGCAGGTGTGGGGGAGGAGGGGAGAGCAGATCCCCTGGGGAGTGGGTAAAAGATAAGAAGAGAGAGAGAGAAAAAAAGGAGGCTAGGTAAGTGAAGAAGAGAAGGAGCATGGTGGGGGGGGGGGGGGGGGATTCAATATTCATGCCATTAGGCTGCAAGGTTCCAAGATGGAAAATGAGGTACTGTTCCTTCAGTTTGCACTTGGAATTCTCCTGGCAGTGGAGGAGGCCGAGGACTGTTATATCAGTGATAGTGTGGGAGGGGGAGTTGAAGTGACTGGCAACGGGAAGATGCAGGTCGTGGTTACGGACAGAGTGCAGGTGTTCTGCGAAACGGTCACCTAGTCTGCGTTTGGTCTCACCAATGTAGAGGAGGTCACACTTGGAGCACCGAATGCAGAGATGATATTAAAGGAGGTGCAGGTGAATCTCTGTCTACAATGGTCCATAACATTGGCCCTCTGGTATTCAGTAATGCTAACACTTTTTTTTGATGTGTTTCAATACTTGCTCATCTACCTTGAGGCCTAACCTTTTACAAAAAAACATATTTGCTCTGCTTTAACTTGACATTGTACCTTTTGAAGGTCTCATTATACATCCTCATGTACATGAAAGTGTTCATCTTTGGTTATTGCAGTAATCAATATGTCATTCTGGTTACAGAGAAGTAACAAATACCCTGTAGCTTCTGATCTAGGATTGTTTCAAAAATCTTTGGGGACAATTTGACCTTGCATTGTAACTTGGCTTCTGAGGGTTTTGACCATCAAGGAGTATCAGATTGCCTGGATTACAAGGCATAGGCATACAATAAATCCATTTTGCTGAAGATCTTGCCAGGTCTGCATTACATGATCCAGAATGGGCTGCAAGTTACTAATACATTAACTAATGGGACATAAGGATAATTTTCTGTTACCTCATTCAGAGCAATGTTATGGTTACCACAAAGGTGAACAATCTTATTAAATTTAGGAACTGCAACAACTTGTGCAGACCCAACAGTCTGCTGCACCTTCACCAGCAGCCTGTGTGGTTCCAACTTCTGAAGTTCATTTTGTATTGGTTTTTGTGAATGTAAGGAACTGGTCTCAATCTATGGTATATGGGGTTTATTTCCTGCCAAAGATGAGTATAGGCTATGTGGCCTTCAGTGCTGCTGATAGGAGTCTTTGAATACATTCACGCATCTAAGTAGAAGCTTGTCCAACCCCAGTTGTGTTACACTAATATACTGGAGATCTGTGACCAGTTCAGCCTGAGAGCCATTACATGGTAATTAGCGTGAATCAGTGCTTATAATCAGACACATATCAGGCACATTCATTGGCAATTTAATTTCTTGATCTTCTCATCTTGTCTTCTGTCTTCAGTTGAGTGTATACTGCTAAACTTCTCAATATATGTACCGCATCACAGGACCAAACATAGCAGTATCTATGCTCTTCTCTAGCTCATTGCCATTCACCTTCATAGTAGTCTTAACATCACCACAGTCTGTCTTTTTGTTCAGTGAAATGTCCCATAAATGCCATTTATGCACAGTGATCTTTAGTGATGAGCTACTGTGGTGGTGATGGTGGCCAGGGTGAATGGATGGAAGAGAAACAAACACATTACATGTTGAGAAACTAACCCATTGACTGATGTCATTATATTTAGAGTGCACTTAGTATTGTCCTCTTTACTTCAATACAGTGTAGGGCACTCATCCATGCTTGCTTCATAAACATGTTTCCTTGGCATCTGAATTCTTATGGACTACTATTATCTGTATTTGGTGTGTTTTGCCTGTCTTTGCTGACCAGTGCTATGTGTTCTGTTTTATCATGGAGAAAATATTGAGCTGACCTGAAAGGACACAGTTGCCCTGAGATAAACATCTGAATGGCTACAAATGAACAGGATGGTTTCCCTGACAACAATACCACATTGTCTTAACAAATCCATTCCTTGTGGCCAAGGTCCAATGAGTTATCATAATAGTCATCATGTGCTAATGCACATCTGTCTCTTGGCCAGACAAACTTTATTCAAATTTTCCAACACTATTTCCAAAGCTATAGCAATTTTACACACCTTTTCAAATGTGAGCTCTGATGATAAGTCTGAATATACTCCTTGGCAAAGTAATATACAAATCAATCTCATAACACACAGTCTAGAAACATGCCAAATTTCAGTGGCATAACAAATATTTTAATTCAACATTTAAGTCACTAACCATTTACCCAGAATTTTTTCAGAGAAGGCCACTGGAAAAATGAAACAGAGTGGGTGAAAACTTTGCAGAGTTTCTGTTCAGTCCTCAGGTGCAGCCATGAGCTTCCAGATGTCTGTCACTTTAATTCTCCATCCCACTCCCATTCTGACCTCACTGTCTGTGACCTTCTGCACTGCTCCAAAGAGAACCAACATAAGATTGAGGAACAGCATCCCATCATTCTTCTGAGCATGGTGCAAGCCTTTGGAACGCAATACCAAGTTCAACAATTTTAGCTAACTCACTCTTTCTGTATCAGAAATGACCATTTCTGCTCTAAGGTTATCCATCTGTAATATTAACTCAGTTTTTCCCTCTCCACAGAAACTGACTGATCTGTTGGGCATTTCCAGCATTCTTCTTCTGGTTTCAAGTTTCAACAACAATTTTGACCTGCATTTCATGGCTTTACTCTGTCCCTGTTTTCTCTCTCTCTAATTGGCCTCATTTATCTGTTAACCAGACTGCTCTGTAAACATCGGTATCACCTGGGCAACCTTTGCCTCAAGGATATTCTTGTTGTCCTATCCATCCCTCCTCCACCCTTCCTACAAATTAAAACTTAAAATGTATTCTCACTTATCTAGTTCCAATAAAGAACCTTCTATCTGAAGCACATCAGCTGTGTTTTTCTTTCCACAGATGCTGCCTGACTGGCTGAGTACTTCTTGCACTTTCTGTTTTTAAAACAGGAACTACTTGTTAAAAGTATGGGAGAAGACCAAAAGAAATTCACCACTCAGTTAGTCATAATTTCAATCCACAAACTCAAAGTAAAAATTGGTTAATCTAAGACAGTTAATTTTGAGTCAGCAACTGACAAAAACAAATAGCTTAAAGAAGATAACATCAAATTTCATAGCCATTGTTCTGCTAATCACCACTAATAGGAAGAAAAATGGTCAGCATGCATTCTCTACAAATTGTGTTGAAATAGCTAAAGATGAAATTTTTTAAAAAGTAAAGATATTAGTGGACTTAGTGCAACACAAGAACCATTGCAAAGTAACAAACAAAGTAAATAGAACATTGAACATTGTCAAAACAGCAGACTACAAGTCAGAGGAAGTCATATTGAAACTGCATAATGTGCTTGTCAGACCACAACTTCAGTACTGTATCCAATTCTGGTCACCAGCACAAAGGTTGCATTCTTCTGTGAAATGTTTCTGAATCACAAATTTGATTTCTAAGAGCTGGTTTTAACCTTGCAGTTAATGAGTATGGGGTAAGAAGTTAGGCATTAATAGAGGGGTAGTGCTTTTCCTGAGGTTAACGCACATTTGCTGCTGATATAGTCAGCATTGCAATACACTTGCTGCAAGCAGGCAAGTACCTCATAAATATGCAAAAGCCATAAGTAGACTCCTGACACTTTAATGCACACTCACAAAATCTCCCAGAGAAATTTGGACCTAGAAAAAGACTAAGAAGCTAAACCAAAAACCAGAATGCTGGAAGAACTCAGTGGATCAAGGAGCAACTGTGGAGGCAAAAGGTGTATGTTGATGTTTTGGGTTGAGACTCTGCATCAGGAATGAGAGGGAAGATTGTAAGTATGTAGGAGTATAGCAAGGGGTGGGACAGAGGCTGGTAGGTGATGAGTGGAATCAGATGAGGGGGTGGGGATGATGGGCAGAAGGGACCAGGTAGGGGAAGGGGCAGGGGGGGGAGGGGATAGTAGAGGTGAACAAAAGGAGAAAATACCTAAGTGAACAGGCGAATCCTCACTCCTTACTGACAAAGGTGTAGCCTTTCTCCCATTTCCAGCATTCCCCTTCCACTTGGACTCTCCCTTCTGGCCTTTTACCCTCTCATGATCTTTTCATTTCTAATTGCCAACGTGACGTTAGCTTCCCCACTCCCTTCATCCACTCAAACCTTTCTCCATCTGAACATGTAGCACTCTGCTCACTTCAAACCAATTCTGACTTTGTCATTAAAACCACAAACAAAGTTGTCGTCTGGCACACTGACCTCTACCTTACAAAGGACAGACACCAACTTTCTGACACCTCCTCATACCTTCCTCTGGACCATGACCCCACTAATGAAGACCTGGCCATTGTCCCTGGATCATTACAGGTTTCGTCACAACAGGTCATCTCTCCCCTCCACAGCCTCCAACCTCAGTGCCCCTACTCCACGCTACCCATTTCTATCTCTTTTCTAAGATCCATAAATAGGACTGCCCTGCTAGGCCCATTGTTTCTGCCTGCTCTTGCCCACCAAACTCAATTCTTCATACCTGAACATCCTGTCTCCCTTTGTTCATTCTCTTCCCACTTACATCTGGACCACCTCTCATGCCCTCCACCATTTTGATAACTTCCAATTCCCTGGTTACAACTGGGGCAACCTTTTTCACAGATGTCCAGTCTCTTTACACCTCCATTCTCCCATCAGGAGGTTTTTAAGGCCCCCCCCCATTTCCTTCTTGAATAAAGACCCAACCAGTTCCACTCCACTAACTCTCATCCATAAGGCAGAACTGTAGATCAAAGGTGTAGTCCTGAGCATTCACATGGGCACTAGTTACACCCACCTTTCTGTCAGCTACATGCAACAGTCCTTGTTCCAAGCTTATTCTGGCACCTACTCTTTCACTGCTATCTCGAAGACTGTATTGGTGATGCTTCCTGTATTCATGGAACTTGTCAATTTCATCACCTTTGCCACCAATTTCCACCCTCCTGTCAAATTGACCTGGACTATCTCTGACAATTCTCTTCCTTTTCTGGATCTCTCTGTCACCAGCTCAGGAGATGGATTTGCCACTGATAAATCCACCGACTCCCACAGCTACCTGGACTATACCTTCTCCCACCCTGCCTCCTATTTAAGGATGCCATCCCTTTTTCTCAATTTCTCCATCTCTGCTGCATCTGTTCTCAAGGAGAAGCCATCTGATCCAGGGCTTCTGAAATCTCCTCCTCCTTTCTGAAATGTGGCTTCCCTTCTGCTATAGTTGATGGAGCCCTCACACTCATTTCCTGCACATCTGCTCTCACACCCAGCCCCAAAAGAGAACAGTGATAGAATTCTCTTGGTCCTAACCTTACACCCCACCAGCCTCTGCATCCAACCTACCATCCTTCTACATTTCAGTCAGCTGCAACATGATTCCACCACCAGTCACCCCCTCTCCCCTTCTTTCTGCTTTCTGCAGGGACACCCACGTCCACTCATTCCTCCCTATCCACTGGCACTTTCCCCTGCAACTGTGGAGGTATAATACCTGTCCCTTCACCTCCTCCCTCACCACCATCCAGGAACCTAAACAACCCTTCCAAGTGAGGCAATTCACCTGCACCCCTTCCATCCTAGCCTATTGCATTCAGTGCTCATGATGGAGCCTTATCTACATTGGAGAAACCAAGCATAGACTAGGTGACTGTTTTACAGAGTACCTGCGCTGTCCTCAACAGCCATTTCAAGCTTCTGATTGCATGTCATTTTAACTCTACTTCTCACTCCACATGGATCTTCACCATTTCTACAGAGAGGCCAAACACAAATTGGAAGAACAATGTCCAACATTCCACTTGGGTAGTTTACCGGCCAATGGTATGAACATTGAACTTTCCATTTTGAGGTAACCCACACCCCTAGGTCTCTTCTCCCTTTGTTCATCTTTCCTATCCTTTCTCGCCCCCACCCCCCACCTGCACATCATTTCCCACCCACCTCCTCATCTGATGCCATTAACAGCTCCCAGCCTTTGTCTCACCCTTCCCTTGTACTGTACATACTGGCAATCTTTCCTCTTCCCTCTTAGTCCTGATGCAAGGCCTCAACTCAAAATGTCAACAAACACCTTTAGCCTCTACGGATGCTGGTTGACCTGCTGAGTTCTTCCAGTATTCTGGTTTTTGTTCCAGATTCCAGCATCTGCGGTCTCTTTCGTCTTCAAGAAGCTATACCAGCTTTTTTTTTTGATGTATTTGCTTTTCTTGTGGGTCAGGAAGCGAAACCTTCAAGCATGAAACCTTTGGCCTCCCTCTGCTACCCTAGCAACCTTCCCAACCCACCCACCTTACTACTGGCAATCAAATCCTTGTGTTCCTGTCTATAATATGCTACTATCCAAGTTCTGCTCTTGCCTACTGATCAAATACTAACTGCTGTCAAGATTGGGTAAAACTCATCTGGGAAACAGTAACGAGACCCGCAGGTTAAAATGCCCAAGGTTAACCCAGCGTAGCCAGTTTTTTTTGCAAAGCAAATCTAAGAATCTAAAGTCAAAGCTCTGAGTTATGAAGACTAAAGAAACACGAGGCCAGAAATTGTACAATGTCTGGACATGGGAGCTAAAGTAATGCTGTGGACCCATTTTAAAGTGAGGCATACCTGCAGTGATATTTTCTTGCACAAGGCCTGAATCATAATGAACAAAAAACAGGTATTTTATGTTTAAACAGGCACAAAAGCTTTCCATAGCAAACACCTGCCTTTATAAAGCTCAGGGGAAGGGTTTGTTGTGTCTTGAGGGGAGGAAATACAGAAATGGGGCTGGTAGGGAACAAGATCTGGCAGGGTCAGGGAGATAATAGAGCTGAGAAGGAGATCGGGCCAGAGTTTTAGGTCGTAGAGGCAAGCCAGGAAATCAGCCAGTAAAGGTGATGGAGAAGGTGAGCCAGGGAAGTAACTGGCTTATGTTGATAGTCAGGGTCAGTCAAGCAGACGATTGTGGATAAAGGGGGAGTGGAGAAAGATTGGGACTTGTGCTTCTCAAGACTCGACTTCTAATTACAGCTTGCTTCAGTGCACAAAGCTTGTCAGCCTTGGAAGTGAAGAACGTATTTGTGCAAGTGATGTCAAAGAATGCAATGCATCCTGCTCTCATTGTTTGTCCCTGGTTAACTTAACACGTGTACCACATGCACTGTTGATGTGAAACAAAAATCCTGAAATTGGACTGCTAGTAAATTAAGTATCTGAATGCGTTTAGTGATTAGGTTTTTGATAACATTCTATCGCACAGTGCGCTTAAACATTGCATCACGGGATAGAAACTTTTGGCTATGAATGTGTCAGCTGAAATGATTAGATTATGACAATTATTTCTCTATAATCTGTGATATGAGGAAACAGAACAATCAAATGCATAAGCACTTAACCACATAGATGTTCTACTGTCATTATATGTACCAATAGACAATGGCCCAAGTTGCTGAAAAGATGATTGGTGGCAAACAATGCATGCTATTATTAACGTGCAAATCAGCCAGTAACAGCAATTTTTAAAAAGGGATGGTCTGTGAACTGTGACAAGCTGTTGGCTGGTTAATGCCACTCCATTACTAGGTTTGAAAAAGAGCATCCCACACAAAACAACACCATGATTTTCATGAAATTGCTGTATATGCATGTTATTGCCAATTAAATCTCATAGAAAGTTAAGTCAGGTAATGTAGCGGTTAGCACGATGCTATTACAGCACCAGCGATTGGGGTTCGATTCCCCTCGCTGTCTGTAAGGAGTTTGTACGTTCTCCCGTGACTGCGTGGGTTTCCTCCGGGTGCTCCGGTTTCCTCCCAAATTCCAAAAGACGTACAGGTAGGTTAATTTGGGTTTAAAATGGGCGGCGCGGACTCATTGGGCCAGAAGGGCCTGTTACCACACTGTAAATAAAATTTTAAAAATTTAAATTGACAGTATAAATACTCTTTTAATAATGAAATGATTACTAATGACACTAACCACCTCTTTCCCATGAGTTAATACAAATATGGCAGCTCATTTCTTCACATTGTAAATTAAGGAGATTTTAAAAATATCATTTTAATTTTTTCTGTATTTTTTCTTACCTTTCTTTTCATTCTTAGTCCACTCTCTTTGCCTCTCTCTCCTGATTTTACATGCTCTAATCCACTCTTCACTTCTTAGTCCTTTTGTTTATATTTTAATCCTCAGTCCTCATTTGTTATGGTTTTACATACATCTTCAACAAAAAATTGATGCTCTTCATATCTCCTCTACTACTGTTGTACAGTAGCAATTGTACATTAATTTAAAACCCTTTTTTAGACTTCTTGCCAGGCCTTCGGAGTAGTTACCATGAGAATCACTGGCACACTTCCACACTTGTTTTACCCAAACCTCACACTGGAGTCATCCTGTCCATCAAAAGGTGTTTGCAATATTCCATTTCAAACTCTTACCAACATGGGTGTTACTTAACTGGACTTATCCTTCTAAGGTAGACTTAATTTTGCTACAAATCTACAAGGGCTATGGGCCAGGAAGAAGAAATCACTTTGTTTATCAACTAGAAATAATCTTTTATTTTACTTTTCCTCGGTACATGATTGTTATAAGTTTTTCTAGCTTACGTAGTACCAGGACAGATCTAGACAGAGCTCTTTTATATAGGTACTCTTGCGACACGGCTGCACAGGATGATGTAATTTGCCATTCAGCATTTCTTATGGAACATTATGGGCAACATGGACTGTGTCTTATGAGGCATCTGTTGTTCGGCACCCCCTTAGTACTGACATGGGAGGCTGCATGGAGAGTAAAATATTTATCTGCATCCTTGGGCCCACCACCTCTCTGACTCCCCTCTCCCTTTTCACCAACTCCAATTGCAGGCTACCACCTGTAACCCATTTCCCCAACCTCTACCATCCCATTTCCCGCCTTCCTCAGATGCAGTTCGTTTTCTGGTTCCCACTCCCTAATGTAAAGATGGTCCCCCAATCTCCCTCCACATAAACAGCAGATTTCCCACCCAAATGGTTATTCTCCAGATCCTAAACCGACCCCTAGCTCCACCTCCAAAATGTACAGAAGGTCGGTTCTTACATGACCCTACCCAACAAACTCAAGGTACAGTCCGCATTCTGATCTCATTCTCTGATGTACCACCGGTCTCTTGACCTCCCTGACACTTAAAGGTAAGCCAGAATCCCAATCCCATTCCTCAATGGATTGGTAACTTGGTTTATTATGTCACATGTACTGAAGTACAGTAAAAAACTTTGATTTGCATCCCATCCATACAGATCAATTCATTACAACAGTGCATTGAGGTAGTCCAAGGGAAAACAATAACAGAATGCAGAATAAAGTGTTACAGTTACAGAGAAAGTGCAGTGTAGGTAGACAATAAGGTGCAAGGTCATAACAAAGTAGATTGTGAGGTCAAGAGTCCATCCTTATCATACAAGGGGATTGTTTAATAGTCTTACAACAGCCGGATAGAAGCTGTCCTTGAGCCTGGTGGTACATGCTTTCAGGCTTTTGTATCTTCTGCCTGATGGGAGAGGGGAGAAGAGAGAATGCCTGGGGTGAGTAGGGTCTTTGATTATGTTGGTTGCTTTACTGAGGCAGCGAAAAGTGTAGACAGAGTCCATGGAAGGAAGGCTAATTTCCGTGAATTGCTGAGCCGTGTTCACAACTCTCTGCAGTTCATTGTGGTCTCGGGCAGAGCAGTTGCCACACCAAGCCATGATGCATCTGGATAGGATGCTTTCTATAGTGTATCGATAAAAATTGGTGAGGATCAAAAGGGGCCATACCAAAATATCTTTAGCCTCCTGAGGAAGAAGAGGCGTAGGTGCACTTTCTTGAACGTGGCATCTACGTGGTACAGTCGGAATCCTGATCCTATTCTCCGATGTATACATGGCCACCCACCTACCTGAGTCTCCAAGTCCCAAGATACACTCAATCTCCTGGTCACCCTCTCCTGATCCTATGCTCCTGACTTCCTCACTGCCAGTCCCACTCAATGCCCCCAACAACCTCCTCTCTCACAGTATCAAACTGCTGGCAGGATTCCTGGTCCATCAGCCCCTGCACCAAAAGCTGGACTCTGTGGCCTCCGTCTCCTCCTCTCCAATGATCTCGCTTTGCTTCCAATCAATACCGAACCAATGAGGCCTGTGGTCAACTCCCTTACTCCAGTCTTGGGAATGACAAGCAGCACACAGAGTATTTTCAAATGTGCAGTGAATTTTGATGCAATATGACAATAATTAAAACATTGTTTTCCTATCTCATCTTCATCATTTTAGCACTTTAAACTATATACATACAATACACCTATCCAGTACACCCAGCTGAGGAAAACATTTACATTATTCCCATTGGAAAACTAGAATCTATTTTTCATGTGCAGCTCCACACTCCAGTTCTGAATAACAGCTGCCAATTCAATACCTTTTATGCAACCAATGGGAGTTGTAGAATGCAACATTATGCTTCCATTATCAGGTGCACTACATTTCTGGCTATCCTCCGACTGACCATGCTTTTTTACAAAAAATGGTTAAAGTCACTATGCTGAACTTCTTTGCCTTAGTTAGCCACGTATTCTGCAACTTAATTACAACCAGAAATCAGAAAACAAGACTATTTAATATAAATTAACTATTTGCCTGTAGTTAAAAATAAAAATGTGTTAAAGACAACTATGTCAAATTATTGCACTTTGTCTATTATTTATGAGAAAGATTCAATTTAATCTATTTCCTATTTTTGTATATTCCTTTTCTCTCTAGTTTGCTTACTGGAGCAAGATAAGACACCAGGTTGAGTGGTGCCGAAAAAACAACAGCAATGTTAGTAAAACTAAACAGCTGATTGTTGACTTCAGGAAGGTGAAGGGGGCAAACACGCGTCAGTCTACATTGGGGGATCAGTGGTGGAGTCAGCAGCTTTAAATTCTTGGGCATTAATATATCGGATGACCTATCCTGGACTCAGTACATAGATGCAATCACAAGGAAGGCACGCTAGCATCTTTACTTTCTTAGGAGGTTAAGAAGATTCGGCTTGTCACCAAACACTCTAACAAACTTCTACAGATGTACTGTTGAAACTATCCCGAATGGTTGCATCATGGCAATTCCAATGCACAGGAACACAAGCTATGATGTATTGGATTCAGCCCAATACATCACAGCACATCCCTCCCCACCATCCATAGTATCTACAGGAGGAGCTGCCTCAAGAAGGCAACATCCATCATCAAAGATCCCCACCATCCGGGCCATACCATCTTCTCGTAGCTACCACTGGACAGGAGTACAGAAGCCTGAAGTCTCATACCACCAGGTTCAAGAATAGCTACTTCTTGAACCAACTAGCACAACTCTAATCACTACAGTTTAGCAACAGTATGACCACTTTGCACTAAAATGGACTTCGTGTTTTTTTTGTTCTAATTGTGTTCTTTCTTGTAAAAATTGTTTTTCTTGTGATCCTCTGTGCCTGTGATGATGCTGAGAGTAAGTTTTCATTGCACCCGTGCATGCATACTGGTGCATATGACAATAAACTCGACTTTGACGTGCCAATATTTTCCTCAGTTTTGCACTTGCTATATTTGCATGTGCTTCTCAATTTCCTCTTTTAGTGTCACCAGTTTCAGTAAGAGGAATTCTCTACAAGGAAAAAAGGCAAATGTTTTCCAAAATTCAATGATTAGCAGTCCAGCATCAAAATAATAAGCCTTCTACAGTTATTTCATCAAAGCTCAATACTGGCTGTTTCCATGCTGACCAGATCTGTCCCTGATTGTTTTCTGAATTATATTCCGGGATTGAAGCTCTTATGCTGCTATCAGCATTGACCACCACTTGGCAGTTCTAGCAGCAGTCCTCCCAATTCCTGTAGGTTTGTTATCTGACAGTATTGGAATTCATTCATTTCTCTTAACTGTAGTTTACAGTTTACAACAGCCTCATTGTACCAGACAAGATGGTACACGAGGGGGGGGGGGGGGGGGGAGGCGGGGGGTTGTGCGGAGAAAAAGCAAACCTTACTAGAAACATCTTCCTTAATATTTGTAATAAGTGGGAAAATCAATCTTACAAGTTTGTCCTACGAACACATCCTTAAAATTTCCAACTGTATTCCTCGTTCGTATGTTCTAGCCCAAGATGTTGAGCAGTACTAAACAGGCCTTCTTTATGTGGTCTGCCATTCCAAAGAACGAAGTTAACTAGGTAAGTGCAAGTCTGTGGATGTGTATTAAAGAGGTGGGTGGGGGCTGGGGATAGGGGAAGCCTCACAGAGGAGACAAGTCAGAAGTGTGGTAAAGACTGGCAAATGGCAGTCCAGGATAGTCAATGGGAGTAGGGGTGAGGTTTGATAATCAGGAGAAGATTGTGAGTAAGGTGGGGGGTGTGGGGTGGTGGGGGGAGCAGGGGAGGAGGTTGCAATTGGGTGAGATGCCCAGAAACAAGGTTCAGTCACACAATGCACACTGTAGGACTGGAGTCTTCTTCTGTCCTCTGCATATACAACAGGCTGGTAATGTGATTACTGCTGACTGTGCAGAAGTTCTAACCAGGGATTTTAGTTTTGTAAATGACAACAGACCAGAATTTGTTCTTCAGTAGTGGTATGCCTTTATTCACAGTTGAAATTACAGAAATGTTATTAATGTAAATTAATTAAAATCAAAATTTTAAAAATTAATATAACTGACAATAAGATACCCTTTCTGACTCATGACCCCCCAATACTATGAGCTAAACCTTGTATTATACTCACAATGATGCCAGTAGTCAATCCACGAATGATTCCATTGAAAATGACTTCCTGTGAATGACCAGCTCAGCTGGTCTTGGCTCAACACCAGAATATCAACGTTTTTAAAAAGCTTCTTGGGACAAAATTCAGATGCAAGAACCCTTCACAAACTGCTATAAAATAGAGGCCATCTCTTTGGATAAACCACAACCTCAGGTAGCCAGACTCATTGACTCCTTGGTGTTACAAAGCTGTTCTATTTCCCACAGACCGCATTGAGAATTTTCTAAAAGTTTGGTTCTCTGAAAACATGAGGAACTACAATCTCATAGAATCATAGAACAATTACAGCACAGGAAGAGGTCATTCAACTCATCACGTCCACACCAGCTTGCCATAAAAATTCTCAGCTTTCTCTCACTGGCCCCTTCTCCATAGCCTTGCAAATTTTTCTCCACCCTACTTACCCACTTCCCTCTTGAAGGTCACAATACAACCTGCCTCCACTATATCTATAGGAAGTATACTTCAGAAGCTACATAAAAAAATCCTCACGTCACTCTTAATTCTCATCTATTTTCATACCTGTGACATCTGGTCCTCAAATGTTCCAAAGGAAACAGTCTCCCAATATTCATTCCGTCCAAACTGTTGAACATTTCCTATAATACTACCAAATCAACCCACAGGTCTTTCTCCAAAGAAAAAAGCCCCAACTTCTCTAATCTATACTTGTAACAGTCGTCTCTCATCATAAGAACCATTGTCATAAATCTTTTCTGGACCTTCTCCAATGTCTTCACATCTTCCTATGATGTGGTGACCATAAGTGAATACAATATGCCAGTTGAGTCCATAAAAATTCTGTACAACTTCTCTGCTTTCGTTCCCTTATCCCTTTAATAAATCCCAGAATTGTGTATGCCTTATTAACTGCTTTCTCAACCTGCCCCACTACTTTCAATAATTTGTGCACACATACTCCCAGGTTCTTCTGCTCCTATACTCCCTTTAGAACAGCATTATTTCCTATTGTCTCTCTCATTTTTTCTATCAAAACGCATCACCTCGTATTCCTCCACATTCATCTGCCATACATCTGTCCAGTATACCAGCCTGTTTATGTCCTGGAATCTGTCATAAACTGCACAGTGCCAGTACAGCTTCCAGCCTCATTAACATAGGTACAGCAAGCTACTCTTCCTATATTTTGTTGCATTATTGGATTTCACTTGATATGTCGGCACTCTTATGTTTATTAGCATAAAGGATGCATGATCCCAAAATAATAATTGTACAATACACTTCATGCAAATTTTCCTTTAGACTTGATTTTTCATCAAAATTGAATTGTGTAGTGCACAAAAACATTACACAACATCCAATTTCTGACCATAGCTGTTTGCATGTGTTAAGGTACACTACAACTCTTGTAGTGAGAATCCTGAAACAGAACCTTTTCCTCAGTCTGAAGAGCAACTTAGCACCTACAAGAGGACTATAGAAAATTATCATGTAAGCAGCGGAGGAAAAAAGGGAGAAATGACAATCAGCTTTTACTAGCTCCTTTTCCCTAAAACTGTGCTACTTAAAGGGCAACACTAAAACCGCGTTATTTGTTACCACTGCAATCTATGACCTTCATGTGTACCAAGACTGTATTGCCCATAGAGGCCAAGGCTTCCATTGGGACCAGATGCTTTCCTTTGTTATCATCTTGCCCTTTATGTGTTTGCAAAACATCTTGGCCTGGAAATTCCATTCTCATTTTCCTAGTCTCAGGATCAATCTAGGCTGTTGCCACTAATCTCTGCCACATTCCACAATTTTCTCCTCATTCCTGCATTAAGGAGGTTACCTGTACTAAGCACTCAAGCACAGAAGATTTCATCTACTTTTCTAGCAGAGCATAGAATGGATACAGGGATTTTCCTGCATTGCATGCTTCCCCAAATGTAGGCATTCTTTCAATGTACTCATGCACCCCTTGCAGAGACCACCTTAGCAGGTGCCCCTCGTTGTAGCCGTGAAGGGCTTCTGTAACACCCTTACACAAAAACAGGCATCCTTTAGGTACTGTTCTTCAAGTGCCTGTCTGGGCTCCCTGAATCCCTAGGAGCACTCTCCCACCCTCCCATCATTGATCCATTAATTCTTTCAACAGCAACAGTCTCTAGCAACCGGAAGAATGCTGCTTTAGATTGTTGTTTCCCCTTTAAGGCTGTTTAGGTTGTCCCTGTGAGGCTAAATGCCAGCAGCTGTGGGGTCTCCTAATATGTATCAATAAAGTAGCATGTGCTGAAATTGACACAGTGCAACATTCTGTGC
Organism: Pristis pectinata; assembly: GCF_009764475.1. Lineage (NCBI taxonomy): Eukaryota > Metazoa > Chordata > Chondrichthyes > Rhinopristiformes > Pristidae > Pristis > Pristis pectinata. Next base: position 66,348,059 of record NC_067408.1, on the reverse strand, counting down.
AGAAACCCAACAATGCAGTTCTGGGAACCTTGCAACTGAAAATGCAATTTCTGTGGTCTTATATAAAAAGATAACACATTATGCTGTTTTAGAACTATTAAAACACAGGAAAGCAATTTCAAAGTAATTTTACTGTTCAATACATTCAGGGAGTCTCTTGGTTTCCTTCTTTCTTTTTTAATGTCTCCCCCGCACACGTCATATTATTTGAAACTTTCTGGACTATTGCACACACTGCATCTGACATTAGCTTCCTTTTCTCTTAATATACATAATTATCCAAGGCAAATCCAGCTTCAGGATTCCCAGTCGTTTTAGAAGGAACCTATTAGTCTCAATACTTAAGTTTCCTGCTGAATTTCCACAACTCTAATAGTCAATAACACACTTGCTTCTCTTTCAGTAGTGGTTTGCTCGCAGGTAACCAGAATGTGACAGATGCGAGTACATTATGTCACCCCCACCAGTCACTGCACTCCATCATCTGCTGAAAAGGAACCCGTCTGTAATTAAAGCAGTCATGGCCGAGGTCATGGCGTATGTCAGATCCGAGAAAAACAGAAGAAAATGTATCCTTATACCCACCTAATCCTTTTTCTCATATCCCACTTCCCCCTTATCCTAAATCTCTTGTTATTTACAGTAGGCAGTTGGTGCAAGTATGCACCTCAAGCTTTTCCCCTTTCAGTCACCACAAACTAACTCATACCCTTCTCCTTTCTGATTGCTAAGAAATGTTACATGATTAGGCTGTGGTACAAGAACTAAACAAGTGTGAAGTTGAAAACCAGAGGCATTAGATTTAATATTTCTGGCTACTGGCATAACTTGGAGGTTAGCCTAGAGCTGCACAGGATGGATCACTAGGCACATGTGAGCTGAGACCAAAGCTTGGGTGAAGAGTACCCAAGTGCCAGTTTCACTGAGGGCACAATTGCTCACAAGTTTTGCTGGAGACAACTTGGATGGGAACTTCAATGCTGTAGAAGAGATCCAGTGGATATTTACAATGAAATGGCTTGCGTATTGCCAGCAAGCCTAAGTGCAATTTTCAAAGAGCATGGAGGAGTCTAGTATTGACTTTGTACACAGTTGACGCCCATTCTCCTCAGCATGGAAATGGTGGGAACTTCATTAGAACACCATGAAACCATCCATGATGCAGTCTGATAATCATCATCTCAGCTCCAACAGATCATGATGATTGATAAAGCACTGCCTCAAGGGAGAAGCAATGGGTTTATGGAGAATTAATTTGATTCCCTCTCTGAGAATGTCAGCATTCATGATTCCATCACAGACATTCAGTCAATGTCCTTGCTGTTGACTATACACAGACAGCTATACAACCCTGACTGTTGCTGCATATGGCAAGGAGGTACAGTCTGAAGCTGCTTCTTCTATGCCCAGAACTGTTTCACATCATCCCACAAAGCCATATGCGGACTATACCAATGCAAGTCAATCCCCTTTTACCAACTATGCTCCAACCACTAGGATAGAACTACCTTGGATTATTTGGACAGGCACAAACATACAAATGACAAGACTTAAAGGAACATAAAAAGGTGAATAGGATATTTGTGTACAACAAATAATGCCAATTGCCATAATGTTGTTAGTTTTAAATATATATATTTTGGTAGTTCCTATTTTTGCATTATGGCCAGGCAATGCTAACCAGGTCTCTAATGGGAAGGTTGGTCAGTGTGGATTGCAATCGCATTCTATGGTATTGCTGTCTAATAAGTTGGTAATGGACAGCCCATACAGAAAGACGGTGTCCATTTCCTCTTCCCATTCTTCCTCCCCTTCTTTAACTTCTTTCTCCTCCTGCTCCACAGCTGCTTACCCTTCAACTGAAACTGAAGAATGGGGTTGAGTGGGAAAAATAAATCAGCCATGATCAAATGGTGGTGCAGACTTGATGGGATGAATGGCCTAATTCTGCTCCTATGTCTTATGGAAACTGAACCCTCTTCATAGCAAGGTTCTGCAGCATATAACAAACTGACCTGAATCTCTGAACTTCATACACTAAGGAATGAATTTCAGAAGGCAGAGTACAACACTACTGCCACAATCTGTTTAGTGCTTCCAACCAGGAATGAATTTCTAGACATTACTGTTTTTATTTTAAAGTTCAGTCCTCCAATATGTACTTCTTTGCATCAAACAATGGTGGGGAAAAAGGAGGACCTACAATTTCATCAGACATGTTAGAAACAGTCTTTCACACCAAAATCCACTTTTCTTCTTTCCATTTATGGAAATATTGCACTCTCTCACTGAAGGTCTATTTAAATTCAGGATATATCATGTGAGAAATGTATGACACTATATAACATATGTAATAATGTAGCATTAATATAACCTCAGAATGTAAAAAATTTACATAAGTGTCTTAAACATAAATAATGAAAGTGTGGCGACTCACCGTCTAGTCGGGCGAACCGGCTCGGCAGTCGGGTCGCGCGGCGTTGGAGCGACGAGGCCCAAGATGGCGGCGGGCCTCGTCTTTCCGAGCGACGGGGAGAACCCGCGCGCGGGAAAGTCCTGATGACGTAGGACTTACGTCATTGCCGGTTGTTTTGGGCAGGAACATTCTCCCTTAAAGGGCCTGCGCAAGGCGGGAAAATAAACCAGTTCTGTTTGGCAATCCTCCGAGTAGAGTCTTGTTTTATTCCGCGGTAGCAACCGCTACAAAAGGCTCTTTACTGGCATATTATCTCGTAGTCAAATTATTTTCACAAATAGAATAATACTAAACATGAAAATCATAAGCCACTTCAATCAACAAGCAAATTGTTCAACATTTCTATTTCAGTTCACCCAAGCAATCCAAAGCAATTATTTTTATACATCACAACAATACTAAATAAAATGAAAATATGAACCAGGAGCATCCAAACCAAACAGTTCTAAACCTTAGCTTCTACAGCATCAGAGGATATGATATCCCTGTTGCAAGAAAAAATCACATGGTTCAAAAATAGTTAAAAATATTATAAGGCCTATAGTTCCAAATTCTATTAATAGGAAAATACAATTTGGAAATATTGTACAATTCTCCTATTCTTCTATGAGCACAATGACAAAATGAAAATTAAAATAAGTCAGAAGCCTTATCTCTATTATAACCACTAATATTAAGATAATGCAAAAAACAATGCAAAAAAGCCCCAAGGATAGAAGTTCCATTGCAGAGCACCACTTCTTTGGCACTGCAAATCCCCATTTGTGGATAATTCTTTTTGCAAGTCATGAATGCAACCCAATTGCTCTCCTCATATTACCAGCAACATTGAATCACGTAGATCCATGCATGTTTCATGTGCATACCTAAACAACACAAAGGATATACTGATGGCATTGTTACGCAACACTTATTCAGCATCTACTCTGGCACATTGGGCTGTGACCGGGAAAAAGATTCACCCAAAACTCAGTGACAGCCACACACAGGGAATAAGTTCTGAACTGCAGGAGATCCAATATTTATACTAAACAGAATCTTTCTTTGCTCATCAATGAAGTGGTAAAAACCTCAATTCTCTTTTGTACAGGGCTGGTTTAGTAGAGGTCCATTGGACCATCCCATTGAAGAGAGGAGAAGTGGGCCTAAAGGCCTTTGACAGAAGAGGCCAAAGGAGGTGGTGGAGAAAGAGGACTCTGCCTAGGAGGACCTAACACCCATGAGTCAACCAGGAGCAACTCTTCTATCTCCACAGGAGCAATGTGCCTGAATGCCAAGGTGGATGGTCACTCTGATCTGCCATCTGCTGTACGCAAAGCTCTAGCAACACATCCATGCCTGGACCACTCTGCCTGTGAAGGCAAATCTCAGTGGCCTCAGTTTTCAAATTATTTCAGCAGCTGGTAACTTAACTTTGCCAAATGTCATAATTTACTGCTCACTTCTGCATTTATGACATAATGAATGTTCTCTAATTGCAGAGAGAGGAATTCACCTCTTTTCCCTCAAGTTGAGAAAGTAGCCAGCCCAGGCATGCAGATTTGCCTCCTAAAAGGTTCAGGAAGTGATAGATTGCACAGACATGGCATTTCATGCTGCACATGTGAATTCATATGCTCACAAACAAAATGTTTATCATGCATTAAAGATCTTAATGGTCAACATAGTATACATGGGAACCCCGTATGACTCATTCATGCTGAGGCAGGTTGTTGTACACATCATATTTCAGCTGCCACATCAGACTAAATGAATGTTCTATCCAGGCTCCTGGAAGTACTACAGGGGGCAATTATTATCAGTGCAAAAATGACAAAACTAACAACCATATGTGTTGTCAAAGGGAGATTTTATTGACTAAACTGACAGAGGGACTGGGAGGGGCTGGAACACTGTGCAGCATATTCCATACAGGATCTCTTGCATTTGTTTCATCTGCTTATTTTGCTGCACTGTCATGGCTTTTGACCACTCTGCAGCAGCAAGAGGAGTAGAAAAAGATGAGAAGGGAAAGGAATAAGAAGATTAAGGCATGTAATGATGAAGAGATCCTTCTTTCTGGATGTCCTCTCAAGGTGCATCATCAGCTCCCTGCAGTTCAGCTGAGGAGCTCACTCCACTGCATAAAGACGAAGACAAAAGGGAAAACTATGCTTGAGTACTGCAATATCTAGCCAACAGTTAAACTTGAGAAGATGAATACCATCAGCCTACACACGCCTAGTACTAACCACTTCCAACAAGAGTCATCCAATCATTTCCCCCTGACATTTATCAACATCATCTTAAACCTTCTAGGAACCAATGCTGAACAAAAAGTAACGTAAAACAGACAAAATGCCTGCAAAAGCACTTTTGAGGTTTCCCATTCTCTAGGAAGGGGTTAATTAAGTACTGTTGCAAAGCATTTTCATTATTGCCTTCCTTTGTGTATCCCAAAAAACAGTGAGAAAGTTTAATTAATTCATGGCAAAGCAACTCCCTTGATTGCTGCACCCACCCACACCACTGGCACAATTTGGGTTGCATGCAAGTTGTCTGCAAAATGAACGTTTAAAAACTCTTCAAGACTTCAATGGCAGCACTCTACTATCTGCAAGTGAACCTCAAATTCACAAGCCATCATAATTAGTTATTATTTTTGATCATTCCTGTATGCTTGTTCATAATGTTGTAGCTGCCCACCTAACAGTGCCGAGGCGCAGGTCAGGAAGTCAACTTTTCTTCACATTCAATGGCAATGCATCACAGATCTCATTTTATGATTCTTCCATTGGCACCCATCTGTTGCTCATCAACTCAGTGTTGATTTAAGTACAAATCGTGAACACAAGAATCAACCAAAATCATTATATAGCCAAAAAAGTATAGCCCTAATCGGTAGCAAAACCATACCATCATTGTTCATGTCCTTACTGCCTGTTTTCAGTATGCCTTAACCTGCCCTATCTCTTAGAGGCTTCTGACACACAGATAAATGGCTGCTCCCTTACAGCAGAGATGATATGAAGAATTTTCTTCAACAAATCTAGTTCTGCTTAGCTTGGCTTCAGATCATACCATCTCTTTATGAATTGCAGCAATCTGGGCTAACTACTTAATGGGCAGTAGAGAGAGCAATCTTGAAGTGACAGTGATGAAAGCATAAATGCCATCTTCCTGAGAGAAAGACAGCAGATTCACAATCCACTGAACCACATCAACTTCCTCAGAGCAGAGTGTCAACATCCTAGTAATCTGAAGGACAATTGCTGGAATATTGTAGCGTCACTAGAATCCATGGCAATAAGGCTAATAGCCTGAACATCCATGGCATTAAGGTTGATCCTTCACTATGGAATTCATAACGTGGATGTATTCTGCCTGGAAGCCAAAAGCAGATAAGTTACTGCACCATAGTTGGGTCCCTTAGCATTTACATGGATCTGGCCACCACTTCCATATTGAAAAATAGGAGCTTCAACCTCCGCACAAAGTAATGCACGGTTGAAAATAGTGTCCCAAATTCTTACATTTCATCCAGTTTCCTGGTAGACCTGCCAATGGTCTGTGCATTTCAATGTGAACATGGCTTTGCTCACAGGCTATCCCATGAAAATCCTCACCCAAGTCCTCTGGAGTAGACTTCATGTGACCTCACCTTCCTTGAGGGCTGGGACACAAACAATTCTGGCTGGGAACGTTAACAGTCTAGTTATGCCATGTAATGTATAAATGCCAGTTGAAAACTATCGTTTAAGTCATAGTGTGCTAGTATCTAAACTGGAGGCTGAGAGTGTCAAGTGAACTGACAGAGCGTTTTATTCTTCCAATTCTTTTTCCCCAGCTGCTGGAATCTGTACAGGTGGGAGCTCTTGAGTATCTGTAAGTAAAAAGGTGTAATAGTATGGTCATACTTAAGGTAGACAGCATGTAGAAGAGGCATGCTTAAGACATGTGATTGATAAACCAAAAGGGATAGTTCAAGAAAGAAGGAAAATTGAACATAATTAGTAAATGGAGACATAAGCACACAGCCACCTTCCACAATTTCCATTTGCAATTGCAGCAGCCAATTCCGTGGTTACCCAAAACTTCTCCTCCAAACACAGCATCTCCACAGTACAGTCCCTGACAGTTTGCTTCTATTTGCAGAGGTTGTGTGCGGCTTTTCCTGCAAAAGAGAGAGGTAAACTTATCAGTGAACACCATGCATTGTCTGTAACATGCCATGATTGAAAAGCTGGGAATGTGTGCAAGAACATAAGAAATAGAAGAGTAGGCCAATCAGTCCCTCATGCCTCCTCTACCATTCAATAAAAAGACAGCTGATCTTTTAGCACTACTTTCCTATACTAACTGCATATACCTTGATTCCCCCAATAGCCAAAAATCTATCAATCTCTGTCTGGAACATACTCTGCAGCTATGAGATGTGCATGAATGTTAGAGAAGTGATAAGATTGTGAATGTATGATGAGACATGAATATTAGGTAATTGATACAGATTGTTACAAGCAGTTGTTAGAGTTGTGATCCCTGAAGTTGCATGCAAGTCTACACTTGCAAATATTAAGGGATAGGATTTGATGATATATTCTCTGAAGTTCATCATGCACTCAAGATCATTAAACATCTTCCAGAACTACAACCAGATTCTTAGAGCATCATTCTTGGCATGTTCTATTCTATCAACACCTTTCCAAAGGTCTTCGTCTCATACCTGGAGGACTTCCTCCTTTAAGAGATACAGACATAACTTCAGTCAGCCTCATTTACATTCAGGAGGTGCTGGGGGCTCCTGGAATTACCCTCTACTGTTGAATTGTTTAGCACAATTTAAAATCTCTCATCAAAGTACAAACTGCATGCACAAATTTCAAGTACAAGTAACATCAGGATAATATGAAGTGAACCCTTATATTCCCATTTTGGTGAATGCTTTCCATGCAATCAAATTTCTAGGCCTTGGAATTTAAAACGTCCTATTATCATTTAGAATATTATTTTCTATTGCTTATTATACATTTGGATAGTAAATAAAAACATGCAATGGATTATACCAGATTTCTAAAGTTACAACTGGAGGTTCAATTCTGAAACTAGACCTACTAAAAATTTAGTGAGCAATTTTCCGCAAAAGTCAAGTTGGCTTTAAACTTTACAGCAATGACATTCATTTGAGAGGAAGCTGGTAGGTGTTAATTCTTTACATTTCTCCTATCTTGTTAAAATGATACACCAATCACAACTGAAAATAAAATATGCCCTATAAATTATTTATTTCATTCCATTCTCACCATCTTATTTTTCTCAGTGCCTATGTTTCCTTATGGCCCTGCTGCATTATCTGTGCCCTACACTCTTGCCTTCCTGCATTCATTCCTCTCAAAGATGATTTTATGTTATTCATCACTTCTGTGGTCTCCTTTCTCCATTATTTTTTAGTAATGACTCCATCCTTCAGCTCTTCCATTAGATCTTCTCTTGTGCCTGAATTTTATCATATTTTGTATACTGGCTACAGAATATATTTCAAGCAAACACATTTCCAATTCATAATCATGGACATTAAAGTCAATTCTGCTCAAAAATAAGCAGTCACACATAAACAAAATGCTATTTCAAACAATAAATGTTTGAATGTATCTTAGCAGCACAAAATGAATGGTATAAAATGACAGGACTCAGTGGTTTTCACAAAAAACAAGCCACCAGTGAATTAGGCTTATGTAGGTCACAAGCCTGTATTTTGGCAAACTACTGAGTCCTGCTGAGCATCCTGTATATACTAAACAAGCAGTGCTGCCTTGCTAGGCTTATTTCACATAAATTAAACCTTATATTGAACCAGCATATTAGATACCAGTGAATTATAGACACAAACATTGAGGTTAATTTTTCAATTTTGGAACTCTACAAAAAAAATTGGCTCGACAAATAAAAAGGCAGCTCTCAAAGCAAGGCATTATGCGTTCAAAATGTATTCCCACAAAAGCATTTTCAAGCACATAAAACCAATGCGTGTCTCCATGCTCAGCATCTGAGCACGATATTGCAGCACTATATTGTGCAACTGTAATGCTATATATGATATTGCACTGATCATCTGATACTGATCAGCAATCCAGATTTAAAATTTTATATTGTTGGCTCCAAAGCTCTGTAAAATGGTGGAATATTTACTCAAAACTGCATACCAAGAGATTTTGTATTCGTTTGTTGAAAAATATCAGAGTTCTTAACTCTGCCAATTCTCTTTCTCTGAGTTCTTTGTTTATACTGAACAATTATGGCATATAGCAGGTCCAACAGGTGATGCTAGTGTCCCTAAAGCTCAGGCAACTCAGTCCCCATTGGAGCTTGATTTTTTTTGTATTTTATAGGTTTACAATTTACAATACATTCGCCTAACTGGTTAATTAAACCGTACCCTAAAACTCCTTTTCTATTTTTTTTTAAGATGTGCTAAAACAGTGTGCATGGTGTGCTGACACTATTTTCGAAAGTGCCCTTATGTTTGCAATTCATATTAAGTAGCGTTATCAAATTCCCTAGTGTAATGGCACACTGTTTCAAACTGATGTTTTTCAGTATCATGCAACTGCTGGCATTAGTTGCACAGCTACAACCTTGGGAGCCAGTGCTTAAAGGGACACATGCACTGCATAAGCACCACTGCTGCAATTTGCTGTATGAAGAATGGCTCAGAGAGGGAGGAAATATACCACAAGATTCGTCAAAAGAGAGCTTGAACAGATAATCTGCTGCAGAGAAGTGCTGTGTGCAAAGGGAAAACAGAGACTCTCCAGACCTATAATCAGGCAATCCTGCTTGGGAGATTTCCACCAAGAATAAAAGTCATATCTACTTAGTCTACAAGTGCCTGTAACTTGGTGAAGTCTGTCAAGCTAGTAAATCCTCATGGTCAGTTGCCTCATTCCTTGATCTAAAAGGAGAAATAAATAAAGTTTGGCCTCTTTGAATACAGAATTTGAATGAGCCACCTAATGCTAATGTGCAGTAAACTGTGAGATGCAGCACAGACCAGCAACAACGGCCTGGAATGATGCTAGAGCTAGGAAGTTGAGAGTGACGACAACTTTGACTTCAAATGTGGAAGTCATCCAAACACACGTGTGAATATGTATTTGAGGTTATAGAAATCATAGGCCTCAATGAGGACTATCTGGTTGAAACATAGACTGTATTGGCATTGTTCCTCAGAGAAGTCTCGATCAGATGGTGTGCTCTTGTAAACTCTGAGTGGGTGAGGTCTTTGATGACAAGTTCTTCTATGCCTCTTCAAGCATGATCCCCATGGCTGCCTGCAGAGTCACTAATGCCCATTTTCCATTTTCATATAATTCAACAAGGGAAAGTGTTTGGTGTGTAAAAAAAAATTGACAATAAACTTTGAGTGCAAAAATGCAAGTGATGGTCACCAAGATTCAGCAAACCCTGAGACTGACACCAAAGTATTCCGCATTAAGTGTAAGCAGTGTCTGCAATAAAGCAGTGTGACCGATCAATACAACAACGCAACCTGACAAAGAATGTTGTTTGAGTAGGATCGGCCCTTTGAATAGTCTGATTTCATGGTTGTTCTGTGAAGAGCCAACGAGTTCATTTCCTGACACCAATGAGGATGAAAATCATTGCAGTATTTTTGAAGTTATTGGTTTGAGTTTCACATTAGAACCATATATCTAGTACTAACAAAAATCGGGACAGTAAGTCAGAGGTCAAATTTTCCCAGCGGCACTATGAGGACCGGAAGTGGTACAAATATTGCTTTTTTTCCCCCTGGGACTGCACTGTGCCTTTTTTTGTGAGCACCAGCACTAGGAAAATAAATATCTAGGCCAAGATCTCTATCAGGAACTGAGATTTATGCAGATTAAAGAGAAAATGAGAGCTAAATCTCATGGTGGACACCAATGTGGCTACAAAGGCAAAGTCTTGTATACGGCTGCTTGCTGGGTCCTCTACCATACATCTGAAGCGCAATTATGACTATGCCAAATAAAACAGCAATTTATTCTCATTGTACTTAATCTTTTTTGTACATTTAATAGGAGACGCCGATTGGACCGGCTCTCAATTAATTGCGTAATGCTATAGCATCTAGATCGTCTTGGATCAGTACACAACAATGTCATCTGTAGATATTCTTAAAGTAGAAGGAGAAAATCGTGACTTCTGTATTTTAATTTATGCTAATACAGAGCAACAAAACTTTGGTACTAAATATAAACATTCTCTGTGTTATTTCTCCCGTGGTCTTGCAAACCTATATTCAAGACCACAAAGACTAATGCACATTAGTAAATAATGTTTTAATCAACAACGGCATACTTCACGCGTATCAAAACGTACGATTAAATAAGCGTGTATATTCAAAGTGTTTCATCCGACCTTTTCACTTCTAGTGCACAAACACAATAACATATTACACATCGATAAGTCACAGATATTTAGAAAATGTGTCCCCTTCGTAAAGCTATTATACAACTTCATCAGCTCTGAGATATAGATTCCAATTGCATAGGATATCACAGACACGTGGGATAATTTGACCTGCTAGTTTACTACGACTGGATGGTAGGTCGCGTGTATTGCGCGCTTTCCTGCAGGGACCGCTCCGCCTACCCTTTTCGCAATGTTGACGCAATCTATAAATAGTAGAACAAAAGGACAACTTCCTTGAAGCTTGCTGAAACTGCATAAAAGGGTAAGCTTTGTAGTTGGGTTAAACATAACGTCGATTTTTGTGAAGGTTCTTTATACTAAAGAACATGTGTTCTATAACTGTCCGAGTACGTGAAGTATCGATTTTCGCGAATCCGTAAGTGTCCCGCATCGTTTTCTTCTTTTAAAACTACATAAAAGTGTTCCGTAATGTACCTGCGTTAATTTTATCAAGCACAGTTACTGCTTCTTTTGTTCGCTACGTTATTTAGGGACAAAACAACATAGCTTATGGAGTCTTTAAACTTGTGTGGCTTGTATGTACCGTCTAACTAAATAGTGCATGATCGAAAACGTTTCGGAGTATATTAAGTTGTACCTTAGCGGACATCAACTTGACTGATACTAATTATACCGATACCCAAAAATGGGATGACGCAATTCCAGATTTAAATTATAAAATTGTTGATGTGAAAATAAGGTGGTCCCATATGATACGACGGTTTTGTTTTTTACTCTAGATATTTTGCTTATTCTTGTTCCGTATATCCTAAACCGTCGAGAAAACTGGGCATTTGCTGTAAGGATTTCCGTAAATACTGGAGAAAGAAACGTGGTACGTTGTTTATTTGCGATTATTTGTTTGAGGTTGCGTTATAACTTAACAGAATGATAAAGGAGAGAATAGAAGTCCGACCTATCTTCGTTTACCTATTAGTCTGTCATCATGAAATTATACTGTCTGTATATACAGACAGCACACCTTGACTAAGGTAACATAAAGCAACTCCCAACAACACTGCATAGAAGGAATAATACTACTGTAGTATTTACATTGATACACAGTGCTCTTCCGGCATAAGCAGATTGACAGCTCCGACTGCCAAACAATAGTTGACCTACAATCAGGAAAATGCCAAATTAGATCAGTGACAGCGTCACACAGCCAATTGACGTATGGAATAGTAAAGAGGGTGGTACTTCCGCTCTAGCGGAGTACTTTGTTACAAACAATAAGCCGTTTACAATATTGCGGATTGGAGAGAAAGGCAGTTGTGCCTTAATGGATTCAAAGTAGACCTGGGGCAAATAGGCCTGAGCACGAATTGACGCTTCACTTCATATGTGAAATTACATCCTAGTCTTTTGCTGCCTTGTCTATTTTGATTAAGTGGTAATTGTCTTTACAATATCGTATATTTATATACATCTTTATAATACCCTTCTAAAAACCGGCACACTAAATTTTCTATATCGCAGCGTGATATAGGTTTCAACTAAAAGCATTACTGAGGAGCAAGTCTAAGAATGCTCGGCAAGTGTGTATTCGGACAGAAGTTTAATACAACAAACGCAAGAAACATAACTTTTGAGAAGACTAAAACGTCATCTATAACATTGGAATACATTTTGGCTTTTAAATTTAACTTGTCAATTAACAATGACAATCGGCCTTTTTAAAAAAAAGTACATCAGGTCTAATCTGTGGAGTATCCTTTGGAGAAACGTGAGCAACTGTCTTCTGCAGTTCTGCTTGTCTAGATTTACGGGCATTTTTCGATATCGTGAAGCGTCTTAGCTGACAGGAACAATACAACAATCTTATTCTCTAACTTGGATAGTTAATATTTAAATATACCCAGGGCCCACTTTAACACACTTTTGATGCGGACTAGGTAATATTTACGTTCTGCAATGAATTGTTTTACTACTACTGAAAGCGGAGGCACTATTGATCGTTCTTCTGGAACTGGAATCCCACCTCCTATTGGTCTGTTTAAAACAGAACACCTCTCAGCACAAGCTCAGAATTTTTGAGCCGTACATTCAAACGTGACAGTACCCAGCTTATTCTTTACTTCTCTTGAATTTGGTTCACTTACTTTTTTTTATTCCAAGAGTTAGAAATAAAATTAATATCTGAACCACTGGTACAGCTTTCTCATTACCAAGTCTTTGAAATATGAAACCAAAAAGTACTGCAGTTAGGACTCATCTGAGGCAATATTTAATAAACTTTTATTTAACTTTATTGCCAACATTACCTTCAAATTTGGAGTTAAAAAATAATGGTATGTTTGGGAAAATAAAATTAGCCTTCATTTTAGTATGTATGCCATCAGATAACTTGAGTGTCTTTAAAATATAAACTACACCATGTTTACACCAAATGACTGTTTCATTTGATCAATTTGGATTGTTGTGGTAAATTAATGCCAGTTCCATGTTCACTTTTTTTTTTCTTGCCTTTGCCCCTGTATTAAAAAAAAATCTTACACTCTCTGAAAGATTAATGGAGATACATGGGAGGCCACCAAACCCATCTGGATTGATAGTTGGTCCACAGAATTTACTCTGCTTCCAACAGTAAGTTTAAATGATTGCTTCATTCTTTTGTCACTAGAACTACTCTGAAGATATTGTTCATAGACTGTATTTTAAAAATTTTATTGTTTTCAACTTGGCTTTGTCATGTTATCTTTAAATGAAAATATGGTTTAATTTAGAAGTGTTCCAGACTTGTATTTGATTAGTATTTTTTAATAGCTCTTCATTTATCCACTTTCAATATTCTATTGTAGAGATTTTCTAGAGTTCTTAACTGTTTTCTTAACTCTGTTAAGGCATTGGTGAAAAAGCTGTGCTTGGTACTGAACAACATCTTATTAGAAGGAAGTACATTGAAACTTCAATTATTGGACAGAATGGGTCACGCCCCACTCCTACCCCTGCATGCCACCTCTTGCATTGAATGTTTAACATACTATTAACTAGACTTGGCTGGCACAAGAAATTGGGTATTAAATATTTTTGGGAACTAGTGGAAACTGGACAAGTTCTGTTTAGTGCTTTTTAAGTGTTCTTTGCTGGTCTTACTGCTTTAATTATCCTTGGGGAAAAATCTGGAAATGTTTCAGAATTTTGGATTGTGCCATCTCTTAATGAACAAGTTCAGTCAGAAGCTTTAGTATAGTTAAATCTGTTATGTTCGATGCAAGATTAACATACCATTTAAAAATACATTTGTTATAGTTGCTATGTCATCACTGCTAATAGTGTGCCTTCAGCTTACTGGTAGCATTCACACTTGAATCAGAAAGTACAGGTTATGAACGCTGCTCAGATAATCCAGACAAGTGGATACTGTTGCTCTGAATTCTATTCAGTATCAGCAGTATGCTCTTGTTCACTGAGTGTAGGTAGCTCCTCATGTCTTGTGTATTGAGGTTGTAACCACCAACTCCTACAATCACTACCATTCCCTTGTGCATAGGATTTAACCATCCTGATTTTCAGGGTAGAAAAGCCCACTCATTTTGTGGGCTGTAAGATTGTCAATCAGCCTGCAAATACTTTAATACTTCACGCTGTTCTCCAAGAAACCTGTGAAGGTACATAAACAACTGCTAACATTATCTTGATCAAGATAGATAAAGTGATTATAATAGTAATCAGTGATAGAGTAAATTAAAATGACTTATTTTGGTTTAATCAGTGCATAATTAATTGACTAATGTTTATAACCATTAGTTTAAAAACATTCTGTAAATTGGCTAAAACTTAGAACAGATTTTACTCTGCAATCAGTAGCCACTGTTGGTTGTTTAAGGGCAGAACTGTCATGATTGTTAACTAGGGTTGCATCTGGTAGATAATTAAGTTGGGAGACTCTTTCCTCCAATACTAAAAATTGATGCTTTTAATTTAATCCAGTGATCTTGATCAGAACTGAGATGAGTGGCAAATATCCCATGGATGTGAACATGCTGGAGAATTTGAACATTTAAGTTTGTAATTTGTCTTGTTTACTCAGCACTTCCTTGTACATTGTTGTCAATTGTTCTTGCTATTACTCCCAAAAAGCTATATTTAGATAACTATCATTTTTCTTCTATATGAGCAAATTTCCTTTGTTTCTTTAAACTTGTTAAAACAAATGGAAACCTTTTTAGATTTCCCATGCATCTAGCAATTTCTTGTTATGAGGTGAACAGAGGGATTGCTGTTATCAACCCTCTGGTAACAGATCAAATTCTGATCATCAGAAATTGTGAGAATGCCCCAACTTGGATAGTTCTGTTTTGCTTATATGTAAAGATTTCAACATGTAGCCATGCCTTCCTGACACTTTTATTGATATTGGAAAATAAGATCATAACCACCTAGATGTACTTAAACTGTTGCCAAAGTGGACACATTGGGTGTAAAACCTACAGGAAATATCAAGAAAGAAGGTCTAGATTTGTAATTGTATCCTGAAAACAGCACTGTAATCGAGTTACAATTTCAAATCAATGGTGTGAAATTAACTAAATGAAGGGTCTTCAATCCTGAATGTGTCAGAGTTAATATCTTTGACTATTTCCTTTTCCACAGATGCTGTCTGACCTGCTGAGTGTTTCCTGCATTTTGCTTTGTTTCAGATTTCCAGCATCTGTGGTTTGATTTGGGTGACGTGGCACTCTACCCAACGCCTAAGTGTCCAGACTGCATCTTGTGAATGATGTACTATCAGAGCCTTGGGCATTCTAATGCATGCTCATGCAATTGAGTGCAATTATTCATTCATCTTTAGCCTCTTATTTGCATCTGAGGGAAATGGAGGTTGTAAGAATATTCTTGGGCAGGTTGTCCCAAGGCTGCACACCAAACTCCATTTGAAACTTAATCATTAAAATTAACAAGCACTAATTTTTTTTTAAATCCTTGTGCCCTCCCATGGTTTTATGGTTTGTATCTAAGTGGCTCATGTAAGGAAAAGGAAAATAGCTAGTCAAACTGTCAACAGTAATGTTGAATTTTTCCCTTTGCTCAAAGACATTGAATCCATGATGTGATTGGCAGATTGAAAGTGAGCTTGTTCTTCCAAGTTTTCGGGGAAACTGTTGGGGCACAACCCACATCTTGACAGCCAATTTGAAACTATCAGCACTTTGTTTGGAGTCTTGGTATCTATTTTACTAGGATGACCACAAATGTCATAATCTTACCAGGTCTTCTCTAATTGCCTCACTAATGTGGCATCATGTTGGCATTTGAGACCCAGATGGTCACAAATTCCGATTGTTAGCAGGGACTCTGTTGCTGTGGTAGTCTTTCAAGTGTCTTCCTTCACACCCACAACCCTGGTGCAACAACTGCACGCACTTCAAACATTTTTTTTTCAAAACAAATGTTTGGGATTGAAAATTAAGTGGTACCCATTGATTCCAAGTTTCCACAAAACACAAGCAAATATTACTGGAACCACATGCAGGCTTGCTGATCCTACCAGAACAAGTCACCTAATATCAAAAGAAAATCTCAACTGTAGGGGAATCGCAAATCTTTAAGTCTTTTTTTAAAACCTTGTCTTAATTTTTTTAACATTCTTATTTAATTATTCGCAAGGTGCAGGAATTGCAGCTGGCTGCATACTTCAATGTATCCGGAAAAACAACAGCTTTTATTTAAAAAAATAGACAAATGCCAACAGACCTGTAGAGTAGTGGGCCAGATGCGCAAATTCGGTGCAAGCCCCCCCAAATGTCCGGGCGGTGCTATCGAAGCAAATCAATCTTCGTGAAGTGTTCCTAAGTGAAGCAGGAGTTGTGGCAGTGCAGTGGGAAGGGGAGGGAAGGGAATGGTGGGAGTCGGTGCGGCGCTGGAGTGGCGCGGGCTCGTGCCAGCGGCGGCTCGCGCCGCTACCGTTGGAGCCCAATTTCAAACTGTCAGCGCGGAGTTGCTGTTTACCCAGCATGCCGCGCGCGTCCCCTCCACCCCCTCCCCCCTCCCGCCACTAACGAATTTGAGTCGAATCTCGGCTTTCGGCGCCATTTTCGACTTGGAGCAAAAAAAAACCCCGCACACACACACACAGTAGTACAGCGCACGTCGGAGAAGAAGGACCGAAGACGGGTGGAGGAGAGATGGAAAGGAAGAAAAAAAAAAGTGGGAGAGGAAGGGGGGGAAAAAGGAAGGAGTAGCAGGCTTGGACTTGAATCATGACCGACATTGATGGTCAGAGACAGGTAAACTGGTTTAGCTGGAGCTCGTATTCCCGATAACTCGTCCGTTGACCCGGAGCTCGCACTCCCCAAATAATTCACTCGAATAAGAGCAACAGGGATGAAGGAAAGGAACAGATCAGTGCGGAAGAAGCAGGTTTGGGTTTCTCTCTTTTTCTTCCCCTCCCCTTTTTTTTGCCGATACCGCTGGTTTTAAAAAGTTTTGAATAATTTTGCGCGGGAGGAGGCTTTTTTCCTTCTCGTTGTCCTGTGTTTTAATTTGGCATTTGTCTGCTGAGCCTTCTCAGACTCCCTCAAAAAAGTGATGATGTAAGCCGAAACTTTTGAACGGTTTAAGTGACGGTGTCTTGCGGCAGTGCTAGAATATCGGAGCCAATTTTTTTCTTGGGGTGGGGGGGGGGGGGGTTTGGTAAAGAGGAGACGATATATATGGGAGAGGAGAGACAGACAGCTCAAAAGTGGGGAGAGGGGTTTAATTGAGTGTCAGTGACTTTCACTGACATGTCGTCGAGCCTTCTCCCCCACCCCCTCCCCAGTTGTGGTTTGGGTCGATAGCCCCTTCGTCTTGTTTGGCGAGACTAGTTTTAATGATTTTAGCGCAAGTTCAAGGCTGATGCATTAGCGCATCTCTTTTCTTCTCTCAATTTGTGTAAACTATAACTGAAATGTAATTAATTTCGACTATAACTTACTACCGTCCCGGCTACAGTAAGTACAGTGAAAGTCCCCGGGCCGAGCAAGTCGGGCTGCTCTCCGGGACACTTGTTCCACTTTCCCCCTTTTTAAATTTACCAACGATTCATTCCGAGAATTGAAACTACATGTAACATCACCGTGAATCTTTCCCCGGCCCTCGTAAAGGGTGTGTATGTCTGACCGAGGGCACCGTTCACGTTTCGAGGTGCCTACTCAATTGACCCACACATTAATTTTCAATATTACTGTAAATGTCAGTGCCGTGGCCCAATTTGAGATGTCTCTTGCCCCCCCCCCTCCCCCTCCCAATTGCACAATCGTCTCCGTGGGCAAATGGCAGTTTTTTTTCCTCCTCTTCCCATTGCAACCTACATTTCTCACAACTATCTTGGCGGATTTTTTAAATGGGCAGTTAGAAGCTTCACTTTTAAATTGAATTTCGAATCTTTTTGAAACATTAAGATTGAGAGAATAATTAGATTTGATTTAACTGTTTCCCCCCCCCCCCCTCCCGGTTGGCGTGGGCGCAAATAAGTATTTGTACGTATGAGATCTTTGAATCTTTTTTTTAAAAACCGTTATTGGCTGATGTCGGAGATGGATTTGGGGTACTTTTAAGGAAATTAAATTCGGGAGAAAAATGTAACTTGTGAAATAACGAACTGATATTGAAAGCTGATGTCTCAGTCATATCAAAACTGCAAATTTAGCTTGAAATCGTATGCTAATTATATTGAAATTGCGATGTATAATTTTGTTCCGTGTATGAGACGCTTGAAGATCATTTTTGATTTTTGCATCTGGCAATTTAATTCCATGTTCTGGAAAATGTAGGTGTATAGCAGAAACATGTTAAAGTGCTTACCTAAATCAAATGAATAAAACTGGGTGGGATTCCAACCTCTGAGTATAAAGTTTCTAGATAGTTAAATATTTATTCTATCTCCCAATATTTGTTGAGTGTAAGTTGATACAATTATTACTTTTGAGCTTGTGATTTAGTCCTGGTAGGAAGTATTGGGATAATCCCGAGTGCTATTAGTTGGAATTACACTTGCTTTCAGACAGATGGGGCCAACGTATTTTAATTCTATATGGTATGTTGAAGCTGGTAATGAAATCCTTGGAAATCTCTCAATTTAATCTTAAAACCATGACAAAAAAGACAAGGAAGGTGTTTCTCCTTTCTTCCTGCCACACCACCCACATCCAGTTCCAGAATTTGGTTGAAGATGCAACATGCTGCAGATTTTCTGAAGAATTTTTCAAAACGTTTATATATTAATAGAAAATAAAACGACCCTTTTAAGGAACAACTTTAGTACAAATAATTATGATTTGTTTTGGCAATAACAATATTTTGATGTTGCCAGTTTCATTTTTCAATGGAATTTCATTAAGCCTCTTCCTCCTCTGATGTCTGGGTGCAAATGAGTATGTATACAAATGACATTTTTTTAAAATTCTTTTTAAAGAAGTTATTGGCTGATGTTGGAGATGGATTAGAATACACTTAAGGAAATTAAATTTTTGAGAAAGCAATGTAACTTGCAAAATAACAGCAGAGCAATCTGGAAAGCTGATGCCCTAGTCATATCAAAACTATAAATTGGCTTTAATGATGTATGTTGCATTACCTTGATATTTTGCAATTTTTGACATTCTGATTAAAATAGAAAACTTGCAAGATTTCAAGGTAATAAAAATGTCTCTACATATTGTAGCTTGGCTGCATGAGATGGCATATAGGAAAAAAATTCACAAGCATGTTTTCATGTTTGAAAATAGGATGGCTTCTTTTGAAAAATATTTAAACTAATGTAGTTATTTTAATTTAAATTTTTAAAAAATCATTTTGTTATATAACAATGAATATACCCTTTGAATATTAATGTTACATTATATTACTTTTACACTCACGTCAAAGTGCAACTTATCGCAATGCAAAAGGTTGGTTAAGTAATTACATTGCATATAGTTTACCAAAATGGTCCTATAAATAAGTTACATAGTAATGAAAGAAAAATTTGTGGACATGCAGTGCTATTTATGATGGTATAGATTTGGATGCAGTTTATACTAAAAGCATAATGGTGTATGGGGGGGGGGGGGGAAACAGGATGTGTATTCAAGTTTTCGTATTATATAATTGTCACAAATATTTAATGTGTTGTTAATACTTTTTATGCCCCTAGACTAATTATGTTGGCATGCTTCTGAAGTAGATATGCAGGTCTATTTCCAGAATTTCCCAAATCTTTTAATTTCAGGTAGCCTAAAGCAGTCGGTGTCCCTACTTCCCTGTCTCCCTTACCACTACACTGTAGCCTTCCCACAGGAGAATGCTTTAGCTAGAGAGAAAATGAAAGAAAACAATTTTCAGGAAAATAGATATTTAGTGTTACTGCGTCAGATCATTTTGGAAGCTGAGAATGATGGTAGTGTATTTGCTAGAACTTGAGCAAAAAAAAAATCTTACTTTTTTGTTCTTTTTCAAGTATTATCAAAGCTACGTACAGAGTGGTTTCATGTTTTCCAAAATGGCATAATTGTACAGCAAAGCAAATGTAAATTAACACTGTTCAACTGTTATTGTTTTAATTATCTCTTGTATTATCCAATAATCTGCTTTCCTGTTTTTAAGTTAGTATCCATTGTGCTGACTTAGTTTAGGTTCGGGGTGGGGAGTGTTGTGAGTAAGTAGAGAGAACATTGTTAGATGAGTTTTGTTTGAGTAATAATTTTAAGAATTTCAGAATGCCTAAATATACATTTAAATTGTTTAAAACTGAAGTAAACAATTTTTTTAGATACAAATATCAGTGAGTAGCTTTTGGATTTTTTAATGTATAGCATCTTGAATTATGGATCTGCATCAGATTATAATTCTTGAACTAAGATATCTACTCACTGCATTTTAAGGTTCACAGATGAAAGAAACATTGGTTTGAAATGATTAAGAGAATAGATTGAAACGAAGCTGCTGTGAAGGTTGGTGACTTGAATATCTTCTGTTCTGGTTGCTTATGCTGCAAAATAGAAATAGCAGATGAAATGAAATTGAGATTAAAATGTTTACTGTAACTTAATTTCTAGATGGCTTTAAAACTATTGTTGATGGTGTGGTGGTTAAACAGGTCTTCAATCAAAGAGAATGTAATATTTCCCTCAGTGGTGATTAGTATTTCCTTGTGTACAGTTTTATTTCAGAAATATTTGCATTTTCTGCAACTTGTGCAGTGGCTAACAATTACTTTTTGTAGAAGTGTTGTTGCTTTAACAAATTGTATTCAAAGCACTAGGACCATGGAGAAACCTTTCCCTGCATTACCATGACTTTCTAGTTAGGCCTAAATCAAGCCTAGACTTTTACTATTCTGTTGTACATTCCTTTAACTTTGTGATCCTGTAAGAAATTGCAGAGGTTTTGCACATCATTGATAAATGAAGAAAAGTGATATATCCATGGGTCAATGATGGAAGAGAAAAATTGAATAGATTTGAATTTGTATAGTTTTGTTTGGAAAAAGGCATGAAAAATAGATTCTTAACCCTTTCAGCTCCAAAAGACTTTTACTTTCTAGTTGTACAGTCGGACTGCTTTCAAATCTAGTTTTTTTAAATATGTCAATATATTTTCATAAACTTTATTTTTAGGCAGCTTCTAAAGTAGTTTCTAAATTTGAGATTTAGGAACCAATGTTTTTAACTTTGTTTCTGAAGGTGTGCAAATGAGCTTGCATTCTGTGATTTGAACAAGATCAGTTTTATTGTCCGTGTTGATATCAAAGTATTCCCAAAATCTCTCTCAGTAGTTAATTGCAGAGTAAGTTTACTCACAACTCTAATGTATTCCTTGGCTTTGAAGGTTTGTATCTTTACTGTGTTTTGAGTTAGTCAATTATTCCTATGTTATTGCTTTTATACTGTTAAGTTCCGTCAATCAGGATAAGATCTGAGATTGCAGAATTTTGTCTTAATGTTATGTAGCCGCCACTGCACTCCGTTTCCTATTTGGATAAATCGAATGAGTGGAACATGGGATCCATAGGTGAAGCTGGGATCACTTCATCACAAAGGATTTCATTCAATACATTGTGAAGACAACTATGACTGAAATAAAAGATCCAATTTGACTTCTGGTGGTAGCAATAAGGCACAAAATAAATGAAGCTGATTGTAACTAGAAATTTCCCAGTTCATGTGGCATATTAATTGAGTTATTCTTGAAATTTATAGGCATGTTGTCTTCAAATTTTAATACTTGAGCAGTCATCCTTCACCAGTGATGTGACTTCATTTCCCATGCAACGCATCTGACAGGTGAAGTGATAATGTGCCATTACATCTGATCTTGAAACAACTGAGAAAAGGTAGAACCAGCTGGATGAGGTTATGCTGTTACACTCTTTAAAATGCACCTGGCAGTGATAGAATTGACTCATGATTCAGTTAGTAATCTCAATGAGTAAATCAATATTTTCATTAATTCAGATTGGTTAGATGTTAAATTGTTATTTAAAGGAGCTGGTGGAGAATCTTCTGCAATTTAGTCTTTCAACTTTCCTAATGGTGGTCAAGGAGAGAACTTTCTAGCTAATCTCAGAACCTTTCAGTGCTGTATGACTCAAAGCTATTGCTTTGAAGTTTATGGTTGCATATTCTGGTGAAACAAAAAATTAGCCTGTACACAGCTCTGTAAACTACAAGTGTAAATAATATGGAAAATGTATTGAAATATTGGATAATTGAGGAGGTGGGGTATGTTGGTGTTTTTCTCCATTTTCCCAAGGCTTTAAATTGTGCTGGGTTATAGTTTGGCCACCATTTTCCTAATTTGTATTGTTGTATGCAAGTGAAGAACTTCCCTTCATGATTGTAGCCATTCATGATTGTAGCCATCAGCTGTGGCTAGTTTTTTTCCCTCTTCTGTTGTGATCCACTATAGTCAATTGTAGTACCACTACTGAGGTGAAATTGGGAAGGATGAAAAGTTGCAAAATCAAATCTTAAACTTTTGTATGTCAATTTATCTTGCACTTTTAGCAATATATCTGGGGTATATGATATAAATTAGAATATTATGCATATTGTCTGCTGATTGTCATTTGTTTTTCTAATTGCCCTTTTTTAGGTGTTTCATTTTTAGGGTTTATTTTCCCTGTTACTGATGTTGATATTACTGTACTCTTTCACAAGTCATTGCTGACAGACAGGTGATGCTCAGTACTAGTTAAGATGTTTTATAGACAGCTGAGAAATGGTATTAACTATAAATTTGATACTGTTTTTAAAAATTAAGTAGTGAAGGGGAATTGGAATTCTTCCCTTGTAGTTTAGCAACTGTGAAACTTAGTTTCTAAGAAAAATAGTTGTGGCTCAATTCAAACATTTGGCTAGTTCTAGCTACTTGCATCACTACCTACAAAATTTCAGAAATAGCAAAAGCAAATTCTTCCAGGGTGTTGAATATTCATACAGAAATGGTGCTTGCTAAATTTCTCTAAGCAAAGCTTGTTTTACAATATTTTTTTTAGAAACAAAATTGGTGTTAAGTGGATTCATATAGTTGTATTTTGCTGGTAAAATATGACACTTTTTTTGGAAAAAAAAGCAGTGGCAAAACCAAGTTGAGAACACCATCTTAACCACTGTGTACTTTTTAATTCTTTGGGGGTTAGAAGGTAACTCCCTGAGACTGATCAAAATTTTAATGGGTTTGAGGATCCAATGAATTCAACCTTTTTAGAACTGCACTAATTCCTGTGTATTTTTAATTTCTACTTTGAATAGAAATATTAAAACAAAATTTCTGATACTTAGAAGCTGATAATTGGTGCAAAACTGTGAATGAGCCCTATGCAGCTGAAGCTTGCAGAAATGAGAGTTGGGTGTAACAATCATCATTCATGCAGCTACAGTGCATGTGTTGATATCTCTACAGCTATAGCTGTGGATGTTTTGGTTTGGCAGACTACCTACCATCAGTCTGTCTCAAAGATAAAGCAAGTTGCATACATTTTGCTGCTTTTGAGATCACCTTTGCTTGATGTCCAGATTGTATGTGAAACTGATCTGCACTGTTCTCAAAATTAGCATCAGTGACAAAGAACTGAGCTTCTTTCCTAAGAGTATAAAAACAAACATTTTTTAGACAAAATTTTATGAAATTATTTTCTTGGAAAATGGTCACCATAGGTTCTTGCATACAATATTATTCCTGTGAACTAGGAAACAGCATTGTAGGTTGTGTATACAGTTTTCAATGTACTGTTGCATTAAGATCAGTGTTTTAAACTGTAACCCAAAAGTTAATTGAAATCTAGTAATGAATAGCAGACTAACTGAAACGCTATTTAATGTGGCTTGGGTTTTTTAGTTCTAGTGCTTATTCCTTCATTGAAATTAATTAATTGAACAAATCATTCACTTTAAAAGTTAATTTAATCTTAGTATTGTACACCATTAATCTAACTGCTGAATTGTAAATACAAGAACAATGAATTTTTGTCCAATGAATTCCTAGACTAATTGGCTTTCTCTTTCTCAGTTTGAGGGGTTTTTGGTTGTTGGTGGTGAGTCTGGACTTGATGTAGTTTGTGATGTTGTTGGTGAGGTTCCTTTGTGTAACTTTTCCTGGGTGGTTGATGAATGAGGCTTAAGGTATCAGTAGAAATCTGGACAGCTTTTTAGAGAGCCATAGAGCAATACAGCGCAGATACAAGCTCTTTGGCCAAACGAGTCCATGCCAACCATTTTAATTTGATAAAGTTCCTCATTGTATTGCACAACTTTTTATATCATATTGCCACCTTTAATCTTGTACCCCTTATTGGGATTGTTGTTTTTGAAGATGGCTGTCACAATTTTTGATGTGGAGGAACAGCTTTATGTGATGGTGTTATTTTGGTGACTTCTTGTTCCTTGTGACACTCTTGCTGAAGCTCTAGCAGATCCTTGTCTGTAAGCTCTTTGGCATAAGTTTCTATTAACTCTTTGTTTGTCAACTTGGCAATATCTTGAACTTTTTTTTCAGGTTTGCCTTGCAATAATTTTCTGGCCAGAATTTCCTTTGTACACCATTCATTGTTGCATAATCCTGAGAGGCAGGAATACATTCTATAGCTTGCTTGATGTTGTATGATTTTCCAAATGGTGGGTTTGTCATTGCCATTTGACTTTGAAATGAAATGGCTCATTGAATCCTGGAGGTAAAAAGCCTTGAAAGTAATTATAATACTCTAGTCCATGAGTTGTAACAATGGAGTATTAAGGAGTTGGTGTGCTACCTGGATATTGTCAGCCATGTCCTCAATGGATGTTTGGGGCATTTTTAATGATGAGCAAGTTCTTGTTGTCCAGGTTATTCATTGTTGAATAATCTAGGGAAAGCAGTGCTCTCACCAGTCTTTTTTTTGTTAGATTGCCTCAACTACTGTTCAATTAGTCTTTGAATATTGCTTTGGAGCCCTCTTCATATGGTAAACGGGCTTCAAGTATAGTAGTCCATGGCATTGCCTTCTCCTTGGAGAGAATCTTTCACTACCTTGCAGCCTTGTTTTCATATTCATCATAGGCAAAGGCATCCTCTTCCAAAAAAAATCCCCTTGTCAATATTACATCTTTTTTAAAGGAGTGTTGCCATCTTCTGATTCATTTCAGTTACTTGGCAAAGTTTTCTGCACTTGCTGCTTCCCTCACAAGGTGAATATTATTCAAGTTTGTATGTTTCTTGAAACATTTCAAACTTGCCATGGCTGACAATGAATGTATCAACATTTTAAGAAAATCCATAACCGTCCTTGCATTCTTTTAAGTCTTGCCTCTTGGATCACCATCAAATTGGGGGGGGGGGGGGGGGGGGCGCCACACACCATTTGATTCTGATCCTTTATTCTTTGTTATAACATCTCTGCCCTTTCTTGCATATAATGCACTTCCAGGTAATACTTTGGGCACTAAGTTTTGTTTTTGTCAGCATAGTTAAATATTGTTTGCCCTGTTGATACTGCAAGATCTAATGAATGGCTAAAGACCACCAAACATTCCTTATTCACTTCTGTTAGTATTAGTGGCTCTAGCTTGATTTCGTAGCAGAATTGCATTCTTTAGAACTACTAGGGAATTTTGAACAATGTTCAAAATAAACCATAATGAGCAAAGTGCTGCAATTTCTATGAACAAACGATTGCATCAAAGGATGTGTGAAGTGCATTTGGGAGGAAGAATAGTGTACCATTCATTATAGTGAAAAATAGCTTGATGAAAGTATGTACTGCAGAGTCACTGATTTGTATCAAAGGCTTGTAAATGTCTATAAATTGAAGAATTATTTGCAAAGCTAATCCTATGCAATTCTAGGGAACCCTTTTTTTCCACCCCAACCCTTTAAGAAGAGTTGCATGGTGCAGCATGCTTCTCCATAAGATGGAGCTGGGATAGATTAGCTTCTGAATTTTCAATATTAGTGACACTACATAATTATATAAAAGACATGAAACACTTGAATCTATCCTTTTTGGCTCTTTATTGTTTATTTTGTTATGTTTTCAGCTGTAGTATAAATTTAAAACATATCCATATATGTTTGAAGGTCAAGTTTCAATATTTTTTAAAAATTGAGCTGTTTACATGTTATCAATCACTTATAAATATAACATTCAAGTATAACAGATTTAGAAAGTTCCAGTTAACAATACTTAGCCCTTTGAAGCCCTTATTTTTGTCACTTGATTATTTGAGTTTTTCTATTCATTTCTGGAGCTACATGGTTTAAGTTGGGTGGCAAAGTAAGATATTTTCGTGGAATAAATATTTCTTTAAATTAGACCACCAAGAATTAATTTCTTTTGGATAAATATTACCTAAGAATTTCAAAGCTTGTGTCTGATAGGAATATTTGAATTGAAAATTAGTTAATGTATGAATCAATTATGTTTGGGCATGTTGTATGAAATTCTTTTAATGTATATGTTAACATAAATTTAGTAAAATGTGTTTCACCAAGTTTTGAATGAAATGGGCTACATGCACAGTACAAACACCCACTGACTCATTCCAAGAATTTATATACTCTTTATCATTTTTGATTTGTACTCATTTTTCTAATCAACTTACTGTTGAAGTAGGAATAAAACAAGTATTGAGAACTGATTATTTCAATAATTTTTTGTTGAAACAATCTCTATCTAGAAATTGTGAAATTGTAGACTTGCTGAATCACTGAAACTAAGGTCATAATGAACTTGCTACAATACCTCCCAGTGGGTGTTCTGTCCATCATAGATCCTAGTTTGTAGAAGTATGTCATATTTTGTCTTTTATATATAATGCTGGAGGTCTCCAATGGAGACCTATCAGCATTTGTGTTCTGTAAATCTGATATTTTTTTAAAGAATATTTTAAACTTATCCACTAGAGACTAAGTGAATATTTAAAGGAAATTTAATTAGCTGTAGTGACACTGTAAAAAGACCATACTTGAAGGATTATTTTTAAGCAGGCTAAAGTGTAAAATCACCAAAAGAGCATGCAATACTAAATGTTTAATGCAAAATTATTTCGATAGATGTGCATGTTAAAGTTCAAATTGAGTAGTTTCGGTGTCAATCAATTGGAATTACCTATTCAAGTTTTCATTAGAATTAAATTATTTTTGGCATCACATTCAACTGGTTTGGTCCTGAAAGTGAATGTGAGTAAAGAATATGCTCATCTATCTCCAAGTCTTAGCAATTACTGTTGAAATTTAGATAGTTAATTTCAAACTATCTTCACATCCCAATGCTTTATTTACAGGATCTTTTATTTTTAATTTGGCTTTTGTCAGTTTGTTTAGGTACACTTTTTGTTGCATTAGAATGAATACTTTGTAATTTAAAATTTACTGCTTTTAAGCAGGTGAAGTATTTTAGATTTTGCTAGAGAAAACTTCCACAGTTTATAAATTTTTTTGCAAATGAGGGCTGAATAGAATTTTTAAAAAAATATTTTTCAGGTTTAATTAGATTATGGGGAACGTATTAGTTTAAATATTTGTGAGAGCACTAGTATTCAGATTGTTGAAGACAACTTTTAGTTGGAGTCGTGCCTTTAGCCAAAGTAATGGATGTTAGTCTTGTATGATAAATAAGTTTTGATTTTCAATTATTAATTTAATTTTAAAAGTAGCTCATTGATATGATTTTTCCATTGCATGATATTTTGGATATCAAAGTTTGCTTTTAAATCAGAATAAATACTTGAATTTTTAGTGTGGGAAAGGGGACATTCAAATACTGATGAATATTAATCATTACATGTTGACACTGACCTTTTCCATTTGTTTTTTATTTAATCCTCTCTAATTAGGGAATGGAATATACAGAAGTATTATTGCTGTTTCTTTTGATTTGTCTCTTCCTGTGTGTGTATATTAAAAAAAATTGCTTTGATGTCCCAATCTTGCAATTTTAAGAAGTACACAAATTCCTGTTTTCGTGCCTGCCCGCGCCCCCCCCCCCAGATCTGCAGTGGGTTTTGCAATTGTTTCCAGGGTAACCTGAAATAAAGATTTCTGTCAATATCTCAAGTTTTTTTTAAAGTGATACTGATCTTAGCACACTTTACTGTATGTAGATAGAAAAATTCAGTGTTTTCTTTATGTCACAAAATCAGTATCTGAATATCAGTTAGTCATAGTTAACTAGCATGTTCAGTAGTTATTGTTTTAAATGATTTGAGGTCGTGCTTTTCCTGCAGTTTTTTTAAGCTCAAACTGCTGCATGAAAACATTCAACATTTCTTTTATTGAAATAAATTAAGGTACTTGATCATTTTGTTTGGAATACCAGTTATCTTGAGAATCACTTCGGATTTGTATCAGTGGCTTGGATAGTTATCTTTTTAAAATTTACGTATGGCTTCTGTATGGTTTCACATCACTGTAAATGTACTGATGAGTCTTATCTATACTTAAAATCGTGTATCTTTTTTGTTTTAAAAAAAACCTTGCAATTTGCTTTGACTGAAGTCCAGTCATGAAAATGGCAGCAGCAAATTTATTTTGTTTTGCTGTCATAAGATGCGAAATTAGAGTTTTAGTAATGGCGAATATCAGTAAGAACTGGTCATGGACTTTTAAAATGGAAGCTAATGTGCCTTAACAAAAATCAGTTTAAAAACATAGATTAATACTTTTTAAAGATTTTAATGGTCTTGTTTTACTGTAACCTTAAACTGTTCAACTTTTGAGTAATGATTATCACCAGTGGTACTATTTAGGTGTAGTTATTGAACATTATTGGTGTTCAGGAAAGCTTCAAATAGTTAAAATTAATCAAGTTTTAAGATGGGTTCTTTCTTGTTGAATGTTTAGACGTCGTTGAATGAATTAGCTGGATAAATGTATAAAATGCAATAAGTATTTCTATTTGTGATGGAGAATAATTTTTTAAAATAAGCTGTGTATACTATATTCTAGGTTTAAGTTGCCCCAAATGAAGTATTGTCATTTACAAAGTTGGATCTTGCTGTTAGTGTACAGAATAAAAATATTTTTACAAAATTGCCTGCTTTAAATGCAATATTTTGGGGGTGCATGGGGGACTGTTTAAGGACCACCTGCAAAGGATAACTAGATATAATTGTGACATTTGAAATTCTAATTTACAATCAACAATTTTAGTTATTCAGGTACATTGAGTAAATACTTGTATTTCACTCAACAAAAAAATTGGTAAATTTTATACTTTGATGCTCTTTAACATGTGCTAAGTATGAAAATGCTCTCTCACTCACACAGCATTAGTAATAAGAAACATGCCTTTTGGCATGCTGCCATAAGAGAATCTTCTTCGAACTTTGGTTTTGTAGCAAGATTTGTCACAAAGCAATGTTTTTTTTTCTATAGTCCTGTCATCATTTTAGGATGGCTGTGTGTGTGCTGTTTAAAGAATCAGGTGAAAATAGTATGAATTACAGGATATGTCAATAGGCAGTTGGCATGGCCTGGTCAGATAGGCTTGGCAACCGGTCTGTTTGTTTTATTAAAGCAAGGTGTTCCAGAAAGGTGAAAATGGCAATACTACTTTTCTAAATCCTTTTGGTGGGTATACATAAGAAATTAACATGGAATGAGGCATCAAAGCAAATTCATGCTGCATTTTATTTTGTGCAGCATTATAACTAGAGCAACATTTATTCAAATGAGGAACTTTGATTTCTTTCTTACTGTAGTCTTTTTTTTCTATTCACCTGTAACATTTGTAAATTCAAGAACACTACTTGAAATATAATCTCTAAGCTGACTGACTTGTTTTTTTGGATATTTGGAATAGACTAGACATCTTTAGATTGATTTTATTTGCAAAAATAGGGTTTGTATAAGCTTTTATAATTTTGGTTAAATTGTCTGAATTAAAATTGAAAAATTGCTAATTTAACAGTAATTCAGGTATCACATTTTCTATATTCAGAATTAACAATAACTGTTCAAAGTACACTGTTTATTTCACTTCCTTTTGCTAAACATTCAGTTGTGGATAATTTAGTTTTATTGATTAGCAATTTCCACATCATATCTCAACCTCAGTACAAAGTTGATTCATCTTTACAGTATCAATATTTCTAAAATTTGGTGTTAAGAATTTTTTGTTATTGTTTTGACTTGATTCTCATTTCATTTGTTTTAAAGTTTTTTTCCTTGATATTTGAAAATGCAAGTTTATACTGTAAATCTGTCCTGACTGAAACCCATTTATTGTATGGTGTATGGTTGTTGCCATTAAGAAATTGCACAAACTTTTGGCTGCAATTCTTTGCTCAGTGTGCATGGCAAAGTGTCTTTATTTAAAGTTATTAACAGCGATGGTGTCATTGTGCATTTGAAGCCTTTCATTAAGGAATACAATTCTGACATAATAAAAAAAAATGCTGAGTCTGATATATTAGACTGGGATGAAAGTAAAACGTGCAAGTTTCTGAATTCAGCTACCCATTTCAGAGTGATTCAAGTAAAATTGCTACTGGAATTTAATATTAGAACTAAAGCTGATTTGAGCAGATGCTTGTAAGTTGTAGTTTAGTTTGTGTCTGAGATTTCTCATTGAGCTATGGGACATAAGTTTCTATAATTTTGAAGTTAAAAGAAATTGCCTTTTAATGTATAGACTTGTGCATGGTACAAAACCCTGCAGATATATTGAGAAAGAGACCAGTAATCCCATCACAACCACGCAGTCTGAAACAAGCTGTGATTTTGTTTTTTGTTTGATTGAAAGAACAACAGAAATATGCTCCGTGGTGAGGTGTTTTAATGGACACATGATTCCTGGCAGAATATTAAGAGCCTGTTTAAGTTCCCTTAATGTTCGAATCCAGAAGTTTAGTGTTGTGCAGGTGCAACTTCTTTCTCTAAAATGTATTTTTCCACATGGAATATTAATCTGTAGGCACTTAAATTATCAGCCACATCCCTTAAAATGATTCCAGTCTGGAATCTCAAGGAACTGAAGTTACCTCAAAGGTGAGGGGAACAGCATTGCAGTAGGTTCTCCCTGTTTAACATAAACCAGATTTTAGAGAGGGAGGGTTGTGTAACTGTTCATGTAATCTCATACTTGAGGTACTTGAACATTAATCTTGGTTGCTAACAACTTTTTAAAATTTGGAACAAACAGATTTTAAAGAATTGATGGCCTTGGATTCCATTCTAATTGTCATCAGTGCTGCAAGACTCATGACAATCTGTCTCTGGCATCTTGAAATTTCTAAAACTTTGATTTTTGTGGGATTCCAGAATTTTGCACTTATCAAATTTAATTTCTTTTCATAATCTGTGTATTTGTAGTAGTTGCTGAATTTGGGCAAAACAGGAATAGCGGTATAAAGTTTCTATGTTCAAGTGCTGGTATCTCAACTGAAGGTCTTAAATCCTCAAGACATAGTCAAAGTGACAGATAAGTAGTTGCAATTGAAATTATTGAGGTAGAGATGCTGCAAGGATTGTTATACAAAAAAAACTTAAATGCAAACTGAAATGGACACTTCATGTACAGAAATGGTTAATGTTTTGGGTTGATGACTTTCCATTAGCACTAAGCAAAGTTAGTAAACAAGCACACTTTAAATTGCAGAGAAGGGGAACGGGTCAAAAGAACTGAGAAGGTCTGCAATAGTGTCTAGACAGTGAGAAACTAATGCAAATGACAAAGCATAGAAAGTTGGTCAATCTGACTAGAGAAGATGTGAATAAAGGGGAGAGCAATAAAAACATTGAGTCTGTGATACCAAACACTGCAGTTACTGGAAATTTGAAATACCCAGTTGAAGTAGCATCACAACTGGCCTGATGCAAACTGGAATGATTAGTTTTCTAAAATTGTTGAATTCATTTGAGCAGATGCTGTTCCTCAAGCATGCACTCTTACAACAAAATTCAATATAAGAGGCCAGAGACAGGTCACATTGAGATGGAGAATTACATTTATAGGTAACTAGAAGCTCTGCATCACCTTTTGTAGACTAAACTGAGGTGTTCCACAAAACTATCTGCCGATCTGTTTTTGATTTCTCCAGTTTAGGAGACGACATCATGAGCTCCGAATTGAAGAAGCACGAGTGAATTGCTGCTTCACTTGGAAGGATTGTTTGGGTCCCTGGATGGTGAGAATGGGAGAGTCAAAAGGATTGGTACTGTATGGGAAGGTTCTATGAGAAGGAGAGTGACCATTGATGGTGAGTGAACCAAAACTGAACAGTCCTTTTGGAATCCTAAGAGTTGTTATGAAGAGGAGTCTGGTGGTAGCATAGTGTTTTTAAAACAAAAATGGTGGAAATTATGGAGAATGGACCTTTGGATGTGGAGACTAACCTTGTCAAATGGTGGAATGGAAGCCAGGTTTAAGGGAAAGACATTTTAATGACCACAGGTATGGAAATGTATCAGAAAAGATCCAACACAATTGGAGAAACAGAATGGAATGGAGTCCTTACAGGAAGTAGGGTAGAATAGCTGCAAAGGTAGTTGTGGAAGTTGTAATGGAAGTTATAATGGATATTGGTGTTGGTCACTAACCCATTCTTGAGACCAAGATAAAAGTTGAGAAAATGAAGGACACAGTGAGACAGATCATGTGATGGTGCGAGCAGGGTGAAAATTGATAGGAAAGATAAAGCTTAGTTCTGTACCAGAGCAAGGGCCAAGACCAATAGTCATCAATGCACCAGAAAAAGATGAAGAGGATGAGCTAAGTAGGACTGCAACAAGTGTGGTTTGGAATAATGCTGTAATACACATAACTACACATTTTGATATGGAGGAAGTAAATGGAATTAAAGGAGCTGTTCAATTTTTTCTTAAAAAGTTCAACTAGGGTAAGGAGAGTGATGGTGCATTGGGGCTGAAATGGGTCTCTTCTAAGAATTGAAGGGCTCTCATCCTGGTGTGTGATGGTGTAAAGTTAGTTGGGGCTGAAATGGGTCTCTTCTAAGAATTGAAGGGCTCTCATCCTGGTGTGTGATGGTGTAAAGTTAGTTGGGACCTGGAAACTATCATGGTGGTTGATGAGGTAAGTGGGAAGAACCTGGACAGGGAAAGAGTAATTGAGATGGGGGGGGAAGAAAATCTCTTAAGAACAGGCTGAAACATTGGGTCTACTGGGACATTCTTGATGGTAAGTGTTGGAAAGGTGGTGGTAGCAAGTGGTGCTGTTGGTTTGGGGCTGGAGGCTGTGGGAGGGAGGATAGCCAGAGGAATTGAGTGACTGTATGTGGACAATGTCCTGAAAGGGGAGGTGTTGTGGTCCAGAAGCTATGAGAAGCTATCAGACAGCTGGCTTTTGGCCTTAATAGTTTACCAGACAACGGTATTGCTCTTGTCAGCAGGCTTGATGGCTTTGGAGGTGGTGCTTGGAGCAGGGATGGGTATATTGGAATGCTTAAGAGCAATTAGAAAATGTGAGACTTAATATGTTGGCAGTTTGCAGTGAGTAGATATAAAGGGGAAAGGTGGGGGGGTGGGAGAATCTAAGTGGATTGGGAATTTTGAAACTCAGCTCATTTGGGGTAAATACTCTTGGCCAAAAACATCAGCACAAAGATGGTGGATGAAGAGCTCATCATATTGTGCAAGACTCAAAATTAATTGAGATGGAGGATGAAGCTAAGGCTTCTGCTGAGGATGGAGTGTTTGGTATCATAGAGGGGATAGTGGAAAAAATGGGAAGGGGTAAGACTACACTGATTCCTCTTACCAATTTCAAGATGGGAAGGGAAAAAAAAACTGATCAAATTTGGAATAGCTAAAATGAACCTCTCCTTTGTGGCCAAGTCTCAAGTCTTGGTTTTTGTCTGCTTCTACTGGATGCAACCCTGTCAATTCGTGACACATTAAGATCAGGAATTATGAGGAGTGGGTAGGGGAAAAAGTGTAGATGTAAAATGATAGGCAGAAGAATCAGTGGAGATGAGTGGGTAGGGTAGAGAAACTTGCCCAGAGGGTGGTCAGGGACTGGAACTCATTGCCTAAAAGATTGATAGAGGCAGAAACCCCACCATATTTTAAAGTAAAAAGTGCCTGAATGTGTACTTTAAAAGAACTTTGTTATGGATCAAGTGCTGGAAGATGGGCTTAGGTTGGGTAGCTTTGCAATCACCAACCTCAGCCCACCTTCCAGTGCTTAATCCATAACCCTACAGTTCATGGTTCTTTTAAAGTACACATTTGGGCCCTTTTTTTAAAAGAATATGTATATAGTGGGGTTTCGGCCTCTATCAATCTTTAGGCAATGAGATGGGTTGGCCCAAATAACTACCTGTGTTGTAAGATTTCTGTGGATCTATACAGGTTGCAGGAAGTAAATTGTAGCCAATTTGAAGAATATCCACTTTATTTAGTGTAACATGGTAAATTGAGGTCAGCAAATGGAATGGGCCTCTTGCATTGGAACATTGATCCAAAATGAATGCTGCTTTTTCGCATAAACTAGAATGTGACTTTCGTTGTCTGAAACATATCAAAAATTTATTTTTGAACTTTGCTTCACCATGCTGATGTTTCACAAAATACTTGAACATCAGGGGATATCAACATGCTATGATCAATCAGGAACCAGTTGCTAAGAGGACTGGTTGAGAAAAATCACTAGTTTAAGAAATAACTACATTGTAATGGTAAGATAGTAAGCTGAATTAGATAATATGATGAATACATCTTTGGAATAGAGATCTTCCTCATGACTCAACTATATGCGAAGAAGCTTTATGATAAACCATCACCTAAAGAATGATTTGGGATACAATTCTGTTTATTTTTAATTCCATTGCAAGGTTAGGGGAATTGAAAAAGCGGGGGGAAAAAACATTGCAGATGCTGGAAATCTGAAGTTAAAAGGAAAATGCTGGAAGTGGGCATGTGGATAAATTTGCAGGATGTTTATAATGCTGTGTGGAAATATTAAATTTATTACCACTTCTTATAACCTCTGAACTGAATTGCATTTTGGGCCATTTAAGAGTCAACCATATTACTTGTAGGTCTAGAGTTGCATAAACTCAGACTGGGTATAGGTGGTAGATCCCTTTCCTGACCACCTTTGGTGGGCCAGATGGCATCTTGTGACAATCCTGTAGTTTCACAATCTGTAACTAGTTGCTTGCTTCAGATTACTTATTTAAATTTCCCATCTTTCATAATGCAATTGTCTTCAGTTAATAGACCAGATATCTGGTTACTAATCCAGTAGTAACAATTATGTTACTGTATCCTGCTGTTTTTTTAAAAAAAAATGCTTGCTTACTTATATAGCTGTGAGAGATAAACACATCTTTAAAGTCCTGTTAGTACATGCATGCCTTGGTATCTTCACCCGCAGCAGGAGTGGTGGAGAATGCTTTCCCTCCAACTTGATGAGCCTTTGGGACTGGAAGAGTCCTCTGCTAGTTTGTTGGGGTTAGTGCCTATTGCAGGCTACTTTCTCCAGCAAGAGGGAAAAGTTAAGATTAAAGTACTGTAGGAGCATGATTGTCATAGTTCAGCTAAGTTCAGAAATGTGTGTGACTGGTTTCATTGATACAATGCTATATCTTTGAACTACAGTACAGTAGGAACATGGAGGTGATGCACTGCTCCCAGCTGTGGAGTAAATATGAGTGATTTTTGACTGTCCTCTTTGCAACTGATCAGCAGCCCTCCTAGTGGAGAGGATACATCTCCTTTCTACCTGATCCGATCCACTAGGATGTGCAGGTGTGTCTATGGTGGTTGGGAGATTAATTGATGCTGTAGATTAGCCCTTGTGTAAGTGGATGGTAGGAGAATTGGGATGAGCATGAGAGGGGAAATAAGTATGGGAATGAGATTTGTGGGATTTCTGACTCAGTGGGACAAAAGGCCTCCTATGTCATAAGAAAATAACAAAAATTGTATGAAGGAGCTTGCTCCCTCCTTTGCATTGCGTCATCCATTTCAGCAGAGAAAGCCAACAAGCACTTCCAGTGGTGCTGCTTTATTTCTCTTCTGGTTCCAGCAATCTATAATTTAGTGAACAGGTGACCTTAAGATCCAGAGCCCTACATTTGGAACAAGTGGTCAGCAAGTGTGCTGTTGTGATTTAATCACTGTTAGCAACAGGAGCTAAACCTTGTATGCTCAATGTGTGTAGACAATACTGTAGGCGTGGGTTAACTACACAATACAAGATCCAATTTCTAGGTTACTTGTAGCAGTGGGAACTGATTTTCTTGGTCCTTGCAATAATACTAGAACATTTGTACTCTTATTCAATTGTACAAGATGGAAGGATAATAAAGCAGCAATGAATCCTAGTTACGAAAAAGCTGAGCAGGATTTTTAAATTTGGTCGAATTCAGGTCTGATTTCTCTATCACAAAACTACAATTAGCACAATGTTTTGCACTCATTGTTCAGTAATGCAAATTAGCATCTCTTCAGCATAATTTGTGTTCTTGCTTCTACAATTTGCAATCAATAAATTATTTTTAGAAGAGCCACTGTAATGTAGGTAAACTTGGCAACTAACTCCACAAATAGCAAACCAATGAAGGATGGTTTCAATCAGTTTCTGGGTATGTATTTGAGAGGAGAAATGGTGATAAGGACAGAACTCATGGCATTTCTTCAAATTGTACTGTGGATTTTTTTGAATTCATTTTGTTTAATATAAAATGTGAAAGTACCCACAAACCAGGATGTTTACACTATATGATTTGCATTTCAGGACTTTTTTTGACCGTTCAAAACAACATTAAAACCCAACTTTACCAAGACGCTGGTTATTTTTTTCTACTGTTTACTTTATCTCCCTGCCCAAAAAATAAACTATGACAACCAGTAAGCAATCCTAATATATCCATCTTGAATTTCATGGCAGCACTGTTATTACATTTTTGTTGCATTAATGTATAGTGAGAGGTTCTGTGGGGCCAGGACACTTGTAAACAATGTGGTCAGGCTGCCACGGGAGTGAGTAGCTCCACTATATCCAAAAGAATATCTAAAGGAAGATTCTAGTCTTAAAGATTGGATAATGTAGTGCCTGCTTCTGGATCCTATGTGATCCAATTTAATTTTGCCCATGTAGATCAAGTGGGAGATGAATTTCTGGGTGAAACAGTGCCTGAAAAATTGCACTTCCATGTTTTATTGACAAGCTTGGCCTTTTTTTCAATATCAGGTTTGCATTAGCTAACATCACTAGGCATGCAATGCCCATATCTGTATGTTGGAGCAAAAAGATTTGAACTTGCTCACTAAAATTAGGAGTACCTTGTGCTTTGATTAGGAGAGATAAATACCACCCAGAATAAATTTTCTTGAACCAGACCAAAAGACTACAAGGTTCAAGATGCAAGTTTCCATTTACCTATAAATGTATTAAATGAGGTTGAACTGCAAGTGCAATTAACCATGTGGGATTTGATGTTGTGGTGTAGAGGTAGGAATGTGTTTAGGAGAGGAGAATGAGTGGCAGTATTGATTAGAGTATTGCATTGAAATAGGGAATGTCCTGAAACCATTAAGGACAGGCAAAAATAGAGGTGCATTTACACTATCAGGCCTATTCTATTGATCACCAAGAAGTAGAAGGGCTATTGAGGAGCAAATTTGCAGGGAAATATGCAAATATGTGCAAAAAGCTGTAGAGTAGTGGTAATGGGAGTCTTTTCCCGTATAGACCAGTATCAGTAGCTAAGAAGGGAAGGAATTTTTGAAATGTACAATAAAATTCTGATAATCCTGTTATCTGATTGTTCAGAAATCCTGATGATTTGGCATCTGGCTCGCCAATGCCCTGGTTCTGCTGCTCCTTTTTAAACATGCCTGGTTCCCTGAAAAATGTATTATGCTACTATGTAACATCTTTTCAAAAAATGTGAATTAAAAGTGTTGCTGTGTTAATAGGAGCAATATCCAGAAGTCTGGAAATCTACCAGTTTTGCCACCAAAGTCTCAAGAGTCCTGGATGCTGAGTAATTAATGGTGAAAACCAGGCTGATCACGGAAAGGTTGGGGGTGCTGGGGGTGGGAGGTGACAGGAAAAAGGCAAAGTGAGAGAGCATGAGATACTGGCAGTAAACATTTTAAAAAAAAAAATCCATAAATGTAAGTAAGCATAGGGTTGCAAGAAGTAGGGCAGATCAAGTGCAAAAGAAAATTTATTCATGGTGCCAGAAGATGTAGCTAAAGTATTAAATGAATACCTTGCACCATGAAGAAAGATGATAATGTGAAGTCCTGGCAAAGGAAAATGTAATTGGGATTCTGGATGGGGTAAAA
This sequence comes from Pristis pectinata, assembly GCF_009764475.1. Classification (NCBI taxonomy): domain Eukaryota; kingdom Metazoa; phylum Chordata; class Chondrichthyes; order Rhinopristiformes; family Pristidae; genus Pristis; species Pristis pectinata. The sequence continues at coordinate 66,309,433 of NC_067408.1, read as the reverse complement.
TTTGAAAGACAAGGTATTGGAAAGGCCAGCTGAATTTAAGGATTGCATGCATCTTGAGTTCTTGAGGGAAGTTGTAATGTCCCTGGAAAGAACTAGAAAATGGAAAATTCAAAGAAGATTGTAATTCAACATTTCACAAAAACTGACTACAGACCAGAGTGGAGAGACAAGAGACTGCAGATGCCGGAAATCTGGAACAATACACAATGCTGGAGGAGCTCGGCAGGTCAGACAGCATCAAGGGTCTCAACCCAAAGTGCCTGACCTCCTGAGCTCCAGCACTTTTGTGTTTTGTGACTACAGACCAGTCACCTTGACCACAGTAATGGGGGGGGGGGGGGCGCAGGGGAAGTTCTAGAAAACAACTGGGGACAGAGTCAGTCACTGGACACTTGTGGATTGATTAGAAAAATATAGCATGAATTTCTTTTTAACATAAAACCAAAAGGTTTGTGGTATATGTGGATTTCCAAAATGCACATTTAAGTGACTTGCAATAAGCTTGTAACAAGTATCCATTGTAGAATCACCACATTTCATTTGGCTAGCAACAATTGGATCTGATTTTATGCTTTCCTGTACAAGCTATCAATTCTTTCTAATCCAGCATAATGAAATACAAAGGAAGAGGCAACATTGAACAGATGCCTTGTTTCAGCATTTTAACAACCTCTAATAGTTTAGTTCAAACATATTCACATGGTAAAGTTGATATTTGCAGCCTTTCTCGGTGAGGGGTTAGGAGTTTATTCAGTGTTGCCAGCAACTGCCACACCAGTGTGACTTGCCTCCACACAGCTGTTATTTTCACTAAATGTGGCATATTCAACAGTGCTCAATGTCAATTCACAAGACATGCCATTACTGAATTTTTTTCCCATTAAAACTACATACCGTGGGACCTTCCTCTTCAATGTTTTCATGCTACTTTGCAGTTTCCACCTTGTCACTGAAAGGCTGTTCCTATTCTCTCTGAATCCTTGTGACCAAAGAGAAACTCCTGTCATATTAGCTCTATCTTCCTCACTATAGCATGGAGTTTGCTGCTGTCCACCTCACAGCCCCTCGTTCCTATGGCACCTATAATTTTGTGTTGCTGTTGTTGAGACATATCTTTAAGACTATCATCTTTCTATGATTGCTGTGCATTAAAGTGTCAACAGCTGTGCTTAATTCAGTCTGATCCTGTTAGGAATAATGTGCTTGTTTCTGTGTCTAAATGCCCTTGAATCTGTCTCAAACTGGATTTTGGTCAAATTCACTTTTTTTTCTTTTGCAATGGACCTATTAGCATTAAAAGCAGCTATGATTTAGTGTACCAAAGACTTGTAGTTCAATTTCTAGCCACCCAACTTTACTAACCCTAGATTTGTCATACTATTGTGAAGTTTCACTTTAATTTTACTTTAAACATCCAAGAAATTAATTTTTCATTCCATCACATTTTAACTTGTATTTCCATTTGGAGTGTGACTTAAATTGCAAATTATCATTGTTTTGTAGAACTAGATGCTATTTCTCAAAGTTATACTAATTACTTAAGATAAGTTGCATTTCTGTAAGGCATGAAAGCTAGCCTGATAAAAGGATAAATCATCTGGGTGGATTATTTTTCTTTGATGCAAATTTTATTATTACTGCTTTCATATCATTGTGGTATCAAATACTGAGACTAACAGTACCCAGGTGTCAGTAATGTTTCAATATAGCACTCATACCTCTGACTTGTGGTCAGACACTTGAGCGGATAATCTAGGCTGATGCTGAATTGCAGTACTGAGGGGAAAACTGCATTGTCACAAGTGCTGCCTTTGAGATGAAAGATTTAACTGACTGATGCTTGGCTCATCCTGGGATAATTGCAGTTTGTCGTTAGTCTCATGAAGTTCAGTGTCTGAGTGCAACCTTCCAAAAATCATGCCTGCTGATCCTAAATGAGTTTATTAGGCTCATTGATTTCAGTGGAATGAAAGGGCAGCAGACTAGAAAATTACAAAGCAATTTTCCTTAATATATTTGAACCTTTTAAATTCCCTATGGTGTTTAAATTTGTATTTGTTTTGCATTTTAATCATTTTTAATAGTTTGATTGGGAGTGAATTTTGGGTATTTATAAACATTTGATATTTGTGATAGTTTTGACTCCCTGTAAACCTGGTGGAGGGTTTAACTAGCTCTTAAAGGAAATCTGAAGTTGAAGCCTGTTGGCTTCACTTGGAACCCATGTTGATTTGGGATTCAAACGTGGGCCTGAAAGAGGCCTGAAGTTTGGGTCCTTCAGATAGGACTGGGCTTTTTAAAGGCAGATAATCACCAAGGTTGGTGGCTTGCAGGGCATAACTGTTCCAGGGGCCTTGGATGTGCCAGATTGACTGCCATTTTCCTGCTGAATGCTTTAAAAGTACTTCACTAGCTGTGAAGTACTTGGCTACGTTGGCATCATGAAAATTCTTTCAAATTCATGGTGTTTTTAAGTTATTTCTCCATTCACAAGATTTCACACCCAAACTATAGGACAGTGTGAAAGAGTTGAAAATTATTTACAATTGCATAATTGCTTAAAAACAAGTGACTACCCACAAATAATTATTTAATGATACTCCTCTCATCAGTAGCTTATTCATGATTTGTATGCTTTTGGTCAACTGGCTTAAGTGACTCACTCAATTTATTATTTGGAAATAGTATTCAGTCATGATGCATATTAAACTAATACAAAGTTTGATGGCATCCAACAGTTAAGTTAAATGACTTCAATCATATTTCATAGGTGTCAATATAAATCAGTTTGAAAGTTGCTTTTGGAATAGTCTTACTGAATTTTTTGTAACAGAATTTGTTACATTTGGCATTCTGTTCTTTAATATTGAGGACATGGTGAACAAATCAGACTGCTTGTAACCAATTCTATATTCTACACTGTAATGCTTAGTTTTAAGTTATTGACTATTTTACTTGTCAAATCTTGGTGCATTTTAAGCAGCTAATTAAAATAAAACTTGAACAGGCAAGCTATGTGGCATTCCTCTATATGGTGTTGCTCCGAGAAGGAAACTATAGAGGCATCCCATGACTGGCTTAGAAACAAGAAAATAAACATTGTTAACACAAGGTTTTTTTTTCCCAAACTTTGTTCACAAACAAGACTTGCTCAGAAAACTTCTAGCTAATTATGATCTGTTCATTGTTATACAAAGTTCACAATTAATTTGAGACATGAAAGACTACAGATGCTGGAATCTAGAGCAACAACTGATGTGCTGGAGGAACTTGGTGGGTTAAGCAGCACCTGTGGGAGGAAAGGAATTGTCAATGTTTTGGTGTTTCAACAGATGCTGCTCAACTCACTGAGCAGATTCTGTTTAACCATTGCCTTGCTCTTCCAATGAAGTAATCCTGAAGAACTGAAATTTAGGGAGCAGTTGTGACTTGGATAGTCTCAAGGCACTTCACAAACAATGAAGTGCTTCTGCAATGAGTAATGGTAAGCCATGTGACCATTTGAGACTGTCCTGCCTACACCTGGTAACCTATACACCCTTGCTTACCAGGAATCTGAATCTGTCTTAAAAATATTCAGTCTGCTTCCACTGTCCTTTGAGAGCATTCCAAAGATTCCCAATTCTAGGAGGAAAATGTCTTGCCTCAGTTAATTTAACTGGGTAACTCCTTGGATGGTGACCCCGAGCTGCTTGATTCCCTTGAAGGATAAATGCCCTCCATATTCACCCTGTCAAGGCCCCTTGTGATCTTTTAATCTTTCAATCAAATCACCTGTCACTCTTACAAAATCCAATATAAGCAATCTTTCCTTGTAAGACAGCCTAGCCATTCTAGGTATTAGTCTAGTAAACTTGCTCTGAATTGCCTCCAAATTTGCATCATTCCTTAAATAAGGAATGCTCCACATATCGTCTTGCCAATGCCCTATATGACTGAAGCTTGACCTCTAAACTTGATTTCTTCCTACAAAAAATAACATTGTTATTATAGCTAATCACTTACTGTACCTGCAAACCTTTGTCAAATCATGACAACCAGATCCTTCTGCTTCACAGAACTCTGCCATCTCTTGCCATTTAGATAATGTGCATACTTTTTTCCTGCCAAAGTGGACAGTTTCACATTTTCTCACCTTATCCTCCATCTGACAGGTATTTGAAGATAAGGTAATTATTCTTTAAATTGCATTTACCTTTTTATTTTGTTACACACCCTAAATTCCTTCCACAAGAGATTTCTGTCCCATTTGGCCCCAGTGGCATTGAGGCTTAGTGATATAACTGCTTCAGCTTTCTCATTTCTTCTTCTAAGTACCTCCATTAAATAAAAACTTGCATGGTGCAGACACTAAAATTTGATATCTGGCACAGTAATTTGTGAAACGCAGTGTAAATCATGCAGAGTTAAACTTGTAATTTCAAGTGTATTTTGCATGCCAGTGTGAGGAACTTGTGGAGAGCATGTGGTGGTGGTAATCACTGCAAAACTAAAACATAAATTCACAAGTAAGAAATGTTTGGTGTGGGTAATGTACAAGAAAATGGGTTTTAAAGGGATTACCAATGACTTGCTGCCTCTGGAGGAAATCACCTTAAAGCTAATAGACTGGACTCTTAGTGCTCCAGGATCTATATTTGAATGTGAACCTGCAAAGGATATCACTTCCTGAAAGTGCTAATAGACTATACCATAAAGCTGAAGTTTAGTGTGACACCTTCATCCCCAGGAAGTCCAGTGCACAACAAATTTCAGTAACTACACCAGATTCTTCAGCATGCTGCACAGCACAATTAAAGTCACTGATATGGAGTCATCAAGAACCTTGTTGGCAGTGTCATCAGGGTCCTTGAGAAACTATTCTGCTACTCAATTCACTTGTGACAATGCTCCACAAGAATGGTCTTGTACTTCACTGATATCTACTTTAAGCTCCATAATCTGGTTATCAAGTTAGACATTGTATACAGAACATCAGGAGGACGATGGGAGCATTTGATGGAGTAGTTTCCTTAGATTTTCTGCCATGATGCATCTTTGGGCCTGAGATTCTCTTCACTCCTGCCTACAGGCAAATGCAGCCAGTGGCATAATTCCACAATACCATTCTATGTGGAATACTCTCCATTCTTCCTTAGACAATTTTAATTTAATACCCACTAGAGGAGTGGCATGCAATCACCCACCCAACTTGTTTACACCTGAAGGGTACTTGAAAGGCTCTGGACCAGAGTACTCAGCCCCTGGATTGTTGTATTTATAGCACTTGTAGTTTATCCAATTAAATTTTCAGTCAATGATAACCCTTGTTCTTACTGAACCTCTGTCAAACACAATGCTGTTGAACATGGTGGTTAGATTTTCTCTTGGAGCTGCTTGTTTGGCACAAATGAAACTTGGTACTTTTCTTTTTGCAGGTAATGGCTATTTCATTTGGGTTGCAAAGAGAACTGACATTGCAATCATCAATGAAAAGCTCCACATCTGACCTTGTGATGGAGAGAGAGAGTCCCTAACATAAAGCAGTTGGTGTGACTCAGTCCAGGACTGCTGAGGCATTTCTGCAGCAATGTCCTTGAACTGAGATGGTCAGCCTTCAACAACCACAATCAGTTTCTTTGAGGACACCATTTGTAAGTTTCTCATCTGATGTCTGAAAAATTTTCTTTGTCGTTGTAGAAAATCCTGGAGCTCCAGCATTGCTCTTACTGAACCTCCTGTCAAACACAAGGATTATCATTGACTAAACAATTAATTGGATAAACCACAAATTCTATGACTACAAGAACAATCCAGGGGCTGAGTATTCTGCTTCAGAGTCTTTCAGGTACCTTTTAAGATATAAACAAGTTGAGGTCCCCATACAACAGTTTTTGACTTTTTCAATGCAAAGCTGAAGAAACCTGCCTTCTGAAGGTATTTGAGAATAGCAATAAATTCTAACCTTATCAACAATTCTCAAATCCTTTGGAAGGGATAAGGGAAAAAAATCATCCCTTAGCCAAAACTTGAACGAACTTCTCATTAATTTTAGTTTAAAGTTCAAATGTTGCCATTTCTAACAAATTTTTGTTCGAAGATGAATATTTGGTTTACTTGAGATACTGTGGGTTGTGACCCGGATATATATTGCAAAAGTTTATTTAGTTGTATATTAGTTATGCTGCTAATAGTTTATGTAGGTTAATTAGAACCTCTAGTGGCAGAAATAAAGTACTGTAGCAAAACAGTAATCAATGACTTGACAATGTTTCCTCCAACATAAGTGGTTCCATTTTGGATTCAAGGAAACTTGTAGCACAAATCTCAATCAAATAGAATTCTTGTTAATATAAATAAAGTCACTATTTGTCATTGCAGTACATTAAATATTTATTAAAAACTGGTTGAAATCAAATTTTGTATTGAATAGTACTTTTGCCCATAACTGAATTTTTAGGTCAATGAGAACAGTATTTTCCATTCATTGGAGGGATAGATTGCATCTAGATTTCTGAGGAGAATGAGTCCTTCCTTTTGTAAACTTGTATTTTACTAATTATGTGCAGTTGTAGTTCATAGGAATTATGTCTGTGTTCCACCTCATTAGGTTGTGTTTATAGTTTAGACCTTGTGTCTGCAGTTATTTGCTTTTGCTTTAAATCTTTGGCCAATTCTGATGTAACTTGGTTTTTTCTTTCTCCACAGATGCTATCTTACATCCTGAGGTTTCTCTGCATTCCCCTTTATTTCATGTTCTCTGCAATTGCTGTGTTTGGTATCTCTCAGTTCCAGCATGGGTTTGTTTCTCTTGTGTTCTGTTCTAATTCCACTTCCAAATAAGATAGCTGCCACTAACAAGCCACCTTCACCCTCTCTGACATCTGACTGTTATCCATTTTCCCCTGGTCTGCATCCTGTTGTAGATATTCCCTTTTTTCCCCTCCCCTACTTCTCTACAACCTAAACATTCTAAATTTTCCCAGTTCTGACCAAATATCTTCATCCTGAAACCTAAGTCTTTCCCTCCCCATTGATGCTGTCTGACCTACAGAACATCTCAAATTGTGCAGATACTATAAATTTTCAATCAGTGTAGCTGGCTTATAAATAAGTGTTTAACTGTTAATTAGACTCAAAATTCTGAACTGCATCCAACAGTATCAGTGTATAACATTGAGCAGGGTAATACTGAAGATTATGCAGCTGTGTTTAGTTTCTGTGGAATTTTAAATTTGTGATATTTTGTTAATGCAAAGTGTTTTTTAAACATCCAGTTACTGATCCCTTATGTAATATATGAAAGGAATAAATAATTGGATTACATACAATGCTTGGATTGGGTATGTGTTTATAAAGTTCCAACTGGATTGTAAATTTCTTAAATTAGGTGATGAAGATTGTACTTCCACTGGATAACTGCTATAACACTTTGCTTTGTCCAACAGCCTCTGGGAAAAGTTGCTACATCTTAATTGCTAGGCTCATTATAACAAAAAACACTGGGGAGTGGGCAGGACTTGATCTGCAATTATTTATCTACAACTTTTTCTGTCCCTTTTTCCCCCTCTTTGCCACTATTCTAAGTGTAAGATTTTAATATCAGAATCAAGATGTTTATTAAATTCATAGAAGTTAAGTATGCAAATTTGCTGCAGTTCACAATATTTGTCCAGGTATCTGGATTACTTATCCAGTAACATAACTAATAATCCTTCCATACCCAGATCTGCTTGAGTGGCTTAGATGTTTCCAAAAATCTGATACTTAAACTATAAGTGCTGATACATGGATTTTAAAGCCTGTAATAATGTAGTGGTGTTTCTGTTTTGAGATTCTTGGGTTAGGATTAGAGGTGCGGAAATACCTGTAATGCATTCTTCTGCTATGATCGTGACATACAGCAAAGTTAATGAAATATGAATGTTGCTTTCCTCTCTGCAGATGTTTACCTCACACTTTACTTAACAATTTAGTCAAAAACTTTGTGCTGATTTTTTTTTTCTCTGATCTTGGTTTGCAGGGAAAGCCAATTTTGAATGTAAAAGATGGGGCCTAAGACCATTGGGAAGTAGAACTTCATGTCATCACAGCTGCCATATGACTACGGCTGTAAGTTGAACCAGGGGCCGAAAATAAGGAATGGATTCAGTGTGTGACCACATCAGCTTAAAATGTAAAACAAAATTGCAACATCAACTAGATAACAGTGGTGCAGGAAAACTTTCTCTCAGGCCATATGTTCAAGAGTCAGTCCAATTATATCTTTGTCTCTAGTCTCTTAACCATGAGCATCAACTGCCAAAGCCTTTCCCTTTTTGTTCTGATGACCATTATTTTGGGTTCCTGGCACTCTGACCCACAGATATTCTCTTCCGCTTGTACTCCCATCTGTCATGAACATTCATCAGTAAAGGCCAGTGCAATATTAACTTTAAAATGTGGTTGGAATAATTGCTTATGTAAGTGGAACCAAGTATTTTTTTGGTATGTTTAAGTGAAATATGAATCATGAAATGCCTTCCTAATGTTTAGAACCCACTGCTGGTACTGGAGTACTCTTGAACCAAATATATTTCAGATGGAATATAATGTGGAAAAATGTGAGGACATTCACTAAAGTAGAGAAAATATAAAGGCAGAGTTGTTTTTTTTAATGATGAGAGATTGAAACCTTAAACTTGGAAGTACTTTACATGAATTGCCAAAAGGTAACGGCAAGTACAGCTAGCATTTAGAAAGACAAATGATACATTAGCCCTTTGCGAGAGGATTTAAGTACAAAGTTAGAGATGCCTTGTTTCAGTTATGTAGTGTGGGACTGTATCTGGAATATTATGTGCAGGTCTGGTCTTGTAATGCAAGGAAAAATATACTTGCAATAGGAGTTCACCACATTGATTCCTGGGTGGCAGGGTTATCATTAGAGGAGAGATTAAGCAGACTGGGCCTTCTCTTTCTAGAGCTTGAAATGGGAGGTAATCTTATTGAAATGAATAATATTTGTTTGGAGTTCAACAATATAGGTGCAGATTTGATGTTCCCATTGTCTTTTCAGAACTAGGTGTTGCAGTTTCAGAATAATTAGTTAACTATTCAGGAAAGAAATAATAATCTTCATGCAGATGGTAGTGAATCTTTTGGAATTAACTAGCCAAGAGGGCTGTGGAGGCTTGGTTGCTTTATATATTCAAAACTGAGATCAGTAGATTTTTAAATATTAAGAGGACCAAGAGATGTGGGGTTAGTGCAGGAAAATAGGACTGAGCTGAAAGATCCACTATGATTTTTGAATATGGTCTGGTTCTGCTTTTGTTTCTAGCATTCTTGTATGCAGTTCCCCAACTTAACCCATGATGGAAATGTATCACGTTGCACACTTGTGAATTTATCATAAAATAAGATATCTTTATTGGTCACTGTAGTATGAAAGGCCATGGCTGTCAGGTGACAGTGACAACACTGACCCCTCTGGTTGTATGATAGCATTGCTTATTGGGTCGGAAGTGACACCACTGTCAAAGGTTTGGCTCCACCCCACCCATCAGGTGCAAGCATAGGGATTGGCCTTGGAGAGCACCTTTGTTCCTGGGTCTGCCTGACCATTGGCCTTGGTAAACATCTTTGTCTTTGACCCCCAAACCATTGGCCTGTTTAAATTACCTGAGTTAGATCCACCCAGCTCTCCAGACCTATAAGATGCTGCACATGTGTAACCCTTTCTCTTTGCCGATTGCTGCCAGGGTTGAGACCACAGGTGAGGGTGCACTTCCACAGGGGTGGAGGAGTGTCCTAAGTAGATTCCCAGCAGCATAGAGCTTGTTGTTTGCCCAGATTCAGAGGGTTCAGACAACGTATTTGTTCGTTCCCTGATCATTTGTACTAGTTCGTTTGTGTGTGCACTTCAGCCCTGTTGTGACTCCCCTCACATTTCACAATCACCCGTGTGTGTGTGCATTTGTTCCGTTCTGTTCCCGCATCTGTCTTTGTAAATAAAATTCTCCTTTTTAAAGTACAAAGACTGTGTCCCGATACCTCTCTGAGATCCAAAAGAACCTTTCTCATAAGACTCTGCTCACAGCGCCAATTGTTAAGGGCATTGGCTGGACACAAGACGTGGGTAAGATGTTCTGGAACAAGGGAAAGAAGGAAAGTGTAGGCACTGAGGAGAGGATCCCCGGATGGACAGACGAGAAGAAGGGATTTGGGAGCCTGGCCAATCTGCTGGCAGACCACGGAAGTCAGTGGACTGGGCTGGGCCGTTAGATCCACATGGTAAGAAACTGGGGCACTGTGTGGTGGCCCTCCTCCAGAAGTCGGGGTTCCCCAGAGTCAAAGGGGTGCCTTCTGGCTCCTGGCATCCCTCTTGAGGTGCCAGGTTGAGATCACTGACGAGTTACAGGATACCTGCTCAGAGGGAAAAGGAGATAGAGATGCTTCGGCAGCGATGTTGCACGCTGCAAGAGGCAGTTCAGACTGCCCAGACTCAGGCCAACGACCTCAAGGCCAGGGGTACCAAGGTTGCCTGCTGGCTCATTCAGGTCCAGCAGGCACAAGCCGCCCATGGGTCTGGCTGGCAACCAGACTCATTTAAAATCCGTGCCTTGGTCCAGTGCAGCGACAAGCTGGACGCATGGCTGGGGGATGGGGACATATGGATGGACAATGATGAGGAGAGTGTACCCAAGGAGCCCGAAGCCCTGCAGGCCCAACCCGTCACCACACAGTCCTAGGTCTGCCACAGAAGGGAAAGGAGTCAGGATAGGGCCCCCGCAGGGGAAGGTGCCCACAGCCCCTCAGAACACAGAGACCTGGGACTTCTCCGTTAAAGAGCTCACCCAGCTGGTGGATCAGTATCACCAGCAGCTGGGTAAACCGCTGGCAACATGGCTGCTCTGACTGTGGGATGAGGGGGCCCCAACGTGAGCCTCTCACCAGGAAGCGAGTGCCCTGGGGAGCTTGTCGGACCAACAGAGCATTAATAATGGTCTGTGGGCGCCACCGGGAGGGATTGGGGCACCACTACCCTGTGGGATTGGGTAGTGGCTGCCGTGAGGGTCCAATACCCTACCCCCCTCGAATGGGATCTATGCGGGTGACCACAGTAGAGCACAGTCAGTGAGGGCACCAGGGTCATCTGAGAATGCCAGTCACTAGTGCCCATATATGCAGGGACAGGCGACCTCTGGCTGTTAGAAAATACCATTGTGACCAGTGTGCTAGCAGGGTACCTGGTTGCCACCACGTGCCCCAACCTGAAGCCAGTGGTCCTGCCCCTCGTGGGACCTGCCAGCGGGAGGACCATATGGGAAGCTATTACCCTCCTGGAGGGGTTAGAATACATGCAGCACCTCCCCCCCCTCCCCCCCCCCCCCCCCCACCACACAGGTCCGTAGAGCAGAGATGAGGGCTGGGGACACCACATCCCATCTCGCACACAAGCAGCTGGACCTGCTGCGCGCGGGGGTGGACCGCGCTACCATAGATGGGATCCCGATTCCCCACTCTCCACGCACGATAGAAGGAGCTCTATGGGGGTAAACCTGGCCAAGGGACGACCCACAACCACCCTAGGGCCAAGTCCGACACGGGGTGCCCCCAACCACCAGACCACGTGGGCTGCCCCTGCAGACACCGATGCTGCCTCCACACCTCCCCCACCTGAAACTGCTTTCTCCACCCTCCGGGCTCAGCTCTGGGACCTGCTGCGACAGGAAATGTCCCACTTCCGCCAGCAGGAATCCTTGCCCATGGGTTGGCAGCCCCCCACTGCTCCCATAGGATGAAGGCCAGGGTCGCCAGTGCATCTGCTCCGTCACCCTTCCACGCCCGAGGGACCTGAGGCCACATGTACCCGTAGCAGTACACTGGGGAAAGGGGAATATCCAGAGGTGGATGGCACTCTTTGACATGGGTGCCTGGCACATCATTGTCCCAGGGAACCCTGCTCCATGGAAGGGGGCACAAATGCAGATAGAGGGGTGGGGGGGGGGGTGCAGTTTCCCTCTCGCCCGCGAAGGAGGTTAGGGTCCGCATGGCCTTAGCAAATCAACCTCCTTGGACTGTGCCTGTGCTAATCGTGGACTTGGTGGAATGCATACTGGGGATCAATCCCTTAAAGGGACAGTCCCTGCACACCAACCGGGGCAAGTTCACCTTTGGAATCGCTTGTGCTACAGTGGTAGTCGGGGTGGCCAAGTGGGAGCTGGTCATTGTCTGCCCTCCCTCCAAGGTCATTTGCAGTAGACAATATAGGGTACCGGGGGTACACCAAGACATCAGAGGCCGTCCAAGCCCTGCTGCGGCAGGGAGTCATTAGACCCGCAGCATCCCCTTTTAATAGCCCCGTCTGGCCCGTCCGCAAAAAGAACTGGACATGGCACATGATGGTAGACTACTAACAGCTAAACAAGGCTGCCCCGCCCCTCACGTCTGCAGTACCTGACATCGTCACTTTAGTGGCAGGTATTGCAGGGCACCCAGACAAACTGTGGTATGCTGTTGTGGATTTGGCCAACGCATTCTTCTCTATCCCCCTCCATGACACCTCCCAGGACCAATTTGCATTCACCTGGGACAGGAGACAATATACATTCAAATGTCTACCACAAGGGTACATCCATAGTCCAACAATCTGTCATGGCTTTATAGCCTGAGATTTGCAAGCCATTCACCTTCCTTCCCCCCCCCAAAGTGTCAATCACCCATTATATAGATGACATACTTTCACAGGGGCCCTCAGAGGCTTGTGATATGCTAATATCCTCCCTCAGAGAGCGGGGCTGGGCCATTAATATGGAAAAAAGTACAAGGCCCAGCCCAGAATGTATTGTTCCTGTGTTAAGGGTTATCCCCCACCTAACCATACTCCTCAGGCCCCTCTAAAAGATCTCCCACAAGAGAGCCACGTTCTTGTGGGGGCGTGAACAGCAAGCCCTGCCCCTTGACCCATGACAGGAAAGGGTCCCCTTTGAGTTACAGGTCTCCACTGGCGAGTCAGTGGCCGAGTGGAGCCTCTGGCAGAGGGTCCAGGGGCGCAGAGTCCTGCTCGGCTTCTGGACCAAATCACTGCCTGAGGCTGCTACCCACTACAGCCCCTTCGAGCGCCAGCTGCTGGCCTGCTACCTATTGTTGAGGTTCTTTTGGATCTCAAAGATAGAGGTATCTGGACACAGTCTATATACTTTAAAAAGGAGAATCTTATTTACAAAGACAGATGTGGGAACAGAATGGAAAGGAATGGAAACTCGGTGATCACGAAACGTGAGGGGAGTCATAACGGGTGAAGTGCATGCACAACGAACAAGTACAGATGATCAGGGAACGAACAAATACATTGTCTGAACCCCCTGAATCTGGACAAACAGTGGCTCTACACTACTGGGAATCTACTTAGGACACTCCTAGACCCCTGTGGAGGTGCACCCTCTCACCTGTGGTCTCAACCCTGGCAGCAATCGGCAAAGAGAAAGGGTTACATGTGCAGCATCTTTTATAGGTCTGGAGAGCTGGGTGGATCTAACTCAGGTAATTTAAACAGGCCAATGGTTTGGGGGTCAAAGACAAAGGTGTTTACCAAGGCCAGTGGTCAGGCAGACCCAGGAACAAAGCTGCTCTCCAAGGCCAATCCCTATGGCAGGCACGGTAGCATAGTGGTTAGCATAATGCTTTATAGCACCAGCGACCCAGGTTCAAATCCGGCCACTGTCTGTAAGGAGTTTGTATGTTCTCCCCGTGTCTGTGTGGGTTTCTTCTGGGTGCTCCAGTTTCCTCTCTCATTCCAAAGACGTACAGGTTAGGAAGTTATGGGCATGCTATGTTGGCGCCGGAACTGTGGCAACACTTGTGGGCTGCCCCCCAAAATCACTACGCAAAAGATGTATTTCACTGTGTGTTTCGATGTACGTGTGACTAATAAAGATCTTATCTATGCTTGCACCTGGATGGGTGGGGTGGAGCCAAACCTTTGACAGTGGTGTCAGTTCTGACCCAATGAGCAATGTTATCATCCAACCAGAGGGGTGGGTGTTGTCACTGTCGTCACTGTCACCTGACAGCCATGGCCTTTCATACGACAGTCACATGTACTTTGAAACACACAGTGAAATGCATCTTTTTGCGTAGTGTTCTGGGGGCAGCCTGCAAGTGTTGCCATGCTTCTGACACCAACATAGCATGCCCACAACTTCGTAACCCATATGTCTTTGGAATGTGGGAGGAAACCAGAGCACCTGGAGGAAACCCACGCAGATACTGAGAGAACGTACAAACTCCTTACAGACAGTGGCCAGAATTGAACCCGGGTCACTAGTTCTGTAATAGCATTATGCTAACCGCTCATTACTGTGCAAACCATTTCTCAAAGCAATGTTTTGTTTTGGTCTGAATGGATTTACCAACTTGGTACTAATTTGAGGATTTCTCTAGTTTGTGAACAGGTTCTTTTTATCCTACAGACATCAGTCTATTTTATCTACAAGTCGGAAAATACGCAAATCGCTTGATTATGATAACAGTACCTCCTCAGTATCGTAACGAATGGCATCAAAAGCATGTCGAGACAAATAACAATTACTAAAAGTTGAGAAAAAGGGAATGTAGTTCTGCTTGTAGGAATGAGTGTGTGTGTGTGTATGTATGTGTATATATGTATATATCAATCAGACTTATGAATGAGCTCCTATAATATTAAATTCAAATGTAGGGGTGTTTGCCCAACGATAGCCTGTACCTGTGTATTAAGGTTTATTTAGTTCATAACTTTTCTGGGGATCCTGTGATGATCTAGCAGCACATAATGGTTTGTGAGTTGTACGGAGATGCAGGCCATATTGTGCTGCCACATGAACATGGGAGAATAATCTATTAAATTCATTACAATATCATCTTGATCTCTTCATACTATCCATTGAAACCGACTGCAACTTTCTGATGTCAGTAATGCCTTAGCAGCACGTAAATATTGGAGTTAAATTCTTGTGAAGGTCCCCAATATTAATTGTGCTGCTGGAGCAAGGCTGACTACTTCAGCTTGTGTCAGACATCCCAAAGGAAACGTTGGTATTCTCATCCAATAGGCAAGGTAATAGTTATTTAACTGACCACTCTCAATATTGCTTAGTAATCTGTTCAAGCATAACTTTTAGTACTTTTGAGTAACTTATTTATCTACGTGACTTCAAATGCTGTTCATCAATCTAAATCTGATAGTCCTAAAATGCACACATCAATGCTGCTTAATTTACTGCAGTTCAAGATTTCTATTCTGAATTCCTTGGATCCAGCCATATTTGAAGTACAGATATATTTGAACTGTACCAATGTCAATCTTCAAGTTTACCCAATTTTGATTTTTTTTGTATGTAATGCTATGCTTTCTGTGTAAACGTATACAACATAAAACATTTTTTGCATTGGCAATACAGGATCTGGTATTACATAAAACAAGATACCTCCTGAACCTTATGATCTGTTTAGGTGGGTATCGTAGATGTGTGGGCTTTTGAATTTTGGATGTATTGGATTGGGGATCTTGCACAATAATTCTACCTTCATATTTTCACACCTGTTTGTATTTTCAGAAACCTAAAGGGGGAAACAACCTACTTGCCAGTTTTCCAAAACTGTTAAACAGGATGTGGTAGGTACTATAAACTGCAAAATTCTGAATCCACCTTAAGCAGACACCTGAAATTGCTGCAATCAATTGTCCTCAGTTTGTTGCTTACGCTAGGTCCTTATAGAACTAATTTTGGTGTTGATAACCGTGTTTTAGTTTGATTTTAATATTGTGATACTTTTGAGTATGATGTTGAACTGTTTATTTATAACATTAAAACTGCAGTTCATGAAATTGCATGTATGTGACATTTCTCATAGGTTGAGCATATTTAAAATGGCATTAAAATATTTTAAATGGTGAATTTTGATTGTGTACATGTTCATCACTCGTGCAAAGCTAAGTTATCTTATGGTTATCTTTTTACTAAAAAGGCCTTTTGATAGCTTTAAAATGTCCAAAATTGCTTTACTTCAAAAGTACTTTATCGACAATATAGTCACTCTGGTAATTTAACAAACATGGCAGCTAGTTTGCCAAACAGAACTGATAATCAGTTAGTTTGTAATTTACTTTCAATGAGCTCTCATAGGTTGAGGGATGAAAATTGACCTGCACACCATCTCCCTTGGTCTCTTTCAAACAGTGCTATGGGATCTTTTACATTCATCTGTAAAGGCAGATGGGACTTTGATATGATGCCCCATCCAAAAGATGACAACTCAACCAGTATTGGCTTTCTGTCTTAAGTTATGTGTCCTTAACCTCAAACTAATGAATCTGCACGCACCTAGATGGTTGTAATATCCTTAATATAATGAAATGCATTGAGAGCAACATCACAGGTAGATAGGATGGTGAAAAAGGCATTTAGCACACTGGCTTTCATTCAGGGCATTGAGTATAGGAATTGGGACATTATGTGCAATTGGATAAGTCGTTGGTGAGGCTGCACGTGGCGTAGTGTGTACAGTTTTGGTCACCCTGTTATAGGAAAGATGTGGTTAAACTGGAAAGAGTACAGAAAAGATTTGAGGATGTTGCCAGGACTAGAGGGCCTGAGTTACAGGGAGATATTGGCCAGGCTAGGTCTTTATTCCTTGGAACATAGGAGAATGAGGCATGACCTTTGTAGAAATGTTTAAATTGAGAGGCATAGATAAGGAGGACAGTAAGTCTTCCGAGTATGGGAGTCCAAAAACTAGGGGCATAGATTTGGGGTGAGGGAAAAGATTCAATAGGGACTTGGCAACTTTTTCTTGCATAGAGTGGTGTGTATATGGAATGAGCTGTCAGGAAGTGGTTGAGACAGGTACAATAGTATAACTTAAGAAGCACTTGGATAGGTACATGGAGGGGAGGGGTCTGGAGGGGTATGGGCTGAATGCAGGAAATTGGGACTAGCTAGGTGTACAACGTGGTCTACGTGAACTCATTGGGTCGAAGTGCCTATATCTGTTCTGTATTGCTTTATGATTCTAAATGCCCAAAACTGCATTCAGTACTTGAATTCTACCTTGTGTGTTTTTGTTTAAATATGCCAGTGTTTCTTTATCCTTGTATTATAAGCTATATGTGTCTCTCTCTCTCTATAAACAGAGGTTGAATGGCTGTCTTCATTAACTACATCTACCAATCCACTCAATTTATGGATTGTGTATTTCAATCGCTATCTGTCTCTGCCCAGTTCTTGAATCAACCAGCAAAACCTTCATCACCACTACAGTTGAGCAACACATGACCATTCCAATCACTTTGCACTAAAATGGATTTTTGTAGAAATTATGTATAAATTTTCTTGTGAATGCTGTTTATTATGCTATGTGCCTGTGATACTGCTGCAAGTACACTTTTCATTGCATCTGTCCATTCATGTACTTGTGCATATGACAATAACCTTGACTTTAAACTTTCATCCATACTGTCGTGTCTACTCCCATTCTGTTTTTTTCCCCTTCCAAACTATTACCTGACATTTAATCCTTGTGGAATTGTACCAGCTAACTGTTTATCTTCCTCGCTACTTTGCCAAAGTATCTTTTATCCCCATCACCTTTTTATTTCAGTGCTCTTACATTAACTCTCAAACAATGCCAAACTTCCTTTTATAGTATAATGTGAGAGACTTCACTGGAGGGGAACAGAAAATTGGCCAATATTGTTGTAATATTCTTAAATGTCCAAATTTCACTGTACAAGTGAGAAATTATTTTTCTACCAAATGTCTTGCATGCATAATATGAAGTCTTATATAAATTCCATAATGTTAACATTTTGTACTAGATATCAAGATCTAAGTCTGACCAGGCTACCTGTATTGTTGACCTAAAACAATGTTCAGTTTGGTGATTCCATAATGAAGGTACCCAAGCTTTCATGACTAAAATGCTAAAGTTTGTTGGCTGTTCCTGACCATGAATTGACAGGAGGCAGAAGGGCATGTTTGTTTACTTCATTTATGGCTTTTGGTTCTTTAGGTTAATGTAGATTGAAACCACTGGTTCCAAATTTGCCACATTGAGGCAAAGAGAAGATAAATTTTAGTAGTAAGAAAGAGAAATTAGTAAAGATGGATCATGAAGATTTCCTTTTTTTGTTTACTGAGCCATGTGTGTTCCTTGACATCCATGGGGGTTTAGATTTGGGAATTCCTAAACTGAAGGGCAGAGGCTTAAGGTGAGAGGGGAAAGATTTAAAGAGGATCTGCAATAAAGTTTTCCACACCAGGTGGAGAGTATATGGAATTAGCTGCTAGAGGAAGTGATGGAGGCAGGTACAATTGCAACATTTAAGACATTTGGACAGGTTCATGGATAGGAAAAGTTTAAAGGGATATAGCCAAATGCAGGCATATGGGATTAGTTTAGGTGGCTATTTTGGTCATGGATGAGTTGGGCTGATGGGCCTTCTGTAGTGTATAATTCTGACTATAACAAGACCATACAGTACTGTATACATTTCTGGTTGCATTGCAGCAAAATAGTGAAGAGATTATGAAAGAGTTGACGTAACTAAAATTATAGCTATAAGGTTGGATAAACTACAGTTTTTAAACTGAGGAGACAATTAAGGTATAATAAATTGAAGGTCCTAGATGGTGCAATTAGGAAGGACCCATTTCTCAGCTTTGGATCAAAACTGGGGAAAAGGGTAGGGGGTGGGTGGCAGGGGAGACCTATGTGTAGATCTAAAATTAATAAAGATTAGAGGAGAGAATATTATCACCTGAGGGTGGTAGACATGAAAGGATGGTAGAGATAGAAACCTTCAAAACACTTAACCTGTTGATGTGGAATTGAAGATCGATAACCTACAATGCTGCAAGCTGAGTGCTGGAAGGCAGGAATAGCAAGAGTATGCTAGGCAACGATCTTTTGCCCAGCTGACAACACTGACCAAATAGCTGCCTTTGGTGTCATAAATTTCCTAATTGAGGTTAAGCTTCCTACTTGGGTGATAATTTTGAGTTAGAGTTAAACAATCGTGGAAAATTTCCTGTAAAAGATTCAAAGTACAAAATGGAGAAAAATGGTACTTGACAGTTGAGAGGTAACTGCATACAGTTGGGTGACAATGTTTCAAATGGCTGCAATGAGCAAGACTCCGGGCACTTTTTTTTGTAACCAAGTCCTTTCTAGTTCACAGTTATACAATTTTTAGTACTGTGTTAAATGACAATGCTTTCAAAAACTTGTACCAAACCCAGCCTTGTTCATTATTTCACAATGATCAATTTGACTAAAAAAAATATAAAGGTTAAATACAGGGTTAATTGAAGAGGAAGTTGCTCTCTGGTGAGAGAATCTATAGTTATGGGTCACTTTTTCAAAACAAAATAGGGACCTGGCATTTAAGACAAGTGAGGTTCAATGTTTTTGGGGTATGAGTCTATGGAACTCTCATCCTCCAGTGCTGAAAATGGTCTTCAAATATTTAAAAAATTGCTTCTTGATAATTAAAACCTTCCATTTCCAGGTAACATCCTGGTGAATCTCTTCTGCACTCTTTCTGTTGCTGTCACATCCTTACTTGATGTGATTACCAGAACAGTACACAATAGATAGTCCAAGTCTGACCTACTCAACATCTTGTACCGCTTCAACATGATATTACAACTCTCATGCTCATTGCCATGCCTATGAAGGCAAGCATGCCAAACACCTTCTACATTACCCTGTCTACCTGTGTCACCATTTTCAGGGTGGTATGACTTGTGCTCCAAGGTGTCTCTGTATGTCAACACTCCTAAGGTTCCTACATCAACTATTCATGTTCTGGCAGTATTTGACATCCCAAAATACATTACCTCATACGTGTCTGGATTAAATTCCATCTGCCACTGCTCCACCCAACTTTCTAGCTAGTATTGCCAGTCTCAAGACAACTGCTACTTAGTGCCCACTATTATCACAGTCTTCCTTCAGTCCAGTTCTTTACGTGTGTTAAGCACGCTTGCACTTTGTGCCCCCGGTATCTCATTCCAAAATAATGTACGTTAATACGAATGGTGTATTTAAACGTTGACAGTGTTTATACAGGAGAATGCGGAAGCGAAGGGGATGGAGCGAGGGGTGGGGAGGAAGATGGGGAAAGAGCTGGAGCAAGAGAGACGGGCTGAGTGGGAAGTGGAGATGTAGGGGAGAGGAAGATAGGAAGAGAGCAAAAATAAAGGAACAGTCACGGGGAACGAGAAAGGAGTAGTGAGAACAGGAAGAAGCACAAATATTCAAAAAGAAATATAGGCGTATTCAGATGGAGAAAGAACGCGCTGAAACATACATAAACACGCATTCATTTAGATAAGGACAGGGGCAAAAAGGAAAAATAGACACAAGCAGAGAAACAACTAGAAATTCAGAAAACCGCTCACAGGCGCGCGGACACGGAAGAGAAAGCAAGATAGTAAGGGAAAGCACGAAAGAGATAGAGAGAAAGTATTCATATGAGATAGACTCCGCTAAGCATTGAGCGAAAGAATGCAGAGGAAAGAACTAGGAGAACAGAACGGAATGTGCAAAAGAAAAGTATCTCTTCCACCCCCCCCCCCCCCCCGAAAAGGGCGATATAAAGAGAGACTGGGTACAACGCTCTTGAGAGAAGGAGACAGAAAAGAGGCAGACAAACTTAGGGTGGGAGAAACAGATCAATTGATAGACTCAGAGGATTGTATGAAAAGAGCGAAAGAATGATTCCTATCCTGCCCGTTGTATATAAAGGTTTACTAGTATTGTGCCAAGTCGTTAACTATTCCAGTGACAGCCCTGTGCCTATCTATTAGTCTTCAATTCTTCTGTCAACGTAGCCGTGAACCCAGGATTCTTTGCGGGGATGATATGTCAGAAATCTACTGCACGACAAATTAAGTGATTAGTTAGAGAGTTGAGTGGTCTGGAATAGTCGGTGCTTTAAACTCGTACTGGCAATGAGGCAATTGCAAGTTGGCAACTGGCGAGTTCAGTTAAGTGCTAGATGACTGTGTGTCCATATTATGGAGGGCTGTCAAATAACATAAGATCTATTGAATTCTAGGTAGTAAGCTCGGAATGTTATAAGTTTTGCATCCAGGTGGAGGAAACCTAAGCCGACTGGTCGAACCTCTCATCTACTTGGTGCTTGCTTGATTCTAACTTGGAGCGGGCCGGAAGAGTTGTATGTTGCACTCCACTGATATGAGCGGTTTAGGCCGCACTTCACTTTGACTCTCTAACTGGATGTCAATGCACCTCGTAACTGAGAGAGAATTTTTTCTGGTCTGAAGATGTTGGAGTCGTTTACTCTGCAATTATTTTGCATTATTAGATGACCATCTTTAAAATTTTTCAGCAGTTTCACTTTGACTTTTCCCACTGTCACTGCAGTTATTTTCCAATACACCCATTTATTTATTTGTAGTCTCTTAACTAGATTCAAGATGGTAAACTCAGAACACAATTCAAAAACTGTAAGATCAAATGACTTGATAAATAAGTGATCTGACAAAAAATAATTCTAAAGAAGACATGAATATCGTGGATTAATTATCATGATAACAATGTAATATCTAGTTCTGAAAAGTTCCAGTTGCAAAATCACAGAATGTTTGCGGCACAAAAGACTTTTGGGCATCCCTGCAGAAGTCGACATATTTCTGTGATGAAAGCTGTGAAAAACCCCGTGGATAATTTGCTCATTGGACAGATCCAAGGAAGAGGCGCTGTCTCTGAAGACACTTCATCGCTGACAGATATTCACAATGATCAAACAATTCATTCAAATTACTGGTAACCCGTGATATTTACATGGATGCAGCCATTATAAATTTAAATTAGTGAATCGATCTAAAAAGACTATTGTACATATTTAAAGAATACATTCTCTATTTAACTTCGTTTGGCACCCATTTGATGCATGTTTTGAATTCGAGGTTATATGGTTTGCGTATTCATTCATTGGTTGTTGTCCAGTAAGAATGATGATCGGTAAATGCGAGGAGTATGTACCATGCCCTACATTCAGCTCCTTTTTCGTTGCACAATAAATCCACGCCTCTTCATTGGTGCAAGTTTGATGCGGCATTCAACTCGATCACTATAAAAATGCTTATGTAGGGTTAAAGCAAACTTCTTTGCCTGTTAATGCGTGGTTCACAGTGATTAGTGACTCAGCACCACCTACCTGTTAACCCATTCCCGTGCTAGCTGACCCCGGCATACCCGTTCTTAACAGGGCATCCCTGCAGAACCGGAGCGCTGATGGAAATGTATGTCCTATGTTTTGAAATGTGTCCACGGAATGCAGTGCAGAGGAGGGGGCAATCCCATTTTTTACAAATACCTGCCTGTAAATCTTTGCAGACGAGGCGTGTCCTCGCCCTCAGAAGTTACCGCAGTAATGCAGGTGACAGGAAGTGGCTGCAGTGATTCAACCTGCACCTGGGAACGGTGGAAGAAAAAAATCATGACCTCATTGGATATGCCAAGTATTTCTCTGAGTCAGAACAATGGGCCCGTGAACTACAAGGAGGCCAAACGGTATGGAGAGACTGCGTGAGAATAGTGTAGCCAAGATTGCATCAGCCATGATATTATTGGATGGAAGAGGAGACTCGATTAGTCTCCCGCTAATATTCTGGAGTAACTCTTAAGTGCAGCCCATTGCATTTGGGCTAAATAGCACATACTCTATAACAGTTGACAGAAAAGTTGAAGACTACCAGATTTGCATCGGACTGTTACTGGGAAAGCTAACTATAATCAAGCGTCTCTCCTCGGCTGAGCACCAGTAAACCTTCATATCCAGAGGGAAGGGCGGGATATTTACTTTGTTAGAGTTCCTTTTCATACAAACAAACCAGCGATTTCCCGCGGACCCTAGCTAGAGTCTGGAACACTGCCTAAATAGTGTTTCTGCAAAAACTGTATGGAGAAATTCGGCCCCAATCGTTGCAGCTCTCTCTCTACCCCCCCCCCCCCCTCTCTATCTCTCTCTCTCTCTCTATACCACCACACCCACCAATTTAGGAGCACCTTCCAAAGGGAAGTGGGGTGGGGGAGTGGGTGGGGTGGGGGAGTGGGGGGGGGGTGCGGGGAGGGGAGGTGACATTGTGTCATTAAAACTGACACCTCGGCACCGTAAAGTCTGAACGGGCTAAATTAAGAGTGCGAGTTCACTGTTGGACTGAAACATGCTATGTTTGAAGGGAGTCAAATATTGCTGTTCTATCGTTAAAACGCTATAGACTATCAAAGCACTATTTACTTGTTGCTCGTTTAATAATTAAAGCTGAAGTTGTGCCAAAGGGACTGAGAGAATGTGTGTCAACATAATGGGATCTGCACATTGGGAAATACAAATGATTGATTTAGATACAAGTGGAAGTGCATGACACATTGACAGCCTGCCTGGCCGCTGTGAAAGAGCATGGGTGAGTCTCACGACGCTTTTGCAGAGCCGAATGCACATTACTTCCAATGTGTACAGCCCATGCCGGCCAGCGTCGCCATTCGCGCGTTGGAATGGTGAATGCACCAGGTTTCTGCTTACATTGAGGCCTTCAAAATTTTATTCCCTCGATAGACTCACACCATTTCGGCCAGGAGCAGACTGTGTTTCCCAAGAGTCTGGAAGCATTGACAGCAGCAGTACAATCTGATCCGCACAGGGATTTGCAGCCCACTGAATGTCCAGACCCGGGTGACATTGTGAAACTTTAGGTACTCCCAACACCGCCACGCCCTCATCATCACCTTGCTAGTTTTGTCAATGTTATGGAATTGACCTCCTTCACTGGTTCCATCTTCGGACTTTTAATGATGCGGACACCATCGAGTTCCGCGTGCTCTCTGCATTTTAAAGCAAGTTGCAACGATGGCTGAGGATGTCCAGCGGTGTGCCACTTGATTACCTCCATTCTTTGCACCGACGAAGGTCAAGATCTTGGCTTCCTACTCCGAGAAGCACCACTTTTCTGTGCAATATAGTATTGATTTTCCGAGGTCCAGATTTGACACATGTAAGCATAACAATGTAATTACGCAGCGCTACATGATTCAATTTCTAGGCCAGAACGTTTCATTAATGAGCTATTTAATTTCTCCTTGAATGGTGCAAGAGGAATTGTGTGACTTTCACACCTTCATTGATTGGAGCATGCTGTACTTGAAGCTGAAGGCAAACATTTTTGTTGTCATAAATACTACAGCCCGTTAAAGTACTAAATATTGCTGCTTAGTATTTAATTATTAAAGCCAAATGGTGTTTTTTTTTGCTTTCCACATAGCAGGAAGGCATTGGGCAGAGATGCCAGAAGTGAAATATGTGACCATCTATGTCTTCCACACCAATGAGACTCGTGTAGACTTACTGTTTAAGCCACGATTTGCCAATTTCTAACTCTTCTAGGGTTTTGCCCTGCTGTTGTCCTGGTTCAAAATATGAAAAAATATATGCTCAGTGCCTGCCTGGGAAAGTAGTTTCATAACAAATCATAAAAGATAATCAGTCCGAAAGGTTAACTGTTTTTCTTTCTCCCTATATTTGGTCATTGTCTTCCTGAGTATCTCCTGCCTTTTCTGATTCTATTTCAGATTTCCAGCATCTACAGTTTTTTTTTCCTCTCCTTTTCATGTTAAGGTTAGCTTCCCAGGCATCACCTAGGCCAAAAAAAAGTTCATCTTGTCATGATCAAGAAGATGGATTCTGTTGCAATCTTGTTTTCCAACTCATTAATAGTTCCTAATTGTGTTACCTCCTTCTGAACTGTGATTTTTTTGCTTGAAAATGTACTACATTGGTACTTGCTTCTCCCTGCCCATTGGATGTGCTGAGATGCTCAGTTCTCCTGTTTCGTTCGAATGTGTAACATTCAATCTTCTCAGTGGGAGAGACTGTCCTGGTGCTTATAAGACAAAATCCTTCTCTCAGTAAAGTGTCTATGAGTAATCCCAGGACATTCGAGCCATTGATAAGTTTTCTTTCATCTGGTCGAATGGACACATACCTGAAATAGATCATTTAATAACCTCAGTTAAGGGAATACATGCTTGTTAATCACAAAGGTATCCAATTAATTTAGAGGAAAGTTTTGTGAAATATGACATTTTATTGTCCTACAAACAAGGCATATCATTACTAGAGTCAAAGAATCATTGAGTTACACAGCACCGAAATAGGCTTTCAGCCCAACTCGTCCATGTCGACCAAGCTGCCTTCCTGAGCTAGTCCCATTTGCCTGCATTTGGCCCATATTCCTTTAAACTTTTCCTATTCATGAACCTCTCCAAATGTCTTTTAAACATTATAATTGTATCCACCTCTGACAGCTCGTTCCATATCCCCATCACCCTCTGTGTGAAGAACTTAGCCCTCAGGTCCCCATTAAATCTTTCCTCTCTCACCTTAAACCTGTGCTCTCTAGTTTTAGACTAGGAAATTAGACGGTAATTATCTACCTCCATAAAGCCACCTTTTGGCCTCCTTCGCTCCAGGGAAAACAGACACAGCCTAACTCAAGCCTTCCCGTCCTGGCAACATCCTTGTGATTCTTTTCTTCACCCTCTCTAACTTAATCATATCCTTCCTACAGTATGGCAACCAGAACTGCACACAATATTCCAGGTGCGGTGTCACCAATGTTCCATACAGCTGTAACGTGATGTCCCAATTATTGTACTCGATACTCCATCTGTTAAAGGCAAGCGTGCCATATGCATTCTTCACCACTGTGTCTACCTGTGTCACCATTTTCAGGAACTACGATATTGTACCCCTAGGTTTCTCTGTTTTACAACACTCCTCAAGCCCTGTCATTTTGCTGTGTAAATCCTCCCTTGGTTTAACTTCCCAAAATGCATCACTTCACCCTTGTCTAAGTTAAATTCCATCTGACATTCCTTTGTCCACTTTCCCACTTGATCCAGATCCTGTTGTAACCTTAGACAACCTTCTTCACTGTCCATCATGCCACCAATTTTGGTGTCATCCACAAACTTACTATCATGCTATCTACATTCTCATCCAAATTGTTAACTTAGATGACAAATAACAGAAGACACAGCATCAATCCCTGTGACACACCATTGATTACCAGTCTCCAATCTGAAAAACAACCCTCTGTTACCACCCGCTGACTCCTTCCACCAAGCCAATTTGTATACCGTTGGCTAGCTCACCCTGGATCCCATGTGATTCCACCTTCCAGTCTACCATGCAGGACCTGGTGAAAAGCTTTAGCTCTGTGGATACTCAGTGTCTTTATAATGCATTTGCTATGAGGTGCCTTCAAAGCCATAAGTCAGTGAATCCTGTAGAAATTCAAGTAGCTTCTGAGTGACAGTAAAGAAGGTTACTTGGTATTGGTTTATTATTGCCACTTGTACCGAAGTACAGTGCAAAACTTGCCTTGCATACTGATCATACAGGTCAATTCATTACACAGTGCAGTTACATTGAGTTAGTGCAGAGTCCATTGATGTAGTAGAGGTAAAAACAATAACAGTACAGAGTAAAGTGTCACAGCTACAGAAAGTGCGGTGCAATAAGGTACACTTGATTTACCATCTCATAGACTTCATCTATGAGATGGTAAATCAAGGCTCCTTTGATGAAAAAGATGCTGTGGCACCATTTAAAAAAAACAGCTTGAGAGTTCTCCAGAGTGGCCTACCCAATACAGGTTCAACCAAATTCAGCAAGAACAGGTCAATATCCATCGATTGCCATCATTTCTGTGGTTGAAGAGTGACTATTTTTCAATGTATTTCACGGGTAATGGATAAACAAATATGCTGCTATACATTTTGAAATATTAGAAGGGAAGTTATTAGATTCACCAAATCATTACAGCCTGGATGCAGGTCATCTGGTTAATTGAGCCATCTATCCAGCCCAATTACTCAGTTCTTTCTCTGATATTCTTTCTCTATCACATGACTAAATAATGAATATGCCTCCAGCATTCTTTCAGGTAGCACATTCCTGATCAATGTATTCTCCCCATCTCATGCCTCTCATGGTTCTTTTACCAGTCATTTAAAATCCATGACCCTTAATCCAATATTCTTTCACTTGTTCCAGAACCCATTAATGATTTTGAACACCTTCACCAAATCACTTCTCAACCCTCTCTGCAAGAACAATCCTAGCTTCTCCACTTTATCCACGTAATTTAAGTTCTTCCACCCAGGGTGGGGCACACAATGCTAAATCCCTGTCCAGGACTGCCATAGTGCAGTGATGCAATATGCTAACTGTGGTCAAGCCCCTGTCTTACAGATGTTCCACATAAACTCCTTATCTTTGTATTCTATTACTTATAAAAGGCAGAAAGAATTCTAGGTTTTAATGGCTTTCTCAAATTGCCCTGCCCCTTCAAAGATACACTCAAGTCTTTATCCTTCCACTATAGAATTGTAACCTTTATACTCCCAGGCTATTGCAATGGTCACGCTTTTTAGGGCCCTGCCATCGATCAAGCTGCTGGGTGGAGTGAGCTGAGAGTGGCGACTAGGCCTCAGAAGGTGGATCCTTGACCTAATGACCTTCCACCACTGACAAAAGATACTTGAACTGCTTATAAACACGTCTGATAAAGGGACATGTAAAAACAGTTAAAGTAGATTCAAATAACTTATAAAAGCTAAATTTTATTTATAAACATATTAAAAGCTAGAAGTGAATGTGAAACATGAAGTAATTAGGACATGATATTATCTGCGTTTGCCCTTTCAGTCAAGACCAGTCACCCCTTTTAGATAAGTGGGATCACCAATCTTGATTAAATCTGGGTTTCATTCCGTATACCACCCAAAATATTGAGCGATCGGATGCAAAATGCATCTAGTCGCTGGGTGCACTGCTTCTGCGCCTCGTCACTGGGTTCAGTGCTGAGCCGTTGGGGGGAGGTGGAAAGTCAAGAATTAGCTTAACCACACACTGTACCTAGCCTGGGGTTATCAGCGACCTAAGAGCAACACAATCTACCATCGGGTATTGTAGATCGGGCTATTTACCTTGTTGAGAACTCGTCTCCAGCTGAATAATCAGTTCCACATTGAAAGACGAGATCGTGGTGAGAAGGTCTCTGTAGTGGAATCGGAACCAAGGGTCTCTGAACTGAGGAATGATCCCAGCTCTGGCCAGGCTGCTCTGCAAACACCATAATACGTCCGGCTAATGTTTCAATGGTGCTGTTACAGGAACAGAATACTCTGAAGAAGGAGTAAGTTTCCTGCAGGGAGTATCTCACTTCCAGGATCTCGAGCCTTTGCTTCAGCCGATCCTGGTTGAGAAGTTCAACCAAGAAAGGCAAGTTGTAGAATTCTGCCTCCCTCGCCAGCCTGTCGTAATCGGAGAAAGCAGAAGGAAGGTCGAGCTGGCGAGTCCTCAAGAAGTCCAGAATGTACCGAAATAGACTGCCATCCCTGTCAACGAAAATCTGCCCATTGGCTATTCGGAAGTCAGGATCACCTCCTTCCAACGCGCGTGCTAACTTGGAGTCTTGGTACCGCTTGAGGGTGCCAGCAGAGGTGGAGTACTTCACCCCCCCAATATTCAGAATCACAACCTCTGCCTTATTCATTCTCGACAAGTTTGGGGATTTCTGCCCTACTCGATGCGGCTGTGTCCAATTCAAAGGCTTTGTTCTCTCGTCCCTAGTGTTTCCAAGAGACCCAATTGTAAACATAATGCTGGCAGCACTCTGTAGTAAACATAATGCCGGTGCTGCTGTCACGGAAGTGTTCCTGCGAAGAATTCCCAACATTCAACATCAATGATTACCAGTCTTGACATCCTCCAGAGTTTTATGGTTGGTGTGTACATTAAGAAGCAAAACTTGACCCCTCCTCCAATAAAATAAAATTTGTGATCTTCAGCGGTAAATTAGGTGGTGACTTTTCAGCGGGAACAACGTCGTTTCCATTTTTTTAAAAAAACCGTACAGGCTAAAATACAAGCGAGCGTAGAGGTCAATACCCTGACAATCCTGCTGTTCTGCAAGATGCAATGTCAGTCAGGAAACGTCTTTCAAAAAAAAATTCAAAAAAATTGGGTTGCTTTTATATTCCTTTTATTTCAAATAATACTTTAATTATTTCTGCTTTTCCTTGTTAGCAGAGTTGAATAAATAATATTTCTATGGTGAGGTTTCTTTGGTTCATCAACTTTCCAGCAGGGGGCATCGTGAGCTACTAATTCCAAACGATTAGCCCTTTTATAATCTTTTCCAATGGGTTCTGCAAAATGCTACAACAGAGTAAGGACTATTTGGCAAATCCGAGTACGTTTGATTGGATTGATCTAAGCAAAAGCAGCTGTTGTATTTCTGTATTTCTTTTCGAGCAACCATCAGTTTTCCTTTTCAGGAATTCAAGAGTTGTATTTCTGGCTGAAGATTGGCCTCGAGGTGCTGGTTTAAACTGATACCACGGGGAGGTGGAGAAACAGAAGGGCTTTTTTCTTAATGATTGTTTTGGGATGTGGACTTTACTGGAAAGGCCCATGTTTAATACCTATCCCAGATTGTCTTTGAGAAAGTGGTGGCGACTTGGTTTCAGTTAAGTATAGCAACGTGATTGAAGTGACTCCCTTCATGCTGTTTAGTAGCAGCCGTATTGAAGCAGAGGTGGCATATTTTCAATGGAATAACGTGCGATTTAGAGCGGAATTTGAGGGTGACAGCACTGCCATAGGTCTGCTCCCCTTGTCCTATTATTGTGGAAACCACATGTTTGGTAGATTCTGTTGATAGTTGTTGGGAGTTTGTAATTGTTTGTAACATAATTGTTGGGACTTTGTAACTGCAGTGCATTTTCTAAATGGTGCACACTGCAGCTATGCTATGCCACTAATGAAATAGGTGAATGTTTAGGGTGCTGAATAGAGTGCCAGTCAGGCAAGTTGTTTCCTCTGTATTGTGTAAAGGTTTTTAGTGTTAGAGCTGCACTCAACCCAGGCAAATGAAGACTTTTCCATTACAGTCTGATTGTGGAAAGGCTTTTGGGGGAGTCAGGAGGGGGATTACTCACAAAAGGTATATGCTCAAGTAGCCACACTGTTTATGTGGCTAGTCCAGTTTCTGGTTACTAGTGACCCCAAAGGGTTAATGTGGGGCAATCAGCAGTGTAAAGCTGTTGAATATTATGGGTAAGTGGCTTGACCTTTTCTAGTGCCAGGCCATAATCTTCTCTAACTTATGTGGCATGAATATAACTTACTACCTGGCAACCATACCTGATAGTTGTCTGTGTCCTACATGCAGGCATACTCTAGTTCCTTTTCTTCAGAATTGCAAATGAAATTAAATATTGTGAAATTATCAAACATCCCCAACTTTTAACTCCTTGATTATGGGAAGGTCATTGATGAAGTAGTTGAAGATGCTTGGCCTGGGACATTGCCCTGAGGAAATCCTGCAGCAATATCCTGGCACTGAGATAAATGACCTCTCACAAATAAAACAAACCATTTTCCTTTCTGAATGAATGATTTCAGCCAGTGGACTATTTTCCCTTTTATTCCATTAACTTTAATTTTATCGGAGTTCCTGAATATCAGCATCAGTCACGTGTTGTCCAGAGCAGTCAGTCTCAACGTAGGAATAAAACAATTTGTGTATGTCATGGAGAACGAATGAATGAGCGGTTTCTGTGATGGCATATCCTGAAGTTGGTTGTAAATGCTTCAACAATGTCTTTAGCATTCAAGGACTCCACATTGAATCCTACAATTTCAGGTAATTTGATTTCTCAAGAACACAGGAAAATAGGAGCAGGAGTAGGCCATCAAGTCCTTTCAGCCTGCCCCACCACTTAATATGACCATGCCCATTCTATGCTGGCCTATATTCCTCTTCTGTGCCATTTCTCCATACCCCTATATTCCTTGATCTATTAAATATTTATCCACTTCCACTTTAAATACATAATGATTCAGCTTCCATTACCCATTGGCACAAAAGATTCCAGAGATTTAGTACCTCTGAGAGAAGAAATTTCTATGTACCTCACTTGACCGGCCCTTTATGTCCCCTTGTTCAAGACTCTCCCACTAGTGAAAACATCCCAATATCTACTCTGTCAAGCCCCTTTAGGGTCTTATATCGGTTTGTATCAGTCACCTGTCTCTGATATTACTTCAGTTTGTTTTATTCCCCCTGGGAGTGGAGGACATGCCCAGTCTTACCTGCTGAGCATGCCCTCCTGTGCTTTTGCAACTCCTATGTTCTTTTGTCTTTGTTCGTTTGTCTATGTTCTCACTAACTGCTCCCATTCACTCATTGACCAGATAAATTTGTTTACAGCTAATCCCCATTGTCACCTCAGTTTCAGCCTGTCAGAGATACCCCACCCTCCCTGCAGCCTTACAAGCTTCTTTGGTTTCCCTCTCAGTTCTGATGAAGGATCTCCAACCTGATTAAGGTTCCCTTCTCACAGATGGGGCCTCACTTGCTGAGTATTTCCAACATTTTCTGGTTTTGTTTTAGATTTCCAGCATCTGCATTTTTTTTTATTTTCAAATGCCAAACTTTATACTTGTGTAGGGATGTTTTTCAAGCCCCCTCTTTCCATTAGCTGTTTATTGTTCACCGTAATTCACACTTGGAAATGGCAGGAGCTTTGATGGGGTCCATTGGTTGTGGGATCACTCACATTTGTCTATTACATGCTGCCTTCCACTTTTACTACATGTGGTCCTGGGAAGCAGCTTCACTGGATTGGCACCTCATTTTGACTTTGTGCTACTGCTGCTCGTAAGTCATTCCACAATCCTCAGAGATAGGGTTGGTCCACTGGTTTGATGGTAATCATGGAGTGAGGGAAATGGAACAGATTTTGGTCAGGTACAATTCTGAAGCTGCTGATAGTCCGTAGTGTTTAATGAATGCCAATTTCAAGTCGCCAGATCTGTTCTGGATCCATCCTATTTACTGTGTCATTGGTGAGAAGATGGAAATTTGTCTCCACACTACACAGTGGTCACTCGTACCCAATGTTGTCATGCAACAGGTACTTCTGCAATAAATAGATTGCTGAAGACACAATTAAGTGCATTCTTTGTTGGTTTCATCGCCTCCCGCCTTTAAATGTTGAGGGCGCCTGTCACCTTTCCCACTCCTCACCTTTCAGGCTGAAGGTAACAGAGCCCCACTACTCCATTGGTGAAGGGATTTCTTTCTCAATTCTCTAATCAATTCATTTAAATGAATATCAACTAATTAGTATCCTGAATTATGCCCATCCTGTCTCACAATGAGGCCTCTTTATTCCAAACAGCTCATTTATAGTCACCCATCAGTCTTGTGTCAAAAACCCTCCTCTAATAACTATACAACACACACAAAATGCTGGAGGAACTCAGCAGATCAGGCAGCATCTATGGAAGGAAATAAACAGTCAATGTTTCGGATGAAGGGTCTTAACCCTTTTGTGTGTTTTGCTCCAGATTTCCAGCATCTGCAGAATCTCTTGTGTCTCTAATAACTATACTTCTCAGTCAAATGAGTCATCCTGAATAATCTCTGCATCGTCTCCACTGTTATCACATACTCCCTGCAGTTAAAAAGAACTGTGCACTTTATTTGAGCAGAGATGGTAAGAAATGTTTTACTCAGTTTTAGCATGACCCACAGCTTATATATTCTGTGCATTAGCCAATAAAGGCAAATATCTGGTTTGCCTTTTTGCCTACTCTACCTGCAGACAACTGTACACATGCAGACAGAGATCCCAGTGTTCCTCTACACAGTCTCCTACCATTCATATATTAACTCAGTTTGTTTGCCCTCCCCAAATGGGTTATCTTAAGCTCCTCTGGATTGAAGTCATGCTTACATTTTTGCAACCACTTAATCTTGCCACTGAAATTCTCCAGCAAAATGGAAATATCGTCCTCACTGCCAACTTTGATATCCTAGGCAGGTATTATTCCTGGGCCATACATGTAAATCCACATCCTTTTTTATATATCAAAGAAAAATGCACCTGGTACTGATCCCTGTGAAATGCAGCCTTCCAGACACAAAATGCCATTATCCACTAGCAATCCCTTTCTAAAAATCCACTAGACCACATCAAATGCACTATCCTCCAACCTTCCTTGTGACTTCCTGATCAGATTCAGCATGGTTTGTCAGGCAAGTCCTCACTATGACAAGTCTATGCTGACTATCCTTTGATCCAACTAACTAAATGCTGATGTGCTGCCCCTCTCAATTACTGGCAATTACTCCCTGCCTCCAATGATAGCCTAGATGCTCTGTAGTTAGTCTATTCATTTGTTTTTTTTAAACATGATACTACATTAGCAATTTTCCATTCCTTTGACGCCACACCTGTAACCATATTTTATGATAATCACAGCCTTGCCTCTTTACAGTCAGAGTTCCATATTGACAATCACTGTCTCACTTTTTAACTTCTTTGAAAAAGAAAGACTCAAATATTCTCTTTCTCTCCTTTCAGTATATCAGTATTACCCCCCCCCCCACCGCCATCCCTCCCCCAACCCCTTCCATGCAAAGTGAAATGAAGACTTTCCTCCTCCACACTGAGGCCATAATTTGTCTTCAGTCCAGTCTTCCCTATTTAGCACTTAAAGTTGAGAGAATAACAGAGAACTAAGAAATTCTCATTGCTTATAATGCACTGTTTTGCATTCTCACACTGCTTTTTTAATGTAACATACAGTATGTACCTTCTGTATAGCTCTAGAATTTAAAGTCCTGGCTTTTTGTCTCTGGCAAAGCTTCCATTTTAAGCTTATTCTACAGACTTTGTTACTCCATATTTGTACTAAGTCCACTTCCTGAGCTTACATTGTATGGATTTAAGAGTTTCTCGTCCAATTCAAGACCTGTGGACCTTTGCTAACCTTTACTCTGCACTGTCTCAATTAGTTTTGAAAGTGTAGGTTAAATATTTCCTTCATATTTTGGGCATCTAATAAATTGGCCTACATTCTCTGAATGTATTGGGTGAATTTGTTTTATTGGGTTCAAACAAAAGGGAACAGTAAGGGACCACCATAGTCAGAACCCAGTTGCAACAGTGCTTGCATTCCTAATTTATCAACAGGACATGATCTAGAGGATCCTGTTTTGCACAAGAGGTGCAGGAGGATTTAAGTTTGAAATGAGCAGGATGGAATCATTCTAACTTTTCAGGGTGGCAAGGGGAATTTTGAAAACTGATCCTGGAAAATGTAGTTTAAGCACCAGGATTTCAGCTTCTCTACTCTATTTACAATTGTTCTCCAAGGAGAGAAGGGCTAAGGGGAAAATTTAATATTCAGAATCAGGAAGAGTTGTAATGGTAAATAAGGAGAAGCTGTTTCACCTGGTAGGAGTTGGTAACTGGCAGACACAGATTAAAGATAATTGGCAAAAAAAACAGGAAGGAAATGAAAGCTTTAATCCAGCAATTTTTGGAATGCATTTAAAGAAGCAGACTTAATATAGTAAATTTCAAAGGGAAAATTAAATATAAACTTAATCTGCAAGGCTACAAGAGCTAGGGACATAATGGAAACTCTTTTAAAGCAACAGCACATCATCTGTCTTCTACCCTCCAAAGAACTCTCCAAATTTGGCCAAGAATCTCTAGTATTTTCTGAGAATTAAGGGTTACAGTGAGTGTGCCAACACAAGGCCGTAGCAATCTTATTGAGGGGAAATTGTGACAACCAAGCCCCCATCAGGTGGCTTTATTTTCATAGAATTATTTTTATGAAACAAGTGGTTGCTCCGGGTTTATTTAAAATTTATTGCAACCCTCTTAAGAGTGGTTCTGTTGGTGTCAGTCTGTCCTGAGATATGTAAGGCATTTGACAAGGCTCCACGTGGTAGGCTTCTTCAGAAGGTCAGAGGGCATGGGATCCAGGGAGGCTTGGCCGTGTGGATTCAGAATTGGCTTGCCTGTATAAAGCAGAGGGTTGTGGTGGAGGGAGTGTATTCAGATTGGAGGGCTGTGACTAGCGGTGTCCCACAAGAATCAGTTCTGGGACTTCTTTTTGTGATTTTTATTAATGACTTGGATGAGGGGGTAGAAGGGTGGGTTGGCAAGTTTGCAGACGACACAAAGGTTGGTGGTGTTGTGGATAGTGTGGAGGACTGTCGAAGATTGCAGAGGGACATTGATAGGATGCAGAGCTGGGCTGAGAAGTGGCAGATGGAGTTCAATCCGGAGAAGTGTGAGGTGGTACACCTTGGAAGGACAAACTCCAAGGCGGAGTACAAGGTTAATGGTAGGATTCTGGGTAGTGTGGAGCAGAGGGATCTGGGGGTTCATATCCACAGATCCCTGAAAGTTGCCTCACAGGTGGATAGAATAGCTAAGAAAGCTTATGGGATGTTAGCATTCATAAGTTGTGGGATCGAGTTTAAGAGCCGCGAGGTAATGATGCAGCTCTACAAAACTCTGGTTAGACCACAACCTGGAGTACTGTGTCCATTTCTGGTCGCCTCATTATAGGAAGGATGTGGAAGCGTTGGAAACGGTGCAGAGGAGATTTACCAGGATGATGCCTGGTTTAGAGAGTGTATTATGAGAGGAGACTAAGGGAGCTAGTGCTTTACTCTTTGGAGAGAAGGAGGATGAGGGGAGACATGATAGAGGTATACAAACTATTAAGAGGAATAGATAGAGTAGACAGCCAGCGCCTCTTTCTCAGGGCACCAATGCTCAATACAAGAGGGCATGGCTTTAAAGTAATGGGTGGGAAATTCAAGGGAGATACCAGAGGGAGGTTTATTACCTAGAGAGTGGTTGGGGCATGGAATGCGCTGCCTGGGGTGGTGGTGGAGGCAGGTACATTGGTCAGATTCAAGAGATTACTAGATAAGCATATGGAGAAATTTAAAATAGAGGGATATGTGGGAGGAAGGGGTTAGATAGCCTTAGGCGAGGTTTAAAGGTCGGCACAACATTGTGGGCCAAAGGGCCTGTATTGTGCTGTACTGTTCTATGATTCTATGTAGTACTCTTGCCAGAGATCTTCTGAGTTTATTGTGAATGCTATCATTCACGAAAGCATTGCCCAGAAGCTGCTGGAAATCAGGTTCTGAAAATGACAAGGCAAATGTGTGTTTTAGATGTATTCATCTTAAGGTACAAAGTCATTTAAGACTGAATAATGCAGAATACAATGGGTAGATATGATTGACAACTCTGGTTAGATCCACAGAATCTGAACACACTGAATTTGTTTGGTGATTTAGGAAGTTACTGGTGCTGCAGTGATGAGTATAAGCACTGGGTCACTGCAAGTGAGCACTCAACATATAGAATTTCTATTGATTTTCTTAGTTTTCATTACTTGTAGTAACTATTGTTAAACATCAAGTAACTATTGACCCTTGGAAATGTCTTTGACCCAACTATGCCACTCTCTGCTGCTTCTGTGATAGGGTGGGTGGGACCGGAAAGAGAGCAACGTGCCACATAAGACTATGTAACAGTATCCTTTGACCCCAACACTCGGATACCACACTCCAATCTCCCATGCTACTTGAGATCAGTCTGAGAGGTGTAGTCTGGTCAAGCACCTTGAAATCACATGACACCTGCTCATGCCTTCTGCAGCAACATTCAGAGATAAGGGATAAATTGTGACAAGACCATCACATCCAACTTCTGCCATCTGCTAGTAAAATGTAATTTTTATATGCCTTTGTCCAAACAAGCAAATACCACAGAATACTGGAGAGTATTTTTAATTTTTTCCCCACAATTACATCAGCATCAGCTAAATCCAATAGTTGAATATGGTTGAATTGTTAAAAACTAGAATAGAGAATAATGACTTTAAACAAGTATTTTGTTTCATAATGGAGTAATAAGACAAAATAGCAGCAATATAAGGAAATAGTAGATTTATTTTAATTAACAAAAAAAGTTAACCAAGGTATCTAAGACAGACAAATCCCCAGATCTGATGGTTTCCTCCCCAAACTAATAAAAGAAATAGGAGATACATTACAAATAATTCTCAAACATACAGAACGGGAAGATACAGGTCGCAGTTATGGGCAGAATGGGAAGATTCATCTGTCGGTAACCGTGACCTGCATCTTACCATTGCCAGTCACTTCAACTTCCCCTCCCACACCTTCACTGATATGTCAGTCCTCGGCCTCCACCACTGGCAGGAGAATTCCAAGCGCAAACTGGAGGAACAGCACCTCATTTTCCATCTTGGAACCCTGCAGCCCAACGGCATGAATATTGAATTCTCCCACTTTAGGTAATCCCAACCCCCCTTCCCCACAACCTCCACCATGCTTCTTCTCTTCTTGCCTTTCCTAGCTTTTTTCCTTTCTCTTCTTACCTTTTACCCATCCCCTGGTGGATCTGCTCTCCCCTCCTCCCCTGTACCTGCTTATCACTATCTCTTACCTGCATCTACCTATCACCACCCTGTGCCCACCCCACCTCTCCTCCTTTGTCTACCTATCACTGCTCTGCTTTTCCCTCCTATATATTGGGCTTCCCCTTTTCCTATCTTCAGTCCTGAAGAAGGTTCCTGACCCGAAACATTGACTGCCTGCTTTTCTCCACGGATGCTGCCTGGCCTGCTGAGTTCCTCCAGCATTATAGTGTTTTTGAACTACAATGTTGCTTTACTATTTCTTAATAACAGTAAACAATTTCTGGACTTCTTTGTAATGAAAAAGATATGGAGTAAGAAGTTCAGTTTAATATGGCACCATATTCAGGAAGGATGCAGTGACATGAACAAGTGTCTTAAGCAATGGCCAAAGATAGTAGCTTTCTAATACTTTGATGGAGTGAACTGCAGTTCAAAGATTGTGTATAATCTGTTTACAAGTTAATGTCCCACCCATCTGCACCATGAGCATTTTTAACATTGCCAAGGAAAACATTATAGAGAAGGACAAGGTAATGGCTACGATTATATAGGTAAAAATAGAATTGAGGATAGTCCTATCAAGCTAGTTAACCAATAAGTGAGAAATGAAATACTTTTTAAAAAATTACCATATCCTCAACCAGGAAATTCCTTCATTGCTTCCATGGCTCCAGGACAAAAGAACATGCAACATTAAGATAATCTTAGCTTTTGAATGTAGGCGGCTACAGCACGAGTTGTGATTATAACAGCCATTTGTTCAGGCAATAAAGAATCACACATTTTAAAATCACCCAAGATTTGAGCATATCCAGATTGACAAGTGCACAAGAGAATGACATATTGTCAGAGATCACACCCTTTGAATGGAGTCACACTGACATTTTTTTCCTCACCCAGAGGGTGGTTGTAATGTGGAACCGACAATCTTAAGGGGTGGTGGAGGCAGAAATTCTAACAACATTTGGATGAGCATTTGAAACCATGACCGGCCCGGTGCTGGAAAATTGATGGGTACTCGATGGACACAGTGGGTCGAAGGGCCTGTTTCCGTGCTGTACGGTTCCATGACCATGTTAGGACCTATTCGATGAAGAGTACTGCAAATACTTCTCATTCAATGGGATGCGCACTGAATAATCCTTTGTTAAAAGTTGCTAAGACCACACTAAAACGATTAAAAATACACCTAGGGAATGCGACCCTCCGGCATTGCCCGAAAATACCGACCGGCCCTGAGTGTGACCGGGTCAAGGCCCACACCACGCTCCGCTCAGGTGCATGGGCCGCCGGCAGGCGAGGCGCGGCACGTGACGTCCCACAGCGCCTGCACGCGCGTTCCCGATGCCGCGTCCGGCGGGTGCGTGACCGTACGCGCGTGCGCAGAAGCGGCGTGACGTCAGTGCGCTCGGTGCTGGGAACATGGCGCTGTCGGTCCTGTGTTGCTTGAGGTGGTGTGGAAATGGAGGCTCTGGACACATTCAGCTCAAGGAAATGCCCGCCGTCCAGTTAGACACGCAACACATGGGTGAGTTAACGAGTTACTGTTAACAGAGGAAAATAAATCAGCCATCTCATCCCATTTAATTTCTTACATGTAACATTAGCCCCATTTTAACATATTGTCTGGCGGATTGTGAAGGGGCTCAGTGCCTGGAACGCAGTAACCCAGTAACTTTGCTTTAGTATTAGAACCTGTTGTCCCCTTAAAATTAATCCAACTGCACGTCTCTAAATAGTTTTGATTTATCATCCCTGGTTTAGGCGCGATGTATGCTGGCGCCCTCAGATTGATTACACTGATTTCACAACAAACCGGTGTTAGTAATTAATCACTAGATACGTTTAATTGGCAGGAGAGTTAATAACATGTTGGTGTCGTTGACGATGCAATTTCTGAACCGAACATCAACCCGCAACTGTAATGGCAATGCCAACCCAGACTACTAACCTCCATACCATTATCTGGAGTCATAGGCCCTGTAATGTTAATCCCCAAACCTAAATAATCCATTGTCACGAGCGGGCGCGGCAGGACCGGCTGCAGTGTCGGTGGTCATGGAGTGATATACTCGTCATTGTGGAATTAAATGCTTTACTTAGGCACTGTGGTGTCTGGTAGCACTCTGGTGTCAGACAGTGCCACTGGGGATCGTGACGTGTGACAGTATCATTAGGGATTAAAACTGTGTTGCAATTTCCAATGGCTGCATGTGGCATCAAAGTGACATCTGGGAATGTGACATCATATAGTGTCAGAGGAGATTGTGAGGAGTTTGTAATATCACAAACCGTCAATGGGAATGATACCGTCAGACAGTGTTAAGGGGGTCTGTGACTTTAGACATTTAGCAGGGATTGGAATGCCTGCTGTATCAACAGGGTTTTTAATGACAGGGGACAGTGTCATCTGGGATTGTGACAATAGGCATTGGATACAGTGAGATAGGGTGGGGAACTTGATACATGGCATCAGTGGAGTATGTGATGTGGGCTGTGTTCTTTGGGTCTATGGCACAGGATAGGATTGTTGTGCATTGTGATACCTGTTGGTGTAAACCGGGATTATGGTATCAGATACTCTCAATTAACATTGTGATTCTTGATGGAGCTGGAAGAATCACAGAATGGCATTTTTTTGTGCCGTAACCATTCATCCAATCCAGTTCCTACTGGCTCTGTAAAATAGTAATTCAGCTACCAGTCCCCTGTCCTCTCCCCATAGTGAATTCATTCTTTTCAGATGCTTCCAGCCCCCTGTTGAATGCTAAAGTTGGATTTGCTTTCTCTATTACCCCTGCCAGTCCAGACCCTAACTACTTGCTGCATCACCAAATGGTGTCTTTAGCTATGGGAGAATGTAAGTAGGCATTGTTGGTAGACTTGACACTCTGCAGCTTAAAACTAACTTGTTTTTTCACCCTTTCCCAGTTTTGAGGAAGGGTCTGCAACTTGAAATCTTAACTGTATTTCTCTTTCCACAGATGCTGTCTGACCTGCTTAGTATTTTCATCATTTTCTGCATTTTCTGTTTTATTTCAGATTTCCAGTGTATGCTGTTTTCTGATTTTCAGGGTTGGTCAGCATTGTGGCATTAGACATTGTCAATGGGAATAGTTATGTCACTGGCATCCAAGAGGCACTTTGACTATCAGCAGCAACAAGAGAAGAGTATTTCATCGCTACCATGCACATCTCTCACTTTGCCATTACAGTCAACCAGGGCATCAAGTCTCGTTTAGTGAGGAGTGCTGAAGTGCATGATGGGAGCAGCACTGGCTGTACCTAAAAATGAAGTGTCAACCTGTCAAAACTGCAATGCAGGACTACATATTTTCTAAACAGCATATAGTGGAAAGAGCTAAACAATTCACCATCAGATCAGATTAAAGCTCTGCAGTCTAGCCACATCTAGTTTTGAATGGTGGTGGACAACTAAACTGCTAATGGGCAGTGGAGGCCCAATAAAACAATGCTGAAACACTTAGAACCTTGTTCAACCAGAAATGCCAAGTGAATGATCCAACTCGCATTCCTTCCAATACCCCCCCAGCATAAAAGAAAACTATCTTCAGCCAGTTTGATTCACTCCACATCAATGGCCATCGAGGAGAAAACATTCTACTGGTGGTGTCATACCTTCCACAAGCAAAGTAGTGGTGGTTAGCAGTAAATCATCCCAATACCAAGAATTCCTGCACCCGTGCAGAACTTGTCAATTTCATCAACCTCACTATTAACTTCCACCCTGCCTTCAAATTCACTTGGACTGTTTCTGACCAATCTCTCCCCTTTCTTGATCTCTCTGTCTCCATGTTGGGAGACAAACTATCCACTAACATTTACTACAAACCCCCTTACTCCCACAGCTACCTAGCCTACACTTCCTCCCATCCTGTCTCTTGTAAGGACACCATTCCTTTCTCTCTGTTTCCCTGTCTCCATTGCATCTATTTGCGAGATGAAGCCTTCCACTCCAGGACATCGGAGATGCCCTCCCTTTTCAGGATATGTGGTTTCTTGCCCACTGTGGTTGATGGAGCCCTCACCTCCATTTTCCGCAATTCTGCTTTCACCCACTTCCCCCCAGACAGAACAGGGAGAGAGTTCACTTGGCCCTTACCTTTCAGCCCACCATCCTTTGCATTCAGTACATCACTCTTCAACATTTCTGGCAGCTACAACACAATCCCACCACCAACCACATCTTCCTCTCCCCTCCCCTTTCTGCTTTCCGCAGGGAGCACTCTCTCCATGCCTCCCTGGTTCGTTCATCTCTTCCCACCGATTCCTCCCCTTCCCCAGGCACTTTCCCCTGCTTCCGTAGGAGGTGTAACTCCTGTCCCTACACCTCCTTCCTCACCACATCCAGAGACCTAAACAGCCTTTCCAGGTGAGGCAAAGATTCACGTGCACCTCCTTCACGTGCATTTGGTGCTCTCGATGTGACCGCTGCATCGGTAAGATCAAACGTAGACCAGGTGACCGTTCTGTCTGCCATGCCATATGAACGTCTGGTGCTAGCCATTTTAATTTCCCCTCCTATTGCCACAACATCCTGCCTGCCCTCGACCTCCTCCATTGCTAGGGCAAGGCCAAACGCAAACTGGAAGAACAGCACTTCGTATTCCACCTGGGCAGCCAGCAAACAAAGTCCCTCATCCAGAGAGATGAATACTTTTTTAAAAAGTCCAATAATGTCATTTGGTCACTGGACATGGAACAGTATGAATAGGCAACTGGCATCAGATAGTGTCAGTGGATGTAAGTTATTGGCCGGTGTCAGTGAGGACAGTGACATCAGCAGGTGCCAGTAGGGATGATGATGTCACTGGGACACCAGCTAGTGTCAGCGTGGATGGTGATGTTACCCTTTGTCAACAGACTGTTCTTCCAGACAGCACTGATTGCTTTATTGCATCTACTACTGTAAGACGTTGTGAGAGCTGATGTTGTCAAAAGACATTGTTGCATAAAACTAAATAGGAATTGAGATAAAAGATAGTGTCAGTGATAATTTTGTTACCAATATCAATATATTTGTGAGATCAGGCAGTGTTTCTAATTATTCTGCAGTCATTCATGATACATTTAAACTAAGGTATCCAAATAACACAATTTTTTGACAATAAAGATCAACAAAAATACATAAAAAGCTAGGTGTCCCAACTGGTCTATGTGGTTCTTCACACAAAACATCTGCAAATAGATCACATATACCAGCAAGTTATTCCTCTCAAATCCTGTCACTGATTCATTCTAAGCTGAAACATTGAAATCATTTCTGTCTTAATCAGGTGAATTTCATAAGTACAGATGTTTCCTGCTTTCTGTTTTAGATTTGTTATGTTTAATTTTTTTTATCATTTTCCTCAATCATGATCCTATGATTGTTGAAAATGATCTGATTATATCAATCCTGTACCATGTTTTCATAATTTTAAACACTGAATAACATTGTCTGCATTTTTGTTCTACATTCTGCATAATATGTTGCAACCGTTCCATTGTATATTTATTTCCTTGTGTCAAGCTAGTTCCCAGTTAACCTCAGCATTCTTCCTGGTTTGTCATAGAGTCAAAGGCTTAGTTGTACAGCACAGAAATGAGCCCTTTGGCCCACAACATTTCTGACGACCATTTCACTCATCTACACTAATCCCATGTTGCCAGCATTAAGTCTTCTATGCCTTGCCTATTTAAGTGCCTGTCTAAATGCTTCTTAAACATAGTGATTGTATCTGCCTCCACCACCTCCTCTAGCAGTGAGTTCCAGGTATCAACCAGTGTCTATGAAATTCTTTCTCCTCAGATTCCCTTTAAAACTTCTCCCTCTCACCTTAAACCTACGCTGTCCTGTTTTTGACACCCCTACTATGGGGAAAAAGATTCTAATTATCTTTCCTACCTACGACTCTCATAATTTAATATACCTCTGTCAGGTTAGCCTCCTTCACTCCAGGGAAAACAAGCCCAGCCTATCCAATCTCATCTTATAACTAAAGTCCTCTAGTCCAGGCACCCTCTCCAGCACAATTATATCCTTCCTAAAGTGTGGGGACCAGAACTGCACACAATACTCCAAGTGCAACCTAAGCAGTATTTTATAAAGTTGCAACGTAACGATCCGACTCTTGTATTCTATGCCCTGACCTATGAAGGCAAACACGTCATATGCCCTCCTTGCCACCCTATCTACCTGTGTTGCCGCTATGGTGACATACGTATTATGCTGTATTACAGAAAAAAACAGAGCTTTCCCCAACCCAAGAAAAAGGATCAGTGTTGTATTTTATTAGTCCATTGTAAAATTCCTAAGGATTTCTAATCCCAGCAAGTGGTACTTTGCTGTGGCTTGGATTGTTAGTCAACCTTTTATGGCGTAGTTCACAGTTAAAAGTAAAGATATGAAAGTAAATGATAACATAGAGCCGTAGAGCGTAGAAGCAGGCCCTTCAACCCACCGAGTCCATGCTAATCATCCACCATCCACGTACACTAGTCCTACATTAATCCCATATTATATTGTCCTACATTCTTTTAAGAACATAGAACATTACAGCACAGTTCAGGCCCTTCAGCCTATGCTGTTGTGTGTAATTTTATCCTACTCTAAGATCTACCTAACCCTTCCCTCCCACATAGCCCTCTGTTTTTCTATCATTCATGTGGTTATCTGAGAGTGTCTCAAATGTCCCTAATGTAACTGCCCCCACAACCTCTGCCGGCAATGCATTCCATGCACCCACCACTCTCTGTGTAAAAAAAAACTTAACTCTGACATCCCCCTTATACCTTCCTCCAATCACCTTAAAATTATGCCCCCACGTGTGAGCCATTTTCACCCTAGGAAAAAGTCTCTGAGTGTCCACTCGATCTATGCCTCTTATCATCTTGTACACCTCTATCAAGTCACCTCTCATCCTCCTCTCCAAAGGGAAAAGCCCTAGCTTGCTCAACCTATCCTCATAAGATATGCTCTCCAATCCAAGCAGATCCTGGTAAATCTCTTCTGTGCCCTCTCTAAAGCTTCCTCATCCTTCCTATAATGAGGCGACCAGAACTGAACACAATACTCCAAGTGTCGTCTAACCAGAGTTTTATAGAGCTGCAACATTACCTCATTGTTC
Organism: Pristis pectinata; assembly: GCF_009764475.1. Lineage (NCBI taxonomy): Eukaryota > Metazoa > Chordata > Chondrichthyes > Rhinopristiformes > Pristidae > Pristis > Pristis pectinata. The sequence goes on along the minus strand of NC_067408.1, from coordinate 66,264,922 downwards.
TTGAACTGCATAACCAACACACCATAAGCCTTCTGAACAACCCTATCAACCTGCGTGGCAACCTTGATGGATCTATGGATGTGGACCCCAAGATCCCTCTGTTCCTCCACACTGCTAAGAGTCCTATCATTAACCTTGTATTTTGCCTTTAAATTTGATATTTCAAAGTGTATCACTTCATACTTTTCTGGGTTGAACTCCATCTGCCACTTCTCAAGCCATCTCTGCATCCTATCAATGTCCCGTTGTAACCTACAGCAACCTTCTACACTATCCACAGTATCACCAACCTTCGCGTCATCTGCAAACTTACTCACCCTTCCACATTCTCATCCAAGTCATATATAAAAATCACAATGAGCAGGAGTTCTAGATCAGATCCCTATGGAACACCACTGGTCACCAACCTCCAGGCAGGATACTCTCCATCTACAACTGCCCTCTGTCTTCCATGGGCGAGCCAATTCTGAATCCACACAGCTAAGTTTCCCTGGATCCCATGCCTCCTGACTTTCTGAATGAGCTTACCATGAGGAACCTTATCAAATGCCTTACTAAAATCCATGTACATCACATTCACTGCTCTCCCTTCAACAATGTGCTTTATCCTCAAAGAATTTAATCAGGCTCGTGAGGCATGACCTTCCCCTCACAAAGCCATGCCGACCGTCCCTAATCAGCCCATGCTTCTCCAAATGTTCATAAATCCCATCTCTAAGAATCTTCTCTAGTAATTTGCCCACCATTGAAGTAAGACTCACTGGTCTGTAATTCCCAGGGTTATCCCTACTCTCTTTCTTGAACAATGGAGCCACATTTGCCACCTTCCAATCATCTGGCACTACTCTTGTGGCTGATGACGATGCAAAGATCATTGCCAAGGGCTCAGCAATCTCTTCCCTCGCTTCCCATAATAACCTTGGATACATCCCATCTGGCCCCGGTGATCTATCTATCCTAATGTTTTTCAAAAGGTCCAGCACAGCCTCTTTCTTCATATCAATGTGCTCTAGCGTATCAGCCTGCTGTACGCCATCCTCACAAATGGCAAGGTCTCTCTCACTGGTGAATACTGAAGCAAACTATTCATTAAGGACATCCCCTACCTCTTCCTCCTCCTCCTCATGCCCCCTTCTAACTCTCCTAAGTCCATTTTTAAGCTCCCTCCTGGCTATTTTGTAACTCTCTCGAGCCCTGTCTGATCCTTGCTTTCTAAACTTTAGGTAAGCTTCTTTCTTTCTCTTGACAAGATATTCTATGTCTCTTGTCAACCACGGTTCCTTCACTCTACCATCCTTACCCTGCCTCAATGGGACAAATCCATCCAGAACCCCAGCAAGTACTTCCACATTTCTGTTGTGCACTTCTCAAGAACATCTGTTCCCAATTTACACTCCCAAGTTCCTGCCTAATAGCATCATAATTCCCCCTCCCCCAATTAAATACTCTCCCATATTGTCTGCTCCTATCCCTCTCCAAGGCTATGGTAGAGGTCAAGCAGTTATGGTCACTGTCTCAAAAATGCTCTCCCACCGAGAGATCTGAAACCTGATCAGGCTCATTGTCTAGCACCAGGTCCAATATGGCCTCTTCTCTAGTTGGCCTGACCACATACTGTGTCACGAATCCTTCCTGGACACTCCTAACAAACTCTGCCCCATCCCCCTCCTTTACACTAAGAAGGTGCCAATCAGTATTAGGGAAGTTGAAATCACCCATGACAACAACCCTGTTATTTTAATCTATTTCCTCCAGATTCTACCATTCTCCTAGACACTAGGTGCAATTTACAGTGGCTAACTTACAAACCTGCATGTCCTTGTTAAACTGGAGTACCTGGTGGAAACCCATGTGGTCACAGGGAGAATGTGCAAACTCCCATGCAGACAGCATCTGAGGTCAGAATTGAACCTGGGTCTCTGTACTGCAGGGCAGCAGCTCTACCATCTCCGTCATATCTTTTGTGCCAGTCCTTCATATATATTGTATATATTTATTCATTTTTATATAACTAATATAAATGAATCCTTCCCCACTTACCTTCAGGTCCCAACATCTTAGAGGTAGAATACTTCTGCAAGTCAAAATGATTCAGATGAAACTCTTTGTGATGATCTCAAAGGCAGAAGTGGTTCCACAGTCACATTTCAACTACTGACAATTCACAAAAGAGTAAGCAAATGTTACTATGGAAATAGTCTTGTAGTGAGAATTGTACCACAAATGACATATCAGATCTTTCAGTCAAATAATAATAGACCAATCATGGAATTGAACGAGTGGCACAGAAATACTAGGACTGTTTTTCTTCCCTCTGTGCTCCTGGGTCCTGCCATACTGGGAATCTGGTGTGAACTCCAGTCCTCCCCACCGTTGCACACTTCTGTGCTGGGAACCTGGTGCAGATACAATGCTGCTTGCGTGGAGAGGCTGCCTGTGAGGACTGGTGTTGGATGGGTGATACAGGGCTCAGGGCTGCACCCTAGCTATGAAGGTGAATGCAAGCTGTTGCTGGGAACTGGCAGCGTCTGATCCGCTTTTGATGGACCTCCCAATCCTAGTCTCTCACATCACAATTTCTGTTTTTATTTTGGACTTGCAACATCTGCAGTATTTTGCTTTTGGTAACTAAGAGTAATTTAGCTCCCAGTTATTTTATCTGATGGAAGTCACTGCTCTCAGGCATTCTCCTGTCCCTCTTTGATGATTAGTAGCATCGTGGATTTACTACTGTAGGAGAACCAGTTCAGCAGGATTAAAACTCAGCTGGTACTGTCACATACATTATTTATATTAGAGGTTAAGACTGATTTCAGAATTGTCCTGTTCACTACATCGTTTGTTTTTGATTGATTAAGAATTATAATCATAATGTCACAGATAATACAAACTAATGTTGTGACTCCTAGTTGCTAACTAGATACTGATAGTAAATCAGTTGTGGCTATAAGAAATGTAAAGGGTACTTTCAATATTTCAATTTTATTTCTGCCTAGTAAAAATGAAATTGAGGTGGAAGGTTGTTTTTTTCCAAGCAGTATTACTGGCAGTAAAACGTCTGCTTAATGTTTACCATGATGTAATCTGATTGTAGTGATGTAGAACTGACATCCTCTGCTTCTGATGCAACTGAAGGTGAATAGATACATGCTCAAGCAGAAGACTGAATTATATTTTAAGCTAAAGGCTAACACAGAAAATGTTCTCGTGAAAGGATTCATAAAATGTTAAGCAACAAACAATCTGCTGGAGGAACTCAATGGTTCAAGCAACATCAGTGGGGGGGGAAGAATTGTCTATGTTTTGGGTCAAAACCCTTCATTATAATATTATTATTGTTAGATGTACCAAGGTACCATCCATACAGATCATATCATCACATCAGTACATCGAGATAGTAAAAGAGAAAAGCAATGATATAATGTAGAATAGTGTTACAGTTACAGAGGAAGTGCAGTGCAGGCAGACAATAAGGTGCAAGGCCATGATGGGGTAGATTGTGAAGTCAAGAGTCCATCTTATTTTACAATAGGTCCATTCAATAGTCCTATAACAGCAGGTTAGAAGTTGTCTTTGAGCCTGGTGGTATGTGCTTTCAGGCTTTTGTATCTTCTGCCCAACGGGAGAGAGGAGAAGAGGGAATGCCTGGCTGCGGGAGGGGCCTTTGATTATGCTGGCTGTTTTACCGAGGCAGCAAGAAGTGTAGACGGAGACCATGGAGAGGAGGCTGGTTTTCGTGATGTGCTGAGCTGTGTCCACAACTCTCTGCAGTTTCTTGTGGTCTTGGGCAGGGCAGTTGCCAAGCCATGATGCCTCATAATAGGATGCTTTTTATGGTGCATCTATAAAAATTGGTGAGGGTCAATGGGAACATGCCGAATTTCCTTAGCATCCTGAGGAAGTAGAGGTGCTGATGTGCTTTCTTGGCCACGGCATCTACGTGATTGGACCAAGGCAGGCTAATGGTGATGTTGACACCTAGGAACTTGAATCTCTCAACCATCTCCACCTCAGCACCACTGATATTAACCGGAGTGTGTGCACTACCCCCATCATCAGTCCTAGTGTAGCATTTCGAGCCGAATCTTGGACAATTCCTTTCCCCTTACTGATGCTACTCAGCCCACTGAGTTCCTCCAGCAGATTGATGATCCAGATTCCAGCATATGCAGTCTCTTGTGGCATGCTGTAAAATGTGAACACTGTCTGTTACAACTGCAGAATAGATGTGGGATTCAATGTAATATTTTATTGCTTCAGACAATTATTATGGATAATCTTAGCTCCCTGCATCCCCATGGTTAAATTCAGTTACTAGTTCTTTCCTGTCTCCCTTCTGTTTGTAGGGTAGCTGAATAATACTGATTTTGGTATTTATCTCTCAACCAAGTTTATTTAACAACAACAGAGCTAGCAAAACTTCCAGTATGTTACAGGAAGTAATTTTACAGCAAAAGTTTGTATAGTTAAAAATAAAATTATTGTAAGTAATTATAAGTAATGCATTACCTATAAAATCTATTTGTCTGACAAATTCTTTACAGAAAATGTTATCAAAAAGTCACCAGATTTCAGTGAATTAAAATAACCGTTTACATTCAAAAGCAGCTGCCAATCAAAAATACATTTTAACAAATCACACGAGATGTTTTCATTTGAATTCAAAGGCTAGGCTCCTCCCTTGGTCAACTGACACAGATTTCAGCAATAAAATATGAGCTGGAACATTCTTGTGTTTGTGAAAATTATTTTTAACCTCTGATGTACCAAGACAACTCTAACCAAACTGTACCAAGTTAAATGTGAGGAAAAAAATTAATTTTTAAACCAGTTTTCTTGAACTATCCCAAGAAATGAGAAAAACAGCTATATGACTGAATGATGAGTTTGAAGGATGTCTGCTTTGGCCTGTTGGTGGTAGTTTTGCTTGTGATTCTGGAGGTTGTATGTTGAAGGCTCACCCCACATATGTTCTGAATAACCACATGCCACATGAGGACTCAAGCCAAGCTAGCACGCCAGTGCAGTGCTGAAGGATTGCTCCCCTCCTGAGGGAGAATAAAACCTTTCACGGCATGATTTCAAAAAGAACAGGAGAGTTCTTCCTAGTGTCTTGGCCAATTATTCCTCAACAAATGTCACTAAAGTCACTTATCTGGGCATTATGGTAATGCAGTTTGATGTGAGTCTAATAACACATAAGTAGGAGTGAGCCACTTAGCCCCTGGTACTTGCTCTGCCATTCAATGGCATGGCTGATTTTCTACCTCAGCACCTCATTCCTGCACTAATCCCAGATCCCTTGATTCCCCTAAAAATCCATGCAACTGACAGCCACGTAAGTATTTTGTACATCTCAATGAGATCACCTCTCAATCTTCTAAACTCAAGAGACCATGTGCCCAGTCTGTCTCATCATTTTCTCATTGGACATTTCTCATCTCCACCCTGCCACTTCATTCCAGGAGTCAATCTGAAGGAGCCCTTCACTGCACTCGTTTTATCACAAATATATCCCTTCCTGGATATGGAGAGCGGACATGTACATAATATTCCAATTGTGATCTCACTAGGGCCCCTGTAATTGGTTTATTATTGTCACATGTACTGAGATGCAGTAAAAAGCTTTGTTCAGCATACCTTCCAGACAGATCATGCCATACATAACTACATCAAGATAGTAAAAAGAAAACAAATGCAGAATATAGTGTTGTAGTTACAGAGAAAGTACAGTGCAGGTTGATAAATAAAGTCCAAGGGCCACGATGAGGTAGATTGGGAGATCAAGAGTTCTTTTAGTGTATGAGAGGTCCATTCAACAGTCTCATAACAGTGGGATAGAAGCTGTCCTTGAGTCTGGTGCTTCGTGCTGTCAGGCATTTCTATCTTCTGCCTGATGGGAGAGGGGAGAAGAGCGAATGACTGGGATGGGAGAGGTCCTTGAATATGTTAACTGCTTTCCCGAAGCTGCTGAAAGTGTAGATGGAGTCATTGAAGGGGAGGCTGGTTTTCGTGATGGACTGGGGCACGTTCACACTGTCTGCAGTTTCTTGCGGTCTTGGGCAGAGCAGTTGTCATACCAAGCTGTGATGCATTCAGATAAGAGGTTTTCTATGGTGTATCTAAGCGTCATCAGGGACATGCGGAATTTCCTTAGCCTTCTGAGGGAGTAGAGACATTAGTGTGCTTTTTTGGCCAAAGGACAAATTGGTGATATTTACACCTAGGAACTTGAAGCTCTCAACCATCTCCACCTCAGCACCATTGATACATACAGGGGCACGCATCCCACCCTGCTTCCTGAAGTCAATGACCAGCTCCTTCGTTTTGCTGACATTGAGGGAAAAGTTGTTGACTTGCCCCTATGCCATTAGACTCTCTATTTCCTTCCTGTACTCTGTCCTGTCAATTGTTTGAGATCCAGCCCACTATGGTGGTGTCATCCACAAACTGATAAATGGAGTTAGAGCAGAATTTGGCCACACAGTTATGAGTGTATAGGGAGTATAGTAAGAGGCTGAGGACACAGCCTTGCGGGGCACCAGCACTGAGGGTAATCGTGGAGGAGGTGTTGTTGCCCTTCTTTACTGATTGCAGTCTGTTGGTAAGGAATTCAAGGATCCAGTTGCAGAGGGGTGTACAGGGTCCTAGGTCTAGGAGCTTGGAGAAGAATTTGTTTGGGATAATGGTGTTGAAGATGGAGCTATAGTCAATATAGGAATCTGGCATAGGCGTCTTTGTTATCCAGATGTTCCAGAGATGAGTGTAGGGCCAGGGGGATGGCATCTGTCGTGGACCTATTTCAGCAGTAGGCGAATTGCAGTGGGTCAAGGTTGTCTGGGAGGCTGGAGTTCATGTATGCCATGACCAGCCTCTCAAAGCACTTCATGATGATGGATGTCAGAGCCACCGGCGATAGTCATTAAGGCACATTACCTTATTTTTCTTTGGCACCAGGTCATTAGTGACCTTTAAGCAGGTGGGGACCTCAGATTGGAGTGGGGAGACGTTAAAGATGGCACTGTGTACTCCCGCCAGCTGGTTTGCACAGGATCTGAGGACAAGGCAGGGGACTCCATCCAGACCAGTCGCTTCCTGCAGGTTCACCCTTAGGAAGGCCTATCTGACAACTACTATGGTGACCATGGGTACAGGTCCATTGAAGGTCATTGCGGCAAGTGATATCATTTCAGTGTACTCTCATTTTGTTTATTAATCCTTTGAGTTTCACCTTGTCAAAGGCCTTCTGAACAATCAAATAGACCACATCAACTGGTTTGTCCTTTTCTGTTTCCTACAACATAAGAATGAATTAACTACTTTTTTTAAAACTTGTTAAGTACTTGTGGATATTGGCATTATATAATAGCACAGTTCTTGTTATTTTCCTTTTAGCATAGTTTGAGCTTTATTACATTACTGTATTTATCTTTTTAAATGATTTTATATTTCCATGGTAATGTTAATTCTATTAACATTCATTCTACCTTTATAGGAACGGATGTGGTTATTGTTAAAAACGGGAGGAGAATATGTGGCACAGGAGGTTGCCTAGCCAATGCACCTTTGCATCAGAACAAAAGCTACTTTGAATTCAAAGTCCAATCAACAGGTCAGTAAATAGATTGGAGAATTAAGGTACCACAGTATGTTATTTAATGGCCATTTATTGCAATTGCCTTTTTATGCAGTTTAGTGTGGCAAATTACTTATCCCTTGGGAAACTGATTGAACAACAGGAGACAGAGCTAGAGTATTGGAATAGCTACTCAAAATGGCAACATAATGCCAGTGGAGATTCTGCACGGAGCTGCAGTTATTCATCATATTTATAAATGATCTGATGATGACATATACAAAGTGACATATATGTTTGCCAATGACAAAGTGATAGGTGGCATTGTAATTTAAAAGTATCCAGCTGCTTACAGAGAGTGAATAATAGGTGAAGCAAATGTGAAATATTATGTCAAATAAATTTCAATGTGGATAAATGTAACATTATCCACTTAAGACCTAAAACAAAATATCCATTAAATGATGAAATATCCATTAAATAGTGAAATGTGCGTAGCTCATAAAGATGTCATGGATAGGTAGAGAAATTAATTTAAAAGGTCATTGGAATGCTGGCTTTTATGTATAAAGGACTGGAATATAAGGAAGTAGAAGTTTTACTAAAACTATACTGCATCCTTAACAAGGATATTTAGAGCAAGTGGAGCATAGATTTGCCAGAATGATGCCTAAATCCTAGGTTAAATTACAAGAAGAGATTGCATTAAACTAGTGTTGTGTTCCCTGAATTTAGAAGGTTAAGGAGTGATTTAAAGTTTTCCAGTTATTGAGAGTAACTGATATATTAGGCAGAGATAAAAGAAAATTCTATTGGTTGGGAAGTCTAAAATGGTGTCTAACCTAAATCTAAGAGCCAGTCTTTTTAGAAGTGAAATTTGAAACATTCCGACACACAAAGGAGTATGGAATACTCATCAACAAAAAAAAATTGTCACAATGTCCATTATTATCTATCACTCAATTAAAATTTGTTGTTTAACAAAGATTAAGGGGCAAAGCAAAATGAATCTACTTAGGTCACAGATGGTAATGATCTCATTTAAATTGTTGAGCAGATTCAAGTGACCCAACGTCCCCATGTAAATAAGAGTTCCTCAGTTAGAATCTGTAGAAAGGGAACTTGCTATTTGGAGGTTCGCCTTACTTGCACCTTGTTACCTACAGCACCCTGAGCCAGTCCTCACCAAATTAAATATGTAGGAGAAAATACTAGAGATTCTGTAATAATGGTTAAATTATAGGACTAGTTAAAGATTTAGAGGCAATTGATTCAAATCTCTCTAAGGAAGCTGGGGACTTTTTGTTAAATAAATCTGAAATAAAATGTCAACATTAATAAACTAATGGATTGTTATAAAACAAAACATCTGGTTTACTGGTATTCTTCAGGGAAGGAAACCTGCTGTCCAGACCTGGCCCATGCGTGACTCCAAATCACAGTAATGTAGTGTCTCTTAACTACCTTCTGAAATGGCAGAAATATTGGCCAGGATTTTGCAAGCAGTAGCAAAATCCTGGCCAAACTGAGCTCGTAACTGACCTTTAGGAAAGCTGCCACAAAAATCTAATGATTTCTGTCATGTGGACTTTGCCTTTTATGACACATGGTTGCTGTCCAGCATTAGTTCAATAGGTTTCTTGAGGTTAGCAACAATGATATCATCGAATTAGGGGAGCTTTGAAGAATTCTTAAACAACAGATCTAGAAGAGGGAGAAAAGCAGATTATCTAGCTAATATTTTATTAATTTAAGAGTTTGAAATAAAATATGGAACACATGAGATTGTTAGTAAATGAAATATTGAACCAATCTTTAATAAAATAAGTAAATGATTCCTTTAAACTTTTCCAGATGTAATTAATTTAAATGAGGAAATGACAGTTTGCATCCAATAAATTAGCTTCTTTGATCCAAGAGTTTAGTAACCAATTATTATGGCTTAATACATCACTAAAAGCTCATTCACATCTCGCTCAACAGAGAGTAACATTTTCAGAATATTTTACAATGGGAATTTTGAAACAATCCTGCCGTTGCTGAGTCTCCACAGCTTCTTTGATCAGTTGCTTAGAAAGAAACTTTTAAGTATTTTTGGTGAAACCTCCCCAGTAGATTTTCTTGGATTTCTGAAGTGTCAATGGATATGAAGTCAGTGGAACCCAATTTTAGAAGTTAGGTACGATGTGCAAGCTTGGCAATCTCACTTTTGGTGCTACTAGTCTGAGAAACCAATATTCCTCGCTCACTGTTATTTAAGGGTCTTTTCTGTCCAGCCACGTCTACTTGTACTTATCTGCTAGAAGGAAATTTACTCTTAGTAAATCACTAATTTTAGATGCAAAATGTTAAGGCACTTTAATTATAAATTTCCACTTAACCCACATGTCCCAATGAATTAAAAATGGCAAAGTGATTTGCATGAAGGTTTTAATTTTGTTCTCTTCCCTCTCAATTTTAAAGTATATATTTTTCTCTTTATAAGTTCTTCTCTGACCTTGCTATGCTACATATGCAGCAGTAAAAAAGCTCAGACTGTGTGCTGACCCAGAACCCCTCATATGTAAGAGAGCAACCCAGAGTGCTGACATGTTTTCCCTCTACGTTTGTTTGACAGTGGCTGGTCTTTATTTCCTGCCTCTTCCTAATCTGCCACAAGATTGTGAACTCTTCGTCTGTAGAAAGTTATGAATACCATCAAGTGCCTTCTCATTTCAACAAGAAATTGGTACACCAATTCATTGGCCATTTTGATTTAAGCATTCTTGAAAGTGCCAGTAGTTCTCCATCATTCAAAATGATCATGGATGGTCTAATCTTTGGCGTTGGCTCCTCTTTCCTGCCTGATCTCCATAATATTTGATTCTGCTTTAGTTCATATATCTATCTCAGTATCCACAGTTGTCTGTGGTGGAGGATTCCAAAGATTCACAGCTTCCTGATAGAAAGAATTCCTTCTTGTATATCAGTGTTAAAAGTCCAAAAGTTTTTCCTGAAGCTATTCCCCCATTTTCTAGACATTGCCATGGGGGAAACATCCTCACGATATATAATCTGCCGAGCACTCTCTGAATCTTGTATGTTTCGATAAGATCAGCCTTCATTCTACTAAAGTCCAGAAATTATAGTTCACGTTCCTGAAAGGACACACCCATCATCTCAGAAATTAATTATGTGAATCATCGATAAACAAATTGAATTACTTGGTGTTTTGTTTGAAATGCAGACAAATTTCACCTTGTGATTTGGACTTTAATGTGCTGAGAAAAAAAATCTGGATTGTACAGAGTTTTTTTAAGCTATGCACTTTTTTTTATATAAAGTTAATGCAATCTCAAAAATTGGGGAAAAAACTGCAGATGCTGGAAATAAATGAAAAGAACAGAAAATGCTGGAATCACTCAGGCACAGGTCTCTCAACTGAAACTCTCTTTCCACAGATGCTGCCTGACCTGCTATTTCCAGCATTTTCTGTTCATATTTTTGCTTGTAGTTGAGATTTCAGGAAACCGGTGCATATTTTAACAGTGATGCAATCTTATTGTTTTTTCAGGAGTTTGGGGGGTTGGAGTTGCTACCCAAAAAGTTAATCTCAACCAGATTCCTTTTGGTCGGGATGCACAAAGTTTAGTGCTTAGGCATGATGGAGCTATTTATCACAACAATGAGGAGCGAAACCGACTACCAGCTAACAGTCTTCCTCAAGAAGGAGATGTTGTGGTATGTAAGAAACAATTTAGTGTTTGCAAACACTCACCTGCACAGTTTCCATACTGGTCTTTATTTTACTCATGCTCTCCTATATACTTCAGAGACCTGGACTACCTACAATAGGCACTGGAAAAATACACCAATGCTATTTCTGCAAAGTCATCCAAATTGACTAAAAGGACAGGTACCTGTGTCCTCTCCTAGCAGAACATTCCCAGTATTGAGGCTCCAGTTACACTCAGATGGCTACATTGGGCAGGCCACATCAGTGCCATGCCTGCTACTGGACTCCTGAAACAGATATATTGTTCTGAGCTCTGTCAAGGGAAAAGATTACCAGGTAGACAGAGGAAAAGATTTCAAGGATGTTCGCAAAACTTCTTTGAAGAAATGCAACATCCCCACTGACTCCTGGGAATCTCTACCCCATGACTGTGGAGAAGGAGCATTCAGGACAGTATTGAGAACATGCGTCGGGAGTACACAGAAGCCCTGCAATACTGGCAGGAGTGGATAACCTCTCAAACTGTCTACCTACCTGCCCTGACTGTTAAAGAGACTGTGGTTCCCACGTTGGCCTCATCAGCCCCCTCAGAACTGAAGTCTAAGTAAGTCATCGTTGATCCCAAGCGACTACCTAAGAAGAAAAATACAGTTTTACTTTTAATGGGGCTATTTTTATTTCAAATATCTTCCTTAAACCCCTACAGCTAGACAGCAGCATGAATAGGACAGGCCTCCTCCATACTTACAGATTCTGAATCTTTATTTTAAACTGTATAAGTTACATCTAATTGTACAGACTTAATTAAATTTGATTTTTTTTTAAAAAGGGACTAACCTATGATCATGTGGAATTGAACGTGTATTTGAATGGGAAAAATATGCATTGTCCAGCATCTGGAATTAGGGGTACAGTGTATCCAGTTGTATATGGTAAGTAGATTTAGATGTTGTTGAACAGGAATCACTAACCCTATTTTAGTGTCATTCAACACAGAAACAGGCCCTTCAGCTCAAATGGCCCATGCTGACCAAGATGTTCATCCAAGCTAGTCCCATTTGCCAGCGTTTGGCCCATAACCTTCTAAACCTTTCCTATCCATGTACCTGTCCAAGTGCCTTTTAAATGTTGTTATTGAATTGCCTCAACCACATCCTCTGGCAGCTCATTCCACAACTATATCCTCTGTATATAAAAAAAAGTTGCCCCTCAAGTTCCTGTTAAATCTTTCCCTCTCACCTTAAACCTATGCTCTATTTCTTGATTCCCCAACTCTGGGATAAAGACTGAGTGCATTAACCCTATCTATACCCCTCATGATCTTATACACCTCTATAAGATCACCTCTCAGTCGCCTATAGTCCAAGGAAAAAAGTCCTAGCCTGTCCAACCTCTCCCTATAACTGTCCCTTAAGTCTTGGCAACCTCCTTATAAATCTTTTCTGCACTCTTTCCAGTTTAATAACATCTCTCCTATAGCAGAGTGGCCGAAACTGAACACAATACTCCAAGTGCAGCCTCACCAGCGTTGTGTACAACCGCATCATGACCTCCTAACTTTTATACTCAGTGCCCTGACTGATGAAAGCCAGCGTGCCTAAAGCCTTCTTCACCACCCTGTCTACTTGTGACTCCACTTTTCAGAAAACCATGTACTTATACTCCAACATCCCTCTTGCTTACAACACCCCCCAGGGCCCTGCCGTTCACTGTGAAAGTCCTACCTTGATTTGACTTTCTAAAATGCAACACCTCACACTTATCTAAATTAAGTTCTGTTTGCCATTCCTTGCCCCACTTAACTCAGCTGATCAAGATCCTCCTGCATTTTTTGATCACTATCCACTATACTACCTATTTTAGTATCATCTGCAAACTTACTAACTGTGCCTTGTACATTCTTATCCAAATCATTGATATAGATGACAAACAACAATGGGCCCAGCACTGACCCCTGAGGCACACCACTAGTCACAGGCCTCCAGTCCGAGAAATAACCTTTCACCATCAAGCCAGCTCTCCCTGGATTCCATGCGATCTAACCTTCCAGAGCAGCTTATCACGTGGAACCTTATCAAAGGCACTGAAGTCCATATAAACCATGTTTATTGCCCTGCCCTCATCAACTTTCTTGGTCACATCATCAAAAAACTCAATCACGTTCGTAAGACATTTCTTTTGTTTTGTTGGATGCATTAGCTTGAAACTTCAGAAGATTAGATAGTAAGTTGTTTCTCTGACTCTGGGGAATTGCTGTGCATATTTATCCCCACAATGAAGCAATGGTGTTAGCAACAAATTGAAAAGCAAAAAACTACAGATACTGGAAATCTGAGATAAAAACAAAATGCAAGAAATACTCACTAGGTCAGACAGCATCTATACAGAGAAAAATAGGGTTAATGTTGCTGTTCGGTGACTTTTCACCAGAATTGGGAACAACCCTTTCCAGACTTACCGATTCACAAAATCTAACAGGAGAAACCATGAATAAGTATAACCACAATTAGCATGGATTGCTTAGGCTTTGAAGGTTACACTTCCAAGCGAATTGAAAAGTGGCTGGAGCTTAAACACTCCCATTGTGCATTGATATTAATCAAGGGAGAAAAATCTTGGTAATCCAGTATCATAGAAGCCTCTCTCTTGGGCTGTCATGGTCAGAAAAGCATGGTAATCATTAGTGGTGTATCTTTTGTGTTGCTTACCAGGCACAGAATGCACTCTTTCCCTGCTTCCCAATGCAATAAATGTAAGCTGTTGATGCACTCCTCCCCATTTTAAAAATGTATGAGGACGGTAGTGCTAGTAACCCAGACCCCTGAATTAACAGTACTCAGTAGTTCAAATTCCACCATGCCAGCTGGGATTGATGATGGCCAGAAAAGTAGTGGATTGCTGTGAAAACCTATCTAATTCACTAAATTTCTTTAAGTGAGGAAATCTGCCATCCATTCCCAGTATGTGACTGCAGACCCACAGCAAGGCCTTCTTAAATGCTGTCTGAAATGGCGTAGCAAGTCATTCAGTTGTTACATAACCAATACATTAATGCAGAAAAAAATTAGATAGACTTGTGCACTGAATTCAGACAGCAAAGTTGCTCTCAGTCCAGTCAATTTTGCAAACTCTGCCTCACTCCAAAGACTGTCCTAGCAACAGGGTAGACCCATTAATGAGCGGACTGCTCCCATAGATGAGTTAAGCAACAGTATGTCCTCACAGAAACATACCTAAAGGATAACATGCCAGACAATCCATCACAATTCCTGAGTAGGACAGATCCACCAGTGGTATACAAATTGGAGGGAGTAGTCCTGGAGGTCCTTGACATTGATCCATGAAATATCATGGCATCAAGTCAAGTATGGGCAAAGAACCCTCCACCTGATTACCACCATCATCCTCCCTCAGCTGTTGAATCAGCGTTCTTCTGTGTTGAACAACAGTTGGAAGCAGCACTGAAAGTAGCAGAGCCTCAGGATGTACTCTGGTTGATGGTGGTGGGTGACTTCACTGTCCATCTCTGGGAATGGCTTGGTAACACCACCGTAGACCAACCTGATTCGAGTCCTGAAGGATCTAAAAGCCATATCAGGTCTATGGCAGGCAGTGAATGAAACAACACGAGATAAACCTACTTGACCTTGTCCTCACTACTCTACCTGAAGCATATGCATCTGTCTGTGACAACATTGGCAGAAATGACCACTGCACAATCCTTGTGGAGAAAAGCCCTGTCTTTACATTATGGCACCCTTTGTCTTATTGCACAGCACTACAATATTACCAACTGGGACAGATGTAGAACAGGTCTGACAGCTCAAAACAGGGCATCCATGAGGCACTGTGGACTAACAGCAGCATGAGAAATATATACCAACACAATCTGTAGTCTCACGCTACTTTAACCATGAAGCTAGGTATTCAACCCTAGTTAAATGAGAAGCACATTCGGAGTAGCATCAGGCATGCCTAAGTAATGAAGCTGTTCCCCCAGGCCATGTGTGTGCTAAATAGTAAAAATAGTATGCAATAGACAGAGTTAAGCAATCCCACGATCAAAACTCTGCAGTCCTGCCATATCTAGTCATGAATGGTGGGAGATGTTAAACAGCAAGTGGAAGAAGGAGACTCCAGGAATATCCACAGCCTTCAATGCCAGGAGGGCCCAGTGTCTGAATGCAAATGATACTGAAACATTCACAACTTTGTTCAGATAGAAATGCAAAGTGGATGATTCTCCTAAGATCCTCACCATGAGAGAGCCAGCCTTGAGCCAATTAGATTCACTTCACATGATATTAAGAAACAAATGAGAGCACTGGGTACAGCAAAGGTTATGGAACACCACAGGTATAGTATTAAAGACTTGAACTTCCAAGGTTTGGAAGTCAAATGTGGCTGGAGCTAAAACACTCCCAGTATTGTAGAAGCCTCTCACTTGGGCTGTCATTGTCAGAAAAGCATGGCGATCATTAGTGATGTATCTTTTGTGTTGTTCAGCAGGGACAGAATGCAGTTTTAAATATCTCTTTCCCAGCTTTCCACTGAAATAATTATAAAGTGTTGATGCACTCCTCCCCATTTTAAAAAGTGTACAGGGACAGTGGTGGTTCAAGTGCAGTTACAACACTGGCATCTACCTGACAATGTGGAACATTATCTAAATATCTTCTATACACAAAAAATGGTACAACTCCAATCCACCTGATTCCCATCCAATCGGTCTGTACTTAATATCAGCCAAGTAATGGAAGGTATCATCAACTGTGCTCTTAGGCAGCACTTAATCATTTGTAGAGGAGACCACATTGTGACCATTGAATGCAGTACACTGGAGTGGAAGAAGTCCAAGTGAATTGCTACTTCACCTGGAAAGACTGTTTGGGTCACTGGACTTTTCAAAGGGGAGAAGTAAAAGGCTAGGTCTTGGACATCCTGCGGTTGCATGAGAAAGTGTCATAAGAATGGAAGTGGTTGATGTAGATAAAAGAGAAGTCACAAAGGGACTGAAAGGGGAGGGGGAGAGGAAGAACTGGTGAAGGAATCTCTTTGGAGGTGGTTCAAATTGTGAAATCTGGTAGGGTGGAAAGTCAGGACCAGGAGACTTGTGTCCTTTCTCTGTCCAGGAGGAGAGGAGGTGAGAGTGGAGGTGTGGGAAATAGATGATTTACAGTCAAGGCTCTGTTAACAATTGTAGATTGGAAGCAACAGTTCAGAAAGGAGGAAGACATCACAAAGGCATCTGTGTGGAAAGTCTTATCATTGGAGCAGATATGACAGAGTGGAATTGAATCCCTGAGGAGGTAGGGTGGGAGGTGGTATTGTTGAGATAGCTTTAGGCTTAGAGTCATACAGTATGGAAACAGCCCTTTGGCCCAACTAGTCCATGCTGACCAAGATACCCATCTAAGCTAGACCCATTTGCCCACATTTGGCCCGTATCCCTCTAAACCTTTCCGATCCATGTATCTGTCCAAGTGCCTTTTAAGTGTTGTTAATGAACCTCCCTCAACCACTTCCACTGGCAGCTCATTCCATATACAGACCGCCCTCTAAGTGAAAAAGTTGCCACTCAGATTCCTATTAAATTTCTCCCCTCTCACCTTAAACCAATGCCCTCTAGTTCTTGATTCCCCAACTCTGGGGAAAAAGACTGTGGGCATTCACCCTATCTATGCCCCTCATGATTTTATACACCTCTGTAAGATCACCCCTTATTCTCCTACGCTTCACTAAATAAAAGTCCTAGCCTGCTCAACCTCTCTCTCTATAACTCAGTCCCTCAATCAAGTCATAGAGCAATACAGCATGGATACAGGCCCTTCAGCCCAGCATGTCCATGCCAACCACAGTGCCCACCCAGTTAGTCCCAATTTCCTGCATTCGGCCCATATCCCTCTAAAGCCCCAACCCCTCCATGTACCTATCTAAGTGCTCCTTAAATGATACTATTGTACTTGCCTCAACCACTTCCTCTGGCAGCCCATTCCATTTACTCACCACTCACTGCATGAAAAAGCTGCCCCTCAGGTCCCTTTTAAATCTTTCCCCTTTCACCCTAAACCTATGGACCCTAGTTGTGAACTCTCCTACCCTGGGGAAAAGACTGTTACCATCCACCTTATCTATTCCTTTCATAATTTTGAACACTTCTATAAGGTCACCCCTCATTCTCCTATGTTCCAAGGGATAAAGACCTAGCCTGGCCAATGTCTCCCTGTAACTCAGGCCCTCTAGTCCTGGCAACATCCTTGGTAAATCTTTTCTGTACTCTTTCCAGTTTAACCACATCTTTCCTATAATAGGGTGACCAAAACTGTACACACTACTCCAAGTGCGGCTTCACCAACGACTTACAAAACTACAACACAATGTCCCAACTCCTATACTCGATGCCCTGGCTGATGAAGGCCAGCATCCTAAATGCCTTTTTCACCACCCTGTCTACCTGCATCGCCGCTTTGAACAAACTATACACTTGTACTCCTAGGTCCCTCTGTTCCATTACACTCCCTAGTGCCCTACCATTCATAGTATAAGTGCTACGCTGGTTTGACTTTCCAAACTGCATCACCTCACACTTATCTGCATTGAAATCTATTTGCCAGTCCTTGGCCCACTTCCCTAACTGATATCTACGATAACCTTCTTCACTATCAACAGCAGCTCCTAATTTTGTGTCATCTGCAAACTTACTGATCAAGCCTTGTGCATTCACATCCAAATCAATGATATAAATAACAAATAACAAGGGTCCCAACACCAACCCCTGCAGCGCACCACTAGTCACTGGCATCCATTCCGAGAAACAACCTTCAACCATCACCCTCTGTTTCCTACCTCTGAGCCAATTTTGAATCCACCTAACTAGCTCTCCCTGGATTCCATAGGATCTAATCTTCCAGACTAGCCTGCCATGCAGGACCTTGTGGAAGGCCTTGCTGAAGTCCAAATTGACAACATCCACTGCCCTACCCTCATCTACCTTTTTGGTTACCTCTTTTAAAAAAAACTCGTCAAAAGATTCATCAAGCATGACTTTCCATGCACAAAGCCATGCCGACTTCTTCTGATCAGACTCCGTTTATCCAAATGCTGGTAGATCCTGACTCTCAGATTTCCCTCCAGTAACTTCCCCACCACTGATGGCAGGTTGACCAGCCTGTGTTCCCTGACTTGTCCTTGCTACCCTTATTAAACAACAGAACAACATTAGCCACCTTCCAGTCTTCGAGAACTTCACCAGTGGCTAACAATGAAGCAAATATCTCCACAAAGGCCTCTGCAATTTCCTCCCTAGCTTCTCACAACGTCCGAGGACACACTTGATCAGGCCCTGGGGATTTAATCACCTAATGCACTGTAAGGCTGCTAATACCTCTTCCTTGGTAATATGAATGTCCTCCAAAACGTCTTCACTTGTTTTCCTTTCCTCTTGATTTTCTCCTCAGTAAATGCAGAGGCTCAAGACATAGGAGGCCTTGATGCTCTCTAAGGGGACCTGCTCTCTCCCTAGCTACCCTTTTATTTTTAATATTGCTATAGAATCTCTTGGGATTTTCCTTAACCTTACTTGCCAGATCCATCTCATACGCTCTCTTTGCCCTCCTGATTTCCCTCTTATTCTTAATCATTTTATAGTCGTCAAAGGATTCACTCATCCCTGACCTCCTAAACCCAATGTATGCTTCCTTTTTTTTTCTTGACCAGAGCCTCAATATCTCTCATCAGCCAAGGTTCCCTAAACTTGCCAGGTTTACCCTTCACCCTAACAGGAACATGCTGCTCCTGGACTCTTGATATCACACCCTTAAAAGCCTCCCACTTGCCATTCATTCCTTTCCCTTCAAACAGGCTCACCCAATCGACCTCTGTTAAAGCCTGTCAAATTCCCTCAAAAAATTAGCCTTGGACCAGTCCTACCCCTTTCCATCACCATCTTAAAAGGAATAGAATTTGTGTAGAAGGTTAGTGTAGAACGATAGTGTAGAATGTTGCTGTAGATTACTACAGGACATTGATAGGATGCAGAGCTGGGCTGAGAAGTGGCAGATGGAGTTCAACCCGGAAAAGTGTTAAGTGATACACTTTGGAAGATCAAATTTGAAGGCAGAATACAAGGTTAATGGTAGGACTCTTAGCGGTGTGGAAGAACAGAGGGATCTTGGGGTCCACATCCACAATGTTGCTGCGCAGGTTCATAGGGTTGTTAAGAAGGCATATGGTGTGTTGGCCTTCATTAGTCAGGGTATTGAGTTAAAGAGACGTGGGGTAACATTGCAGCTCTATAAAAACTCTGGTTAGACAACACTTGGAGTATTGTGTTCAGTTCTGGTCGCCTCATTATGGGAAGGATGTGAAAGCTTTAGAGAGGGTACAGAGGAGATTTACCAGGATGCTGCCTGGATTGGAGAGCATGTCTTATGAAGATAGGTTGAGTGAGCAAGGGCTTTTCCCTTTGTGGAGGAGGAGGATGAGAGGTGACTTGGTAGAGGTGTACAAGATTATAAGAGGCAATAGATCAAGTGGACAGTCAGAGACTATTTCCCCCAAGGTGAAAATGGCTCACACGTGGGGGCATAATTTTAAGGTAACTGGAGGAAGCTATAAGGGGGATGTCAGAGGTAAGTTTTTTTTTGCACAGGGAGTAGTGGGTGCATGGAATGTACTGCCGGCAGAGGTTGTGGGGGCAGATACATTAGGGACATTTAAGAGACTTTTAAATAGCCACATGAATGATAGAAAAGTGGAGAGCTAAGTGGGACGGAATGGTTAGATAGATCTTAGAGTATGATAAAATTTCGGCACAACATCGTGGGCTGAAGGGCCTGTACTGTGCTGTAATGTTCTATGTTTTAATTATGGTCACTAGAGCTAAAGAGCTCCCTGACTGCTACTTCAGGTACTTGTCCTGCCTCGTTCCCCAAGAGGAGGTCTAGTCCAGGGTGGCAAATGTTGTTCCTTTGTTTAAGAAAGGGAGTAGGGATAACCCTGGGAATTACAGACCAGTGAGTCTTACTTCAGTGGTGGACAAATTACTAGAGAAGATTTTTAGAGACAGGATTTATGGGTATTTGGAGAAGCATAGGCTGTTTAGGGACAGTCAGCATGGCTTTGTGAGGGGCAGGCCGTGTCTCAAGAGCCTGATTGAATTCTTTGAGGATGTGACAAAGCACATTGATGAAGGTAGAGCAGTGGATGTGATGTACATGGATTTTAGTAAGGCATTTGATAAGGTTCCTCATGGAAGGCTCAATCAGAAAGTCAGGAGGCATGGGATCCAGGGAAACTTGGCTGTGTGGATTCAGATTTGGCTCACCCATAGAAGACAGAGGGTGGTGGTAGATGGAGCGTATCCTGCCTGGAGGTCGGTGGCCAGTGGTGTTCTACAGGGATCTGTTCTGGGACCCCTGCTCTTTGTGATCTTTATCAATTACTTGGATGAGGATGTGGAAGGGTGAGTTAGTAAGTTTGCTGATGATACAAAGGTTGGTGGTGTTGTGGATCGTGTAGAAGGTTGCTGTAGATTACAACAGGATATTGATAGAATGCAGAGCTGGGCTAAGAAGTGGCAGATGGAGTTCAACCCGGATAAGTGTGAAGTGATACATTTTGGGAGATCTAATTTGAAGGCAGAATACAAGGTTAATGGCAGGACTCTTAGCAATGTGGAGGAACAGAGGGATCTTGGGGTCCACGTACATAGATCCCTCAAGGTTGCCACGCAGGCTGATAAGGTTGTTAAGAAGGTGTATGGAGTGTTGGCCTTCATTAATCGGGTATTGAGTTCAAGAGCCGTGAGGTGATGTTGCAGCTCTACGGAACTTTGGTCAGACCACACTTGGAGTATTGTGTTCAGTTCTGGTTGCCTTATTATAGGAAGGATGTGGAAGCTTTAGAGAGGGTGCAGAGGAGATTTACCAGGATATTGCCTGGATTGGAGAGCATGTCTTATGAGGATAGGTTGAGCGAGCTTTGGAGAGGAGGATGAGAGGTGACTTGATAGAGGTGTACAATATGATAAGAGGCATAGATCGAGTGGACACTCAGAGACTTTTTCCCAGTGCAACAATGGCTAACACGAGGGGGCATAATTTTAAGGTGATTGGAGGAAGATATAAGGGGGATGTCAGGGGTAAGTGTTTTTTTTTACACAGAGAGTGGTGGGTGCGTGGAATGCACTGCCAGCAGAGATTGTGGGGGCAGATACATTAGGGACATTTAAGAGACTCTTAGATAGACACATGAATGATATAAAAATAGGGGGCTATGTGGGAGGGAAGGTTTAGATAGCTCTTAGAGCAGGATAAAATGTAGGCACAACATTGTGGGCCAAAGGGCCTGTACTGTGCTGTAGTGTTCTTTGTTCTATTGCACCCTCCTGATTAGGGCCCTCTATATATTGACTCAGGAAACTTTCCTGGACTCATTTCACAAATTCCATCCTGTCCAGGCCCTTTATACTGTGGGTGGCCCAGTCAATACCAGGGAAATGGAAAGCTCCCACTGTTCTACAACACTCCCCAGGGCCCTACCATTCACTGTGAAAGTCCTACCCTGATTTGTCTTCCCAAAACGCAACACCTCACACTTATGTGAATTAAACTCCAGATGTAATGGAGTTACCTTTGCTGCATCCAATGCTCTTAGTTGTTTCTTTATATCATGTGGAGTGAATCTAATTGGCTCAAGGCTGGCTCTCTCATGGTGGGAATCTTAAGAGGATTGTCCACTCAGCTTTTCTGTCTAAACAAAGTTGTGAATGTTTCAGCATCATCTTTAGCTTGTAATGAAATGACAATATTATATAGGGTATCACTTGGGTAGGCATAACATGACATAGTAGGTTATATACTTTAGCATAGCATGGTAAAGGCATGATAGGCAAAAAGATAGCACAACACTATGCTGGTGGATTCTCTTGTCAGTGGCTCTCCCTATATGTACTGCAAGGCAGAATTAGTACCAGTAGGTATCTAAGGGGCTGCAAAATTCATGCATGTGCAATTACTCCAAAACCATGTATGTGAAATGAATACAAAACCAAGTTCATTACTTTGCTGATCTAACCAGGACCTGATGGTTCCACGCTCCACATAAAGGTAAGTAAATCAATGACCAAGCCAAAAACGATAGGCATGACTTCACTGCCACTGCCAGTGGCAGTTTTGTTCATCTTTGCCATGATGGCACCCAATGATTAGAGGTATCAAGTTAACCTAAGGGATGCTTTGCATCACTGTATTTCATGGTATTGCCTTTTGGCCACAATCAGGATATCATGACCACCCCTTTCAGTAAACAGAACATGAATCCCTGTATCTTATGGTATTTTCATAAATCAGGAAAATGATCTGTGCAGGCAACATCCATTTCAACTAGATAAATAGCAGCCCTATTTCTAAAGAATTAGCTGTCATGTCTAGACTAAAGATGACAGGCAGTATTATGGTAATCACTAAATCAGGAACCAAAAAAGGTTTATATTCCTCATATTGTTGTCTCCAAAAAGGTAGGGATTTCTTTCCATTCTGTACATCTGCATCTGCAGGATTCCCCCGATTTCCTATTGTAAAAATTGATGATTTATCAAGTTGTTGTTTGGGATACTGGAGTATGGCATCACCACCAAACAACCTTCTAGTAACAGTTCTCACAACATGTCTACAATCTACCATCGGTGTGTCTTGCTGAGCACTGTCCACCATTGGGTTCTTTGGAACAACTCAGACTCTAGCTGTGGCAAAATATAGTTACCTCATATTGCAATGACTAAGTTCAGCATTTACCATCAGAACTTCACATGACCACTGAGGATGCCATTGCATGCCTCAAGCTTTATGAATTTACCAACTAGTTTTTGAGATATTAGGTGGTTTTATCAACTAAACATGTTTTTGCCATAGCTTGAAGGTTGTGGAGCCCAATAATCCAGGAGTGAGAGAAGGAGTATAGAGCTAAGCTGCAGATTGTTTAGTATGAGGGTGCTAAATTAAACAGCATGTCTGTCATACCATTCATCAGTGCAGAGGACACTTGAGAGTTGCTCTTCACTGAACAAAATAAGTACCTGTACATTTGCTGTGGAAAATGTTATCAAGGGATTCCAAGAACAGTTTGTAGTTTACATAATGTTTGTAAAGTTGAAAAAATCTAAAATAGAACTGGGCGTGCAGACACACAAATCATTAAAAAAAAGCACCATCAACTAATTTCATAGAATAGTATACACTTCACTTTCTAATAATATTTTCCACGTACATTCAGGATTGCTGAATGCATGGAGATTTAAAACAACAAAGCCCTGCATTTTTGTCGCCCTGCCAAATGGTTTACATTCTTCCATTTGTTTTGTGGTCAGTTCCTCCACCTTGTTTAGACAGTCCAGTTGGTTAAACCTTTGGAGATACCAGATATGTCTTAACTTTCCACTGATCGATGTGGTTCAGCAAAAATGGGCCAGTTTGTACCAATGGTTAGTACATCTGCATGTTCCGTACTTTCATGCCTCTGCTCTGTGGTTAGCAGGCGTAGAACCCAACCTTACGCTCTGCCTCTTCCTTCAGGCCATTAACATAAATTGTAGCTAATTGAGGGTCAAGATCTGATCCCTCGGGCACTCCACTAGTTATATCCACCTGCCCGTTGTTCTCTGACATCTAGGTGATAATCTATCTTCAATCCATGCTAACACACTTCCCCCAATACCTTGAGCTCTCATCTTTTTCAACAGAATTTTTTGTGGCACGTTGTTAAATTCTTTATGAAAATCCAAATATACTACATCAACAGGTTACCTTCTATTGACATACCAATGTAAAAGGCCTATCAGATGATATTGGTCTACAATGCTTTAGTGTATTATGGCAAGTTGTAGTAAGCAAACAACTGGGACTGATTTGTGGTGGCTGTTTCATCTATAAAAATTGAGTTGAGTGGCAAAAGTCAAATCAAATTTCTTTACACTTAAACATGGTCTTTACATAATTACCTGATTTTTTTTTTCTTTTTGCTTTCCAGTCGATGACAGTGCGATTTTGGATTGCCAGTTCAGTGAATTTTACAGTCCTCCACCTCCAGGATTTGAAAAGATTTTGTTTGAACAGCAGATCTTCTGATATGCACTGTGTAAATGTACACACTCCCACCCAAGCACTGTTACCTTGCCTGCTCCTGCTTAGATATTTGTATGTTTCATTTGGTTGGAAGTTGCTCGAGTGCAGTTTCCTTGAATTGTCAGTACCTTGAATGACAATACAGCATAAAGAATTTAGGTTTATCATGCTTTCATCTTTCACTGTCTGATAATATTTAAATAAGTGTTTTTAAAGTGACCAATGGCAATATAAATGTGAGGTGCAATAAATAATAGACCTTATGCACCATATAATTAAGAAAAACTAGAACTCAAATGTTTGCCTGGGTTTGCCTGCATCACAATTACTGTACTTCCTGAGTTAGGTACAAGTACCAAATGAGAAATTACACTAGCAGTGTAGTTCAAAATACTTCAATTAGGCAAACTTCTATATAATTTTTAATCCCTTAACCCTGTGCAGCATTTATTTTTGCTTTTGTAGCTATTGGTATATAATATTGATATCAGGGTAATTTCTGTCCTTACAGTATTCCTCTCTCAACCTTTTCTACTCTTTGTAGTCTCAGTTAAATTTTGCTACTGTGGCTATTGATTCACTTGTCTTTGTCCTTTCTCTCTGTATTGTTCCACCAATTCTGTTTTGCTTCCTTTTAAACCTTTGTTGGGGCTGAGATGAGTACAATATTGGATGTGAAACATCTTCAAAATCACTAGTTAAAACTAGCTCTACTTTGAGCAAAAATTAATCACAATACTAAGGCTAGGCTGTCAGAAAAATATGAAACTCTTCTGACCAAGAACTGTAGACTGCAGTGCCCGTACTCATAAAAGCAACTAGCTTGGCTTTCCTCTTAAAAAAAAATTATGGCTTTTTTCCCCTTGAAGTAAAATGCCATAAATATAAAAATTAAAACAGAATTCTGAAAACAGCTGAACAGATGTGTTAGGAGAGAAAGGAAGTTAACATTTCAAGTTGATAACCGTCACAACTGGAAAGATGTTAGTCATGACAGCATTTAAGCAAGTTCAGAGCTGTGGAAGTGGATAAAATGATTGGATGAGGGTATGGGTATGATTACATTTATTTAATTCATTGGTCCATTGAGTACATGTCTAACACAAGAATGAAGTATTGGGTCAAGCGGTCTTCAACCTGAAACATTAACTCTGTTTCTCTTCCCATAAATGCGGCCTGACCTGCTGAGTATTTCCAGCATTTTTTGTTTTGAAAATATTGGAGATGCCAGAAATCTGAACTAAAAGAGGTTAACACTGGAAATAGCAGGTCGTGACATATGTGGATAGAGGAACAGTTAACGATGAACAAAATATTTAACATATTTTAAAGAAGTACTGAGATAGAGATGGTGGAGAGGAGTAGCGTAGGTATACGTCAGAATGGAAAGTGATTAAATAATTTGTGTTGAACTGTCATTCAGCTTTAAAGTACAAGTTTGTCACTGACCATCTCTGTCTCCTGCTGACCCTTCAGTGAGATTCAAATGCTCTGCCCAGAATGAAGCAGGAAGGAAATGAGAATAACTAAATGGTTCCCCAATTGCCGTTTTTGAAGCTAGAGAAAAAATCTTTTGTCAATTCTTACACAAAAATGGCTATACTCAGCAACTTCAATCAGCTCAATATTCATCTTTAAAGAACTGGAACTGAACTGTCAAATTCAGGGTTTCTGTCTAAACCAAATATTCTTGACACAGTGTGTATCATAGGATTGGGCTTGTGGATAAGGTCTATTATACTAGGGTTCAGTATACAAAGTTTGTGAAATATTATTTATATACAAATTTAGAAGTGGTGTACAGTTCTATGTGAAGATGGTGTAGGATCCCCAGAATGTTCCTTAAATATTTTCTAAAGATTAGAAGGCATTAAAGAACACTTGTTTTTACAACTTCTGCAATTATTTGTATTGAAACTATTAATATAAAGTGGAAATGTTGTAGTTAACGTAAACAAAGTTAGATCTTCTGTGCTCGTTTCATTAATTTGGAAGTTCCTGAAAAGCCATACAGAAGAATTAGGTAAGGGTTATCGTTAATAACTTTGTGTTACTTCAGAATGATCTAGCAGACAGTGTATACATTGTAGACAGTGTATAGAGGGCGGTATTATTTATTTACTGAATAATTAAACAATATCCCAAAGTCAACTATTGTGCCTCTTGTGTAGCAAAACTGAATAGTCCAACTGTGTTCCTATTTTTTTTCAGTGATCTGGTGGAATAAATGAAACATTTTAAAATACTGTTTTTGTTGATCAATATCTTTCTGAATTTGAATTAATTTTCTTAAAATGATATTGTGAGGGTGGTTCTGTTTTGGCAAGGCTGTGCAGTTGAAATTCTGACTGTTTCAGTTTTATTTTAATGCTCCTTAAAATGGTGATGGATGGGGCAAAGATAAGCTCAGTTCAGAGCTGGACCTTCATGGTTATTAGGCTGCTTGTGCCTGCACCACCATTCAGTAAGACCATGGCTGATCATTTACTTCAGCACTGCTTTCCTGCACTAACCTCATTTCTCTCAATTCCCTTACTACTAAAATCCCATTAATCTCTGTCCTGAATATAACCAGTGACTGAGCCTTTAAAGCCCTCTTGAGAATTCCAAAGATTTACTGCATTCTGAGTGAAGAAATTTCTTCTCATCTTAGTCCTGAATGGCCAATGCCTTATTCTGATTCTATGATCCCTAGTTCTAAACACCCAACCAGGAGAAACATTATCCTTGCATCTACCCTATCAAGCCCCATAAGAATGAGATAGTCTCTTATTCTTATGTGAGAGTAGAGGCAGAATCTGCTTATTCTCTCTCGATTCAACAAACCTGCCAGACAAAGAATCTTTCTCATAAAAAATGTGTTTATGTAGGGAAACCAGACCTGTACATCATATTATAAATGCAGCCTCACCAGAGTCTTATTTACTTGGAGCAAGACTTGTGTACCCAACTC
The DNA here is from genome assembly GCF_009764475.1 of Pristis pectinata. Lineage (NCBI taxonomy): Eukaryota > Metazoa > Chordata > Chondrichthyes > Rhinopristiformes > Pristidae > Pristis > Pristis pectinata. Next base: position 66,237,557 of record NC_067408.1, on the reverse strand, counting down.
CTTTTGCAATAACAACTGTCGTACAGTTTGCCTTCCTCATTGCTTGCTGAACCTTAATTTTAACTTTCAGTAATTAGTGAACAAGGACATCTAGGGTCCCTCTGAACACCAATGCCTTTCAGTGTCCCATCATTTAAAAAATACCAGGCATTTTTTTTATCAAAGTGGATGACTTCAAATTTTTCCACATATTCCACCAGTCCTGAGCTCATTCATTTACTTGGTCTGGTGATATCCTTCTAAAGCCTCTGCATCCTCACAACTCAGTGCCACCCAGCTTTGCATTATTGCAGCTAATTGAATTTTTTTGTGACTTTTCTCCTCCCACAAGTGGTAAATTCATCTTGCATTAAATTCAAGAGGAAGAATAAATGAAGTGTACAAGGCCACCGAATGTGTATATTTTGTTTTTGTTTGTTTTGTTATGGTGGCAAAACCAGTTTGTGCCAAAGAGATGGAATGTGTTTAAGTGAATGTGATCAATATTAAAATAAAAGTATTATGTTCCATTTAGGAAAATATACATTCTGTTAAAGTAGCTGCTTGAAATATATTGTCAAACTGTGACTGTTGGAATGAAATAAATATTGGCTTATTTTGCCTATGATTACAGTTGTGGCAAAAAAAAACTGGATGGATGCAAGTTCAATGACATTTTGTAAAAATAAATATTTCTTCCTACCCCCACCCCCCCCCGACTCTGAATCAAACTATCTTGAGTAGGTTTTTTAGGATTCTGCTTTGCTCTGCTCTTTGATCACACTACTCAAGTGTTGTCATGCCTTTCTAATCAAGGTCAGCACAAACAAGATGGGCACCACCAACAATAGTTTCATGTGGCAAAGGAAAGCCAAAGGTTGTCTTTTTTATGGCATCATTTCATGGATGTGGATTGCCACCTGAGGAGTGGAGCTTAAAACTGGAAACCATGCAATCATTGAATGCCCCCAATTCTAGCCATACAATATCATTGACAAAGCTGGTTAGGCTCAGGGCACTGTTCAAAACAATTCTTGCAGTGGTATCCCGCAGCTGAGATGTTAAACCTCCAATCTGTCCTCCAATAGTCCTGTCTGCAAGATATGACTCCAGCCAATGGAGAGTTTTACCCTTGATTCCCATCAATGACAACATTGCTACATGCTCAAAAGTTATCATAATGTCAAAGGCATCCACACCTACCTTTCATTCATAATCCACCCACTTCGTCTGTTCATGTCTGCTCCAAGGCCACAATGAGGGCTGGAGTTAAAAAGTCCTGGTGGAACATAAACTAAGCACCAGTGACCAGTCTGTGGTGAGTAAATGTCACTTGATACTATAGAATCGTAGAGCACAGAAAGAGGCCCTCACGGCCCACCTTGTTCATGCCAACTGTGAAGCCTATTTAAGCTAATCCCATTTACCCACATTAAGCCCATATCCTGCTACTCTTTTCCTATCCAAGTACCTGTCCATATACCTTTTAATCATGTAATTGTATCTGCCCCTACCACCTCCCCGGCAGCTCATTCCAGATATTCACCACCCTCTGTGTGAAAACCTGTCGTCAGATCTCCTTTAAATTTCTCCCCTCTCACCTTAAACCTGTGCCTTCTAGTTTTAAACTTCCGTCCCCTGAGAAAAACACTCTATCTACCATATCTATGCCCCTAATAATTTTATAAACCTTTGTAGAGTCACTCCTCAGCCTCCTGCGTTCCAATGAGAATAAATCCAGCCTATTGAATCTCTCATAATTACAGTCCTCCATTTCAGGCAACATCCTGGTGAATCTGTTCTGCACTCTATTGCTACCACATCATTCCTGTAGCATGGTGACCAGAACTGTACACAATACTCTAATAAGTGATTCTCTAATAAATATTGTGTCTAACCAGTGTTTTGTACAACTGCAACATGACGACCCAACTCCTATACTCAATGCCTCAACCTATAAGATTTCTTTATTAGTCACATGTACATCGAAACACACTGTGAAATGCATCTTTTGTGTAGAGTGTTCTGGGGGCAGCCCAAAAGTGTCGCCATGCTTCTGGCGCCAACATAACACGCCCACAACTTCCTAACCCATACTTCTTTTGGAATGTGGGAGGAAATCGGAGCACCCGGAGCAAACCCACGCAGACACGGGGAGAACGTACAAACTCCTTACAGACAGCGGCCGGAATTGAACCCGGGTTGCTGGCGCTGTAAAGCTTAACGCTAACCGCTACACTTCCATGCCTGAAGGTAAATGTACCAAATGCATTCTTCATTACCCTATCCACGTATGTCACCACTTTCAGGGAGCAATGGACTTACAACCTATGGTTTCTCTGCACATCCTAAGGTTCCTGCCATTTACTCTATATATACTACCAAAACTGGACCTTCCAAAGTACATTACCTTACACTTGCCTCAATTAAATTCCATCTGTCTTCACCCCTCCTAACTTGCCAGCTGATCTAGATCCACTGTATCTTTAAACAACTTTCTTCACTATGACTGCACCAATTCTTGTGTTGTCTACAAACCTGCTAATCATATCCTCTATTTTCTCATCCATGTCATTTATATATACAAAGGTCCCAGCACCAATCCCTGCAGTACACCACTTGTTACAGATTTCCACTCAGTGAACCATACATCCACCACTACCCTCAGCCTTCTATCATCCTGCCAGTGTCACATTTTGTTACTCTTCTGAAGATTTAGAGCAGGGGAGGTAACTGGATTTTACTTTCTGCTGTAACCCACCTGAGTAACTTTCTACTTTGTCAGGTGTATTCTGGCATTGTAGGAGCAGCTAGGTCTGGAGTGCAAGTATTAACCGCCACAGCTGAATGCTGTTCGTTCCCATAGCTTTTATTTTATCCAGTGCACTTAACAGTTTTTTGAAATAATGTAAAAGGAATTGGCTGAAAACTTGCAGCTGTGATTGAGGAAACTTTGGGAAGAGGCAGAGATATACCATCATCATGACACATCTGGCTGAAGATGGCTGTAAAATTTTCAACCTCAACTATCTTTGAGAAAGGTGTGTTCACAGAACCTCCTTACTTCCTTAATTGAACACCATCATTTCCAACTGAGTTTGACAACTGCTAAATCTGCTGTCTGTGGAATTGCTTAGTTCTAAATATAGCAGGAGGCTTAGTTTTCATGTAGATGCGCAGCTTTGCCAGGTTGGCATGCTCTTCTGCAATCATTTAGCCAAGTCTGGTCACCTGGCTTGATGGTAATAATAATGAGGGATGTGCTGGGCCTTGTGATCACAGATTGTCAATGGAATATCTCAGGTGCCTGAATGCTGACTGGTTCTGAGCTGTTAAGTGTGAATCTATCCCACTTAGGAGGGTGCCCTCATTGTGCTCTTAACTCCTCCACAAGAACTGTACAGTAGTTACTCCTACCTGTTCTCTCACAATGCACCTGCAGCAGGTGGTATTGATAGAGATGAGGTCAAGTAGATTGTTTTATATTAGGGCCTGGCTAGCTAATAGTGGGGAAAATAAAATAGGGAAGATGCCCAATTTGAAGGTAGGTCGTTGAGGTTGAGTCAATTAATAGAGGCAAGACAATGGAGCGATTTGAACAGGAGGAAGGAAATTTTAAAATGAAGGCATTGTTGGGGCAGGATCTAATGTAGGTCAGTGAGTAAAGATTGACAGAAACTTCATGCCAGTCAGAAGATGGGCAGCAGGATTTTCAAAGAGCTGAAAATTTCGGAAGAAAGGTACATCGGAGTTATGCAGCTCAGCCATAAAATAATGGCGGTGTCTACAGTATCTCGACTGCCCTGAAGTCTGCCATAATTAGCACCTTTGAAGAGACTCTTGGCTTCTCTATCAGGAAAAAAACAAGACCGGGAAGGTGGGGTATGGGGTGGAGTTGATAAAAGTGACCAGGAAATCTTGGTGCTAAATAACTACAACTACTGGTGTTCTTGGATTGGAAGCTCCACTGTGCCTAAAAGGAAAAGCAGCAGCTCTACTGGGCTCTCTAGATCTAGGACCTAAAGGACAGACAGTGGGTGGAAAGAGCCGAGGAGACCAAGGAAATCATTGATAACTATGGATGCGAGGCTTCTTCAGATCGGACAAGACCAACTGCTACCCAAGGACTCACGTCACCGAGAATCAAGAATGGAGGACTACATATCAAGGAGAGGCCATCAACATCCCTGGATGGAGCACCTCGAAGACTGCTCAAGCATGATTTGTTCCTTGACATGTATCCTTGACTCCCTCCCTCAACAAACTATTCAGTCCAGTCTAGCAACCACCCCAGGCCAAGAAGAAATCAAAAAGGCCTTAACATCAACTGAAAACAAGACCTCGGGAGCAGACAGTATCCCGACTGAAGTTCTAAAACTTGGGAAGAGGAACTTCAGTGACAAGTTCAAAGCTTGATCTTCCACGTCTGGGAAGGGGAGGATATTCCACAGGACATCAGAGATGGCCTTAGCATGATCATCTACACAGGTGACAAATCCAATTGCAGGAATTACATAGAAACCAGGTGGAAGCAAGTCATTCTCAATCTCAAGGGGCTGCCTAAGAAGAAGAATCTTCATTTGTAATAAACATTCTTAGTCTCTCCAGTTCCAAACCAATATGATTGAGGTTTAGTTTCATCTCAATATTGTAGGCCCTTAATAAAAGCTTTCCAAAATGTACAAAGGAAGCAATGAAATACAAGGCTACCAGGTATCAAACTTTTTAAGAGGACATTGGTTAAGTTTACAGGTTCGATTGATTCTTCGGTGATAATTAGAAAATGATTGTTCAAATAACTCACCCTGTTTACGATGTTATTCTGTCCATGACACAGTTAAATTTCATTGGATTTGCCTGTGGTTGATGCTATTCACCTTTATCTACAAGAAATACAATACACCGTACATCAGGGTTTGTCACTTCTCTTTCCTCCTCCTCTTAAGTTTGGCTGCATCTATCAAGGCTTAATGAGCTTAATTTTGTGAGGGTATGACCTAATCAAATTGCCCAAAATACTTGATAAAGAAACTATCTCCTCAGGTGCAGAATTCCAGAGAAGACCTGGTGATCTTGAAATCAAAGCTAAGCTTTCAGAATTGAAGCCTGGATGCATTTTCACAAGAACGGTAAAGGAAATCTGGAAGTCTTACTCCCACAAAGTCATGGATACCAATCCACTGAAAATGTCAAAACTGAGAGCAACAAGTTTCCTTTTCTTGTTTGGGAAAACAACAAGGTTGGTAACTTGAGTTGAAACATGGATCAGTCATGATCTAACCAAATGGAACCTTAGATTGGAAGGACTCAATTTTTATGTACCAATCTCTAATCCAACTAATCTTCTCATCATTGTGCGTCAAGGCAAAGTGAACTGATTTAAGTCGGTCTGAAAGGTTCCACGCTGTCCAGAAATTCACTGTTAACTTCTCAGAAAGATCTGAGTCACTTGGAAGCAATGCAACAGTAACAATATGACCCCAGGGAGGACAAAATGACCTTTGCAGCCCACTCAGAACAAATTAGAAGTTTGCAGGCTTTGATGGCTGGAATGTGTGGGCACAAGCCTCAAGACTGTCTGCAGCATCACGGCCAAGAGAAGAATCCCCCACAAAGGAAAGTTAAAGCTTTGAATTAGTGATGGGCTCATTCAGTGATGAGTACTTGTTTTGTGGTGAAAGCCACATTGACAATCTGAATTATTTCCAAGGTCTACTCACATGTACAGAGTTTATTTTAAAGCACATAACCAGATACTAATATATGCATGAGACATAAATTTTAAAGCACCTTTAAATTGGTGGCAAACAACAAGCCAATGATATTTCCCTTATTTAAACTGTAGTGAACTATGATTGGTATTTTTGAGTTTGACAGCATAATTTTCTGGAAATCACTTTTAAAGTCCTTATCAGGCCTAGAGACTCAAAACTGAGTTTTTTATTCTGAGTATACTAAAGATTTTAAAACAATCCACTGTTCTGCAAAATTACACACTTCTTTGTACATCATACATTTCTTAGTGTATTTCTTTAATAAATTCTTCTCCAAATTGTATATAGCCATTTGTATCTGTGTTTATTCTAAACAAAATAATCACCTGCCCTTTGTTTTCAATAGGACTAACTTCCTTTCATGGGAGTCTGTTTCATATATTTTCAACGATAAAATGGGGAAAAAATTCTGATATCTTCCAGGTCCCACAAAACAGTAAAACTTCTAATGAAAGATTTAATTCTCTTTTATTTCTTATAGTCTATTTAAGTCTATAAAGTGCAGCTTTTAGTTTTCATGAAACAAAAAATGGTTTGTGAGTTAGTGCAAATTATATTTCAGATTTTGGAGGATTATTGAAGTTGTATTAACATCCTGAAAGAGTACTTGATCTCTCAAACTCCACCATCTCTGTTCTCAATTTTAAATTTGTTTTTGGTCAGTCAAACACAAATAAATAAGTTTCCAAACCAAGCTACTGAAAATATCTGAATCTTTGTTTTCTTGATATGCTGTACAAATAGTCCCCTCACAAACTTCTGTCCTATCAAATTGTGGGCAAGGTTACAAAAACAAGTTATAATGGATGCTGGAAGTCAGAAATAAAAATAGAAAATGCTGGGATCAGTCTTCAAGTCATCCAGCCTCTTCTGGAGAGAACTAGACTTAATGTTTGATGTTGATGACAGTTATCAATCTGAAATGCTGACACGACTTTCTCCTCTGTTGATGCTGTGTGACTTGCTGAGTGTTTTACAGTATTTTCTTGTTTAATCCTTTACTTCCAGGATATTTCAGAAGGCAATGAAATAAACAATTTATTAAAGGATTAACTTAAAATTGTAACAAAGTTCTGAGGCCACCAAATACACACAGGGCTGGGCTGCTGGTGGAATTTAACTAAAATAGTCAACTAGTAGAAAAGGAATAAACTACCCCCTAGGTAACCAACAGGGCCACCTACTTACCTGGCCCTTAACACCATGTCAGGGACACTGGAATGGAACAGAAAGAAGCATCTAGCAGGCCTGATGAGACCAACATTGGCCACCCTACTCTCAAGTAATTCAGCACTGACAACCAGGAAAATCTTGTCACTACCCGTTAATCTGGAGAAACTAGGTGAAGGCTGGGAAGACAATAGATGAGGCTGGAACCATATTAGGCTCCATCTTCCACCAGCCAAGCAGACCTGTGGTTGCTGTGAGAAGGTTTACCACTGGTGCATTAGGGTCTTCTCATACACCACTGCCAAGCACCACTGATTTGTCCCCATTTGTTCGATTTGGACATCCTTCTAATCAGACAAAATAAATTCAGAATTCACGTCAGGGGGAATAAAGGAGAAATTAAATGTAAAGTTTCAAAAAGCAAAAGCTAAATATCCCAAGGTGAAATTAATTGGAAAAGTATTCTGAACTAGTGGTGAGACACTGATATAAATGTATAATGAAATTAAGAATTGATTCCAAAGTTTTTTTTTGGAATGGACTTTGTCAGAGTCATTCAGCAAAGAAACAGGCCCTTCGGCCCATTCCGTCCATGTCAACCATCAAATACCCATCTATAGTAAACCTATTTACAAGCATTTGGGCCATAGCCTTGTATGCCTTGGCGAGTCAAGTACTTATATATTGCGAGAGTCTCTTCTGCCACCACCTATTCTGACTTCCTTAAGAAACAAAATTATTTGCAGCAATGATGAAGTAGAAAATGTATGCAATTTGAAAGCTCATGACTTTACTTATATTCTCAACTGTCTTCTAACTTTACTTCCAGGATATTTCAGAAGGCAATAAAATAAACAATTTATTAAAGGATTAGCTTAAAATAGTAAGCTATAAGTACCAGGTAGAAATATTTAGACAACAGCAATCAGAATTTTCCTCTGCTTTAACAGGCCTCCTTCTGAAAGTGGCAGGCATTTTCATAAACCCCATGAAGTAATTCACCCAACTTTGTAGTCTTTACCCAATCTTACTGAAAGAACATCAATAGACTATGCAAAGTCAAATATTTCCAGTAGGGTGCAGGGTGGCAGTTGGGAGATGGAATTTTACTGCTACTGTCACATTCCAGAAGAGGGTGGGGAGACCAGTTTTCCTGCCCGAGTTCACACTAAAATCGGATAACCTGGCACAGACCACATATCAAGTATGGGCTATTTCTGATTTCCAGATCATAGTACTTTAGCAGCCATTATGATCACTTTTCATGGTTTTTCACCTTCCTTGGATCTAGATATAGATTTGATTTAAAGGACAGGCCCAAGCATGTGGCATAGAACACATGTCAGAATGCAGCAAGCACAAAACTGACGTTATATGATCAGGCCTTCTTAATTTTGGTTATAACTTTTCCCAGTAATTTATAGCTCCTTGATGGGTAGAGTTTACCATTCATTTACCATCAGTTTACCTTCCATTCTCAAGCTGCAAGTGAAATGCAGAAAAACTCCAGTTTGGTTCAGTCCAAAGAGTAACACAAGCTCCAATGACTGTTCCAACTGGTTAGTTTCGTATCCATTCATGTTAACATTCCAGCAAAACAAAAATTAAATTGTGCTCTCGGATATATGTGTGACCTATACCTTGCATAAAGAATTGCTTCATAAACAAGTAAAAGGAAACCCAAAGCTTTACGCTTAGCTCCCTACGTAACTCAGCTGGTAGAGACTGAACAAAATAACAGACAGATATAAAAAACAAACTGCTAGAGGAACTCAGTGGGTTAGGCAGCATCTGTGGAGGAAAATGGATAGTCGGCATTTCAGGTTGAGATCTGGTTGAACCTTTAGCCCCTGTTCAACTGAACTTGCCACAAAATTGGATGTGTAAGAAGCGAGTAGTGATCACTACTCGATCACCAATAACCACTGTTGGTGGTGTCCGTGTATGCAGACAAGGCAACAGGAAAAAAAAACACAACTATCATTTAAATTGCTGCCTTCCTCACAGATTAATAATCTGCCAACCTGCTAAATTCAGGATAGTGCCTTGCCCCAGGCATCCATAACCTGGTAGCCATGGTTATTTTCACAACACAGAATTAGTGTTTTCCATAAAAGGTTACAGCACAAAATTGAGAATATACAGTCCCATTTTGTCTGTACCAGGATTTTACCAGAGTAATCCAAGCAAATCCTACCATTGTCCCTTCCAATCCCTTGACAGATCAGAGGTCTACCTCAAAATGGAAAATATTCCATATTCCAGCACAGCACAAGTTTTCCTTAACCCTTCCCTGCACTGTGATAATTTCAAATCGAAGACTCCTCTTCGCTAAACTCCTTAATCAGAACAACGTTTTCTTTCACTTTTTTCATTCCCCAGGGGTTCTAAAGACCTGTATTAAACGTCTTGGCTTCTGCTGCTTCAGCAGAAATTTCTTCAGTATCTCAACTCACCCCTCAACAGTAAATGAAAATTCAAGAAACTGCAGATGTTGGAAATCTGAAACAAAAACAGAAAATGCTGGGAGTTAAATGTTTCAAAAACTTTGGAGATCCTTCAACTTGAAACATCAATGTTGCCTGAACTCAAGTGTTTCTAGTATTTTCTGCTTCTGATTCCCAATAGTTGCCTACCCAGAACTAACTTGCTGAACTATACCACTGACTGGTTAATGCCCATTTAATAATGAGAAACTTACATTCCCCATTGTAGTCTAGTTATACTCCGTTTCCTTGTACAACCATAATCTTTTATTCTACACTCCTAATTATCAAATCTACTGCTCTGTCTTCATTTACTTACAGTTACATGTACTTAAACTGATTAGTAACTGTTGTGAGAATATGAACATCTTTCATCACACCATCCCATTAAGTATTCCAAACAAATGGTATCCATAAACACCGTGTACAATGTCATGAACCTGCTAATATCTTGAAGTCTTCACAGTCCTCACCATTTAAAATCTCTTCAATGAATTTAAATACCCCAGCCCCAAATCACCTCTTTATAAACATGTACATATATTTCTATCCCTAGTTCTATTTATACATCCTGCTTATTCATTTTTAAACAATACCTCTAAGTATATCTAACATCAAGACAATTTATTATATGCATTGCAACTGCTGCATTCCATTTACCTTCTTTAGAAAACTGTTATTTTATTTTGCCCATAAATCCACATCAGCTTTTTAAAAAAAAATCTCACATATCCTTAATAAGTATTCTGAAAATAAATTACCCAGTTATTTTAGACTACATTCATAAGTTTATCATTGTTGATGACCAATTGCTACAATAACATCAGAGGGAAAGGGATCTCAATTTTGAAAACCATTGACGTTTATCTTAGTAACATCAGTTATAGGTTTCCCATTTTGAAATCTATTGCCTGATTTACATCTTTTAGTTCTGCATCCCTTTGATAAATGTGGGGTCTCTGCAGGAGGGCAAAGTTCTGTGGTTTCCTCTGTTTGAAAAATCTATCACAATGAGTATCCCTAGCAAGGAAACTCAGACTTTGAATAGGTTGCCTAATGTCAATATGTCCTTCTTCCTTTGAACGTAATATGCTGTCCACTAAATTTGAGAGGCAAAGTCAGATCAGAAGGACAACTTCTCTCAAGAGTTTAGATAGTGCTTTATCCTGGCTTGGAGGTAAACAAAGCCATAATACCACCTATCTTCAGAAGGCTCGAACTCTCCTGGATTAATTTGGTTACTGTAACTTAAAGTTAAGCCATCAACATTGGAAAATCAAATGAAAGTGATCTTTTCTGTGGCTAGAGGACATTACCCAATTTGTCTGGCTTAGATGGGTCTACAGAAAGATATTTCTATCTAAAGATTCACAGTGCCCGTTTTCTTTCAACCCTGCACTGACAACTGGTTTACAAGTAATTGGTAATCAGGTCCTCAAATGAGGGATGATGAAAAAACGTGTTGAAGATGATTGGCATTTAAGTGGCTGAAGGGAGGATCTCTAATGGCAAGGGAAGCATGAGAATGCAGCAGTGGAACAGAAGGTTTGGCAAGTGACTTGTAGGGCGAGAGAGATTTAACAATTATAGAACAAAACAGTGTAAGCTGGTAGCTAAAGTAGCTCAAAGAGGACTGGGGTGATGTGCGAGGACTTGGGAAATAAGAGGTTGCAGTTTACAGGCTATAGTGTACTAAAAGCAATAAAAGCATAAACAAACACTTTAGTGACAGATCAAAGTTGTTGCAGACACAAGTGATGCTTCAGAAGTAGTCATTGTGACGAAGGTGATACAAGTCTGCATACAACACTGAACAGGATCTCAAAAACATGAGCAAGGAGGGAATGGATATAAATGTGAGACATGAGACTGGCAATGAAATTTGATATTTAGATAACTGGCAAATAATTAACATACATAAGTAGGATATGAATAGGTGAAACTTCAAGATCTGCCATAAAGTTGTATTTTAATCACAGCTTCTTTTTCTGATAGAGTCATACAGCATGGAAACAGGTCCTTTGGTCCAACTCATCCATGCCGACTGTGTTGCCCAGGGAACTAGACCCATCTGCCCACGTTTGGCCCAATGTTAATGGAGATAATTGATAAGACCGCAAGGGAAATGAAAAACACATAACAGATTTTATAACAAATATGTAAATTATAAGTAATAGGACACTTTTTTCCCTGCATTTCTTAATTTATGTTCATGATCTGGACTTGGGAATACCTCCATACGACAAAACCTGGAGGCATACTGAATACAGAATGATGGCAATGGACTTCAAGAAGATATAGACAGGCGGACAGTTTGGCAGAAAGTGACAGGTGAAAGTTAGTGCCAAGAAACATGGAGTGTTACATTTTGGTAGGAAGAATAGGAGGCTATTTAAATTTGAGGGCACAATTTCAAAAGAGACACAAGAACAGAGATCTAGAGATATATCTGCATTGTTTTTTGAAAATGTAGGGCTTATTGAGAAAGTGGTTATGGGCCCATGGGTTTTATAAAGACAGGGAGCTCTAAGGGCAATAAAGTCATAAACATTTATAAAATGCTGGTTCAGCCACAACTTGGAGCATTGTAGCTCTCAGCACTTTAGGAAAGAAATAAATGCTTTGGAAAGGATGTAGAAGAGATTTAGCAAAATGATTCCAGGGACTGAGGGGCTTTAGTTATATGGACAGACTGGAGAAACTGGGACTGCTCTCCTTGAAACAGCAAAGGCTACAAGATCTGACAGCAGTATTTAAAATAATGGAGTACTTTGACAGAGTATATTGAAATAAACTGTGTCTATTGGTAGAGGGGTCAAGAACTAGGAGACGTTTGGCAAAAGGGCAAAACTGACGTGAGGATTTTTTTTAAAGCACATCTAATGGCTAGGGCTTGGAATACCCTGCCAGGAGTACTGGTGGAGGCTGATTTGTAGCATTTAAAGGGCAACAGAATATCAGAAACAAAGGAATTTACAGAGCCAGGAGAAGCAGAGCAAGCTGGATTGCTTTTACATAGAGCCAGTAAAAGCAGACCCACTGAACAGGCCCACTGAATCCTTCCCTGATATAACCATTCTGAGGATGTGAAGAACCATTTCACTGGCTAATAACAGAGCAGGGGGCAGTTACATAAATGGGGGAAAAAAACTTACCCAAACTTAAAAATAAATTTGGTTTTTACCTTTATAATACAATGTACTATATAAGTAGCATTCCAGAAAAACACCTACACCTTTACATGACCACTTCTGCACAGCATGGTACTCTGTGACCCACCATGACCACCTTCAGGAAGGCTTTATTATAAAGTTTGAATAAACCAAGAGATGCTGTGGCCTCCCTTTACATATAAGCCTGACACTGTGAGGCACAAGCTGTTCCAACAATGGGAACACCCACGACAAATTTAATCCTGCCCAAATCCCAGTTGCACAATCTGCAGTAGGATTAATTGTGCTCAGGGTAGAAACCCTGGTGGATTTACCATGACCTACCTTTCCTAGACCAGGATGTCAAGCTCTGCTGGTGTGCTACGTTGGGATCAGCTAATCAAACAGCAACAGGGACCAGTGGTTCTCAATTCCAGGGGAAGAAAATGAAATTGATTAACAGCATCAGACCTACACACTAATTTTTCAAATTAATGATCTTACATACAGAATCTCCACTCAAATATTACAAAAAAAAATCAAGACTTGTTCAGTGATCATCTTCATTCCAACCATAGCTCATATTAGTTTTTGTACATTTTGTGCAAATATGGACCTTCACCTGGAAAACAATGTTAAAATGCCAAATAGGATCACTTCCAGTACATACCGTGTCATCATGTTGTGGGTTAAAATTAACAATGAGCAAGAAAATAACTAAAGATTACAATTCTGCAATTAATTGTGATATATGTAATATAAAACAGAAAATGCTGATAAATACATAAATCTTTTAGCCTCACCAAAACAAGATAGGTTTAATTTATCAGGTAGTAATTATGTCCAAGTTTCCAGCATTTTCTGTTTTTATTTCAGATTGCCAGAACTTGTTTTCCAACCACTGCACTCTATCTGTATCCACTTGTTATAAATAAACATCTTATATCCAATATCCTCAGGTGCATTAATTTTCCATGAAGTCCCATAGGGATATTTTTTGAAAGTGTAATTTCTACACAAATTATAGTTGAGTGAACATTTGATTATATGTTCACTGTCTGGAGATGGCAATGTCATTTTAAAACACTGCTGCTTCAAAAAATAATCACTAATGGAATTAAGGAAATTAGTAAAATTATTTTAATGACTTGAAATAACTTACAAACTCCTGTGTGTCCAGAGATGCAAAAATGGGAAGGGAAAAAGTTGACTCCAAAGGTCAGGCCTAGGATTGGAATTTCTCATCAATCCTTGAAAAGCTATCTGCGTGTGGATTCTGTACATTAACCATGTGGCACATATATTTGTTCTTGACAAATATACAGCAACCAATCCGCCCAGCAGCAGGAAACAGCACATCAAATTCACCCTTCAAAATATATATAATGGAAAAAAGTCCAAGGATTAAGGGAAAACCCAACTCTTTTCATTTGTCATGTAGCCAATCATCCCCAACCATGCTGCATTTCCTCTCTTAAATAAGTCCATGACAGGATCACTAGACAGACAAAATACTTACGCCACGTGAATAAAATATACATTGTCTGCTTCCTCTCTGAAACTTGCTGACCTTCATATCAGAAGTCACCAAGCTTTGATCTTCATGGCCCTACTGAATACATACCATGGAGCATTTCAGACCTCTAATAATGTTTAAATGGAAGTTCCTGTTTGTTTGGATAGACATGGTCTAAAGATGATTTATTCACAGAGATAGTCCTTTCCAAATCTCCAGAAGATTGCAAATAGGACTGCGCTTCTTGGAGTGTTGGACAGGCAAAGTCCAAATGTCTCATGTGGCTTCAGGACTGCCAACAGGACATCAATAAGTACCGTCAGAAGATGAACTTAGATGACAGGGTGGATGGGGTGGTGGGGGGGTGGAATTATTTTGAAACCCTTTAAAACAAGAGGTAGTTTTTAAAACTTTAGTTTTAGATTCTATAGTTAGTTTTCATAATGAATGTTTCTTTCCACATAGTAAATCACACACACAACATTTTAAATTCTATATTGTGCGAATGGATATTATGCAGTTACCATATGTAGCAGATTTTACAACATAAAAATATATAGGAAAAACAAAGGCACAATGAAATCCAACTCATTCTTCAGGCAGAAGAGCTGAAATGAGCCACCTTAAAGAGAGATTTTAATTTAAAATTTATAAAAAGGATATAAATAAACAAGGCCAAAACACTATCTGTATCATTAAAACAGTTTCATTAGCAAGTAAAAATCTTGCAGTTTTATATGAGCTTGTATCATTTAAAGATACAAGATATGGTAATCTTTAAAGTGGCTCAGTCTTGGTGGCAAGGTATTATGATGGATATAAACCTGCACAATTTTGTTCATCAATGAAAAACAATTTATCAGCAGAGCTTTGATTGCATTTTTCGGATTCAATTACAGTAGATACTGCCCACACTTGATAACTACATTAATCAAATGCAATCTGCTGTCCCTTTACAATAATGCTCTGGGGTGGGGGGGGGGGGGGCCTTTACATCCAGTCACCATAGCAATAAACCCCATCCATCAATGGAGTCACCTAGCCCAATACCCACAAAAACCACCCTATGCACCTTGAATATTGTAAATAAAGCATTCAATGTCAACGGACCAGATGTATACTGAACTGTTAGCTTCTGTACAGCCTTATATAATGCTTAGATTACATTCTCCGTAAAGATTTACACTCCATTTTGTACATTTCATCAATTTTCTTCTAGTCATTTGAAAAAAAAGTGTGGTTTTAGATCCTTGTCAATAACACTCAAGTCCATGACCAAATTTAATAAAACAGCTGTTGATTCACAGCCATCAGCAGTATCCACAGTAAGGAACGGTCAATATATGATGCAAGACTGTCTAAGACTGTGTGTCACTGCAAACATGGAAGCTCCACAGTTTAAACCCACTAAAAGTCCAACAATTTACTTTTCTACTGGATTGGCTTAACCTGAAATTAAAGAAAATACTGATTCACCTAACAGTTGGAAGCAAGATTCTCAGTAGATGAAATGATTAATTTTTAAGTGTTTTTCTCTTTTGTGTACACAGATTTGGATTTATCTAACAGACCGAGAATCTAAATGTGAACATGAAATATGGGTGAATCTTGCTTTCAGCTTAAAGCAGAGGCTCAAGTCACATTGATATAATAATTGCAGCTTGGGTAAAACACCATGCACAGCATTTGTTAAGTACTTCCAAAGAGCAGGGTAGAAAAAAAATAAACACAGGTTCCTAGTAGTGGTTGTAGTAATCAGCAGGGGCTTTTTTCATAGAATTTGCATAAACTGTCAAGAAGTCATTATTAAACTTGGCTCCATTCATTAGGTTTAGTTTCCAGCCTAGTCTGAGAGGCAATGCAAGCTTAACAATCTAACATGGATGCAAGCAGGATTTTTTTCTATAACCTCCTTGTGGCAAAAAGACGTTTTTGCAGTCACCAGAAAAATAAAAATCCTGATTTCAGTTCATCCAAGGACTACTTTGACCAATGGTGTTTCTACAATATTTGCAAATCCTTCTACTGTAAGCCCCAGGGTAAAGTCTTCTAAAAAGCCTACTTCAACATGTCAAAGCCAACTCTCTTTTCAAGTCCCATTAATAAATACCTAATCATTCAGAAATCTTCCTGTTCTATGTAGAGAGCAACTATCTTGTGTGCCTAATATGCAACGTTGTAAGTGAGACTGCTATTACTGTCACAGGACTTGGGGACCAGGGAGGAAAAGGTAGAATCACAGGCGATGTTGGGATTATTCTCGTTTTCTGATATGATAGTTACTCATGGGCTCACAAGAATCATGCACACGTGTCAACAATCCGTGTGGTAGCAGATTTTGGCAATTGCTGAGTGATTGATAATTAGACTTTTCAAAAAGCATCGAATGTAGATGCGCGGATGTCTCTCGAGCCTCCATCACACTCCTGCTTGGTGAATTTTTTTTGCTGTTTTGGGTAGGCAAGGGACAGGGAAGCTACAGCATCTTCTCAGCTTAGAAATTGAACTCCTTCGTTTGAAGGTTCGCTGATGGGTCGAAATTGAAAGTTCCAGCTTGAGTTGCTTCAGGAAGAAGACTTGGATCTTCATCAATCTATTGAGAAACAGAATTAATGAGCATCATATGTAACATACACTACAATTTTCTTTAAACACTATTTATGCAAGAAGAAACTTCAATTAAGTCACCCATGCCTTTCTGTCTATACAAATAATCCCATTTACTTATAGGAAACATTAAGAAATACTTGGGACTATTAAGGTCTTCATCAGCAGCTAAAAACTATCCGACATTGAGTTAAAGCAGCAACATTTAATCTGAACACTGCTTGCAATCCAGGTATTCACTGTAAAATAAGAAATCCAAACACTTATTAAAATGGAACATCTGTAAAATCCAAAGTGGTAAATATTCTTTTACACTGAGCAGAAGTCAATATTAATTTGCAATCAGATGCCTCAAAAGACCAAGTCAAATATATAAGAAAAACAAGTAATTATTTTCAGGGACAAAAGATCATTGGGAAGATTAACATATCATCACCAGTGCCAGACGTTCTTTGTCTACAAACTTTGAGATGAGATGCACTAAGACTGCTAACCTGTGGCCTTTGTATTCCTGGGTTACGTCAACTGGTGTACTCTGACTATACTATCTGACTCCATCAGCTCATTCAGCACAGATTGAGAGGGGGAAAAAGGTAAGGAATTTCAAAATTGATTGCTCAGTTCCTCATTAGGTAAACTCACTGGGAATAATAGGATCCAGGTTACTGCACACATTAGAACATGGAGCACAGCACAATTTAATCTCAAAGCAGGGATAAAAACAAAGAAAAGCAAATTAATCAAAAATTCAACAGTCTTACTCCTTTCCATGCATACGTTCTCAATGAGTTCATCCATCTAGTTGTTGCAAAGTACATTCAGAAATTCCCTGTGTTGATCCCTAAATTAGGTAAGTTAGTGACCTCATCAGCAAGAATACTACAGCTGCCACAGACATCCCTACGGTTGGGCAGAATTGGCCAAGATTCCCAGCTGTCTGCATGTGTGGAAGACATACATGATCCAATTCAGCTTGTTCTGCATTAGGCCCAGTTACACAGAAGTGGCAGCAATCACATATTAAGAAGGCCTAATTGACAGTACTAGAGACTTGCAAACAGGGCAGTGAGAAAACAAAAAAAAGGAATACCACCACCAAATAGTGTAAAAGTAGTTCCAGATATCCTTTCATAAATACATCAGCATAAAAATAAATATAATACTGATAAATAAATATTTGATTCCCTTATTATCAAGAAACTTCTTGGTCTCTCTCAAATTATACTCTACAATGAAGCATATCCAATCATCTAGGAATGAGAATTTCATAAACTAAGAACCCTGTTAGAAATTTCACCTTATAAAATCGCACTGCCCTACTTCATAAGCAAAGCAAAATCACGCCGACTTGTGATAGTCTATATAAAACATGCAACTTCTGATCTCAGTGCTGAAAGATGAGATGAACATTTATGCTATTACACATATGTCCCCAGTTAATACTAAGGGATGAAAGAATATAGGGTCTATTTTAAGAATCCAGTTTCTCTTTCCCTTCAAATCAAACTGCCTATGAGCTAAACCAACTTTCTGGAAGAACATTATTTTCTACTTACATCATCACCAGAGAAGTACTGATCAATGATTTCATAGGCTAGTTTATAGATTTCTTCATTTTCGTGTTGCTGCAGGGCTTCTATTTTTTCCAAACCTATAGAGAGAAAACAAATTAGATGTTGTTGAAACAATTGTGAAGATCTTACAGGTTATAGCCAATTTTGGATTGCTAATGGAGCAGCACAAACTTACACGACACTTCATCTACAATCCAGACATACACATTTTTAGTTAAATGATTAAGAACAGCAGAGCTAAAAATGAAATGGCTCTGAATGAGAAATCCAAGTTCTGGAAACTTACCTCCGCATTCCTCTATCACTTCTGCTATCGTGCTTGCTTCCTCTCCAGCCATTTTTAGAATATTGTTCAGTCCATCAAGCACAACCTGCACTACCTGAGTATCTTTCACTCCCAGTAAATTGCAGAAAGGGGGTATTACATTCTGCTGTACAAGGTACTCAACCTAGAACAAAAGATAAAAAAGTTAGCAAGCACTTATGTTTAAAATATTTTTAGTCTAACTCATTTATAAATGACAGTATAAAATTATTTCCCTTGACTCGCATTAATTCCAGAGGAATCAGAGGAGAGAGCCCAGAGGAGGTTCACAGGAATGATCCCAGGAATGAAAGGCTTAATGGACGAGGAGTGTCTGATATCTCTGGGCCTGTACTCAAAGTTCAGAGGAAGTGGGGGGTGGGGGGGGGGGGGTGGTGGGCAGGGGTGCATGGGTGGAAAAGATCTCATTGGAACCTACTGAATACTGAAAGGCCTGGATAGAGTGGACATGGAGAGAATGTTTCTATTAGTAGTAGTCTAGGATCCGAGGGTACAGCCTCAGAATAAAGGGATGTCCCTTTATTCTGACCATAGATTGATAGGTTCTGGATTGGTAAAGTTCCATGATGAACAAGAAACTTTTCTGTTATTAATGGGTTGAACCAGAAGGTAATGGGTAGTGTACCTCCAAATCCAGACTGTTTCAGGATCAATCAATGACATTAGATGGTGAAGAGATTATTAAAGTGAACTATTTTCTTACATCCCATTCTTTCAGATTAATCAGGTTTGAATTGCTGAACCGCTCTGCACGTGTGTAAATCCTGTTTGGACAACAGTTTGTACTTGGTGTTGAGAAATGATTATCAATTTAAAATTTTATTTTCACTAATTTATATGAATTAAGTGTGAGTTTCTAGAGCATTTGTTGAAGGCTTCAGGTACACAAAGCTTTCATCCTCTATCGACGAATTCTCCTCATGTCCCTAAAGTTCTACTGAGTCATTAAAAGGAATTTCACCTTACTTTTAGGAGCAGAGAGCTTACAACATTAGGAGCTATGTGCACTCTGGTGACTTTTGTAAGGGTGGCATTGTACTTGTAAAATTATACCTTGAAGTTGCACATTTTTATGAATATTGTATAGCAGCCCGGACCCGCAGGACTCGAACCACTGGCGGCCGTGGGTGCATGCGCGGGAGCGTGACGCAGACTAACCGCGGGACGGGCCTTCCGGCTGGGACCACATGTCACGTCCGCCGGAGAGGCTCTCGGTTACTTTAGCGAGCACGCATACTTTGTTTGATTCAATAAAGTGTGCTCCAGTCCAGCCTCCGTGTTTCTGTGTTTTCTTTTTTGCCACGCGCCGTGTACGGCTACATTTGGTGACCCCAACGCTCCCAGACAGCATCTGGAACCCGCGACATGAATCCTAATGACTCGCACAACGCAGTCTCACTCAAGCTCCCGACTTTCTGGGCCGCTCAGCCCCATGCTTGGTTCAAGCAGGCTAAGGCCCAGTTCAGCATCAGAGGCATTACAGCTGACACCACGTGGTACTACTACGTGGTCAGCGCGCTCGACCAGGACATGGCAGTGCGGATCATCAACTTCCTGCACCATCCACCTACGGAGAACAGGTACATTAAAATCAAGGCACTCCTC
Organism: Pristis pectinata; assembly: GCF_009764475.1. NCBI lineage: Eukaryota > Metazoa > Chordata > Chondrichthyes > Rhinopristiformes > Pristidae > Pristis > Pristis pectinata. Next base: position 66,217,369 of record NC_067408.1, on the reverse strand, counting down.
CTCCGCACTTTCGGACTCTCCCGCCACGAATGAGCCGCGCGACTCCTGCGCATGGATGGCCTGGGCGACCGCAAGCCATCCAAGCTGATGGACGACATGCTGGCGCTCATAGATGGCCATAAACCCTGCCTCCTTTTCGAACAGCTGTTCCTCGAGCAACTGCCAGAGGACATTCGCCTCCTCCTCACGGGTGAAAATTTCAGCAACCCGCACAGCCTCGCGGCCAGGGCGGACACTTTGTGGCAGAGTAAGCAGCGGGGAGCGGCTTCCATCTGCCTAACCACAACCGCGCAGCCTAAGGCCAAGACCCCACAACTGAAACCACCAAGACCCACGGGGGACAAAGACAAGGGTTCGGACCAATGGTGTTTTTACCATCAGAGGCAGGGATCAAACGCGCGCCGCTGCTATCCACCGTGTGCCTTCCCAGGAAACGCCGGGGCCGGCCGTCACTCGTGGCTTCGACGGCTGGCCATCACAACAGCCTCCCGTTCTTCTGGGACCGACACTCCGGGCAATGTTTCCTGGTGGACACCGGAGCCGAGATCAGCGTCCTTCCCCCCTCAAACATGGACACCCGTACCGCGGCCCCAGGCCCCGACCTCACCGCCACGAACGGCACCACCATCCGGACGTACGGCTCGCATACCATTTCGGCCCCAGCTGTTTTACCTGGACCTTCACAGTAGTAGCGGTGTCGCGGCCATTACTAGGGGTGGATTTCCTACAGGCCAACCGCCTTCTGGTCAACCTGAAAGGCCGGCGTTTGGTCCATGCCGAGACTTTCAAAACCTTCCAGCTCGGGGAAGCCCAGTTCCCGGCCCTTCACCTGGACTCCGTCACGCCCTCGGGTGACGAGTTCGCCAGAGTGCTGGCGGATTTCCCCTCCATCATCACCCCACAGTTCTCCACTACTGGCCCCAAGCACAGTGTAAGCACCACATTCCCACGCAAGGACCACCGCTGCACGCCCGGGCCAGTAGGCTGCCACCCGACAAGCTCCGCTTTGCCAAGGAGGAGTTCCGGAAAATGGAGGAGATGGGGATCATCTGCCATCCGGACAGTCCTTGGGCATCGCCGCTGCACATGGTGCCCAAGTCCTCAGGAGGTTGGAGGCCCTGCGGGGACTACAGGAGACTTAACGACGCCACAACTGCCGACAGATATCCGGTGCCCCACATCCAGGACTTCACGGCCAACCTCCACGGGGTGACCATCTTTTCAAAAATCGATCTGGTCCAAGGTTATCATCAGATCCCCGTGCACCCCGACGATGTGCCCAAGACAGCCCTCATCACCCCTTTCGGACTGTTTGAATTCCTAAGGATGCCCTTCGGCCTCAAGAACGCCGCTCAGACTTTCCAGAGGCTAATGGACTCGGTTGGGCGAGGCCTGGATTTCGTCTTCATCTACCTAGACGACATCCTGGTGACCAGCAAGTCACGCAAGGAGCAGGTGGCACATTTGCGCCAGCTCTGCCAGCGCCTGAGCGACCACGGACTGGCAATCAACCCGGCGAAGTGCCGGTTCGGGCTGCCGGAAATCGACTTCTTGGGCCACAGGGTCAACCAGCATGGAGCCGCCCCTCTGCCGGACAAGGTTCAGGCCATCCGCCAGTTTCCCAAACCCAGCATGGTCAAGGGCCTGCAAGAGTTTGTGGGGATGGTGAATTTCTACCACCGGTTCGTGCCGGCGGCGGCGCGCATCATGAGACCCGTTCGGTCTGATGGCCGGCAAGGCCAAGGAGGTGGAATGGGACGTGGAGTCCATGGAAGCCTTTGAGCAAACCAAGGAGGCGTTGGCGAAGGCGGTCCTCCTAGTACACCCAAGAGTCGATGTACCCACGGCGCTGACAGTCGACGCTTCCGACACGGCAGCTGGCGGAGTCCTGGAGCAGCTCGTCGAGGGCCAGTAGCGACAGCTCACATTTTTCAGCCGACACCTGCGACCACCGGAGGTGAAGTACAGAGCTTTCAACAGGGAGTTGCTAGCACTCTACCTAGCCATCCGGCACTCGAAGGAAGGGATTTCACCGTGTATACGGACCACAAGCCCCTCACCTTCACCCTCGCAAAGGTATCGGACCCATGGTTGGCTCGGCAGCAGAGGCACCTCTCATTTATCTCGGAGTTTACCACCGACATCCGCCACATCGCGGGGAAGAACAACGTGGTCGCCAACACGCTGTCTCGTCCCCACATCCACTCAGTGACCACCTCAGCCCCAGGGGTCAACTACACAGTGCTGGCACAGGCACAACAAGTGGACACCGAGATCCCGGCCTATTGTACCGCTGTTTCGGGACTCCGGCTGGAAGACGTCCCCATCGGCCCTACAGCAGCTCAGCTCCTGTGTGACACGTCGACTGGCAGACCTCGGTCCGTGGTACCAACAGCATGGAGGCGGCGGGTGTTCGACACGCTATGCGGCCTGGCCCACCCGTCCATCCGGGTGTCCATCAAATTGGTCTCAGACAAATTCATCTGGCATGGTCTGTGCAAGCAGGTCGGACACTGCCAGACCGCCAAAGTCCAGCGGCACGTGAAGGCTCCCCTCCAACAGTTCCAACCGACGCTCGGCAGGTTTCAGCACATCATCGTGGACATCGTCGGCCCCCTGCCCGTCTCCCGGGGCGCCAGGTGTATCTTCACCATGGTCAACAGGTTCACCAGATGGCCGGAGGCCGTGCCACTAGCGGACACATCCACGGAGTCTTGCGCCAGGACGCTCATCGCAAACTGGATCGCCAGGTTCAGACTTCCAGCGGACATTACCTCCGACAGACGGGCACAGTTCACGTCAGGGTTGTGGACAGCACTGACACAGCTCCTGGGCACCCAGTTACACCACACCACGGCGTACCACCCACAGGCCAACGGTTTGGTCGAGCGTTTCCACAGGCACCTCAAGTCAGCCCTGATGGCGTACCTCAGAGGGCCCAACTGGGCAGATGAACTTCCCTGGGTTCTACTGGGCATCCGCACGGCCCCCAAGGAGGACCTGGGCACCTCCTTGGCAGAGTTGGTTTACGGCACCCCCCAACGGTCCCGGGCGAGTTCGTGCCGGAGGCCCAAGGTCCAGCAGGGACGCCGGCGGAAGTGCTGACGAAGCTGCGGGACAAGGTGGAGAGCCTGGCACCGGTTCCAACCTCCAGACGTGGCACTACACCGTCTTTTGTTCCTAGGGATCTCAGGGACTGTGAGTACATTTTCATTCGCAGGGGCACGCACAAGTCCCCTCTGCAGAGGCCGTACGAAGGACCCTTCAAGGTGATCCGGCACAACGGATCTACGTGTGTCGTGGAGGTAGGGGGTCGCGAGGAGACCTTCACAGTGGACCGCCTCAAACCAGCGCACTTGGACATCGGACAGCCAGTGAAGGTGCCCTCACCGCACCGGCAGGGCAGGCCACCCGAGGAGGACACACAGACTGGGGATCCCATGCCCCCGATGGGCGATTCTGGGGGGGAGGGGGGCGGGGGTAGTGTAGCGGCCCAGACCCGCAGGACTTGAACTGTCATCGGCGGCCATGGGCGCATGCGTGGGAGCGCGACGCAGACTAATTGCGGGGCGGGCCTTCCGGCGGGAACCGCATGTCACGTCCGCCAGAGAGGCTCTCGGTTACTTTAGCAAGCGCGCACGCTGTGTTTGATTCAGTGAAGTGTGCTCCAGTCCAGCCTCTGTGTTTCTGCATTTTCTTTTCTGCCATGCGCCGCGTATGGCTACAATTGTATTATTACACCCTCAAGATGCTTACTGGAATTGAGTTACCAGATTTTATTCAGTTCTGGCCCCCCAATATTGCAGGTAAAGCTGTAAACCTCTTGTGAGTTTTCAAATGCATGCAACAAATTATATGGAAAGAAGGTATTTTTTAAAAACGTGCAAAGAAATTTTGGAAGGAAACATAAGTAAGTGAAATTTACACTGAACATCAAGTTGGAGGGAGGGAAAATTTATAAAACTTTCAGAAAAGAAAGCTTATGGAAGCAGTATTTTTTTAAATAGGAAAACTGAGTATTAAAGCAAAAATATTATGCTAAAATTACACATATATCTATTTAGGCATCATGTCTAATTTTAGCATTATATTTTCAGAAGCTGGCAGGGTTGTGATAGCAGTGCAGTATAGATTAACTATGGTCAGATCTGGGAAGAGGCACTTTAGCTATGAGGAGATACACTTGACTTTCTTTCCATGGGCAGTTAAATGATCTGATTGTAGTGCTCAAGATTGAGAGCCTTTGACAAGGCAAAACTTGGAAAAATAGCTTCACAAGTCTGTAAAGCAAAAATACAAAATTGTCACCAAAAGATTAAAAGGTAGGGGATAGGAGAGTCTCTTCTGTGCAAGGGTTGTTAAGTCACAGATTGGTGATAATAAAAGTAGAATCCATAAAAAGGAAATGGATAAACAAAGATAAATGTGTGTAAAAACAGTAAAAATGTAGTGAAAGTCATGATTCTTTGACTGTAAAAGTATCTTTCACTTACTTGCTCCTTCTTGCCACTAATTGTCAAGTTACTGATTGCCCATGCAGCTTCTTTTTGAGTTCCAAAATCTCCCTGCAATGGAAAAAAAAATGCAGCTCAACTTTCACTGCATCATTAACAGAAATGCTACCTCAGTAACCATTTCATACTATAAAAAATTCTCAACATTCAAATAAATTGCAGAGTTTAATTAAGGGTTCTATTTTCTGAATGCTTCAACAATGAAGCAGACAGATGGTCAAGTGGAAAATGAAAATACTCTGCACGGAATTGCAAATGAAGTCTACAATGAAGAAACAAGGCTTAATAACTTTTCCTTTCGCCCTATTTAATCAGCGTCTTATTTTAGACTGACAGAACCAAGTCACAAAGTAAAATAAATTACAACTGCACCAAAGAAATTCAAGTACAGATCATCCCCAGGGTAGGGTTCCATTCCTATGAACTATTCGTAAACCAAACAGTTCGCAAGTTGGAAATGTGGCCACAAACCGAGTTCCTACATGGCAGAAGATTCCTGCAGCCCCGCAGCAGCTGGCAAATTCATATTGCCGGTGTCCCAAATGCTCGTTCGTGTTTATGGGCAGTATGTAAACTGGGGAGAATCTGTATTTAGCTTGACACAGTTATAAATGTGCATTTGTGAAACGTTTTCTTCCAAATTGCTTGAGCATCATATCCTGCCATTTTAGTTCAGGCCACAAAAATGTGACTGCATTTTACCATGGGTCACGTTTGCAGGCACATTCAAGTTACAGCAGTAAGGAAATGCTGAAGATTCCAGATTTGGGCAGTAAGGTCCAACATTTGCACCAGCTATTTAAAAAAAAATACACTGAATAAATTCGTCTGAACTATTTTCTCAAATGAGCAATGATTGGTTCACTGAATCATTTTATGAAAATAACGAAACAGTTCTTCAATTCCTTTGCTTTGCAAATTAAACAATCGTATTTAATATAGAGATAATTAGTATTTAGGTCAAATAATATAATAGTATTTAGTAGCATCAATAGTATAATAGTAATGTAATAAAACAGTATTTAGGCCGAATCTCAAATGACAATGAGTCAGAGTACAGTAAGGAGATAAAGAGTCTAGTGGAATGGTGGCATGACAACAACTTTTCCCTCAATGTCAGCAAAACAGTTGGTCACTGACTTCAGGAAAAGGGGGGGGGGTCAGTACACATGTTCCTGTTTACATCAACAGCACTGATGTCGAGAGGATTGAGAGCTTCAAGTTCCCAGGAGTGAACATCACCAATAGCCTGTCCTGGTCCAACCACGTAGACACTATGGCCAAGAAAGCGCCTATACTTCCTCAGGAGGCTAAAGAAATTTGGCATGTCCCCTTTGACCCTTACCAATTTTTATTGATGCACTATAGAAAGCACCCTATCTGGATGCATCGCAGCTTGGTATGGCAACTGCTCTGTCCGAGACCATGAGAAACTGCAGAGAGTTGTGGACACAGCTCAAAACATCACAAGAACCAGCCTTCCTTCCATGGACTCTGTCTACACTTCTCATTGTCTCGATAAAGCAGCCAACATAATCAAAGACCCCACCCACCCTGGACATTCCGTCTTCTCCTCCCTTCCATCAGGCAGAAGGTACAAAAGCCTGAAAGAATGTACCACTAGGCTCAAGGACAGTTTCTTTCCCGCTGTTATAAGACTATTGAATGGTGCCCTAATACGATAAGGATGGACTCTTGACCTCACAATCTAACTCATTATGACCTTGCACCTTCTTGTCTGCCTGCACTGCACTCTCTCTGTAACTATAACACTTCATTCTGCATTCTGTTATTGTTTTCCCTTGTACTACCTCAATGCACTAATGTGATGTAATGATCTGGATGGATGGCATGCAAAACAAAGTTTTTCACTGTATCTCGGTACATGTGACATAATAAACCAATTTACCAATTTTATTTCACTGAAATATTCTCATTATTTCAATTTCAAGTTGAAACCAAATCTATGCAAAAGCCTCATCTTTTTGCTTACCTTTGCCAGCTGATGAATAATCATGGGAATCAAACCAGCATCTATTACAGCTTGCACTTGCAGCTGGTTTCCTGCTGTAATGTTGGAGAGGAACCACACTGCTTCCTGCCGAAAACAATTCATGCAAAACATCAACCATGGATCCTGTCCACCAATCAACTGATAATTTCTTGCAGATTAGGTATGTGCACACCAGTAAAATAAGATTTAAAAGGCTTCCACGGTTAGCTCTATAAACCACAATTAGCTCTAACGATCTCCTCCCACATAAGTTGTAGACACTAAGCACTGTGTGGAATCAAATTACAACCAACTGAGGTGGAGCAGATGCAGGATGGTGAGAAAGACACTGTTTTTGGATGTTAGATGCTCAAAAACAGGAGTGGCCTGTTGCTGGAGTGTTATAAGCCGATCCAAATGGCTCTGGAAGGTATGAATATTCAACTACACCACCTCCATATTTTCATCATTCAAGCAAACAAATAAGATTAAATCCAACAAAATTAACAAGGTACTCCTACTTTAGTTCATAGTTACCAGGCTAAAGTTATGATGTAAATATATTTAACAGACCACAGAATCACAAAGTTATTTCAGAATGCCATAACCACCCACATTACCCAGACCTACCACATGGTCAATGATTTATGTTAAATTTATTCATTTTTCAGATCTGCAATTTGCTGGCTTGGCCAACATTTACTGCTCAACCTAATGAGAAGGTACTGATGAGCCACACTCTTGAACAGAATGCTGTTGGGTTGGAAATTCCAGGATTTAGACCCAGGAATAATGAAGGTATAGTGATATTTCCAAGTCAGGATGAGGTGCAACTTGGAAGGGAACTGCAACTGATGGTGTTCCATTTGCCTGATGCCATTGTCCTTCTTGGCTGAAGAAGTTGCAGCTTTGGGAGTAACTACAGTACATTTTGCAGATGGCATACGCTGCAGTCACTGTGCGCTCATGGTGGAGAATAAAGAGGGTGGTGATTGGGGTATCAACCAAGCAGGCTGCTCTGTCCGAGATAATGTCCAGCTCCTCAATGGTTGTTGGCGTTGCACTCATCCAGGGTAATACAGAGAATTCTACCATGCTCTTGAATAGTTTCTTGTAGATGGTGGAAAAGCTTTGTGGTGTTAGGGGTGAATCACGTTTTGCTGTTATCCAGCCTCTGATGTGCTCTTGTTGCCCAGTATTTATGTTCCAGTTGAGTTTCTGATCCATGGTGACACTTTCAAAGTTCATGGTGGCAACCCAGGAATGATAACGCCACTGAATATGAAGGATAACTGGCTACACTCTTGCTTGTGGGAGACGATCATATAAATGTTATATGCTATTTAATGCCTGAATATCGTTTAGGTTTTGCTGCATGCAGACAGACTACTTCATTTGCTAAGGATTCACAAATGGAATTGAACACTGTTTCGTCAGCAGTGAACAACCCCACTTAATGATGAAAGGAAGGTCATTGATGAAGCAGATGAAGATGGCTGGGTCAATGAGACACCCCCAAGAATCTCCAGCAATCATGTTCTGGCTTGGGATAATTGATCAACAACCATAACCACCTTCTCTTGTGCAAGGCATGAATCCAACCACCGGACTGTTTTCCCCTTAATAGCTGTTGACTTTCTCTTTTAAACCAGGGCACCACGTTTATTCAAATGCTTCTTTTAATCAAGGTATCACCTTACCTCTGCAATTTAGCAATATGGCCCATCTTTGGACCAAGGATTTGAAACCCAGTGGCCTTGGTGAAACCCCAATTGGGCATTGCTCAGCAGGTTATCAGTCAGTGCTGAATGACAGCACTGCTGACGACACTATCCATCATTTTGCTGATGATTCAGGGTATAATGAAAGGATACAAATCAGCCACATTGAATTTGTTGTGTTTTCTTGTGAACAAGATATATTCGGGTAAATTTTCACATTGTCAGGGTTGTAATTACGCCAGAGCAATTTGCCTAATGGTGCTGCTCTTTCTAGAACACGGGTCTTCAGTACTACAGCTGGGTTGCTGTCTGGGCTCTGCTGTTTCCAGCGCTTTCAGACAATTCTTGATATCACGTGGAACAAACTGAATTACTTTGGTGCTGGTGGGGATCTCAGGAGGAAGCTGTGATGGATCATCCACTTGGCATTTCTTGCTGAAGATGACTGTGAGTGCTTCAGCCTATTTTCAGCACACATCATCAGCCCAGAGATCATTAAGGATGGGATGTTCCTGGAACTTCCTCCTCCTGTTTAATTTTGTTACCATTTACAAGTACATGTGGCAGGACTGCAGAGTTTTTGTAAAGAGATTGCTTAACTATTTCTATTGCAGCCCAGTTTTGCAGTTTGGCATGCATTGCGGCTTCACCAGGTCGGCACCCCACTTTTAGGTAAGCCTGGTGCTACTCCTGGCACATCCTTCTACATTCTTCATTGAACCAGCGTAAATCCCTTGGTTTTCAAGTAATGGTATGGGCAGGCACGGTAGTATAGCGGCTAGCATAACGCTTTACAATGCCAGCGACCCGAGTTCAAATCCGGCCACTGTCTGTAAGGAGTTTGTATGTTCTCCCCGTGCCTGCGTGGGTTTCCTCCGGGTGCTGTGGTTTCCTCCCACATTCCAAAATCGTGCAGGTTAGGAAGTTGTGGGCATGCTATGTTGGCGCCAAAAGCGTGGCGACACTTGCGGGCTGCCCCCCAGAACAATCTACACAAAGGTGCATTTCACTGTGTGTTTCGATGTACATGTGACTAATAAATATATCTTATCTCTGATGGATATGCGGCACTATAAGGTTACAGAATACAGTGGTGATTAATTCCACTGACGCTGATGTTTTGCAAAGCCTTATGGATGTCCAGTTTTCAAACACATTTAATAAATGCTGCACTGCACACAGCTCAAGTTGGCAAAGCAAACTCAGGGAAAATCGAGGGAGAAAGATTATAAAGCTGCCAGGTCTATTGAAAAATATTCCCCTCTTCATATTTCCACCAAAAAAAATATCAGGAATCAACTAGGACCGTCAGAATGCCCAGATCTCCACGTGCTGATCATGGCAACTATTTGAGATCCACCAATTGGAACTGCTGTTATTGCTAACATACCAACTGGGAACAGTACACTACATTTTGTTACTGCCACAAGATTGATGTCACCAGCAGTGCCTCTCAAGTCAGACTGCCAAAATGCCAACTCTTTTTTTACCTTGTTGATCTTCTCTTTAGGATGGGTCAGGAGATTGGGAAAGTGTGATAGTACATCACAGTTAAGAACAACTTGTGTCTGTTCATCTGTACCCGTCACTATGTTGCCGACTGCTCTCAAGGCAGCTGTCTGCATGCAAGAGGGAAAATAGATAATGAGATACTATTCTTTTGCATATTTATTCAACTTGCTAATTAAAATTACAAGCTTTATAATTACTGTTTTTAACTATTATTAAAAACAATTGTTCATAATTATTATGGTTGCTTCGTCATTATTATTCCCACCACACATTTCCCAACATTCCTCTATGCAGATCAACTCAGGCAGTGATCGAGAAGCAAGGTGCTGCTTTCTCTCCCTTCCACCCTGGGAAACTGACCTAGAACAGAAAAGTCCTTTCACACATACACTAATACAATCTGTAGAAAAAAGTGCATTGCCACTGAGAATAGATGACTTCTTCACACCCTGTGCACCCACCCCAATGGGAAAATTCCTACAAATCAATCCTGTCACGTCACAACGTTTAACCCACAGTATTTAAGACTCAACCAAAATGTGAAATAAGTATCTGCATCTGAGCTGTAATAACCAAAAAAAAAGTGGTGAGAATGGGAAAGGTCTTTACAGAGAAATAAAAACCTGTGCTCATAGTAGACAAAAATGTTTTGGTCATGTTTGTTTTTACTTTTACTGTTCATTTGGACAGTGTGACATTTTTAATATTTTCTTACCTGAACCTTGACTTCTTGGTGACTTAGAAGTGGAACAAGGAAAGGCACCACACCTGAGTCAATCACCATCTGTATTTGTTCATTACCTCCATCTGTCAGGTAGGACAAAGCCCAGACTGTATCCACAAGTATCTTGAATATATTAAAAGAAATAATTAGATCCCATCAAAATCAAAACAGGTTAACATCGCCAATAGGGAAACCTTTCTGGTATGAACTCACAACCTATCATTTTAGCAAACATTTGAGAGTCATCATGCCAATTCATTATAGCTTCTTTACTCAGTGTAGGTGGAATGCAGAACTTGTTGCCTCACGGTAGTTGTTATGAATACACTACATGCATTTAAGAGGATGCTAAGTACATACATAGACAGAAAAATGAGTAGAGTATGTTTATAATGAGATGAATAAGTAAGAAGGGTCTCACACAGATGATAACCCAGAATAGTTAGAAGGCAAATGGCCCATTTCTGTGCTGCAAGAACAATGTGATTGCACTGTAGCACAGCAAGATGGAACATCACTGGGCTAGTACTGTACCTTCTCTCTAGAAAATAAACTACATGACAGCAAATTCATGACCACAGCTGTTAAATAATTCAATGCTCTACTACAAAGGTGTGGCATCTACTAAAGAAGGAAGCCTCACTTCTGGCTGACAAAGGGGCAATGGCTAAAAGCCCAGCCAATTGCAGGTTGGTTGGACAACTAAAGTGCTCCTGATTGTTAAAGAGGTTCCATCAATCATTGTAGCTTTCAATGGTTAAAATTCGAATGATTTATTGAGACATCAAATGCAAGAATCTATATAAACTTTAAAATCAAAAGCACTGCTCTAAAAAGGTCCTATTAGTATGAACAAATGTTTTTAATGGCAACAGGAGTGACAGTATCATAGAAACTGGCAGCAGGGAATGAGATGACAGTTATCAGCTATGAGCATCGACCTATTTGTGAACAGTAGGTTTGTGACATTGTTTGGAAACATTAAAGTGATAAAGGATAAGAAGATGATATTATAAAGGACTTAGAAGGTTAAGGAGGTTCAGCATGTCACCGAACACTAACAAACTTCTACAGATGTACTGTTGAAAGTATCCTGACTGGTTGGATACAGCAATTCAAAAGCACAGGAATGCAAGAAACTGCAGAGAGTAGTGGACTCAGCCCAATACATTATGGGCACATCCCTCCCCACCATTGAAAGTATCTACATGAGGCACTTCCTCAAGAAGGCAACATATGTCATCAAAGATTCCCACCATCCAGGCCATGCCATCCTCTCAAGGCTACCATCGGGCAGGAGGTACAAAAGCCTGAGGTCTCACACCACCAGGTTCAAGATAGCTACTTCCCTTCGGTTCTCGAACCAACCTGCACAACCCTAATCACTACCTCAGTACAGCAACGCTATGACCACTTTGCACTACAATGGACTTTGTATTTTTTTGTCCTAATTGTGTTCTTTCTTGTATAATTTTGTATAATTTAAGTTTAATTTAAGTTTAATTTATGTTCTTGTGTGTCACTGATGCTACTTGCCTGTGATGCTGCTGAAAATAACTTTTTAATTGCACCTGCGTATACATATACTTTTCGATATGACAATAAACTTGACTTCAACTTTGAAACCATTGTTGGCCAGGAAGAATTAAAATCTGCAAAAACAGCCAACTGGAATGAGCCAAGGACACTGGAAGCAGACAAACCAAATGTCTTTGTTCTTGCCCAAAGGAATGGAGGCTGCCATTTTGTGACACTGTTCTTACGGTCACCATTTTGTTGAGGTGTTTTGTGAACTGGTTCTTGCTCAGGGATGTCTTGATCTGAGCAACTGAAAGTGGACACAATCCCTACCGATAATCTGCTAAACCTGATATCATTTCCAAATAAAAAGCTGTTTATTTGGTTAGGTAGAAGCGGCAGACTAATGGAAAGAGCAGCCTGTGATCTGAAGTAGCCTGAGCCTAGTGTTTGACTGACCTGGCTGAACTGGTTTGAATTGGCCTGATGGGGAGAACACAGAAAGTAACGATGCACAAGCCTGGTGGAAGAGCAATAAAGTAATGCTGGTTGTAGCCTTGGGCCAGATCCAATGAGAAACTGACACAGGCTAGCCAGATCAGCCAGAGACAATGAAATTGAAACCCAACAGGTCGATCTGATAAGAAAGAGGATAAGAATGGAGGGTTTGGGCGTAGAAGCAGTGAAAATTCTGGTGATCAACCATTGCGGAAGTGGATGACCTCACGTCGGAAACATGGAGATTACGTCAGGATCAAGAGGGACGCCTGGCCAGCGTAAACTCCTATTCCCAGGTATTACCTTTTCTATTCTTTAACTATTCAGGGAGGGTCAGAGAAACCTAGTGGGTATGTGCACAGATATTTAGCTTTGTTTGAATTGCATATTTGTTTTTACTGAACCGATAAAGGTAATTGTCAGTTAATACAGATTCTCTTTGTGCCTAATCAATTATTATTTTTGAAGATGAATACCTGCAACACCATCTTATTCCATATCCACACAGAAATAAAAATAGGACAAGCTTTTGGATTCAACCTGCTTTAAAATATATCACAATACATATCTCTAACCTCAAAAATTATATTCCTCCTAGCTTTACATAGAATCACAGAAAAATTATGACACAGGAGGTGGCCTTTGGCTCATGTCAATGCGAGTCAAAAATCAGATACCTCACTTAATGCAACCTTTCACTGTTTAACCCATAGTCCTGCAGGTTCTGGGTCTTCAAATATACACCCAGGCCCTTTTTAAGTGTGGCAAGGGTTTCCATCTCCACCACCCTTTAAGGGACCGAGTTCTAGACGCTTACCACCCTCCAGGTGGAAAAAAAATTCTCCCCTCTAATTCTTCTACTAATTACTTCAAATCTGAGTCCCTTGATTTTTGATCTCATTACTAAGGGAAATAGGTCGTTTCCATTTACTAAATGTCATAATTTTATACACCTCAATTAATTTTCCCTTTAAGACTCCTTGGTTTGTCTATCCAATTTATCCACATAGCTAAAATCCTCCAGTCATGGTCCTCAACTCTTCTGCACAATCTTCAGTGTAATTACATCTTTCCTATAATATGGTGACTGTAGATAATGCTCAAGCTGTGCTCTTACTACTGCTGTATACATTCATAGTATAACCTGGCTGCTCTTAAATTCAGCATCTCAGCTAAAAAAGGAGAGCATCCCGTGTGCCTTTTTAACCACCTTATTGACCCCTCTTGCTACCTTTAAGGACTCCAAGGTCCTTCCGTTCCTGCAAACTTTTCAGTATCTTTCCATTCACTATATATTCCCTTGCCTTGTTGAAACTTCCCAATTGCATTACCTCACACTTCCAAGGATAAAATTCCATTTGCTGCTTTTTTATCCAACTGACCCGACAGTACTTGCTTGGATTTTACCTGCCAGAAGTTTTTTTATGCCCTCTCTTTGCTTCCCTAATTGCCCTTTTCATTTCTATAAAAGTTCACTTTATTTATTTGTAGGTTGTCTCTAGATTTTCTCCATTTATCAGACCTTGGCTCAAACATTTAACCTAGGGGTTACCCCTTTGCATCTTATGCCCTCTTTACAACTTACTTTCTTACCTCTGTGTCATCAGCAAGCTTAGCAACCACACCAAAAGTACGTTCATACAATCATTTCTATAAATTGTAAAAAGGTGAGGCCCAGCACATATTCCTGTAAGACACCACTCGTTACATCTTGCTAACCAGAAAAAGAGCCATCCTCCTGCCAAACTAGTTTAAACTCTCCACAACAATACAAACAAATCTGCCAATAAGGATGCTGTCCCTGATGAGATGTAAACCCACCTCCCTCAGAAGTGACTGCATTGGCCCAGAAATCAAAAGCCCTCCCTCCTGCACTATCTTTCTAGCCATGCATTTATCTGTAAGATCCTGCCATTTCTGTACTCACCAGCATGTGGCACTGAGAGTAATATGGAGATTACCACTTTTGAGTTTCTATTTTAGTTTCTTTCCTAAAAATCTACCTGCAGAACCTCCTCCCATTTTCTACCTATGCTGTTGGTTTAATTTTAAATCATGACCTTTGGATGTTCATCTTCCCCCTTAAGAATTTTCTGCAGTTTTATCCTTTGCCTTGGCACCAGAAAAGCAACATACTCTCTTGGACTACGTTGCAACCATAGATGCTTGCCTAACTACAGAATCACCTATAACTATTTATCTCTTGAACTTTCTTCTCCCTCCCTGTACAACTGAGCCAGCTGTGGTGCTATGGTCTTGGCTCTGGCAGGGCTCAACAGAAGAATTCTTTTCTCTATTGGTGCTCAGAAGTGAATGCTACCCAGATGCTTGAGGGGTCTCCTGAATTATCAGCCTGATCCCTTCTTCCCCCCAGCTACTAACCCATCCCCTCTCTACCTGCTGTTGAATTGTGGGAGACTACCTCCAGTATAGTCCTATCCACAAAACACAGACAGAGTGGAGCAACATCAGCTGTTGCTCAAGTTCCAAAGCTCAGAGTATGAGCTCCAGTTGATGATATTTCCTGCACCTGTGAGTGTTCAGGACACTGGATACATCTTGGAATTCCTCTATGACACAAAATGTGCTTTCGCAGATCTAAGGTCCCATGTTCAAATTTCTTGAATCACCAAGAAGTCTCACTACATGTGAAATCCTGCGTGCAGTAAAATTAATCAAATCTAAGAATACACATCTCCAAAAGACTGAAAGTTTTCCCTGACGCAAGTCTGTTTATCACTTACATTAATGTCTGTGTGGTATATCAACACACATAATGCTGGTAGAATCTGTGGGGAAAAGAAAACAATACATTAGATGTTTAAATTCTTAGACTAAATGAAACAGCATGAAATAAACCTGCGAGGCAGTAGTTACAAAATGTATAAGAACAATTAGTCATTTTTTCTCTTTTTGGAAGTATTTCCTATGATCTTACATGATTAAGCATTTTTCACAGACAGTTGACACTTTAATTGAACAAATAGCTACTAGAGATAACTGTCAAATAATTTGTGATCAATGCCAATGACGAGAGATTTAACTAAGGTGGGAAGGCAAGAGATGAAAAGGCAGCGAATAATGGAAATGGACAGTCGATGTTACAGGTCGAGACACTTCAGCTGGATGAAGGGTCTCGATCTGAAACGTCAAATGTCCCACTGAGTTCTTCCAGCTTTTTGTGTGTTGCTGCAGACTCCAGCATTTGCAGTTTCTTGTGTCACCAAATAATGGATGCTGGGAGGAGTTTAAATGACTAATTCATTCAGGAGGGGTTGAAGAAAGACTGAAATAGGGGAGGGGGGGGGAGGAAATGTGAAAGTATATGGGAAGGGAGGAAGAAGTGTGAGAGTCAGGGACTGGCGTGGGAGGGGCATCCTGAGGGCAAAAAGGGATGGGGGGGGAGGGAGAACATGAGGGGTTGGGGAGGGAACACAACAGCTGTGATGGGATTGGAGGGGTCTTGAAGGTGGGGGGTCTGGGAAAGGCGGGGGGAGAAGGATGATCTGAGGGCTTGGGGGAGCTTGAGAGGTGGGGAACGACTAAGGGCGCGGATAACCAACGACGGAGGGACGGGGGGAGAATGACCCAAGGATACAAGGAGATGGGATGGGGGGGGCGGGAACAACCTGAAGATGCAGGAGGAGGGAAAATGCCCCGAGAGTGTGGAGAGCTAATCTGAAGGCAGATGGCGATGGGAGTTATGAGTTGAGTGCTTTGTGTGGTGGGGGGGGAGCGAGAATGTTGGGGGCCCCAAGGATGCTGGGGGGCACAGTGGCCATGGGAATGTGGGTGGTCCACAAGGCCATGGTGAGAAGACTGCGAAGCAGGGAATCCTTGGCCAGTGGCGAGGTGAAGGAGCGGGTGGCTTCTTGAGATCATTGGGTCAGAGGTGGCCTGCAGAATTTACAATGATCTGAAATAGCTTAACATGGAAAATGGGAAGTCATCAAAGAGGAATAACTGAAGGTGATGTGGTAATGATATCAGTTTCAGTACTAGAAGGCCTCAAGCAGGAACAGAGTTGTTGAATGTTATGATGGTAGAAGCCATTGATCAATGTGGGAGGCAAGGAAGCTGGATCAGAGGCTTTGAAAGGGGAAGGGGAGATTTGGCTGTGGGCAAGGTGATGTGGTAATGGCAGTTCAGCTAAGAGCTACAGAGTTATATCAGTCCATCTCCTCTTTACACACATGCTGAAAAGCTGTGATATCATTTCCAGTTAACAAAAAAACTGGATTAGACTAGTTTGTTATCCACTGCGAGAAATACCTGTATAATAAAACAAATATCAAAGGTCAAGCGGATATGTAAGACATTTGTAAGATAAGCTTTGTAAGCTTGTCAAGCTCGGTTTGTAAGACAAGCTTTTCACTGTACCTTGGTACAAGTGACAATAATAAACCAATACTAATATTCTGTAAACCAGCATTTTCTCAATAGGATTGCATTTGAATTAATAACCACTGCTAGCCAAGTCCTAATGGACATCAATGCCAGAATAAGCTTGATAAGATTGTGAAAGAATATCAGAGGGGAAAATCCTACCTGACCTTGTCCTGATCTATCTACCAGTTGTAAATACTTTTGTTCATCATCTTTGCCAGGAGTGCCCACTATACAGTCCTTGTGGAGGTATCCTCCTTTATACTCTGTGGGGGACAGGCAGAAGAATGTGGGGGCAGGCACATACTGAATGAGATAGCAGAAGAGATGGAGCAACTCAAACCAGGACACCTATAAGATGCCAAGGTCCCTCACTATCATTACCACTAAACCAGGGGACAACTCTGGATCAATTAAGAGTAGAACAGCATTCCAGGAGCACCACAGGACAACCCAAAGCAACAACACAAAACATGCTTGAGATACAGAAATAGCATGCTATAAACAGAGCAATTCTCCAAAATTCTGTAGTCCTGCCACACTCAGTCATCACAAGTAGTGAGTAATTATCCAAGAAAGAGGAGGAGAATCCACGAACGTTGCCATCCTCAGTAAGTGCAAAAGGCAAAGCTGAAATGCTTGCAACCATCCACAGCCAAAATAGAAATGCAGAGCATTTTTTAAAATGGTGATAGAACAAATGATGTTGGTGCTCAGAGGGACCCTAGTGTCCTAGGAAAATAAATCACTGTAAGTCAATATGCAGGCACAGAAAGCAACTGAAAACTGTATGTTGGTCTCTATTGGAAGAGGGCAAGAGTACAAGAGGAGAAGTGTCTTGCTAAAATTATAAGTGAGACCATATCTGGAACACTGCACAGGATCTGATCTCCCTACCAAAGAAACAATATATTTGCAGCAGAGTGAGTGTGGCATATACACCAGAGTAATTCCTGGGATGGTGGGTTTGTCATAAAGCAGAATTGAAGGTGATTTCATTAAAACAAACAGGGCTCGACAGACAAGTCAATAATGTTCCATTAACTGGGGATTCTAGAATCAGGAGTCAGTCTCAACCATTCAAGATGGAGAAATGAAATTTCTTCACCAAGCAGGTAGCAAATCTTTAGAATTCTCTACATAGAGGATTTGGAAGCTCAGCTGCTAAGTATTTGCAAGACAAATCGATAGATGTTTAGATAATGAAGGAATAACTGAGGCAAAAAAACTAGCCATATTGGATGGAAGATCAGGCACAATGGGCCAAAAGGCCACCTCCAGCTTCTATTTCTTACATTATGTGCCAGATGGATGATTCATCTCAGTCTCCTCCTGACAGATGCAAGCTTGAATCATTTCACATGACAATCAAGAAATAATTCAGTGTGCTGCATACAGCAAAGGCTCTGGGTCCTAACCAGATTACAGCTGCAATGCTGAAAATTCCAGCTCCAAAACCATCTCCACCTCTAACAAGACTGTTTCTTACACAGCTGCAGCACTGACATCTACCTGACAACATGGATCTGGGCATGGCCTATCCATAGAAAGCAAGACAAATTGAATCTGGTGAATTGTCACTCTGCTCCGAAATCAACAAATTGATGGAAATTGTCTTTGACACTGACAAGGCAACCAATGCTCCCAGCAGCATTTAGTCACCAATCACTTGGTTCCAAAGCTCATTATTGTCTGGTTTGCATCCGACAAATAGAGGAGGTGTGATAAAGAGGTTTGCAAACAATATAGAAGTCTATGTAGTCGAAGGTGAGACTGCAGGAAATCAATGGTCTAAATACTTGAGCAGAAACATGGCAAATGAAATTTAATCTAGAGAAGTCTATGGTAATATATTACAGAAGGCGCAACAAAGCAAAAGGAATGTACAATGAATGGAAGGATGCCGAATGGTGTGGAGGAACAAGGGACCTTGGAGTGCAAATCCTTTTTTATTCATTGATGCACAGAATACAAAAGGAGGGAAGTTATACTTGATGTGTATATTACACCAGTTAGACCACAACTAAAGCACTATGTACAGTCCTGGTGACCACATTATAGGAAAGAAGTGATTGCACTAGAGAGGGTATGGAGAAGATTTTCAAGGATATTTCTAGATCTGGAAAATTATAGCAAAGAATAATAATTAGCTAAGCTAAGGTTGTTTTCTTTTGAGCCAAGCCTGTTGGGGGGGGGGGGGGGGGGGGGGGGGAAGCAATTGTGGGAAAATTATGAGGGACGTAGATACATTAAGTAGGAAGCGGATAATTCCCTTAACAAAAAGGTGAAAAACCACAAGGCTTAGATTTAAAGTAATTGGCAGAGAGTGAAAATAAAAGACTGCTTGTTTTCATCTAGATGGTGGTAGATGTCTGGAACATTGCCTGAAAGGGAATATAAAATGGACGTGTACTTGAAGAGTCATAACCTGCAAGGTCACAAACCCAGAGTCAGAAGATTTAGGTTGGATAGTCCAAATGGTCTACTTCTGTAGATCTTCTATGATAATTCCAGAGGGTGACGGGAGTATTAATGTCTTTGACATCGAGCCACTGCTTGACCAAGTGTGACATCAAAACGTGAGTAAAATCGAAGTCATTGTGAATCAACAAGTTCTGGCACCACCAAGGATAATGATTGTGGTTGCTGGAGGCCAATCATCTCAGCCCCGGGACAACACTGCAGGAACTCCGTGGGGCAGTATTCTGGTCTCAACCATCTTCAGATGCCTCATCAATAAACTTCACTCTACAATAGGATCAGAAGTGTTGTTCTCAAACAATATATGGTATTCAGTTTCATTCACAGCTTCTCAAATGATGAAGCACAGTATCTTGCATGCAGCAGACGTAGGACAATGTTCAAACTTGAACCAAAAAGTAGTGTGCAACATCTGCACGACATCAGTGTCAGGGAATGACCAACTCCAACACAAGAGAATCTAATGACCTCCCACCAACATTAAGTGGCCTTACTCTTGTCCAATTCCTCACCATCAATACCCCAGTGGTCACCACTGACTAGAAACAAAACCAGTCACTGCAGGCATAAGAGTAGGTCACAGATTGGGCATTCTGCAGAAAGTGGTTCACCTTAAACTCTCCAAAGCCCTTCTACTGCTTTAAGGTAGAAGCCAGGAGTGTGATTGAATGCAGTTCACTCGTTTAGACGTGTAAATCCAACAATCAAAAAGCTCAACACCATCAAGGACAAAGGAGCATCATTGAATGGCACTCTATACACTAAACAGTCACCTCCTCTACCAGTGATCTTTGACAGAAGCAGTGTTTATAATCTTCAAAATGCTTTTCAATGCTATTTGCAAAACAGCAACTCCTATCGCCTAAGACAAGACGACACTCATAGAAGCACCCTCATTTCCAAAAGCCTCACACCAAACCAACTAACCAACTTCAAAATACATTGCCATTCCATCATCATCATTAAAGCTGGAGGCCAATCATCTTACTTCTCTACTACTTCACCCCACTTCACAGGATTGTCTTCACATGTCCTGCAGCAACTCAAGAAGATGGTTCAACATAAATTTCACATCAGCAATTTGGAACTGCCAGTAGATGCTGTGTGGCCTGCAAATCCCATATTCCATGAATAAATAAAGTAGCAGCTATTGATGACCAGAAGCGGTAGCCAGGGTGAAACCAAATGATGTGCCTCTTTGCTATGAGCCAAATATCCATGGGGTTTGAACCTCACACCTCTAAATCAGTCCCACTACAAGGTGCTAGCCTTAGGTCACTGGCAGCACGCTCATTCAAACCTGAAGGGTGTCTTTTCTAGGTCCAGTCCAGAGACTGAACACATGACGTGGGCTGATGTTTCAGTGTAGTAGTTTGATGTCTGCACTGCCAGAGGTACCATATTTCAGCCGAGATGTTAAACTAATTCTGTATGTCCTCTTAGATGGATGCAAAAGAATTGCATCTGATTCTCCAAAGAACAGATGATGTTTTGTCTTGAATAACATTTATCCATTAGCAAACAGCACCAGAAAATTATCATCTGGTATTTTTAATCACATTGCTATTGCAGGACATTATGTGCAACTTAGCTACTGCATACCTATGTTATAACAGTAAACGTATTAAAAGAGGACTTCATTGTCTGCACAGTATTTTAGGATGTTATACAGTTGTGAAAGGCACCATATAAGTGCAAGTGTGTATTCACATCTGCTGTTTTACCTTAAGTATATGGCATATTGTCATACTGTAGCTTTCATGAAACAAAGTACTATTTCTGACCTAATTAAGTTTTACGCGGATACTTACATCAATGAAAATAACGGGACCAATAACTGATGTTAACAATTCCAAATACTTGGCATGCACCTGAATTCACCATGTTTAGCAAGGACTCTTAGTTGTCTAGAAAATCAAGGATCTCTTGTACAACCTCTAAAAGGATGTGCCCTTATTAAGAATATTCATTTGAAAGCGAGAAACAAATACTTTTGCTGTATACTAATTCTCAGTGCTAGGCTGACCTCAACACCCCTCGACACCACAGGCAATATTTTTAATTGTATGTATTCTTTACAAAAAGGATGTTTTCACATTTACAAGTTTGCTATCTTTGCAGGTCTGTGATAATGAAATTTCATGAGTTATGGCACAAAGAAATTTGCGTTTGAAAGTATATTTGTGCCGGCCAAAAGTACAAGGTATTCACTCATAATAACCAAAGTCAGTCCAATCTCTTTACCTCCTGAACAGTCTCCATTGGTGGTGGCGGATCCTTATTTCTGCAGAGGTTAACTATGACCCATGTGACGTTACGAAGGAAAGTGATGGGAATGGAGGGATTGATGAAGGACAGAAGAGGTTTAACAACTCCCAGTGAGATGACGTAGTCTCTACACCGAGGACCATCACCTAAAGAAGTGGAAATGAAAGGGCTTGCATTAGAGATGAGAACCTAGAAAGTTAGATGAAAGGAGCAATGCTGTGGCTGTTGCACATACAACAGTTTGATGAAAATGTTGATGCAACAACTCATCAAAACAGTTAAAAACAAAAATGTGACACTTTGGTGGTTTGTTCGAAAGATTGTTCACAGGTACTCAATAATAGAATTGCATACCAAAGGAGAAAGCTATGCACATTTGTGCTTGCTCTTTGAATGTGTCAAGTTTGCACTACTCCACTGCTCTTGGCCCACTTTCTGTTGATTCTACTTTCACCACACTTCCAGATAGTGCAGTCTTCACTAAAACACATCTCTCCATAATTGCTTTTGACAAAACTCTGATTTAAACATGCTGTCAAAGTTTCTCCTTATTTACTCTATTCAAAATCCCTCATAATTAAGAGCATTTCAGTTAAATCCTTCCTAACAGCATCTACTCTGTAAACAATTCCACTTCCTCAAATCTCTGAACATTACTCATCCCTTGCATTATTCTAATAAATTTCCACAGCACCCTCTCCAAAACAATAAATTCCTTCGTAAAGTGCAGTGCAAAAAAAATGTAAATTTAAAATTAAATTTTAAAACTTAGCGTAACTTTTTTGCTTTTGCACTTAATACCTCTATTTAACAAACCAAGGAACCCCACATGCTTCCAACGCATTAAGGCGGATTTCCAGCATTACAAACCTATGATGTTTCCTAGAGCCCAGACTGCTTGTTCACAAACGTTCTGATGAGGGGAGTGAAGTAATCGCAGAAAGAGGGGTACAGCATCTAGAACCAAAAGACAGTATGTTAGCTTCATTCTTTTCAAGTTGATTAATTCCTGAACTACTGCAATACAGAAAAAAGAAACAAAAGATGCAGATTAATTAGCAGTTACATTTAGAGGATTTGGTTTTGAATAAGCCAAGAAAGCATTTCTTTAACAAGTTTGACCTTCCAGTTGAAGTTGCCATTTTCTTTTTACACAGCAGGGGAATAATTCAGCACACTATTTCTCAGGCTACCAAAGCCTGACATAGGAATAAAAGATTTGGATATCTCATTTCTTTCAATATGGGGAAAATAACAATGCGTACAATTAAACATTTCATCCTTCTGATTATGTGTATACATCAATAGGATGAGGAACTAATGGTAAATTAAAAGTATCACATAATAAATATATTGCTCAACCAAATTTATTTGGTTTAAATTTAATTCTTCCTATAGATTACTGACACTGTTAAATTACAAAGTGATAACGAAAACATTGTTTAGTGCTGGTGCTGACAATCTCACAAGCAGCTGTGTAAACTCTGCAAAAATGAAGAAAACAAAACAATTACTGAAGGACTTACTGTCCCAGTTCTTCACCAAATAGATAGGATGAAATGTAATCCCACTTAAAAAAGTAATTCTCTGCTAACTCAGCCAACTGTATAAGCATCTGCATTCTCTCAGATATTAAACCATCAACAAGTCAAAAGTTCCTGAAACTCAAACAGCTGAAAACCACTGTTCTCTGTCTCTGCTATGTTGTGTCATTATTTCCTTTAATCTCAGCTATGAACCCTGCACAGCCTGTCCACTGAGACTACTAAATTCAACCTTTCACTGAAATCTCTGCTTTTCCTTCAGACTCAATTTCTTCATTGTTCTCACTGCTATTCTCCCATTTCCAACCTCTCTAAATATTACCCAACCTAAATCGTATGTAATATTCCACTTTCTCAATGACCCTGTCCTTGTTAACCTACAAGAGCTCAATGTCTGTGTCCTTTATACCAACTACATCCTCTTCCATACTCTTCTGTCCTCGATCTGTGGCCATAAAAACTTCATTAACTATTTTAGGTAAGTTTTCAGTCACTCCTCCAAATGTCTTCTCCTGTAGGTTTAGTTGGTTTGCTTATTCGCCGTAAATGATCTTGAGAAAGTTCAAGTTAAATGCAAGTGCCTCCTATTGATATTTTAATTATTGCAACACAGTTTTCAAATGCATCTGTAATAGAACTGCTAATAATTCACCCCAAAAGATAAGCTTATATGTTTTTATAATGGAGAGAGGAGATGTAGAAAGGTTACTGGAGGGAATCCAAGAAAGTAAATTCAAGATGACCGAAATCTCTTGCACCAATAGTAGTGCGAAAGGATGGAAGAGAGAATGGCACTGCCAAAGTACTTAGAAAAAAGTTGAGTTCTATTTTGGGAAGAAGTTTACAGATCACTAGTCAATATAGTGCATTGAGTTCATTTATCAGCCCAAACACTTCACTGAGAGAATGAAATAAGCAGTAGAGAAAATAGAGGAAGGAAGGAAAGGATTTAGAAAAACTGCCTAACCTTGCATTCAAAATGACTTTAAAAGATGGAGCAATTTGTGAGAACAGCATTAACTGTGTTTAATTTTGCCACCAACTGAAGAAATGCAAGACCACCAAAATCAGAGGAGTGCATGGTGTGGGTTGGAGAAGGCTACTGAAATGCAGTGGCAAAAGCCAAGATATATTTTTAAGCAACCTCAAGAGTTTTGATTTACAGCACACCGGGAAAGAAAAGCCAATGGGAGTCAGCAAAGAGGGGATGATTTATGAAGATGTGCTACATTTGAGGAAGTTGGCACTGAGTCTCTAGACATTGGGCATTGCACAGGGAAAAGTTCAGCAGCCTGACATTGTAGAATTGAAGAAACGGCTAACAAGTATAGATAAGTGTTAGTGAAATACTGGAGGAAAATGACACATGCCTTTGGTTGATGTTTGTAAACTCTAGCATACCAACAAAAAGAAATCACAGGTTTGGAACAGAGGACGATGGAGAAACTTTTGCCGGTTCTTTTGAGGTTAAGGGTACCTACCTGAGTTAGATGGACTAGAAAAGAGAGCGCTGGAGGAGGACAGAAGGATTTATCATGATGTATACCGCTCAGAGATTAAGAAAGAGAGGGAAACAAAAGTAGCATCATTGTCACAGCCACAAAGAGCATCAGTGACTTTGACTTAGTGCCTCAATGTTACATGCAGGACAAAAGCCAAATCTGAGTCATACCAAAACTATATACAACTCAAAAAATAAAACTTAAATACTCATTTGTACAATCACTGCTTCATAAAAATATGCAAAAGTACTTGGCATTGATGATTAGACAAAAGAAATTAAATTTACATTTAAATTAAAACCCTTTCATACTTTAGTTGAAAATCAAATCGTGTCTATGACACTTACACTGACTGCATGTCTAGGAACTGTTTTCTTTGTAATCACAATGCTGTTATAAATCGAAACTCAAATTATTCCTGCAGTGAAGCCCCATTCTTAATTAGTATTGTTATTTCATTGTACTTACTCATTATTTTCTAATCGATATTAAGCAATAAATTAAGTAACAATACAAAACAATTAATAAACTGCCAATACATTAATATCTCCAATGGATTGGTTCTGTCACTTACTTGCTTCAACCACTGCTTGAGTTTGTGCAGAAGTCCCAGATGCTATATTAGTCAACGCCCAAGCAGCTTCAAATTGAAGGGATGGACTGCAAGATCAATAAGAGTTTATAACTCTACTGTGACAAATCACAAACACCAAACATTTTGAAAGATGTAATTATATAGGCTTTAATGACATTTTCACTGTATTAAAATGAGATTTATAGCAAGAATTAAAGCTTCTAGTTGTTACTTAATGTTCAATCCAATGGACCCTGGCTACATGATCAAAGCCCAACAAGACCCTACTATTTATGTTGCGTTCAGTTCAGGACATGTTTGAAAAAAAATTCCCTGGCTTTGGTCAGATCACCTGGACAGGCTCTATATGAATAAGAATAAAAAGTGATTCACTGTGACTTCAGTTCTGGGTGGTGATGTGTATGCTGTATCCTGGGTGGGGAGCTCTATGCACTGGCAAGCCAGGAGGCATTGACCCAGGCAGAAAGGTAAGAGAAATGGTCCAGTGGCAGGGAGCCATGCAGCAAAACTCAAATGAATGTCATCAAACTGATGGAGTCCCAAGCCAGAGCAATAGCCCTTCCCCAAGTGCCTGGCTATCCGACCCAAAACTGACAGGATCCAACTGTATGTGTCATGCTCAAGCTGGGTTCAGTTTGGATGTGATCGGGTTGGGTTCAGACTGAGTTTTAATTTTGTAACTTGCACATCTGTAGCATGCAGATGCTGATCAACTTCCAGTTTGCATCTTTCACACTCTCTAGCAACATAGTGTCACCTATTCAAGGCACCATACATTATATTGTTGAATATATTTACTATTAAATAAAGGGCAGCAATCTTACAAAATATGGTCCCACTCAAGATAGAAAAATTAAGAAAATGATACTGCTTGGCTGATTTCATAGAAATATGTACTGACATCCCAGCAATAAATTCAGTACCACCATCGCTCACCGCTACAGTCTTTGTTCAACACATATTC
Organism: Pristis pectinata; assembly: GCF_009764475.1. NCBI lineage: Eukaryota > Metazoa > Chordata > Chondrichthyes > Rhinopristiformes > Pristidae > Pristis > Pristis pectinata. Next base: position 66,191,149 of record NC_067408.1, on the reverse strand, counting down.
AACACCAAAAATTGACTAAAGGCTATCAAATATTCAATCTCAACTGATTGAATCGATGCTTAAAATTGCCACGAAACCACATAACTAAGATCTATTTTTTCCCCAAATTATAATATTCGTTGGCAATGGTGGACATAGGAAGAAAGAATTATGTTGTTCTGAGCTGCAGAATGTATTGATCTAGAGGCTACTCTTGCCACTGTCAGCTTTGGTCTAAACCGTCTACAACCATGTGATCAAAGGATATCCACAATGAAGGCCTTCTACCCTAGTGACGGAACCCAATGCAGTGAGGACATCCTCCAGTGTCTCATCACACTTTGTATATAAGTTCTGGCTTTCCAATAATCAATGGTACTACTCAAGGTGGCTTAAGGACTTTACCTAGCATGCATTTCTTTCAATGACTGGCACATTGGGTTTGATTATGAAATGAAAATGGCAGAGCACAAATTAAAATGAGATCCAAGATCACAAAAAAAAGCTTGATTTCTAATACTAAACACCAGTGTTCACAGGGTGCTGAGCATGTGAATAACTGCTCAATCTCAAATTCTACAAAGTAGGGACTTTTCTCTCCAGAAAGTACAGCAAATATTGAATAATATTTGCATTATAATATTTGTATTAATTATAGCATAACATACAGCAAAAACTCTGGGCCAATAGAAATAGAGAAAAAAAGTCAACTGGATGTTTTTTCCTCTACTATCAGTCCAGAGTTTTTGCTGTATGTTATTATGCTATGAATAATGGTATACTGAAAATGAATAGTTTCTTTCAGCATACCCTTCATTGAAGCAAACATCAGCAGCAGACATCTCATGATACTATAGAAAATAACTAACTCTTGTTCAACAACTGGTGAACATCAATTTCCAAAATTCAAAACTCAGGCATAATCTAAATCAGCACCAAGCCAAACCTTATTAGCAAAAAGCATCCATATGCATTACCAGTCAATTCCCACTTCAGTTTTGCAACAAAAATAACATCTCAAAACATCATCTTTAATGTTTTAAAACACTAACTCCAATCGCAGGTCTCACTGTTGTGCAGTGTTTAAAATGCTATTATCAATAAACAAAACTTAACTACTAAACTCAAGGGAGACATTAATGGAAGGTTACTTTGATAGGATTAGACAAAGAAAGACGGGCGGGAACTCGATAAATGGAATAACTGTTGGGTGAATGGCTTATTTCTGTGACTTCAACATCTTTCATAATTAATAGGTCAATGAAAAGTAAACGATGAAGACTGTCATATTTCAAACACTTACTTGTCATCTCTCTCAAGACACTGGACTAGCACCGGTAAGATACCAGAGTTTATTAACTCATCAATTGGTGGATTTCTATCACTCGATAGCAACTTCCTGCAAGATTTTAAGGAATAACAAAATTAGAAATACAAATTAAATTCTCCATTTCCATCTACAATAAATAAAATATATTAATCATAACATAGATGTAGACATACATTTACAAAGAATCACTTTTAAATAAACTGCAATTAAAGCTGTGCAGCTTTGCAATGATATTCAGAATAGCATCAACAGCCCAACCATTCAATTAAAATCTTGACTTTAAATACATTAGTGTCTAAGTGCTTCTAAATAAAGATGAAAATTACTTTACATTACCTGAAAACAATAATCTATGACAAAGTTATTAATCCTAATTTATTTACTTTTTAAAAGCTGATTAATGTATAATTGGCATCACTTTGCTTATCTTTTTTAATTCAAGCAGCCTCCGTTTCTATTGAATTATATCAATGGAAACATCAGTGGATAGTTGCAATGTAACTCCATCATTCCTAATGGAAAAACTGTGCTCATTAATTGCTCCTGACTTTACAGTGCATTTTAATTAAACATGCACAACACAGCGATCAGTGCTGGGACCTTCGTTGTTTGTAATATATATTAATTACTTGGATGTGAATGTAGATGGTGTGATTGGTAAGGTTGCAGCTGAAATAAAAATTAGTGGTGCTGTGGATAGTGAAGAAGGTTGTTTAAGGCTATATCAGGATATAGATCCATTGGGAAGTTCGGCAGAGTATTGGCAGATGGAATGTAATCCTGACAAGTGTGAGGTGAAGCATTTTGGGACATCATATAGGGGTAGAACATATATAGGAAATGGAAGGGTACTAAGGAATGTTGATGAAGAGAGACCTTGGGGTACAAGTCCACAGTTCTCTGAAAGTGGCAATGCAGGTAGATAGGGTGGTGAAGAAGGCATATGACATGCTAGCCTTTATAGGTTGGGCATGGAATATAAAAGTTGGAACATTATGTTTCAGCTTTACGAAACAATGGTTACATTCTGTTGCAGTTCTGGTCACAACATATTGCGATGGAGAGAGTGCAGAAAAGATTCACCAGGATGGTGCCTGGATTGGAAGACTTTCGTTATGGGAAAAGAGTGGATTAATGGGACTTGCTTTCCCTGGAATGAAGGAGGCTGAGGGGTGACCTGATAAAGGTATATAAAATTATGAGTGTCAAAGGGTAGACAGTCAGAATCTTTTTACCATGGTAGGAGTATCAAAAACAAGAGGAATAGGTTTAAGGTGAGAGGAGGATGCATAAAAGGGATCAGAGGGGAAAGTTTTTTTTAAACAGAGAGTGGTTGATATCTGGAAGGTGCTATCAGAAGAGGCCATAGAATCAGATACAATCACTATGTTTAAGAGACATTTCGACTGGCACTTGAATAGGCAAGGCATTGATGGACACAGTCCTAATGTGGGCAAATGGGATTAGAGTAGATGGCAAAAAAGGATGGATGTGGTAGGTGAAGGGCCCATTCCTGTGCTGTATGACTCTATAACTCAAAACAATCCAGCCTGAGTGGAATGAACATTTGCCTCTAGTTTTCCCTCCCAACTGCCAAGCAACAAAATAGATAAAACTGCTGGAAAATATTGCGACTGTAAAACAATTAAAAATAAGAGTAGAAAACAATAGATAACAATAATTTTCATGAACACAGGAAAGATGGTAACAATATTCATTATATAGAAGCTATTGTCCTGGTTAAAAAAAAGACACCAAATCTAACACTTTTAAAAGAGCATGCATTTCACATTACCGGGTAAATGCTCATAAAACCAAGGGAGCGACTTTAGAAACTTTATTCTGCAGAGCCAAGCTCTAGTCATAGTTTCCAAATAGAGTTACAGGTAATTTATTAAATAGGATTTCCATTCTAAATGATTAGATAATTTAATTATTAGATGTTACCTGAAAAGTATAAGAAAAAATTGTAAAGTCAAGTGCACAAAGTTGGACATCATAGATCTTACAATATTAACAGTGGAATGTTGTTGTATTAAGAAACAATTGGATTTTCAGTATAAATAGGATAGATTGGACTGTTCTGAATAGTTGCACGAAAAATGCATTAGCAAGGAATTGCAACAGTAATGACATAAGGTATTAATGATTAAGGTTTAGTTTTAGGTCGTAAAAAGTTAAACGTTGACAGCCGTATCCTCTAGTTTTAAGAGCAAAACAATAGTTGATTAAGGTACTGGGAACATTCAAATCAGAAATCCTTATTTAGAAGAAAGTAAGGAAAAAGTACAACTGTTTACATAAATAGACTTCAAGGTATCTGGATGCAGTCTTTGTACCTTTGATGCCAAAATTTGATGCATAAATGACTATGGCTTTCAATAGTAATTCATGGGGAATTCCAAAATTTAAAGATATAGAAAAGCCACACCAATACAGATTGAGTTGATGTCTCATTATAGGGACTAATAAAGTTTGTTCCATATTTTCTGCATTACGTGGTTGTGAACCATAAAAAAAAGCAAGTTGATGCAGGCTCGGTGAATATAATTCAGTATCAGTAGTGGACAAAATTAACACTTGACAATTGCAGTCAGGGAAATAGGATGGAATCAGAAAAAAATAATTGGTTTCTCAGCCAAATGGAACCTTCTGAAAATTTACGACTAGAATGAAAGAGGCAAAAAACATACTAATTACAAGAGTTTTGTCTAGGAACAGGAACTCTTTTCTGAAATTTTCATGTAGGAAATTTTCAGAAAAGAGTTCAATCTGAAGATAATTTAAAGGTACAAGAATAGCTTGCTTCTGATATCAAGTGTAATATGACATTGATAAGCCAGGATGTGCACATATAATGCCCATGGGGCATGCAGTGCATGGGTATGCACAAGAATGCACCAAAGAATAGGTTTTGGACATTATAATCTGATGAGAATACAACATGAAATTGTGGTTTATGGGAGTAGAAAATGTTCTCAAAGCACTGATTTATGCACCATTGTGAGATTACCTTTTAATTAAACAATATGCACTGGTATCTGTCAATCAGTGATTGAAATTTGAGTTGCATGCAATTTGGATTTCTAAAATTGACATTTAACTTCTTTTTGAGTCACCAATGAAAAAGTAACCAAGAAGTGAAACAGGAATGAACATTACTAGATGGATAATGTTAAAAGGAGATCTGCAAAATTTTTAAAATCCACGATATCTTGGTTATATTGAATAGTGCAGCATTGAGATTTTTTTAGTTATACTAACCAAACAGAAATTCTGCTAGACAAACTAATGGACTGAGATAATTATGTTATGCTAATAAGCCTTGATAAGCCCAAAGGGGGCCATTTTGGGCTGATTCAGATTAAGTAGTAGTGAAGATACAATTATCGTGGACTACTTCGCTAAATTCAAGCTCCTGACGTTGAATGAGTATATATGAAATAATATGCTGGCATTGAGAAAGGACCTTTTACCATTTAAGGTTCTGAATGGCAAATCAGAGTTTATAGTTCAGCGCAAATAAACTAGAATTAAACTGTGTAAACCAGTATACCACATTCTAACATGATTAATGAGAAATAAAAAGTGCTTTGTATGTTATACAAGTGTTAGAAGATTAATGGTTCTATAATGGAGCAAGTGATTTTCCAATATAAATAGAGTGGCTTTGATGTGTCACAAAAGGGAGCACTTCATGTTTCCTGATGTGAAAAGTGCTTGTGTAAAGGAATAAATGACTGTATTAATCTCACTTTGAGTGATTAAAATGTAACTTCAGAGGCTGGGGGAATAAACTTTGGCAGAAGAATTTATAAGCTATATTGCAGAAATACAGTTAGCTATAATACAGATAATAAAGCACCTTCTTCAGAAGTTGGAAATAAGGAATTCGTGTTTGAAAGGAAGTAGTTTTGGAGTGAAACAAATGTAATGGTTTACGTGAACTACCTTCAAAGGTTTTCAGATGTGGTCCTGAAAATTATCCATTTCTAATCTTACCTCACCTACAAGCTTTGATGAGTGTCAGCTTTTAAAGAGGGGTATAAAAACCTTTGAGTGAGAATTCAGTGTAGTAGATCAGGCCAACTGAAAGCATGCCTGCCATTACAGATACAAAGAATACATCACCAACAGCCCTCCCAACCACCTTCCTGAATACACAAGATTGTTTGACATTTGGTGCTCTAGTTCATCCTGACATTTTAAAAGACACCACTTTAACATCATTTACTTTTAGCTACTTGCTGCTGCAATCCACTCAATTAATGCAGTCCCCTGGGCAATCTCCCATTGCCCCATCTGTCATAACTTTAGCATTCAAAACTCTGCTGCCCCAATCCTAGCCACACTTATTATCCACATGCTCTTAAACATACATTGATTACTGGCCCCTCAATGGTTCCTTTACCATTATTACTATATTTAAATTCCCCAAGACCTTGCCCTTTCTTCTTTACTGTAACCTGTTCCAACCTTACCAGTTTACCTTATGCTTAAGAGTTCAGCATAGCTCCAACTCCAGCCTCTTTTGCATACTCACCAATGGCAGACATGCTTTCAGTTGGCCGCACTGGAACTTTCACTCAAAGCTTTCTACCTCCCTCTTGGGAAGCTGACTTTTCAAGCACAAGTTCATGCCTCCTAATATTTCCTTCTTTGTTCCTACATCCACTTTTGTATACTTTAACTTCTGTAAAGCATTTTCAGTCATTTTTTTTCCACATTTTTCCACATTAAAAGCAGCAAAAGATGTAAGTTATCTTTTACTGAAACTTAATACACGTGGACAATAAAAACTAGTTTCCATGTACTGGCAAGACTGCTGTTGAAGACCACTAAGTCACAGGTTACAAAGAAAAGGTCTGTTTGCTGTTATGCTTAACACGCAATCATTAAAATCCACGTTTTACTCCCCCGCCATTAAAAGCCCAACTATGTAGCAATCTGTTTAATTGTCAATCCCAAGTACAAAATACCTACCTATTCAAGAAATAATCAAGGTGACAAAAAGTAATGGTTCTATACTAGCACGTGCAGACATATAGACCTAGCACCTACACAAATCCAACACACCAACTCACCTGGCAGCTTGCACAGCACTCAGCTGAATGACTGGATTTTCATTTGTTGCATTCTGCAGTTTAAAAATAGTAGAAGTTAACTTCCATAGTGATCAAAAATAACAGCCGTCTCTTTTGCTAATGAATCTATGATTCCACTTCAGTAAAAAGCAATAGGAAACCTTAAAAAGTTTCTGGGTTACTTTGCTTCACAAAGTTGTAATGTCCTATCTTATAATGTTCATATAATATGAACACTGGGCTGAACATCATTTTGAAATCACTATGGACAGGAGTAAAAATGTGGTATCAGAAAGGAAAGTATAAAAAAAACTAATTAAAAGAATCAAAACTGGCCTGGATTTTAGGAATAGTATTGAAGTGATTTTTATATAGTATAAACTACTTTCAAACTCAGTAAGCTTGATTGGTTAAGAGAGACAAAGAGAGTGTGAAACAGTCACTATTATCCAGTACTACAGTGACTACCAGAGAAGGTTGTGGTCATAAATTGCTGTGCTATTTGCTTTATGACAGAAAGTAAGAAGTCTTTATAGTGCTATTCAATGGGAATCTATGGCTGTAACAGAGGAGGTCTACACTATTTTATTGCACTCATGTAGCAAGATCAAATGAATGCAAGGTTAAAACCACTACACTCCACTGCAAATCTTACATTACCAAAACATAGCCACATTAAATAGTTCTAATAATTTTGTTCTGGGGTTAGGGTTTCAATTACTTTATTATTTACACACTATTTACAAAAGCAAATGATATGGGGCTAGTGCAGGAAACTATAGCCAGTCATTATCTTATTGAATAGTGAAGCATGAGCAGCTGAATGGCTTACTCCTGCTTCTATTTCTTATGCTTGATTAAGACTCAGTGAGTTTTCCGGTCTGTAACTACACCTTTTAAAGAACAAGCAAAAATAGTGCCTTATTAACATAAAAAATATACAGATCTTCTGAATCTGAAATAGTAAATTGCAACTTCCTTGTAAAATAACAGAATTCCTTTTATTACAATTCATCAAAAATGTCAATTAAGTCTCCTTACCTGAAGAATGGCATCTAATGTTATATTTTGCTAGAAAGAAAATTAAAACCAAAATTAGATGATGCATTATTAGAAATATTATTTTGAGTGTTTATAAATCTGTGCATCAGATGTCAGAATTCAGAGCACACATTATCATACGCTGTCCATGCCAGATGTTCCCAAATCTTCCTTAAAGTATTTCCCCTTCCAGATTTACCAGCTGTTGATGTACTGTAGCTGAATGTTTCATATTATAACGCCTGAAATACCAACTATTTATGATGTTGTTAAACAAACCTCATCATTCCTCAGCAATCCAATAGTTCAATTCAAACAACTATTTCAGCCAACCATGTTTGAAAGAACACACCATAGAGTCATAGAGTAATACAGCACAGATACAGGCCCTTCAGTCTAAAGTGTCCATGCCGACCACAGTGCCCACCTAGCTAGTCCCAATTTCCCGCGTTCAGCCCGTATCACTCTAAGCCCCGCCCTTTCATGTACCTATCCAAGTGCTTCTTAAATGATACCATTGTACCTGCCTCAACCACTTCCTCTGGCAGTTCATTCCATATACTCACCACTCTGTGTGGAAAAAGTTGCCCCTCAGATCCCTTTTAAATCTTTCCCCTCTCACCCTAAGCCTATGTCCCCTAGTTTTAGACTCCCCTACCTTGGGGAAAAGATTGTTATCATCCACCTTCTCTATCCCTCTCATAATTTTAAACACTTCTATAAGGTTGCCCCTCATTCTCCTATGTTCCAAGGAATAAAGACCTAGCCTGGCTAACCTCTCCGTATAACTCAGACCCTCTGATCCTGGCAACATCCTCGTAAATCTTCTCTGCACTCTTTCCAATTTAACCACACCTTTCCTATAACGGGGTGACCAAAACTGTACACAGTTCTCCAAGTGTGGCCTCACCAATGACTTATACAACTGCAACATAATGTCCCAATTCTTATACTCAGTGCCCTGACTGATGAAGGCCAGCATGCTAAACGCTTTTTTCACCACCATGTCTACCTGTGACACTGCTTTCAATGAACTATGTACTTGTACTCCTAGGTCCCTCTGTTCCATTACACTCCCTAGTGCCCTACCACTCATAGTACAAGTCCTACACTGGTTAGACTTTCCAAAATGCAAAATCACCTCACACTTATCTGTATTGAAATCCATTTGCCACTCCTCGGCCTACTTCCCTAACTGATCAAGATCCCGCTGTAATCTACGATAACCTTCTTCACTATCAACACCTCCTAATTTAGAGTCATCCACAAACTTACTGATCAAGTCTTGTGCATTTACATCCAAATCATTTATATAAATAATGAATAACAAGGGTCCCAGTACCGACCCCTGCGACACACCACTAGTCACCAGCCTCCAACCACCACCCTCTGCTTCCTACCCCCAAGCCAATTTTGAATCCACCTAAACAAGTTCTCCCTGGATTCCATGGGACCTAACCTTCCAGACCAGCCCACCATGCGGGACCCTGTCGAAGGCCTTGCTAAAGTTCAAACAGACAACATCCACTGCCCTACCCTCATCTATCTTTTTGGTTACACCAGAATAACAGCAAAAAAAACTAAACATGTTGGAAATCTTAAATAAGAACAGAAAATACTGGAAATACTCAGGAGGTCATGCAGCATCTGGGAAGACAAAATCAGGGTTGATGTCAATGACCTTTCAGGACATAAGAATCTTGGTGACTAATTTAATAATCAACATATCTTTCAATTTAAAAAAAATCCTAAAAGGGAAGTAGTGAAATAGCACAAAAACAGAAGACATGCAAGATTAACATAACATTAATACATATCATTTCGCTTATGTTTTAATGTACACGTTCTTTTGTAAATATATTTTGTTATTATTGAGTTGAATCATACTACAAGTGCTGCACCTGTAGCTGTTGAAAGCTAATAAAAGATGTTTTGATTTACGTCAATGTCTGGAAAACCTGCACAAAGTAAAACTTAATTTATTCAAGTCCATTGAACATTCTACTTGCACATATCTCAAAGTTTTCTGCATTAAGACTGAGGAGAACTGCCAATTTGCTTCAATAAGTGCATTCTTATTATGAAGGTAAGTTTAGCAATTCTACCATATCAATAATAACTTTAATGCTACTTTAAATTGCAGATTAGATACCAAAGGCTTAATCCAAACATAATCCATGTCATTTACATGAATGATTTACAGTAGTGTGCTGGGAGACAATTCCATCAACCGGTCCTTGGAGAAGCCCAACGTTTGAGTAGTTAACCATAGAGAAGTAATCACTCTTTGAGTAGCAATAGTCGGGAGACAAAATAAACACCCATTTTGCACCTTTGAGTGGTAGAATGGTAAGACAAGTGACAGAAGGCATAGAGTTGAGTTACAAAGTTCAAATTAATTTTTGGGAATAAGGTAATTGCCATTAGCCCAGATCAAGTTAAAATCTGTTGTAATGGAAATTAAATCTATAATTACATGACTTCTCCTGTGCAGCTCTGGAAATATCATGCTTACATGCAGAACTAAGTGCTCCACTAGGGAAAGCCTGGTATATGGCCTAAAGGTGACAATTCCAAGCAGTTTATGGTGTTCATCTACCTATTTAATTCCTTTGTCAGAATACTTCAGCACAATATCTTTTTCACAAAAAGCTCCTCCAGCAGGGTTTGTCAGCTCCAGGAGGCAAGATGAAATTTAGTGCAACAAATAAACAGTGCTAAATAGTTCCTCACTGTACTTAGACTGAGCCATTAATAAATGCAGAATGAGAGAGAAATGTAATAAATAACCATGTTATGTGAAATTGAGTCAGACAAAGCAGATCATTAAAGAAAATCTTACTTTTTGTCTTAATTTACTCTCCAAACAAAATCAGTTATCATCTGCAACTGAATTCATCTGTTCCAATTTATCAGGCATCTTTATAAATACAAATTCAAGTCACAAAATCAAATAAAATAAATTTGGCCAAAATGCTGCAATACAATAATTTACATCCACCTCACATCAAGTGAATTTTTAATTGTTTTCAGATTTTTTTTTAGGGATAAGGGCTAAGTTTAGGGCCAGGAGACCACATTTGTGAAGTTAAACTAGTCATGTGTAAAGTTAGTAAGGGATTTGCTTGCTTTAAGTTCATGTCTGGTTATCTTTAACCATTATACTTTTGCAATAAAAGGCCGACAGAAGATTTTGCAAAATCAAATCTAACAGCGGCACAATTTTGTGATTGCATGGGTTCAAATCTCCCACTTTAGTAAATGTCACAATGACATGGTGATTTGTTTCACGGTAAAAGAATGTTCCTGTGGCTGTTTAACAAAATAGCATTAGAGAAAATCATAAGACAATGTGCACAAGTCACAACAAAAATTATTTGCAAAATTCTAGAGTTTTCAGTTCTTAAAATTACGATTGAGCTTGCTTCATATCCTAAACTTCAATACATGTTTCACATACAAAATGTAGTGTCACCTCCCATCACAACCACAAAATTTTGCTACCATGTCATCTTGAAATACTTGTTGAATTGTATTGAGGAAGAGTAGTCTGCACTGCGTATCACTCTAATCAAGTGCAGATGCTTTAACCAACCTGTATCTTGCTAACAAACAAATTACTATTTTAAAGTTTACTGTACAATAATTAAATGGAAGGCTATTCCAGACATAAACTTGCCTTAATTTGTGTTAATCTGATTAGAAAACTACTTATAAAAATGGTATTTATACTTAGAAAGGTACAGAACTGAAATTAAACCTTAAATGATTAAAATCAAAATTACCACTTACGGCTTTGAAATCTCCATCCAAATCAGAGTCTTCTAAACTTTCTTCCTGCGGCACATTTCTTTTCTTGAGTAGATGTTCATCTCTCTTGTTCTGTAAATGACAAGAAAGCAGTTGGAAAGAGATGTGCATAACTTTTATTTATTTGTAATCACTGCTCAGTTTCACATTGAGCAACAGAAAGACAACTTTTAAAATATGTAATTTTGATGAAGTTGAAATTAGAATCAAACCAAAAATATCATTTTTCTCCTGGACAACAGAAAGTAGGTAGAATTAAGTGGGATTCAATGGTGATACAAAATTTTGTTGAACAATGCAAATTTTGATCCATGCAGGTAGAGCATACGGAACTCTCATATTTAACAAACCACATCTTCAAGCTCACAGGCCAGAATTTCCAGGGTTCACCCCATCTTGTATCCAAATCTGCAGATTACAGCAAGTTTTATCAACTGTCCCAATATATTGGCTTAGTGATAACCTTTCCATCTCAAAATAAAATGAGTTCAAGCTTCACATAAGAAACTGAATACACAATCTAAATGGACACTTCATTCAAGAAACTAGCCTGATTGATGTAACAAAATAGAAAGCCTAAGTATTAATAAGCACATCAAGGGGAAGCAAAGATTGCAAAAGGTACAGGGGACTATTTACCAGCAACGGTGAGGAGTTGGATATGCAAAGACAAGCAAATGGTAGAATTACCAAGTTATGTTTTGTCAGCCCTTGATCATCAGAAAGAGGTGCAAAGGAGAAAGGGGTGCCTGATTTAGAGAACAGTACAAGAGACATAGGTGACTGAAATCTCCCAAGTAGCACAACGTAGAGCAGACAGAAAGGCAAAAGAACCTGAAAGATTCAAGCTCTGATAACATCCACATAATAGCACTGTTCAAATAGAGTAAGGAGTTTTCGCTAGTATTTTCAAAGCACACTGGAATTGGATAAAGTCGCAACAGATGAGAAAGTAATAAGAAATTATTCTTGCATCTTAACAATGTAAATGATGAATTAATAATTTGTACATTGATTTGTTTTTTCACAAAATGGATCCATTTAATTTTTAAACTTAAATATTTAAGGCTACTTATTTGAAACATATTCCTAGTGCATTACAGTTATATGACATATAAACTACCATACCCAAGTGGAAAGAAATTTCATGCCCAAGTTATTTAGCTTTAGGTTCTTCATCTGTTGAAAATTACTTCTGAAAAGATACTCTTGAAATGCTCCTTACAATGTATGTACTGCAGCTCTCTGTAGCTGTGACACTTTACTCTGTACTGTTATTGTTTTTACCTGTACTACATCAATGCACTCTGTACTAACTCAATGTAACTGCACTGTGTAATGAATTGACCTGTATGATCGGTATGCAAGACAAGTTTTTCACTGCACCTCGGTACAAATGACAATAATAAACCAATATCAATAATTGAATGAGTTGAAAATCGTTAAGTGGGTCCAACTGATTCCTGCAAATGCTTGTTGTCCTTGTTGAATTGGGAACAGTCAATGTCCATCCTTAGTTCCCTTGAGAAGATCATAGTCAGCCTTCTCACAACCACTGCATATTGTGGTTCAATGAAAAAGCAGCCTTCTCACAACTACTGCATATTGTGGTTCAACGAAACAGCAGGAACGTGGAATGACTGGAATGCACTGTAAAAAGCTGGCGTAGAACCAATGGCCTGAAGAGCCTCCTTTTGTGCTGTGACGATTCTATGACACTAGAATACAACCTGAGCGTGCAGCAAGAATCAAGATAAATTGGAGTCACATGGATCCAGGACAATCTGGTCTGTGAAAGCACGTGGTGGAGGAACAGTGGGACTTCAACTGGATTTTTAACCACAATCTGACTGATAGTAGCTTTTATTTTGCCGTGATGTCGCCATTGCTCTTCAATTAGTAGTTCAGTAACAGATAACATCATACTATCACATCTGCACAGAACCTCTGAAACTTCATTTAAAATACCTTCCACAAATGAGTTGATTTACATTGTAAATCATTGTACTGTAAACAAAAAATTCTGGAAACACTCAGAGCTGCCACCTGAAGCGGTAACCGTTTCTCTTTTAACAGATGTTGCCTGACTTGCTGAGTTTAAGTATTTTCTGCTTTTCAGATTTCCAGCATCTGCAGCTTTTTTTAAATTTTCATTTATTGTAAATAACTTCTTAATTATGGAATCCTATTGGTTCAGTGTTTATAATGAGATGACTATTGATTCTCGAATGGACGACTTGCTTAGTCACAATTCTAGAGTTTTATATTTAATGACTTTAAAGACCCTACATAATTAAATTGATTATCTCCAGCATCCAGCAAAGTTGCATCCCATTTTGTGCACAGCCAATCAAGCAATCTTTTCAGATTTGAAACAAGGATAAATTTAATCTGCACTATACTTCCTACTTACCTGCCAAAACAAATTTCTTTGAACTAAATACCCATTCTATCTTGTAGTACTACTTATTGAACCACGAAAAATGCAAATCTAACCAGGTGGCAATTGGATTACATTACTAGGTCTAGCTTGATTAGAAACCTTCCCAGTCCCTAAAATATAGAATTTGTATAAATTTTACCTCGGGCTTCTTGCCTCCGATAGCAGGCTCTGACCATTGACAAATCAACTCAAACATCTGCTCTCAAGTTAACATGAAAGTAATCAAACTAGTTCAGGTCCATTTACACAGCAGAATAGAATGATCTACGCCAGCATTCTTGTTTCAATAATCACAGTTATGCACGTGCATACTTCATCATACCCAAATGATTAAATGCAATCAGAAAATGTCAGTTTAGTCCAACTTTTTAAAATCTTCCAAAGATTAAGAACAAGTTTGGTTTACAGAACCTAATATCAAGACAGAGTTGATGAGATAACCTTATATTTGTTCACTGCAGATCTTGAAAGACCAGCACCTATGTTTTAGCATATTCTCATTGGAACAGCACAATCTTATTTTGCTGTGAGTCTATCATTATGTCACCAGAGAAAGAAAGTCAGATTCAGGAAAATAAGTCAGAAGAGGTTTTATACAAACAGTCCAGCAGGCAATGGAAACTGAACACAAATGGAAAAATCACCTTGTTAAAGATTGCTCCCACACGAGTCTAGTTGAGAACAAGAATGTCTCAGCAAGGCTTATGGTTGTCATTGAGGGGGAAGAATGGTATGCAGGGAAATCCCATTAGTAATTACATGGTAATGCGTACTGCCAAGTCTACAAGCATGGCCTCTAAAGACAGGATTGCATTTCGTCACATTCCAGTGCTCACAATCTGTCCTGCACAAGGATTAATTATTCAGATATTGGAATGGCATTCAGCCAATTCCAATTAAACCACTGAAGCTGGGGGTATGTTTTAAAAACTAAATCACATCTTGACTGCCCTGCAAAAAGACTATAAAAGAATGCCAGCCAGATCGCCACAGCTTTAGTTATAGAGACATGAAGTGAATATAACCGGGAAGAGGGTAAACACAGATTACTGAAGGCATAGACAGTGACATTGAGCTTTCGCAGGCATGCTGAGTGATGGCATTATCAACTAGTGTAATACAGATAGCATGAGTTTGCAAAATAAGTCTACTCAGATGAATAACAGGTTGAAACCTGGGCAGTTAAGTTTGCTTTCAGACGAGGCATTCTCAAATGGGTGTACAGATATAAAACCTTATTATATAAATAATTCTGTCTACTCTTTTAACTCGTTCACCAACATGACCCCAAAATAAAAATAGAGAATGCTGGAAACTTTCTGCTGGATCCTGCAAGTCACGCAGGATATATGGAGAGAGAAATAGGGTTAACGTTAACGTTTCAGGTCAATAACTTTTTGCCAGAAGTTAATAGTACATTGTGGTATTGTTCTGCTAACCAAAAGCACATGGAAATCTAAACCTGCACTTTTCAACAATACTTTTTAAGCTAGTACCACATCAGGATTTTTCACATTCCCAATAGCCAACCATCAATACAACATCAAATTGTCCCATTTTTGTCACACATTTGTCACACCATAACACTTAGCTAGGATGTTCCCAAATTAGTAGGAAGAAACAGAGAAATGGAGTGGGTCACCGGCTTATCTAGTTCATTGCTTTTTTTAGGTTGAGAATATATAACTTCATAGTTACTCTAATACTACTGTCATAACAAACAGAAAACAAAAGAACTCTGGGAATCTGTGGTACAGCACCATAAACAACTGTGAAAGCTGTCCTACTGTCATTAAAAAAAACCCAACCAACTGAAAAAAATGCATTTTACAGCAAGTACTGCAATCATTAATCCTTAAGCTATTTTTCCCACTCCCTGCCTATGTGCCTAAACAATAAAACAACTTTTTCTTCCCTCAGTGTAATGAATCATATAAACTCAAAAATAGAAGCTTCCCCACTTACAAAATTTACGTACACAAGCATTCACTTTTAAAGGGAGACCTTGAGGAAAGAAATTGTAGGGCTTACGATAGGGTCTTTTAGAGACTGTTGGATAGGTACATGGAGCTGAGAAAAATAGAGGGCTATGGGTAAGCCTAGTAATTTCTAGGGTAAGGACATGTTCGGCACAGCTTTGTGGGCCGAAGGGCCTGAATTGTGCTGTAGTTTTTCTATGTTCTATGTTTTATTATCACTACTGCTTGGTCTTAAACATGCTAGGGTAGAAACTCATGTATATTATATGCACTGATTGTGCACTTCAGTAATCTTTTTTCAAAAATTGATCATGATGTATATACATTGCTGCATCACAAGAGTTAGGGAAGGATAATAATGCCCTTCCAATGTCACCCACATTCTCAACAAATCTGTAGTCTATGCTATTAACACCTATGGCACAACTACATCAGACACATATGACCAAATTTTGGAGACATAGATTATCTGTCAATTTCTTATGATCCACTGGGAAGGTTGCAGAGTATACTATCTACAAAATAGAATGCAGTAACTCACCAAGACTGACCTAACAACACCATCCAAATTCACGACTTGTATTATCAAGAATGACCAGGGCAGCAGGGGCATGGGAATATCATCACTCTAAGCCCCATTCCAAGTTGCACACTGCTTTGAAATGTATCAATGCTCCTTTGTTGTCATTTGGTCCAAATCATGGAATAGTCTCCGCAATGGTATTGCACAAATCTCTTCAAAAGGAGGACAGCAAGAGTTTAAGGTGTCAGCCCACCATCACCTTTTCACGAGCAATTAGGAATGGGAAGCCTTGTCAGTGAAACGGAGATGACAAGAAATTAATAATAAACAACTGTATGACAAGTTAAACAAGAGACTAAAGAGATTCTACTAAAAAGTCTTTATAATGTATGACCCATACCAGACTAGGTGATTAACAGTAGATACTGCATGAATAAATTTATAGTGTCCATACCATAATTATTACCACATTGTGGATATGACTGTGGATTCAACACAAGGTGCATGGCAATCATCTTTTGCATGGGCTGGTATCACCAAGAAACAAAATAATAGTACATGATGTTCCATAACAAAAAGGAAAGTGGTGCTTATAAAGGAAGTTAAGAAGGGTAAGAGGGGTCACGAAAAATCACTCACAGACAGGATTAAGGAAAATCCAGAGACATTCTATAAGTATATTAAGGGCAAAAGAATAATCAGGGAAAAAGTAGAACCAATTAGAAACAACATGGACTATCTGTGCATGGAGGCAGAGGTAAAGGTGAGGTCCTAAATAAATACTCGGCAGGAAACATTTCCTCATATCAGAAGTAAATAAAACTAGAGGACACAGATTTAAGGTAAGTGGGAAGAGATTCAGAGGGGACCGTCTTTACCCAGAGAGTGGCAAGTACCTGGAATGCACTGCCTGAGAGTGGTTGAAGCTGGATAGCTAAGAGCATTTAAGAAGAGTCGAGATGAGCACTTGAATCGCTTAGGCACAGAAGGCAATGGACCAAGTGCTGGGAAATAGGATTAACAGGAAGGATGCCCACTGGTCAGTGTGAATGAATTGGACTGAATAGCTTGTTTCTCTGCTGTATAGTTCTATAACAGAGTTCAAATGGTTAACTTATCAGAGCAGTTTATTACAATACAAACTTAATTTGTATTCCCTCGAATTTAAAAAGTTAAGAGATGACCTAAATCAAGATGTTTCAACTAATAGGATTTGTGTAGAATAAGTACAATGAAATAATTCTATCTGGTAAGGAATCCAAAGGACACAATGACAACTACTGATGGCCAGATCTTGAGCTCTAAAGTTCCCTCCATAAACCTCACCACTTCTCTTACCTCCTTTAACGGGAACACTCTTAAAATTAAAGCAAAAAATGAACTGCTGGAAGAACTCAGTGAGTCGAGCTGCATTTGTGAAGACAAAGGGATAATTGATATTTCATGTCGAGACCCTGAGTTTTTCCAGCAGTTTGTTTTTTGCTCCAGATTACAGCATCTGCAGTCTCTTGTATCTCAATCTTAAAGTTAGACCTAGGCTGAATGGAGGAGGAAACATTTTTCCACTAGAAAAGTATTTAAAATCTGGCATATTCTCTCCCGAAAACTGTGGTTAATGGTATATGCATCAATTGACATGTTCAAGACTCAAGATCAATGGGCTTTCAGTGCTGTTAAGGAACTTGGATCATGGATTAATGGAGCCAAGGCATTGATCAGCCATGATCTAACTGAATACTTGTTTGTATTCCTGTATTTCAGCACAAGTCAGCAGTCTGAGACAGGCCATAGAGATGGCTGCTGGCATTGACTGAGAAAAGACATAGCAGATCTTGGCTAAAGCTGGGTATCAAAAAGCAAAATTCACATGATACCTTCCCCTCACAACAAAGTAGTTACTGCAAATCTGAGATAGTACACTGGAGGATTCTAGTGTACATCATGCACCGATCTGGATAGTTAGATTCCAGGTTCAGTTCTGCCACTGTAACGAGTATTTAAAGATCAGGTTTACCAATGGAATTACAGGAGGAGGATAATTCCCAGTCATTCTTACAACACTATTAAAATGTGTTATCTATGACCTTCATGAAACGCACAAACTCTAAGGGGGCTTGACAAGGAAAAGGCGAACAGGATATTTCTCTCCTGAAGGAATACAGGAGGCAAAGTTTCAGAATAAAGGGGTCCCACTTAAAGCAGAGATGATGAAGAGGAATTTCTTTGCTCAGAGGATTGTGAATTTTTGCAATTCTCTATCTCAGAGAGCTGCGTGGCTGAATCAATAAATATATTCAAGGTTGGGACAATTTTTTGGTGAATGGAAGCATATGAATGCAGGCAGTAAAGCAGAGCCAAGGCCCAGATCAGAATAGCCACGATATTATTAAATAGCAGAGAAGTCGCCAGGGCCATATAACTTCCTGGTGTTCTGCAGAAGGACTCAGATCAGAGTCAGAAAATTGGAAGTTCAAGTCCCACTTCTGACACTTGAGCTCAAAGTAAAAATTGGCATTCCACTGCAAAACTCAAGGAGTGTTGTGTGCTGTCAAAGTTGTCAATTTATTGAATAACACATTAAATCGAGTCCAAATTAGTTACATTGATGGATGTATTTTTTATTATTCAAAAGACTCTGATGTTGCAGGCTGAGACAGTGTTTATTCTCCAAAACACTCCAACTTTAACTCCCAGAGTGGCACTCCAGGTCATTATATAGGGCATTAAAAGTCACACACATCAATGATTCTGGGACATACATAGTCCAAACTTGGTAAAGATGGCAAATTTTGTTCCCTGAAGAAAACTAGAGAAATTCAATTTTTTTTTAAATTACAATCAGTTGATGACATTGATGCAATTAATGACACCAGCTTTCTATTTCAGATTTACTTAATTATTTGGATGAAGACTCTTCAGCTGCCATGATGGGATTTGAAGTAACGCCACCAACATAAGTCCAGGCCAATAAATTTTCCTTCAGCTCACCCTGAACATAGATAATCAGGTCTACTACTACACTACCTTTTGTGGCAATATTCCCAGTGCAAAATTAGCAAACAAATTTCCTATGTGTCAGTAACTTAAGAAAATTGACTGTAAAGCAATTGAGAGATCAAAAGAGGCAATTTATAGATGCCAGTTCATTCATCCTTGCTTGCAGTGTATGATAGAAATGTGGGAGGTTCTTCCATGCCCTCTTAGCTGTGTTGGAAAAATGTACTGTAAAAAGTGCAAGTAAAATAGATTGGTACATCCACAACATTGGAATTTCCTTGTGCCAGTAAATATCACAAGCCTTTGGGAACATCATTTCTTTATTTCATATTTGAGACGTGGATGTCACTGAGGGCCAGCATTTAAAGTCCATCCCTAACCACTCTAAAGAAGGTGTTGACGATGCCCACTTTAACTACCGAGTCCTTGGGTTACAAGTACTTTCACAAATCTCTCAGGCAGTGTGTTCCAGGATTTTGATGCAACAATACTGAAAGAAGTTCAATGTATATACAAGTCAGGATGCTGTGTAACTCAAGGGTCCTTACAGGTGGTGGTGTTTTCATGTGGCTGATGTCCTTGATCTCCTTGTTGGGATGGTTGCGAGATGCTGTCAATCTGGATGAAATTAATCATGTTTAATTTCCTCCATCCTCTCCCCTTTTAGACATTCATTGATTTATAATTCAATTTTGCTCCTCTTCCTCTCAACCTAAGCAAAAGAAATACATCTTCCCTATAAAGTCAACCATACTTTACATTAGCAAGGACGGGGCTAGAATTTAAAATCTTCAATTATTTTGTTATTTCTACCTTGGCAGTTTTGAAAACTTAACAAAATCTTAAATTTGTCAAAACAAAACCAGGCATTAATTGGCAGAAAAAAGCTACTTTGAATCTAATTTTGAAGTAATCAAGAACTAAATATTGAAGATCAATATAGTCACAATAAAAAACATTAACCTCCGATTCTCAAACTCAAAAGGGTCATTCATTGACTCTTCCAAGGAAGTATTCTGGTCTGTTGAGTTAGCTATTACATGGACACCTGAGTGAACATAAAACATTCTGTGTTCCGAGTTCTCCCATGTCCTGGCAACATATACTCTCAATCAAAAACAGAGAATCAGATTCTTTCTTCATTGCTGTTTGAGACCTCTGTTCACAAACAGATTGTAATATTTCCATTAGTTACAACAGTGACTGCAACCAATGAAGTACTTTTAAATTGCTTTGGGACTTAATTCAGCTGTGAAAGTTGTTACATAAATCCACTCTTGTTTAATTAAAATTTAACATTCTTATAAGCAGATACCAGGACCCACATTTCAATTGCCAAAAGCTCTAAGTTCTAGTGGCTACTATTCAGCAGGTACTTTCCTGCTGTCACCACACAGTCACTTTAGGGCCCTCTGCGCAGGTTGTGGTTATGGTAAATTCTGCAGCGATAGAGGCAAAGAGATTTATTTCAGGAGGCACACTTTCCAGTTAACACACAATAAAAAAAACCTTTATCAATAAACTTATTAACTTCGGAGGACTCGGGCTTCGGTTCGGAGGACTTCGGAGCAGCTAAGTGTTTTCTCTGTTTATCACTTTTATTAGGGTTTTTGGGTGTAAGGGTTAGTTTTTTGTTAGGGTTTTTAGTGTAAGGTTTAGATTTTTTTAGTAAGTTTTTTAAGTAGTCGAGTGGGGGCTGGACTGCGCAGGCGCAGCGCGGGCAGCTTAAAAAGCAAACAGCCTTGAGAGCGGGCAGTGGAGTGAGTAGCAGCAGAGTGTTCTGGGCTTTGGCTCAAGGGGCTTCGGCGCGAAGGGGCAAGGAGGGTAAGTAGCTGTTAAGTAGGTAAAGGCAAGGTTTAGCTTTTGGTCATTATAGATTTGTAGGTGGGACTAACTAGGGGAAAAAAAAGGTAGTCAGATGGAGGACATGGTGGTGTGCTGCAGCTGTTTGATGTGGGAACTCGTGGACCTTGCTGCGGTCCAAGATGGCCACATCTGCAGTAAGTGCTTGAGGCTGGACGAACTTCGGCTCAGAGTTGATGAGCTGGAGTCGCAGCTACAAACACTGCGCAGCATAAGGGAGGGAGAGAGTTTTGTAGACACGGTGCATCAGGTGACAGTCACCCCCCCTTAGGGTAGATACATCTGAGGTTCAGGAGGCAGATAGAATGGTGACGGTCAGGGGAGGGAAGAGGAAGAAGAAGTCAGGCAGGCAGACAGGACAGAGAGTCCCGGAGGCTGTTCCCCTCAGTAACAAGTTTTCTGCCTTGGAAGCTGTTGAGGGGGATGACCTGCAGGGTCCTAGCTGCAGTTACCAGGTCTCTGGCACTGGGACTGGTACTGCTGCTCAGAAGGGAAGGGTGGGAAAGAGACATGCGGTAGTGATAGGGGACTCGATAGTCAGGGAAACAGACAGGAGGTTCTGTGGCAGTGAGCATGAATCCCGGATGGTATGTTGCCTCCCAGGTGCCAGGGTCCGGGATGTCACTGATCGGGTCTACAGAATTCTTGAGTGGGAGGGAGAGCAGCCAGAGGTTGTGGTCCATATTGGCACCAATGACATAGGTAGGAAGGGGGACGAGGTCCTGAAGAGGTCCTGAAGAGTGAGTTCAGGGAGCTAGGCAGAAAATTGAGGAACAGGACCTCAAAGGTAGCAATCTCGGGATTGCTGCCAGTGCCACGTGATAGTGAAGGTAGGAATAGGAGGAGGTGGCAGATAAATGTGTGGCTGAGAAGTTGGTGCAGGAGGGAGGGTTTTAGATTTCTGGATCATTGGGATCTCTTCTCGGGAAGGTGGGACCTGTACAGAGAGGACGGGTTACACCCAAACCAGAAGGGGGCCAATATCCTTGCGGCGAGATTTGCTAGGGTGGTACAGGAGGGTTTAAACTAGTTTGTGAGGGGGAAGGGAACCGGAGGAGTAGGTCAGAGGAAGAAGGGAATGGGGAAAAGTTAAATCAAACAGGCAGAGAGGCTTTGGGGAAGGAGAAGCAGAATACAGGCTGTAAAAGTAGTAAGATAGATGGACTGAAGTGTGTTTACTTAAACGCAAGAAGTGTCAGGAATAAGGGGGATGAACTGAGGGCTTGGATAAGTATGGGGGACTATGATATCGTGGCTATTACTGAGACGTGGCTGACGTCAGGAGAGGAGTGGATATTGAATATTCCTGGTTTTCGGTGTTTTAAGAGGGATAGGGAAGGGGGGAGAAGAGGGGGAGGGGTGGCGATACCGGTCAGGGACACTGTTACGGCTGTGGAAAAGATGGATGTTGTAGAAGGATCATCTCTAGAGTCCATATGGGTGGAGTTAAGGAACAAGAAAGGAGCAGTTACTCTACTAGGAGTATTCTATAGGCCCCCCGGTAGCAGTAGAGATATAGAGGAGCAGATTGGCAGGCAGTGTTTGGAGAGAAGCAGAAATAACAGGGTTATTATAATGGGAGACTTCAACTTCCCAAATATAGACTGGAACCTGCTTAGTGCCAAAAGTTTAGATGGGACAGAATTTGTTAAGTGTGTCCAGGAGGGATTCCTGACGCAGTACGTTGACAGGCCGACTCGAGGGAATGCCACGTTAGATCTAGTTTTAGGAAATGAACCGGGACAGGTGAAGGATCTATTGGTGGGTGAGTATTTGGGGGACAGTGACCATTGCTCCATAACCTTTAAAATTGTCATGGACAGGGACAGGTGCAGAGAGGACAAGAGGTTTTTCAATTGGGGAAGGGCTAACTACGAGGCTATAAGGAGAGAACTTGGGGGTGTAAATTGGGATGTCCTTTTTGAAGGAAAATGTACCATGGGGATGTGGTCGATATTCAGGGATCTTATGCAGGATGTTAGAGATAAATATGTCCCGGTGAGGCAGAGAAGGAATGGCAGGGTGAAGGAACCGTGGGTGACGAGAGAGGTGGAACGACTTGTTAGGGAGAAGAAGGTAACATACGTGAGGTATAAGCAGCAAGGTTCAGACAGGGCCCGTGAGGAATATAGGGTAGCGAGGAAGGAACTTAAGAAAGGGCTGAGGAGAGCTAGAAGGGGACATGAAAAGGCTTTGGCTAGTAGGGTTAAGGAAAATCCCAAGGCCTTTTTCAAGTACGTGAAGGGTAGGAGGATGGCTAGGGTGAAGGTAGGTCCGATTAAGGACAAAGGCGAGAGAATTTGCCTGGAGGCGGCAGAAGTGGGAGAAGTTCTCAATGAGTACTTCTCTTCGGTATTCACCAGGGAGAGGGGTCTTGATGATGCGGAAGGGAGTGCTGGTAGGGGTAATGTTCTCGAGGTTGTTGATATCAAGAGAGAGGATGTGTTGAAGTTGTTAAATAATATTAAGACAGATAAATCTCCGGGGCCTGACGGGATTTTCCCCAGGCTGCTTCGAGAGGCTAGGGAGGAGATTGCTGAACCGCTGGTAAGGATCTTTGAGTCCTCGTTGTCTACGGGGGTGGTGCCGGAGGATTGGAGGGTTGCGAATGTGGTCCCCTTGTTCAAAAAAGGTAATAGGGGTAGGCCAGGGAATTATAGACCGGTGAGTCTCACGTCTGTGGTGGGTAAGCTGTTAGAAAGGATTCTAAGGGATAGGATTTATGAACACCTTGAGAATCATGGACTGATTAGGGACAGCCAGCATGGCTTTGTGAAGGGAAGATCTTGCCTCACAAGCCTGATAGAGTTCTTTGAGGAGGTGACCAGGAAGATTGATGAGGGCAGTGTGGTGGATGTGGTTTACATGGATTTTAGTAAGGCGTTTGATAAGGTTCCTCATGGTAGGCTTCTTCAGAAGGTCAGAGGCCGAGGGATCCAAGGAAGCTTGGCTGTGTGGATTAGGAATTGGCTTGCATGTAGAAAGCAGAGGGTTGTGGTGGAGGGAGTGCCCTCGGATTGGAAGGCAGTGACTAGTGGTGTCCCGCAGGGATCGGTTCTGGGACCTCTACTTTTTGTGATATTTATAGATGACTTAGATGAGGGGGTGGAGGGCTGGGTTAGTAAGTTTGCGGACGACACTAAGATAGGCGGTGTTGTGGATAGTGTGGAGGGCTGTCGGAGCTTACAGAGGGATATTGATAGGATGCAGAGCTGGGCTGACAAGTGGCAGATGGAGTTCAATCCGGAGAAGTGTGAGGTGGTACACTTTGGAAGGACAAACTCCAGGGCAGAGTACAGGGTAAACGGCAAGGTACTGGGCAGTGTGGAGGAGCAGAGGGATCTGGGGGTTCATATTCACAGTTCGTTGAAAGTTGCCTCACAGGTGGAAAGAGCAGTTAAGAAGGCCAATGGGATGTTGGCTTTCATAAGTCGCGGGATTGAGTTTAAGAGCCGCGAGGTTATGATGCAGCTTTACAAAACTCTAGTTAGGCCACACTTAGAGTACTGTGTTCAGTTCTGGTCGTCTCATTATAGGAAGGATGTCGAGGCGTTGGAGAGGGTGCAGAGGAGATTTACCAGGATGCTGCCTGGATTGGAGAGTATTGAATATGAGGAGAGGCTTAAGGTGCTGGGGCTTTATTCACTGGAAAGGAGGAGGATGAGAGGAGACATGATAGAGGTATATAAAATATTGAGAGGAATAGATAGAGTAGACAGTCAGTGCCTCCTTCCCAGGGCACCAATGCTCAAGATGAGAGGTCATGGCTTTAAGGTTATGGGTGGGAGGTTCAGGGGAGATGTCAGAGGGAGGTTTTTCACCCACAGAGTGGTTGGTGCATGGAATGCACTGCCTGGGGTGGTGGTGGAGGCAGATACATTGAACAGGTTCAAGAGCTTGTTGGATAGGCATATGGAGGAACGTGAGATAGAGGGATATGCGGGAGGAAGGGGTTAGGTAGTGTGAGGGTGGTCTGATGGACGGCACGACACGGTGGGCCGAAGGGCCTGTTTTGTGCTGTATGGTTCTATGGTTCTATGACTGTTTAAATCACCACGACAACTCCAATATCAGACACTTCTCATTCAAATCTCTTCAGATCAACAAAGTATCAGAGATAACATTCCCTTCCAGCCTTTCCTGTCTATTCTGCACTTTACTGAAGGTACTAAGGTCCTGGAAAACTAACACACTCAATCACTTCCTTTGCTACTGCTCATCAGTGGAACAATGCTCCTGATTAGTTATCCACAGACAAAAGGAAACAATAAACAAATGTCGGAGAAAGAGTGCAAATCTTTATATTGAGCCAAAAGCAAGGTTTACCTGTAAAAGTGCCAAGTAGTATCAAAAACTTCAAACTGATAGAGTCTGGCCCAGAAACAGCAAAGTGTCAATGCTCTTTACCTTTAATCTGATTCATAACAGAGATACCTCGCTCTGGACTGCAAAATCTAAAATTGCAATCTCTCCCCAACTATAGCCTACTACATCTTCATCCAATAGGTTATTAAAATAGCTATTTAAACTTCATTCTATCATTTCCAAATCCAGTCCATTCTATCATTTCCAAATCCAATATCATTTCCAGTCCAACATCATTTTTGGCAAACGTGTCGAGCTTCCTCTTCAGCTGGGTATAAATCAGTTTTAGATGGTGATGAAAGGGCAATTACTTCACATTCATATTTGCATCTCCAGAAATCAGTTGACTATAATGTACCCACTTATCAGAACCACATCTTAAATGTGCACAATTAGCATGACTATATGCCTGGAGACTAATTGAATAATGTAAATTATGCATGACAAATAGCATATACTATTTAGCAACAATTTATATTTTATACGACAACTATATATAGAAAAAATATTTTACATTTAATCAGTCGGAATGAGTCAAGGATATGGAGGCATCCAAAAACAAATGGTCGAAATTAACCCATTGGCTAACAGGAGTCAATATCAATCTATGAGACAAAGACGAGGGGGTTATGTGGTTATGGTAAATTCTGCAGCAATAGAGGCAAAGAGATTTCAGGAGGCACACTTTCCAGTTAGAAGACGGGCAGCAGAATTCTGAAGCACCTGAAGTTTGCTGAGATTTAAAAGATGAAGTCTAGCCAGGACTACATTGGAATACAGAGATACTACAATCTGGACTCCAAAATCTAAAATTGCAATCTCTCCCCAACTATAGCCTACTACATCCTCAGAAGTAACAACACTACGGCTGAAGGTTTAAAGATAAAAGCACTGCGCTAAATGGAAATCACATGCTGGGACTCTAATGTCAACTCAAAATGATGCACTGACATTCAATCAGAAGTAGACAGAAAAAAACTCAGATATAATCTGCCAAAGCTTCATGCAGATATGGAAGACTTGAGCTTCTAGGTACTTGAGATATAAGCCACTAGATTTGTAAAGGATTCATGTACACCACTTATCAGTATTTTATGTTGGTCTGCTACCAATAAAAAGTCACATACACCTGACACTTTCAAGTGTTTATTACTGCAAACAAGCAGCCTATTCTCAATCATCAGCAATGTGATGCAAGCCTTGGTTGACAGTGCTATCAAGATACACTTTTTCACCAATAACCTACTCATCAACACATGCTTTGGGTTTCAACGGACCTCTCAGCTCAGATCACATCACAGCTCTGGACCCAAGTGTGGATGACTTGCCCTTGACATCAAGGCAGCATTTGACCGAGTGTGGCACCAAGGTGCCTGGTAAAACTGAAGATAATGAGCATCAAAAGGAAAACACTCGAATGGCTAGAGTCATAGTTCACACAAAGGAAGATGGTCATAGTTGGAGGTCAATCATCCCTTCTCCAGAACATCATTGCAGGAACTCCTCAGGGCAATGGCCTGGACTGAACCATTTTCAGCTGCCTCTACCATAAGGTCATAAGTGGTCATAAGTTCATCACTATTGCTCAGTATTTTATGTTGGTCTGCTACCAATAAAAATCATTCACCATTCCTCAGCTAATGAAGCAGCCTGTGCCTGCATGCTGCAAAACCTAGAAACATTCAGGCATGGGCAGATAAGTGGCAAGTAACATTCACAGCATCTCCAACAAGAGAGAGTCCAATCACCTACCCTCAACATTCAATGGCATTACCATTGCTAAAGCCCACCCCCCACCACCACAGCCATTTAAATACCATGGCTACAAGAGCAGGTCAGAAGCTGGGTATCCTGAGACGACTGAGTCTCCAGTCAATATCCCAAGGCAGCTGCAGGGCACAAACCAGGTGGGTGACACAATACTTTCCACCTGCCTAAGAGTGCAGTGCCAATAGCTCTCAAGAAGCTCAACATCACCCAGGACAAAGCAGCCCACTTGATTGGCATACCCATAAACTACCCTAAACATTCATTCCCTCCACCACTGACACACATTGACTGCAGTATATACCATCCTGATTTAGAAATATGTCACCCATCTTTCATCAGCGTTGGATTTAAATCCTGAAACTCCATGCCCAACAGTAATGTGGGAGTACCTTCACCAGAAGGACTGCAATGGTTCACTATCACTACCTACTCAGCAGCAATGACCTAATCAGCAAAGCCCAAATACCAAAAATTAAAATTCCACTAAGACTCAAATCAACTAAAACTTGAATAATTTAGCACCCTTGGGATCCTGGAAAACATGGACTACTGCTGGTGACTGTACGCTAATCGGCCAGCAATAATTGTTGCTCTAACCTCAAAACAGTCCTCTCAGTTCAAAGGTTTGAGTGGTCCAATCTGAAATCTTACCTTGAGGCAAAGATATTGCTGCTTTAGATATTAAAATTTATGCCTGCCTGTTAGGTCAATCTTTAGTTCAGCTGTGATGCTTTTGACTGATCCAAACATTTCTAAAAACTACTGCAACACTCACAGCAGAAACATCTTACACGTGCGGTTTAGTAGTTTCTTCTTACTGGTTAGATAGGAGTCAATACAAACTCACACTAAATCTGTTAAATACAGTTCTAAAATATCTAGGGATTTGTCCATCATCTGGCAGCTAAGAGGAAATTTAATAAAAATGTTGAAAATTAACAATGTGTTTCAATGTCTAAGAAGAAACCTTACACTTGCAGGAAGTCAATAACTTGTGGACACAGTAATTTTCAAAATGTAATTGAATGCACAATAGTAATGTAATAAAAACAAGTAAAATACATGGATTGGAATTCATTGGTTAGCTCTTTCAAAGATCTTGCACAGTTGAAATGTGCTAAGTATCTTCCAGGCGGTACAACTCTAACGGTATACGTTTAAACTGACGTACATACTTCTGTCTCAACAGCAATCATCTTCCATGGATGCCATCATATACAATGCTAAAACTGAAGCAAAATATAGTGACAAAACAATATCCACAATAGCTTGCTAGTTGAGGTATGATACAGGTGGAAGCAGCAGGGCGGTGGTGAAAAACATGGGGCAATAGGGAAGACTAAAGGATCTACAATCCACACTGTGAGAAAGACAGCACCCAACAGGTTCACTGGAGTGATCTGTGTCAACTGGTTACGCATTAAAAGCACTGAAGGCACAAGTAACAATGATAGAGCACATATCTCCATTAAAATGCAATTACCTTTCTTAGTTCCACTGTGACTTCATTTCTGTGCCTTCTCATAGTCTGTAACAGAAGAGGGATCGCCCAGAATTAATAAACTTTCTCAACAAAATAGTAAACACTCAATGGCACTTCTCACTAACAAATCATTTTCATACACGCTGCACTGGCAAAGTGAAATACTGCCCACTTTGAAATACATACACACAGATCTACCATTTAATTAGATTGTTGATAATCTGCATGGAAAAAGGCCCTTCTGCCCATTGAGACCATGCAGACTATCAACCATCCATTTGCACTTATCCTACAGTAATCCCATTTTTAATTCTTCCCACATTCCCATCAACTTTCCCCAGATTCCACCACTCACCTACACACTAGGAGCCAATTTAGCGGCCAAATAACCAACCAAACCCATGTCTTTAGGGTGTGGGAGGAAACCAGAGCACCTGTTGGGGGGGGGAATGGTAACCCATATGATCACAAAGAAGACAGGCAAACTCCACACAACTCTACTGGTTGTGCCACCCAAAATACCTTAACTATATTTAAATTAACTTCATTCTACAACCCTTAATCCTGAACAAAAATCAGTTATGAAGTTTTCGAAAGGCCTTCTCCTGAAGTTATTTTTGGAATAGAGTTTCAGATTTCCTCTTTATTCTGTGTGAACTGCTTCTTGAAATTATATCTCAACCACTTCTAAGCTTGCATCCTCCTGCTCTGGACTCTCCTACCAGTAGAAATAGTTTCCTGCTACATACTTGTAAATGTGTTTATCCCCAATCTATTGTACCCGACCATTCTGATTTGCTCTGTCTTTGCCAAGGGCAACATACTCTAACAGACCAGCAACACTGAACATGTTTCAGACCTTTTGCCATTGCAAACATCAGGCAGCTAACTCTTTTTTTCAAAAATGCAAACCCAAACCTGTTTATTTTTACAAACTGTGATTGGCAAAGGGTTACAAACATCTTGGTTCCTGTGTGACTTAAGATACTTTTGTTTTATGAGAAAAGCAAAACTATTGCTTTGTGAGAAAAGAACCATTATCTTCTGTAATGCACGTGGCATTATTCTACTAAGAGTGAATTGTGCCCCTTGATGCTGTAAATTAAACAAACCCTTGTTTGGTCAGGGAAATATCAATCGGAAAGCACTCCTCATGTTGGATCCAGGCCAGAAGCATACAGTAAGTAACCTTTTAATTAAGTTTGTTTTGCCTACAAAAAAAGTAACATTTGTACAAGGTCAGACACCGTCTTTCATATGTTCACTGGGGCATGTCCTATGAGAATGGTCATGATATATCTAATCTTTTTATTTACAGAATTAGCAACTGAAATTGTGCACAAAATAAATATTCAATTCATATAGAGTACTATTAAAATGTGAAAAATAGTCCATTGATGAGCTTGTGTGGTCAGCTTGCTCAAGCAGCCTCACCTCATTATTTTGTGTTCAAGAGTTTTAATATTCCCTTATGTCTTATCATCTGTGTCAGATAGGTTGTGGAGTAGAAACTACATGCTACATTTACCTTTATTATGTTCAGCATTTTAAGTCCAATAAAGGTAAACGTAGCATGCGGTTGCTAATCCACGACTTATGCAACACAGATAATAATTGGACTTAACATGCTGAACATAATAAGTTAACAAAAAAAAGTTCTGTGCAACAAATGTCAATTGCAATACTAATACACTGAGAAAATATTTTAATGTCCAGATGTGACAAACATGGATATACAATTATCCGGCTGAAGAGAGGGAGCAAGTTTGTCACATGGGTGGGGCGGGGGGGGGGGAGGGAAATCAGGGGAGGGCAGGTTGGGGGGGGGGGTGGGGGTTGGGAGATGGCGGGGGGGGAGGGAGAGGGGGGGAGGGAGAGGGGGGGGGGAGGGGGAGGGGGGAGGGAGAGGGGGGAGGGGGAGGGGGGGAGGGGGAGGGGGGAGGGGGAGGGGGGAGGGGGAGGGGGGAGGGGGAGGGGGGAGGGGGAGGGGGGAGGGGGAGGGGGG
Organism: Pristis pectinata; assembly: GCF_009764475.1. NCBI lineage: Eukaryota > Metazoa > Chordata > Chondrichthyes > Rhinopristiformes > Pristidae > Pristis > Pristis pectinata. The sequence goes on along the minus strand of NC_067408.1, from coordinate 66,160,477 downwards.
AGGGGGAGGGGGGAGGGGGAGGGGGGAGGGGGAGGGGGAGGGGGAGGGGGAGGGGGAGGGGGGAGGGGAGGGGGAGGGGAGGGGGGAGGGGGGAGGGGGGAGGGGAGGGGGAGGGAGAGGGGGGAGGGAGAGGGGGGAGGGAGAGGGGGGAGGGGAGGGGAGGGGGGAGGGGAGGGGAGGGGAGGGGAGGGGGGGAGGGGGGAGGGGGGGGAGGGAGGGGGGGGAGGGAGGGGGGGAGGGAGGGGGGGGAGGGGGGGAGGGGGGGGAGGGAGGGGGGGGAGGGAGGGGGGGGAGGGAGGGGGGGAGGGGGGGGGGGAGGGAGGGGGGGGAGGGAGGGGGGGAGGGAGGGGGGGAGGGAGGGGGGGAGGGAGGGGGGAGGGAGGGGGGAGGGAGGGGGGAGGGAGGGGGAGGGGGGGAGTTGGAGAGTGTGGAGGAGGAAGGGGAAAGGAGGGGTTGGAGTGTGGATGGGGGGTTGGGGAGGGGTAGAGAGGATGGGGATGTGGGGAGGGGTTGGAGGATGGGGGGAGAGGAGAGGAGAGGAGGGGAGGGGAGGGGGAGGGGAGGGGAGGGGGAGGGGAGGGGAGGGGGAGGGGAGGGAGGGGGAGGGGAGGGAGGGGGAGGGGAGGGAGGGGGAGGGAGGGAGGGGGAGGGAGGGGGGGGAGGGAGGGGGGGAGGGAGGGGGGGAGGGAGGGGGGGAGGGAGGGGGGGAGGGAGGGGGGGGAGGGAGGGGGGAGGGAGGGGGGGAGGGGAGGGGGGGAGGGGAGGGGGAGGGGGAGGGGGAGGGGGAGGGGGAGGGGGAGGGGGAGGGGGGACAGGTGCAGGAGACAGGGGTAGGAGGATGGGATGGGGGGCTTTGGGGCTGTTGAAGGGAAGGGGTGGGGTGCTGGGGGTTGAGGTAAGGGTGTGGGGATGAGGGGATTGGGTTGGGGTGGGGGGTGAGTAGGGGGGCTGGTGGGTGGGCAGTGAGGGGACAGGGGTGGGGAGAGAGGAGGGGCAGGGGTCCATTGGGGGTAACAGGTGGGGGTTGGTAGACGGAGTGTGGGTGAGGGGTGGTGGGGAGAGGATTGGGGGCCAGTGAGGGGAATGGTGTAGGAGCAGGTGAGGAGATCAGGGTAGGCGTGGGGGTGAGGTGGATGGGGTAGGGGGTAGAGGGCTGGATGGGGGTGGGGAGGGGTAGTTGGAGAGTGTGGAGGGGGGAAGGAGGGGTTGGGGAATGTCGATGGGGGGTTGGGGAGGGGTGGGGGGGGTTGGGGAGGGGGGAAGGGGGGTTGGAGAAGGGTGGAGGTGTGTGGGGTGGGTTGGAGGAGTGGAGGTGTGGGAGGGGAGGAGGGGGAGGGGGAGGAGGGGGAGGGGGAGGAGGGGGAGGGGGAGGAGGGGGAGGGGGAGGAGGGGGAGGGGGAGGAGGGGGAGGGGGAGGAGGGGAGGTGGGAGGGAGGGGGGGAGGGGGAGGAGGGGGGGAGGGGGAGGAGGGGGGGAGGGGGAGGAGGGGGGGAGGGGGAGGAGGGGGAGGGGGAGGAGGGGGAGGGGGAGGAGGGGGAGGGGGAGGGGGGGGAGGGGGAGGGGGGGGAGGGGGAGGGGGGGAGGGGGAGGAGGGGGAGGGGGAGGAGGGGGAGGAGGGGGAGGGGAGGAGGGGAGGAGGGGGGAGGGGGGAGGGGGGAGGGAGAGGGGAGAGGGGAGGGGGGAGGGGGGAGGGGGGAGGGAGGGGGGAGGGAGAGGGGGGAGGGAGGGGGGAGGGAGGGGGGAGGGAGGGGGGAGGGAGGGGGGAGGGAGGGGGGAGGGAGGGGGGAGGGGGGAGGGAGGGGGGAGGGAGGGGGGAGGGAGGGGGGAGGGAGGGGGGAGGGAGGGGGGAGGGGGGAGGGAGGGGGAGGGGGGAGGGAGGGGGAGGGGGGAGGGAGGGGGAGGGGGGAGGGAGGGGGGAGGGGGGAGGGAGGGGGGAGGGGGGAGGGAGGGGGGAGGGAGGGGGGAGGGGGGAGGGAGGGGGGAGGGGGGAGGGAGGGGGAAGGGGGGAGGGGGGAGGAGGGAGGGGGGAGGGGGGAGGGGGGAGGGGGGAGGGGGGAGGAGGGAGGGGGGAGGGAGGGGGAGGGAGGGGGGAGGGAGGGGGAGGGAGGGGGGAGGGAGGGGGGAGGGAGGGGGGAGGGAGGGGGGAGGGAGGGGGGAGGGAGGGGGGAGGGAGGGGGGAGGGAGGGGGGAGGGAGGGGGGAGGGAGGGGGAGGGGGGGAGTTGGAGAGTGTGGAGGAGGAAGGGGAAAGGAGGGGTTGGAGTGTGGATGGGGGGTTGGGGAGGGGTAGAGAGGATGGGGATGTGGGGAGGGGTTGGAGGATGGGGGGAGAGGAGAGGAGAGGAGGGGAGGGGAGGGGGAGGGGAGGGGAGGGGGAAGGGAGGGGAGGGGGAGGGGATGAGAGGGGGAGGGGAGGGGAGGGGGAGGGGATGGGAGGGGGAGGGGGAGGGGAGGGGGAGGGGAGGGGGAGGGGAGGGGGAGGGGGAGGGGAGGGGGAGGGGGGATGGGGAGGGGGAGGGGAGGGGGATGGGGAGGGGGAGGGGAGGGGGAGGGGAGGGGGAGGGGAGGGGGAGGGGAGGGGGAGGGGGAGGGGAGGGGGAGGGGAGGGGGAGGGGAGGGGGAGGGGAGGGGGAGGGGGAGGAGAGGGGGAGGGGGGATGGGGAGGAGGGGGGGGAGGGGGGAGGGGGGGGAGGGGGGAGGGGGGGGAGGGGGGGGAGGGGGGAGGGGGGGGAGGGGGGAGGGGGGGGAGGGGGGAGGGGGGGATGGGGGGATGGGGAGGAGGGGGGTGGGGGTGGAGGGAGGGAGGTGGGGGTGGAGGGAGGGAGGAGGGGGTGGAGGGAGGGGGAGGAGGGAGGGACGAGGGGGAGGAGGGAGGGAGGGGGAGGAGGGAGGGAGGGGGAGGAGGGAGGGAGGGAGGGGGAGGAGGGGGAGGAGGGAGGGGAGGGGGGAGGGGAGGGGGGAGGGGAGGGGGGAGGGGAGGGGGGAGGGGAGGGGGGAGGGGAGGGGGGAGGGAGGGGAGGGGGGAGGGAGGGGAGGGGGGAGGGGAGGGGGGAGGGGAGGGAGGAGGGGAGGGGGGAGGGGAGGGGGGAGGGGGGGGGGGGGGAGGGGGAGAGGGGGAGGGGGAGGGGGAGGGGGGAGGGGGAGAGGGGAGGGGGGGGAGGGGGAGAGGGGGAGGGGGGGGAGGGGGAGAGGGGGAGGGGGGGGAGGGGGAGAGGGGGAGGGGGGAGGGGGGGGAGGGGGAGAGGGGGAGGGGGGGAGGAGGGGGGGGGAGGGGAGGGGGGGAGGGGAGGGGGGGAGGAGAGGGGGGAGGAGAGGGGGGGAGGAGAGGGGGGGGAGGAGAGGGGGGGAGGGGGGGGAGGAGAGGGGGGGAGGGGGGGAGGAGAGGGGGGGAGGGGGGGAGGAGAGGGGGGGAGGGGGAGGAGAGGGGGGGAGGGGGAGGAGAGGGGGGGAGGGGGAGGAGAGGGGGGGAGGAGAGGGGGGGAGGGGGAGGAGAGGGGGGGAGGGGGAGGAGAGGGGGAGGAGAGGGGGGGGAGGGGGGGAGGAAGGTGGGGGGAGGGGGGGGAGGAAGGTGGGGGGGGAGAGGGGGGGGAGGAGGGGGGGGGAGGAGGGGGGGGAGGGAGGAGGGGGGGGAGGGAGGAGGGGGGGGAGGGAGGGAGGGAGGGAGGGAGGGGGGGGAGGGAGGGAGGGAGGGAGGGAGGGGGGGGGAGGGAGGGAGGGAGGGAGGGGGGGGGGAGGGAGGGAGGGAGGGAGGGGGGGGGGAGGGAGGGAGGGAGGGAGGGAGGGGGGGAGGGAGGGAGGGGGGGAGGGAGGGAGGGAGGGGGGGAGGGAGGGAGGGGGGAGGGAGGGAGGGAGGGAGGGAGGGGGGGGAGGGAGGGAGGGAGGGGGGGGAGGGAGGAGGAGCGGGGGTGAAGTGTGGCGGCCACGGTGCGCCTGGTGTTGGCGAGTCGCGCCCCCTCCTCGCTCGGGCCCCCACTCCACGGGCGCCGCCAGTCCCGGGCCGGGTCGGGCCTCCGGCCCAGGCGCCTGCGGCTCCGGGCGGCCGCCGTGAAACCCGATCATCGCGGGAGGCGCCGGGCTCCTGCGCTGCGGCCTGTCCGGGGCCGCCGTCCACGCTCCCGGGTCACCGCGGCCGGCGACAGCGCCCAGCCCGCCGCAGGCCTCAGGCCCAGGCCTCGCCGGCCCACCCAACGTCACAGGCCGCCGACCCAACTCCAGCCTCGGGAGCTGCTCACCTCCACATCGCGGCCCTTGTTCTTGAAGCTTTTGATGCGGTGATTCTCAGCGGCGCTGCTGTCGGCCATCGCGCTGCTCAGCTCCGCCCGCCACCCAGGAAACGAGAGAATGTTCCACAACCGGAGGTACCGGCGGCTGCCAGCAGGCGGCGGCAACCCGCCCTTGGGTTACCGGCAGCCGGCAGCAGGGGGCGATAATCCCGGGCGTGAAATACCCGTCCCTGCCACCAGAGGGCGGTAGGAGGCGGGACCAGGTCTCGGCAGAGCGGCGGGCGACCAATGGAAGCTGCAATACCGCCTCTCGCCACCTGGGGGGCGGGGGAGTGCCGGGTGGCCGGGTGGCCGGGTGGCGGGTTGTGGAGCAACTGCGCTGTGGCCAGCAGGAAGCGACTGGGACACCGGGCAACCACGACAAAGCGGCAGCAACGCCGGGAGCTGCAGGGGTGCAGAATTTGTGGTATCCGCAGTTACAGAAGCTTTTGTCATCTAATGAACGATCCTCACTTTCTGTCGCCAGGGGGGAAACAGAAGTCGCCTTGGGAACAAATAGAAGCCACTCCATGCAGTGAATAACCAAAACAAACATATAGGCATGGTTATTGAATTCACTGAAAACATGTTTCCAGGAAGACTGCAAGGTTCCTGAAGAGGAGGAGCAGTTCGGTGAAATGCAAACTGTTAACCCTGGCGTGTTCCGTCTTGTGGTGATCTGAGAAGGGGGCGAGTGTGTTGGGGTGGGGGGAGTTGGGCAGTGCGTGGAGGCAGTCCGCAGAGGCGCGGGATGGGCGAGGAGGAGCCGCTGCTGAGCCCGGCAGCTCTGTGCTCGCTGCTGCTGTGCTCCACTCAGGTGCCTCTGGCTTGCGCGCTGTCGCTGTACTTCGGGCAGCGATGTTCTCCACTGGACCGGGCGCTCCTGGCCTGGCTCTTCTATGACTGCATCGTGCACTTTACCCTGGTAAGTTGTTCTGCCGCAGTGTAAGGCGGCTAAAGTGCCCTTTTTTGCCTCGCACCCCTTAAGGTAATTTGCTGATTGGGGATATTTTCCCACGTGTAAGATTGATGGGTTAGAAACAACCCGATAAAGTCACATGAAGAATCCTCACCATTGCATCTATGTAGATGGGAATAGGTTTCATTTTACAAAGCGGCTTTTGTAACCTCGGAATTTCGAGAGAAGTGAAGCAGACGTCGCCTTGGGAACAAATAGTGAGTTTGTGGAATGTCTACGGGACGGCTTTTTGGAGCAACTTGTTGATGAGCCCATCAGGGGATCGGCTGTTTTGGATTGGGTGCTGTGTAACGAACCGGAGGTGATTAGGGAACTAAAGGTAAAGGAACCATTAGGAACTAGTGATCACAATATGATTGAGTTTAGTTTCAAATTTGAGAAGGAGAAGCTGATAACTGGTGTATGGATATTTCAGTGGAACAAAGGAAATTATAGTGGCATGAGAGAGGAGCTGGCCCAAATTGATTGGAAAAGTAAGCTAGCTGGAGGGATGGCGGAGCAGAAATGGATGGAATTTCTGCAAGAAATAAGGAAAATGCAGGATAGATATATTCCAAGAAAAAAGGTTTTGAATGGAAAAAAGGCACAAATGTGGGTAACGAGAGAGGTGAAGGCTAAAATAAAAGCAAAAGGGAGGACATACAAGAAAGCAAAAATTAGAGGGAAGACAGAAGACTGGGAAACTTTTTAAAACCTGCAGAAAGAAACTAAGAAGGTCATTAGGAAAGAAAAGATGAATTATGGAAGGAAGTTGGCAGATAACATTCGAAAGGATACTAAGAGTTTTTTTAAATATATAAGGAGTAAAAGAGAGACACTGGTTGATATAGGACCAATCAATAACGGTGCGGGAGAGATTATAATGGATGATAAAGAAATGGCAGAGGAACTAAATGAGTATTTTGCATCGGTCTTCACTGTGAAGGACATCAGCAATATACCGGTTACATCAGCAATATACCGGTTAGGGGTCTCAAGGAATGGAACTGAGTTCATTTAAGATCACTAGGGAGAAGGTGCTAGGAAAACTAAATGGACTAAAGACTGATAAGTCTCCCGGACCAGATGAGGTATATCCCCGCGTTCTGAAGGAGGTGGCTTTAGAGATAGTGGAGGCATTGGTGATAATTTTCCAGGAATCGATAGACTCCAGCATGGTTCCGGAGGACTGGAGGGTCGCAGATGTAGTTCCACAGTATAAGAAAGGTGGGAGGCAGCATAAAGGAAATTACAGACCTATTAGTCCGACGTCAGTGGTGGGAAAGTTATTAGAATCGATCCTCAAGGATGAGGTTAGGGAATACCTAGAGGTACAAGGCAAGATAGGTCCAAGCCAACATGTTTTCGTGAAGGGAAGATCCTGCCTGACCAACCTATTGGAGTTTTTTGAAGAAATCTTAGGTAGGGTGGATAAGGGAGAGGCGGTAGATGTTGTGTATTTGGACTTTCAAAAGGCCTTCGACAAGGTGCCGCACAAGAGACTGATTAATAAGATGAGGGGTCATGGAATTACAGGTAGGATAACAGAATGGGTGGAGCATTGGCTGGTTGGCAGAAAGCAAAGGGTGGGAATAAAAGGATCCTTTTCTGGTTGGCTACCGGTTACTAGTGGTGTTCCGCAGGGGTTGGTGTTGGGGCCACTTCTTTTTACCTTGTACATTAACGATTTGGATGATGAAGTAAATGGTTTTGTGGCTAAATTTGTGGATGACACCAAGATAGGTAGAGGAGTAGAGAGCATTGAGGAGACAGGAAGGTTGCAGAGAGACTTAGATAATTTAGGAGAATGGGCAAGCAAATGGCAGATGAGATTCAATGTTGAGAAATGTGCAGTTGTACACTTTGGAAACAGAAATAAATGGGCAGATTATTACCTAGAAGGGGAGAAAATTCAAAGTACATAAGTACAAAGGGATTTGGGGGTACTCGTGCAAGATACCCTAAAGGTTAACCACCAGGTCGGATCAGTGGTAAGGAAAGCGAACGCTATGTTGGCATTCATTTCGAGAGGTATAGTGTATAAAAGTAGGGAAGTGTTGATGAGGCTCTACAGGGCACTGGTGAGGCCTCATTTGGAATACTGTGTACAGTTTTGGGCCCCATATCTTAGGAAGGATGTGCTGATATTGGAGAGGGTTCAGAGGAGATTTACGAGGATGATTCCCGGAATGAAAGGGCTTACATATGATGAGCGTTTGTCGGCTCTTGGACTGTACTCACTGGAGTACTGAAGAATGAGAGGGGACCTCATAGAAATATTTAAAATGTTGAAAGGACTGGACAGAGTAGATAAGGCCAAGCTGTTTCCCTTGGTGGGTGAGTCCAGGACCAGAGGGCACAATCTTAGAATTAGAGGGTACAGGTTTAAAACAGAGATGAGGAGAAATTCCTTTAGCCAGAGGGTAGTGAATTTATGGAATTCCTTGCCACGTAGAGCAGTGGAGGCCAGATCATTGAAGGCGTTTATGGAGGAGATAGATAGATAGATATCTAATTAGTCAAGGTATCAAGGGATACGGGGATAAGGCCGGAAATTGGGGTTAGAATAGATTTTTTTCTCATTGCTCCCCCCCCCCGCCCCCATTTCTCATTTCTTTTTCTTTCCCCTTTTCTTTGGACCAGACTCAATGGGCTGAATGGCCTACTTCTGCTCCCTTGTCTTGTGATCTTATGCTCTTGTGAAGCACATTTGAATATACGTACTGTTATAATACAGCAGATATGATCAGAACCCGCAATATATCATCCGTTTTAATGATCTGAAGGATAAGCGTCGACTTGGACACAAGGCTCTTCCAAAAATAAGGTACACCTATGCAGTGCCAAGTTCCCTCAGTATTTCACTGTCACACTCCTGTGCTCAAGTCACTGGAGTGCAAACATCCCACAACCGCCTGGCCCTCAGTGAAAAGACTAAATTGGTAAATTAATTTATTATTGTCACATGTACCAAGGTATAGTGAAAAACTTTGTTTTGCATGCCATTCATCACATCAGTACATCGAGGTAGTACAAGGGAAAACAATAACAGAAATAAAGTGTTACGGTTACAGAGAAAGTGCAGTGCAGGTAGACAAGTTCATAACGAGGTAGATTGTGAGGTCAAGAGTCCATTCTTATCATACTAGAGGACCGTTCAATGGTCTTATAGCAGTGGGATAGAAGCTATCTTTGAACGTGTTGGTACATGTTTCAGGCTTTTGTATCTTCTAGGAAGGGGGTGAGAAGAGAGAATGTCTGGGGTGGGTGGGGTCTTTGATTATGTTGGCTGCTTTACCGAGGCAGCAAGAAGTGTAGGCAGATTCCATGGAGGGGAGGCTGTTTTCCGTGATGTGCTGGGCTGTGTCCACAACTCTGCACTTTCTTGCAGTCTTGGGCAGAGCAGTCGCCATAACCAAGCCGTGATGCATCTGGATAGGATGCTTTCTATGGTGCATCTCGGCTGCCACTGAGCTGGACTCTGTATAAGACATCTTTACTCCTGTGCTCAATCACTATTGGAATAATACTCTGCCTTTCTGCTTTCCTAGCAAAGGGGAAAACTTCACTTTTGTCCACATTAGATTTCATCTTCCATGGATTTGCCCACTCATCCAACTTGTCCAAGTCACTATGAGTCTCTTTGCGTCCTCCTCATAACTTTAAATCCCAAGCATTTTCATTTCATCAGCAAATTTAGACATACAGGCCGGTTCCAGGTTACAAAGACCCAACTGGTGGATGCCCCCACACACGATGGACTATGACCTCACGATCTATCTTGTTGTGACCTTGCACCTTATTGCACTGCATCTTCTCTGTAGCTGTGACACTTTACTCTGTACTGTTATTGTTTTTACCTGTACTACTTCAATGCAATCTGTACTAATTCAATGTAACTGCACTGTGTAATGAATTGACCTGTACGATCGGTTTGTAAGACAAGCTTTTCACTGTACCTCGGTACAAGTGACAATAATAAACCAATACCAATACCGGACAAGCTCCTATAATATTATTGAAGGGTCCGAGGTATGTACATCCATTGGTCCCTCATCCATTGATGTACATTCTGAGTGGCTGGGCTCCTGCAGTACTCAACTAGTTGACATTAGCTAGCCCAAAAAGACCCATTTATTCCTGCTCTTTGTTTTCTATTTGTCAACTGCTTTTCAGTCCATGCCAGTATTCTAACCCTAATGCCATACTAGGATGTCAGTAAGCAAATTGAAGTTGACAAGTAACATCACTGAAATATTGATAGTGCAATGACATTAATGAAATGATATTCATGGTGAAGAAACTTACTTAAAGAGGGCTGTCAAATCTACATATGCTAATTGCAGTTAAATAAATATATTTTGTACTTTTTTACATCTACGTATTTACAGCAAATTATTTTAGTTCTGTTTCTTGATTGTGGGTATAATAACGTTCAGTGTATTTGAACAGGAAACTGTGGAATGAGTTGTTTTTTGTAGATGATCAAGAATGTAAATATACAACATATTAAAGGTACCTTTCCCTGTTATCCATTGAGGTCATTATCAGATAATTAATTATGATGCTACCTCCAGGAACTAGTGGAAGATAATGTTTAAGATTGGACCTAATCTTGCTCACCCACTTCTTGAGAAGAACAGAGTGACATGAAATGTATTAGAATGTTTTAAATCACTTTGCAAACAAGTACAATTAATGTTACTTTTGCATTGTATTGCAGGAAGGTCCATTTGTTTACATGTCCTTGACAGGGACTGTGGCTCAATCCGATAACATTCTTGCTTTTCTGTGTAAGTTCTCGATACTTTGAATCTCGCAGACAACTTTGGAAATTACTGGTCAGCAAAATAAGCTTGATCTCACCAAGACAGTGGAATCTGTAGGCTCTTTTGTGTTTTACAATGAGAAGTAACAGAGCAGAGCCATCAACAGAACACCTTTTAATGCAAACATTAAATTAATAGCAGTGCCTGATACAACAATGTATCAAACATCACCATGTGGTAATCTCTGGTTTTATGTACACTTACACATATACACTGCTTTCTCTGTATTTTTCTGAAAGAAGTAATCAACCAGTTACCTATATATTGTACTACAATCAATTCACTATTTACATCAGTATATAATTGGAAGTTCAACCAAATGTGAATTCATTTGATCTCTGTGTTCACTGAACTTGTCATTTTCAACCAATGATAATCCCTGTGGATCGGGTTTCCATCTCTGTGCAACACACTCAGCAGGTCAGGTAGTATCTATGGAGGGAAATGGACAGGCGACGTTTTGGGTCAAGATCCTTCATCTGGACCCAAAATGTCGACTGCCCATTTCCCTCCATAGATGCTGCCTGACCCGCTGTGTTCCTCCAGCACCTTTGTGTGTTGCTCCAGATTCCAGCATCTGCAGTCTCTTGTGTTTCCATCTCTGTGCCTTTGGTTTCATCCTGACTTGCATCCTGGTTCTCACTCTAATTCCTTATGGACACTTGATTGTCACCTGGTACGGTCTGTTCTTTCCTCCTGTCCCTTTTGAACTTGCAAAGTCGTCTCCTCTGACTCTGCTTTTCTGCATCTAATCTGCTATGATGGTTTCCAGTCTGCCTCACTGCCTCCTACACAGTATCGGGTCCAGACCTAATGCAACATCCCTCATAGCATCTTCAGATTTTTGGAACTGCTTCTACAATGCAATACAGAAGTAGATCTATCAACAGAACAACCTTTATAGAAGCAGTGAACTCTCAACTAATGTCAGTGCCTGGTACAACAATATATCACAAGTCATGATACACTCAGTTCATAAAGGCACACTTACATTTACATTCACCACACAGGCTAAACTGACTGCAGCTTCTAGCCTTTTCCACCTGTACATTAAACCATTTTTCTCCTGCCCAGTAATGCCTTGTTATGTTTTGCTAACAGTGAATATGTCATTGGTGTGTCTGCATGTGTAGGTTGATGCAGGTATAATCCCAGGGGATGGATTACAGTCCTGGGTTTAACGTCTCTGTGCTTCCAGGGCAAGAGTATGGAAAAGCAGATGCAAGATGGCTTTACTCAGATCCTACCATTGTATCGTTAGAAATCCTGACAGTGGTGCTGGATGGGTTTTTAGCACTGGTTCTTATTTATGCGATTGTGAAAGATAAATACTACAGGTAAGATCGGAATATTGCTCATTTTACAAAATGTCTAAGCTGTAACAGCTCAGTGGAATAACTCGCCAAAATTCACATTAATTTGCTTTTTCTGCACTTTGCGGTTAGGAAAAATTCTTTTGTGGACAAATCCATTTTAAAATGCTTAGTCCTGTCTCTCACAGATTTCCTCTGGTTGTGACCCTTTTCTTTTATCTTTGGTCTGTGAAAGCATCAACTTATTTAAAAGCCATCTAGATAAGTACATGGATAGGAGAGGTTTAGCGGGCTATGGGCCAAACACGGGCAAATGGGACTAGCTCACTGGGCAACACAGTCGGCATGGATGAGTTGGGCCAAAGGGCCTGTTTCCATGCTGTATAACTCTATGACTCTCTTCAGGACCATGGTGCTGAGGGTACTGGCCTCTCTCATTCTTTGTACATTGAACTGCTCTTCAAGCTAGTAAAATGCAGTTTGACCAAGGAAGTTGATGAATCGTGGAAGACAACATTCACACAGCAGACTTCAATGGAAGGTGAACAAGAGTGTTGAATGAAAGCACTAAAGAACCCCCTATTAACACTTTATTGATATAATTACAGATCCAGCCAAGTACTGTCTTGATATTTATGGCTCAATTTCCATCAAGAAGTGTTTTCATCTGTTAAACCAGTGAGAGAACATTGACTAATACTCTACATTCCCTGCTCTGTAATGTTCCCTTCACCCTCCAGAATAGTAAGATGAAACATAACATTTCTTTGCCCTTACTGGAAATTATATGAATGTAATCACCCTCAGAAGAATCTGTTGGTGAATGGCTCATGTCAGAACATAAGAGCAGATATCAGATCTTTCAATAATTAAAAGGAACACTTTTTGCCCCGGTTAAGCATTGATTATAATAATCTCCTGTCCAGTAACAGCCTTGTTTTGTTTCAATAACAGTGGATGTGTCATTTGCGTGTCTGCACATGTGTAGGTTGAAGCAGGTATAATTCCAGGTATGGATTTCGCTACTGGGTTTACCATCTATGTGTTTCTAGGACAAGAGTATGGAAAAGCAGATGAAAGGTGGCTTTATTCAGATATTACCATTGTATCGTTAGAAATTCTGACAGTGGTGATGGTAACAGTGGTGCATGCCTGACATTTACTATGCAAAAGAAACTGTACATTTATTTCCAGCTGATATGCACAACATGGATTACCTTTAATAGTATAACCAGACACCTTGTGGTTATTCTGCTTAAAGAAAATGCAGTGAAAGGTTAAACTAGAAAAAAGACATATACATACTCCAGCATTTGGCTCATTACATTTTCAGATTGATAGATAATCTTTTGGCTGCTTTGGAACATTCAGCAACATTTCTGTGGGTGCCAGTTGCAACTGGTGTAGGCTGAGAATGTAAACTAAGAATCTCTGAAAAGTAGCAAGATTCCTAACTCCTCCTTCAAGCAGAAATGCTTGAAGCACTCAGCAGGTCGGGCAGCAGTGGGTGGGGGGGGATGGTGGGGAGGGAGGGTGGAGAGGGTGGAGGGAGAGGAGAATCAGAGCCAACAATTAAGGTTGATTATTTTTCTACATTTCACCAGGACTAGAGGAGCTTAAGGGACAAACAGATTTTATGCAAATTCCAAGCCACGGAAATAAGCAGCAGAAATGTAAGATGTCTGTGGTATTTCAGAACCTTGCCTTAAATTCTTTTCCTCCCCCTACACCACTTCACCTCCTCATCCAACTGAAATGTTAGTTCTGTCTCCACAGATTTCTGCCGTTCCACTGTTTTCTGCTTTCCATTTTTCAGTGCATCTTGTTTTCTTCATATGTTGCTAAGTAAATAACATTGCTTCCTGTTCTCTTGTTTCAGGCACTTTGTGCAGATCACATTATGTGTTTGTGAACTGTACGGTGGCTGGATGACCTTCTGCCCTGATTGGCTCATTGGAAGCCCAAACTTGAATACCAGCAACTGGCTTTACCTCTGGGTCTATCTGGCTTTCTTCAATGGGGTCTGGCTGGTTGTTCCAGGTCTGTTGCTATGGCACTCTTGGCTCAGTCTCAAGGAAACGCACCGAAAGAAAATAGATGCAGAGAAAAAAGCAAGATAGATGATAATTCTGCCAATACATCCAGAAGGAAATGGATCCTCTCTAAGTTTTATGTTTAAGAAAAGTTTATGGAATTCCATCAAAAATACTTGATTTCTTTCACATTCAATTTATATATTTTTTTTACAGTTGGTTAAATGTTCAATTACATTACATCATTCACAAGCAATATTTTCTCTTTTTAATAACATCAATATGAACTGTATGTTGAGAAATCATGAGGTTATTGTCAAATGCTAAGAATGGACTTGCATTTATATGGACCTTTCACAGCCTCTGAATATCCTAAAGCAGTTTACAGCCAACAAAGTCCTTTCAAAGGGCAGTGAAATGTAACAATTAAAAGAGCGACATGTCGATTAGCTACATCCTGATTTGCTTTGTTGAGCAGTCAGGATGTGATGCAGGCAATGTTGGCTTTAGATCTGATGGATAGTGACTATTAGTTCATAAAATGATGAAGACCCTTATGCCAGTATCAAGTATTGGAGTTCCCTTTTAATTTTTCCACGCTGTTGTATTTTTAACTATCCATTTGGTTTTAATCTTTAAAATGTTTACTATATTATAACAACATCTTTACTTCAACATTAGTTAACTGACTGTAGAATTAAAGGTGTTATAGGAATACATATATTTTCTCTTCTTTCAAAAAAAATGTTAAAACTGCAAGATTTAGTTGTGTGTCCCAAAACATGAACTTTAGTTTCTTTGGATTGAAGAAGGAAGCTTCATTTGGTTTATTTTGTCAAAAATTTTAAACAATTTTGCTTTATATTGTCAATCCTTAAGATATTTTTAAAGTTTATGCTGTTCTTCAATCTCCAGTGAAATGGAAAGTCTCAAATTTTTCATTATGTATTTAAAGTCTTCCATTTGATCCAATTTAGAGGGTGCCATAATAACTGTCTCACTTACAAAATGCAATATGTTACCTGCTGATGTAACAGAGATTCTGATTTATACTATTACCATTAAACTTCTTAGGTCTTCATTCTACCTCCCAGACTGTTTCACTTCAAAGAAAATGTTTAAACGCATGAGCTACTGTTCAGACATTCTGAATTACTGTTGGAATTGCCCTATCTGTGTACTGGTATGAAGAGTTTATCACAGGTTAGTGTTTTCCCCACCCACGTTGATTCTTCTTGTTTTGCTGATTAATGTGATGTAGAGGTGTCCAGGGGAGCCCAACTCATTGGTATGTAATAGCAACTATTGTGTAAGAATTGATTATTGATGTTATCTTTGCAGATTTGTTCAATGAAGTTCAAAATATTTTGTTGTTATAATCTCAGATTTATTGCACATATTAACACATGTACTTTATAATCTAGCACAGAAACAATGTTCAACTGTTTCCACAGCTTGATTGTTGGCTTGTTTGAATACATGAATCTACCATCAAAGTTTTTTTTTAATTTGGTCACAAGACATGGACAATGCTGGCACTTATGGTCCACCTCTATTTGTCCGTGAACTGAGGAGTTAAAAGTCAACCACATTGGTGGGTCTGGAGTCAAATGTAAGCCAGACAAGACAAGGATGACAGATATTCTTTCCTGAAGGACATTGGTGAACCAGATGGGGTTTTACAACAATCTAGAAATCTCACGGTCACTGTTATCAATTTACTTTAATTCCCATATGTTTAATTACTCAAATTTAAACTTCTCAGTGGTTGGATTTAAAATCATGCCTCTGGCTGCTATCAAATTACCACCACGTTATTACAGTCTCTCATGAAGTTTTGACTAGTCTGGTGATTAAATGTTGATCAACTCAAATTGAGATGCAATTTTAATGTACTGTAGTACTGCTATTGTTCATCTAACAAAGAACTATGTACTTCTTGTAAGCCTTCATTAGCCAGGGGATTGAGTTCAAGAGCAGGGAGGTAATGTTGCAGCTCTACAAGACTCTGGTTAGACCACACTTGGAATACCGTGTTCAGTTCTGGTTGCCACATTATAGGAAGGATGTGGAAGCTTTGGAGAAAGCGTAGAGAAGATTTACCAGGATGCTGCCTGGATTGGAGAACATCTTATGAGAAGAGGCTGAGCAAATTAGAGCTCAACTCTCTTTGGAGCGACGGAGGATGAGGGGCAACTTGATAGGGGCATATAGGATTATGAAAGGCATAGGCAGAGTGGACAGCCAGCAGCTTCTCCCCACGGCGATAATGGCCAATGCTAGAGGTCATCTGTTTAAGGTGCATGGAAGAAAGTTCAGGGGAGATGTCAGAAGTAGGGTTTTTATTTTTACACAGAGTGGTGGATGCCTGGAATGCACTGTTGGGGGTGGTGGTAGGGGCCGATACGATAGGGTCATTTAAGAGACCCTTAGATAGATACATGGATGAAAAAAAAGAGGGGTCTGGGAGGTGAAATAGGGAGGGAGAGATTTAATGTGGATATAAGAGACCCTTAGATAGATACATGGATGAAAAAAAAGAGGGTTCTGGGAGGTGAAATAGGGAGGGAGAGATTTAATGTGGATAAGGTTTAAATAAGTCGGCACAACATCATGGGCCAAAGGGCCCATACTGTGCTGTACTATTCTATGTTCTAACTATTTAGGTGGGCATCAACCCGGTTTTGATGCCAAGAACATACCAAACCACCTTTCTGCTTTAGGAGCATATAACAACATATGTTTCAAAACTGGAATAGTTTGGATTATTGTTGAAAAAGAAAGGTCTCTGTTTATCTATAGTCTTACAATTTATGCAACCTTGCAGGTTCATTAATTAGGAAAAGTCCAAACCACCTTTATCGTATTTCAGAGATTAGTAATGTTATTTTAGGTTGTAAATGTGCTGAGGGGTGGGGGGGGTTTATAATAATAGTATTCATGGAATACCAACTTCAGTAATTCTAAGTACATGCATTATCTAATGCTTTATTTATGGTGCAGCACTATGTGGTACATTGGCATATTTCAGCAAACATAGAACCATAATTATACTTAAATTTTAAAAAAGCTGTAGATGTTGAAAAACTAAGAAAAACAGAAAATGCTAGAAAAATTCAGCAGGTCAGGCAGCATCTGTGAAAAGATCCCCCAAGGGCAACAGGAATAAGCCAGTTCACTACAGGCCACCGAGCCTTACATCAATGGGAGGGAAATTATTAAAGAGAATTCTAAGGGATAGGACTTGTATACATTTGAAAAGGCAGGGGCTCACCAGGGATAGTCAGCATGGCTTTGTGTGGGGGAAATCTTGCCCCACTAATTTGATTGAGCTTTTGTGGAGGTAACTAAGAAAATTGAAGGCAGGGTAGTAGACATTGTGTATATAGATTTTAGTAAGGCATTTGACAAAAGTTCTGCATGGTAGGCTGGTCCAGAAGGTTTAAGGTGCATGTGATCCAAGGTGAGCTGGCTAATTAGATCCAAAATTGGGTTGGTGATAGGAGGCGGAGGGTCATGGTGGAAGTATGCCTTTCTTATTGGAAATCAGAGACCAGTGATGTACATAAGGATCAGTGCTGGGACCCTTACGTGATGTATGTTATTGTGAATGTAGGAAGGATGATTGGGAACTTTGCTGATGACATGAAAAATCGGTGGTGTTGTGGATAGCAAGGAAGGTTGCCTGACAAGATATAGATCAAATGGAAAGTTGGGTGAAGTGATGCAGATGAAATTTAATCCTGTCAAGTGCAAAATGATGCATTTTAGGAAGTCAAATAGGGGTCGGACATAGACAGTAAACGGTTGATGAAAGAAGGGACCTTGAGGTTCAATTCCAGAGTTCCCTAAAAGTGAAAACACAGGTAGGTATAGAACAAAGAACAGTACAGCACAGGAACAGACCCTTTGGCTAATGTCTGCGCCAAACACAATGCCGAATTAAACTAAATCTCTTATGTCTGTACATGATCCATACCCCCCCCCCCCCCCCATTCACTACATATTCATGTGTCTAACAGCCTCTTAAATGCCACTATCATATCTGCTTCCACTACTACCCTTGGCAGCCTTTTCTATAATGGTGAAGGAGGAATATTGCATGGTTGCCTTCAAAAGTCAGGGCATAGAATATAAAAGTTGGGAAGTTATTTTGCAACTTTACAAAACACGAGTTAGACTGTACTTGGAGTTTAGTGTGCCATTCTGATCGCCACACTGTAGGAAGGAGGTGGTCACATCAGAGACAGTGCAAAGGAGATTAACCAGAATGTTGCCTGGACTGGAGGACTTTACTCATGGGTAGAGATTGGATAGGCTGGGATTGTTTTCCCTGGAGTGAAGAAGGCTGAGCGATGACCCAATAGAGGTATTATAAGAGTCATAGATAGGGTAGATAGAACCAGGTGGGGTATCAAAAACAAAAGAACATAGTTTAAGGTGAGAGAAAGCAGTTTCAAAGGGGATTTGAGGAAAAAGTTTTTTTTTACACTGTGTGGTTGATATCTGGAAGACACAGCCAAAGGAAGTGGTGGCATCAGATACAAATCACTACATTTAAGAGACATTTAGACAGGGACTTGAAAAGGCAAGGCATTAATGGATACGGATCTAATGCAGGCAAGTAGGATTACGGTAGATGGGCAAAAAGGTTGGCATGGACGCGGTGGGCTGAAGAGCCCACTTTTACTCTATAGAATGCTATGAGTGCTTATGCCGAGCAAGGCATTACTTTTAAAATACAGCATACACCTTGATGTTCAGTGTGGGTGCAGTGCTAATGATTGTACATTTGCAAAACCTGCAGTTTAATGGGAGCATTGAACATTTGCCACATTGTTCCTATGCCACATGTTCTGTGCTCAGTGGCTGATTGTGCTGAGGGTTATCTGTTCACTCTATCAATCCTTTCCTTTTCTGAAACAACTCGATAGTGCTCTCAAGTGGCACTTCATCACCAACCTACTCACCCCTGCCTGATGTGGGTTTTGCCAGGTCCATTCACCATTCTGCTCTAGACCTCATCACTACCTCGGTCCAAACATGAACCAGAGGGCTGAATTTCAGAGGCGAGGTGAGGATGGCTGCCCTTTTGCATCAACGGAGCATTTGATCTCGGGTGATATTAAAGATTCCTGGTAAAACTGAAGTCAATGGGCATCAGAGGGAAAACACTCTAATGGCTGGAGTCAGACCTCACAAAAAGGAAGATGGTTGTAGTTGTTAGAGCTCAATCATCCCAGCCCTAGGACATCACTTCACAGCAGGACAATATCTTAGGATCAATTATCTTCAGCAGCTTCCTCAGTCACAAGGTCAGAGGTGGGGACGTTTGACAGCGATTGCACAGTGTTCTATTCCATTCACAACTCCTCGGCAAACAGAGCAGCCCATGCTTGCACGCATTAAGACATTGGCAACATTCTGACATGGTCTGATAAGTGGCCAGTAAGATTTGTTTCATGAAAGTGCAAAGCAATGACCATCTCCAACAAAAGAGAGTCTAAACACCCATCCTTGACATTCAATGGCATTACCATACCAAGTCACCCACCACTGACATCCTGGATGTCACCATTTACCAGAAACTCATGTGAATTTGCATATAAGTACTGTCAGCAGTCAGAGGGTGGGTACCCTCTAGTGAATGACCTGCCTCTTGACACCTCAAAGCTTTCTCCCATCTTCCCCCATTCTAATTAACAAATGTCCTGATGCAGGGTCTCATTTCGAAATATCGACAATTCTTTCCCCCCCAACCCCCATCACACAGATGCTGCTCAACCTGCTGATTCCCTCCAGCAGTTTGTTCTATGCTCTTTCCCATCATCTACAAGGCACACATGATGGAAAACACTCCACTTTCCCAGATGAATGCAGATCTAACGACACTCTAGAAGCTTGACACCATTCAGAATAAAACAACCCATTGAGTGGTACCATTCTAACCTTCATTTCCACCATCACCAGTGCATTATGGCTGCAGTGTGTACCATCTGCAAAATGCACTGCAGTGACTTGCCTGGGCTATTCTGACAGCACCTCTCAAACCTTACAAACTCTACCACCAAGATGGACATAGGCTTCAGGCACTTGAGAACAACTCCAACTACATGATCACCTCCAAGTTGCATGCCATCTTGACTTGGAAATGAATCATTGCTTGGTCTAAATCTGGAATTCCTGCTCCAACAGCATCCTGGGAGTAAGTTATCGAGTCATACAGCACAGAAACAGGCCCTTTGGCCCAGCTGGTCCATGCCTTCTTCAAAAGGGCATCAATCATACTGGTGCCCAAGAAGAGCAGGGTGAGCTGCCTCAATGGCTATCGCCCAGTAGCACTCACATCTACTATGATGAACTGCTTTGAGAGGCTGGTCATGGCTAGAATTAACACCTGCCTGAGCAAGGACCGGGATCCACTGCAATTTGCCTACCTCCACAACAGGTCTGCAGCAGATGCAATCTCCCTGGCTCTTCACTCAGCTTTGCAGCACCTAGACAACAGCAAAACATGTGTCAGGCTGCTGTTTATTGATTACAGCTCAGCGTTCAACAACATTGTCCGCTCAATATTAATCAACAATCTTCAAAACCTCGGGAGACCACATTCGGTGAGGATTGGTAATAACATCTCCTCTTCGCTGACAATTAATACAGATGCACCTCAAGGATGTGTGCTTAGACTACTGCTCTACTCTCTCTACACTCATGACTACATGGCTAGGCACAGCTCAAGCACCATTTATAAATTCGCCGATGACACCACTGCTGTTGGCAGAATCTCAGATGGTGGCAGGAGTGAGATAGGTCGGCTTGTTGGGTGGTATCACAACAACAACCTCACACTCAACGTCAGCAAGACAAAGGAACTGATTGTGGACTTCAGGAAGGGGAAGTTGGGAGAACACATAGCAGTCCTCATTGAGGGGTCAGCAGTGGAAAGGGTGAGCAGCTTCAAGTTCCTGGGCATCAACATCTCAGAAGATCTATCCTGAGCCCAAAATGTTGATGCAATCACAAAGAAGGTATGCCAGTAGCTCTACTTCATTAGGAGTTTGAGGACACTTGGTATGTTACCAAAGACTCTTGCAAATTTCTATAGATGTACAGTGGAGAGCATCCTGACTGGTTGCATCACAGCCTGGTATGGAGGCTCCAATGTGCAGGACTGAAAGAAGCTGCAGAGGGTTATAGACTCAGCCAGCTCCATCACGTGCACAACCCTTCCACCCCGCCCCCCCCCACCCCACTACTGAGGACATCTTCAAGACGCAATGCCTCAAGAAGGTGGCATCCATCATTAAGAACCCTCACCATCCGGGACATGCCCTCTTCTCATTACTACCATCAAGAGGGAGGTACAGGAGCCTGAAGACCCACACTCAATGTTTCAGGAACAGTTTTTTCCCTTCCACCATCAGATTTCTGAATGGTCCATTAACTCTACCTTGTTATTTCCTCTTTGGCACTATTTTATTTATTTATTTTTTGGTAACTTATAGTAATTTTTATGCCTTGAACTGTACTACTGCCACAAAACAACAAATTTCATGACTTAAGTCAGTGATAATAAATCTGATTCTGATACCCATTCAAGCTAGTCCCATTTGCCAGTGTTTGGCCCATAACCTTCTAAACCTTTCCTATCCATGTACCTGTCCAACCACTTCCTCTAGCAGCTCATTCCACATACATACCACCCTTTGTGTAAAAAAAAGTTGCCCTTCAAATTACTATTAAATCTTCCTCCTCTCAAGAACTTCATTAGAAGGACTGCAGCAGTTCAAGGTGGCTCACCACAAACTTCACAATGGCAATAAGGAATTGGCAATAAATGCAGGCCTTGCCAGCAATGCCCAGATCCCCCAAATAAATAAATAATAATAAAAATAATGTTTTCTGTAAAATAATCATGAATGATTATTCATTGACTTAAACAAGTTAGATGAAATTGGCAGCATTTTTATCACAGATCTGATTTCAATAAAGGCATATATAAATGATAAATAGGGGTTCTAATTAAGAAGTTTGCCAATGATACCTAAATTGGCAATGTCTTTGATAGTAAGAATTAAAGTCGGCTACAGGAAGATTTCAACCTACTGGTTAGCTGGGGCCAACAGTGGCACATGGAACTCAATCTAGAGTAATGTGAGGTGAGGTATCTGGGGAGATGAAACAAGGTGAGGGAATGCAATTACATACAGTCAGAATCTTTTCCCCACGGTAGAAATGTCAAATACTGGAGGCATTAATTTAAAGTGAAAGGAGGGAAGTTTTCTTTTAAACAGAGAGTGGTAGGTGCCTATAATGGGCTGCCGGGGGTAGTGGTGGAAGTAGATAGTGGGGGTAGTGGTGTTTACAAGGCTTTTTGATAGACACATGGATATGCAGAGAATGGAAGGATATGGATCATGTACAGGCAGAAGAGATTTAGTTTGATTTGGCATCATGTTTCTTGCAGTTTGGGCTGAAGGAACTATTCTTGGGCTGTACTGTTCTATAATAAATGATAGGATAGTATGAAATACATAAAGTATAGGAGCAGAGGGATCTTCACCTGAATGACCGTTTGAAAGTTGTGCGCAGGGTTTCGACCCGAAATGTCGACAATTCCTTTCCTCCCACAGTTGCTGCTCGACCTGCTGACTTCCTCCAGCAGATTGTTTGTTCCTCCAGATTCCAGCATCTGCAGTCTCTTGTCTCTCCTTTATTCCTTCTTCATGTGATGATATTGAGTGTATCGTCCGAGGGCTCTAAACTTAAGTCAAGACTTTAAGTTCTATCTGGCATAAATATCTGTGAGTACCCTCACTATTGGGAGATTATACTGTATCAACCTACACTTCAAGGATGAGTTTACTTCACTACTTTAGTCTCGACATAGTGGTCTAGCTGTCAATGATCAATATTTTGAGTGGTGAGTCCCTTCTCCCAACCAATGAGAAGAAACTTCCAGCTAACGAAGCAGTTTAAACACAGTTTATTTTATTTTAAGCAAGACATGTTTAATTCTAATAACTAATTCTCAACAATGACTTGTAACTTACAGAGGATTTCTAAACACAAGTACAATGCTTACAAGCTAAAAAGTCATACCAACAAGTTGCAGACGAACAAGTCCTCCGTTGCAAAAACCAAAGGCTGAGGAATGAATACTGGGTCTTCTTTCTGTAACCCCTTCTCTCTGTCATTTCCCTACCCTGACTGCTTTCTAACATTTATACTGTTTTTTCCATTTAGTTGACATCATTGGCATGTGATGTTTTTTCAACCACATTTTCAGGCCAGGTGTCTGGAGTGTTTAATTAAGTAAATGTGGATCCCATTGTTCTCTTGTTTATGTTAAATGGCTGAGCAGGGAATATCGGTTAGAAGTTTAACTTAGCAAACAACAAATATCTTGAGCCTTGGACAATTTCTACTGTTTTTGCAAAAGAGATTTTAGTTTAATGAGCAACCACTTCTTGACCTTTGGACAGGTCATGCTGCTGTGCTAAAAAGCTGAGGTTAGCAATAAGCCTTTTGGGGGCTTGGAAGTGAATATCCATCACATTCACTGCCATAACTACCTGTGCTGCCTTAGACTTGTATACTGAGATCCCTCTGTTCCTCAATATTCCATGGCCCTACTTATATAGTCCTATCCTTTTCAGCCCTCCCAAAGTGCATCACCTCACACTAAATTCAATCTGCCTTTGCTCCATTTTACCAAATAACATCCTACAGCCTAAGACTATACTACTCACTATTAACAACACCCCCAATTTTTGTGTCATCTGTAAACTTGCTAATCACACCTCCTACATTCATATCCAAATCATTAATGCATAATAAGCAATACTAACAATAAGGGTCCCAGCACTGATCCTTGTGGGACATCACTGGTCACAGGTTTCCAATTACAATGCAACCCTTTACTGTCACTCTCAAGTTCCTTCTGCCAAACCAGTTTTGGATCCAATTTGTCAGTTTGCCTTGGATCCCATGGGCCCTCACCTTTTGGACCAGCCTCCCATAGGGGACCTTGTTGAAGTCCCCGTAGACTGTATCAAGCAACTGCCCTAATCATTTTGTTATCCGTCTGAAAATTCATGCAAATGGTCAGACAGGATCTCCCCTGAATAAAACATGCTTATTATCTTTGATTAACCCCTGCCCTTCCTAGTGTAAATTAATCTCATCCCTAGGATTTTTTTCCCAATGACTTCCCTACCAGTTAGACTCACCGGCCTGTAATTACCCAGTCTATCCCTGCTGCCCTTCTTAATTAAGAGTACTATGCTTGCTGTCCTCTATTCACCTGCAGTCTTTTGTGTACCCCAAGAGCTGGGCAATGGCAATAGTCTCAGGTTTTTGGCCAGCATAGACACAATGGGCCGAATGGCCGGCACCTGGGCAGTACTGATTTACCAATTCCTTTGACAAGGGGCCGTGGGTCGTCTTTCCAGACTCCACACCGATCAGCGGTACAACCCGGTGCACAAGCAGAGACTGGCCCGGACCTGTCCTGCCCTGCTCTCACGGCGAGCGCCGAGCGATGGATGAATCGATGCGAGCCTCAGTCGGCGAGCCGGCTCCGCCCTGGTGGAACGTTGCCCGGAGAGGAGGCGTCCGGTGGCGCGCGGCGGCGGAAAGTTGCGGTGACCTTGTCCAGGAAGCGCTCGGTAATGCGGCTTCTCTCTTTCCTCGCACTCGCCCAGTAAAATATAACGTTAGAAATGACGGTTGTGGCGACAATTTGCCGAGATAACTGTTTTGTGATGACCTTTAAACTCCAGCCCTCATGTTTAGAGGAACGTCACAAGACGAGCCCTGGGAGGAGGCAGGGAGCTGAGCCCAGCTCCGGGATCGCGTCGCAGTCTTCACCGTTTAAATGCCGCTGGTGCTGCCAGTTGGCTTTGCTTTCCATGTTGAGTTAACTTCACGGGTCATATTCTTGTTGGTTTTACACTTGTAGGTTGTGACCGAATCAGTTGCTGTTGAGAAATAGCTATAAAGGTGAAGCTGAAGCTGCATGGAGTGCAGAAGCTTATTGTGTGATTCCTGTTAATCTTTACCTCAGACTTGCTGGTTTACAATTTGCAATTGTTATTGAAATCAACAGTGGCAGTCTTTCAGATCCGGGTGGAATGGAGAGTGCGTTGTGGTATTGTCGTTTGTTATAAGATATGCTTTGGTAAATGAACCAACATTCGCATCTTCTCCCAGGCAACATACCTGGGATCCCCTTTAAGTCTTTACCCTTTCACCCTAAACGTATGCCCTCTAGTTTTAGACTCCCCTATCCTGGGCTAAGGACTGTGACCATCCACATTATCTAATCATGATTTTATAAACCTCTACAAGGCCACCCCTCAGCTTCCTTTGTTCCAGGGAAAATAATCTATCCAATCTCTCCTTATTAACTCAAACCTTCCAGTCCCAGACCACCCTTGTGAATCTTTTCTGCAACCTCTCCAGCTTAATCACACCCTTCCAATAGTATGGCGACTCGACCTGCACACTAAGTTCCAGGTACAGTCTCACCAATGTCTTGTACAACTGTGACATGATGTCCGAACTCTTGTACTCGATGCCCCATCTTATGAAGGCAAGCATGCCATACTCCTTCTTCACCACCTTGTCTACTTGTGTTATCACTTTCAGGGAACTGTGAACTTGTACACCTAGGATCTCTTTGTTCTACAGTGATCCCCAGGGCCCTGTCATTTACTGTGTAAGTTCTGCCCTGGTTTAACTTCCCAAAATGCATCTTTGCACTTGTCTGAGTTAAATTCCATGTGCCATTTCTTTGCCTACTTTCCCAGTTGACCTAGATCTTTTGTAACCTTCTTCATTATCCATCACACCACCAATTTTGGTGTCATCCACAAACTTACCAATCGTGCCATCTACGCTCTCATCTAAATCATTATTACAGAGGACCCAGCACCGATCCCTGTGATACATCAATGGTCACAGGACTCCAATCTGAAAAATAACCCTCCACTACCACCCTCTGACTCCTTCCACCAAGCCAAATTTGTATCCAAGTGTGGAGTCCATAGGGATTGAAATGGCAGGTAACTTTTGTACTATGGACATTTCAGGTAATGACCATCTATGACAAGACAGTATTAGACCACCTATCTTTGATATTCTGTATCATCACCATGACTGACACACCCATAATCATTGGCAGGGAGTGGGGTGGGGTTTGATGTGGTTACCATTGTCCACAGGTTCATCTGGACCAGCCACACTAATATGGTAGCTTTCAGAGTAGGTCAGAGGTTGGGTGAGCTGCAGGAATAATTCAACAATACCTTTCTACCATCTTTAAGGCACAAGTCAGGAATGTGAAAGAATACAGGTGATCCCCACATTACGGGGAGGTTGCTTTCCTAGATTGGTCCCTATTGCGATTTTCCATAACGTGATTTGCGGATGCCTCAAGAAATGAGAGTTGAGAAATAAATACATTTTGTGTTTGTTTATTTATAATATATTACATAAACTTTGTGAGAGTGAATTTTTATTCTGTATCTCAGACTTTTAGGTAGTGATTTATGGTTTCTGTAAGGGTGAATGTCTGTTACCTGAACTGCTGTAATGTGGGGGTTGCCTGTATTCTGCTCTTTCCTGGATGATTGCAACATCAGCTCTCAAGAAGCTTCATACCATTTGGCTCAAAGCTGCCTGCTTGTTTGGTACTACATTCATCACCCTAAACTTTCATTCTCTCCACCATCAGTGCACAGTGGCTGCAGTGTGTACCATCTACAAAGTGCACTGCAGTTACTCACCTTGATTACTCTGATGGCACCTCCCAAACCCACAACGTTTACAGCCAAGAAGGGAAGGCCAGGAGGCAGGTGGGAACAACATCACCACCTGTAGGGCTTGAGGGTGCACATCTTCCTAACTTGGAAATATATCACCATTCCTTCATCGTCACTAGGTCTAAATCCTTATTCAGAATAAGGATCATTTGTATCTCGCATACCCTCACTCACAAAGGTGCAGTTCTGTTAGGATGCCATCTAATGAACTGCCTTGCTGAAATAATAATGGCCAATCAAAGCTGCACACTTTTTTATCTCTTCATTTTTGGGATATGGGCATCATTGCCAGGGCCACTGTTTATTGCTCATACCCAGTTAATCCTTGAGAAGGTGGTGGTGAGCTATGTCTTTGAACCCCTGAGCCCTTCCTGTGAATGTGTTCCCACAATGTTGTTGAGTAAGGGTGGGGAAAGTTAAACCAGTCTGAAATGGTGAAATTGTAATTGCTGTGCACACATTGCATTGTGTTTGTGACATGCCCTGTATAAAGGTCCTGGTACTAAGGCACACAGAGGTGGAATCAGGTCATTGCAGTCAGCAGGCCAGGCCAGAAGTAATGAAACTGACTACAGATTCCAAGACCTATGAGGATCTAGAGTTAAGATACTGTGGGCAGAGTGAGGGTTGCTTGTCTTAAGTACATCATTGCAAGCTGTGACGGAAGAGACATTCATCTGTTGTCAGTACTTGGTTGCATTATTACATATGATCCATTTGTTCCAACATGTTCCACTATATTCTTATTCATATATAACATATCATCTGTTATGTTATTTGAACATTTAGAGTTTAATACTGGTAAAGTTAATGTTGCCATTTGTTTTGACCCTTCCAATCTGTTTGCCTAACTTTACCATCATGTATTACATCTTCCCCCCTGTGGAATTTTCAGTAATATAGTTTGTGATGCATTTATTCTGGAAGACTTTTATTGTGTTTAATGTTCTGACACTGAATCAATGTCCTCAAGGCTCTGCAACTGCTCTGAGGAAGATACCCAAAGCTTTGAACGAAGATTATTTTAACACGAGAACAGTAAATTTCACAAACGTGTCGGCTCCATTTTCAGAGGTTCTGAGACCAAACCTGTCAACAACTCTGATTCACACAATTATCTGTGGTACCTGAAAAACTCCTCCTGATTTTATTGTCAATAATTCAACATGTCTTTCTGGTTGAAATTTAATATGTTTGCCTCACTGGAGTGCTTTAGGGCATTTCAACTTCTTTCTAAACTTGTTTTTATAATTTTGTCAAAAGCTATTTCAACAATACTGCATATTGTTATAGCTTATTGCAACAAAAACTTTGCTACAAAAAATTTTTGTTGCATCATTTAATAACATAGTTCAAGGTGTTTCACAAGAGCTTTAATGCAGCACTTGAAAACTATTTCTATTGAAATACTAATAATGGGCTTTGTTATAGTTCTGCACTTTTAAAATGTTATTACTTTAATTAACTGGGTTCTGCAGGGTCAGATTTATTATGATTGTAATTTTTTTTTCCCCTCAATGCTTGAAGCAGCACCAATCAAAGATTAATTTCTCCCCTCTCTCTTCCAGGTACCATATTGTATCATGAAGGAAATGTGACTGGATGATTATGTTAATCGACTCTGCTTAGGAATCTAGTCATGGTGGATGTTAGAAAGTGGCCCGTGTTCAGCTTACTTTCCCCACAAGAGCTCAAATCGATTCACCAAGCCTGTGTCTTTGGCACTACAGCTACTGAGGCTGTCTATGTAACAAAAGATAACGATGTAAGTCATGAGATGGTTTTATTTTAATGTAGAACACTAAGGTAACTGGCTCCCCACCTGTGTTCGTGCCTTGACTCATTCCAGAATCTCCCAGTCTCTTGTCAGGCATTTGCTTCATTGGACCTCTTAATTAGTTTGTGGAAGATATCCAAAACCAGCAGACCTAACCTGGATGGCTAACATTAGGATAGTTTGTGGTTCCATTGTTTAGTCTCATCAGCTGTTTGTTCCAGATTTTTGAAAGAAACGAACGTTGTAATGTTTATTAATGCAGGCAGTCCTCATGTTACAACAGAGTTCTGTTCCTCAGAACTGTTCATAACCTGTTCATAACAGTGTGTGGGAATCGGTGTGTGGCCACATTTCCAACTTGCAAACCTGTTAAGGTTATGAACTGTCACAGGAACTGGAAACCTGCTGTAACCTGGGGAGGACCTGTATTAATCCTCTCCCTTACAGTCTTCCTCTCCACTCAAGTGCTTAGGCTCACTATTTCTGCCCCAGTCTTAACTGATGCAGATTCAGTAAAGAGATTTCTCTGTGTGCATGATGGAAAACCTCTGGAGTTCATGCTCCACAGTTGGATTTAATGGTGAGTCTAGTGTCAGAGTGTAATAGTCCTGTCAGTGGCAGTAAACTGTGTGGGTCATCAGCATTTGTGTGTGTTTCCATGAGAGTCCTAGACTCGCTCATGGTTACAGAGGTAAATGCCATATGGAACAGCCTGATGTTTAGTGGAAGATTTAGCCCAATGTTTCCTTGAATTACTTAGTTCAAATTGAATTGCATGTCTCATTTGCCTTTGTCTCTTTCACTCCATTTATGCTTTTATTTCTGGGTTAATCATTAACTTTCCTATCACGTTTTGCAAAGGACTTGCAACTCAGAAACAAACAATTCAGCTCAACACGTCTTTCTGACATTTTTTGTCCATGTGAATTTGCTTCCACTTGCTTCCTCTCGTCTAGTCTTGAGAAAGAGAAAATGTTAGGAAAGAGTATCAGGCAGCATTTGTGTGGAGGGAAACGATTGATGTTTCAGGCCAGGCAGAGAGAAACCGTGTTTCAGACCGTTCATCAGAACTAAGAAAAGTTGGAGAAGTGTCTGGTTCTAAGCTGCAGGGAAAGGAAAGAACAAGAGAGGTCTGTGAGATGAGGACACAAATGGATGTTGTTGGGACTGGGAAGAAACAAAACATGGGTTTAGTAAAAGTGTAAATCAGAATAGCACTATGAATGTTGGAAATTGTTAAACTTTGAATACTGAATGTTGTATTGTATTCCCAATCTTTGTTTCTTCATAAGAAACAGGAGCAGGTGTTGGTGATTCGGCCCCTTTGAGCCTGCTCCACTATTGGCCTAGATCATGGCTGAGCTTTCAAAGCTCCACCTTTGTGCCCCTTCCCATAACCCTCAGTTCTAATTTCCATAAATCTATTGATATCTGTTTTGAATGAATTCAGTGACTGAACCTCCACGGCCCTCTGAGATAGTGAGTTCCAAAGATTCATTATGTTCTGTGTGAAGAAATTTCTCCTTATCTCAGTCCTAAATGGCTTTCACCTTTATTTTGAGACTCCTAGTTCTAGGTAAGAGAAAGATCCTCCCTCGCTCCCATCCCTACTTCTATTGTATTGAGCCATTAAACATTCAGTTTGTCTCAATGAGGTCACCTCTCTTTTTGTTGCACTCTTATAGCAAATAGATCCTTTTATTATAGATAGGGAGACCAAAATTATACACAGTCCTCCAGGTATGAACTCACTAAGGCTCTGTGTAACCGTAGGAAGACATTTTTACAACTTGTGCAGACCCTCACTGGGTTACAGATAGGTTTTATTTTTACAGACATCCGTAAGTCAATTTTGCCCATGTCAGAAAATACACAAACTCCTTCGAAACGGTAATCATACCTCCACAGTGTTGTAATGAATGGTGTTGAATGTGAATAAGCCATTGGAGACTGAAGCTGGTAAATGTAAAAAGTCTTTTTTCAGCACAAGCTGGAGAATCTTTCTCTCCTCTCCTTTCCTTCCCCTTTCCTGACACTCTGCAGTAGATTGAGGTTTTATACTTTTCAAACACAAAGATAACAATCAGTGATTAAGAACAGTTTCAATGTTTATAATTACTTACTTTAAGAATGTGAACAGGTAACTTTGCAGAATTACATACTTAGAATGGGAGCACTTCCCAACTAACAGGATACCTTTGATTATTCAATACTGGTGGCTTGTCCAAGGGGTTCTGAGCACAAACCCCAGACACCCAAAATATACTATTTTTGTTACAGTGTTGAGGGAGAGCTCTCTGGATATACAAAATGGCAGAATTTCAATTGACAAAATAGACATGTCCTAAACTGTGGCAGGGATATATCTTTAATGATGTGTTTATACAGGAGTTGGCTACCTAACGCCTTCCCTGATCTCATCATGGGGGTTTCAATAAAGGCCAATTAACATGAACATTTATTTAGTGTCTTTCCTTGCCTGGTTATAATGGCACAGAGTCAGGATGTCCCACGCTCAGTGACTGTTTTCAATGGTCTTGAGGTATCAGTGGATATTACATTGTTCAGAAAAGTATATTATTGCACAAGTATCAATATGAGTGATGACAGTGTCAGTTTCCAAAGCAAATCTCTTAAGTGGCCTCCCGCAGTGAAGCTGGAAGCTTGTGTTCTTAAGAGAGGATGGTGTCTGATTACAGCAGGGAGGTTAGATGTAAACAGGCTTTTTTTTGAAGGCTGGTTCTCATTTGAATTAACTAGCTACTCCCCATTCCATAACTCCTGAAGATGTCCCATAACTAATAACCCCTAAGAAATGGCAATAAAAGCACAATGCATTCCCATTTGGTAAGATTTAGACTGATAAGAAAGAATAATTACTAAAAGTGGGGAGAGAGAGGAAACTAGTTATGCCGTGCATAGGAAATAACATACATATGTACTTTGGACTTTTGAATTTAGCAATATTTATGGGTGCTTGTTTGTATGTATGGGTAGCCATAAGTTGGGCATTGGTAACCCAGGGAGGACCTGTGCTCAAATCCTCTTGCAATAATGGCCAACATTTCATCTGTCTTTCTAATTGTTGCTATACCAGCACGTTAACTTTGAGTGACTCATATACAAAGATGCCCAAATTTCTTTGAGTATCAATATTTTCTAGTCTCTCGCCATTTAAAAAGTACTTGGCATTTCTGTTTTTCTACTGAAGTGGATAATCTCTCATTTTACCACATTCTACTCCAGCAGCCATGTTGTTGCCCAGTAACTTAGGTTTTCCATATCCCCTTGAAGCCTCTTCATCACTACACACATTCTCACTTAGCTTCCTGTAATCAAGAAGTTTAGCAACGATAAGTTACTGGTATAGATCGGGAATAGTTGGGGTCCAAGTACTGATTCCTGAAATACCCTTTAGTCACAGCCTGCCAATGGAAGAAGGACCTGTTATTCCTACTGTTTGTTTTCTATCTGTTGACCAGCTGTCAATCCACATTAGTCCATTATCCCCAGATCCATTTGCTCTAACCTTATTCACCAATCTTCTATGTGACTCTTTATCAAAAGCTTTCTATAAATCTAAATATACCACATCTACTTGTTCCCCCTTATCTACTCTATCAGAAACTGTAGATTAGTCAAACTTGATTTCCCTTTTATAAATTTATGTTGACTTTGCTTAATCAAATTATTTTCTAAGTGCATTGATATTGTTGATTATAGATTCCAGCATTTTCCCAACTATTGGTGTCAGGCTAGTATGTTGGTAGCTCCCAGTTTTCTGTCACCATCCTTTGTTAAGTAATGTGGTGATATTTGTAACCCTCCAATCTGCAGAAACCATTACAGAATGTGCAGAATTTTGGAAGGTGGTAATCAGAACATCTGTTGTTTCTGTAGCCACAATTTAAAAACTCTGGGATTTATGTCACCAGGTCATTGAGATTTGTCCTTGCTCTCCATTATAAATTTTCCCATCTCAGACAATAAGATGTACACATTTTCCCTTGCTTAGTCTTTTCCTTTATGTGACCTATTAAAGCCCTTACGGTCTGTTTGTTAATGGCTAGTTTACTCTCCTATCCTGTCTTTTCTTTTGTTATCAATTTCTTAATTGTCCTTTCCTGAATTCTAAAATGCTCCCATTCATCAGGCTTACTGTTCTCTTTTGAAACCCTTTAAGCCTTTTCCATCTCAAAACCTTGGAGTAAAGGCATCCTACTTGGTATCCATGTTGCTGCCTGTTCGATTACATTCCCCAACTCCATATGTCCTAACTGCAGTTGTTCTACCAGAACCATACACGAGCTCCCAACCAAGTCATGCATCATCTGGACTCGGAAACATATTGCTGTTCCATAATCGACACTAGATTAAAAAGTTTTGAGTACTATGCAACATCTTGAAGATTTCTTGAATTCTAAATATACCATGCATATTTCATTACCTTAACAGTTAACCCTTCAAAGATTTCAACATGATCGATCAAATGTAACCTTCCCTTTTGGAATTACTATTAATTTTTCAACTAAGGATTCATAATCTTTTCTAATACTTGTTTCAAGCTGATCAACCTGTAGTAAATTGGACTTGATCTTTTTCCCTTTTCACGTTTAAGAATCCAGTTACAATTCTGCTAGACCTCTTTCTAATGAATTTTTATATATTTTTAATACATGCAGATACAGCTCTCCACACCTGGGTTTTCTCCTCGCCTATATTTGGTTAGTTTATTAATTTGGGAAATTTGCTTTTGTTGGAGAAAAAGGTGTTTACCCAGACTGCTTAGAGAAGATGAAAGTGTTCTGTAACCCGAATGGTGTATCTTTACAAATAGCTCACAGTTTCGCATTGCTAACTATACACAACCTGTCTCTTCCAGGTATTTACTCTCGGAATGAATTGCAGTAGCTGCTTGGGAGTCGGAGATGGTCAAAGTATAGCAATACCGAAGAAAATAGATGTTTTGTGTGGGAAGAAGATAATATCTCTCAGTTATGGAAGTGGACCACATATTTTACTTGCTACTGAAGGTAAACTTAAGTTTTATTTATTTTGATGAGGGCACCTTTAGAAAAGCCTTTGTTTAATGTCTACCCATAACTACGCTTGAGAAAGTGGTTGTCAGCTATTACCTTAAACTGCTGTGGGCACTTCCATAATGCTGATGAATACGGAATTCCAGGATTTTAATCCAGTAATGGTAACGAAAAAGCAATATGTTTCCCAGTCCAGACGAGTCATTGGTGGGGAGCTTATGTGTGGTGCTGTTCCCGTCAGCCTGTTAGTTGTCCATTTAGCTAGTAGAAATTGTCAGAAGAAACCTTGGTAAGTTGCTATAGAGCTTCTTGTAGATGCTACCGCAATTGTAGAATGCCAGTGGTCAAGGGAGTGAATGCTTTTAGGTGATGGCTTGGATGTCAATCAAGTGGGCTGGGCTATCCTTGATGGTGTAGTGCTTGTCCAAGTTGTAGTTATCCAAGGAAACTGCAAATAGTAGTTTCATACAATAGGGTGGCACAGTAGCATAGCGGTTAGCATAACACTATTACAGTGCCAGCGATCAGGTTTCAATTCACACCACTGTCTGTAAAGAGTTTGTATGTTCTCCCTGTGTCTGCATGGGTTTCCTCTGGGTGCTCCGGTTTCCTCCCACATTCCAAAGGTGTACGGGTTAGTAGGTTAACATGGGTGTAATTGGGTGGCGTGGGCTTGTTGGGCCAGAAGGGCCTGTCACCTTGCTGTATAAATAAAGTTTAAAGAAGGACTTGCAGCAGCATTTCAGAGAAGTTGCCGTGGGCCTAGAGTTACATACGGGCCAGACTGGGTAAGGACAAAGGATTTTCTCAACAATGTTAGTGCACCAGGTAGCTTTTACAGAGAATAAATTAATTTCCAGTACTACTGATGTGAAGAGGCACTGCTGCCTCGTAGATCATGCAAATTGTGTCAGCTTTGAGATCTTGATTCAAATATTCCACCAGAATGGACCAAAGGCTGTGCTGGTGCTTTGAAAGCAGTGTTGAATTTCATCATTAATATCTTATTCCATCAAGAGGTGGCTCCCAAGATGTGGGATAAGGCCCACGTTTTTCAATCTCTCACTGCGAATCTTTATTGTCAGAGGGCCTTGTGGTACAGTTGGTAGAGGGCCTTTCTCTTGTGGATGTTAAGTGTAAGGCCCAGTGTTAAGGCCCATGTTAAACTTCGATGGCTAAGTTGAGCAAGCCACGTCGTTTGCATGTCCAACACCAGACTTCCAAAACAAACACTCTAGAGGCAGTCCCTGGGTTACGTAAGGGTTCCATTCCTGAGAAGTGTCTGTAAGCAGTTTTCTCTAAGTCAGAAACATCAATTTTCTATAGTAACCCGTATTGTATTGCTCTACATACACTTGCTATAATTCTTGCATTTCATTGAATAATCACCCTAACACTACCCATAATTAAACTACTCGTGTATATTTAGCATATCGAATCATTAATGAATACCATGAAATATTTTATGATTATTATTATCTTGAAAAATGCTTTAAAAATGTCTGGGAAAATTTACGTAAAGTTAGATTTCTGTAAGTCGGGTCATTTGCAATTCAGGGAGTCCCTGTGTTCTGATGCTGGTCATGGGAAGAGATTACCAGTCAGAAGAGGAAAAGCTTTAAAGATGTACTCCAGACGCAACATATCTTGGGAATCTCTGGCCCATGACCACTCAAAGTGGAGAAGGGTCGGTTCTCTATTGGAGCCACAATTCAACATAAACAGTTTCTGTACTTTAAAAAAAGATTTTAGCTAATTTAAACTTCCATTCTCCCTATGCCTACTGCCTTTTGCTACTTTGAATAATAAATCAGTACACAGCCGCCATATTTTGAAGCTTTAGGTAGGGCCTTAGGTGGTATGTATTTTTTTGGTGGAAGTGATGTTGAGTTGAGGGAGAAACTTAAGAGCTAAATATACATTTAACAAAATGTTTTGGATTCTGCATCGCATCATTTCTCTGAACAGAACAAACAGTGCAGTTCATTGCTCTACCAGCTCTGTATCTTGTTCTTATAAAATGCTGAGAAGGAGCCTTTTGATGACTATTAACATGTACGGTTTATTGGGAATGACATCTGGATCTGTAGCCAGTTAATTTCCTTTAAAGTGCAACGTGGAATCTTGCAATTTGTGAGCCATCAAACTATGGAACCATTCAAAGTCAGCACTGTGTATAAAATGGCTAATTCTGTAGCTTCACTGGAGGAATTAGATTTAGTTAATCAGTAATTTACTGCTGAAAACTGATTCATTAATGTGCTCTGTTGGTTCCAACCCTTGTGTCAATGCATGGACACAGTCACTTCATCTCACAGTCACTTTGTCCTAGAGTCGTATGGTTTCACAACTTTTTTGTCTTGTGTCCAAGCACAAAGGGAGTCATTTAATGTTGGATCCATGAGGTGATGTCAGGAATGGAAAATGGGATTTTTCAGACTGTGAAAAATTCTATTCACTCTGCAGGTTGGCTCCATGAATCTGTCCATCATTGTTTATTGTTCTTCACTGTTTCCTTCAGATATTCCTTTCTGCCCCCACCTAATAAAAGTTTTTAAAAAATACAATTGCATAGTTTTTATTTTGCTACCAACAGTGTGGGTACTTAGGGAGAAGGAGTGGCTGT
The DNA here is from genome assembly GCF_009764475.1 of Pristis pectinata. Lineage (NCBI taxonomy): Eukaryota > Metazoa > Chordata > Chondrichthyes > Rhinopristiformes > Pristidae > Pristis > Pristis pectinata. Next base: position 66,124,815 of record NC_067408.1, on the reverse strand, counting down.
ATAGCACCAATTATTTAAAAGCAAAGTGCAGCAGATGCTGGAAATCTAAAGTAAAGCCAAAGATGCTGGAAGTATTAGTAGATCAGGCAGCATCTGATGAAAGGTCATTGACTTGAACCTGTTTCTATTGCTCCACATAATGCTACCTGATCTGATGAGTGATCTCTGTTTTATCTTGGGACCAATCATTGATCCAAATGGGATTACACATGCTCTCTTAAACTCAACCAGACAAAAGACCCGTCTGTCTCCAAAAGCTGATTTAGCTATTGGCCATGTGGATTATAAAGGATCTGGATTTTCAGACAGGATGAGGATCTGTAGCTATCATCTATGAGTAGTTTTTGGAGCATGTCAGTCACTTTGTCATAAACCCTGTTACCCTTTGCAGATGGAGAGACCTATTCCTGGGGCCTCAACAGCAGCTGCCAGCTGGGAAATGGAACAACTGGTCCTGGCTCATTGCCTTTCCTCGTTTCCAGCATGTTCTATGATAAGAAGGTAGTGGAGGTAGCTTGTGGCTCCAGTCATTCTATGATTCTCACAACAGATGGAGAGGTGAGAGGTGACTTTCTTGTTGTGGAGTGACGACATTGTATTTTTGTTTGTTTCATAATATAACTTTATCTACATTGGTGATGCACTTTGCAGCTTAAAAATCAACCTTAATGAAATGACAAATCTAATGTATTATGTTTTGCATTTCATAAAGGTTGAAATGAAAAACTCAGTGAGCTTTAATGAAATTTCCTTTATCAGTATTTTTCATATAATCAAATGGAACTGAGGGAGGTCATTCAGTTTATTGAGCCAGTATGTGCTCTTTGAAAGAACTGTCTTTTTCGTTTCAAAGGTATGTTCAATTCCTTATTGTATCTGTTTCCATGATTCTTGCAGGCAGCAAGTTCCAGATCAGAATGATTTGTCATGTAAATGAGAACAGCATTGTGGATTGGCATATTTCTGATGATCAAGGAAGCAAAATTCACAGAGTAAAAAGGATAGTGAAGACAATAAATGACTTTTGAGATAGACTTGCAGCCTTGTGAGTGATTGGAGGCAATTCTTAACTAATATCTGGTGGGATCCTGGCTAATTCAGATTGGCCGTCTGTTTAATGGTGAATAAAATTGAGCACAGTTATACTGACTTGCAACCCAAGCCCATCCATTTCCCTGCAAAGGTTGCTTACCAGCTTACACACTTCTGACTTACACAGCAGCAGATATGGTAGTATTCAATCCTCCCAAGATTGTAAGGAAAAGTAAGGGCACTTTAACCATTTGGCCACAACTATAGTATTCAGTTCTGGGCACCACTCTTAGGAAAATAGCAAAAGCATTAGAGAAAGTGCAGAAGAGATTTGCTAAAGTAATTCCAGGGATGAGGCTCATCAATTATCTGGATTTAGTGTAGAAGCTGGGGTTGATCTCCTTGGAACAGCAGAGGTTAAGAAGAGACACGAGAGGGAAATGGACAGCTGGTGTTTCAGGTTGAGACCCCTCATCTGGACTGAGAGAGTAGAATGGAAAATGACCAGTATAAAGGGGGGGGGGCAAGAGCTGGCAAGTGATAGATGGATCCAAGTGAGAAGGAGTGAATGACAGATGGAGTTAGGTGGAGGGAGGGAAGATTGGAAATAGTGACAGAGGCTGGGAGGTGATAGGTGGAGGCAACAAAGGGCTACAGATGATGGAGTCTGATAGGAAAGGAAGGTGGAGTATGAAACCATGGTTGAGAAGAGAGGTATTTAAAATTATGAAGAGTATTTACTGAGTGGATGGAGAGAAATTGTTCCCATTGGCAGATGAGTCAATAAATTTAATGAAGCTGATTGACAAAAGAGCTAAAAATGACATGAGGAACTTTTAGGTGTCTAGAGTGTTAGCCAGAGATAGTTGTGGAGGCAGATTCAAATGTAGTGTTCAAAAAAAGTGCTGGATAAGTAACAAAAAAGAAAACTATTTACAGGGCTTTGGGAAGAGGGTGAGAGAATGAGACCAAATGGATTGCTTTTACAAAGAGCCAGTATAGATTTGATGGGCCAAAAGTCCTCTCTGCATGCTGTAATGATTCTGAGAGTTATTTTCCATAAATTGGACCATTGTTCAGTATTTGGAAAATTAGGTCCTCAGAATCACGAGCATTTTACATGTGGCAATTTCTCGTCCAAGACAGACTTTGTCGAGTTAATTGCATTTTACACTTGGCTGTAGAATGCAGCTGATTTGCACAATTTTGTTTAAGTGTTCTCACTTCTTCATTTCCTTTGATGGCAGGTTTATTCATGGGGTTCCAACAATTGTGGACAAGTTGGATCAGGATCGACTACAACTCAGGCAACACCACGAAGAGTTACACATGGTTTGGAGAACAGGAAGGTTGTCACTATTGCTTGTGGTCAGGTATTCTCCATGGCTGTAACAGACAACGGAGAGGTAATTCTTGTCTTGTGACCCAGCGTGCTAGCTGGTGTTCATTGTAACTTTGCTTATGTTACTGGAAGGGTAATGAGGGTAGAGCGATTCACAGTGCTATGAAAATTTATCACATCAGTCTTGGGTTTCACACTGGTATTGAGTAAGGAGGGTGAAACTGGAATTGATTTCAGCAGCAGAGTGGTGCAACTGGCAGAGCTGCTGCCTCACAGCTCCAGCGGTCCATGTTCAGTCCTGACCTTAGGTGTTGTCTGTGTGAAGTTTGAACGCTCTCACTGTGACTCTGTGGGTTTTCTCTGGGAGCTCCAGTTTCTTCCCACCTCCCACTCACTGTAAATTGCCCCTCTTGTGGGTTTGTGGTGGAGTCTGAGGGGCAATCAAAAGTACTTCCCCGGTTGTAAGGCCCTTGGGTTGTTCTGGGATCATGAAAGGTACTGTGTAAATGCAAGTCTTTATTTTGGAATTAATTAAAGGATTCTGATTACTGTAAGTGTGAAACTTAAATAGTCTGCCTTTGAAACCTCAATTATAATTTCTCATTACATTGAAGAGTTTTGCATTGTGGACCAGTGATTAATATTTTGCAGCAATGCCTCTGTAGATTGCAGTGTGATGATACCAAACCTAAATCCATTTGAAAGGTGAAAGCTCCCTCCTGAATTTTTTAAACTTGTGTTTTAATGTAAAGAGAGAACCCAACTCCTGCCCACTTTGTAAACTGGCTGTCTAAATACAGCAAGACCCTTTGTTGCTAAGATTTGTTTGGTGTTTTGCCATTAAAATAACTTTAGTTTCTTGCTGTGCATTTGACTCTGCCGGTGTTGACTACTGGAGTTTGAGAGAGATGGGATCAAATCTTATTTGACAACTTCAGTTCATATTATGAATGATGCTTTGGTGCAATGCTGAAGGAAATTCTTCACCATCCTACCCATCATTCATCCTTGAGCCAGCACTGCCAAACAGATTAACTGGCCATTTAGCTAATTTCCTTTTTCTGACCGTTATCTTTGCCTACAAGTCAACATTATCTGCATTTTAAAAGCTCCCCTAGAGACATGAAAGATACTTTTTCTCTCTATAGAAATCCGTTTATAATCTGATTTCAAGTATGATTTAACGAAATATATTTAGTAGTATTTTATCCCCTTTCTGATTCATGTATTCAGTATTTTCTTCATGGATTTAATAAAAAATATCCTAAAGGAAAGGAAAGAAATCAGTTTGTGTACCACTTGTGGAATTGTGGTCAGAACCTTGCGTCAGTCTTGTAATCATTTCAGTTTCAACTGCACAATCACTGCCAATGAGCCCTGTGATGAGCAGCAAGAAACTGTGTGTCTTCCACTCAGTTTTATTGAGGGGGATTTATTCATCTTTTGAATAGTTAGTAATGGCTGTGTGGAGTTGGGAGAACAGAAGAAGGTTTTGTCCTTAGAGCAGAGAAAATTATAGAGACATATAGTAGTGGTAGGTAGAGAGAAACGGTTTCCACTGCCACGAAGTTCAATTAGCAGAGGGCACATTTAATGTACACTTAGTCTTTGTTATTCACGAAGGATAGGGGCACAGACTTCCCGCAGGTAACAAAAATAGTGTATATCGCTAAGGCAACTGACAATGATGCTAAGGCTGCAATGACGTAGAGCATCTATTCCTTCATGATATAAAAACTTCTGTGTAAGTTTCAGCTTGCATGTTTCAACTTGTTAAACCAAGCTGAAACTTGGAAGTACTCCGGGCTTTGGCTCCAGCCACACCCTACCCACGTTCCAGGTATTCCCGACCCCGGCCTCAACACCTGCTCCGGCTGCATACCGACAATTGATATTTCACCACTTGGAAGCACGAGACGTCAAATGCAATCCACCTTGTGCCAAACAGGATATCACAGGAGAGGACTCTGAGGAACGCTTACCAACACTCCCAGTAATACACAACTGAATGCAAATACACGGATCTGCGGACAGTGTAATTGACAGGAGCTAGAGAGACTTCTTTTAATGCAGTAATTCACATTACCTTGTCTAGAAGCATGGTGGAAGCAGATTCAGTAGTGACTTTCAAAAGGGAACTGGATAAATACTGGGGGGGAGGAGGGGGAATGTAACATTAAAGTAAAAGAGCAGGGGAATGGAACTGTTTCAGAGCTAACACAAGGATATTGGGCCAAACAGCCTCCTTTCAGGTTTATATCATTCTGAGCATTTGCCTCCTTTTACAGGTGTTTGGTTGGGGTAACAATGGCAATGGCCAACTTGGATCAGGGATCAATGGAAACCACCTTACCCCTTGCAGGTTGACTGCATTACAAGGAATTTGTGTCCTACAGGTGGGTACTGGCATTGAATATTGGGGCATGAGCTACTTTGTTCATTTAGAGAAAGCAGATGAACTTTTTCTCCATGTGGCATGAATTTTAAGTTGTTCTGTTAAATTATGTTGTTCAGTTATGAACTAGTTTGAAAGATTGAAAAGCATGAAGTGAAAAAAATTTAAAATCATTTAGCAGGTTATTTTTTTTAAAGAACATTTGTGATCCATTCAACCTTGCTTTATACACTGATTTACAACCTAGCAACTTTGGTGCAATTAATCCATGCAGCCTGGTTTTATTATGCTTAAATGGTGCCATAGGTTGAAAGTATTTTGGTTTTGAATTGTGTGTTTATTTTGTCTTTAATCCCTTGGCATAATACAAATTAATCAGCTCTAGATGCACATTTGTCCTTTTATTTAATTTCCCTAAGGTTTTAAATATTATGAGTGAATTTTTAAAAAATGCCTACCTAGGCTAATTGTTCTTTCAGTGACAGCATTATGTACGTGTGGGGACAGGATGATGCGTCATTAACTAAATTCAAATGTGAACTGCATAATAAAAAAATGTTTTGAAATGAATAACTACTGGATGTTGTTAAGAAATGACATTTTTGTGTGCTCTTTCATGGCAAATATGTTTTAACAGATTTCTTGCAGTTATGTTGTACTCACAGTAAAGTATTTTTAAGAGTGTTATGTGCTATTATCTAGTATATGTGGTACATAAACAGCTCATTTAGTCCAACCAGTCTGTGCCAGGGTTTGTTCTGCATGAGCTTTCTTTTCATGTCTAAATCTATCCACGTGACCCTGTATTCCCTTCTCTCGCAGCCTCCCCATAAATGCTTCAGTACTGTTCAACAGCTCCCCGTGGTGTCCACTTCCACCTTCTCACTACCTTTGTGTACAGCAGTTTCTTCTGAATTCCCTATTAACCTGTGGTACAACTTTTTATGGTCAGTGTATATTTGTACTCCGAGGTCCCTTTGTTTCTCTACCCCACCTAGATTTGTATCTTCCAAGTAATGTGACCTCCCTATTCTTCCTATCAAAATGTACTACCTGTATATTTGCCCATTTTGCAAATTTATTCATTCATTTTTTGTAGTCCTCCTCACTGATCTTTTCTTCTAAACCAACCCCACCCCCACCCCACTAAATAATAATGGTATCTTCACAAATTTAGAAATTGCATTTTCAGTTCCAGAGTCTAAATTGTTAATGTAAGTTGTGCACAGCGGTAATCTCAACACTGCTGCATTGTGAAGTTTACTCCCAGTTGCTGATTTCTGTCTTGAAGTCAGCTAGTAATTCATTCTGCTGCCCGTCTCCTGACTCTGCATTATCTGACCTTATTCATTAGTCTATTACATACCTAACTTAAAAATATTTTGAATGTGTAGATAAATTATATCTACAGCATTAGCATTGACTGCTCTATCTGGACCTCTTCAAAAAGTTTATTAAAATTGGTTAAGTAGGATCTTCCCCTTTGAAATCCATGTTGATGTTCATTATTATACATTTTGTTCTAAATATTCTTGCCTTTAGTAGGAATTCCCTTTGTTTGTAACCAGTGATACTACACTATAAAGCCTTGAACACCTTCTATACTGTTTGTTAAATAGATGTTACTTTAGCTATCCACTAGTACTCTGACAGTGCAGTTTTGTTTAAAAACAAATTGTTGAATATATCTCCAACGGCTCTTCTCCAGATTCTTTTAAAATGCACAGACATCATTCTTTTAAAATACCAATGAAACCACTAAAAATACTTGTCTATCAATTATTTGCCTAAAGATCAGTAAGCACCATTGCAATATTTTCTGAGTTTCTGTCTGAAAATGTGTCCTCTGGCAATTTGAGTATCATTCTGATTAAATGTTTAAATTTAAAGTTGATGTGTTGTTCATTGACTAGTTAATGATTACAGTGGCTGATGCTTCTTTCCTTAAGTGACTTCCTCCCATCTGCATAGGTTTAGTCCTTTCCTAGAAAGTGATGGAATTGAAGATAATTGTTTGACAATTTTGTAGCAGTTTTAGTTTCCAAAATGGAGGCTTGCTTAGTTTTTTTTTCATCCTGCCCCCCTGAGAGCTGGTGGTACTGAACATTTTGGTGTGCTTTTGAAATGGTTTACACAATTTTTACTCTATCTTAAGGTATTCTTAGAGTCATAAAATTGTACAGCGCAGAAACAGGCCCTTCAGCCCAACTCATCCATGTCTATCTACACTAATCCCACTTGCCCATATTAGGCCCCTATCACTCTACTCTTTTCCTAACTGTGTACCTGTCTAAATGCCTTTTAAATGTTGTAATTGCATCTGCCTCTACTACTTCCACTGGCTGTTCATTCCATATGTGTGTGGAAAAACTTGGCCCTCAGGTATCCTTTAAAATTCTCCCCTCTCACCTTAAACTGTGCCCTCTAGTTTTAGACTCCCCCATCCTATGGAAAAGACTCTAATTACCTACCCGATCTATGCTGCTTACAATTTTATAAACCTCTGTAAGCTCATCCCTCAGACCCTACATTCCCATGGGAATAAACATAGCCAATTCAATCTCTTCTTATAAGTAAAGCTCTATAAAGCATTTACGGTGAGGCTGGACAATCTCTCCTTATAAATAAAACTTGTGTCAATCAATTTACTGCTGTTAACAGTGTTGGTCTCATGTAAAGGACAGAGCCTGCATTATGTTGGATTAAGTAGGGTTTATAAACACGTTTATTCAGTAGTTTGTGATTGCACTGAAAGATTGATATTATTATCCTATTTTTGAATATGTTGAATTTTTTTCATTCACCTTTGTGTAATAAGATCTCATGAGACAAATACTGCTAATCAAATGAGACTTCTTACAGTTTATTTGGGAATGCACATTAAATGTTCAGTTCTTTGAATGTTGCTTTTCATTACAATGGAACTTATGCTCTAGCAGTGAAATAAATCATTTAATGAACTATTGTAAATTAGCGAAACAATATATTTCAAAGTAAATTTTGTCACAATTGTTTATGCTAATTCTGTAGGTAACATGGCTAATTTGAAATTCAGTTAGAAAAATGCTTCATTATGCAGCAACACAAGAGGGGCACTGGAGGAACTCAGCAGGTCAGGCAGCATCTATGGAGGGAAATGGATAGTCAAAAGTTTGGGTGGCGACCATCTGGACTGGAAAGAAGCGGGGAGGTAGCCAGTATAAAGAGGTAGAGGGTAAGGGTGGAGCAAGAGCTCACAGGTGATAGGTGGATCCAGCTGAGGGGGGGGGGGGGGTGATAGGTTGATGAGGGCGGGAATGATGTCAGAATCTGGGAGGTGACAGGTGGAAGTGACAAAGGGCTGAAGATGATGGAATACGATAAGAGAGTGGAGCATGGAATAGAGGAAGGGAGGTGGGGAGGGGAACTGGTGGGAGGAATGTGTGGGTGATAGGGAGGGGAAAGACACAGGGTGATGGCAGCCGGTTGGATCATGAGGAGAGATAAAACAAAGGAAAAATAGGGGAAAAGGGACAGAGGGCGAGCGGTTACCGGGTTGGAGACTGCCCAAGTGGAATATGAGGTGTTGTTCCTCTTATTTTTGTTTCTTGAGTATAATGTTTAAGTATTATGTAAGTATAATGTTTCATTGTAGTGCTTTTAACAGCTGGCATCATAATGTGATAAATATGCTCCAAAGTTGGAATAAGTGTTTTGCCAGTTTGAAAATCACATTTGAAAATCTAATCTTGAGCTGAATAAAACTTACCCAACACTTCCTGTGGTATAAAGAGCACCAACCAGAATGTTACTAATTGACATAGAGGGCTTTATCTTCCCTGTCAGCATTATTTTCTACCTAAAGCAGTGTTTGTTTGTGTGACTGTAAATCCCTTTTTACACTATTTTTAAAGTATTTAAGTTAAATTTGCCACAGGGCATGATTAGATTGGTCATACAAAGATCAATGTACTGCAAAAGGAATTACATTATATAAATGTCAAATAACAAGTGAGTGCACATATCTGTTTAACTTAGTTAGCACCAATTAATCATAGTGACAGGCAGCATGGAAACAGGTCCCTCAGCCTACTGAGTCCAGGCTGACCTTCAACCACCCATTATTCAGTAATCCTACATTAATCCCATTTTTTATTCTCCTCACACTCACCAACTCCTCCCAGATTCTACCACTCACCTACACTCTAGGGGTAATTTACAATGATCAATTAACCTACCAAATTAATATGTTATCCCCGAATTAGATCCACCCTTAAATTTGTAACTTAAAGGGAAATAAGGAGCGTTTAAAGTATTCATTTCCTGTTAAATGGTTACAGATAGGGAAACGAGATGAGTACATGAGGGAGAAAGGAATAGAAGGATGTGGTTAGAGGATTAGATAATGTAGGCTTGTTAGGCAGAATTGCCTGTTTCTGTCCTGTAGGTACAACCCACGATAACAACCCTATGTCTCCTTTGTATGTCGATAGGAGTTGGTACACAGTGCATCCAGTCTTACTGCTGTGGTCACTATTGACTTCATTGGTTACTTGTACTGATGACATTGTGTGAAACATAAATAGTTGGAATGATTTTTTTTTCTATATTATGTATGCTATTTAATAACTCTCCTTGCAGAGTTAGAAGACAATTGAGATTAAATTATTTAGTACCTTTTAATGTAGATAATATCCCAAGGATCTGAAGCTCTCTGCTCCTGATTGGCCATAAATCAAAGATGTCTAAAGCTTTTCAAATGAATGACCATGGGGTGGATGAAATTAATGTGAATAGAGAGAGCATATTTTGACACCCACAATTTGATGTGGGACAGGTAATCTGGGAGAACAGAAGTAGCCATGGTCATTGATGGAGACAGAAAGCCAGATGTTGATATCATTTATGAGGAAGACTCCAAGGAATAACTGAATAGAAGCAGAAAGATGAACAGTTGCTGGAGTTGTGCTGGCTTGAGTTCAGGCAGATAGTGAGAGGAAGATCCTGTAGAGGAGGCTGGTGTAGTTGATCACATCAAAGAAGAGTTTGAGGGTTAATTCATCACAATCACAGAACTCCATCTTTCTGTGTGTCTGATTATGTAGACACCTGCTTCTCTATGTAGAAGTTTCTGTCTTGATCTTATCCAGAGCCAGAGGGATGTTCCATAAGATTATGAGATGAGTGACGCTCTGTGGAGTCTGAATTATCAGGATGCCATGAAATATAAAAAATCTCTATAGCGTTTCCTTGAATCCAAACTCTTGTTTTATAATGAACACTTACTGCTTAGCAGGGGAGTTATGTTGAAGAGAAAGTGAAAGACATTGTTATGTGTAAAGATGGCAATTAATTTGCTTTTAAACCAGTGTTAAAATTAACTTGCCGCCTTGAATTTTGCTTTGCTTTGTGAGAGTCTGTGGGGCTGTTTTGCTTTCAGACTTTGCGTCCAATCTCGAAAGACCTGCAAATCCAGGACGGGGGGTTGCTTCAGCAGATGGTCATGGTGACTTCGATCCAGTTGGATTCTAGCAGTTTGTAGCTTTTGGGAGATGGTGCCTAAAAATACCTGCTGTATGTTCTGTAAAGTATTCAGCTGAAATAAGTATTATACTGTGCCTGCATTTAATAACAGAAGAAATACAAAAGTTACTTACTCTTGGTCTGTGCTAGAGTGGAGCCTTCACTTATCTTACAAAAGTTTTCTATTCATTAAATGCCTTGTAGTAATTCTTCTTCCTGCTTCTACACTCTTCGCTGGAGTATAACAATATGTGAAATCTGAGGTGAAAGCTTAAATTGTTCATTCAGATCAGCTTGACGACTGAGTGGTCTCAAGACTTAATGCTTTCTGTTAGCTCCTAAGTGCAGCTCGGTATCCTGTATTTAATCTCAGCTCTATTTTGTAGAATGTGTTCTGGGTTTTATTGTGGTTGACGAATGTCACTTTGATTACAGATTGCCTGTGGTTACGCTCACACGCTCGCACTAACAGATGAGGGCTTGCTTTATGCCTGGGGTGCTAATACAGTTGGGCAGCTGGGTTTTGGAAATAAAACTAACCAGATGGTCCCAGTGCTGATCGTTTTGGAGAAAGAAAGGTAACGTTGCTTTTTGTAGATGCTTAACATTCAATTCAATTTGTAACTGGACTCTTATTAATCTCACTTCCAGTTGCTTAAAGTGTGGAGATGAGGAAAATATTATTTATGAGTTGTTATGACCTCGAATGCACTGCAGAAGATGATGGTGGAAGCAGATTCAACAGTAACCTTCAAAAGGGAATTGGATGAATAATGAAAAAGTAAAACATTGCAGGGCATTAGAGACAGAGCTATGGGTGGGTGGGGTTGGAGTTGTGGGTGGATGGAGCTATGGGTGGGGATTTTACTTTTTTAAAACAAGGGATGATTGCCAATTTTAAAAAAAATTAAGAAAAACTGGGTGCATACTGAAGACAAACTATTGACCTAGTTCTGGGGTTGGTTAAGTGGTAGAAAACCAAGAGTAGGATAAAGTGTGTGTACTCCAATTGGAAGGAAGCAGCAAGTTCCCATGGTTGTGCAGTGGGGGTGGAATGGTGATGTTTTGCTATCTCAATTTAATATCTCACTCAATGGAGGGCTCCTTTGACGGTTTAGCATTCACTCAGTATTGCTGTGGGACATCAGCCTGGAATCTGTGACGATGGGCAGTATAATCCACCCACCACTCACCTGTAAGTTGCAGCTGGAACGCACATTGCTCAGCATTCTTGGAGCATGGTAAGCTCCTGACTGAGTTTGTGGGGCTAACCCCACAGCACACTGAGGGCCACTCGTGTTGTGATGTTCTCTGTGGTCATCGGCATGTGGGGGAGATCAGGTGACCAGCTGATGATAGCGCTCCCTTTGTTTCACAGGTGATTGACATGAAGACCCTGAGTGATGTCTCTTGGCTGTGCCCTTTGTTGGGATGAGGAGCAACCTCATACCCATCTCCACCCCAAGAAAGGACACAGATGAGAAACCAGACTTTCTATGTCAGACATCTGGAACGAAGCATGAATGTGGAGACATTTCTTAAAAGAACTGTAGCCAGTTTCTGCTTTTGTTTGGACAAAATACACCTGTGCCTTGTTAACTGGTACTTTGGACAGACATTTATGTGGGCAATGCTCACCAAATTCACACCCCCTCCCCTCACCTAGAGGCCCAGATTCAGCTGGTTTTCCTCAGCTAGGGGCCTCTTGCCATTCAGCCACGCAGTTACACCAGAATATCCCAGCAGGGCTGGAGTGCTGAATGGTGGGGAAGGGCTACTGATGGAAGGGTCAAGAGATTCCATTTCCCAGTGGCATAGCAAGAGACTATTTTACTGGCAGCTAAGCAATTGGAAGGTGGCTGGCTTGGCAATGGGCAGACACATAGTGTCGAGAGGCGCACAGCCCAGAAATAGCCACCATGTCCACGTCGAGCTTTCTGGCCATCCATACTAGTCCCATTTACCCACATTAGGGCCATATCCTTCTATGCCTTGCCTATTTAAGTGTCTGTCTCAATGCCTCTTAAATGCAGTGATTGTATCTGATTCCACCACCTCCTCAGACAGCGCATTCCAGATGTCGGCCATGCTGTGTAAACAAAAAAAAAAGTGTCCCTCAGGTCCCCTTTAAAATTCTTTCTCTCATCTTAAACCTATGCTCTTTTTGTTTTGATACCCCTACCTCGGGAGAAAGATTTTGATTATCTACCACATAATCTAACACAACTCTGTCAGGTCATCCCTCAGCCTCCTTTGCTCCAGGGAAAACGAGCCCAGCCTATCTAGGGTTTCCCCAAAACTAAAGTCCTCCAATCTGGGCAACATCCTGGTGGATCTCCGCCGCATTCTCTCTAGCCTAATAACAGCCTTCCGATAGCATGGAGACCAGAACTGCACACAATATTCCAGGTGGGGTCTAATCTGGCCATTTTCCAACTGGAAGTGAAGATAATTCACGGTAGCATAGTGGTTAGCACGACACTATTACAGCGCCAGCGATCGGGGTTCGATTCCCATCGCTGTCTGTAAGGAGTTTGTATGTTCTTTCATGTCTGCGTGGGTTTTCTCCGGGTGCTCCAGTTTCCTCCCACATTGCAAAGATGTACGGGTAGGTTAAAAATGGGTGGCACGGACTTGTTGGGCCGGAAGGGCCTGTTACCATGCTGTAAATAAAAAAAAGTCATGATGGTTACTGGAGTAACTGCTGGACAGCAGGTCAGACAATCCTGCCCTTTATCACTGGAGTGGGCCCTGGATTTGTGACCTCCTGCCTCAGAGACTTCCAATGAACCACTGTTGACAATGTAAGTAATGTGAATGTGACATTGAAGTTATATCAATGGAAATGGCATTAAATGTGTAACAAGTCAGGCACATACATCGCACATTTGTAATGTTGATGCTCTTTTGAATAGGAAAATGCGTTAATATTCAGCAGAAATTCGTACAGGTAACAAAATATGGCTTGCAATGCCACAAAATTGGTTGAAGGATAGCAGCAAGACTTTTATCTGCAAAAAGTAGTAAATTGAAGTGAATGGGCCATGGAAGTCTTCTTCGTGTAGTGATCTGGATTGTAAAAACCATGCTTATCTAATTAAATTTATCCTTCAGGACCTATTATTATTAACAATTACTTCAAGCAGAAATGTATTAATTTGGGCATTTTTCAGGAAGTGAATTCCTGTTTGAAAAGTTCATGCCTTATAAGCAAAATGTAAGACTAACAAATATAATTAATGTCAATACAAATTAAGTAGATATTTTCATCTTGACTAATGGACAGCTGCCCATGGACAACCATTTTTGACACGATAGAGTGATTTTGTTCAAAATGTTTTTTTAGTTTTTCTCTCTGTCGATATGGTTTATTGCCAACCCTTTCACTGTTTCCCCAAAAAAAGGAAGAATGTCCATTGCCTCCTTTTACTTAAGCTGAGCCAGTTTCTGGTTAAGGTGAATGTGTCAGTCTTTCCTGTAGCTTTTTTCCCCATCTTCTCTGCACTGTTCTTGGATTGCTCTTCACCTCACAGTGGCCTTGACTGACCACTGAATGTGTATTTTATGAAAGACGATACTTAAAATTGAAGCAAATGCAGTTTCCAGCAATGTAAATAGTTGAGCAATTTATTAATATGAGAGTATAAAATTGAGCTGGATGCATGAGGAGTATGGAAAACTCAGTTCTAAGAACTGACTAATGCAATAGAAAAACAAAATGCCTGGAATATGTTGCGCTTTGTTGCTTTCCTAATGAGTTATTTTCTTTGTGTTCTTTTGGTAGGATTGTAGAGATTGCAGCCTGCCATTCCACTAGTACCTCAGCTGCTAAGACCCAAAGTGGTCAAGTGTACATGTGGGGCCAATGTCGCGGACAATCGGTCACCGTCCCGCATCTCACATATTTTTCCTGCACGGATGATGTGTTTGCTTGCTTTGCGTCCCCAGCAGTTACGTGGCGTCTCCTCTGTGTAGGTAAGCTCGTAATGAATCAGAGGAAAGCACACCCTCAAAATCTGAAATGTTTACATTTGAGTTATAAACTATATTACACGCATCTTGAACCTGTGTAGTATTTTTGGACCAGTAACAAGTTTATTACCGAAAGGAATTAGAGTCATAGGTGGCACGGTGTTGCAGCTAGTAGTATCAGAAATCCAGGTTCAATCCTGACCTCACGTGCAGTCTGTGTGGAGTTCACAGGTTCTCCCTGTCATTACTTTTTTCTCCTCATTTCCCTTCCACATACCCTATTTGAACTTACTTCCACTAGTTATTAGTTTTTCTTGCATTCTTTTATTGCATTATAGATAATCAGATTTCTGTGCCTTCATTTTTCCTGTATTTGTTTTCACCTATATATGTTCCCTTTCTCTCGCTCCCCCCTACACACACACGTCTAATCTATTTGGATGAGTTCTCAGAACACTTGGAAAGCTTAGCCCCAGACAGACTTAGTTTGTTGGGGTATTTCTCTATGCTGTTGCAGAACACTTAACTGCATTACTTAATGTCACGCTCTATAGAACAGGATGATCACCTGACAGTCGCCCAATCTCTGCACAAGGAGTTTGACAGTTTGGAAACATCAGATTTAAAGTTTTGTGTGGAAGGAAAATTCATCCATGTTCATAAAGCCATTCTAAAAATCAGGTACTGCTTTGAAATTTCATCCAGTGTTTTTTTTTCTGGAATACGATTTTTGTAAAATTTGTTGCAAATGTTAGTTTTGTTTAATCTCAGGTGTGAACATTTCCGAACCATGTTCCAGTCCTACTGGAGTGAGGATGAAAAAGAAGTGATTGAAATCGACCAGTTTAGTTATCCAGTTTATCGTGCCTTTCTAGAATACCTTTACACAGACTCTGTCAACCTACCTCCCGAGGATGCAGTAGGTACAATATATGTAACTGTTGACTGCTCAGTGATTGCTGTTGAAGATGGAGCTACAGGAATTAATATTATAGATATTAGTTTGTTTACTGATGTTTTACATGAAGAATGTTCCCTGAAGTAGCATAGGAAGGGATTTTTCTTCCACTAGTTACTGCTGGAGTTTGATCTATTAATGTCCCCTTATTGCGCTCCTAATTTCCTTAAGTGTATTCTTGCATTCCTGATACTCCTCAAGGGACTCGCTTCTTCTCTTTCCTGACCTCATTATGTCTCGTCAGCCAGGGTTCCTTAATCCTGCCAATCTTGCCCTTCACTCTAACAGGAACATGCTGGCCCTGAACTCTCCCAGTATCACTTTTGAAAGTCTTGCCAGATATCCCTTTACCTGCTCACAGCTTCTCCCAATCAACCTTTGCAAGTTCCTGTCTAATGCCATTAAAAATTAGAGCTTAACTTGAGGACTAGTCCTATCGTTTTCCATAACTATCTTGAAATGGATAAAATTGTGGTCACTGCTCCCAAAGTGCGCCCCCACTGAAACATCAGCCATTTGCCCTCATTTCTGAAGAGGATGTTGAGTGTAGCCCATTTCTCTTCATAATGCTTCAGAAAACTTTTCAGGACACACTAAACAAATTCTGCCCCATCTAATCCCTTAGTACCAAGGCAGTCCCTGTCAATATTCAGGCACTTAAAATCACCTACTATTACAATCCTATTTTTCCTACACCTATCTGCAGTATTATTACATGTTTGCTCCTCTAATTCCCGCTGACTCCTGGAGGGCCTATAGAATAATCCCATCAAAGAGATCACCCCTTTCTTATTTCTAAGTTCTACCCATATTAACTTGCAGACCTTCTCTCTGAAATATCCTCTCCAAATAATGTTGTGATGTTCTCCTTACTCGATACTGCAACCCCCCCACCCTTCACGTCCACCTCTATCACGCTGAAACTACCTGTACCCTGGAACATTGAGCTGCCAGTCCTGCTCATCCCTCAATCATGCTTCTATAATAGCTAAGATATCACAATCCTATGTACCTATCCATGCCCTGAGTTCATCTGCCTTATTTTGATGCAAGTTGCCTGCAGATAAGTGCAGTTCAGTCTATCAGACCTTCCTCGTTTCCTGTCCTGGCCTGCCTACTGAACTTGCTCACTTTATATTTGCTTCAACGTTCTCATCTGTTACTCTACTACTTTGGGTCCCACCCCACTGCCAGACCAGTTCAAACCCTCCTGAGAAGCCCTAGGAAATCTCCTTGCCAGGATATTGGTCTCCCTCCATTCAGATGCAATCTATCCCTCTTGTACAGGTCACCCCTGCCCTGGAGAAGATCCTAATGGTCCAAGAAACTGAATTTCTCCCACTTGCACCAGCTTTTCAGCCACACATTCATTTGCCCTGTCCTCCTATTCCTACCTTCACTAGCACGAGGCACAGGGAGGAATCTAGAGATTACAATCCTAAAGGTGCTGCTTTCTAACCTTCTGCCTAACTCCCTATATTCACTTTGCAGGACCTCATCCCATTTTCTGACTATGTCATTAGTACCAATGTGTATAAATGACCTCTGGCTGCTTACCCTCCCTCTTGAGAATGTTCTGCAAGTGCTTGGAGATATCCTTGACCCTGGCACCAGGGAGGTAATACATCATCCTGGAGTTTTGCTTGCCACCTCAGAATCTCCTGTCTGTCCCCTAATTGTCAAGTCTCCTATCACTACAGCTCTCCTAGACTCCATCATCAGAGCTAATCGTGGTGTCACAGACTTGGCTACTGCTGCTGCTCTCCTCTGAAAGGCTGTACCCCCCACGTCCAAAACAATATATTTGTTACTGAGGGGAATCCTGAACTCCCTGTCTACTCCTCCTTCCTTTTCCTGGTGGTCACCCAGTTACCTATTGCCTGTATCTGTGGAATGAACGTCTCACTAAAGCTCTTGTCTATGATTTTCTTCAGCATTGCAGATGCTCCTCAGCGACTCCAGCTGCAGCCACTCTATGCAGTCAGTCAGGAGCAGCAGTCGGACACAATTCCTGCAGACGTGGTCACCAGGGACACTGGATGTTTTCCTGATCTCCCACATTCTGCAGGAGGAGCATGCAACTGCCATCTCTAAACCCACTAAGAATACAGAAGAAAATAAAAGATCTTACTTTACCACTGCTCATTCTCCTTGCTGAAGTCTCTCTTGACAAAGCCTCAGCACTTCAACCTCAAAACAGCCACTCCCCAATGGCTGCTGCCTCCCCACTGTAGCTTAGCTCTTTTTGGACAGCCTTTTGCCCTTCTTGCAAGTGGTCTGAACTTAACAATTAGAGGATTATACTCAAATGTTTCCCACTGTTCCTCTCCCACAATCCCCATTCTGCAACAAGGTGAAAAGCTCAACTGGGAAAAGTAAATGCTCTTAAAAATATCTCTGACCTCCTTTTGGAAATCATCAAGGCTTTATGATATGATCTCTCTCTCAATCCAGCTACCTGCTACAGGAATGCAAAGAGCTGGCACAAATGTACAAGTTGACATTGCATCCTAGAGGCTTTCTGCCCTCTAGGAAAGGAAAATTTGTAGAACATCTGATCAGCTCCTATTCTGACGTAGTTTAACTGCACGTGTTGTGTCCTTTACAGTCAGTCACTTTGTACGTTCACTGTACAATCCTGAAACACTAAAGAGTATTGTTGTTACATTTAATCCTTTTGTTCTGTGAGTAGGATTTCCCTGTGCAATATTGTAACCTACTGATTTTCCATTAGATTTCCTTTCTATGGAAAATGAGCTCCTGATACATGAAATATAGTTGTGTCGGGGTGTCCTGGGAGTTTTAGGAAGTGGGAGTGAACTGATCATTTTCCAACAACACAACCAAGAATATCAACTGGCCATTCGTTTCCTTGTTTTTAGGATTTTGGTGTTCACAAAAGCAAGTCACTGCACTGTAAAATAATTCACCTGTATGTGAACCAATTTGAGATGTTAAGTTAAATGTACCTCCTCCATTCTATTCTTGCTACATCAGCCTCTCTTTCTGTTTCTTCCGTATCTTTCCTCTCTCAGTGGGCTTAAATCATTCTTAAGGACTCCAATCCAAGTATTAGCCTTTAGATAGTTGATTCTAAACAGTGGGTGAGATTTCTCATCAAGACATTGGGGAAAATCTGAAGAGTTTTCTGAAACTTAATTAGCAACATCTTGTCGTTCCAAGATGGATATGTTTCAATTATTGTGTTTAGATGGTGTTCAAGTAGTCACAAATCACCTCCACTAAAAACTTTTTGTCTCTGCCATTGTTGTGCAGTAATGTGAAGGAAAATTATTCAGCAGCCTTTCATTCAATCAGCTGACTTATTTGAGATGCTGCCAGGTTATGGACAGAAAAACATCAGTCTTAATGCAGGGTCTCAACCCAAAACGTCAGCTAACCCTTTGCCTCCATGATGCTTCCTGACCTGCTGATTCCTCCATCAGCTTGAATTTTGCTCCAGACCTCCAACAGTGTAGCATTCCTTTAGTATTATTTTGGACTGCCTGCTTAGTGGAAAACAAACTCAGTGACGTGTATATCTCTCCAACCCTAACCTCAGGGTATCAAGTTGGTTATCACGGTCACCTTACCCTGCTCTGACTGAGTTGTGGCAGCAACAGAAAGCTGATTTTGGCACAGACTTCCCTATTGCAGTGCAGATGCCTCAAATGTTAGGAGAATGACTTTCAGGTGATCGCTCTTCTCCACAGCCAATTGTTTTGCTTTGTGTGCCCTCTACTTATTCTCCTAGTCACTGCAAGGGTAATACCAACTAATGTCTGCTGATGCACCTATGTCTGGGAGAAGCTGTGTTATGCTGAAGCTTTAATTCAGCTAAAGGTCATTCTGCACCTACCACACCTCACTATTGCAACCTGAAACAACAATGAAAAGCAGTAGACATTAGAATCAATAAACCAACCAACTGCTAGTATTGGGTAAATCCCTGTTGGGAGCTCCTTCCTTCTGCTGACTGCTGCTTTATTGTGCATGTTTAGGAAAAGGCTTTAGCGGAAGTATTCAGCTCCAAAATGTCTGCAATGCCTCAGATCAGTATTGCGTACTGATGCCATAATCTTTGCACAGTAAAACGCCAATCATCTGGCGCACTCAGGACTTTGGTGGTGATGGACCAGCAGACTTTTTGAACTATTGGATATTAATATTCCAACAAAAAAAGTCACTTATTTTAGGTGTTACACAGTAGTATAATACATTTTCAGCAAACCTGAAGGGAGTGCAGGAAAAAGAACCCCATGAATTTCCAGGGAACATGGACACAGGACCCCGTGAATTTCAAGGGAGCATGCGAAACAGAACCAGGTGAATTTAATGGGAGAGTGGGAACCAGGGCTCCAGCGTGTCCATAGCAACATGAGAACTGGTGTTCCAGTGTGTTAATAGAAACATGGGAACTGGGCACCATTGCATTAATGGCAATGCAGGAATTTGGCATGTAGTGCAAATTGTACATTGTAGACATAATTTGGTACCCAAAGGACACCTGTAGCACCAGAATAGACACTAGCAATTCAGATTTTGCAACTGTTTTTTTTCCCTAAAATTTACACGAAACATTTGTTTGAATTTCTGATGTCTTGGTTTTCAACGTGATGTAACATTTTGTTGATGGTTCTGTAGGTGTATGGAAAATTATTTCCACTTGCTGGGTGAATCTCAGTTATGAATGTTTCTTCAGACTACAGTGAAGCATCAAGTCATGGTGTGGGGCTTGAACTAACGACCCACTGCTTTAGAGGAAAGAGTACAGACAACAGAAGCAAACTGACCCTCCGTGTCCTAATTCTGGCAGTCTGTTACCCAGCTGCATTACTGTTTGAATGCTCACTTCTCTGTCTTGGAATAATTGCAAGCATTTATTACATTTTGTTTAAAGAATTTCCAATAAACCTGCCCCTTCTCCAACCTCCCTTCCTTTCCAGGTGGTGTTGCCTCCCAAATCCACGCCTCATAACTCTATATTCAAATGTTTCCAATTGTGTTTCTGCGACGGCAGTGAAACAGCTCTCCTCCATCACCTCTCTTGTTGTCCGGCTGAGTGTGGCCACTCTCATCATTTCACCATGCTCGGTCCTGACGTAGACTGAAAATCGTCTGCAGTGGTCTGCCTTCATGCTCTTCACCGTTACCTCTGGAGCCCTCCGATAGCCAACTCCTCCCACTAATCACCAGCAGTTCTCACCTATGTGCAGTTCCTCGGTAACGTCCTCTTAAAAACATGTTGCATGTGCACAGAGGATTGTTCTAAATTCATATTTCTCGGCCCTGAAGACCTGCACTACTGCCTCTTTCTAAACTTTTTCTCTAGAAATGTACATATCTCAATTTTCCTCTTCAACTGTTATCTCTGCATTGTTGGTACTGAACTTTTATGCAAATCCTTTTTACATCCTCTCCAAACTTAAATGTAATTTCACAGTCTAGTACTTGTCATTGTAATATGGTGGTGTTTTATATATTATTTTGTCAGTGCTTGCTGTTGGTAATGTCTCCTCTTTATATATTTCTGTTTTTGTCAAAATGTTGCGTCAGCATCACCATTTTCCATGCAATTGGCTTTGTGTAAATGCGTATCATCACTTTAGTGTAGCTTGCTGGCTGCATGAGTTATGTGATTTCCTGGAAGCAAGGATTTAGTATCAGCATTTCACAACCTCAGGGGTTACTTTGCTCTGAGTTTATGGAGTTTTGCTTTACCTTGAGTTGAATTTTACATAGGGTTTTTTTTTACACTACTGATTAAGTTTGTTCTTCACAGGGCTTCTGGATCTGGCTACATCCTACTGTGAAAAAAAGGTGAAGAAGCTGTGCCAGGAGATAATCAAGAGAGGTATTACTGTGGAGAATGCATTTTTGTTGCTCTCGGCAGCTGTCCAGTATGATGCTAAGGTGAGAGTTTGTGAAACATTCAAAGCAAAATTTTGCAGATGCTGGAAATCTGAAAGGAAAACAGAAAATGGTGGAAGTACTCAGCAGGTCAGGCAGCATGTGTGGGGAGTGAGCAAAAGAGTCAATGTCTCAGTTTGATGACCTTTGATCAGTAGAGGTGGGTTCTGACGTACCTTTGAACGGAAGCATCTTATTTCTATAGTGTCTTTAATGCAGTAAAATGTCCCTGGTGCTTTATAGAACATTCCCAAATAAGATTTTACACCGTTCCAGGTGATGAGATATTAGAGCTGGGAAATAAAAATTGCTCAAAGAGGTTTTTTTTAAAAGAAGAAAGGAAGGTAGAGTCAGAGACTTGGGGAAGGGGATTAGAGTTTAATGGTTTGGATGCTGGAGGCTTGGTCACCATTGGTAGAGGATGATCAGATGGTTGGAACTGAAGGAGTGTGGATATCTCGGAGCCATAGGGATGGAGGAAATTACAGAGGAAGGGAGGAATGACAACTCTAAATGCATTTTTTAATCAGGAGCCATTATACCTCAATGTGTACAGACGATAACTCTGTGCAAGTTCAGATAATGGCAGCACAGTATTGGATGATGTTGGGCAGCACAGTGGCATAACAGTGCTTCTGCATCTGGGCTCTATCCAGACTCTGGTGCTGTCCATGTGCGGTTTGCGACTCTGTGGACTTCCTCTGGGTGCTCCTGTTTCCTCCCACATCCCAAAGACATGCAGGTTGTAGCATAATAAGTTCTTCTCTTTGTCTGCCTGATTGCCTATAGATCTGTAAAGTACAACTGTTCTGCAATTTTTAATCTGGGAACTGAACTCTTAAATCATTTCCAATGCTTTCTGTATTACTATGATTTAATTCTCTCCTTTCTTTGTGTGTAGGATTTGGAAGAATTTTGCTTCAAATTTTGTGTGAATCATTTGACTGCTGTGACCAACACTGATGCATTTTGGCAAATGGATGGAGATCTCTTGAAAGAAGTTATTGGAAAGGCAAGCAAATATGGAGCCTTCAGGAACTGAATTTGCTGGGTAGATATGCTCAAATATCTTTATAAATATATTCCTTCCATGATTTATTGAGAATTTGCTGCAATGCTTGTATAATCTCCTACCCAGCTCAGTTATATAAAATTGTACTCCTGCCAGGACAATGCAAATAACATGGATATAAAGGATTATTTAATCCCATTTTCTACAAAAAAAATTGCACTAATATTATGGCTCATTGCTTGATTACTGTTAGCTTCCTAGATATAAATAATTATACACAATTCTCCTGTAAGGGAATGGTTGTGTGTAAATTTTGCAAAATTGTTTTCAGTAAACACCAGATGTCTCCCCTTTTTAACAATTGTGTGACAGTAACTACTACTGGTTTTGAAGTGGAGATCATCTCAGTTTCATTAACTTAACAATAGAGCTATCAGGCTTCCCAAGAAGCAGTCATGGCAGGCAGAACGGTAATGTTTTTTAACAGAATTCCAAGGTTGTGCTTTTGTCGGTCAGCATCACTTGGAGTCACAGAGAGATACAGCATGGAAACAGATTCTTCGGCCCACTCAGTCTGTGCTGACCATCAAGTATCCATTTTATCACAAATCCTACCTACCCCAATCCATTTTATTTTCCCCACATTCCTGCCAACTTTCCCCATTCCTACCCCACTCACTTCTACCACTCACCTACACACTAGGGGTAATTTACAGTGGCCAATTTATCTACCAACTCACATTTTTTTTGGATGTGGGAGGAAACCATGTGGTCACCAGGAAAATGTACAAACTCCATACAGACAGTGTCAGGGTTGCTGGAGCTGTGACGAAGCAGCTCTACTAGCTAAGCCACTGTATGGCAATTTATATCATTGTTTTGATGTAGGAATTTCTTGCTGAACCATGTAATTCCTTTGAATTTAATTAAAGACATTGGGGATGCTGTACTGTTTGCCAAAATTGATGTCTTACCAGCACAGTATAAAAAGGAAAACATCAAAAAAGCTTGACACCTGCATTGTGTGTATAGTGATTTCAGTGAATTCTGTGGTATTGCTAACACCATGGATTCATTTTACACTGGCAGGTTCTAGTTCTGTACGTGGCAAGAGTAGGTTGCCCTGCAGTTTCAGTAATCCTTGTTTCAGAATTTCAGTGGGGAGTGGCATAAACTCTTTCTTAGGTAATATTCCAAAAAAAAGGTAACATGCTAATTATATTTAATGTAAGAAAATTATCCAGATTGCAGGAAAAGTTCCTCCTGTAATTTGAAAGAGGTGTTGCTAAACTCTTAGTGCCTATTTGTTTGGATTTTCAATCCTTAATCTGTACAGCAGCACCTCATGAGATTTGTAGAAAGCTTTGGGGGGTGGGGTGGGGGGGGGTCACGTACTCTGTTCCAGGGTTGTAGGCTATTTGGTATATCTTTCTCTAGTTTCTTCCCCTGCATCCTCTCCTCAGCTTGTCCATGAGACCCATATCTTGCTCCCTCAACTCTTTTCCTATTAAATTGCTGTCCCTTCAGCTTTCCATGCTGGCTGATACTAATCCCCTGACCTTCAAATTACCCAAAAGAAACACCTTTGAGCCTGTTGTCCTTGCCCATCCTTGAACATGATGCAGCCTCCCACATTCCTGCCCATCCTTCCTGAAATTCCGTGTTTGAATCCAATTAGATTTCTGTCCTTTGCATAGCAATTAATGCCTTATGCAAGTCACTCCTAACATCCTGTGTGACAAAGGTAATCTATCCTCACTCACCGTCTGCAGCCTTGCATTGTCATTGCTGACACTGACCTCCTCTAACACCTGTCCACCATCATCCAATGAATGGGATCACACTCACCTGGTTGCATTCTTATATAACACTTTGCAGCCAGAGAATTACCAGCAATGTCTTATCTTACTGCATCCACACAGTTACATCTAGTAATTATCCTTGGTCTTCTCTGACTTCATATGTGTCTGCTTCCCCTTAGCAATATCATCTGAAAACATTGTGTCATTTTCCATTTCTGTGTGGATTATTGTCAAGCCTTGCCTCACGCTGACCTCTCTTGACTTGCTCCACTGTTTCAAAACTGTTAGACTGCTTGTCTAACATACAGTGCTAGATGGGGAGGAAGTCTTCTACTAAATGTTCAAAATACCAAAACAACTGTCTCCACTCCTGGTGACTTTGTTCCCTAGTCACCAGCTACATTTATTGTCAGAAATCGAAACAAACTTCATGTCAAGTTTGTCCCCAAGATCAGCTTGGCTCACCTCACTAAGACTGCCTGTTTTCTACATCTGTAATCCAAAAGTAGAATACTGCAGCTGTTGGAGAACCTGAAATGAAATAAAATACAATGCAGGAAGTACTCAGGACGGGTGGTGCTATTATTGCCTGGTGAACTGCAGAGACTGAACAGCAGCTCTCTGACCGCTCCTTTCACCTCCTTCTGGCTGTGACCCTACACCACAAAATATTGGGCCTCCATCTCCCAGTCACTGGCCTTATTTATCCCCCACAGCCTCCAATCTCAGTCTCTCAACCACACACAATTTGCTTCCACTACCTCTTTACTGCAACTCAGTAACATTACAAAATCCCACCCCGCCTCAGCTCAACTCCTACAAAAACTCTTATGCATGTATTATACCCTTTACTAACATACCTTCAGTCTGCCTTCCGTCAGCTCAAGGTCAGGAAAAATACTCCTGCCCATGTCGTAACTCACTGCCAGTTCACTCCAATCACTGCCGTACCCCTGGCCTACACTGGCTCCCAACTAATAAATACCTTCATTTTAAAATTCTGTTCCTTGTTTTCAGATCCTTCCATGACTTCCATTTGTCCTATAACCTCCCAAGGTGTGTTTTCTTCCAATTTGGCCCCTTTGACCATTTCTGAAATTAATTGCTCCACCATTGATGGCCAAGCCTTCAGTTGCTGGATCTCCCTCCCTTGACCTCTTTCCCTTTTAAGGCATTCCTTAAAACTTACTTCTTCAACCATATTTTTGGCTGTCTGCATAACTTCTTCTTAAGAGGCTAAGGGTGAATTTTGTTTGATCGAACACCTTCATAGTTCTTTCAAGCAGTTTATATCAAAGGTACTTTATCAGAACAAGTTGCAATATGAGCCTTTTAATGGATGTCTTTTTAGTATTAGTACGTATCGCTTTACATATGATTTTGAAATCCTACTTGCATAAGAATCCATAAATCCCTTTACCGTGAGGTGATTCTATCATAATCTGTTCTTTAATGTGCAGCATTTAAATCCGGGGAGGACTTGTAACTGAGTTGTTCTGATAGAGAACACTGCAATTTCTCAAGCATACTGTTAAGATCCAAAATCTTAACTCTTACTTGATAGGTTTTGGTAACTTAAATTCTGTTCATTGATAAATGGCCAGGGTTTGATATTGCATGATGCCTGACATTGCGCAAATAATTTGAAACTGCTTCAACAGTAAATATCTATTAATAAGCTATGTCATTTCAAACTGAAACATCTTTGCTGAATACTTAAAGTGTTGAAACCTGCATTATTTACCGAGTATGGAAGTATGCCAGTTTCTTGCTGTTTTACTGTGCATTTGAAGTTTGCATTGGAACATCATTTTGGAGTAGGTGCGAATTTGGATAATTTAAGGATTGTTCATCTTTCCAAACCCAACGGTAATTTAACAGCACTTATCTCTGCAAACGTGCATTTGATAATTAAATAAATATCTCTGGGAATACATTCCAACCCATCACCTATAATTCTCTTTCAGAATTAATATCCACTGGCACCGAGATTATTTGAGAGGCTCCAGGTCTATCACTTTGCCCAAGTTATTTTTATTATATAAATAGTGTAAGAATTGGAAATTTAAATTATGCTGCTAACTCTTTAGGGGAAAAATAAGCTACAAAGGTGTGATACACTGAATTCTATGCAATATTGGTCACTTTCTGATTTTACAATCTTCTCTACAAAAAAAAGTTACCTATCCATAACAATAGCAAAAATAAGTAAAAGAATACTGCAGCCTGGGTAGCATTGCTTAATAGAATCAGAACAGTATTTTACTCTTGCAGTTATTGCACAATACATAGTTAATAAATCGTTTGACATTGCATTGAAAAGATACAATCTCTTGATATACTGACAGATTAAATAAAGGCAAAGACTTAATAGTCACATCTTTCACTACTTTGTGACATCCCAAAGTGCTTAATGGTAGTAATATAGGTAAAGATGTGTGTAATCCTTTCCAGTGAAGTTCCAGCTTGTTATAATATCAAGAACCTAGAAGTTTATTTAATTTTTTTTTGCAGTTTAATCTAATTATAAGGCAACTGTTACTCAGACTGTAGCTGATTAAGGTCAAGCTGAAAGAGGGAAAAGAATAACTAAGTCCAAAAAAGCTAACGGCAAATGGAGAATGAGTAAAGCCTCTGTCAGTTTCAGTTCCCAGAATTGGGGATTAAATCACTCAGGTAATCTGGTCCTCAAAGTCCAGGCAAGTCTGCTCTGTTCATTTGTACAGCTTTGCTTTGTTCAGTGTAATCTTGCAGTTTTGAGAAGAATTGGTTGTAATATTAGTCCCTCATTGTTGGACAAACCTTAAACTGCAGATTTGTTAGCATCACAATTTATAAACTTGTTCACGCAGAATTGGTACAAATCTTTTTCATGCTGAGAAGCACAATTTCATGAAATGAAATATTTGGTTTAGAACAGAAATCGCTGGAAACACTCAGCAGGTCAAGCAGGTTCTGTGAAAAAAGAAAGTTGACATTTCAATCCGAAACATTAACTCTGTTTCTCTTCCCATAATGTTGCTCGACCTGCTGAGTGTCTGCAACGTTTTCTGGTTAACTTATTACTGTTTTTTGTTCCTATGTGCATATCGGAATACAGTTTATTTTATTGTCTCTCCTTAATGCTAATTAGCTTTGTTAGCTTCTCCCTTGGCTTTTTGAAATGTGCTGATTAATAGCTTAACCCATGGGTGGTAATATGTATGAACATTGAACTCTATTCCGAAATTCTGTTCTCTAAGTCATCGGAACCAAATTTTGGAAGGAAATTTGACTTTTTTTTAAAAAAACTACAGATAATAAGCTGCTTTAGATATGTTTAAAAAAAAGTTAATTGAGTGTTAATTCAGGGCTGTGATATTGAGAAAATTGTTGGAGCTGCAGAGTGACAAGTTCCTGGATCCTAATAGACTTCATCCTTGGGTCTTAAAGGAAATGGATAACGAGCTGCATTGGTTTTAATTTTCTAAAATCCCCTAGATTTGAGGAAAGTTCCAATAGATTGGAAAATAGCAACTGTAACTCCTTTATGCAAAATGCAAGGAGACAAAGCAGGAAAGCACAGGCTAGTTAGCTTAATTTGTCATAGAGAAATTGTTAGAAGTCATTATTAAAGATGTTATAGCAGGGCACCTAGAAAAGTTCAAGACAATCAGGCAAAGCCAACATAGCTTTGTGAAATGGAAAACACGTTTGATGAATTTTCCTGTAGTAAAGGGGAACTAGTGGATGCACTGTACATAGATTTCCAGAATGCATTTTGATATTGTGGAAAATAATGTAGGAGGTAACATTAGCGTGGAAAGACCACTGGCTGGCAAACAGAAAACAGGCATAAATGGGTCTTTTTATTGTAGGCAAGATGGTGCAGTGTGCCACAGGGATCATGCTAGGCTCTCTATCCAAATCATTCTTCTAAGTTGAAATACGTTTGCCAAATTTGCTGGTGACAGTAAGATAGGGAGAATGTGTTTTGAAGAGGACATTGAGGCTACAAAGGGCTATGGATCGATTAGTGAATGAACAAAGATCTGGCAAATGGAGTGTAATGTGGGAAAATGTGATTTTGTTTTTAAAAAGCTCTCCACTAAAAAGGATCAAGGAGCCTATTATTTAAATGTTGAGGGATTCCAGCGATTTGGGATGTAGTGCATGATTTGCAAAAGATTAGGGTTGAGTTATAGCAAGTAATTACAAAAGCTAACAATGCTATTGCTTATTGCTAGGGGAATTGAACACAAAAGCAGGGTGCTTCAGTTATCCAGTGAGACCTCATCAGGAGTACAGTGTACAGGATTGGTCATCTTAAGAAAGGAAGTAACTGTGTTGATAGCAGCTCGGGGCTTTACTGGACTAATGCCTGGTATGGGCAGGTTATATTACAAGGAAAAGCTGGACAGGCTAGGCTTGTATCTGCTGGAGATTTGAAGAGTGAATGGGGTCTTGATTCGTACAAGATCCTGAAGGTTCTTGACGGGGTGAATGTGAAAAGGATGTTTCCTCCTGTGGGAGAATCTAGGACTTGGGGTCACTGTTTAAAAACAAAGGTTGCCCATTTAAGACATGAGGCATATTTCCTTCTCTGAGGGCTCTGAGTTTTAAAGGTAGAGGTAGAAAGATTCTTGATAAGTAAGGAGTTGAAAGATTACTGTGGGCAGATGGGAATTCGGTGTTGAAGTTACAGTTAGATGAGATGTGATCTTATTAACTGCTGGAGAAGACTTAAGTGGCCATGCGGCCTACTCCTGTTCCTGATTCACACTGCATGTTCTAACAGCTACCCAAAGTTATTTTGGGAGGCATGGGAGAAAGCTATTTGTATTTGTGTGTGATTAAGCTACAGCTTTTAATAAGTGAAAAAGCATCAAAAAAAAGTTTTGGGACACCTCACTGAGAGTCTGGCTTTACATATATAAATATTTTTTATATCTTGAGCCTGCAGTGTATTTTAGTTGAATGTTGATATAAGAGCACTGCTGTAAATTTTGGTTAAGTTGTATCAAATACTGAAACTGTGACTGTAAACATTTTGAATGGATGTCCTACCAGTAATTCAGTAGTTGCAGTGTCTGACCAGCAGGTGATGGTATGGCCAAGTTTGAGCATTCTTACAGTAAGTTTATCTACTGCCTACTGGCAAGCAACCCAATATTAATTTGAATGTTTTCTGCAGGACTTTTATTGATAACTTTACTGGTAAATATTAGGCTAACTAATCAGACAGCTGGCTGGAAGACCACTTGCATGTACTGGAGATGGAAATTAGCTGTGACTCCAGGCCACCACACTGTCAGCCCGAAGAATTCCTGCAAATGTCTGGCTTAGTCCACATAACCAAACAGTAAAATCAGATCAGAGACCTTTGTATATCATCGGATGCTGCTTTGTGTAGATTAACTGACTCTTGCCTAATTCAGGAGACAGCTGCACCACTGGAAAGCCCTGCCAAAGATAGCTTTGGAGCGAGTTGACCAGTGTGCTTCTGCCAGGTGGTGAAGGTAAAAGTTTCTTCCTTGGATACCTTGCACTTAAAACCCAAGAATATCTGCAGTCCCAGTTTGCTTCCATTCTGGTTATTGTCTGTGTGCTCAATGTGTCTTCTCAAAACAAAAATTGTTTCCCATATGAAGCAAGATAGGTTAGCAGCCAACTTGGAGCAGTTACTTCTATCTGTCAGCTTTCGAGGTCAGTGAATGGGCTAACTTTGCCAATTCCTCAATAAGACACTCTCGTTTCTGCAAGGATAATTTTTCTTCTTCAAGACGTTGCAGGTTTTGTTGTATCCCTGTTTGAGATACAGGGAAACAAGATTGAAGGACTTGTTCACAGAATACCTTACCCATCCAATAAAATACTTTTAACTGTGATTAGGTAAAAAAAAAGATGGGAGCTAATTTACGCACATAAGAGTTAAACTGTAATGAAATAATGACCATGCAACATGCTTTTATATCTTAGTTAAGGTATAAGCAGTAGCATATTGTTTCTCTGCAATGGGTGTTGCCTGATCTGCTGAGTGTTCTCAGCATTTTTTGTTTCAATTTCAGATCCAAGCAGCTGATCCTTACCTGATTGAAATTCTGACATGATGTCTTGAAGTGAATTCATAGTCAGAAGTATTGCCCACGCAATCTCATAGTCTGGAAAATAAAGTATTAATAAGAAAGTAAATATAAAGTCAAGAAGTAAATAAGATTAGAAAATGCAGGTCAGGCAGCATATGTGGAGAGAGAAAAATGGAGTTAATGTTTCAGAGAACGTGAAAAGTCACCAACCTGGAACGTTAACCATTTCTTCCCTCGCAGATGTTATTTAACCTGACCTGCAGTATTTCCACAGCACTTAGTTGTATTTTTAATAACAATAGAGAAGTATAAAACTTCCTGAATCTTAAGATCAATTATTTTTTCTGTGGCTCAAGTTAACTTCTCAATGAATCACTAAACTTGAAATTTGTCTGATTCTCATGTGGAAGCAGAAGTAAGCTAAATGGCTCCTCATTGCCACTTTCCTGCACTAACCCCATATGTCTTGTTACCATTAATTTCTAAAAATCTAACTACATCAGTCATGAATGTGATCTGTGACTGAGCCTCCACAGCTCTTGGACGAAGGATTCCAAAGATTTAGTATCCTTGGGGTTGTTACCTCTGTTCTGAATAGCTGACCTCTTATTTTGACTCTTGTGCATCCCCACCACCCACCATGGGTGGGGGAAACCTACTCCACCTCAAGTCTGTCAAGCCTCTTAAGAATTTATCAGTGCCAATTAAGCAAACTGTTGCCCTAGATGAACTAAAACCAACAGGGCGCCAAAGAAAGGATGGTTAAATGTGCTCAGCATTCCATTAATATGTTTGTATATTTATTTTTAGGGAACACTTGTGGCATTTTTCTGGTTCTCCTGTCAAACCAAGATTTACACAGCACAGCTGCTTTGTCAGAGCTCCTAACAATTAAGTAAAACCAATTTACAACAGGATACAAAATCAGCACAGTATTTTGAAAAGAAAATGGCAAACATTGTTCCTTAGTCAGATTTTTGATTGTGGTTGATTTGTATTGATATTCATTCCAGTTGAGATTCACAGAGTTTGACTCTGTTGCTAAACTAAACACATAACCAAATTCAGCTACTTTCTTCTATCAGTCCTCTTGGTCAAAGCAGAAAATGCTGCAAATACGCAGCAGGTCAGGCAACGCAGGAGTGGAGAGAGAAAATGACCAACAAAACTTAGATACAGAATAGGTTTTAAGTAAATAAGAGAAAAGCAAAGGTCTGTGTGTTGTGTGAAAATGACAAAATGAATGGTACTCAGACATTTAAAAATGGCAGGATCTACTTGAGGCATCAGGATTGTAGGATCATTAACTTAAATTGTTAAGATGTTGCATCTAGAAGATTGAGCAAAGATACTATTCCTTCAAATTCACTGACTAGTGTAGGACACAGAGGGCAGGGAGGACAAAATGACAGGCAACTGGAAACTAGTAAACTTACAGAGGGGTTCTGCAAAGTGGTCATCTTATCAAAGCTGATGAATGGTACCAGTGCCCCTCCTAATATTTCAACTTATTTAGACTCCTTCCAAATTTGCCCTTTCCCATTTTTCATGATCTCTGAACCTCCATGTCTCTTATCCTGTTCAGCTTCATCCCCTACATTATGATAAGCTCTTCCCCCACCACTTATTTTGGGAAGGGATTCCCAACCTCCCTTCTTCCCCCACACAGTGGACCCTTTCTCTAGATCACATTTCTCATTGCAAATATTTACATGCCTCTAGTCTCTAGTTCCTTTCACTGGGAGCTGGAGTGACATCAGCCAAGTTAACTTTTCTACACACTGACTAAATTCCATCTCCTCTGGTCTTGAAGCACTCTGTTCTCTGGTCCAAATCTGATATTGTCATTGGACCTACAGATAAGGGTGGTGGTGTTACTGTTTGATGAAATGACCTCCCCTTTGCAGAAGCTGAAATCTGAAGTCACCTTCCCCTAGACAACAAACCAACATTGCCCAGACTTTCAGTGACCTCTGAAAATCTTCCTTCTGCAGTCTCCACAACCCCACAAAACCTGATTTTATCTACTTTGCATCAACTGAGCCACACTTGGTAGGCCCATCATTACAGTTGGTACTTGCCCCATGGATGTGACTAACTTCCCATTTTTTTTTCCCTTCGCACTCAAGACTCTTTCAACAGGTTTCCTGATCCTGATCATCAGCTTTTCACCACAGTCTCCTGATCCCTCGACACCTATATCCTTATTAGGTCACTCTTCCACTTCTTCCTGGCACAGAAGTCAAGGCAATTCACTAACACCACTACCTTCCTGCCTGGTTGAATGTTCTCACATGAACAACTTCTCCATTAGCTACCTCCAAATGGGGACGTTGGCGTGGGGAACCAAGCAAAGCCTGCCAGTGTGTGGGGTGTGTCAAACATTTTTTTATTCCAATTCTACTGCGACACTTTCCCCCAGCTCTCTGCTAAACTTGTGCCATTTCCCAAACTCACCCTGACTGGTCAACATTTAAAGTTTAAGCTTCAGTCGAGCCCACACCTCAGCTCTTTATGGTGGTTATTAAAGTGTGATATCGACTTAATAAAACCAATAGGTAAAATAATGAACTACATATACATGCAAGGTTAGATAGAATTAACCGTGGAGTGTCATAGCTGGGGCAGGTTTAAATGGCGGGGACCAACAAGGTTACAAACAGCTATAGTTACAGGACAGTGCCTGCATCCCGAGGACCCGTGGTTCCAAGCAGTTAGAGCTTCAGTCCATGTGTGCAGGATCAAGGAAGGGGGAGCAGATATCGATCTAGGCGACAGTAGATTCAGATGGTCAGTGACAGGATGTGACCACAAGTCAGGGACATATGGGGACCCAGAGTGCAACAATATGAGAATTTAAGGAAGAAAGATGGGCCATCAGACTATGGCAGAATGAAGGATATTAAAGCTGGAGTGTAAAAAGGAATTTGGTATAGATGTAGGAATAAGGAATAGATATCATTCTCTGCATCAAAAATGGATATCCAAAGGCTGTGTTGATCACTCCCTAGAGGGCAAGAACATTGAGATATGGTATGGTAGAACTAGGACTCAAAGCACAAAACTGCAGCTACAGAGTTGTCTGAAATAGAAACACAACAATGCAGGAAATACACAGCATCTGTGGAGCGCCTCCATTGTTGCTGCTGAGAATTTTCAATGTTTTCCATTTTATTGTAGAACTATAATGAGACTTTGCCCAGAATATGAGAGGAGCGAAAAACCAATTGAAATGTAAAAACCACAGATATAATAATCTTTAGATTATTACCTGATTCATGTGTGCATTGGCAAAAGGACAAACAGATCACAGTGAATGTGTGTTTAAGAAAATAGTGAGAGACTGTGGTTCCTGGGGCATTAACATCAATACTGGGCTAAAGAAAGCTCCTCTGTTCAGACCAGTGAGCAAGTGAATCAGATTTGTGGCTTGAAACCAAGAACATTGGGGAATGGGGGAGAAAAGTCATCAGGTGAAGTGAAACAGGATGTGATACACAGCCCCTAATGTAATGTATGGTAAGTGTAGATGATCGAGAATCTAGCTCATTGAACAAAAAAAGGAATAAGATAATCATTTTCATATTTCACTACTATCTGATGCAAATGTACCTTTATTGGTGGCATTTTCATTTGCTATATTTCGTTGAATGGAATTCAGATCTTTCTGAATTGTCAAGAAGATCTTCTCCAAACACTGAGCTTCTTTACACATCTTCCAGAACTTCTGTGCTTGCCCTGTAGCTGTTCAGAAATGATTAGGAATGATTGTTAACTACAGAGAAATTACATACTTGCATAGTGAAGGCCAGTTGGCAGATTCTTTGCTGAGCACCCTCTTACTAGGAGACTTTATTTTCCCAATTCTTAAGTCTGGGGCACAGGTATCAGACGGAGAGGGAACAACCAAGAGAGAAGTAAAAATAAAAGAGAATTAAGATAATGGACAGCTAGTTAAGGACAAGCATTTTTTGTGTGCATATGTTGGACAGACTTGAGCTTTCTGGGAAGTTACTTTTTTTTCCATTGGAGAAACGCCAAAGATCCTGATAGATTCGGGGCGTTGGGTAAGCTGGTTACAGCACAGAACCAGCAACTTGGAGGTCAGTGGGTAAAGTCGGGTAAGTACAGAGGGAGAAAGAATGTGAAAGTTACATTGAGTTTTAAGTGGGGCAGAAGGGCTGAGGAGAACGCATAGTGGAATGAACCATTTGTGCCAAATGGCCTCTTACCATGCAGTAAACAATCAAAATTAATTCAATGGAGCTCACAAATTTGTGAGCCAGAAAGAGAAAATGAAGACATCAGATTATAATTAAAGGAAAAAAGAAAATTGGGTTTTATTAACTTCACTCAGGAAATACTTCCTTGTTGATATTTAGCAACCTCAGAACTACAGGGGATAATGCACATATCCCAAAAATAAAGTTACATGCAAAAACTAATGGAAACTGAGAATGCTGGTTTGTTGGTGGTTAGACTTGTAAGAGGCTCAAAAAATACAAGGATACAGTTTTCACTGTCACAATAGTAGCAAATTTCAGCTATTTCCCTTATTCCCCTTTGGAGATTATACATTGCTATATTAGCTTTACAAAGTTTAAGTTACATCAGGTTGTCAAGAATGAAATGCAACAGAATCTCTACCAATTGTGGATTAAAGAAAGTTTAGTAAGTAAAGATGTTTGCTTGTCTGAAATAATTGGGAAGTGAATTGGTCTTGGAATATTAGAACTAAACTAAAAATAGAATATTATTTATCAATATGATGAATAAAATCTGCATGCCACTTGACCCATATTAGTTTATTTTGTTGAAAGGATGCCTGGTGATTATTTCCAAACAAACCTCTCATTCAGTGAAATTTGCAACAAGTTCAACACATTGAATTACTGGGTATAAATCTAGTAGTAAAGCAACAATGTAAAT
This sequence comes from Pristis pectinata, assembly GCF_009764475.1. Classification (NCBI taxonomy): domain Eukaryota; kingdom Metazoa; phylum Chordata; class Chondrichthyes; order Rhinopristiformes; family Pristidae; genus Pristis; species Pristis pectinata. The sequence goes on along the minus strand of NC_067408.1, from coordinate 66,089,896 downwards.
GTCACAAAAATATCTGCCAACTTCCTACAGATTTCAGTATAATCAGCACCCAGCAACTGCTATTCAATTTAAATACTAAAATAGTATGTTGGAAACAACTTTGTCAAGCCAAAAGAAAACAGGAGCAGCTCCTTGAGTAGTTGTGAGCACTTACGGGCCCCAGATCCAAGGACGGACATGCTGGCATTGGAGAGGGTCCAGAGGAGGTTAACAAGAACAATCCCAGCGCTGGAAAGGGTTAATGTATGAGGAGTGTTTGATGGCTCCTGGGCCTGTACTTGCTGGAGTTTAGGTGGTATCTCATTGAAACCATACTGAATATTGAAAGGCCTGGATAGAGCAGACGTGGAGAGGATGTTTCCAGTAGTGGGAGAGTCTAGGACCCCACAGCCTTAGAATAGAAGGAAGTCCCTTTCCCTTAGAACTGAGATGAGGAGGAATTTCTTTAACCAGAGGGTGGGAATCTGTGAAATTCATTGTGACAGACAGCTGTGGAGGCTAAGTTATTGGGTATATTTAAATTGGAGGTTGATAGGTTCTTGATTAGTAAGGGTGCCAAAGGTTACAGGGAAGAAGACAGGAGAATAGGGTTGAGAGGGAAAATTAATCAGCGAAGGTCAAATGGTCTAATTCTGCTTTTATGTCTTACGGTCGTATCTAACAGAATTAAGAATGCAGCAGCACAACTTGATCTCTGGTGTATATAGTTTGTCTTTTATTACCTGATAGCTCATGAGGTTCTGTGATTGCAGTTGAAGTCCCTCCTGTGCTCTCCTTTTGGACATTCTGCTGCATGTCATCAATCTCCTGTTGAAAGGAAACAACACAAGTCTAAGCTTGACTCTTGGCTGTTTCAGTAATTTGGGATTTTCTTTTTTACCTAGAGCTCCCAAACCTCTCTACCACATGGGGATTTTCCTAAATCACATCTGCATTTATTGTAGACACCAATTGCTATGACAAGTCAACAATTCCAACATGTAACCCAAAGGTGGTAGAGGACAATCCAAATGTGATTAGGTCTTTCTGTTAGTTAGTGGTTCACCCCAGTCCTACGGCTGCTTAGCTGGTCTGGACCACACTTATTAGCCTTTCTTTCCTGTGAGAAGTGTTGGGCCTCATGCTGAAGGAGGTCCTTAGATCTGCAGGAGTATTTCGAAAGAATGCTGACTCTGCCACACATTGCCTGGCTGCTAATATAAACCATAAGCTGTGAAGCAATTCCTTTCTTCAGAACTTCGCAGTTTGGGACTATTATTAATCTTAACACACAAAGTAAATTTGATTAAACTGAGTATACAACTTCAAAAGGTATTAATTCGCTCAAGAGGGAGAAGTCTTAATATAAACAAAGTGCTGGAAACACTCAGAAGGTCAGGCACATCAATGGGAAGAGAAACAAAGTTAACACTGATTGTTACTGGGGTTAGACAAACTCTGGCTTCTTTCAGCTAAGCGAGTTACTTATAGTAAACAGTGATATCCAAACCTGATCCTAACCTTGCCAAAATTACACATCCAGATATTTTGTCACGAGTCATACAGTAATTTGCATTACACAAAAAGTGTGCACTGGTTGAATTTCTAGCTTCTATCCGAGGCTACCACTGACAGTTGTTATTGTTCTCAATGCAAATGAGATCTGCTAATGTGGAGTTGAACCAAGGGATTCTTGCTCTGAGTCTTAGTTATGTAGCATCTCACTAAGAGAACAGCAAGGATGCCCTTTCCCTTAAGGTAAGTGAGTTAGGGGCAATCTGATTCACTTGAATATCATCAGTTCGTGGTTATGTTTCACAGGCTATAACTATTTATGTAAAAAACTCCACACAGTATTTCATTACTTGGCAATTTTAGCATATCATTCATTGCCAAAACAGTTTAGGGAAAAAAGAGAATCAGATGCCAACCACAGGAGTTACCGAAATCTTGTTTAAGAAGGATGTTTATAGTGGAGGTGGTCCATAGGGAACTGTGCTTGACAGAAAGAATTGGGACTTAAATAGGAACAAGTGCAACTGCAAGTCTGTCAGGTTTTGGAGGGACTCATACACACATCCTTAATGTTTGGGGTCAGATGTATGTGCACATATCCAAATACTCAAGTTATACATATCTCTGATGTGTGACTGTTGTGGGGGAGGGGCTGGTCCCTGGTTCCTTCATCCCCAGCCTTGCACAGTAACCCTGCATTGTAGGAGAGGAATTCAGACAGTGACATGCAAGAAGCTGAAGACAGTGGACACCAGTGGTGACAGGTGAGAGGTTGGTGCAAGAGGCTGGAACTAGTGGTATAGATTTCAAGTGAGGTTAAAGAGACTGGAGGCAATAGACTCATTTAAAACAATCTTAAACTTGAAATGTTTAGGAATAAAAGTGAACAAAAAATAACTTTCAATAGAAACAATAAGAATTTTACCAAAAAAACCCCAAAATTTTCTTTAAACAAAATTGAAGTGGTTAGATCCATTTGATTCAGCAACTGGAACTTCTGGTTAGCTGAGAACTGCTCTTGTCACTAATTTATTCCATTTAGTGAATAGTGTGGCGTCACAGAGGAAGTCAAGAGCACTCCTGCTGTTTTCTACAGATTTATTCCGTGAGGTATTCCTTTCAACGCTCATCTTAACTACTTGGTATGGGAACGTCACCTACTCATGTTATTGGTCTTCTTAAAGATGATAGCGACCGAAGACTAAATTCCTAACCTTCACGCTCAGGCTTCCATGCACACAATTATTGAGCTTAGTCGGGTTCTTTTGCGCAAAAGAAATTGGATTCTATCTCGAGTTGAACTTCAACCACCTACAATCTTGTTACTTAGAAATATGGGAGATGAGAATTCCAATATATTTAAACTTGTTCAAACATACTTGATCTATGTTTGTGCTTGCATCACTGCAGTTTCCATCGTTTGTCTGTTTTTCCCCTGTAGGAAGAAGCATCAGTTTACTTATATGAAACTCCTAGACATTCAATAATTTATTTTAATTTTACAAAACAATTCAAAAATTCTCTTGATTGAAGATATGAACGTAGAACAAAACAAACTGCAAATAAATCTTGAACAATGAAGATCAACAAAAACAAGGTTATTTTAAAGGTATATTCTGTATTCCAAGAGAAATACACTCCGTTAAAGCCAACATCAAACATGCTAATTATGGGGCACCACAGATGCAGAGAGAACAAAAAAGGAAAAAAGTCTTTGATACTAAAGGCAGAGGACTAAATAAAGAATTTAAGAACAAAATTTAAAGAACAAAGGCAAAGAAATTTTGTAATGACATGAATTTATATTTAAAGAAATAACAGTATTCTACAGGCATGTTATTAAAAGAAAAAGAGACAAAGCATAAAATAGCAAGATAAACTCACAGAATGGTAGCAAATTGGCAGAAACACTGCATAAATTTTAACTAAAGATAGCAAGCAAGACATTTCACTTGAGGATGAGCTTAAGTAGAATATCAATCCTGTTTGAAGAGAATGAGAGAAAATAAAAACAATTAAAACTAAAAGAGAAAAAAAAATCCAAGTCTGAATGGTACGCAACACACACTAAGGCAGGAAGTGACAGATCTAATTTATATACCAAAAAGTTTAATTAAAGAGGGCAGAGTATGTGCTCAAAGCCTCTGCAAAAATGCAACATCCCCATTGATGTCTAGAACTCTCTGGCCCACAACTGCTCAAAGTGCAGGAGCAGCAGTCAGGATGACATTGAAAACCTCAAGTCCATGCATCAGCAGCACAAATAAGTCATCCATAAGTGGCGGACAGAGAGGACCACCTCACAATCTACCCACCTGCCACCCCATCAGCAACCACCTATCCTGTATGTGGAAGAGTCTGCCATTCCCATATTGACCTCATTAGCCACCTCAGCACCCACAAAAAACAGGAGTGTAGGTCTGTCATCCTTGATCCCAAGGGTCTGACCAATACATATATGACACCAGGGAATCTGATAGACAGCTCATGTTCCTTTACACAGAAAGGGAGATGAAACAAAGTGAACAACAGACCACGCAACTAAATGATGGTGCCAGAAAATATACTGGAATCTTAGCGTAACGCTATTACAGCGCCAGTGACCCGGGTTCAATTCCGGCCGCTGTCTGTAAGAAGTCTGTATGTTCTCCCAGTGTCTGTGTGGATTTCCTCTCACGTTCCAAAGACTTGCGGGTTAGGAAGTTGTGGGCATGCTATTTTGGCACTGGAAGCGTGGTGATACTTGCAGGCTGCCCCCAGAACACTACGCAAAAGATGCATTTCACTGTGTGTTTCAATGTACATGTGACTGATCATTAAAAAGTTACAGAAATGTAATAAGAAATAGTCCACATGGAATCTAAAAGGTTCAGTCAGCATGGAATCTGAAAGGTATAGTCATGATTAATTATTCAGACAGCTCTGTGTGCTACAATCAGTCAAATGGTTTTCCATCATTTGGGAAGAAGAAACTTTATCAATATTTGCAAATGATATCAAACCAGACCTACGTGCAGCAACAAGGAAAGTGGAACTTAGTACAGAAGGCATCAGAAAACTTGCAGATGTGGGCTAAAAAGTGACAAATAAATAGTAGAATTAATACAGTTTGGTAGAAAAAAAACAGAAATAACACTTATACCTTAGGAAACAAATAGTGAAGAGAAAAAAGCAGGGAAGGATAAAGGCCAACAAAGCATTGAAAAGTTAACTTTGCCTTATTCTCGACTCCTAGGTTGTAATATTCCAAAGAAGTCATTAATCCGGCTGTATTTAGTACTTCGAACATTTCTAGGTTCCTCCCATAAAACAGGACATAAAATCATGAGAGAAATTGCAAATTTACAAGAAATGAGAGATCGCAACAATCAGAAACAAATGGACAGGTCGGGGGCTTTATTTTGTGGAGAGTGATTTAGGGATGATCTCAACTGTGTTCAGTTCTGGTCGCCTCATTATAACTGTGTTCAGTTCTGGTCGCCTCGTTATAGGAAGGATGTGGAGGCATTAGAGAGGGTGCAGAGGAAATTTACCAGGATGCTGCCTGGATTGGAGAGTATTGAATATGAGGAGAGGCTTAAGGTGCTAAGGCTTTATTCACTGGAAAGGAGGAGGATGAGAGGAGACATGATAGAGGTATATAAAATATTGAGAGGAATAGATAGAGTAGACAGTCAGCGCCTCCTTCCCAGGGCACCAATGCTCAAGACGAGAGGTCATGGCTTTAAGGTTATGGGTGGGAGGTTCAGGGGAGATGTCAGAGGGAGGTTTTTCACCCAAAGAGTGGTTGGTGCATGGAATGCACTGCCTGGGGTGGTGGTGGAGGCAGATACATTGAACAGGTTCAAGAGCTTGTTGGATAGGCATATGGAGGAACGTGAGATGGAGGGATATGCGGGAGGAAGGGGTTAGGTAGTGTGAGGGTGGTCTGATGGACGGCACGACACGGTGGGCCGAAGGGCCTGTTTTGTGCTGTATGGTTCTATGGTTCATGGGTGGGATAGGGGTGATGCAGAGAAAATATTTTTATGTGAGAGAAACTAAAACTAGGAGCCATAAAATATAAAATAGTTGCCATAAATAAATATGATAGGGAAGTAATAAAAATTAGAGGTCAGAAAATAAACCACAGGAAGTGAGGCAAATTGCATAAATACTTTCAGAATTAAACAAGACCAGTACATAAAGAGGGAAGTGAACATAGAAGCTGGGATGAGGAAGATGGAATGAGAGAATATTCATGTGCAGTACAGCACAGATTAGTTGGGCTGAATAACCCTTTTCTGTATATTCCATTAGCTTGGATACGTCAGAAGGAAGATACGCCAACTATTCACAAATGATTAATTGTCAAAACACTCTCCACACTTAGCCCAACCTTTGTTTACATTTCAGCTCAGGCAGTGCAAAATCAAATAATCATACCTAATGTGAGAGGAGGATAAAAAGGTAGATTTCCAGTACAAGCAATTGTCTGAAAGAGAAACAAAAATGTTGTTAGTTTAAATACCAGCAGGGAAGCGTATGGAATAATCTATTACTTTGAAACAAAACGTATTAATTAGTGACTGGAAGGTACAGATTTAAAATAACTAGCAATGGATCTGAAGGGGTGAGTTTCTTTTGCACAGTGACTTACAATCTAGAGTGCATTGCCTGAAAAGTGGAAGATCTAAAGGTGTCTTTCAAAAAAAGAAATTAGATATATACTGTAAATGGAAAATATTATCGACTTACAGAGAAAGCAGGGCAATGGGAATAATTAATGTGTTTTTTTGAAGTGCTGGCTCAGACAGTATGGCTGAAAGGCTGCCTTCTGTGCTCTGCCATCCTATCATTCTAAACTCACTCAAGTCATTGTTATGACAACCTTGGTTTAATGCATTTAACATACACAATACCACAACCCATTTCATGTAAGCAACTTGGCTGAAACAGGAAGTGCTGGAAACAATCAGCAGGTCAGGCAGCATCTGCACAGGAAGGAACAGAACTGACATTTCAGGTGAGCAACTCTTCTGACAAAAGAGTCATTGATTGAGAATGTTGATTCTGTTCTCCACAGACTCTGCATGACCTGCTGGGTATATCCAGTATTTTCTGCTTTTATTTCAGACTTCCAGGACCTGGGTCCATTGCAGTCAGGCAATTATCATACCACAAGTTCAAGTCCTTCATGATTTGCCCTCAGACAGTGGAGTTCATGAAGTGTGGAACATTTGTAGCACAAAGAGCCACCAATCAGGATGCATTTCGCATAAAGGCAGGTGGAAATCAGGAATTCACTCCCACAGAAAGATGTTCAGGCTAAACTGATTGAATATTTCAAAATGAGACTGATTAACTTGTTGGGAAGGTTGTTAAGGAAGTGGAATCAAATCACTTACAGTAGACCTCCAATAATTCCTCACACTCAAGACTTCGGTGGTGCCCAACTAGAAGATTTTCCAGACTATTGGATATTATTTCTATTAATACCCCAACACACTTTTAATGTACTTTTATTTAGATGATACAGTTGAATATAATATTTTCCAATGAACCTGATGAGTTGAAAGGGAGAACAGCAAATTCAAATCATAGCAGTTTAAGAATTTTAATTTAGTTTCAAGTTAAATCTGGAAACAAAAAAGCAGCTGGCAGTGAAAGTGACCATGTAACTGTGGGATGGGTGCAAATGCCAGTTCTGGTAAATGATCACTTAAAACATTGATGTCTTTTCTCTGTGGCTGCAGTGTTTTTAAGAAGAGGGACATCACGCCCACAAGTGCCAACAGCATTACTCTGCCAGAAAGGTGGGACTCTTGTCATATTAGAGCCTGAGGTCTCAGGTGACAGAGATGAATCATCAAATGCCAAACTAGGGACACTGCAGTCTTCCATGGATTAAAGCATAAATCTATATTCAATTTGTGGAAAAGCATTCGGTATTAAATGGTTTTATATTATATAATGATCACAATTGAAATATTCTGTCTCACACTATTGTTATTTATATCTGATTGTTCAATTTGTAGATATCACCATGGACACCAGATTTGCCTGTCCTTGTTCAGTTAATTGATGACACATGAAGGCAACCTTCCTACACAGAATTTATTCCCTCCTCAGCGACACTCCGACGCACCCCGACGCACCTCATTCGATCGGGCTTCTTGATTGCCTCCCGGACTGTCTGTAGCGAGCAAGGAGAGTGACCATTCTGTTCCATAGAAAAGAGAAGGAATTACTAAAAGCAAAGAGCATACAGACTAGATCGAAGATCTCATGGAGGATTTGCTGAAGCAAAAATTATTCATCATTTATTCCTAAAAAAAAGTGGCTTAAATCTAGAAACTCAAAGTATTTCAAACCAGGGTCAGTTTTAATCCACAGCACCAGTTCTGTGGTAGCACTCTTGCCTCACACTCAGAAGTTGTGAGTTCAAACCCCAGTCTTATGACATGAGCACATCATCAAGACTGGTAATCCAGTACTGAAGGAATTCTGCTTTTCTGAAAGTGCTTTTCCTCAGCTGATACGGTTCTCGTCTAATTTCTCAGGTTTATGTGATAGATCCCATACCAATATTTGAAGAAGGAGCAGAGTTTCTCCTCTGTCCCACAACCATCATAAGAGAAAAAAATCCACTCATTAATACATTACTGTTTGTGGGGCTTTGTTGTAGGAGCATTTTGTGGTTGGAGCATTTCCAGCACAACAGTGACTAAGTATTTCATTGATAAAACATGCTGGCCTTTCTAGATCCTAAAGATGAGCGTAACAAAGATAGCAGGATTGTTGGAACATTTCTGGTTTAAAAAGTAGAAAGAGAAATGAATGTAGAAAAGGCTAAAGTGTTTGTTGAGCTGGAAAAGGTCAATTTAATTCAAAGGGCATAAGCAGCAGTTGGAAAAGAATGTGTCCCTGCCTCATTGGGGTATGTTTGTTAGATTACAGATAGGTACATTGGTAGAACAATACAGATGAACTTCTGAACTGAACTCATAAATCTGGCAATCAATAACATTTGTGGGCAAAAATGAACAAAATTATCTATTGGTCAGCATCTCTACACGATGGTGGGTACATTAAGGGATTTTACAAAATTACCTACATTATCAAGACTGGTGAAAGTACATGGACCTCTGCTCTGGATCACAAATTAAACAGTTACCTGACCCAATAAAGAAGCACACAACATTCCAATACTGGCACAACTAAAGATAGCCCCAGCCGAAACACAGAGGTGTTTAACTTTCAGTCTGGGTCACAAGGTCACTGCTGGGTACACCATTGAAGTGATGCCCACCTATCAATGTGGTAGCATTCTCGCCTCTGACTTTCCACTAAATGTATGTGCTGATCACAGAAGTGTAGCAGAACTGCTCAGCAATCTAATTTTCTGCCTGCATGAGGACATACAAAATGGCAACAAGTCCCAACATCAGCTTTCCATTTCTCCAGTGACAGCGCACGATCCAAAAGCAACAGAAATATACTCAATTCTCCGCTCCAGTTAGGGAAACAACCTGCATAACTGTGACAGGTCGACTGAAGTGACCCTAAGCTCTGCTGAGAGTTTGTATCTAGAAACCCATCCCAGTACAAGTGTGATTGTTTTAACCACATATTCCTTAAGATCACAAAATGCACATGATTTTGTTTTGTCTTTGCCTTTGAATTTCATTCAGTTTATGTAATAAATGTACTAACTGAAGTATTAACATCTTGTGTTAGTTTTCATTTAAATTCACGTTTCATTTAAACATACCGTCCGAAGATTGGTCCATCCTTTCTGCATGACTGGAGCTGGAATTACAGAATAACTGAAATACCAAAGATACAAAAAGTTGCTGTGGAAACTGACTTAACAAATAACCAGTAACAGCAGCCCCCAAGAGCCAAGAGATAAATTACTTTATAATTACTTTCTTATGACTATTCAGTGGAATTTTTATAAATGCCCAGTTGCTAAATTGAAACTATTGAAATTCTTGTTACAGAACAGAAAAGAAGCAGTCAATAAATTCAAAAATACAGCTACTTAAAATTATTAAGAATAAGCTTTGCAGAAAAGCTTGAAAAGTTATTGCTTTTCCCTTTGTACTACTTCAATGTACTTATGTTTGGAACGATCTGTCTGGATGATATGCAAAAGTTTTTCATTGTATCTTGGTACATGTGACAACAATAAACCAATTACCAATTGCATAATCATGTTACCCACCTCATTTTGCTTTCCAGCTTCATTTTCAAACTTCATTTGTTTCGATCCATTTCCTAAGTGTAAAGTTATACAAACAACAACAGCCCTTTTAATTATTGATGAGTTTGATTGCCCCAAAACCATTTTGTTCAAAAGCTTCTGCCTTAATTCCTACTGGATTTGCCATTTAACAAATTCATTTGTTTTAAATCTGAATTTATTAAACAAAAAAACAATTCACTTGAATACGGGTTATGGTAAAAGAGTTATTTTGGGAAACTACATTCCTGCGGTGAAAATTAAATGCAATGGCTGCCTCTACTCAGATTAGTCTGTATAGAGTTTTTACTGGGGATGATAGTAATAGCAATTAACTGCAAACAAAAACCAAGAATTGCCAGAAATTAGCAGCAGTAAAGCTGCAAAATATACATATGTAGCGGCTGCTACCGCGATGCAAGAATAAAGACACGAGTCTGCAAGCTGTAGAACAAGACTGATTTATTTACCCGCCTTGCGCAGGCCTTTTAAGCGGTGCAGTTCCCGCCCTCCAAAAATGGAAATGATGTATGCACTATGTCATCAAAACTTTTCGCACATGCGGGTTCTCCCCTGTCGCTCAAGGAAGACGAAGGCCCAGCACCATCTTGGGCCTCGCTGCTCCGACGATGTGCGCCCCGGCCGCCGAGCCAATTCGCTTGCGCGGATGGTGAGTCGCCACACAACTCCCACCCCCCAACCCCAGAACCAGCAATATGGTCCCCAAAGTTCACGGGCTGTGCTAGCCGTTGTTTGGGTGGTCGGCCTCCGTGTCGCGGTGTTGGGACCTCAACCAGTTGTTGTAGGTCTAAATGGGCTGGTTTGAGGCGGTCCGTCGTGAAGACTTCTTCCTTGCCCCCAATGTCCAAACTAAAGGTGGACCCATTATTTCTGACGACCCGGAACGGCCCCTCATATGGTCGTTGCAACGGTGCCTGTGGTGTGCCCCTGTGAACGAAAACGAACTTACAGTCTCGTAGTCCCTTGGGCACACAGGATGGGGACTGACCACGTCGTGAAGTGGGAATCGGTGCCAAGCTGCCGAGCCTCTCGCGCAGTCTTCCTAGGACTGCCGCAGGTTGCTCCTCTTGCCCCCAAGGGCAGGTATGAACTCCCCTGGGACGACCAGGGGCGCTCCGTACACGACTTCAGCTGATGAAGCGTGGAGATCCTCCTTGGGGGCAGTGCATATGCCGAGCAGGACCCAAGGAAGTTTGTCGACCCAGTTAAGACCTTTCAGGTGGGCCATCAAGGCTGATTTCAGATGGCGGTGGAAACATTCTACCAACCTGTTTGACTGAGGGTGGTAGGCTGTGGTGGTGTGCAGCTGCGTCCCTAGCATGTTCGCTTGTGCAGACCATAAGCTGGAGGTAAACTGGGCGCCTCTGTCTGAAGTGATGTGGGCTGGAACACCAAAGCGTAAGAGCCAAGTTGTGGGCAGGGCCCGGGCACAGGAATCGGTCGTGATGTCTGAAAGAGGGGTTGCCTCTGGCCACCTCGTGAACCGGTCCACGATGGTAAGGAGGTACCGCGCTCCTCTTGAAACAGGCAGGGGACCAAAGAGGTCGACGTGAATGTGGTCGAACCTTCTACAGGTAGGCTCGAACTGCTGTGGCAGGACCTTGGTGTGTCGTTGGATTTTTGATGTCTGGCAGTGCGGACAAGTCTTGGCCCACTCACTGACCTGTTTGTACAGGCCATGCCAGATGAACTTGCTGGAGACTAGTTGGACAGTTGATCTGATGGACGGGTGCACCAACCCGTGTACCGAGTCGAAACCGCGTTTCTGCCAGGCTGCAGGGACTATAGGGCGGGGCTGATCTGTTGCGATGTCGTACAGGAGAGTCCGTTGACTTGGGCCAACTACGTAATCTTGGAGCTGCAAGCCTGAGACTGCAGTTCTGTAGCTGGGCAGCTCGTTGTTGGCTTGCTGTGCGTCAGCCAGGGCCGCGTAGTCTACAGCCAGGGACAGGCTGTGGATGGTCGGTCTGGAGAGCGCGTCAACAACAACATTGTCCTTCCTGGAGACATGTTGGATATCCGTTGTGAACTCGGAAATGTAGGACAAATGTCGCTGCTGGGGGGCTGACCAGGGATCAGAGACCTTAGAGAAGGCGAAAGACAATGGCTTGTGGTCAGTGAAAGCGGTGAAAGGCCTGCCTTCTAAAAAATACCGGAAATGCCGGATTGCCAGGTACTGCGCTAGTAGTTCTCGATCAAAGGCGCTGTATTTAAGTTTGGGTGGCCTAAGGTGCCTGCCGAAAAACACCAAGGATTGCCAACGGCCTTCGATTAATTGTTTCAGTACCCCACTGACCGCAGTGTTAGATGCGTCCACCGTGAGGGCAGTTGGGACATCTGTCCTGGGGTGTACCAGCATTGCGGCGTCTGCTAGGGCTTCTTTGGCCTTAATGAAGGCAGCCACAGCCTTGTCGTTCCAGGCGATGTCCTTGCCCTTGCCAGACATCAGCGAGAACAAAGGGTGCATGACACAGGCTGCTGCAGGGATGAAACGATGGTAAAAGTTGACCATCCCAACGAACTCCTGCAGGCCTTTGACTGTGTTGGGACGGACAAAATGGCGGATAGCATCTACCTTGGCGGGTAGGGGTGTTGCTCCCTCGCTGGTGATTCTGTGGCCGAGGAAATCGATAGAGTCGAGGCTGAATTGGCACTTGGCCGGGTTGATAGTGAGGTCGAAATCACTGAGACGGGAGTACAGTTGGTGGAGGTGGGAAAGGTGTTCCTGGCGGTTACGGCTGGCGATGAGAATGCCATCTAAATAAATGAACATTCTCATCGGCCGCTGGAAGGTCTGCACGGCGTTCTTAAGGCTGAACGGCATTCCAAGGAATTCAAAGAGGCCGAACAGAGTGATGAGCTCAGTTTTGGGGACGTTGTCAGGGTGGACCGGGATCTGGTGGTATCCCTGGACGAGGTCCACCTTGGAGAAAATGTGGGCCTCGTGTAGGTTTGCTGCGAAGTCCTGGATATGAAGGACAGGGTAGTGGTCTGGGGTGGTGGCATCGTTCAGCCTGCGGTAGTCGCCGCAGGGCCTCCACCTGCCGGTGGCTTTGGGGACCATGTGCAGGGGGGAGGCCCAGGGGCTGTATGACCTGCGAACGATCCCCAGCTCCTCCATGCGGCGGAACTCCTCCTTCACCAGGCGGAGCTTGTCTGGAGGTAGTTGTTGTGCTCGGGTGTGAAGGGGTGGCCCTGTCGTAGTGATGTGGTGCCGCACCTGGTGTTTGGGCATCGAATTCGTGAACTGAGGTGCCAGAACTGATGGGAACTCGGCTAGGAGCTTGGTGAACTCATTGCTAGACAGGGAAACGGAGTCCAGGCGCGGGGCTGGTAGGCTGGCTTCTCCCAGGGAGTAAGTTTGGAAGGTTCTGGAGTGCACTAGCTGTTTCTCTCGTAGGTCGACTAACAGGTTGTGGGCCCGGAGGAAGTTAGCTCCCGGGAGTGGCTGGGCGACGGCGGCAAGGGTAAGGTTCCAGGTAAAACGGCTGTCGTCGAATTGTAATTGGGTTGTATGGGTACCGAAAGTTCATATTGTTGTGCCGTTTGCAGCTTTGAGGGCAGGTCCCTGTTGCCTGCTGTGACTGTCGCAGCCGGTCGGAGGTAAAACACTGACCTCTGCTCCAGTATCGACAAGGAAACAACGTCCGGGCTGCTTGTCCCAAACGAATAGGAGGCTGTGTCGGTGGCCAGCTGCCGTGGCCATCAGGTCCTGGCATTTCCCTGAAACTTGCAGGGTGGGCGGCATCGATGGGTCTCCGCGCCCCACCTCTGATGGTAGAAACACAGCTGGTCATCAGTGTCGTCGTCTGTGTTTCTGGGGTGTGGTCGCTCGGCTGCTGGGACTGGTTTAGGTAGGCATTGGGCACACGGTCTGGCGATTTGGCCGACGGACGAACTGCTCTCGCGTTTGGCCCTCCACAGGACATCTGCCCGGGTGGTCACCTCATGTGGATTGCTGAAGTCGGCGTCAGCCAACAGCAGGTGAATGTCATCGGGCAGCTGTTCGAGGAAGGCCTGCTCGAACGTCAGGCAGGGCTTGTGTCCCTCAGCCAAGGCCAGCATCTCGTTCGTCAGGGCTGATGGAGATCTGTCCCCCAGGCTGTCGAGATGAAGCAGGCGGGCGGCGCGCTCACAACGGGAGAGACCAAAGGTCCGAATGAGAAGGGCCTTGAAAGCCGGGTACTTATCTTCCTCTGGAGGAGACTGAATGAAGTCTCCAACCTGGGCGGCTGTCTCCTGGTCCAGGGAGCTGACCACGTGGTAGTACCGTGTGGAGTCGGAGGTGATTTGCCGCAGTTGGAACTGGGCTTCGGCCTGGTCGAACCACATGCGGGGCCGAAGTGTCCAAAAGGTGGGCAGCTTGAGTGCCACTGCGTTGGCTGCTGCGTTGTTGGTCATTGTGTGGGTCCAAAAATCCATTTGGACCGTCGGGGTCACCAATGTAGCAGCTGCTACTGCGATGCGAGAATAAAGACACGAGTCTGCAAGCTGTAGAACAAGACTGATTTATTTACCCGCCTTGCACAGGCCTTTTAAGCGGCGCAGTTCCTGCCTTCCAAAAACGGAAATGACGTATGTGCTACGTCATCAAAACTTTTTGTACGTGCAGGTTCTCCCCCGTCGCTCGGGGAAGACGAAGTCCCAGCGCCACCTTGGGCCGCACCGCTCCGACGACGCGTGCCCCGACCGCTGAGCCGGTTCGCTTGCGCGGACAGTGAGTCGCCACATATATATGAAACCTATATGATTTATAAATACATATGTTTATTTATTAATAAATAAACTTAAATGAATAAATATTCTATATATAAGTAATGTTCCTATGCTATAATGCAGTGACCATATCACCTTCAGCAGACAATATTTCAGTTTTCACACACAGCAAGAAACAGCAAAAGGTACATGCCCCAATAAACTCATACAATGCCTGTGGTTAAGGATCAAAGGTAGATTGAAATGCTAAAGCCCACTTCTCTTTTTAATTATTGCTATACAATATTTCACATCACCAGGTACCTGGGGGCTTGGTTCAATATCTAAAGAGACAGTGTCTCAGATAATGCAACACTCCATCAGAGCTGCGGGGAAGCATCAGTCCAAATCATGTGATCAAGGACTGGACTGAGTCTTGAATTTAAAACCTGCTGACTTAAGATACAGGCTCCAGCACTGAGCAAAGTTGTCATTCTGTTACTGCACAGAGCCAATTTAACTACAAGTTTTGGAGTAAGAAAAAATTGTGGAAAGACAGAAGAATATAAACCAAATAAACTGATAATATCCATAATGACCCAGTTTCTTTCATAGCAGTTAGCGCGACACTATTACAGCGCCAGTGATCGGGTTTCGATTCCCGTCGCTGTCTGTAAGGAGTTTGTACGTTCTCCCGTGTCTGCGTGGGTTTCTGCCGGGTGCTCCGGTTTCCTCCCACATTCTAAAGACGTACGGATAGGTTAATTTGGGGTTTAAAACGGGCGGTGCGGACTCGTTGGGCCGGAAGGGCCTGTTACCACGCTGTAAATAAAATTTTAAAAAATTTAATTAAAATTACCACCTCATGTATTTCTGCTTAACTGTAACACTCTGGGAACTGGCTGTATTTCAACATCAATACTTATGCACAGTACCAAATGTGATATTAAACAAGCTTAAATCTCCATAGTTACTCTGAATGAATGCACATGCTAAATGCAACATAAGAATGCAGAGGATGTAAAGAGCAAACCACTGTGATTTAAAAAATAGATTCTGGAATCACAGTGCAAGAGAACTATAAGCAACATAAGTTACCATTTTGTATAATATATCCCCAGGGCACATTTACAACAAGATGATAAAGGATGATGAAACTATTATCAAGCTGATGATACCACAGTGGGTTTGGGTACCAGTTTATCCATTGAGGAAATGGCCTTGTTGTAGGATTTGGAAAAAGTTACTGGAGTGCCAGGTTTGATCACCTGGATAGGTACAGACCAAACTTTGTCTTGTACATTTAAACAGCCGGTTGCAATAGACAATAATATTCACACAAAAATATAATAAGCATATTATGATCTTGATCTTCAAGAAACTGATATTCTTGGTATTGGCTAGTTATTGTGGGGCCAGAGTTTAATTTACTATCAACCTGTCAAATGTGGTTACCAGGGCACAACAAATGTTCCACTCCTATTTATAACTAGATTGTGCAATCCAAACAACACACAAGCTGCAGAAGCTGACAACTTTATTCCTGTTACACCAGTCAGACTATGGCTGATCTTTTACCTCCATGCCCCTTTCCAGCATTAACCCCGTATCCCATGAATCACTTTGCCAAAACTGTGATGCTTTGTATCAGCAATAAGTCCACCCAAAAAATTAACAAAATGTTAATATATGTCATATTTTACTCACTAGATTTAGCACTGGGTTGTATGTGGGTGCCAGTAAATATTGGCAAGTCATCACTTTCATCTGTGTCAGAACTGTTTGCCCTTACAAAAAAAAGAAAGCATATTTAGCTACAGTGATACTGCAGTAACATTAGGGCAGACTGTCTTTGTGGGAACTGGCAGCCTGATTTACATTTTTCTTCAATGAAGTCAATGGAAATAAACACTATCCCACAAAGTCAAGCTCTACCCCACTGAGAAGAGAGATCTGTCCATTTTTCAGTTCATCTGTAAATATGCTGCAGCAGAAAAACAATAGCAAGATAATAGCAGTATCAGTCTAGATAACAGACACAGCAAAAGTACACACAGCTCAGGCAAAGTCCTCTTCACCAGCACGTGAGAGCCAGCAAACTAGTCAACCTAACATAGCTGTGTCCCAGAATCATAACTTCCAATCAGCAGGACAGTCAAGAGGCAGTGACCCTGGGAGTCTCCAACACCGTGAACCCTCATGGCTCAAGTGTCCTATGAGAGCATTTCAACTCTCTGCTGCATACTTTCACCAGCTGGTGAACACAAGAAAATACGAAATAGGAGCAGGAGTAGGCCATCTGGCCTATAGAGCCTGCTCTGCCTTTCAATAGGATCATGGCTGATCTGGCCATGGACTCAGATCCACCGACCTGCCTTTTCCCTATAACCCTTAATTCCCCTACTATGCAAAAATCTACCTAATTGTGTCTTAAATATATTTAACGAGGTAGCCTTTACTGCTTCCCTGGGCAGAGAATTCCATAGATTCACTACTCTCTGGGAAAAGCAGTTCCTCCTCATCTCCATCCCAAATCTACTCCAACAAATCTTGAGGCCATGTCCCCTAGTTCCAGTCTAACTTACCAGTGGAAACAACTTTTGAACAGGAAAGCATCCCATATGCCTTTTTAACCAAATTACTCACCTATCCTGGTACCTTTAAGGATCTGTAGATGTAGACTCCAACTTCTCTTTGTTCCTCCATACCACTCATTATCCCCTCATTTATTGTACATCCCCCCTTGCTTGTTGCACCTCCCCCATTGCACTTCTTCTCTACATTAAATTCCATTTACTCTTGTGTTTGTCCAGCTGACCAGACCATCCATATCGATGCTTCCCTTTCTTAGCCGAGGCATAGAATCTGTGGACAGGGAGGTTATGCCAGAACCCTGTGCACCACTCGTTAGATCACAGCTCGAGTCCAGAGTACACTTTTGCTCCCACATTAGAGGAAAGGTGTAATTTTGGTGATGTCAGTCTCAACAGGGTCTGCTGAATCTTAGTAGTCAGTGATGATATTCACTTCTTGGATATGCTTTATTTGCATCCCAGGTGGTTTTTGCAACAAGTTCTTCCTTAGGAAATCCATGAGGATTCCAGTTATGACAAAAGATTGAATATGTTAAGGTTGTTTTCTTTAGAACAGGAGCCTGAGGAGAAACTTAATTAAGGTGTATCAAATAAGAAAGACCTTGTGGCTTTCTCTGGTGTTCTCTTTTCCATTCCCCTGTGAACTAGAGTGGATTCCCTGGCTAAGTGGTAATTGTAGTGTGGAATAGGACCCTCTTACTTTTGATGGCCTCTCTCAGTTTATGACCTTCTTTCTTACAGTCCAAAGCTCACTTCCTCATTGGCAACTATATGGACAATTTTTATATCATCTGCCCTCATCTTCATCATGCCCTCTACATTTTGGCTTCAATCAACGACAAAAATCACAGGACGGAACACCAAGCCCTGTGGAATCCCACTGGTCACAACCCTTCAGTCACAAAAATGTCCGTCAACTGCTTCTCTTTGCTTCCTGCTGCTGAACCAATTGTGAATCCAGTTCGCCACTCTCCCTTGGGCTTTTACACTTCCGGTCAGAGACAGAGCTGAGCATTTCCACAACTAGATGAAGTAGAGGATGGCAGAGCTCAGCATGTAAGCACAGAGACAAGGCTGACATGTTGGATGTCAAAATGCAGTGGTGAGGGTGTAAAGGGGATTTACCAAGATGTTGCCTAGGATGGAGCATTTCGGATATGAAGAGAGACTGGAGAGGCTGAGCTGTTTTCCCCAGAGCAGAGAAGGTTAGGAAGAGACATCACTGAGGTATATGAAATTATGAGGAGTTTAGATATTTCCTCATAATTTTATATACCTCAGTCGTGCAGGAAACTATTCCTCTTATTGAGGCAGATAAAACTAGAGGGCATAGGTTTAGGTAAGGGTAGGAGATTTAGAGGGGATCTGAGAGGGACATTTTTCAGCCAGAGAGTGACAAGTGCCTAGAATATACTGCTTGAGAGAGTGGGGATTATCCTGGATATTATAGACCAGTGAGTCTCCCATCAGTGGTAGGGAGACTAATAGAGAGGATCCTTAGGGATAGGTTTTCTGAGCATTTAGAGAAGCATGGTCTAATTAGGGACAGTCAGCATGGCTTTGTGCAGGGCAGGTCATGTCTGACTAACCTGACTGAGGAGGTGACAAAGGTGATCGATGAAGGTAAAGCAGTGGATGCTGTATACATGGATTTTAATAAGACATTTGATAAGGTCCCGCGTGATAGGCCTATCCAGAAAATTAGGATGCATGGGATCCAGGATGACTTGGCTGACTGGATCCAAAATTGGTTTGCCCATAGAAGACAGAGGGTAGTGGTGAATGAGTCTTATTCTGGATGGAGGTCCGTGACTAGTGGTGTTCCGCAGGGATCCATACTGTGACCACTATTGTTTTGTCATATCTATGATTTGGATGAAAATGTGGTAGGGTGGGTAAGTTTGCAGACAACAGAAAGATTGCTGGCGAGGTGGATTGCATAGAAGATTGCCAAAAGATGCAGCGGGATATCGACCAGTTGTAGATACAGGGCAGAGAAGTGGCAGATGGAGTTTAATCCAGGCAAGTGCGAGGTGCTGCACTTTGGGAGATCCAACATAAAGGGAGAGTACACAGTTAATGGCAGAATCCTGAACAGTGTTAATGAACAGAGTGATCTTGCGGTCCAGGTGGTAACGAAGGCGTTTGGCATGCTTGGCTTCATGAATCCAGGCACCGAGTTCAAGAGCCAGGAAGTTACAGTGACATGCAAAAGTTTGGGCACCCTGGTCAAAATTTCTGTTACTGTGAATAGCTAAGCGAGTAAAAGATGACCTGATTTCAAAAAGGCATAAAGTTAAAGATGACACATTTCTTTAATATTTTAAGCAAGATTACTTTTTTATTTCCATCTTTTACAGTTTCAAAATAACGAAAAAGGAAAAGGGCCCGAAGCAAAAGTTTGGGCACCCTGCATGGTCAGTACTTAGTAACACCCCCTTTGGCAAGTATCACAGCTCGTAAACGCTTTCTGCAGCCAGCTAAGAGTCTTTCAATTCTTGTTTGGGGAATTTTCACCCATTCTTCCTTGCAAAAGGCTTCTAGTTCTGTGAGATTCTTGGGCCATCTTGCATGCACTGCTCTTTTGAGATCTATCCACAGATTTTCGATGATGTTTAGGTCGGGGGACTGTGAGGGCCATGGCAAAACCTTCAGCTGTGCCTCTTGAGGTAGTCCATTGTGGATTTTGAGGTGTGTTTAGGATCGTTATCCTGTTGTAGAAACCATCCTCTTTTCATCTTCAGCTTTTTTACAGACGGTGTGATGTTTGCTTCCAGAAATGTTCCTGTGCCACTGGCTGCAACACAAGCCCAAAGCATGATCGATCCACCCTCGTGCTTAACAGTTGGAGAGGTGTTCTTTTCATGAAATTCTGCACCCTTTTTTCCTCCAAACATACCTTTGCTCATTGCGGCCAAGAAGTTCTATTTTAACTTCATCAGTCCACAGGACTTGTTTCCAAAATGCATCAGGCTTGTTTAGATGTTCCTTTGCAAACTTCTGACACTGAATTTTGTGGTGAGGATGCAGGAAAGGTTTTCTTCTGAAGACTCTTCCATGAAGGTCATATTTGTGCAGGTGTCGCTGCACAGTAGAACAGTGCAGCGCCACTCCAGAGTCTGCTAAATCTTCCTGAAGATCTTTTGCTGTCAAACGGGGGTTTTGATTTACCTTTCTAGCAATCCTACGAGCAGTTCTCTCGGAAAGTGTTCTTGGTCTTCCAGACTTCAACTTGACCTCTACCGTTCCTGTTATCTGCCATTTCTTAATTACATTATGAACTGAGGAAACGGCTACCTGAAAACGCTTTGCTATCTTCTTATAGCCTTCTCCTGCTTTGTGGGCATCATTTATTTTAATTTTCAGAGTACTAGGCAGTTGCTTAGAGGAGCCCATGGCTGCTGATTGTTGGGACAACGTTTGAGGAGTCAGGGTATTTATAAAGCTTTGAAATTTGCGTCACCTGGCCTTTCCTAACGATGACTGTGAACAAGCCATAAGCCCTAACAAGCTAATGAAGGTAACAGTTATCTGAGAGCTCAAATCTCTTAGGGTGCCCAAACTTTTGCATGGTGCTCCTTTCCTTTTTTCACTCTAAAATTGTACAAAACAAAAATAATACACTAATCTTGCTCAAAATGTTGCAAAGGATGTTTCATCTTTAACTTTATGACTTTTGGAGATCAGTTCATCTTTTACTCACTTAACTATTCACAGTAACAGAAATTTTGACCGGGGTGCCCAAACTTTTGCATGCCACTGTATTTATAAAACTCTAGTTAGGCCACATTTAGAGTATTGCATTCATTTCTGGTTGCCTCATTACAGAAAGGATGTGGAGGCCTTGGAGAGGGTTCAGAGGAGGTTTACCAGGATGCTGCAGGTTTGGAGGACATGCGCTATGAGGAGAGGTTGGTCAAGCTGGGGCAGTGGAGGCTGAGGGGAGATTTGATAGAAGTTTATAAAGTTATGCAAGGCATAGATAGAGTAGACGCCCAGTATCTTTTTCCCAGAATTGAAATGTCTAGCACTAGAGGGCATGTATTTAAGGTGAGAGGGGGAAAGGAAATGTGCAAGGCAAGTTTTTTTTTAAGCCACAGAGCATGGTGGGGACAGAGGCAGATAGCATAGGAGCATTTAAAAGGCTTTTAGATAGGTCTATGAATATGCAGAGAAGGGAGGGTTATGGTCAATGTGCAGGGAAGAGGAATTAAATTAATTAGGAATCATTGGTTTAATTAGTTCGGCACAACGTCATGGGCTGAAGGGCCTGTCCTGTGCTGTACGGTTCTATGGTCTGTCCATGTCCAGACATTGCAGCATGCAGATGCGCGAGATAAAGTAGTGTTACAGGGAAATAAATGGGCTCGATAGGATTGCTTTGAGAGCTGGCATAACCTCAATGGGCCAAATGGATGCCTAAGTTGCAAGGAAATATGAAAAATCTATAAAAGTAGGAACTCATAATCTGAGGAGTTGCAAATGGAACTGACCACAGCAATCTTCAGTCACTGCCCCACTTCTAACAATATAATAGAAGGAAGGGCATGTTGGAATCAGCTAAAAATAGTTGTGCCCATGACTAAACCCCTCCTGCAACATTCTTGGGTTGAGATGACTGGCAACACTTCAATTTTCCCTTAAAGTCGCACACCATTCCTTTAATATCACTGGGTCAATATCCTGCATTTAATATCAGTATCTTGGGATTCTGTTGATATGTGGACTTCAGTGGGTCAAGGAAAGTCAAGATGGACAATGCCAATCCTGAGAAAATACAGCAGAGTAGCTTTCCTCCCTTGTAAACAAGTAGTGAACTAGTTAGCTTCTTACAACAATCCAACAGCACAAACACAGTCATCTGCCCAAGGGCTATTACAGAGTGACTCAGGTGTTCTCTGTCACTCAGTATTGTTGCACATGTAAACAAGAACTGAAGGACGAAGCTAAGCAGGAAGACAACATTAGGATTGGCTTGCTTATCCCAAATTAGCTTGTTAGCAACCAATAAACTAAGTTTAAGAAGACTTCATTTAAAGAAACTTGTGGGTGCAGATCATTAAATATATAAGCAGTTACTGTAGAAGGTGCTTCAGCTGTAGCATATTGTTGGTCACCTCAAAGAATGTGGCAGCCTCAAAGATATGAGGCAGAGCCCAATGCCAGAGGCTCCAGCAAGGGTCTGCACCACATCCATGGATTCCACTGATGCTCTGAATACCCGCAATACCAGGGTAGAAAGAGGTGCATTATACAAGTAGTTATCAGTCAGGATAAGCTGCAGGCACTTTTCTCACAGTTCTTTATTAACTGGTATTATTGGCTCTGACTATGGTAGGAATACATTCATGTGATGATTCAGCAATTCACATTCCTTCCCTCCCACCACCTACGCTGGTACCTCCACATTATTCTCTGTGCTTTCCTGAATGAGCTGCTTTTCTTCCTCTGCCTGCTGGAGAAAGTAGGGCAACCACACCGTCTCCAACCATGATGTTAATCTACTTTATGGAGAACATTGACCAATACAAAAAAAACCACCTGCCCCATGTTTAGCAGCAGAGAATCTTCTGTATCCTTCTGAACCACTGGACATATCTGGGTTAACGGTCCACCTACACCCACAAAGTTGTCCCTCAGCTCTGCACTGACCTAATCTGCACCATACACTTGAATCCAAAGGAGTCACAGACAGTGATTTTGCCAATCAAGGCAAGCAGACTCTTCTAAAGAATTCTTTTCTGAAAGACAATTTCTCATGACATAAAATCACTTACCTCTTCCTTATGGCAGCACCTCCCTTGATACTTTCCTTATAGAATTGAAAATGCAAAAAACAATGCAATGAAAATTATGATTATGAAAAGAAAGTCAACTAATTGCTTTTTGCACCTTAAACACAAGAGTAAATTATTCCTACTGTATCTTACAATAAATTGTAAGGAATGGTACTCTGAGCAACTACAGGTTTTATAATATTTAGATTTTCTGTGCAATATCAGGTTGAAGGAAGGCATTAAGTGGAGATCATCAGGAGTTGGGACAAAGTCTCCTCTCTAATCTAAACCTATGAGCTGGATAATTGCTCTGTGTAATAATCAATTTCCAAGTGACCAATCAATGTGATGTTCCTGCAGGTGCCCACAACAGCTAAAGGCAACTATAAACTTCACTGCTCCAGAAACTACAAGGTGGATCATCACTGTAGATCTCTGTGGACCAAGCAGGACATCCCAGACATAACATCTATCACACTGCAACACCTCCGCCACTTCCACAATGAGGTCTGGATCCTGACCTGGTTATTCTCAGACCAGGGCAGCAGCATTCCATTCATCAATACACGAACGTCTGCCTTTTCATTCCAATCAGCTCACTAAGTTCTAATTACCATGCCAAATAAACTCCATTTTAACCAGTTCAAGCAGAACAAATACCAAAAGAAGGTAGATACTGCGCCACTTACTGATGTCTTGGGTTGAAATTTGTCGAGATGGGAGACTTCACGAAGATTATTGCCCCCCATTGCTTTCATAATGCCATTATCTGTACGACTGCGAGCAATTTTGCCTCCTAAGGGAGATAATTGTCACTAAGTCATATTTCATTCTAAGCTTAATAATTCACATTCATTATATTTTAATTCAAACTACCGATGTAATTGAAATCCTTCAAATTTAAGTTTGAGCTAAAAAGTTTCAAACTTTGACTCAAGAAATAGACTGGAACCGTAAACAAAGAGCCTTGGCTCAGTGGCAGCACTCTCTTGCTAGCAGGTTTTGGCTGGTGGCATGCAGTCTCCACTCCCTCCACCCCACCTTCCCCAATGCAGTACAGATACCAGGCTTAAGAACAATTGGAATAAAGCTGCAATGAGATCAAGGGGTACAGATATATAAAAAATGTTGAAAGAAGCAAAAAGAAAAGTCAGCCAGAAAATGTGCAAAGGAATTGAACTGGTTTATTATTGTCACATGTACCGAGATACAATGAAAAGCTTTTGATTGCATGCCATTCTGACAGATCATCTCATTCATAAGTGCATTGAGGCATTTCAAAGAAAACAGAATGCAGAATACAGTGTTACAGTCACAGAGAAAGTGCAGTGCAGGTAGACAAATAAAGTGCAAGGGCCACGACAAGATAGATTGGGAGATCAAGAGTTAATCTTTTAGTGTTTGAGAGGTCTGTTCAAGAGTCTGATAATAGCAGGATAGAAGTTGCCCTTGAGCTTGGTGGTACCTGTTCTCAAGCTTTGGGGTAGCATTGGGGGTTCACGTTTAAGCTGATAGAACTCAGAGCAGTGAAGTCATGTTGAATATCTAAAGACTTAGTTAGATTACATTTGCAATCTGTAAATAGGTCCAGTTGATATTCTACAAGATGGATGTTGGAACACTGGAGCAAGCACAAAGAAGAGCTGCCAAGGTGATACCAGAAATGAAAATGTACAACTACCAGGAGGCACTTAACAGGCTGGGCCTTTTTTCCACTCAAAGAGGGAGGATTCCTGAAGGTGACCTGTTAACGGTCACTAATATTATGAGGTATCCAGTATAGAGAGGGTTTCATCTGTGTGGGTGTCCAAAATCAAGAACAGTCAGAAATAAATCTAATTATGAGAGATTCCTTTACTCAGAGTGGCAAGAATGTGAAACCTGCTACCACCTGCAGCAATTCAGGTAAATAACATTGGTGTGTTTGAGAGGAAGTGGGACAATTAAATAATGGAACAAAGAAATGAAGGTTATAGCAAGAGTAAGTGGGGTACTCAGATGGTAGAGAAGCAGCAATGGACCAGGTTGGGCTAGCTGTACTTTTTTGTCATGAATTCCATGCAACCTAGGGGTTCCGTAGAGGTCTTTCACCAGGAGCTACACATTCTGTAGATTATTATGGTTGCTATCCAAGGGAGATGAAGGAAGACATGCAACAAGACTCTGATTTTCTCAGCTTAATGTCACTTTACAAACAGCTGAAAGAAAGTCTAATTCAAGGTCATCCTTTTCAGAGATAGACATGGTAGCAGGGAAGAGGAATGAAAACAACTCCAATATTCAACTATTCAATTGTTTGGAAGTCATGATGGTTCACCATCCAGCTCACCAGCGCCCCATTCCCACACTCACTTTAAACACACCAGGACCCCACACCTGCATTCTTTTGAACCCACCAGGCCCTGTTCCCACACTCCCTTTAAACTCACCTGGTTCACTAGAAAATTTATGAAACTACTACTACACAGTTCGCAAATCAGAAATGCAGCTGCCCAACAACATATTTAAATACAAACATAGGCCAACGGGTAGTTAAATCAGGGTGTTTAACACAACCATTCAGATATTGCCATGAACCAAGTTCCCAGAAGATGCCTGCAGCCCTGCAGCAGCCGGCAAATCCATCCCTCGCCTCCCAAATGCTCGTTCGTATGTACAGACTGTACGCAAGTTGAGTGTTTGTAACCTGCAGAGGACTTGTAGTAACGCTCAATAGTCCAGAAAATCTGCCAGTCCAGCACCAAAGCCCTAAATGCGCCAGATTATCAGAGTTTTACTGTACATTGAGTCAACTGCATTGGTAAAGGATGTATATATGGGACAACATGAAAATAAAAAAGCTGCAGGTTTTGGAAATATGAAATAAAAACAGGAAGTGCTGGAAACACTAGCATGGGCTGTTTTATACACCAGTATACAATGGTGTTTTCAGCATCTTCTGTTTTTATGTACTGACAAAGTGCCTTCATTCTCTTACAATCTAACCTCTTCACAGTCAGAAACAAAGTAAAATATTTAAATACATTAACTTACTGGAAGATGTTCCACTGGGTTTTGGACGTTCACCTTTTTTATGGATTTTGCAATAAACTCTAAAGCAAAAACAAAGACAATGAACACAAGTCACAGTGAAAGAAGATTGGAAAAATTAACAACCAGGTCATTGGACTATAGAGTGACAGAATCTTACTTCTCACAGTAGATCATCATGAATGATTAACAAAGAGCTTTATCACCTTGGGCTCGGGACACCAGTGACCAGTGTACTGGATCAGAACGAACCTTTGCCATTCCCAAACTCAGCTAAGGTGTCTCTGAGGGCTAGTCATTAGCAGATGCAAATCTGTCTGGCACAGGGGAAGGAATGTCATCCCAAGCCAGCTCCTTTACTCTTACAATGGATAATTAGAGAAAGAGTTTGCAAGTTCTCCCCATGACTGCTTGTGTTTCCCCTTGGTGCTCCAATTTCCTCCCACAGCCCAACGACGTGCAGGTTGGTAGGTTAATTGGCCATTGCAAATTGCCCCATATGTGTAGGTGAGTGGTAGAATCTGGGAAAATTGATGAGAACGTGGGGTGAATTAAAAAAAAGGATTAATGTAGGATCATTGTAAATGGGTTAATGGTTAGTGTGGACTCGGTGGGCTGAAGGGCCTGTTACAATACTGTATCTCAATGATGTGAGCACAGGACAAGTCCTGGATGCTAAAACAATGTTATTTTGTGAGAGGGAGGGGATGAGAATACTGAATGCAAAAGGCAATGAGTGTTTGCTTGCGAGTGAGTGAGTAAGTAGAGAGCTGCAGAAACAAAAAGATGGTGCGTGAGGGGGTGCAGGGGAAGAGAGACCGTGAAAGTAAATGTAATTGAGATAGAATGAGAACCAGAATAGTGGCAATTTGTATTCTACTCCACAAATATCACTTGGAGAGAAGGACCCCAAAACTTTATACCACATTTATATTTTACAAACAGGGCTATCAATCAATTTTTCTTAAATTAATAATGCATCAAAAATCAAGTCTGTGGGTGATAGTGTCACTCGGGCCACATCTCTCCCAGTCAGGCCTCAAGCGGTCAAAGGCTGGCCAGGTTTTCCTTGGAATGAGCAAACCTGGTCCTCCATCATGTAGGTAGTTCCAGGTTAAGGTTTCTGGTCAGCCTGGTGAGGGGGTTATTGAGAAGTGACGTTGTCAATAACTTCAATAGTTGATAACTTTCACAGTGCGTTCCAGTAGAGACTGTGAAATTAAGTCAAGTGTGTGTGGGTGTTGCCAGTGGGAGTGCTATGTTGGCTGTCAGCCTGTGGCGTCGTTCTTTGCAGACATCAGAGGAAACTACTTGAGCTGCGTGGATAGGTGCTCCAGTGTTCCTCATGGATTCCCAGAGGTAGATACTCACCATGGTTGTGTGGTGGTCCCAGAGCCAGATTGAGCAACATTTCTCCGCTGTTGGGTCGACCAGGGAAAGTGACGCAGTGTTTATTCCAATGCCCCAGGCGGAATCCCCCAGTTTCACCCTGATCTTGGCTCTGACATTCTGGAGCTGTGGCTGTCAAGTCAGTATAGGCTTTAGAGAATGACGCCAAGGTACTTTGCATTAGATGGTGGTGGAGTGGATGGCTGTGGAATTGGACATGAAGTTCTTCAGATGGAAGAACTGCTGGTCAAAGTAAGTTTGCAGAGGATGTAGATCTGCTGAGAGTATTTCTTCAATAAACTGAAATTCTTTAGCCCGACAAGCTGGGTCAAACATGTGTGAAGAGCTGTAACTTTGTGGAAGGGAGGATGCTGAGGAAAAGAGGGCGATGGGATGGTACCTGCCTGGATTGCTGTGGCTTCTCTGACTTGGCAATGGCCATCAACATGGATTGATATCAAACATTTGGGATGATGCCTGCGCTGTGGGCCTGCCAGTTCATCGGATCTGGGAGATTCCTGAGAATCTGTACTCGGGCCATTTTACAGGCCATTATCTTCCCTGCCTGTCAACATCCGAGTTCACAGGAAGTTATGAAGTGGTGACATCAATGTTTCCAGGCAATGCAAGAGTCTCCGTGCCTTTCCACTTGAGTAAAAAGCTTTTCCTAGTTACATAGGGTATTGTTGTGCCTGTGCAACGGTGCAGAATGCACATTGTTCTTTGCTCCTATGCTCAATGTCTTTATGTAGAAGTTATTTCTTTCTTATGGACATTTGTCCAACCTGGAGGCAAGGCTGATATTGGAAAAGACAGTTCTACAGACATGTATTTGAAGGGGATCCTTGATCTTCCGTAATGTCTTCAATAGATTTAATTCAATAAAGTTACCCTACAAGTGACATGTGGCTGGCTGCACTGTACCTCCACATACTCTTTGGAACCTACTGTGAAGCTCTTCTCACTCTACTATACTGTGTGCAACCTCATCCAGCTTTTCTTCCTGAAAATTGTCCCACATCTTCAGCCATCAAAGCTCTGCTCCCTGGAATTCTCTGCCAAAACCTCTTTGTTCTGCTTCATCTGCCCTCAGGTTTCCAGGGCTGCTCAGAAACCTATTGCTTTGATTCTTCCTTCTTTCACTTTTCCCAATCATTTTCTTAATCCAAATTCATAATTTCCAATTCTCTCTGACCCTGTAAATTGGCTTTGGATGTTTGTTTTGTTATACATGCTATTTGCACAAGTTGTTTCTACAGTCGAGCCCACACACAAACTCAGAGGAAGAGGATCTACCTTGCTGGCTCTTAGTCTTCCAGACTACAGAATCATGACCTGACCAATGGCAGGGCTTCCAATGGATGCTGGAGAATCCCTCCCCCTACAAATGAAAGATTTTGGTAGCTCGCAAAGCCCCATGCTCGGTTTAATGTCTGTCAAGTCCTGTGAAGGTCTTCAACATTCAGAAATATTTAAAAACTGAAGGCACTCCCTGGGTCATGCAAGGGTTCCATTCCTGAGAACTGCCCATAAATCAGAAACATCCATTTTCATAGGAACCCATATTGTATTGTTATACATACAAATGCTATAATTCTTTCATTTCATTCAGTATTCACCCTAACATTTACCATAATTAAATAACTGAAATATATACTGTATCCAGTCACAAATGAATACCACAAAACATTTTACTATTACTATCTTGAAAAATGTATGGGAGAATTGCATAAAGACAGATTTCCACAAATCAGATCATCCGTAACCCGAGCAGTCCTTACATTAAATAGTTATCAAATTTAAAACTTAAAGGCCCATAAAATCATCTAAAAAAAAGCTTGAAAGCACATAAATAAATAAAACATCCAACAAAACTGCAATAAAGTACTTATTCCTCACTAAAATTAATGGGGCTTTAGATCCTAATCTGAACCTGGAACAGTATCCAGGAGTCGAATCCCCTGTCTAAATGTGGTAGAATCTCAGCATGATTACGTTCCATGAGGAATCCAGCAGCAGAGCACTACTGCAAATATAGTGCCTAATCCTGCCAAATAAGTTTAGAACTTTCCACAAAAGTCCAGATCAGAGTTTGGCATGATCAGGAGAGAACTTATTCTCCACTTCAGTAATATGTTTAAGTGTAATCAAGTAATGAAGCAAAGTTAGCACACTAAATATGTCAATGAGTGAAATGACGGAATAATGAGAGTTTAGAAATCTAGAAAGCAAATCACTTATAGAGCTGCAATTTAATTTAAGCTAGGCTCAAGGGTTGACTGTGAGCATACTGATTGGCATCAAACCGATTTCAGGTCCTATTCACGGTCGGTTAAAAACAACATTATTTTCAGATTTTTCCAAAATAAAATGGAAGAGCAACCTGTAAATGCCCAAGACTTCATCTTCAATTATTTTTGCATCATCGTCACTGGCGCATGGGTAGTGATAGGACTTTTTGCAGGTCTCCACTTCACATCCAACAGTTGCACCTTTCCTCCTACAAGATGAGCATTTCTGAAACAAGAACAGAAATGCATTGGAGGTGTGAAAATTCAGCATCCAATTTTCTGGAAATCCTGCTTGTTTGGCAAATGGTTAAATCATTAGCATACTAAGTACTGATTATCAACAGAGCAACTAGCCGTAGACCCGCATCCTCATGAGGTTGGTCATGTGCTAGTGGGAATGGGAGTGGGAGTGTGCAGAGCCAGAGACTGAAGTGCTTAGAGGTTTCAGCTTTAAATTTACCAGCTGAAACTCACTGCATTCTGCTTCTTGCACTGCCTTTAAACTCACCGGGGCTCAATTTCCCAGTCCCTTTAAACTCACCAGCTTCACAAGAAAATTTATTATACTACTGTGCAATATGTTTAAAAAAAAGTAGAATAAAAGTGTGTTGGGGTAATATGAATAACATCCAATAGTCTGGAAAATCTGCTCATCTGGCATCACCAAAGTCCTAAGGGTGTCAGAATATCAGAGTTTTACTGTAGTGTAATTCTTTTTCCTTTCTTTCCTGAATCTTTGGTTATTTTCCCACTCCAGTCTGGAAATTCCTACATTGCACCAAAAATAACCAAAAATCCCTACATTGCACCAATTCCCAGAAAACAGTCAGGACAGAAAATACCACATAAAGCAATGAAAAGCAGAAAACAAAGTTGGTAGCAATTTTGAGACTTGAGAGCTTGAGAACAAGAGCATAAAATAAACCAGTAAAACATTTGGTTTAAAGCACAAAGGGAGTCTGAGTCTGTGGAAGAAAATTTAAAGCATTATTAAGAGGGTCAAACCATTTCTACTGACAGCTGTCTTCTCGTCACACCAGGCACACGAGAAGCAAGGGCCGGCATCACCAACTGCCCCGCCACCCTATCCCACGACACCAGCCCCTGTACCATTATACCCCTAGAGACCTCAAATGGTATCTCAAAGAAAGCAAAGATTATAGTCCTAATATCGGACCAGATGAAATGCTTGACGAGGTAAAAGAGATGGTAGCTGCCTGGTGTCAACAAAATAACCGCACTCAGGGACAAGCGGCGCCTTTAGCTCCTGCCGGAAGAGCTGATGAACCGAACAAGGAGCGAGGGTAGGGGAAGGCGGGGAGGGGTACAAACCAGAAGTATGGCTCAACGGGTGGCCGCTGACTCCTCCACCTCTCCAACAGTTCAGGCTCCAAAGATAATGATAGGAGAAACTGCAATATTAAAACTGTGGACTCCTGCAAAAGCACGAGCCATGGTGGCTGAAGCCCCTAATCCTATAAAAAGACCAGCAGCATTCCTCAATTGATTGGAACAAATGTGCAAAATTTATAAACCTCTCCTGGGTGACTTGCAAACCCTGTTGAAATGTGCCCATGGAAGTTCCTGGCGGCTCTGAAAGATACAATCCAGGTTCCGCCCGGGGAACATGGGGATTGGCGTACAAATGATGATCAGGCTCAACAAGGTAACGAATCCCTGGGTCATTGGCTGGCCTACAGAGGGAAGGAGGCCATTATGAGGGCAGCACGACATGGGGACTTAGGAGAAGTGGCCAGATGCCTACAGAGGAAGGATGAAGGAGCCCCTGATTTTATAGCTCGGTTTAGAAATACATGGGAGGAATATGCAGGGGTCCCGTTGGAAGGAAATGGGCCATTGGCCATTCAGACACTGCTCAATTGCATGCTGCCCCAACAGGCACAGACCTTTAAGATGAGAAATCTGGATTGGCAAGCTATGAACTGGAATCAGATAGTGACCACCTTGGTAAATATGGATCAAGATTTTGTTGGTCTTCAGGATGGCCCTAGGACACACAAGACACAATTTTACCGGCAAGAGCAAGGAAGGGGAAATGGAAAAGGGGGACAGCCTCGGGGACAAAGAAGGGACAGATCCCAAGATATATGTTGGAATTGCTGAAAGAAGGGACATTGGGCCAGGGAATGTTGAAGCACCCCTTGCCAAGAACCTGTAAAGCCAAGGTGCCTCTTTCACCTACAACCACCCTCTTCCAGAAGAATAGGAGGGGGGTGGTGCCAGGGGAGGTGGCGGTGCAGGGAGCGGTTATTATATCACTTCCCCAAGACTCCAAACCACAACCCATGGTAACCCTTAGAATGGGAGACACTCATTTGTGAGCCTTGGTGGACACTGGCACTACCCTGTCCTCTGTATCCCCCTCCCTGTGATTACCCCTAAGCCAGAATAGGGTAGTAACCGTGGGAGTAGCCGGCATTCCCCTGACAGAACCCCTATCGAAGAAGGTCGCTTTGTCTCTGAGAGGCAGCTACATAGAAGAAACTTTGATAATATCCAGAACTACTCCCTTGCCCCTGTTGGGACGCCAGACTGTGCAAACTGGGAGCCACTATTTACTGCTGGCAACTCGAGGGCAACCCCTACACAGTTAAGATGTGCCGATTAAGACAAGAACTCGAGAATCTGACGCCATCGGCTCACACTGAAGCTTTGTGGGGCTTACTGCAAGTGGTACAACACCACTCCCGTGTACACTGCACCGCCTGGTACACAATGGAGGATGATGCTGAATACCGAGAGAAGATGGGCACTCATGAAGGGCAGAAAACTAAGATACACCCAGAACCTTATCTCTATTTTGGGAAGGAAGGACTGGGCATCCCAGTATGCCTGACCACAAAGCAGCAACCCCTGTTCCGCCTGGGACCTGAGTCAGTACCTCATTTGACCCTTGCCATGCGGCCCCCCTATCAGGCGAAACAGATAGGCTCTATGATTAAATGGTTACAATCTGCCCCCATTATCGACCGCATTGGGAATTTTGAATGGTACGGGCCTGAAGAAGGAAGAGTATACCTTCCGGGAATTTCCTGCTAGCTGGAGGACCTCCTGAGTTCCAACGACAGCAACCGCCTGAGTCGCCAGGCTCTACGGGCCCGTTAGCATCGGAAATAGTAAATGCAGACTTGTGGGCCCTTCACAAGACACACGTAGGCCAAGTACTTAGTGCAAAAGACCACTGTGTCAAGCTAAAAAAGAATGCTGTATTACCATGTGTCAGACAGTATCGACTGGCCCCCAAGGCAGAAGAAGGCATAGCCCCGATAATAGATTCTCTGCTCCAACAAGGGGTTCTCAAGCCTACTGTCAGCCCCTGTAACACACCAATACTGCCTATACCCAAAGTTGGACGGCCTAATGAGTGGTGTTTTGTGCAGGATCTAAGAGCTGTAAACAACATTGTAATTCCCATAGCCCCGGTGGTACGTGACGTTAATATGATTCTTTCATCCATTCCATCTGGACTTGTGTTCCGCCTTCTTTTCTATTCCCCTCCACCCGGATAGCCAGTACCTGTTCGCCTTCACATGAAAGGGGCAGCAGTATACCTGGACTCAACTGCCCCAGGGGTATACTGAAAGTCCGGCCGTGTACGCCGCTGCTGTTAAACATAACTTAAATGAGTGCCACCTGGGAGGAAATTCCAAATTGATACAATACGCCGACTACCTTTTGGTGACGTCACCTACCCTAGCAGATTGTGTAAAAGACTCAGTGACCCTACTCCAGTTCCTAGCCGCCTGGAGTCATAGAGTGGCTAGATCTAAGCTACAATTTTGTCAGCCACAAGTACAGTACCTTGGATTTGCTTTGAAGGCTGGGACTTGAGAAATAGGACCGGACTGAATACAGGCCATCCTACAGATACCACCGCCTAAAACAAAGAAAGAGGTTCTTTCCTTCCTGGGGACGGTCGGCTATTGCCAGCAGTGGATACACGATTACCGTCTACATGATGCAGTCCTCCGCACCGCCACTGCAAAGGAAGCACCCGTGCAGGTAGAGTGGACTCCGGAGCAAGAAAACACATTCCAGGTTCTCAAGGCAGCTGTAACGACAGCCCCAGCCTTGGGGCTCCCCAACTATGAACGCTCTTTTCAGTTGCGTGCCTGTGAATAAGGAGGGTTCACCACCGGAGTACTCACCCAGAATCATGGGGGTGGGAAAAAACCAGTTGCTTACTACTCTATGGCCCTCCCCGCAGTGGTATTGGGAATGCCTGCTTGTCTCCGCGCAGTAGCAGCAACAGCCATCATTGTTGAGAAGTCTTTGCCGCTGGTTCTTGACCACCCCTGCGAAGTGTGAGTGCCTCATGCTTATACTTACCGCCAATCACCCGCAGTCAATCCTGCTACTTTTGTTCCGGAGCCCTCTGAGGAAGGCGAGCATGACTGCATTGCTGTGGTACAGCACTCCACTTCCCCCAGAGTGGATCTGCAGACAGACCCTTTGCCAAATCCAGACTTGATCCTTTTTACTAATGGGTCTTCACATAAGCCAAGAGACGACTTACTTCTTGCCGGCTATGCCGTGGTGGATCCACTCCAGACAGTGGAGGCCTATGTGCTGCCTCAGGGCACTTCAGCACAGGCGGCAGAACTTTTTGCCCTAACCCGAGCTTGTATAATGGCTAAGGATCAGACAGCCAATATATATATGGACTCTCGCTATGCCTTTGGTGTCATTCATGACTTTGGCCAAATATGGAAGAACAGAGGTTTCATTACATCCACGGGAAAGTCCATCAAACACTCCCAGCTAGTGTTAAACTTGCCCGAGGCAATTCAGATGCCCAAGCAACTAGCGATTATTAAGTGCAAAGCACATACCAATGCAACAGACGAAATTTCCCAGGGGAACGCCCGCGCTGACCAGGCAGCCAAAAAGGTGGCAGCCGCACCAAAACCATTTCTGCAAGCCTTCCGCACCTCAAGTAACCCTCCCATCCTTGTTTTAGAGTCCTCTGAATTATAGGCAGCATAGCAAAACTCTAGTCCACAGGAAAAACGGACATGGGAGAAGGCACAATGCCACTATAAGGATGGATTTTGGTTTCACCTAGATGGGCGGGTGGTACATCCACGAAACCTGTTTTTGCCCGTGTCGCCTAGTGCATGCACAGGCACAAATGGGCAAAGGAGGGATGCAACATGCAATTGATCAACAATGGTATGCACCCGGCATAACCCCGACCATACAGAAAATCACTCAATCCCATCTGATTTGTCAGCAAAATAACCAAGGACTGGGGGCAGCCAAGTATGATCACCTCCCGATGCCTAAAATGCCCTTCGAAAATTTGCAAATTTATTTTGTACATATGCCCCCAGCCTCGGGATATAAGTATATGTTGGTAACTGTGGACATGTTCACCCGATGGGTGGAAGCCTACCCCACACAAAAAGATGATGCTCCGACTATCCATGGGAATAAACAGTGACCGAGGTACTCACTTTACCGGCAGGATAGTGAAAGATTTAGTGCAGGCCATGAGGTTTCAATGGAAATTGCATACTCCCTACCAGCTTCAGTCCTTGGGGATAGTGGAAAGGGTGAGTGGGGAGTTGAAGAATGCCCTATCCAAAGTGTGTCAGGACAATAGCTTGTCATGGCCAGAAGTTCTCCCTATAGTGTTGTACGATGCGAAATAGGAAGAATAGAGCTACAGGAGTGACTCCTCATGAAGCCCTCATGGGACACCCAATGACCACAGGGGCCAGATCTCGAGTACGTGCCAAAAAATTGGCCCTAATATGGAATGATGAGCAAACTTTGGCCTATGCACAGGCCATATGTAAAACAGCAGCTGAATTACATGAGAGGATGAGACAAGTGCAGGCGCTCGTTGGAGATGCCCCTATACATGCATTCCAACCAGATCAGGTATATATACATAAAAAAAATCTTAATAAAGATTCCCTCTCTCCTAGGTGGAAGGGCCTCTACACTATGCTGCTAACGACCCAAACGGCTCTAAAGGTCGACGGGAAAGAAGATTGGATTCACGCCGCTAGATGCAAAAAGCATCACCCACCGAACACTGACTGACATTTTACACAATATCTGTGGAAGATATTGGAAAAGATGCAGTGGTTAGGAGGGTTGGTGATAGTAGGAGGGCTGGTTTCAGTTGCAGGCAGCAGTCATTCTAAAACCTTCTTGTCACTATGTCATACATATGTTAGATAGAGTGTTGTGCATGTGGAGCGTTGAGGTTATGCTGTAGTCAGTTAATGAAGAAAGTTTCGTCTGGCCCTGAAGTCCCGATGGTACCCCAAATGGTAAGAGATAAATCTAGCAAGGAACACTGGTGGGGTGAAGAGGTGTATCCAAAGAAAGAACTTTCCCCTCTGGATATGACCCCCTTACGAGGAAGAGGAAATACCATATGAGGAATGTTGATCTGAAAGATCAACAAGGAGGGAACTGTGGAAGAAAATTTAAAGCATTATTAAGAGGATCAAACCATTTCTACCAACAGCTGTCTGTCCTTGGTTAACTGCCAGCTAACTAACCTTATCTAGCCAGCTTGCTTGCTCTCAAAGAAAGACATGGGAACTTGTCTTTCTTTGGAATCATTGTTTATAATCTATCCTAATGCTGCAGGCAGAGTAATTTTTAAGCTGATAGGTGCTTCGGGTTATCGCCTAGAACATGCTGAGAAATTTTTGTATTTGTGTAAATGTTTTTTTGTCATGTATATTTTAACTATAAAAATGAGTGTAATCTTTTGCTGAGTAGAGTTTCGGAACTCCGCTTTTAGGAGTCTGAGCTCTCCATGATATCATGCTACAATAAAGGCTTTCTGAAGCAGACACCCTCCGGGTCCGAGTAATCCTTTTCCGCAACAGAGTCAGATGTAATCATTGAATATGTCTGGAGTAAGTTTAGTTTGTGAGGAGTCTAACAGGCCTGTCGTGACTGGTTATCAAACAACAGAGCAGTTATTATCGGAATGCGATCTGCGAGAATTGGTTGAAGGGTGTGGTGGATCAAACTTTGTGCAGAAAGTTTTGGACTATACTCTTTGAACCAGGATTGTATTATACTTTCTGAGGGAGGCGAGTGAAATACATTTGAAAGAGTGATAAGTAGCAGCAGCATCAGATTGATTTGAAGACAAACCATGGGCTGATCACCTTCTAAAACCAGAGGTGTAATCACCAGCTTTCTTGCTCAATACATTGAGGGACCTGCTAGAGATGGTGCAACACTGGACCTCCCCCTGGGGGAATGAGGTAGGGCAAGTGGCAGAAATGTCTGTCAGCGAGCACTTTGGGTCCAGTGACCATAATTCTAGGTTTTAAAATAGTTATGGAGAAGGATACGACTGGTTCACAGATTAAGGTCCTGAACTGGGGCAGAGCAAATTCTGCAGCCATAAGGCAGGATCTTGCAGTGGTTGATTGGGTGAGATTGTTTACAGGGAAAGGAGCACCTGCCAAGTGGAAGGCCTTTAAAAGTATGATGTCAAGAGTTCAGGGCCTGCATGTTCCTGTTAGGGCGAAGGGCAAGGCCGGCAGGTTTCAGGAACCCTGGTTGATATTGAGGCTCTGGTTAGGAAAAAGAGGGAGGCATACATGGTGCATAAGCAATTGGGAACTAATGAATCTCTTGAAGACTACAAGAAGTGTAGGGGTGCACTTAAAAGAGAAGTTAGTATGGCAAAAGAGGACATGAGAAGGATTTGGTAGGCTAGGTGAGGCAAAATCCCAAGAGAGAATCAAGAGGGGGAGAAAGGCCTTTGACAAGGTCTCTCATGGCAGGCTAGTCTGGAAGGTTAGATCTCATGGGATCCAGGGGGAGATAGCAGATTGGATTCATAATTGGCTAGGGAGAAAATAGGTCCCCTTAAAGATCAGCATGGCCGTCTGTGTGTGGAACCAAAGGAAATGGGGGAAATGAGTGGTTTTGTCTTGGACCACATACACAGCAGGGAGGAGGTATTGGAGGCCTTAAAGTGCATTAGGGTGGACAAGCCCCCCCAGGGCCTGACCTGGTGCATTCTCAGACCTTGTGGGAAGCTGAAGGAGGAATTGTGGAGGCCCTTGCAGAGATTTTTGCTTCATCTCTGGCCACAGGTGAGGTTCCAGAGAACTGGAGAATGGCTAATGTGGTACCCTGTTTAAAAAGGGTAGCAAAAACAAGCCAGGAAACTACAGGCCAGTGAATCTGACATTGGTGGTGGGTAAATTGCTGGAGAGGACCCTGAGGGACTGGATCTACCAACATTTGGAGAGACAGGGTCTGATTTGAGACAGTCAGCACAGATTTGAGTGTGGGAAGTCATGTTTAACCGATCTCTTGGGAGTTCTTCAAGCAGGTAACTAAGAAGGTAGATGGTAGGGCAGTGGATATTGTCTACGTGGACTTTAGCGAGGCCTTTGACAAGGTCCCTCATGGCAGGATAGTCTGGAAGGTTGGATCACCTGGGATCCAGGGGGAGATAGAGGATTGGATTCATAATTGGCTAAGTGGTAGGAAGCAGAGGGTGATGGTTGAGGGTTGTTTCTCAGACTGGAGGCCTGTATCTCGTGGTGTGCCACAGGGGTTAGTGCAGGGACCTTTGTTGTTTGTAATTTATATAAACAATTTGGACGTGAATATACTAGGCATAATTAGTAGGTTTGCAGATGATACCAAAACAGGTGGTGTTGTAGATAGTGTAGAAGGTTATGAAAAATTACAAGGGGATCTTGATCAGCTAGGTATGTGGACCAACCATTGGCAAATGGCTTTCAATCCAGATAAATGCGAGGTATTGCATTTTGGGAGATCAAACCAGGGTAGGACTTCTATGGTGGATGGTAGAGTACTGGGGAGTGCAATGGAACAGGGGGACCTTGGAGTGCTAGTGCATAGTTTGCCAAAAGTGGCATCACAGGTAGATAGGATGGTGAAGGAGGTATTTGGCATGCTGGCCTTCCTCAGTCAGGGCATTGAGTATAGGAGTTGGGAAGTTATGTTGCAGTTATGTAAGACATTGGTGAGGCCGCACTTGGAGTATTGTGTACAGCTTTGGGCACCCTGTTATAGGAAAGATGTCATTAAACCAGAAAGAGTGCAGAAAAGATTTACCAGGATGTTGCCTGGACTTGGGGCCTGAGTAACAAAGAGAGGTTGCATAGACTAGAACTTTACTCCCTGGAACGTAGGAGATTAAGGGGTGACCTGCTAGAGATATACAAGATTATGAGGGGCATAGCCAGAGTGAAAGCACATAGTCTTTTTCGCAGGGAGGTTGTACATAGGTTTAAGATCAGAAGTGAGACATTTAAAAGGGACATCAGGGGCAGCTCCTTCACACAAAGGGTGGTGCATATTTGGAA
Source organism: Pristis pectinata (assembly GCF_009764475.1). Lineage (NCBI taxonomy): Eukaryota > Metazoa > Chordata > Chondrichthyes > Rhinopristiformes > Pristidae > Pristis > Pristis pectinata. Next base: position 66,051,025 of record NC_067408.1, on the reverse strand, counting down.
TGAGCTGCCAGAAATAGTGGTTGAGGCGGGCACATTAGCAACATTTAAAAGCCATCTAGATAAATGCATGGATAGGAGAGGTTTAGGGAACAAACAGGGGCAGATGGGACTAGCTCACTGGGCAACACAGTCGGCATGGACGAGTTGAGGGCTAAAGGACCTGTTTCCATGCTGTATGACTCTATGACTAAATTTTTCCCCATTGATAAGGTTAACTGTTACTCATTTATGCAGTTTGATAATGATCTCACTTATCAATGACTCAACCATTAAGTCAAAGATATACCATTAATATATAAAAAAAAGCACAAAAGGTGGTAATTTCTCATGGTTCACTTGAACGGTTACACTGAATCTCAGCCCATAAGAAGGCCCCCGCACACTCTCTACTCAAAGTGATCATCATCACTGATTACTCATCACTACTCCAATAACGATCTAGCACCTCAATGTTTCAATTCAATTTCACAAGTGCCATAGACTGGCTTTGATCCTATGATTCTAAAGGAAAAAGTTCCAAAGTTTATCCTTTCCGCTAGTAACTGTTTTAATATGAAACATTAAGTTTGTATTGCCATAAATATAAAAGCCTTCACCTACAGTAATAATTTTCTATTTTCAAGTTTCAAAGAGCAGGTTTATAGATATCACAGTAAATTTTGCCTTGAAATATACCACAACTGCACTGGCACATCTTAGGTTTCAATCCATGAGTTACTCTGACTAAGGGTACATATAATTATTGAAATCTTACCAACTTGCTTCCTCTTTTAATTTCCTTTTTTATATCTTTGAGATAAAATCCACCAAAATCATCAAAATCTTGAGAATTTTGATTGACAAGATTTGAAGAGAAAAGCTGAAAAGGAAAATCAAAGAATATAAATGTATCGCAGATACTCTAAGCCAGGGATGCCCAAATGTTTGTACATGAAGGGCTATTTTCAAGTTAAAACAGAAGGCCATGGTTCAAAATTGCTGCTGGGACTTCCAGGGATACAATGTGCTGGTAAATGGAGTTCAATGGACATGTATGGGGGTTGCTAGGCGATGTAGAGCAATGTCAAATTGGTGTGCCGCCACCGCTTGACATTGTTTGCCTCAGTGGAAGGCCAAGGCTGACTTTAGCAGGACATACAGGCCTTGATCTTGTGTCGGTTGTTTCTAAAGTCCAAGGAGTCTACTTTCCTCCAGGTAAACTTTTTTTTAAGACTACATCACACCATCACCCTCACTGCTCTTCCTTCTTCCTCTGATCCTCCGCCTGAAACCGCAACCCTCCCCCCCACCACAACCCAAACCCAATCTCCTCTCAAGCCTTCTCCTCATCATATGCTCAGCTGCCCACTCCCATGCTCTGCCCAGTGGCATTTCCTCACACCCCATCCCTGCTCTGACTATCCATATTTTCCCAACCAGGTCATGATTCTCACTTTGACCCTACCCATTCAAGCTCTCAATCCTCTCTTTGACCCCACCTACCCCTACTTCCAAGTTTCTGTCTGATTCCTCCCTCCAAGCCTTCTATCAATATTTCTGACTTCCTCCTACCATCACAATCAAAACACTTGCCGCAGCTCCAAACCCACCCATCTCCTTCTCCAACTGCTCAGCTCCAGAATTCTGACAATCCCTTCCTCCTCCACTAATTGCAATAATCTGCAAGGCCCTGAAGAAAGAGAGGTGGAATGGGATGAGATTCCTCTACGACACACAGGCAGAGTCTCAACGGGCCATAACAATTCCATGATTCTAAATTCTATGGCTGTATAATAACAACTTTTAACCGATAGAGAATTGAACTATTAAAAATCTGTGCTACTGAAGATACAGGTCCTCCTCAGGTTATGACAGGATTCCATTCCCGAGAACTGTTCGTAACCTGAACAGTTTGCAAGTTGGAAAGGCAGCTGCCCGGCAATATCGTTAAATAAAAACAAAGGCCAACCGAGGGCAACGTGCAGTTAAACCAGGGCGTTTAACTCAATCATTCAGATTTCTCTGCAAGATGCAATGATGTTGCCGCGAACCAAGTTCCCACACAGCAGAAGATGCCTGCAGTCCCACAGCAGCCGGCAAATCCACTCCACCAGTCTAACACTTGTTCATATGTACAGGTTGTACACAAGCTGGGTGCTCGTAACCTGGGGGGGGGGGGGGGGGGGGAACCTGTAATTATCTCATCACAGAAGTTATGATGATATTCAAAGGAATTGAAGGACAGACCAGTGCTGAAGATCCTCTGGTTCCCATCAGAACATTAGGCATTGGGGGTCTTTGGTTTGGAATTCATATATGGAAGGTTCCCAGAGATAGAGCACAGGACAGAGAAATTCAAAAGGATCATATGGGTGAACAATAATAACAACAATGTGCCATTACTCAGAGGGGAGCTTATTGAGTGGCATGTTGGTGCAGCAATTAGTGCTGCTGTGTCAAAGCCCCGGGGAACCAAGTTTGATCTTGACCTATGTGTGGAACTTACATAAGGACATAAGAAACAGGAGCAGGAGTAGGCCATCTGGCCCATCGAGCCTGCTCCGCCATTCAATAAGATCATGGCTGATCTGGCCGTAGACTCAGATCCACCTGCCTGCCTTTTCCCCCTAACCCTTAATTGTCGTACTATGCAAAAACCTATCAAACTGTGTCTTAAATATATTTAATGAGGTAGCCTCTACTGCTTCCCTGGACAGAGAATTCCACAGATTGACTACTCTCTGGGAAAATCAGTTTCTCTTCTTCTCTGTCCTAAATTTGCAATGTTCTCTCTGTGAATTTGGGTGCAAAGACCAGAACGTGGAAGGTTAAAAAACATTACAAAATCATGAATAAAAAGCTGGGCAATGGCAGATCCTTCAGGTGACTGTAGATCTTAAAGTGACAGAGAGCTGATAGTTTAGTAAGGTGAACAGAACGGCAACTCTGTACCCAAGGCAACACTAATCCATCAATAGCAGACCTAATGATGTGCCAGATCATCATTATCATCCTATTGGTGTGACTCAGTCAGAAACTAACCTGGCCAACATCGGTGTCTTTGGGAAGTGTGGGATGGGGTTCGATCATGTAGGGGGAGCCTTGGAAGCAAACTTAGTCCCACGAAGCAGTTTCCCAATGCAAACAATTTTCTTCCTCACTAACCTCAGTTCCGCCCCTCCCCGCTTTAACTAATGCTCCACCCAATAGTTAAAATTGACTCGGACATCCCACGCATGACCTTGGACCCCAATTTGCATGGATTCACGAAGTATCCACCCAACTCAGGCCGGCTGCCGGTGGGATCACACCTTAGAATTTCACGGAAGGCAAGCAGCCTTTGCTACCTTGACTATTAGGGCTCCTGACAGGCCAATTCGTCCAGTTTAGCCCCCGAAGCACAATCTTTAAGGGTGAGTTTGTGATCCAATCTTCAAGAAGCTATATTCTGCAGAGTTGAAAATGGATGAAAAAGTTGGAAGAGCCACAAAAATGGCAGCACTGACAAAAAAAATCTCCTTCGGGGCAAATGCAGTGAGGACACACCAAGTCCTTTCAGCCGAGAAACCAAATACTCGAAAGCACCCACGGGATTTCAAACATGCCACAGTAGCCTCTACCTACCAGGCAGTTCTGATGCACGGCGAAGTTGCCATCAGTGAAAAGTTTCCCAGTTAGGATGCTTTCTTCCGTCCTCAGACACAGTCCACATTCTCCCATTTTGGCTCAGTTCTTGTCGATCCGAATGGCACTCACAGCGGGTGGGATCTCCCTGCCAGCGATGGGCCGCTTCCGCAGGTATCAAATATCCTTGTTATTGCCACTCAGTTGTGCGGGTTTTTTTCTTTGGTGGTTGGGTGGGGATGGGGGTCGGGGTGGGGAAAGTGGTGCATAAATGACTCCTACTCGCCGCTTCGGTTTTGCATGGGTCAGTTTCGATTTCACACAAATGAGGCCTCGGCACAGAAAGAGGGCAGGCGCAAGTCGACGCTCATGATCTCACTCGGTCTGGCAAACAAAATACTGTAACCAAGCAGTCGAAGGAGAAGCATTTAACCCTTCTATTTGCATACGTTGTCACTTCCTCTTGCTACTCGCACTCCGAAAAAAACACATCACGTCCGTACCGCCGTTGACTGCTGCTATATTTTTATATATTGCAATCCTTTATTAACCAGCAGCTGCCCGTTAGATGAGGTGGTGGACAGTAACGCACAGTCACTAAGTCAGAAGAACCGAGGCTTCAATTTATAGATTCTCCGCAGCATTCCCTTAGAGACAGTTTTTCTCCACTTACCGAGTGCCTTTAGCGTGAATGTCATGCAATCTGGGCATTATGCTCGCTGAGGTAAAGATCAGACCCAGACTGTAGATTCAGGCAATCACATAGTTGTAATTTCAGTCCCCGGTAAAATCTACTTCACACTAACACCCCTCCCTCTCCAATCCCGTCGGGGGGGAAGGAGGGGGAGGGAGGGAGGGAGGGGGGGGGAAGGGAGAGGGAGGGAGGGGGGGAAGAGAGAGGGAGGGAGGGGGGGGAAGAGAGAGAGAGGGAGGGAGGGGGGGGAAGAGAGAGAGAGGGAGGGAGGGGGGGGAAGAGAGAGAGGGAGGGAGGGGGGGAAGAGAGAGAGAGGGAGGGAGGGGGGGGAAGTGAGAGGGAGGGAGGGAGGGGGGAAGTGAGAGGGAGGGAGGGAGGGGGGAAGTGAGAGGGAGGGAGGGAGGGGGGAAGAGAGAGGGAGGGAGGGGGGGGAAGAGAGAGGAGGGAGGGGGGGGAAGAGAGAGGGAGGGAGGGGGGGGAAGAGAGAGGGAGGGAGGGGGGGAAGAGAGAGGGAGGGAGGGGGGGGAAGAGAGAGGGAGGGAGGGGGGGGGAAGAGAGAGGGAGGGAGGGAGGGGGGGAAGAGAGAGGGAGGGAGGGAGGGGGGGAAGAGAGAGGGAGGGATGGGGGGGAAGAGAGAGGGAGGGAGGGGGGGAAGAGGGAGGGAGGGGGGGAAGAGAGAGGGAGGGAGGGGGGGGAAGAGAGAGGGAGGGAGGGGGGGGGAAGAGAGAGGGAGGGGGGGGGAAGAGAGAGGGAGGGAGGGGGGGAAGAGAGAGGGAGGGAGGGAGGGAGGGGGGGAAGAGAGAGGGGAGGGAGGGGGGAAGAGAGAGGGGAGGGAGGGGGGAAGAGAGAGGGAGGGAGGGGGGGGAAGAGAGAGGGAGGGAGGGGGGGGAAGAGAGAGGGAGGGAGGGGGGGGAAGAGAGAGGGAGGGAGGGGGGGGAAGAGAGAGGGAGGGAGGGGGGGGAAGAGAGAGGGAGGGAGGGGGGGAAGAGAGAGGGAGGGAGGGGGGGGAAGAGAGAGGGAGGGAGGGGGGGGAAGAGAGAGGGAGGGAGGGGGGGAAGAGAGAGGGAGGGAGGGGGGGAAGAGAGAGGAGGGAGGGGGGGGAAGAGAGGGAGGGAGGGGGGGGAAGAGAGGGAGGGAGGGGGGGGAAGAGAGAGGGAGGGAGGGGGGGGAAGAGAGAGGGAGGGAGGGGGGGGAAGAGAGAGGGAGGGAGGGGGGGGAAGAGAGAGGGAGGGAGGGGGGGGAAGAGAGAGGGAGGGAGGGGGGGGAAGAGAGAGGGAGGGAGGGGGGGGAAGAGAGAGGGAGGGAGGGGGGGAAGAGAGAGGGAGGGAGGGGGGGGGAAGAGAGAGGGAGGGAGGGGGGGGAAGAGAGAGGGAGGGAGGGGGGGAAGAGAGAGGGAGGGAGGGAGGGGGGGAAGAGAGAGGGAGGGAGGGGGGGAGAGGGAGGGGGGAGAGGGAGGGGGGGGAGAGGGAGGGAGGGGGGAAGAGTGAGGGGGAAGAGGGAGGGGGGAAGAGGGAGGGAGGGGGGAAGAGGGAGGGAGGGGGGAAGAGGGAGGGAGGGGGGAAGAGGGGGGGGAAGAGGGGGGGGAAGAGGTGGGGGAAGAGGGGGGAGGGAGGGGGGAAGAGGGGGGGAAGGAGGGGGGAAGAGGGGGGGAGGGAGTGGGGGAAGAGGGAGGGAGGGAGGGGGAGGGAGGGAGGGGGGGAAGAGGGAGGGAGGGAGGGGGGGAAGAGAGGGGGAGGGAGGGGGGGAAGAGGGAGGGGAGGGAGAGGGAGGGGGAGGAGAGGGAGGGGGAGAGGGAGGGGGAGGGGAGAGGGAGGGGGAGAGGAGGGGGAGGGGAGAGGGAGGGGGAGAGGGAGGGGAGGGGAGAGGGAGGGGGGAGAGGGAGGGGGGGAGGGAGGGGGGGAGGGAGGAGGGGGAGAGGGATGGGGGGAGAGGGATGGGGGGAGAGGGAGGGGGGGAGAGGGAGGGGGGGGAGAGGGAGGGGGGGAGAGGGAGGGGGGGAGAGGGAGGGGGGGGGAAGAGGGGGGGGAAGAGGGGGGGGGAAGAGGGGGGGAGGGAGGGGGGGGAAGAGGGAGAGGGGGGGAGGAAAGGGTGGGAAGGGAATGGGTGGGAGGGGGAGAGGGAAAGGGAGGGGAGAAGTGGCAAAGAACTCGCCAGAGGGGAGGGCTCCCTAAAACTGGAAAACTCAATGTTCATGCCATTGGGTCGTAGACCACCCAGGTGGAATATGAAGCTCTGTTCCTCTAGTTTGCTTTGGGCCTCAACCTGTTGTGGAGAAGGCAGAGAATGATACATAGACTAGTGCCTTGCTCAGTGCTCAGGCCAAGTTCCCAGGAACAAGAGTACAATAGAATTTGTGCTGAAAGGGATCAGTATAGCTTTATACAGAGATGTGTTACCGACAGCATTGTTGTACCAGGAATCTGGCATGAACCCCTGCCCTGCTGCCTGTGCTTTCACAGCAATGAATCACCCGTAGTTCAGTGTGGAGAGGCTGCCTGTAATGGCTAGAGTTGGGCAGGCTGAGGAGAATCAAGTAGCTACTCAGCGCTGAGATACGCTGCATCCTAGGTGATGCTATGGTTTGTTGGTCGTTACCGAGGAATGGTAGCAGCTGCTCTATCTGTTGATCAATCCTCCAGATCCAATGGCTTCTCTGATTACCTCCTATCCTGTGATGGAAGCTGTTGTTTCCCCCCTCTCTTTGTGTGGCTGCACAGCTCTCTCCAGCCTGGAGACTTCTCGATAGTAACATGAAGAGTGGTTGCTACCCTTTGAGCTTGTGCAGCCAAGGCGAGTGAGGGAGTGGGGGCATTATAAACAGTATTCTTTGAAGGCCACCACATCAGCATTAATCATAAATCCTGGTGGTCCAGTCAAAGACCCACAAAAATGAAAAAAGAAATTCCCTTTCTCTCTAACCCAAATTTCTTTACGCTTCATCTTGCGGCCTAGGTTTCTGAATCACTGGAAGTCTTTGTTTATTTGGTCTTACTTTTGCAATTTAAAAGTTTCTCAAATTAAAATTTGGACTTTTCATTAGATTTTCTTATACTCAGGAACTTGGCTGTTTCCCTTTCTTCCCTACAACATGGAACTTCATCCTTGAAGTTAAGTTCTTAAACTACTGTTACTTTTACCATTATGACTTTATTCAATCATCTTTGTATGCAAAATCTCATTCCATATAACTTACATTATGTGGAGTATTACCAAGATTTAAATACATTATAACATTGCATCATCAACCATAAAATCAAAAATTAGTTTTCATGTCCTTAACTATATGTGATGCTGCCTTTAATTGGTCCAAGTCCCTCCTGTGCTACTCCACAGTTTTATCCCAAAGTATAATAATTAAATTTTACTTCATTTAATGATTTCATTTATTAAATAGATAGCCCATTTACATACTAAGAACTGTTGCCTTTTTACTGCCAGTCAATGTGATTACTGGTAACTACACTGCTATTTTCCTGTTCACAGTGCAGACCCACATTAAGATAGGCACATTATCTGCAACAATAAAGTGAGGTACAAGTGGGGGAAAGGAAAGCTACAATTCCCTTTGAAGTAACATCCTGATCTTTCACCTTGAGATCCTCATCCATTTATTCACTCACAGATTTATCAACAATCATGCACCCATTGTTTGGAAGTGTTTCTTGGTGACAACTTTCTAACATCTGTTTCTTTATTATTCCTAGACTCAGGGTGCACTGGTCAATACTGCCATTGACCTTTGGGCCATCTCACAACACCATTAACGTACAGTCTAGAAGATGCAGTTAGTGAGGAGGAGATGCTGAGATGAGGAATTAAAATCCAATGTCCACAGTCACAATGCCGCCATCAATAGCAAAGCCATTACGAGGTGACTTTGGACGATTATGCCATTTTATGTTGCCAGGTGAAATGCAGATTTATACACTGATCAACAGTATGGTGCATACATAAACAATATAAGGTAGACAATGCAGATCTTCAAAAAACTGCAGATACTGGAAATCTGAAATTATAAAAGAAAGTGCTGGAAAAAGCAGATCAGGCAGCATCTGTGGAAAGAGAAACAGTTAACATTTCAGCTTGAAGATCCTTGGTCAGAGCTGGGAAAGCTAGAAAACAAATTAGTATTAAGTTGCAGGGAGGATTGGGGACAGATGGACAGGTCAAAGAGAGTATTTCCATTACAACTAAGTCTGGGTTACCCTGGGGATAAGCTGTAAATGAGGTTATCTAGTAAATAGGTTAATGAGGCCAGTGATGGAGATAGAACATAGTCCTTTGTTCATAAAAAAGCAAGATAATGAGGGTATCGGAGACTGAGGATACAAAAAGGTATGTAAAAGTTGTGAAATGCAGGGCAATAGGACATGCCCAGCAGGTCAGGCTGTGCTGATGGAAAGAAAAACTGGCTCAATAGGAAAGATGGATGCCCTGGCCCCTTCTGATACAGAGGAAGCAAGTTACCTAAAGTTGTAGAATTCAGTATCGAGTCCAGAAGGCTGCAGTATGTCCAGATGGAAGATAAGGTGCTGTTCTTCAAGCTTACACTGGACTTTATTATAACAGACAAATAGATCAAAGCAGGAGTGGGAGTTTCACACCAATGAAGCACATGCTGCCTTTTTGGAAGCTTTGTCTTTCAAGTGAAATGTCAAACTGATGCCCCACCTGTCTTGATGCTCCAAACAATCCCTAAAATTCAGCATCAAGCAGCCAGGGAGCAAGTGCTATCATATGGGATTAGTTATGCATGGATATTTGATGGCCTGCATGAACAAGGCGGGTCAAAGGACTTGTTTCTGTGCTGTACCATAACTTTATGATAAACCCTGGAGACAGTGGAACATGTTTCCTCATCTTGATAGCCACCTTTCCCTACAGCACACATCAGCAATAGTATTCAGCACAGTGTACTATTGCCTCCTTTGGGAAACTTTCAGTGCAACACCACTATCTATGACTTATGGAATGACATCAAAATCTAGGTGTATAGCTAAACCATCATCCACTGTCTTTATCATGTGAAACATGAGTGACTCATTGACATCAGTTGTAGAACTTGGGAAATGATGCTTCCATTGAATCCTTTGCATTGAGAAAATCAATGCAGAACATGTGTTCTTGCCAAAACCAACATCCCCAACATTAAGGCAATAATTCTCAGTATCAACTCCAATGGCATGGACACTGTGGACACAATACCTGACTTTCAACCCTCCAAATAAGCTTTGCAATCCAGCTTAATCACAGCCAGAGAACCTATGGCAGTCAAAGCAAATGCAAAAAAGGCCCACTGAAGGCATACCTTGGCAAGCAGTGTTATCATGAGCTGGGAAGCACTCGCCACCAAATGATGTCAGTGCAGTTAAAATGTCCATCAAGTCTGCTTCAGTGAAAATCTTGCTCTAGAAAAGGAAGAGAATGTAGAAAGGGAAACAATTCAAAGCTGAAAATGTTTGCAACTTGTGCAGATAGATCTTCGGTTGCAGGAGCAGATTAAATGATTCAAATGCAACCAACTTTCAGTTTATATTTCACACACAATGTTTTAACAAAGAATGATAACATCAAAAATAAAGACTAATATCAACAGATAAAAATGACAATTCATTGGAAATGTTGCAGGAAGGATACAATATGAAGGAGACAGGTTAGTCCAATGGGTGCAAAACTCTGCTCATATTTTATTTCTCTCTAGTTTACTGAATATATTAGAAGAGACAGATCAATAGAAAATAGTAAAATTAGTGACATTATATATAATGTTAGAGCTTTTAGAATGATGTAGTAACCATGCTTGGCATTTAAGTTCACTCAACAAGAACTCAATTTGCAATTAACAGGTTAGGAAAATAATTTACGTAGTGCATTTCACATCCTCAGAACACGTCAAGGCAATTCATCTTCATAGAAGTATTTTGTTTAAAAAGTACCCAGCTTTGTAATATAGTAAAGATTTCCTAATGTGTAACATTTGTAAGCAGAAGTTCAAATCTACAAATTCTGTGCATCCACCACAGCATAATTCTTTTTAAAAATTATACTTCCTAGTTTACAAACAAACACTTAATTTCACTCCAGAAATTAGAAATAGCAATTCTGAAACAAATTAAAATAAATACGAATCAAATATAAAATAAAATTCAGAAAACAGAATTGGACTGAACACAGCTTAACATAAAACATTTTTAAGAATGAACAATCTACATTGTGTATAATAAACAAAATACAGCTGTGCGATTTAGTGAAACAAGATATTCTGGTTAATTCAGTTAATCAAAACTAGTGGCAGAAATGAGCCTTTACTTTTAAATTTACATTTATATATTTCTAAATTGATATGTTTTTCATTAGTTATTATACAATCAAAAATGAGGCATCAAGTCTCCACAAACATGGAATCATCTTTTGGAATATGTACTATTTCAAGACTGGGATTTTTACTGATGATATTTCTTTCTTTGGTCTTGAAGCTGGAAAATCAAAACCAAAGTAAAGTTATACACCACCAGTCCTACTGCAGAGACAAACTTGTCTTCACAACTTTCCTGCGCTCATAAATGGGGCATGACCCATATACCAGCAAAACAACTGTAGAAGAGGATTCATTGTGAATGACTGATCCCACATTTGACCAGAAAACCTGCAACCTCCATCAACGGTGCATTACAGCCTTATGCCAGGAGTGCAAGAATAAACACAGGATACAATGGATTTAAACAGAATATGCTGGAAACACTTAGTTTTTTTGATTTCCATTTACATGTGGAAGGAGAAACAGAGCTGAAATATGTACTGTTTCCCTTTCCACAGATGTTGCCTGACCTGCTGAGAGTTTCCAGTATTTTCTCCTTTTATTTCAGATTACCAGCATCTGTAGTTTTTTGATTTCCATTCACATTTGATTTAAAGTCATTAATTTTAATCACAACTTCTTCATTCATTCATCTTCTCTCCTCCTCTTCCAAATCACTGGTACTGATCTCATAAATGAGAAACATGCATGTACTTCACCCAAAAGGTTAAGTTTCTTTTGTAAATCAGTGATTGTCACTAGGTTATTTGACCAAGGTGTAGGGTTGGACATGGACACTTCTTCCCCCAGCACCCACCAACTCCCTCCACAACCACCCCCCCCCCCACCCCGCCCAAGCAGTTTCCACTATAATCAATGAATAACACACAGGAGTGACAAAGCAACCTTCAACAATTTAAATCAGGTAATACCTCAAAGCAGAAATCACAACTGAAGCCTACTGCTGTGTAATACTAAGCACAATTAACTTGCCATCCTTTAGTCGCACACAGAAAATCCATCTTTCTGTGCACAGGCTTTAAAGTCATTGTAGTCTTATGATAATCACAAGATCCATAAATTCAATTAATTTCAACATTCAAATTCCAGAAGTCCAGGTGCAGGATAATAAAGACAAAAGTACAACAATTAATTGTCCAACCAAAATGTAAGAAAGTGGTGAGGTTTGCAGAATCATTTTAATTTATTTATGACATATGAGATTATATTCTTATTTTGGTTCCCTGTGAATGAAGATACCTTTGCTGGAAGAACCTAGAGAATTATATATCCATTTCTCAACCCCATAAAGATGAAGCTGGATAAAGGCATCACACTATAAGATTTCTGCATTTGATGGATCCACAAAAACATGGAATTTCTTCTTCGGGTATGGTTCCCACTGAATAACTGTAGTCCCATGTCAACTCTGATCCTGCTTTAATATACCTAATGAAAACAGGCAAACAATGAATCTCTAAATTAGGGAGCAGGGGGCCTTCTTTGTTAAGAGAGCTTTCAACCAATTACAATTGACAGAAGTTACACATCAGGATCAATGACATGGTTAAATATGGTACAAAGTTTGATCACTTTATATTATCCTTATTAAACAAGTCCAGAGTAATAAATGAATTAAAGCCATACGCCAGCTGTTTTCTGAAATTCTTATTAAAATAAATCTATCATTAATACATTTATCAAATAAACATTGTGCATTTGTCTATTAGTATCCACTTACCTATTGGTAAAAAATGCCACCCAGGGGAAATTCTTATCATGAGTATCTACAAAAACACTTTGCACCATGAGGTTTGGATCACAGCTATGCTGTAAACAAATAGATGAATACAAGATCAGAATACACAAACCAGGACAAGCCAACTAGGAAAATAACATTTCATGGAACACAGGAACTGTTATCAGTGTATATAATTCAATCATACAAATTCAGCCAAGCTTAAAAAAAATTGTAACAGATACCAGAGAAGTGAAGAAAGGGAAGAGTCAGAGACTGATTTGATGTAAGTGACACCAGGGTGGAAACTGGCTTCAAAGATGACAAAAAACAAGTTCTGTATGTGAGCAGGAACCAGGACCAATACAGTGAATGGACTGGAAAAGAGGAAGCACAGCTCCCAGTGGGACTGAAACAAGGACTGTTCTTTGAATCCCAAAAAGATTCAGGCTTAGCTTGGACCTATGCAGGATCCCAAAGCTACACCTTTGATTTGGAGGAATTTCAATGCGAGATTGAGTCCAGCCAGGTAAAAGAGGGTAGTGGTCGAGGGAAACTGGTTGAGCCCTCAAAAGCAGTAGTGAGATCATCCTGGGAAATTCATAAAATTCACAAAGTAAGATGTTTACTTCTAACAAATGTTTTGCAGTTTTTATTTCCTGCAATTATAGGTTACTTACATTAAGGAAACGTCCTATGTTTCCTTCTTCTGTGGCATCCAAAAAATAACAGCAATCCCCTTGGTCATCACCTTTACCAATTCTGTGTAATTTTGACACCAGTCCCTTGTGATTGTTATCTGGAATCAATTTGTTTTGTGTGTTTGCATTTTCATTGTTTGTGTTATTTTCTTGTTTATCCGTTTCCTGTGGAGTTTGTTGAGAGAACAATGGACATTCAAAAATGTTTCCACTTAAAGGGGTAGAGTGGCTTCTTCCATAATCATCGCTGCTCCTTTTTTCTGTGACTCCTATAAAGTTACAAATTTATACAGTTATTAAGTCAGTCAGGCATATTTCCAATGCTACCTTTCAGCCAAACAAACTATCAGTCAGGACACATTTAGTTGCAAACGTGGGGTGCGCCTTGGTCGACTTCAATACCTGCTCAGCAGTCATCTGAAAATAAAATCAAAATGTTCCACTGTACTTCAAATTAGTACAGAGAAATGAGGTGGTCTCAATGAGAAGACAGGACTTCATTTTCACAGTAGCTGCATGCTGATACTGATATAAACCAAAATAGACTGATGAGAATGAGATTAAGTTTTTCCTCCATGTCTGCCAGCCATGCCAATTCAGTGTTAGGATGACATAGCGGTCTCCAGCTTTCATGGCTTTTCTATCCTGAACACTTCTCTCATGTGGTGCTCAATGAGTCGCACTATTCATCAACTGACAGATTATGTTAGTTGGTTGCCCATGCCTGTTGACTGATATGAAATGGGAGTCTATATCAATGACTGCCATGACTACATCCTTCTACTTGTGTACCACTGTCACCATAACAGTGGGTGTGTTCGTATGCTGCTAATGGACAAGTCTGGGATGTCAGATGATAAAGACCTAATTTTGTGAATATGGCTTTTTAGTCCATAGAATACAGGAATGGAATTCTGATATACACCCAGATGTTTATGAGGAGGATTTTGCAGGGTTTATTAGACTGGGAGCTCCTCTGTCATATCAGAATTTGAAATTAATACAAAGTGGTCCATCCTGTTCATCATCATCATGCTACTATGCAACTGTTTCAGAGGACAGCTGATTGTTACAGGCCTGGAGACAGAGGCAATAATGGAAAGTTTCTTTCTTTAAAAGATGTTAGTGAACCAGTTTGCTTTTACTTCAATCCAACAGTTTCAAAGACACCATTGTAGATATTAGTCCCCAAAGTCAAATTTTTAATTTTAAAGTAAACTATATTCAAATGTATCATGGATATTCTGGGATTTCAACTTGCAAATTATGAGTCCAGTAATACAAGTACTATGGCATCACCTGCCTTGCACACTATAAGGGATTACATAAAAAGAGAAAAGCCTATCAAAAACAAGTTTGGGAGTGGGGTTGGGGGAACCATGTAAAACTGAATGCCTTGGTTCCAGCAATCTTGGGACTGCAAAATGCTTCACATTGCTCCTTTGATGAGGGGATGTGGTTAAGGATTACAATAATAGAAGAGGCTGTATGCTTCAGTTTGCAAAAATAAAACAGCCGTGTGGTTAATGTCACACAGGAAGCATATAGAGAAGATAACAAATAATCCTTTGAGCTGTACATGCACCTTCAGTCTTGAGAAAAGATTTCCTGTGCCCTGAGAGTCTAGAACAGAGGCAGCAAGTGAAGAACCTGCCAAAATATTTGGAACTGAGTAACTACAATGGATTAAAACTACAAGGTGTATGGAATTGAAAGCAGTTGCAGAAATGTACACAGAGGCATCATCACTATATGTAAAAGGTGACTGAAATCACATCAGATCAGTTAGTTAGAGACACTGGGGAACAGCAGGAAACCGAACAAACAGTACAGAATTGGTAATTAACACCACTCTGATGAAAGATTATTAACCTTAAAAGTTCAATCTCTTTCTCTCTCCACAGATGCTGCCTGACTATTTCCAGCATTTTCTATTTTTTATATAATATTGGAATTGGTCATTAATATTTCTTTTTGCTGGCTCTTGCAAATTGAGCAGTAGTGCTTATAATGAATGGGCTTCAAACCAAACCAACCTTGATCCAATGATCTGCACTGCTGTTACAGCAGACCTAAAGTAATTCATTCAAATACACCATCGCTTTTATTGGATCCTTAACATCTTCACTGCAAGCAACAACTTTATTTTGAAAGAGATCATAAGATGGTGTTCATTACTTCCGAAAATTAGAGATCTTAAAATTCTTTTGTTTAAGTCACCTGAATGCAGTGGCTTTCTTCCCCACATCATGACCTGCAGCAGCTTCCACGGGTCTAATCCTGCTCTCCCAAACCTCCTATTTCTCACATATGATGACCCTAGACCTCATTAAAAACATCAGATTCCAGACTTGCACTGACACCTCTAAGTCACCAGCACCCCTCAAACCCTCCACTGTTTCATTTGTCCTGTGGCTTTTCCGACATACAGTTTAGAGGAGCAAAATGTTCTTATGTATGAACAAGGACCAAAGCTAATGGGCTAATGTATGGACCACAAGCTGCTTTTCTGTAAAGAACTGCTAGCTGGCTGCAGTTCATGCATCAGCATGTTCTGGACTTCTGTGCCTTGCAATGCAGCACAGAAGTACAGAACCTGCTGGAGGTCAGAGGGTGGATGTATCTGACCTCTTGCAGAGCCACTAAATTCATCAAATCCAGGGATGTTATGTAATGTCCCAAGCTGATATACTTCACATCTGGCCCATCAGCTTAATTCGAGACATAACTGACACATCTGACGTAGCCCCATTCATTTGAATGGGGTTGCTGACTTGCACTAATAAAGTGGTTTAAAGCAGCATATTAATTAATTTGGACCCAAGTAGCTGGAAGTGCTGTCATCTGTATTAAAACAAAGAAAATATCTAATATTTTTTAATTAATTTGTATAACAAATGTGCTCAAAGTAAACTCATTATTTAAATTTATTGTGAATGCGAAGCACAGGCTGGGTTCACAAAGATTTGATTCATTGTCTTTGGTTCCTACCAGAAACTTAATTCCATGGTCCCCGACTTCATCACTCCCCTGAGCTTAGCCAATCTCGATCAGGTTTCTTCTTGACCCTCAGCTGAATGTCAAGGGATGCCAACTTTCATTTCAAAACACTATCCGTTTGTTTTTTCACTACTGAAACCCACATCCATATCCTTGTTCACTCGGAGCTTCCTATTTCAATGTTCTTCTAGAGAGCCTCCCATCTTCCACAGTCCATAAACTTGAGGTCATCCAAAACACTGATGCCTGAAATCTCAACTCACTAGTGAGCTCACCGACTTAGACAGGCTCCTGCTCTGGAAACTCCTCAATTTTAAAGTTCTCATTTTCAAATACTTCCATATCCCCACCGATTCCCCACATCCTACCTCTGAAACATCCTATATATTGGTATATTTTCTACAGCAGGGAATTAAATCCTTATTTATATTACAATACATAATGAGAATGCACATGGAGTGGAGGGCACAGATTTGGTCTACTTGCGTAAAAAACTTTAAGCCTAGAAAATTTGTTTTAAAGGGGGGTGCAGTGAAGATTCACAACACTGGTTCTAGAGATGGTGGGTCAACCAGAAGAGGAGAAATTGAGTAGGCTAGGCCAATATTCTCGAGATCACATTGAAACTTATAAAATTCTTACAGGACAACAGGCCGGATGTAGGGAGGATGTTTTCCTCAGTTGCAGGTGGGGTTGGGAAAGAGTCTAAAAGGCATAGATCACCATCTTGGGATACAGAGCAAGACATTTAGGATTGAGGTGACAAAGAATTTTTTTTCACTTCAGGGTAATGAACCTGTGGAATTCTCCACTGCAGAAGCCTATAGAAGCCAAGTCACTTAATATTTTGGAGGAGAATGACTTCCTTACACATAAGGAATAAAGGGCTATCACCCATGTCTTGCATTGAACTGCAGAGCAGGCACAAAGGACTAACTGACCTACTCCTGCCCCTATATTTTACGTTCTTCTATTCTTCGTTAACATCAACAGCTCTATAATGCTTAATGTAAAGACCACTCAGTTTATATTGAGAAAATTGTCATTAATGGGAGTTGACTGTTAAATGTAGTGGTCAGTAAAACCAAACAGCAACATAAGCAACACATCTCCATTTAAAATAAAGTTGTTGGCTCTACTGGACAATCTCTACTCAGTCGTTGCAGTTGTATCCAAAATCTCACTATTAAAGAAAACAGGCTTAAACCAAGTGTGATCTGTTTGAAACTGCTTAAGGACATAACTTTGCATTATATCTGCAGATATCCTGAACCTGATCTAAGTATAATTGTAAAATATATTTTGCACGTTTAATCCATTACACGTGCTATGTAACAGATCCACATAGTGAAGGAAAATATTTAGTGTAGTTTCCGTTATAGATGGCAACTATGGACCATACATGTTATCAACTGTAATTGTTCAAAAATACTGACAACTCGATAAGATTGAGGCTTTAGACCTTAAAATAATGATTCTTCCTTTCTTGAAATACCTTTATCACTGTTGATCGGTTGATTATCTGACAGAGTCTTGCGTTTCTTTGGTGAAGAATGCTGAAATGTTCTGGAGAATCTTTTGGGTCGCTCTGCTGAGGATTCACTTTCATCCTCCTCTGAACTACTATGCATTACCAAAATCTGGCCCTGAAGCAAAAAAAAAGTCGACTTTTCAAGGAAGAACAGATTTCAATGAAAACAACTTATTGTAACATGCTGATATTCACAAAGAGTTAATTCTCTCTTCTCTTCTACGTTCCCCCCATCGGGCAGATACAAAAGTCTGAAAGCAAGTACCACCAGGCTCAATGACAGCATCTATCTTGCTGTTATAAGACCATTGAGTGGTCCGCTAGTTCGATAAATGGATTCTTGACCTCACAATTTAGCTCATTATGGCCTTGCACCTTATTGTCTACCTGCACTGCACTTCCTCTATAATTAACACCACACTTTCTCTGTAACTAACACTTTATTCTGCATTCTGTTATTGTTTTCCTTTGTATTACCTCAATGCACTGTTCTAATGAAATGATCTGTATGGATGGCATGCAAAACAGTTTTTCACTGTACCTCAGTACATATGACAAATAATAAACCAATTTACAAAGAATACAGAACACTCAGGAGGAAGAATAATAATATGTTAATACCTTAAAGCAGTTTAGTAAATGTCCGACCTTTAACAAATTAAAGGAAACATAAGTCCTGCCAGACATACAGACAAGATATTTCGAGGGATTAAACACTGTAAGAGTCAAATAAGCCTAAACTTTTCTGTAAAATTATTATTCTGCAACAACACATTGCTTTGGATGGACTGCTGACTTCTGATGGGTTATGAGTCATCAGTATTTTCTGTTATTGTAAAAACTGATTCTTTTTAGGCAAGTGAGAGAGTGAGTGACATGCAGAGCTTCCCTCAGCGTTAACCCTCATCTCTGTGGGAATGAGGAAAATTTTGCAACTTGCTAATATTCATATATAATTACTTTCCAGCATTCTTACGCTTTGCTATATTATAAATTAAATATAATTGTGTTGGTTTTATTCTCAAAGCTTTCTTTATTATTTGTTAGAAGTAGGGAAAAGTTAGTTAAAATTCTATTCTACTGAGAGTTAAAACTCATCATCTTCAAACTCCTAGGTTGCGTCATTAACTGTGAAAACAGTAAAGAAACACAAGCCTATGCTGATGACTGACATTATATCCGTGATTGGATAGATGTCTCTGCACTTTGGCTTTTGGTTTCCTTTAAAGTGAAGAAGGCCAGGATGTGAGTAAGTGAATCAGAGTCATACAGCATAAAAACAGGTCCTTCAGCCAACAAGTCCATGCTGACCATCAGGTAACCATCGCTACCATCCACGTATCTTTGGCACATGGGAGGAAAGCAGAGCACCCACGTGATCACAGAGAGCATGTGCAAACTCCATGCAGGCAGCACCCAAAAGTAAATACATAGTCAGGGAATACCATCATTGGTGTAACAATTACACTGCTTCCAAGCGTACAGTAATTTACAATTGAAAGGAGGTTGTGTGTGCAAACAATCTGGAAAAATATCTTACATTGTTCCCAGATTTCTTCCCTCAGTTTTTACACTAAGGTAACCTGCACAAACAGGAGACATTTACTACTCAACATATGTTCTGACTATAGAAACAATTTTGTGTAACAACACCCAAAAGGAAAGTACATGTATCAATTTCCACGTCATCTGCATAATCCTCAAACAAATTTTTGTTGTAATATTATAAAAAGTGTATTCCCGTCCACTATTGTTTAGCACATAGTGAAACTTGTGCATGCATAATCTTAACAACCAAAATTTGAATAGATGGCAATAATAACAAATCTTCACTGGGAGCTGAATATTTGCTTGCCTTTTGCATTTTATGTTCAACTGAAATTCTGTGTGCCAATTAAGGCAGACATAAAAGAAAAAATTCAATTCAAAAATCAGCATAACATCCTCTCAGTGGCCCAGCTGGTTAAATAACATTTATTTCACAACAACCACCAAAACAATTAACTGGAAATTACTCAAAGCCAGTTGGATGCTTTAATTTCACCTGCTCCTGAAGTTTTCTTCGTTGAGCCTGAAGAAGAGCTGTCTTTGTTTTAGGCCGTTTGATTGATGTCGATTCAGAGTCATGCAAATCAGACTTTCTAGCTCCAGGTTTTTTCCTTCTGTTACAAAAGATTGTAAGGAGCACTTACATCAACAAAGAGAATTCAAGTCAAATTAGCTTTACTCACTAATATTAAAACTCCAGTACACACCTTTGTAACAGGATTATGTACTTTTTAAAACTCAAGTAAGTAAAATAAATGTTGCTTATAAAAGTATATTAATATGACCACTGAAACTCCAAAATGGGCTCCACGAGTGTAATACAGAAGAAACAGTTAAACCTATTTCCATCAATTTATCTAATTTTCTCTCCCACACACTTAACATTTCTCGTATTCCTTTTAAAACTCACAATCCTCCTTCTCACAGAGACACTATCACAAAGAACCATATTCTCCATCTGCTCTTCTCTTCACTAGCTCTCTCATACTGCATCTCTCAAAATTGCTGTGGGTGATTCCTTGTGATAAGATCCCAAATGGCACCTTTTCCAGAAGAAATATTCTACTACAGTAAAAACATTACTATCCAGCATCCTGGGAAATGCAGTTAGTCACGTATGCTGGCTAGTCCTGAGTTAAGTACATTTTCATGTATTCAATAATACTAAAACGTTATAGAATATAGAAGCTGAAATACAATATTCTACAATACTTACTATTGAGTGGGCAATCAGTACTATCTAGCAGGCAAGAGGGTGTTACACTCTTTCAAGGAAGTTTGAGAACATTCCTGAATATTTACCAGTGTCCACTTGGTTATCTCTTGCTGTGACAGAGCTCAGAGTGTCGAGCCTGGTGTTGGGCATGTGAAATGATGTGGCCTGTCCACATGAGTGTACTTGTAATTAGTGCCTCAATGTTGGACAGGAAGACGCGACTGATGTAGATTTGGAGGACTATGAAGAGACCGTGTTGGCAGCATCTTTGAATGCTTTGAAGTTTCTGCCTCAGATGCATACAGAAAAATAAAGATTACTCCTACCCAATAAACTGTGAGCTTTGTGCTGAATCTGAGGTCTTGACATTTACACACCAAGTTCCTCAGATGGTCAAAAGTCACGAGAGGCAATGGAAAATTTCATCATCGATGTCTGCCTTTACAGAGAGATGACTCCTAAGGTATGGAAAGCAGTCCATGGTTTTCAGGACCCTACTGAGAAGCTTTATTGTCTAAGGATGGTTTTGAAAATGGGGGTAGATGAGTAGAGGTCCTCTTGTCTTGAGGAAGTGCAAGACTTTTTCTATTGTGTGCCTCAATGAATAGGTGAACGATGACCTGGAGCTCAGCCTTCAAATTCATGCGTATGGGGCACTTCAATGACCAAGGTTGGAATGATCTTGGTTCTGGAGTGAAGGTTACACAGGATAAACAGTTTCCTTTATCTTTATATATACATTACATCCACCCCAGCACAAAGCTTGCTGGAAGTGACGTACAGCAATGTGTTGAGAAAAGCATTGGAGAGATAACCTGGTCTTGCTTGACACCATTCTGCACTGAGATTGGGGCTGTTATGCAGTGAATTAAAGCTTGCATGCCATCATGGAGACAGATCCAAGGTGAAGATTGATTTCTGAGTCAGTCAGATTTGAGAAGGATGTTTGAGAGTCCTTCTCAACTATATAGTTCAAAAGCTTCTGTGAGATCAAAAAAGTCCACGTACAGTCGTTGATGCTGCTCCCTACATTTTCCTTGGAGCTGACATGCAGTAAAGATCATATCCATTGTGCCTCAAGATGAATCCACACTGCAAATGGGAGAGCTGTTTGCCGATAAGGAGAAACCAGTAGGAGAGCACTTTGGAGATGGTTTTCCCTGTGGCAGAAAACGAGGACCAAGTTGTTGGGTTCCTTGCTCCTCTGAAGTTACTGCAATCACACTTGTCTCCTTCCTTAAAACTAGTTCCCTGGCATATCTTCCTCTCTGCAGGCATGGGAGATGTGGTTCTGAATTTGTGCCCGAAGATGCTGACTGTCAAGTTTTGGAACTTCGGTAGGAATACATATGTTTCCGGTTGTTTTTTAGCTGGCATGTAGCCTTTTCAACTTCTTGTTTGTCAGATCTGGCAGCAAGATTGGTCCAGGTAATGTGCTGTGAAATGAAGTCAAGGATGCTCAGGTCAAGGACAGAGACACAGTTGTCTTTCGAAGTGTTCTTCTAGCAGGCAATGACTGACCCCTTGATAAGTTTACCTCTGTTCTTGACTCAGCCCAAGGGTCTTTGGGCTGTGAACTGATTTGACTGGAGAATTCACATGTCATGGTTATCAGCAAATTGCTCCACCTCCTGCATTCCTTGTGCACACCAGCTGTTCTTTGGGCGAGGTATTTCTGCTGTATCTTGGCCCATTTAACTAATTCTTTTCCCCTGAGCCATGTTGGAGCTTCCATCTAAGAATGGCTTGCATTTGCACATGGATCTCAAGTCATTCTTATCAAACCAGTTCTGGTGTTTTCTGACAGAAAAGCCAAGAGTCTCTTCACAGGTATCAACAATACAGGATTCAAGAGAGAACAGAACACTGTGGAAATTCTTCAGCTCCTGTTGGTTGGGGAGTCATCAATTTATCTGTGAGGCTATCTTTGTAGGCTCCTTGAGAACTTAACACTGATCTTCTAGTGCCAGTGTTCCTGCCAGCAAACTGCAATAACCCCATCCCAGTAGTGTCAGTGTTCAAGCATGCAGCTGGAGTGCTGTAGCATGTCCACTGACCCAATGCTCATCATAGCCCATTGTACATCCCAATTCACCCAACTGATCAGCAAATGACACTAGGCGACAGTGCCTGGGTGGGATGTCCTCAAGACTAGAAGGTACAGGTACGACTTTGATGGGTTTGGGGCAGGACAAGAAGCCATGCAGAGAAGGTGGAGAGGAAGACTGAGTGCAGGAAAGGGGGAAGGATGGATGGTGCAGGGTGATATAAAGACAGGCAGAGGAGTATGAAGGTACCAAAGATACTCACATATCAGACAACGCAGGAAGTATATCATGTAGTTTCTAGCTCTTCTTCTGCAACTAAATTGAATTATCACAACTTAACCCTCCCACCCTGGCTCTGTAGTCCTCAATGGCCTTGCTTAACAAATATATATCAATCTGGGGTTTGAAATTCTAACAGAGTTTCAACAGCTTTTCTGATCTGTGATTTTAAGCTTACCCAGACAATTCTGTATGTCCTTTTTGGGTTATTAAGGGTGATGTTTTAACAAACGAGGTTGCTTCTTCCTTCTTCAAGCTTATTTTTGTTTCTTCCATTTCTTCTGACGATTTATGTTCAGATTCCAAAACGGATTCTTTTCTTTCCCTCTTGATGAAAGTATTTATTTTTTTGCTGCTACCCGAATCAGTATCATTAAAATTAATGGTTTTATCATTTTTTTGGCTCTCCGTTCCATTGGCAATGCTTAGTATTCTACCTAAAAGTAAAACCAAATTGAAGATGGTATTTTCACACATTTTTAGCAAAATTCTATTAAAAAGAACAATTTATGTAATATATATATTCTAAATAAATAACATTCTAACAAGATATATATTTTCATCCACAATGATTCAACTGGGAAAGTCACCGTGAGATTCAGCAGTAATTCACGTGACCAAATTGCTTCCAGGATCAGTTCCAGGTATGCACCAGATTAACTAATAATGAAAATGAGCTTATATATTTGGCATCAGCACAGAAGGGTACAGAAATAAACAAAAAGGGGTTCTCTTCCTTCACCAGCTGTTTAAATGCATTTATGTAAAGGTAAAAAATGGATTGAAGTCAGCTTTAATGGCACTGGTATTTAAATTGCCTGGTTATAAAGTGGCTGTTTCTTTTAATTCACATATTGGGATGTGGATATTGCTGGCATTCGTTGTCCTTCCTGTCGTTTGTAAGAACTTGCATGGTGTACAGACCATAACTGATCATGCATCACTGTGATAAAGGAGTTAAAGGGTCAAAATCAAAAGGAAATATACCTGAATTTATCCAAATTCTTTTAAGGACAATGTAACATAATGTAAATTTGGTAATAACTTGCACATTCTAGAGGAAGTGGCTTGCCCCATCTCTCAGCATAATCTCAAGGATTTTATAAGCAGTGGCCAGGTGTTTACAACATGAAAAAAAATTCTCCCCAAAAAGGTGGGGAAAACAATGAAAAGAAGAACTCTTAACTGGCAGATTTCCAAACAAATTTGATATCACTTCGAGAACAAATATAAAAAAAATTACAGGTCCAAGAAAATATTCATTGTTTATGTCCTTAAGTTTTATGAGACAAAACAAGAGAAGATGAAAAATTATTTCAAAAAATAATCAACAATTAAAATATGAAGGAATGAGACTCCAAATTTAAAAATAAAATTCTCAGTGATAGAGGCTCTTGGTCATTAAAAATACAAATGCTGGAATGGACTAGACCTAACATTTTGTGTTTAGTGGCCGTCTAATGGGGTAACAAGTGATATTCTTCATTCATCTGACAAAAACCTCAGCAAGGTTGGTAGTTTCATATAAAGCATATGGAGGATCAGGAGAAATCTGCTCATATTGTTCTGACTTCCTCACGTTGCTGCATGTGTAGTTTGTTACGAACCAGCAACAAAAGAAACACACTGAGTCATGATTCAGTGTTAAAAACTACTTTATTAATAATTACTTATGATAATAAGAAAAATAGAAGTAAAAATGCTAGAATGTTAGGAGTAAAAATGTTAAACCTTGAACATTAACCCCAAAACTAAACTCGTCGTGTGTGTGTGGCAAAGTCCCAAACTCCAAGTCCAGGAATGATTCTTAAAGTTCCAGTCAGCAAGCCATAAGGTGAAACATGAGCAAAGGCTTCTTCAACAACCACCGTTGTCTGAAGATAAGACGTAGATGTAGAGAGAAAATAGAGAGTAATTACGAAATCCAAATGTTCCACGATGGAACCCAAATGACACCTCAGTGTTTACTCAGCAGTGACTACTCCACCGCTTCTTCCTCACCCCAAAAGGCTCTCGAATCATGGCCGTTCACACAAATATCTGTTTCCTTCTACAGGTCAACAACAAAGTGAACTCCACTGCTTCATTCCAAAGTATCTGCCACCCCGAAAAGCATCCGAGATGTGGCTGTCCACACAAATACCTGTTTCCCGCCACAGGTTAACAACAAACTGGACTCCACCAGATTACTCCAAAAATCCATATGTGGATTGTAGTGACAGGCACAGTTATTGTTTCTCATCCATCGATAGAGAAACTAGCAGGCTGGTGTCTCTCTCTCTCTCCTCCCTCCTCTGACTGACTCCGACTGACTGCTTCAAAAACATCATTACGTCCTTTATCTTCTGTTGTCGTAACCACACCAACACACACACACCACTATGCTCTATCTTAAAGGGACTTCACCAACAGTAACCCAGTTCATAATACGTCACCATCTGAGATTTTACCAACAACAGTGTTGTCATCTGCGAATGTATAGATAGCATTTGAGCTGTTCTTAGCCACAGTAATGAGTGTAGAAAGAGTAGAGCAGTGGGCTAAGCACACATCCTTGAGGTGTGCCTATGTTGATTGTCAGCGAGGAGATGTTATTACCGATCTGCACTGACTGTGGCCTCCCAATACGGAAGTCAAGGATCTAGTTGCAGAGCAAGGTACAGAGGCCCAGGTTTTGAAGACTGGTGATTAATACTGAGAGGATGACGGTATTGAACACCGAACAGCAGCCTGATGTATGTTTTCCTGTTGTCTAGGTGCTCCAGAGTGCACAGCTAGTGAGATTGGGTCTGCTGTAGACCTGTTGTGGCGGTAGGTAGATTGCAACAGGTTCAGGTCCTTGCTCAGGTAGGAGTTAATTCTAGCCATAATCAATCTCACAGAGCACTTCATCATGGTAGATGTGAGTGCTACCAGGTGATACGTCTTTATTTAGGCTGCCCATATTGATCCTCTCCTTCCAGGAACATATTTAGGAGTGGAAGGTGCCAGTCTGTGATTTATTTTAACATGTGATAGCCATCACACACCAGCTGCCATATTTGACTTGACAGAGTGATACCTTGATTCAGCATCGTGAGGACCAAAGTGACTGGAGATCAGACTCGACATTAACACACAAACACAGGTGGACATGTGCATAGGTGCCTGCCAGCAGGTATGCACTCAGACATACCCTTGCCCACTAGATCCAATCTCAGTGCAGATAAATGAAAAGCAAGATTGTGTCATCATCCCAACATTCACTCTTTCTCACTGCTATGGTATATCGTGCTCTAACAAGCTTTCCACTATTCTTTAAGGCAAATGAGAAACTGTTCAATTTGCATCAGATGCACAATAAAATACGCCTCAGTCATCGAGCTGCCACAATATGACACTTGCACACCTGAACATTTGGAGGCCAAAATCCAAGTCATCATTAACCTGTTCACTGAAGCACAGGAATGGGTGTTACACTTAACATCCACATTACAAAGGTCCTTTACCCGTCTTCCTTGACAATAAAGCTCCACAGGAAGATCCCGGAAATCATGGACCACTACCCCTACTGCAAGAGCCACCTATCAATGATGGTAGACATCAGTGATGAAATTCACTCTTGCCAGCCTTTGTGAGGAAATGAAGGTCTTCTTTTGATTAGCAATCCACCTCTACATTTTGTTTTAAATCTGTTTAATTGATTCTCTTGCCAATATGTGTATATTTCCACCCCCCCCCCCCCCATCCCAAAGTCAGTCTTCCAAAGTTTAATGCTCTAACACTCTTTTGCTTTCCTTTTAGTCACCTTCTTAGCCTACTTCAGGGTCAAGTATGACTTGTTCCCACTATAGCTTTACAAGTTCCGAGGTGACTAATGAGCCCCGTGTGGAATCTGCATAGGTGGGGAAGGTGGAGTGTAACAAGGTAACTGAGCTGTTCAGATCATTGTCTGAAGATAAAACGTAGATGTAGAGAACATAGAGAGAGTAATTACGAAATCCAAATGTTCCACGATGGAACCCAAACGACACCTCAGTGTTTACTCGGTAATGACTTCCTCACCCGAAAAGCATCCGAATCGTAGTCATCCACACAAATACCCGTTTCCCTCTACAGGTCAGCAACAAAGTGAACTCCACTGGATTACTCCCAATTTCCATACGTAGATTATAGTAACAGACACAGTTATTGTTCTTCATCCATCGATAGAGAAAAACTAGCAGGCTGGTGTCTCTCTCTCTTTTCTCTCTCTCTCCTCTCTGACTTCGACTGACTTCTTCAACAACGTCATTACATCCTTTATCTTCTGTTGACGTAAGCACGCCACACACACACACCACTATGGTCTATCTTAAAGGGACATTCACCTAGTCTGTAACAAGTTCCAGAGGTTGCTGTTGAATTCATTGCATTATAATCATATGCCTTTATAGACTTGACTTTATTTTGCTTAAAAGAAATCCAGACTAATGCTTCAGTGGAATATTGAAGGTGTATCACACTGTTGGAGGTACCACCATTCATTTGAGATAGTAAACTGATGATTTAGGTCTTCTCCAGTGGACAAAAAAGATCTCATGGCACTATTTTGAACACGAGCAGAGGAATTCTCCCAATGTCCTACCTAATATCTTTGCCATAAATGATTTCATTAAATCAAGTTCTCCAGTCATTTATCCCAATGCTTTGTGGGACTTTACCGTGCATTCACTTCATCATAACACTGGCCACATTTCATTGGCTAAAAATTTTGTTACATTCTCAGTTTGTGAAAGGCATTAAAGTCCTTCTTTAAATGTATTAAGAAACATTAAAAGTATTCAATATATTCAAATAATATTAGCAAAATTATAATTACAGATCAAATTCATTCACAAATTAATTTTAAATAAATTTAAATTAATTTTAGATATTTTGATTAAGCCTACCTTTTTATATCAGTTGTATATCTTTCAGAATAATATTTGATGACAATTAATAACAAATACCATAAGCTCATTTTTCCTGTCAATACGAAACTTGTGAACAAACTACAAATTGGAATTAGTTATATTTGCAAACATTCTATAAGTAACTTTATATTAAAGAATCACAATCAAATTAACAGCTTGAAATAAAGTACAGCAATTGATGGATTAAAGAAGATCCCATCATCATACCTGCGTAACAGCACACAAAAGTTCCTTTATCAACATCATCCATACAACGGACTCCCCAGCCTTTTTTGTGTGTTTTGAACAACTGCAGTCGAACTGTAAGGCCCTGCTGTACAACTCTGTTTTCACACAATATTTTGTTGCATTTGCACCATTTGTTACATTCGTAAAGCCTGAAAAAAAATCACTAGTTAAAAAAATTTCCCACACAACAATAACTTCCAGTTAGCAACTAACATTGTGAGGTAGATACTCAATGCTGCCATTGGCATCTCTTGATCTAACACTGCCAATGGACTTGATTGATGTTTCAATGCAATTTTCATAAAGAATGCAACAATATGATAAAAATGTCCATCAAAATAACAAACAGCAGTAATTTATTGTAAATCATTTAGTACAGGCCTTAAAAATGACACCATTAGTTTTACTTTAAGGTAACGATAAAAGCAGCTTTTCAGTCACTTTGCTAAATATTGTACTACTAAGTCCTCCAGTGTGTCCCTCAGTCCAGGTACTTTTTAAATTAGAACTACAAGTCCAGCATCCAAGTCAAATGGAAACAAATAGTAGTACTACAACAGTTCAAGTGGGTCCTTGGAAGAAATAATTAAAATATAGCTCCAAATATATCTAAAACCAAGCTTATTTCCCAAAATAGTATAAATAGACCTGCCTTGCATTCAAGAGGATGTAGGCAGAAGATTAAACTATTCTTTTAAAGAGGTTAACTTTAGCTTAACTCACCCAGAAGGTGCACTTTGCAGAAGTCGTTTGTATTCATACCCAGAAGCCTTGCCAAATCTTTTGTTAACTTTGGCTGTCAGCTGTTGACATGCACACCTAGATCTTACAAAGACACCACATCTTAATACATTAACACAGAGTTAAACACTTATATTAATTATGATAGTCGATATCTTTCTGCTTTTCATTTCTATGAGATTGGATTGATGAAGGCAAATTCATTCAATGGACAGTGAGCTACAAAACTGTACCCTATGAAAATTATGTACCATGTTTAACATGAATTTCTGCTGCACGCTTCCACATATGTTTTTAATTACATAGGATCCATTCAAAAATGGTATGTTTATTACAATTTTTATTGCACTACATACAGGAGTAATTACACATTCCATGAAGAACATATGGCAATTCTCCTCGTTGCAAGATTTTTCTCAAATATTGTGCTCTTTGTATATTTTTCAAAAAAACTATGTTCCAAAGTTCTAATCCATCAATTACATTCAACTATAAATCATGCATGTCATCTGGTCTTTCAGTAGTTTTAGGCCACAGAAGGAAGGAAAACAAAAAGTAGCATCCATAATTAAACAACTTGCATTTATATATACCTTCAGCATGGGAACATGTCCAATAATGCTTTTGTTGTGTACAAGGATCAAAATGGGCAGTAAAACCATGGGAGTTTATTGGGAAATTATTTGGTACATTATAAGCAGGACTTTAAAAAGGAGAGAAAGGACAAGCTTGAGGAAAGGATTTTCAGAAGTCCGGCCCAAGCAGTTGCGATTAGAGCCATGGGAGAGAGAATGCAGAAGGATTCCAAGTTAAACGAAGAGGTTATAACATTGGAAGCAGTTATATTCCAAAAAAGATCATCATGTTTGAGGTTGGCCTGTGCTGAACTAATATATTTAAGATGGGATGCAATAACATCCCTGGAAAGATAGGTATCAATGTATGGGGATATACATGATATCACAGATTGCTTCTGGTGTTATTCAACACTTGTAACATTGAACAAGCTCTAGAAGTACAATGGAGAAACAAGAGACTGCAGATGCTGGAATGTGGAGCAACAAACTATCTGCTGAAGGAACTTTGCAGGTCAAACAGCATCGGTGGGAGGAAAGGAATTGTGGATGTTTTGGGAGGAAACCCTGCATCAGGACTGATACAGGGATTTGACCTGAAACATCCACAACTCCTTTCCACCCACAGAAGCTGCTCGACTCGCTGAGTTGCTCCAGCAAATTGTTTGAAGCTCTGGAAGTACCATTGGGTTCAAGCCCCATCATCTGACAATAGACTGCAGTGCTGAAGGAGTGCAATACTAACAGAAATAGTAAACCTGTTTAGGTGGCTATAAAAGATGACATGGCAGTATGTGAAAAGGAGCGGCAAGTTCTTCTTAAGTTCTGGCCAATATTTAACCCTTGAGGAACATGTACTAAAATGATGGACCATTCCTTTCCTTAATAAAACAATACTGAAATGAATGTTTCTAATTTTCTGGCTAAATGAGAAACATGTTTTTGAAAATATTCATTAAAAAGCTGTATAAACAAAGTTAGTAAATGATGGAACTGAACTAATGAAAAGTCAGTTGACCTGAAAAGTTAAGTGTATTTCACTCTCGTCAGATGATGCCCAACCAGTTGAGTACTTCCAGCATCCACAATATTTTGGTTTTGCATAAATAAACTGATGCTTTGATATCCAATGGTTAACTCTAATTGCCATTTTTGGTTGAAAAGTCTGTAACTCATTTATACTTCCATGTATAGAAACTCTTCTACTCTTGACCACAAAGGAGATAACCAAAATAAGTTATAAAATTATACTAACTTGTCACTGCAACCATCTGTGCAGTTGCATTTCTGCTGGAACATTTCTGCTGAATTGCTGATAAGGTATCCATGAGGCAACCGTACTTTTCTGTATTTAAAATACTCTGGTGTAGAGATGTCAATTGCATTGTAGAGAGGAACAGGAACAGATTCTATGCCACGGCTTATGTCAGCTTTGTAAACAATTGGGTTCTTGCAAGGAAACGTTCTTGAAAGCTGAACATATGTATTGAAAGAGAAGAAGTCCAATAAGAGAAAGTCACACTGCGTTTCAAAAATGTAATTGCGCACCTCCTTGAAATTCCGCAGACTTCTCCCACAAGGAGCTTTGTAGGAGACATGTGGAGGCTCCAAAACCTCAGTATCCCAGTGCAATTTTGCATGTCTTCTTTGAAACTGGCAAAGTATGGGAATTCTCAGTGGATTTTCCCCTTTGAAATGATCAGAAGTTGGAGGCATTACTCCTGCAATACACATCCTACTGCACTTATGCTGATGAAATATTATCAGATCAGGAAGACTTGGGTGATTGAATCCCTTTGCAGGAGATGGACAGATGACTGAGGGCGCCACACTTTTAATTACTGATGTTCGTCTAAAAATACAAAAATAAGATTTACTTGATTATTTTATCACACTTAAACACAATCATATTTAACTCTGGCAACATTAGAACCTGCTGGTATCTAGTTAGCACAGTGCTTTAAACACATTTAAACACATACCAGGTTCTGGTAAATGATATTTAACACCAGCTTGAACAGATTACCACAGGACACAAGTTCATATAAATTGATAAATGACATCTCAATGAAATCACCACTTTGTTTTCTAAACTCCAGTTTTACTCAAACTTTCCTCATCGCAGAAACAATCTAGTGCAGGGTAAATTCACCATCTCCAAGACATCCTTTCTTGGGTGGACATAGTACTCCAATATGGTTTCAAAGTCTGTGCAATCTTTACTATTCTTGTATTCCAACACCTTGCAATAAAGGCAACACACCATTTGTTTTCCTAACTGCTTATTGTGCCTCGTTATCCTCAGAGCAAAGGAGGTTGAAATAAAGTTTGATAAGAGGCGTACGAGATTATGACTAGTTCAGAGACAGTAAATAGAGGGAAACTGTTCCAATTACAAATGATCAAGGACCAGAGGACACATGCTTAAAAATGATCCAGCAGGAATATGAGGAAAACCATTTTTTATTGTAATGTAGAGGATAGTTATGATTTGGAATCCTCTGCCTGTGAGGATGGTGGAAACAGAATCAATCAGGGCTTTCAAGAGGAAATTCAACAGACACTGAAGGAAAAGTAATGAGCAGGACAAAGGGGAATGGGATAACTAAGCCGCCAACACAGACTCAACGGCCTGAATGCGCCACAATTCTATGATTCTACCTGAAGATTTATCTTCTGCTTGAAGATACATTTAAACACTGAATATCATTTGAAGATACATTTAAACACAAGAACAACGTCTGTGTTCTTGAAATTAGTGTGCTTACATCCAGACCTAAACAGTGCATCATATTACTTTACTATGCATCGTATCATTTTACAAATCTTCAACTTTTTTTAAATTAGCTGGTATTTTACCTCCCTATTCTTTCAGTTGTAGCTTTCAAAGTTAAAATATTTTGCTCTCATCAACTTCACGACAAAAGAGAACTTTAGATTACATGTAAAAGGGTTGGTAATACTTTTGTATCAAGTTTAGTCATCCAGGTGTAAACTAAATGAGAGGAGAAATGGAACAAAAGTAACAAAGGGAAGATGGAGGCCATTCAATCTAATTGATGTTAGTCATGAATCAGTTGTAGCAGTCTTAACCAGGCCTTAGAAAAGTATTGTTCAAATTCTACTGTAGAGATTGCTCTAGTCAGTATTCATCCTCCAACCAATATCATCAGAAAGAAAGAAAAATGGGATAAATCTTTTGTTGCCCCAAAAGTACAGCATGCCTGCTCAGGCAACACTCTCTTATTCAATGTGGTCGCAGATCTATCTTACCAGATACCAATACTTTGAGATGGCTGAACGCAAGGTAAGAATTGACTCAATGCAGGCAGCCAACTTGTCCATGCTGACCAAGATGTTCATCATTTACCCGTGTTTGACCCATAAACCTCTAAACCTTTCCTATGCATGTACCTGTCCAAATGTTTTTTTTTAAATGTTGTAATTGTACCTGCCTCTACCACGTCCCCTGGCAGCTCATTCCATATACCCACCATCCTGTGTGTGAAAAACTTGCCCCTCAGATCCCCATTAAACCTTTCCCCTCCATTTCAAACCTATGCCCTCTAGTCTTAGGCTCCTCTACCCTGGAAAAAGACCGTGTCTTGTAGTATGTTCTCAGGTCTTCATCGAAAGTCAGTGAACAAATGAACATTGATCACATTTCTGTGGTGTGCGCGAAATAACTAATACATTCTTCGTTCCCATATTTCTCTATGGATGTTCCTCATTCTCTTCACTCTTTAATTCAGTTCCAACCCCCACCTTCTTCCTCTATCAGAGCAGTCAAATCTGACAAGAATTGAAGCAGTCATGAGTTTGAGTTCATACACAGGGGTTGATCTAACTACATTTAAACAACTAGATTTTTTTTGTCCTAATTTACTGTTAATTATGTCAAGCAAATTAAATACTAAATAAGATATTGTGCATGATAAAAGAACTCACAGATATCATCCTTCCTTTGCTAAGAATAAACTTTGCCATCTGACTTTCACACACGAAATGTAATGTCATCTTTCTCTTCCTGGTTTTAACCTTACTGATGTCTACTCATCATAATGTCAAAAACTTAATAAACAGGAAGAGTCAGTCAGTTGATATTGTTTTCCTGACCAACATTCACAAGCAAATACCAGTTTGCAATATCTGTTAATCAAATCAACAATAACCTATGATAAAGTTGCCCCCATTAGAACAATTAAGACTAGTTAGTCTGAAAAGATCACACCAGCTGAAGGATAACTCCATTTTAGCAGTATAACATTACATACCACTCTACTAAGTGGGAGCAGCTGTTGAATCACTTCAAGAAAATGTAAAACGAGAAACGCACAAAAGCTAAATTGTGAAAGAAATTAAAAACAGTACACACAATTTTGAGATATTGATATTGACCACATCAATTCACCTCATTTACTCCGAGTTATTGAGTTACAGAGTGATACAGCAAGAAAACAGGTCCTTTGGCCCAACTCATCCATGCCAACTGTGTTGCCCAATGAGCTAGTCCCATCTGCCCGTGTTTGGCCCATAGCCCGCTAAACCTCTCCTATCCAGGTACTTATCTAGATAGCTTTTAAATGTTGCTAATGTGCCCGCCTCAACCACTGGCAGGTCATTCCAAATATGCACCACCCTTTGCATAAAGAAGCTGCCCCTGATGTCCCTTTCAAACCTCTTGCCTCTGATTTTAAACCTATACCCTCTTGTTTTTAGCAGTCCCTCCCTGGAAAAAAGACTACGTGCATCCAGTTATACAGAAGCTGGGAGTTATACAGAAAAACAAAAATCCAAGATGAAGATCAGGATAAGATAAAATGAGGGGAAACTACCAACCTAATTTTGAAAAATATCACAATACATCTGAACCATGGTTAACAAAGTTACACAACGTTAACTCAAAAAGGTGAAGCCTTGACTTTTGAAATAAATACTGCATACTTACGATAACTGGGAATTATCTGATACTGATTTTGCTTCCACTTCCTCAGAAATCGTCACTTTTTCTGAAATCTCTTCACAGTCAAACTGAAATGTTTCTTCATTTTCTATAATTTGGGATGCAAACCCAAAAACCTAAATTGCGTGTAGTTAAAGAATCACTGAAATGTCTTTTAGATCTCACAACAGATAACCTATTGAAATGGCCAGTAATGATTAGGTCAACTTTGAGGGTAATGGAGAGGGTGGAAGGAAAGGGGGTATGTACGTGTGCACGTGTATACATAGTGAGGTTATTAACCTTGACAGAATGACAGCACTTTTAAACAGGACAATATGGAATCCAGGCTGACACCAGTACCGTATTGAAGGAATGCAGCACTGTTGAAAATATTGCTTTTTGGATGACATAAAACTGAGGGCCCCATTCTCTCTCAGCTATCTGTAAAAAAAATTCCATATGGAGAGTAGGAGTTACTTGCAATGTTCTACATAATACTTAAGGGCAGCACAGTGGCACAGCTAGTAGAGCCACTGCCTCAGAGCTCCAGAGATCTGGGTTCAATTCTACCTTGGGTGCCATCTGTGTGGAGCTTGGACATTCTCCCTGTGACTGCGTAAGTTTTGTCTGGATACCCTGGTTTCCTCCCACATCCCAAAGATACGCGAGTTGGTTGGTTAATTGGCCACAGCAAATTGCCCCAGTTTTTGGCGAGTGATAGAATCTGGGGGGAGTTGATGAGGATGTGGGGAGTGTTAAAAGTGGGATTTGTGGAAGATTAGTGTAAATGGGTGCTTTATGGATGGTGTGGATTGGTGGGTTGAAGGGCCTGTTTCCTTGCTGTATCTCTCCATGACACTATCATCCCTCAATCATTAATCGTTATAAAGACAGATCATTCAGTCATTTAATTCATTGTGGTTTATGGAATCTACTGAATACAAATTTACTACCATGTAGTCTGCATTATAACACCGATAACACAGCAAAATATACATTATAGCCTGAAAAGTGCCTTGGACACAACTTAGCAGATTGGCTTCGATGGTGAAAAATGTTATTTAAATGCAAGTCATAGAGTTACACAGCACAGAAACAGGCCCTTTGGTCCAACTCGTCCATGCTGACCAAGTTGTCTATCTGAATTCTTCCCATTTGCCTACATTTGGCACATATCCCCCCAAACCTTTCCTGTCCATATTCCTATCCAATTGTCTTTTAAACAGTGTAATTATACCTGCCTCTACCAATTCCTCTGGCAATTCATTCCACATACCCACCACCCCCATGTGGAAAATTTAGGCTTTCTTTTTTAAGATATCTACTGTTATGAGAGTCATTTAGGATGAGGTTAATTAGCAGAAGATGACAAACATCAAAGGACTAGGGATCCAAAAACAAAGTGCTCTGATAATCACAATGTCTACTATTCTTGCATATGGTGATAATACTGCAGTCCTTCATTATATTTCAAAGGAATAAAGAGAACAAGGACTTTTAATGTTTGGCTTCTACCTGGTGTGTCAGGTGAAAGAGAGTTGTTGTAGATTCCAGCTTTGTTGAGCAAATTTAAAGCCTTCAAATATTCTGCAGAAAGAGAAATTATTCTTAAACAACATTGTGGATAGTAGCCAGAATAATCTTTCAATATTATTAGCATTAATGGATATTCATGCAATAAACTCCCATGTATATTTTTTATTTAAATTAATCAGTTTCAGTTGAATGACCCACAGAGAAGTCAATGTTTTTGTGTCAAACCCCAATGATTACTTTATTTATTTAGCAACTTAAACAAATATAAATTTCACAAGAGCAAAAAAGACAAAATATGAAATTCAATGGAACTCTGATCATTGATTTCTTGTTGTTACATTACAGAACTTGCAGTCAGATTCAACAATTTACCTAAAGCTTCAATGTTTCTCAAACCAAATTATTTCTTCAAAGTCCCACTGCTGCAGTAGTCACCGTCATATTTTAATCTGGGAGACTTTCAGGGTCTGATCCATGAATAATCAATAACATCACTTGCTAATTAATTACCAGGAAATGCTACAACCTTGTTATATAACTTCCTAACCACAAACCCCATGAATTGCCTATCACTTAGCCATTCTGCCCCCCAAGTCTCAACCTCTACTACTCCCATGAAAAACCAGCCCATGTCTAATTGTTCTTGTATTTAAACATTTGTCCTAACTTCACACCAGACTTTATGGAGTCAATGATGAGAGGACAAGTGGAAATAGCACCTCTTTGTTTGCCCTGTCAGATAACCTTGAATTAATTTCAATCAAATCTCCTTCACCAAGGTAGGTCATTTTGCCCTTTGCATGTGCTCTGTCATTCAGTATCAAGGCTGACCTTTCATCTAGCACCTTACACAAGACCCAATCCCTCAATTTCTCAATATCCAAAATTCTATCGATCGCTTGCCTTTGCTGCAATATTGGAAATAGCTCTAATATTTTGCCTATCCTCATAACTTTAGTTTCTTACCACCGGCATCATCCTGGTGAATCTATGTTGACATGTTTCTACGTAATTCTATATACTGTATACTTTACACAGCTTTATCCATATTACTCTTTATTCTTTAAATGCACAATGTTGAAAGTGTAAAAAGCAATGAGATTTTTAAAAATCAAATGGAAGTCTGAAGTATGGAAATTGTTCAGAAGTATGAAAACATTCTGAGAGTTTGGATAGATAGTAAAATTAGAGGCGTGGTTGTTCAATAAGATTCTCTTTCCAGATGCATACAAGATAAGTGCACAACATCAATGCTGTCAGTAGTAAGGCAGGTTGCCATCCACCCCTTCTGCAGAATCCAGGCCAATATTTAGGAGCATCAAAACTATGCTCATCTGAATACAACTTCATTAGTTTGCTAAATCATTTGGAATCAGAAAGATTACTCTGAAATATGCAAAACACTGTGTGCCAGCAGGTATGAAAGTCTGTGGATAAATGCAAATTCTTTTTTTAAAAAGGGCTACAACTGACTGTTGTTTTAAGTTCTAAGTTATTGTACATACATCATTGGCAGCTAAACAGAGCTATTCACTTAAAGATGCACGAGTTGAAAAATTACTGAAAACATAATTTGGGAAAAATAACTCACTAAGCCAGAAAATCTCTTACCTTGATTGTTTGCTGAACCATTGGCAATTTTCTTTTTCAGGCAGTTTAACACATTAATGAGTTGTTCAAAGACAAGCTCCACATTCCCAGAAGCTTGCATTTTACTCCAAAACAATTTTGCTTTTTCTGAGGAAGGCAAGAACACAGCAGTAGGTCATTTGGTCCTTCGCATGTGCTCTGCCATTCAATAAGATTCATGGCTGACCTTTCACCTCAGTGCCTCATGCTAAGACCAAATACCTCAATTTCTTCAATATCCCAAAATCTATCAATCTCTGGCTTGAGTACACTCAGCACCTGAGCTGCCATACCCTCTTTGATAGAGAATTGCTAAGGGTGAGAAAATCTCTTGTGTCAGTCCTCAATGACCAACCCTAATTTTGAGACTGTAACTCCTGGCTCCTGACAGCACCAGCCAGAGAAAAATAAATCATCCAGCATCTACCTTCTTAAGTCCCTTAAGAGTTTGTGCTTTTCATCACCCCCTCAAGCCTGGACCAATTACAAGAAGATCATTGTTGATCTACATCAACATCGTTTTCCCTGACCTTCTCCCAGCTTTGGTCACTGTGCAGCCACATTTCCATAAGGGCAATTTGATCATATCCATTCATGCCATTTATTTATCCACTTTGTTGCAGATGCAGTGTACTTTTAGCTCTAGTACCTTTAAATTTGGCCTTAACATTTTCCTGCAGGCACTCTTGCCCTACTTTCTGCTTGCCTTTATTTCCACTGCCATAGTTATTTCTAATTACCACTTTTCTAATTTTTACTGCGGCTTTGTTTTTTCTCTACCCAACTTTCCTCTCAGGTTCACATCACATGCCAAACTAGTTGAAATTCTCCTCAAACATGCTGTAGTGAGGATACTGGTTGTGGTCCTGTTGTGTAGTAATTTCTCCATTTCTTCAGCCACACATTCATTTGCTCTATTCCCCTATTTTTGTATTTTAATGTGTGCGAAGGGGAGAAACCCCTGAGATTACTTTTGAGACCCTGTTTTTAACCCATTTCCTAGCATGCTAAAATTTGCTAGAGGACTTCATGCCTAACTGTAGTAGAACCAAGATGGACCACAACTTCTGGTCTGCACCCTCTCTCTTCAGGATACTCTGCAACTGTTTAGTGATGTCTTTGATCAAAGCACCAAGGAGGCAACAATCTTCCTGGTCACATCTACAGCCACAGAAGTGCTGGTCATCCCCTTTAACTCTTGCTTTCTCACTCTCCTTCTATGCCCTGTGTAGTCAAGTCAGTCTCTTGGTTTTAGCATAATTCCCTTAAGGAACCATTGCCCTCGCCAGTATCTAAAAGGGAAAATCTTTCAGTGAGCCAAATGGACTTAGCGAACTCCTGGACTACCTGCCTGCTCCTCCTACTCTGCCTGGTAGTAACCCATTTCCTCTTTGGCCACGTGTTCATAAGCTGAGGTGTGACCATTTCCCGAAGCATGCTGTCCACAAAGTCTTCAGCCTTGCAGATGCACCACAGTAACACTATTTAAAACTATTTTTAACTTCTCTTGTTAACTATGATAGGACCATTTTTCCCATTGCCTATTTATGTCTTAAAATGGGATAAATCTTGTTGCAAACAATTTATTAATTCTTGAAATGTTAGCTGCTGTTTGTTTATGCTCATACATTTTAATGTAGTTTCACAATCTACCATAGCCAATGCACATCACATTCATATTTGGTTTGCTTAAATTTAAGAACACACTTTGGATTGAATTGAATCACTTTGTCCAATATAAAATTCCGACTTTTCTATGATCACACTTTTCTAAAGACCCCTTAACTATGAAATTATGAATGAACCCTTTCTCATTGCACAACATTAAATCTGAAATTGTCAGTTTCCTTGTTGGTTCAACATTATGATCTAGAAAATCATTTTGTATGCATGCCAAAAATTCATCCTCCACACTATTACTGCCCAAACTATATGGAAATTAAGTTCCCCAATGACTATTGCAATACTCTTCTTAGATGCACCTCTTATTTCCTGATTTGCATGACTGTTTGGGGGCCTATAGGTAACTCATATTAATGTTTTATGCTCCTCAGTGCTTCTCCACCCAAACTGATTCGAATTCTTTATTTTCTGAGAATCTTTCCTCTACTGTCTTAATCCACCCATTACTGGCATGGATGACTGACAATGGAGCCTCTCTCTTTGAAAAGTTAAATATCCTGAGATTTAAAATTTTTTTTTTGGGATCTGAGGATTGCTGGTGAGCCCAACATTTACTGCACATCGCTAACTGCCTTGGAGGAGGTGGTGGCAAATTCCTGTCTTTAACCGCTGCAGAATTTCTGGTAAAGATGTTCTACGTTGCTTTGGAGAGTTAGTTCCAAGATTTGGACCCAATGTCAATGAAAGACTGGGGTATAATTCCAAGTCATGATACTGTGTGATTTGGGGGGGGGAAACACGCAGATAGCGGTGTTCAAATGCACTGAAATCCTTGTGCTTCTTGGTGGTAGAATTTATGGATTTCAGAGGTGCTATTTGACAGTCGAGATGAATAACTGCAGTTCACTGTGAATGAGTGTTCAGGGTGGTGAATGGGGTGCCAATCAAGTGGGTTGTTTTGTCCTGGGTAGTGTCAAGCTTCTTCAAAGTAGTTGAAGCTGCATTCATCCACGTAAGTGGAATGTATTCCATTACATTCCCCTACTTGTGTCTTGTAGATGGTGGGAAGGCTTTGGGGTGTCAAATTAGATACTCACTGCAGGATACCCAGCTTCTGATACGCTTTTGTAGCACAGCATTTCTATGCCAGGTTAAGTTGAATTTCCATTCAATGGTGACCCAACTTCCAGGATGTTGGTGGAATGACACACTGAATGTCACCTGCCATTGACATTTTGTGGTGGTACCATTGAATATCAAGAGTCAGTGATTAAGACTCTTTCATGTGAGATGGTCATTGCCTGGAACATTTGCAGCACCAATGATACGTGCCACCTCATCAGCCCATGCCCTATGTGTGGGCTGGTTCATTTGTTATGGAGTTGCAAATGGAATTGAACACTGTGCAATATTCCTATTTCTGACCTTATGATGGATGGAAGGGTATTGATGAAGTAACTTATGATTAGACATGACATTGAGGAACTCCTGAAGTCCTGGGGTCAGGATAACTAACTTCCAACAACCACAACACTTCCTTTGTGCAATATATGACTCCAGCTATTGAAGCAATATTCCCTTGACTCCCAACCTTGGTCACTTTGCAACCATGTCTCCATATTGGTTACACTGTTATAGCCAATTATTTCTATTTGAGCCATCAGTTCAACTACTTTGTCATGAATGCTGCATGTATTCAGAAAAAGGGCCTTCAACCTTGTCTTTTTACTATTTTCCCTTACCCCAAATCCACTTAGAGGAATACTATTGTTTGTATGCTCTGTCTCTTCTTGACATACTCTGGATATCATTAACCACTTCACTCACCTACATTATTACCTTGTCTGTTTTCTTCAACTTTCTACATTTCCCCTCAACTGAACCCTAATCCCCACAGTCTAAACCTTATCGCCAGTCCTAATTAATTGATTCACTAGGATACCGGTTCCAGCTTGACTCAAACAAAGCCCATCTTATCAACACCTAGTACACCTTGCCCCATGAACTGAAACCCATTGCTTCCACACCTAACAGGTGAGAACAGAAGAGATAAGCGAGGTGCTTCGTACCCAGATGTTAAAGATGT
Source organism: Pristis pectinata (assembly GCF_009764475.1). Lineage (NCBI taxonomy): Eukaryota > Metazoa > Chordata > Chondrichthyes > Rhinopristiformes > Pristidae > Pristis > Pristis pectinata. The sequence continues at coordinate 66,010,072 of NC_067408.1, read as the reverse complement.
TTTTTTTCTGAAAAGCAAATATCAGGAATGAAAGTAGTACCTAGATTATGGCTGTCCACATGGAGAGTGTTTTCCTCAGTCTCAGCTCCTTTGACAGAAGTTTTTTTTGACTAGATAAAAAGATGGACAGGTCATAAATTTAAATAAACAATAAAATAAGTCAAAGACCAAATAAACAATGAATATTAAACCAAATGCAGTCTTCTGAACTGAAGCCACAAATGTCAGTTGCACGTCAGAATCGCACTAATCTTTTTTGACTTCAAAACAAAACCTCACCTAACCTGATGGTTTAATTGTTGATAATGATTAAATGTTAAGAATAATACCTCAACATTTCAAAGTAAGGACATTAAAATCCAATGAGAAATATAATCACAAAAAATGCCAATCCTGCTGGCTTTTACATAATCTTTCAGAGCTCCTGAAATACGTTAGCTTTGTACAAAAACATAACTACAATATATACATAACTATGTACTTAACCATCGGCAAGAGGTACACAGCTACTGTCAGGAGGAACCGATTTAAGATTGATTAGATCCAAGAATAACAGTCTTGTCTAAGAGAACTATCTGCACTCACAGATCCAAGTTTGCTCCAACAATTAAAAATTACATTTAAGAATAAAGGAACATGCACATCTACTCTCCATAATCACCTGAATGGACACTAAGTGGATTTATGAAGTACACTGGGAGACAACGAATCTGGAGTAGTTGTGGCTTGGTGTTACACTGGTGTATAATCTGACCAGTATCAGAACTGGAATAAGGAAATCAATAATCTGTTTTACTCCAGTCAGACTGAACTCCAAATTTGCACATCATTTACTGTTAGGGCAAGAAAATAATAGAGCTTTTTAATAGTCAAAGGTCACAAAGCACTTCTAAGCTTGAGCTTACAAAGGGGAATTGATCCTTTCTTAAGCTGCAACTGAGCCACAGAAAGTAATATGAAGCTATTCTCTGTGAAATGTGAAGCACAACTAGTGGATATGGGTTACAATGGCAGCTACAGATGAGATCAGGTTGCAATAATTTTCAACAAAGCCTGTGTTTTTCCTTTATTTACAGATCCTGCCTGATTTGCTGAGTATTCCCGGCATTTTCTGTTTTATTCTACATCTTAATTGTCTCCTTTATGAACTTCCTTTAACCTCCCAATTGTTTCTTTTTATTTTAAAGTTGTGCCACCTATTAAGAATAGAAGGCTGGTTTTCATGTTGTGCTGAGCTCTGCGGTTTCTTGCGATCACGGGCAGAGCAGTTGCCATACCAAGCCATGATGCATCTGGATAGGTTGCTTTCTATGGTGCATCGAAAAAAAATTGGTGAGAGTCAATGGGACATGCCGAATTTCTTTAGCCTCCTGAGGAAGTAGAACCACTGGTGAGCTTTCTTGGCCATGGTGTCTACGTGGTTGGACCAGGACAGGCCGTTGGTGATGTTTACTCCCAGGAACTTGAAGCCCTCAACTATCTTGACCTCAGCACCATTGATGTAAACAAGAACATATGCACCGCCCCACTCCCTGAAGTCAATGACCAGCTCTTTCGTTTTGCTGACATTGAGGGAAAGGTTGTTGTCATGACACTGCGCCACTTTCTTAATCACAGTGTACGTAAAGGTACAAGGGTATAGTTTTTGGCTTATCAGTCTGAAAGAGCCTGACACATATGGTGACCTACAGACCAGCTTCAAACTCATTTGTTGCAAAGCACCGATAGTGTGATAAGTATATGCCTTTCTACCTTGACCCTGTGCTATTCAGGCACAGAAAATTTGCCACATTGAAAAAGGCCCTTCTCCACTCATCTACTGTACATCATTATTCCTCAATAAGCCGCCTAACTTAGTTCCACCCTTGTTTGCTCTCTCCACAATCACTCTCCTTCATGGAACTAACAATTATTTTTTTTTCCCAAAAGACAGGCTTGTGGTTGAAAATTCTGCATCTTAATTCAAAATACCAAGATGCGGGAAATACCCAGTAGGTCAGGCAGCATCTGTGAAAAGAGTAAACCAGAGCTAAGATTTCAGAACAACGATTTCACCATTACCGTACCGATGAAAGGTTATTGATCTGAAACATGATGATGAAACAAAGTCAGTATTCTTGGCCCGAGAAGCAGCAGCATTCAAGACTTGGGGAAGAGTAACATGTACATAACATACAAGACTGCATTTTGCAGTTTCTATTTATCTTTGTGAAGTAATTGGATAAAGGTCCAGTCTCCCCTTCCACCTCAAACTGCAGTTCTATTTGCACAGTATCGAACCTCACACTGCTGCAAACACAATTTGGCAAATAGTATACATGTCCAGAGGGCAAAGGGAAAATGAGAGCATGGAAATATGTACATAGATCTTCGCATAGAGTCATACAGCATGGAAACAGGCCCTTTGGTCTGAACCATCCATGCCAACCAAGATTCCCATCTAAGCTAGTCCCATTTGCCCATGTTTTGCTTATATCTCTCCTAGCATTTCTTATCTATGTACCTGTCCAAGTGCCTTTTAAAATGTTGTTAATGTACCTGCCCCAACCACTTCCTCTGACAGTTCATTCCATATATGAACCACCCTTTAGGTGAAAAAGTTGCCCCTTGGGTTCCTATTAAATCTCTCCCTTCTCACCTTAAACCTATGCCCTCTAGTTCTTGATTCCCCACCCCTGGGAAAAAGACTGTGTGCATTTATCCTACCTATGCCCCTCATGATATTATACACCTCTATAAGATCACCCTTCATTCACCTATGCTCCAATGAATGAAGTCCTAGTCTGCTCAACCCTTCTATAACTCAGTCCCTCAAGTCCCAGCAGCATCCTCATAAATCTTCTCTGCACTCTTTCCCAGCTTAATGCCATCTTCCCTATAGCAGGGTGAGCAAAGCTGAACACAATATTCCAAATGCAGCCTCACAAACATCTTGTACAACAGTAACATGACATCTCAACTTCTATAACCAATGTGCTGATGAAGGCCAGCGTGTCAAAAGCCTTCTTCACCATCCTGTCAACTGTGAAAGTCCTACCCTGATTTGTCTTACCAAAATGTAACAGCTCGCACTTATCTGAATTAAACTCCATTTGCCATTGCTCAGCCAACCTACCCAGCTGATCAAGTCCTGCTGTAATTCTTGATAACCATCTTCACTGTCTACGACACTACCTTTTTTTTAAGTGTCATCTACGAATGTACTAACCATGCCTTGTATTTCCTCATCCAAATCCTTGATATAGATGACAAACAACAATGGGCCCAGCAATGACCCGAGACATACCACTAGTCATGGGCCCCCAGTCCAAAAAAACAGCCTTCTACCATCACCCTCTACTTCCTACTATCAAGCCAATTGTGTATCCAATTAGCCAACTCTGCCTGATCCCATGCAGTCTAACGTTCTACATCATCCTACCATGCAGAACCTTATTAAAAGCCTTACTGAAGTCCATGTGGACTATATCTACCATCCTGCCCTCATCAACCTTCTTGGTTACTTCTTCAAAGAACTCAATCAAATTCGTGACACACTAATCTCCCACGCACAAAGCCGTGCTGACTATCCCTAATCAACCATTCTTTCCAACTCCATACATATCGTATCCCTTAGAATCCCCTCCAGTGACTTACCTACCACAGATGTTAGGCTTACTGGTCTATAGTTCCCAGGTTTTTCTTTGCAGCCCTTCTTAAATAAAGGCACAACATTAGCTACCCTCCAATCTACTGGCACTTCACTTGTGACTAACGATGATGTATACATCTCAGCCAGGGTTTCTGTAATTTCTTCTCTAGCTTCCTAAAGTATGTGTGGATATACCCGCACAGGCCCTGGAGATTTATCTACCTTCATATGTTTTAAGATGTCCAGCACCTCCTCTGCTGTAATGCAGACTACCGCCAAGACATCCCCATCAACTATCCCAAGTTCAGAAGTCTTCATGTCTTTCTCCATGGTAAAAATCAAGATCACAGAAGGAGGCCAATAAGCCCGATGGGTCTGCATCCTTCACTCTTTCCTATGTCCCCAAGCTGAAAACAGGTCTAATTCTGAAAAACCCAAAGCGATTTGTTTCAACGGGAAGGAAGAAAGGGGCAAAGGTGACACTGGATATATTTACTATATCTGGGCTTTCAGTAGATTAAAGCAATATTTTAAAATATTTATAAAATAATTACATGGGTCATTATAAATTTAACTTAAAAGGGATAAAACACAAATCAGTTCACTATAAAACAAAAATGCATGAAACAGTAAATGGATGGGAATAATAATAAAACCCTATACCCAAAGAAAGACCAGACACATTGGCATTTTACCACAGCACAATGAAGCCAGACTGACTTTTGCATATTACCTGCAAGAGCTCTGCTGTACTCCCTTTAACTTTCTCAGTGTTCACAGCTCTGTGCTCCAAATAATCTCTCTCAGGGATGCTTGCCATTTCATTGGAATTCCTGTTGTTACAACCTGAGGATTTACAAAAGAGAAAATAAGTGATGGAAATCTGAAATGAAATCAAACTATTGGGAAATATACATTAAATATTAAATTACAAACAGATATCATGTAACACATAAATAGTGAATGGGCAAAATTGCAAATGCTTGCTCTAAATCTGGGAGCTCCCTATCCAACACCAACACAGGAGAACAATCACCGGTAGGGCTGCAGTCATTGAAGAAGTGATCCACCTTCATCTTCTTAAGGGAAATTATGGATAAACAATAATTCCTGGCTTTATCAATGACAACCACACTCCACAAAAATGTTGTTTTAAAATGCACCATTATACGAAATGTTGAACCCAAAAAAAAATACTTTCTAAATGGTGAAAAATGAAGATATGATTGGATGTGGATGTGTTGCCGATAATGGCACTGTATTCAATTATGTAAGAAACTCCTCAGATTACGAGGTACTCCATACCCACTTTCAGGATGACGTAGACAACAACCTGCCTTGAACTGATAAACAGTAAATAAAATTCATGCCAGGAAACTGACAACTCCAACATGCTAAAACAAAACAGCTGCAGAGACCATCCCACGGTGTTTAATAGTATTATCATTGTTGAATCTCTTACATCAAATTCTGGGGATATCACCACCTAGAATCCTGACTGGACCAGTCACATTAATACTGGTCCATAAGAACAGGCGGTCTAGGCATTATGCCCTGAGTAATTCACCCCTTTCCCTGACTTCCAATCATATATTCCATCATATACTAAGGTACAGGTCAGGGATAGGATGGAGTAGTTTCCGATTGCTTAGAAGCAAAGAGTGCAACAAAGCTCCACAGGACAAACCAGCCACAAGATCCACACCAATCCAGCCATTTACCACCTTAAATATATTCTTAGTCCACCATCAGTGCAAGGTGGCTGCAGTGCAGTGTTCCCTATTTACAAAATGCATTTCAGCAGTTCACCAAAACATTATGGACAGTGCCTGCCAATCTCAGAACTTCTATGACTTTTGACCTGGAAGGCCAGGGGCAGCAGACCCATTGAAACATCACCATTTCCACATTCTCCTTTCAGTTACACACTATCATGACTTGAAAAAATACTGTTATGCCCTTGCATGATGAAAATTCTGGTACTCCGTACCTGAATATGTCATGAGAGTGTATCACAAGGACTGCAGTGGATAAAGATGGTTCAAGATACCATCTTCATGCAGAAAATAAGGATGGGTAATAAATGCTGGTGTCACTAATGATGCCCACATCCTACAAATGATTATTTTTTGTGAAGAAAACAGGTTAGAGGAAATAATCAAAAAGCCTAATGGAAAGCTGGAGCAACAAACAATCTGCTGGAAGAACTCACCAGGTTCAGCAGCATCTTTTAGGGAAAAGGAACTGTCAATGTTTCAGGCTGAAATCCTGCATCAGAACCATGATGATTCAGGGTCCTGATTCAGGGTTTCGACCTGAAACGTCAACAATTCCTTCCCCCCCTCCCCCCACCCCACAGATGCTGCTTGACCCGCTGAGTTCCTCTGGCAGATTGTTTGTTGCTTCAGGTTCCAACATCTGCAGTCTCTTGTGGCTCTCTAATGGAATTCTATATTGTCTTTTATATTTGAAGAATGAAAATACAAGTAGTACTATCAATAGTTCTGAAGACAACACCTTACAAAAGATACATTGGTGTTGGAAGGAACAGAGTGAAGATTTACAGAAACGATCCTGGATTGCAAAGGAAAATATATGAAGAGAAATTGTATAAACTAAGATTATATTCCCAGGAATTGAAAAGATTAAAAGGTGATTACCATGTCATTTTTCAATTGGCAGCCAAGGATCAAATTTTCATGGAAAAATCATTATGGTGTGATGGCAAGCAAAACGCTTCAGTTACACATAATGAAAGTAGCCTAATTTCACTCCAGAGGTAGAAGTCCCAGTCATATTCCATTGTCTAAGGATGTGGTCGATCAAATTACAATAGTTTTGTTTGAAAATCATGAAAAAATTGAAAACCATACCAACAGTCACCATGACAGGATACAACCTGCATTACAAATAAAGCAGTCAGTATAGTCACTCTGGATTATGACCCTTGCATTCAAAATGAGCCGATAATTCTAATACCAATGAAATAGTCACCTTCGGTGTATCTGGCATTGTTCTAATATACAGTACATATCATTAAAAACATACAGAAGAAAAGTTATACCAGAACCATGAGGTTGTGACTAACTGGAAAGATTGAGCTAGTTGGAGTAATTTTTTTCCCCAGTAATGAGTTGAGGTGATTTTTGTTTTCCAGTAACGATAATTTCATCATTAAGGACCCTCACCATGCGGGACATGCCCTTTTTATGTTACTACCATCAGGGAAGAGGTACAGGAGCCTGAAGACCCACACTCAATGTTTCAGGAACAGGTTCTTCTCCTCCACCATCAGATTTCTGAATGGTCCATGAACCCATGAATATTACCTTGTTATTCTTCTTTTGCATTATTTATTTATTTTGGTAACTTATAGCAATTTTTATGTCTTGCACTGTACTGCTGCCTCAAAACAACATGACTCTGATTCTGAGAAGGACAAGGGGCAATCTGAAAAAATCAGTTTGAAAGGACAGTGGAGATGGTTATTCCATCTGAGAGAGGCCAAACAAGAAACCATAAATAAAAGACAGTCATGAAACATTCCAAAAGGAAATTCAGTATAAACTTCCCCATTCAGAATGATTAGAAGAAAGTGGAACACGCTCTTAGGCACAAAATAATAGGCAAGCAGCAGCTACATGTAAAGGAACACAAGATAAACACAGAAAGGAGAAAGGAAGGGAAAAAATAAAGACCAGGACTAGGACATTTTGCCTCTTGAGCCTGTTCTGCCTTTCAATAAGATTAAGGCTGACCATGTATCTACCTTTTCCCATACTCCTTAATACCTTTAGTTACCAAAAATCCATCTCAATCAGGTTTAAAACTGACCCAGCATCATTTTTCATTTCTACAAACCTCTTAATGTAGTAGTGTTCCCAACTTCACTCCTGAAAGGCCTGGCTTAACTTTACACCATAGCCCTGGTCCTGGATTTCACAACAGGCAGTATTATTTCCTCCCAGACTGTTTTCCTTGGTAACTTAAAAAGTTCTATCAAATTACCCTGTAAACCTTCTAAATTCCAGAAATACAATGCTAATTTCTGAGTTACCATTAATCAAATACAGAATCCTGGCAGATATTTCGCACACATTTCTCCCTTTCAAACTGAATTTGATCATCCGACGATCATTAATAGACACCGTTTTTTTTAAATATAAAATTCTAAAGTTTTTCATTATCTATAAAATGATTTGGGATTCTCCAAGGTTGCGAAAGGTCTAATGTATATGTAATTGGACGATTTTCCTTCAGTCTTACTCTCTATTATGTCCCAAGAATTCAGTGGCATTATTTAACAATTGTGCCAACTGTAAAAAAGTTAAAATAAAGCAAATAATAAGCATAATGCTGAAATATGAGGTGCAAAACTTACTGAAAGAACCAAGTTCGTGGAAATTTGCTTCAGGCGCACTGGAGTCCTAAGAAAAATAATAGTGGAGGTAAATAAATATTAAAATAAAACATTTTCTCTTTCTGCACCAAAATAAATGGTTAACTCCAACATGTGCACTAAGCTAGTGACTGAAGTGCAGAACCTTCTATTTTCACATTTCAAAATAAGTGTTAAGTCCTCATCATGGGCAAAGGTCAGGTACCTTTCAAGAAGTGTCAAAAGTGGTTACATTTGTTTCTAGGTGAAGCTTAAATAAAAAGTTTAGTATTTCAAATGTTACTAGCAACAGCTTGGTTGGAAGAACATTCTTTTTGTTTTTAAAACCTATTCTTGCTGCTAGTTTACTCCAGGCATTATTACTCACTAAGCATGTGCTTCTGTAGATTCCTAACATCCTCCACCGGCCATTCTTCATCAACAAATCTGTTCAACAAATGCTGGCAGATAACACAGACAAGCTCAAAAATATCCACCTTGTGTATTACAATCAGTGTGTGTCTTGGTCTATATGGCTCAACTATTTAAAACATTCAGAATTAAAAATGTTAGTTGTTACTTTTTCCAATCTTTTTTCTTATTTTTAAGTATTTCGTTTCTTAGAAAACATTATCACTCTGAGCTGTTTATTCAAAACAAATATCAAAGAAATCAAAGAATAGAAGCCCAAATAAGCAGATACAGAGCAGACAAATTCAGGGAGGCAGGCTTAAGTTATCGAATTTAACCTGTATTATGAGCTGCACACTATACAGTACCTGTAAGGTTTCCATAATCATCTGATAAGTAGGAATGATGTTTCTGGGATTTTCTCAGTCTTCCATCTTAGCATAAAGGAAAGCAAAAAGTATCCAATAAAGATAGTTTTCTATTCAATTGCTTAAATATTTTATTCAAAATCTTGTTTAATTCCTAATAACACAAATGCATAAACAAAAAGCAGGGAATGACAAAAAATGCTTTTCCTCAAAGCCAGTCAAAAATACCATCAGTGCAGTCCTTCAGTTCACAACTGACCTCCCTATTTTTCCTTTTTCAGTAAACCATACAGAAAAATATCAAATCACCAACTGATGGCATGCTCTTCCTCGTCCTAGACTACGTACCATCTCAGATCACTAAACAGCCAGCCCAGAGAAAATAGCACAAAGACCTTTACCATTCGCTTTACTTGCCCATCAACCAGAACCACATGCACAAACTGCTGCCACAGAACGTAACACCATTTTAAAGAATGACAGGAAGTGGTTATGACTACAATATGTTCAATTGAATAACCACTTGCCATTCAAATGTACTTTTAATGCACCAACAGAAATCTAAGTTTATTAGACTTCAAAATCTCATTTACAGACCTTTTGGCAATATATTATCAGGTATTTTTTTTTGAGAAATGTTTTAATAAATTGTTTAATTGCTAGCAATTCCAACAAAAACAATTTACTGATTTCACTGAACATCAGTTTTCTTTTATTTTTACCATCTTTTGTTTTGTTTCTCATTTTTTGTTTGAGGTTATCTTTCGAATAATTGTGACTTTCTTCATCTCCACTGTCCAGGCAGCAGCTACCAGAAGTCGATCCAATGGCTTTCTTATCAATTCCATCTTCATCACAAGTGCTGTGGCTTTTACAATATAAACTGTAAAAAGAAAGTAGTTTGTTACAAGGGAAGAAATGCACAAGCATATTTAGACATCCAAACAGAAATGAGTCCATACAAAAAAAAGAGTAGTTGCATCCCATTCCTTTTAAAAAAGTCTGTCTGATATACAGCACCACAAAATATGGAAATAAAAACTAAATCATTGGAGAAACTGGAGGAGTTACCATGGCAAGTCAGCAAGGATTTCTCAAAAGGCAGGTCACAAAATATTAGCGCATATAACAAAGGACTGAGGGGGAAAAAAAAAATCAGCATATTTTAGAGGGTAAATTTTGGAAAAAAATTGAATAAAGTACATATAACCAAGATAATTGACACAAGATTATAGGGAATATGTCTAAAAGGATCGAAAAAGCATAGGATAGGGGGCAGGAAGTGCAGACTGTCAGAAGAAACCTTCTTAATATGGGAAGATATAGCAAGTAATATGTTAACGGTTATGTATGGGATATTTTTTAAAAACATATTTCTATGTTAAAATTTTTGTATCTGAAAGCAACAGCCTATTATAAACACCCACATTGTAATGGCAAACGCTTATTTAGCTAGGTCTAATTACAATCTCTACTGCACTCTCCCTGACCCTACCAAAAACCTTTTCATCCAGAGGCTGCAGCACCACTGTTGGCAAGATGGTATAATTACAACATGAGGAATTTCCATCACATTGAAAGAAATCATAATGGGAACATAAAAGATTTTTTTTCAATGGAACTAGACATCTGCATTCCCCATCTCAAATCAATCTTGCCTTCTTTGTGCAAACTCAAGGAAAGTTAACAATTAGATATAAATGATATGATTCATGCGAGAAAGTGGAGGATCCCGATCACTTCAGGAAAATGTGAAGCAAAATATTCTGGAAGAATGCACCTTCAAGTGACAAGATTTTACATAACGTTAAGGAGCAGAAGGGTCTGATGTGCAAGGAAGATCATTCAGGGAGTCTTATTAAGTACCTATAGTAATGCAAGAGACATCCTCAAAGGTAAAGAATTGAAGCTGTACTTTAAATGTCAGGTACAGGTTCTGAGTTCCCATATTTATGTTTTGATATTTCTCATATTTTCACTTACAACAGAGAAGGACATTCAGCCCATTGAGTCTATCACAGCTCCCAAAGGATTTGAGAAAGGATAGAAATAGAACATTGCTACCAGGGATGAGTCATCCTACAGTTATGAAATTACATCCAAGAAGCAAGCCATTTTTTTCTTGGGATGATAAAGTTTATGGGTGACCCTACATAGCTGAATGATCTTAGTGATGATACAGTTCACAAGAGATCACATTGAATATCCAGCATATTTTCTTTCCTTCTGTTCAGACCTACAAGAAAAGTGAACTGTAGAAAAGCAGCTAGGAAGTAAATGGTACAGGACAGAACATAAATGCAGAATTAGCCTTCTTGATAAAATAACGTCTTAAAAACATATCTCTTACACACTTCTAATATTAATTTATGTGACGTGGACATCAATGGCATTGCTCATCGCTGCTTGAGGACGCAGTGAGCTTCTTGAACTGCTGTAGTCCTTCTGGGTGAAGTTACTCAGACTGTGCTGTTGGGGAGCGAATTCCAGAATTTAGAATTTACAATAATGAAAGAACAGTGATATATTTCCAAGTCAGAATGACGAGTGACTTGGAGGATTCCCATGCCCCATGCACACTAGAAGAAACAGTGAGATCCAGGAGAAGGCCACCAGTGACCTTGGGGCAGCAGCAGATCTATCCCAATCTGTCAGTGCTGGAAGTGAAATGTTTGGGAGTAGCCCGGGCAGCTTCAGGTTCAAAACTGAACACAATATTCCACATGGGTCAAACCAGCCTTTTATCCAGATTTAACATAACCTCAAATGGATCTTTATAAATAGATGCCATATTCATTTACAGGTAACGTGCAGAAGTACCTCATGTCCCTTTAAGATAGAGTTGTGTGTGTGTGTGGCGTGCTTACGTCAACAGAAGTTAACGGACGTAATGACGTTGTTGAAGAGGTCAGTCAAAGAGGGAGAGAGAGAGAGAGAGGGAGAGAGGGAGAGAGAGAGAGAGAGAGAGAGAGAGAGAGAGAGAGAGAGAGAGAGACACTAGCCTACTAGTTTCTCTATTGATGGATGAGAAACAATAACTGTGTCTGCCATTGAAATCCATTGCTGGAAATTGGAAGTAATCCGGTGGAGTTCACTTTGTTGCTGACCTGTAGAAGGAAACAGGTATTTGTGTGGACGACCACGATTCTGATGCTTTTCTGGGTGAGGAAGTCACTACCGAGTAAACACTGAAGTGTCGTTTGGGTTCCATCGTGGAACATTCGGATTTCGTAATTACTCTCCCTATGTTCTCTACATCTACATCTTATCTTCAGTACAACGGTGGTTGTTGAAGAAGCCTTTGCTTCATGTTTCACCTTATGGCTTGCAGAACTGAACTTTAAGAACCATTCCTGGACTTGGAGTTTGGGACTTTGTCCACACACACACGAAGAGTTTAGTTTTTGTGGGTTAATGTTCAAGGTTTAACTATTTTTAATACTAACATACTAACATTTTTACTTCTATTTTTCGTATTATATAAGTAGTGATTAATAAAATAGTTTTTAACACTGAATCATGACTCAGTGTGTTTCTTTTGTTGCTGGTTCGTAACAAAATTGGGGGCTCGTCCGGGATAGTTCCCAAGGTTAACTAAGATTCATCCGGGATCCAACCCAAAGATTAACGAGTGTCGTCTGGGATCGTTCCCCAGATTGACGAGATTCTTTCGAGTATCAATCCAAAGATTGTTGAAGGAGGTCTGATAAATTCTTTTCTTTTTAATTAGCTTGTGTGTGTGGAAACCAGCAACAATGAATACATTTTTGAAAGAAACCCACCCCTGGAGGATTGCAGGGGATGAGGAAGCCTGTTTTGGTGAAAATTGCTGCAGAACTACATCTTGAGGCAGTAACGCGATTTATGAGAAAGGCAGATATTCAGAGACTGATAGCTGGCCATTATGTGGAAAAGAAGGTGTTTGAGGAGGAAGTGTTAAAAGTTTCCTGGCAGTGAACCAGTGACTTCTGAGGCACAGGTGCAGCTGGCAAAGATAGAGGCTGAACGAGAGCTAACTCGATTGACGTTTGAGGCTGAGGCAGAGGAAAGGAAGGCCCAGATGGAATTGAGGAGGATGGAGCTGGATAGGGAGGAGAAGGAAAAACAGCGGTAGCATGAGTTAAAAATGAAGCGAAAGAGTTTGGAATCTGATTCTGATGATGTTTTTTAGCCAGCAGGGAGGTTTGATTAGTCCCTCCTTTTGAGGAAGATCAGGTTGATCAGTATTTCCAACATTTTGAAAAGGTTGCTGTGAGTTCAAACATGGCCACAGGAAGGATGGGCTCTTATGTTAAAGAGTGTGAACTAAAGGTAAAGCTCAAAAAGCTTATTCTGCTTTGTCTGTTGAGGATGCAGCTGATGATACCAAGGTAAAACAAGCTGTGTATAAAGGCCTATGAATTGGTACCGGAAAGCTTATAGACAAAAATTTAGAGACTTGAGGAAATCTGCAGATCAAACTTAATGGAATTTGCCAATGGAAAGAGAATATGTTTTGAAAGATGGTGCATGGCTAAAAATGTAGATGGGGATTATGATAAATTGAAAGAATTGATGTTAGTAGGAAGACATTAAAAGATGTGTTCCAGCTGAATTAACAACATATTTAAATGAAAAGGGAGTGGAAACTTTACATAGAAACTGCTAAGGTTGGACAGATGATTATGTTTTAACCCATAAATCCAAATGGGACACCCTAAAACCTTTCAAAGGAGTTATAAGGGACAATCCAGGTAATACTAGATTAAATTGGGAGGTAATCAAAAAGGGAAGGATGAAAAGAAGCCAGTGCTGGAGAAACCTGTTGAGCGTACTTGCTATTACTGTAAGAACCTGGCCATGTGATAGCTAATTGTGCCCTTCTGAAAAAAAGTGAGGAAGCTGTGCCCAATGCTTGCTTTCAGGCAATTAAAAATCAAAAAGGTTTAGGAGATGCTGTTAAAGATCAGTCCTTGCAAGAGGTAAAAGCTGAAAAGTTGGAGGAGGTGACAAAGGAATTCTGTTCTTATGTATCAGAGGGTTTTATTTTATTTCACTGAATGATGAGTCACCCCAGGTGCCAGTGAAAATTCTTAGAGATACTGGGGCTTGTCAATCTCTCTTGCTGGACAGTGTTTTAAATTTTGATGAAGAAACTGACACTGGTGAGGTAAATCTAGTGCGAGACTTTACAGGTGACACCATGTCGGTCCCTTTGCACAAGGTGATTTTAAAGTCAATGTTCGTAGAAGGACCAGCCGAGATAGCGATAAGACCTAGTTTACCAGTGGAAGGAGTTTCTTTGTTATTGGGAAATGACCTTGTGGATGGAGAAATTGTCCCTGTGGTACGGTTAACGACCAAACCAAGGATTGATGAGTCTGAGAATGATCCAGATGTTTACCCATCATGTGCAGTGACTCGAGCTACAGCTAAAGAATTAGCCAAGTATGACAGTCCTGTGCAACCTGATGTGATTCCTTGTGACAGTCCAAAACAGGAAGAAAATTATGATGCCCTATCTGAGACTTTTCTGTCTCCATTGGAGAATCTACATCCTTATAGTGAGCCTGAATGTAACGATTTGTCTTTGTCGAGGAAGGAGTTTATGGTGGAACAGACAACGGACCCTGAGCTTACAGAATTGAAAGAAAAAGCACTCTCATGTGAGGAGATTGAAAAAGTGCCAATTGGATATTATGTCAAAATGGAGTGTTAATGAGGAAATGGAGACCTCCTCATGTCCCTGTTAATGAGGAATGGGAAGTTATTCATCAGGTTGTGGTTCCAAAAGTTTATAGGAATAAGATTTTAAATCTGGCTCATAGTATGCCTTTAGCTGGTCATTTTAGTGTGAATAAAACTGTAGGGAAGATCTTGAAACAATTCTATTGGCCTGGTTTGAGAAACGATGTGGTGATGTTTTGTTGAACCTTGTCACACATGGTCAGATAGTAGGTAAACCAAATCAAAAAACCCCTGTGGCTCCTGTTGAATGCCAATTCGTGCTTTCGGTAAACCTTTTCGAAGGTGATTGTGGACTGTGTTGGCCCATTACCAAAGTCTAAGACTGGAAATCAGTATTTGTTAACCATCATGTGTGCCACTTCTAGATTTCCAGAGGCAATACCCCTTAGAAATATTAAGGCCAAGACGGTGTCAAAGGCTCTTTTAAAATTTTTTACCATTGTTTGGTTTGCCAAAAGAAATCCAATCTGATCAAGGCAGTAATTTTATGTCTAATTTTTTTCAACAACTAGTCTATGAGCTGGGAGCAAAGCAGATTGTATCATCTGCATATCACCCAGAATCTCAAGGGAGCTCTGGAGAGATTTCATTCTACTCTCAAAAATATGCTGAGGACTTATTGCTTTGAAAACACAAAGGATTGGGACAGAGGGCGTTCATTTACTTTTGTTTGCCATTAGATAATCAATCCAGGAGTCATTAGGATTTACTCCTGTTTGAGCTTGTATTTGGACATAGGGTGAGAGGACCTTTGGAAGTTGTTAAGAGAACAATGGGTTAATGAGGAAGTGCACTTGAGTCTGTTGGACTATGTCCAGAAATTTAAAACTTCGGTTGGAGAGAGTCTGCCAGCTAGCGAGAGAGAATTTGAAAACCAGCCAGATAAGAATGAAGACACTGTTTTGACAGACGTGCTCGGCCTAGGACATTTGCAGTGGGACAAAAGGTGTTAGTATTTTTCCCTAGCCAAAATAATCCATTGCAATCTCAGTTTTTCTGGACCCTATATTATTGAATCTCGAGTGACTGATTTGACATATATAATCAAAACATCCAGATAGGACGCAAGAAAACACAAACATGCTGAAGGCCTTATTATTAGAGAGATTCAGTTGTGGCCATGGTGGATGATGTGAATGTTGTTTCCAGAATGCCTGATGTTGATGTTGAGGAAGGCAAATTTAGACCAAATATTGTTCCATCGAAACTAAAAAAACAAAATATCCTGGAGAACCTTGAAAAGAAGTTGGACCATTTACAAGATTCGCAAAAACAACGAGATGAGAGAATTAATTTTAAAATTTAAAAATCTTTTCCCAGATGTTCCAAACAGAACATCGATAATTACCCATGATGTTGATGTTGGGGATGCAAAACCAATCAAACAACACCCATATGTAATGAATGTGGAAAAAGTAAACTTGTTGATCAGGAGATAAAGTACATGTTGGAAAATGATATTATTAGACATTCTACTTCAAACTGGAGTTCGCCCTGTGTTATTGTACCTACACCTGATGGAACTGTTAGATTTTGCACAGATTACAGGAAAGTGAATGCTGTCACAAAGTCAGATGCTTACACTATTCCTAGGGTGGATGATTGCATAGACAGAGTGGGAAAGGCTAAATTTCTTACAAGATTGACCTATTAAAAGGGTATTGGTGTGTTCCATTAACAGATAGAGGAAGGGAGATTTCTGCCTTTGTAACCCCTTCTGGATTGTATGAATATAATGTTTTGCCATTTGGAATGAAAAATGCTCCGGCAACATTTCAACAAATGATTAATTCAGTGATTCATGGGTGAAAACATACAGATGCCTACATGGATGACTTAGTGACTGGGAATGATACATGGGAGGATCACATCTCTGTGTTAGAAAGGTTGTTTGAAAGACTTTCCGAGGCTAACCTTACAGTTAACTTGGCTAAAAGTGAAGTTTGGCCATGCCACTTGTGACGTATCTTGGTTATGTTGTAGGTCAAGGCAAGCAAGCTCCTGTTCAGGCAAAAGTTCAAGCAATATCTGAGTTCCCTATTCCCACAGGTACGAGGACTGTTAGAAGATTTTTGGGAATGGTTGGATATTATCGAAAATTTTGTAAAAGTTTTGCTGATATTGCTCTTCCCCTAACTAATCTTCTGAAGAAGGGAGTAAAGTTTGTTTGGACAGATCCTTGTCAAGAAGCATTTGAGAAGCTGAAAGCCATTTTATGCTACCATCCTGTGCTCAAATCACCTGACTTTGAAAAGCCATTTTCGTTAGCAGTAGATGCCAGTGATGAAGCTGCAGGAGCTGTGTTGTTGCAGCAGGGTGATCTTGATGATATTGACCATCCTGTAGCATACTTTTCAAAGAAATTTAATGAGCATCAAAGAATTATTCCACCATAGAGAAAGAATTACTGTCGCTTGCTTTAGCCTTCCAACATTTCAGTGTATATGTTTGCACCACTCAGACTGTGTATACAGATCATAACCCATTGGTGTCTCTGAGCCGAGTCAAAAACAAGAACAGAAGGCTGTTAAACTGGAGTTTAAGTTTGCAAGAGTTTGATCTCATGATAACTCACATTAAAGGCAAAGATAATGTGATTGCTGATTGTCCCTTTCCCGATGTTAAATGGGAAACATATATCTGTACTAATCTGATATTCTGTAATTGTGTAGCAGGATAATTATTAACATTACTAACTGTATGCGCGGTTAAATTTTTCTTGGGAAAAATTCTTTTTAGGTGGGAGGCGTTACGGGCTCAGTGAATGTCCCTTTAAGATAGAGTTAGTTGTGTGTGTGTGTGTGTGTGTGTGTGTGTGTGTGTGTGTGTGTGTGTGTGTGTGTGTGTGGCATGCTTACGTCAACAGAAGTTAACGGACGTAATGACGTTGTTGAAGAGGTCAGTCAAAGAAGGGGGGGGGGAGGGAGAGAGAGAGAGAGAGAGAGAGAGAGAGAGAGAGAGAGAAGAGAGAGAGAGAGAGAGAGCGAGAGAGCGAGGAAAGGGAGAGAGACACTAGCCTACTAGTTTCTCTATCAATGGATGAGAAACAACAACTGTGTCTGCCATTGAAATCCATTGCTGGAAATTGGAAGTAATCCGGTGGAGTTCACTTTGTTGCTGACCTATAGAAGGAAACAGGTATTTGGTGGACGATCACGATTCAGATGGAGGAAGTCACTACCGAGTAACACTGAAGTGTTGTTTGGGTTCCATCGTGGAACTTTGGATTTCATAATTACTCTCCCTATGTTCTCTACATCTATGTCTTATCTTCAGTCAACGGTGGTTGTTGAAGAAGCCTTTGCTTATGTTTCACCTTATGGCTTGCAGAACTGAACTTTAAGAAACATTCCTGGACTTGGAGTTTGGGACTTTGCCACACACACGAAGAGTTTAGTTTTGGGTTAATGTTCAAGGGTTCACCATTTTTAATTCTAACATACTAACATTTTTACTTCTATTTTTCGTATTATTATAAGTAGTGATTAATAAAATAGTTTTTAACACTGAATCATGACTCAGTGTGTTTCTTTTGTTGCTGGTTCATAACACTGTCAATAGTATCACTTCTCACTTGCCTAGTTTGAATTATTTGTTTCAAGTCCACACATTCCAACAAATCTACATTCTCTTGAAGTCTACTTTCCAAACAGTTCTCTACACTTCTTTCTTGTCATCTTCAAATTTTGAAATTGTGGCACATACAAGCAACTTAATCCATTAACATATATCAAAAAATAACTATTGTACAACACTGTATGTCTCTCAGCAGTCCAGTTCAAAAATCAACCTTTCACAACACCTGTTTCCATCTTTTATCACATTTGCAAATCCATGCTGCTGCAACACCTTTTATTCAATGCTGCTAATGTCTAATAAATGGTACCTTTTTTACCTCACAAAAAGATTCAATTTCTCCATAAATCCATGCTGGCTTTTTCACTGGTCCCATTCTTGTCCAATCAGATAAATACCTTAATTATGTTGTGGATTAGCATTTCTAAAGGCTATCTCACAATGAAATTAATTGGCTGGGCTATCAGTGGCAGGTTTATTTTCCTTCACTTGCTAGAACACAGGTAAAACACTATTAATCTTCTGAAAAGTGGCACTGCCTTTGCATCAGGAGGATTAGAAGATGAAATCATTGAAGGTATTTAAGAAGGAGGTAAACTTTTTTTTAAAAGATCAGGAGAACTGAGCACTTGTGGGGAACGAGGGGATCAGCCAAGAAACATGTTGAATTGCAGGTTGGGGTTGATGGGTCAGGTGATCTAATTTCCTGCTCCAAATTCTTGTGTTCTGCTGTCAAAATCATCCTGTCAGTACAACCAGCCAGTTACTCTAAGGGGGGCCTTTATGCTTCACTACATGAAACAAGCCAACGTGCTGGGACATGAACTCCATTGTAAGACTGTACACCTGGACCACACTAGAAGAAACAGTGAGATCCAGCAGTGATCTTCAGACAGCAGATCTATCCCAATCTGCTTTTGTGAAATCAGATGAAGGATAGATATTGTCCAGGACTTCAGGAAGAACTCCCCAGCTGTTCTTTAAAGTAACATCACAGGAAATGGCATATCTACCCAAATGAGCTAGTATCTCATCCAAAGATGACATCTCTGATAACATGGCTGGCTCTCTACCAGTAAGACATTTAAATGTTAATCTAGATTATGTGCTGCCATTTTCTGTGCAAATTAACTCTCATGAATAAATTGCTCTCATACCTGTCAACTCCTTTATCAACACCTTTAATGAGCTTTGTGCTGTCAGAAGTTGCACATTGCAAGTGGCAATCTTTGAGCAGTTCTCAACTTCACAGTTCATAAGCATTTCAGTCTGGCTGCAAGAAGAATGTCCCTGTGAAAAGTAAATAAATTCACATATGAAGTGAGCATTAATTTCTGATGGAAGAGCTATAGGAAACTGAAAATGACAACATGGTTCAAATGCACTGGTCAAATACTAAAGCCAAGTTGAAACTCATTAAAAGATCGAGATAAAGCTCACATGCAAAAAAAAAAAAACTGAAAATTAAATTTAATAATAAATGTTAATGGAATGCAAGTACATGGGTAAGGAGGTCAATATTCTGCTACACGGAAGATTTAACTTCTTAAATGTGAGACTTCATAATTCTAACCTGGGGGTCCTACCTTTGCCCACAGGGATGCAGCCCTTCTTGATGTTCCAGCTCTTCTTCTTAGTTGTGCATTGTCCTGACCATCTTCAACACTTTCAAAGGAGCTGTCTGAACCAAACATTCCACACTTTTAAGGAGAAGGCAAGAAATCTCACATGATCACTTCTGTATGCTACAACTTTACTTGTAACACCAATCTATCATTCTCAGTCCCTAAGACCATACTTTTTGAAATATTGATCCTCATACGAAATTGATCCCAGTCCTGGATTTCATCACCCTTCAATGTCATCTTACTAAATCAGAGCATTTAATCTTGATCATTGCAGAATTCTGATGAGCATGTAACCTCAGGGCTGAAGTAGGCTTCCTTCCATATTTCAAAGATTTTCTCAAATCTACTAAACACTGTCCAGATAAGTGAGATTCCATCATGTTTACACAACCCATTCCTTTGACCAATCAAATTCACTTTACAGCATTTGATTTTAACCATTAAACTGGATACATTAATTTTAAACCACATTTACATTAGAACGCATCAAAATATAAAATGATGAACCACATGAACTGGGTCACCAGAGATGACTAACAGGGCAAATTCACCAAGGTTCTAATTTATCATGCATAGCTATCAAATGCATTTCAAATCCAATTCTTAGATTTTAACAGAAATTCTCATTCAAACCTATTCTTGAAATGTACACCTAGTTATAAAGGATGACAGAGCTTTATAACCTAAAAGCTATTGGGCAGCAATATTTGTTAATACAACAAATGGGGAACAGAAAATGATTTCATACTAATGTATCAAGAAAGTAATGCTGAAGATTTATACAAGTATTTCAACTAACATTCAGGAATTAACCAAATGCAAACTAAAGAAGTGCCATCAATAAAATAGTTTTCAAACTCATTGAAAGCACATCCATCAATAAATAAAAATGACCACTTCCCACTAAATAAATGGGCTGAAATCTCCATTTCCCCTTCCATAGATGACATTCCATTAGAGCACTAGGAAAAACATTTTCCTTCCAAATTCCTGTCTGACCTTATTCAGGCTGAATTACTTGGTGCCAATACCTTGGTTGTAGTCCATCACTATGTAGTTATGGATAAAAACGCTCCATAGTTTCACAGAGAGATAGGGGTTGCTAATATTCCTCTGGAACAGTACAAATTATCAGAAACTCAGAAATGTAATCATCAGAACTCTTATCACGTCTGACTGAAGTACCTCGGGGCTAGATTTATTCACAGTAGACTTATGACAAGTACCTGTTATGATTGCATGTGTGAATTATAAAGAAAAAGCTACATCTTCCTCATCTCCAAAACTGGTTATAGAAAATAGAAGGTACTAACTTTGGTTCATAGGAAACCTTAATGAACATGTAGGTTGATGGGAAAGGAGCTCACATTCTATATACAGTAAGATCCAAATAAAAAAAGTGGACATTGGATGTGCATAAACAACTAAAAGAATCATGGTTGTGCATCACAACTCTGTATTTAAGAGTACTGAGGGAAGATTCAAAATAACTAAGTCAGTCCTAAGCTGCTTACATTCCCAAGCAAGTAAAAGAGTCAAGTCCAAGCATGCATCTGTAAAGGAAAAGGTAAAAGAGAAATGCAAGTGTTGGCTATGCAAAATAACAAAAAAAATGTATGCAGGAAATCCATCAATATCCATAAATGCTTTGAGTGTGAATTCTGCAAAACTGTGCACATTTATTGTTTTAACACATTTGGATCTGATCAAGACTGAAAATCTAGGAGCTTTTTATTTTATCTAAAGATAGCTTCAAAATAAAACACATTAAGCAAAGGATCTGTCACACTGATGTTGATTACATTGTCACACAAATTATTATGGCATTGAGGGCTTGCCACACACCACATTATAATCCAGAAAAAGATTGACCAGGATATCGGAAATGTTCTGCCATGCTTATAATTATTTGTAGCACTTTCTTCTTGGGCTACACAACTTCCTACACTGAATATTGTTGGTCTCTACTCTGAACTTCCCTGTACAATGTGCAGATCAGGAACCAGGAAAAAGATTGAACTGGGCAACCTTCCTCAGTATGCAACTCTGCTACTTGTAATGTCACCTCAGATTCAAATTGCTGTCCTTTATTAAGATTTTGGAAATACCAATGTTTTTCAAATCATGGAAGTATATTATAATAAACATCAACTGAGTTTAACTTCCTTCTGTAAAAGGGCAAGGCAGAAAATACATTACCTTCAACTAATTTCTGCTCAGCTTTATGTTTATGACACCAAACCCTGCAAATGAAATTAAAATAAAATTCAAAACACAACCAGCATGCCGATAAATTATTTATGTAGCAAATATATTAGCAGTACATGCACAGTATTTGCAAATGCTACACTAAGACCTCAGAAACTTGGGAACAAGAAGCTTAATTACTCAATTTGGTGGATAAAATGTATTTTTCAAATCATGGGTTTTATTAAAAATTTGAAATGATTCCTTCTATTTTTGGCTTATGATATGACAGTCCTTCTAGTTGCATGTAATGTAGATTGTGCATTTCATTAGCACCAAGTATCATGGATGTTAGGATCAGGACATTTTAATCTCTGCTTATTTATAAAAAAGCATTGTGGCTTGAGGGGCTTGATATACTACAGCAGGAACAGACTGAACAAGCAAGTGAACATTTTTAATGCTATGCAAACTTGTCATGGGATTGCCAACGTTACAGGCACTCACTAGTGGATGTTTCCCTAATCTCGTTAATCTTTTCTCGGGGGTCCAAATGGATATGAGCAGGACCCAAAACCTTCTTGAAAATGTGTAACATTCTTACTGATTTGTGGGAATCCCTGCTTCAAAACAGAAGCATTCAGGATGGCACCAAGAACTCTTAACTTTCTTCACTGGGAACACAAAGACCTGTGTAAATGGCAAGAGTGTATCACCTCAAAGTACCCATCTACCTAACCCATCAAGGCCCCTGCCAAATTTATGGCCGAGTCTGTGGGTTCCACATTGACCTCATCAGCCACCTCTGAATCCACAGAACTGGAGGTTAGCAAGTCATCCTTGATCACGAGGGACTGCATAGGAAAAAGCAGGGCCCAGCAAGATTACACTCAACCATATCCACAGGGACAAAACAAGTTGGGAGTACAGAATTTTCATCTACCTGGTCCTGCTCTTAACAAATAGATATTTCACTCCATCCAGCCAAAATTCATTTCTAGCTTGCAGCAAGAATACAAAGGTAGGGTTTGATCATGGATTACAGTGATGCATCTCATCAAATAATGAGATTAGATCTCACTGAAGCCACTGTGGTCTGAATCAGCTGAAGGATTCTCTCTCCCCTTCATTGATGTGAATACTTCAAATTGATTATTGCTTCGAAGCTAACAATGTCAGCTTTACAATGATCATGTATTTTGCAGTAATAGTGTAATGGTTTTGGTCTCTGTATCTTTGAAGAGAGTACAGTGGCATGCAAAGGTTTGGGCATCCCTGGTCAAAATTTCTGTCACTGTGAATAGCTAAGTGAGTAAAAGATGACTTGATTTCCAAAAGGCATAAAGTTAAAGATGACACATTTCTTTAATATATTAAGCAAGATTACTTTTTTATTTCCATCTTTTACAGTTTCAAAATAACAAAAAAGGAAAAGGGCCCGAAGCAAAAGTTTGGGCACCCTGCATGGTCAGTACTTAGTAACACCCCCTTTGGCAAGTATCACAGCTTGTAAGTGCTTTCTGTAGCCAGCTAAGTCTTTCAATTCTTGTTTGGGGATTTTCACCCATTCTTCCTTGCAAAAGGCTTCTAGTTCTGTGAGATTCTTGGGCCGTTTTGCATGCACTGCTCTTTTGAGGTCTATCCACAGATTTCCAATGATGTTTAGGTCAGGCGACTGTGAGGGCCCCACGGCAAAACCTTCAGCTTGTGCCTCTTGATGTAGTCCATTGTGGATTTTGAGGTGTGTTTAGGATCGTTATCCTGTTGTAGAAACCATCCTCTTTTCATCTTCAGCTTTTTTACAGACGGTGTGATGTTTGCTTCCAGAATTTGTTGGTATTTAATTGAATCCATTCTTCCCTCTACCAGTGAAATGTTCCCTGTGCCACTGGCTGCAACACAAGCCCAAAGCATGATCGATCCACCCCCGTGCTTAACAGTTGGAGAGGTGTTCTTTTCATGAAATTCTGCACCCTTTTTTCTCCAAACATACCTTTGCTCATTGCAGCCAAAACGTTCTATTTTAACTTCATCAGTCCACAGGACTTGTTTCCAAAATGCATCAAGCTCGTTTAGATGTTCCTTTGCAAACTTCTAATGCTGAATTTTGTGGTGAGGATGCAGGAAAGGTTTTCTTCTGAAGACTCTTCCATGAAGGTCATATTTGTGCAGGTGTCGCTGCACAGTAGAACAGTGCAGTGCCACTCCAGAGTCTGCTAAATCTTCCTGAAGGTCTTTTGCTGTCAAACAGGGATTTTGATTTGCCTTTCTAGCAATCCTATGAGCAGTTCTCTCAAAGTTTTCTTGGTCTTCCAGACCTCGACTTGACCTCCACCATTCCTGGTAACTGCCATTTCTTAATTGCATTATGAACTGAGGAAACGGCTACCTGAAAACGCTTTGCTATCTTCTTATAGCCTTCTCCTGCTTTGTGGGCATCATTTATTTTAATTTTCAGAGTGCTAGGCAGCTGCTTAGAGGAGCCCATGGCTTCTGATTGTTGGGACAAGGTTTGAGGAGTCAGGGTATTTATAAAGCTTTGAAATTTGCATCATCTGGCCTTTCCTAACGATGACTGTGAACAAGCCATAGCACTAACAAGCTAATGAAGGTAAAAGTTATCTGAGAGCTCAAATCTCATGGGGTGCCCAAACTTTTGCATGGTGCTCCTTTCCTTTTTTCACTCTAAAATTGTACAAAACAAAAATAATACACTAATCT
The DNA here is from genome assembly GCF_009764475.1 of Pristis pectinata. NCBI lineage: Eukaryota > Metazoa > Chordata > Chondrichthyes > Rhinopristiformes > Pristidae > Pristis > Pristis pectinata. The sequence goes on along the minus strand of NC_067408.1, from coordinate 65,985,445 downwards.
TGCTCAAAATGTTGAAAAGAATGTTTCATCTTTAACTTTATGACTTTTGGAGACCAGTTCATCTTCTACTCACTTAACTACTCACAGTAACAGAAGTTTTGACCGGGGTGCCCAAACTTTTGCATGCCACTGTATATCGTTCCTATATGAGGGAATTACCTCATGAGCAGATGTTGAGTGGAGTGGACATATACTTCAGCAGCTTTGTACAGCTGGTGCCTCACAACTTCAGCAACCCTGGTTCAAAACTGACCTCTGATGCTGTCTGTGTAGTGTTTGCATATTTTTCATAACCACATGGGTTTTCTTTTGAGTGTTATGGTTTCCTCCCACATACCAACTATGTGTGAGTTTGTAGGTTATTTGACCACTGTAAATCTACCTTAGTGTATAGATGAGTGGTGGAATCTGAAGAAGAGTTGATGGAAATGTGGGGAGAATAAAACAGGCTCAAGTAGGATTACTGTGAAATGGGTGCTTGCTCGTCGGTATGGACTCAGTGAGGCAAAGGGCCCATTTCCATGTTCTCTCTCTCAATGACTCTATGAGAAAGGATCTT